>NC_135895.1:35305945-36505945 GCF_964194155.1 Cetorhinus maximus
GCTGGTGGTTATTGCCCCAGGTCCTCTTTTCACCCGCTCTTCTAGCTGCTGGTTACTGCCCCAGGTCCTCTTTTCACCCGCTCTTCTAGCTACTGGTTACTGCCCTAGATCCTTTTTTCGCCTTCTCTTCTAGCTGTTGGTTACTGCCCCATGTCCACTTTTCAACCTCTGCCGTTGCTGGTGGTTACTGCCCCCAGGTCCTCTTTTCAACCGCTCCTCCAGCTGGTGGTTACTGCCCCAGGTCCTCTTTTCACCTGCTCTTCTCGCTGCTGGTTACTGCCCCCTGGTCCTCTTTTCACCCGCTCTTCTATCTGCTGGTTACTGCCCTCAGGTCCTCTTTTCACCCGCTCTTCTATCTGTTGGTTACTGGCCTCAGGTCCTCTTTTCACCCACTCTTCTAGCAGGTGGGTACTGCCCCCAGGTCCTCTTTTCACCCGCTTTTCTATCTGGGGGTTAGTGCCCCAGGTCCGATTTTCACCCGTTCTTCTAGCTGGTGGTTATGGCCCCATGTCCTCTTCTCACCCTCTCTTCTATCTGCTGGTTACTGCCCTCAGGTCCTCTTTTCACCCACTCTTCTAGCTGGTGGTTACTGACCCCAGGGACTCTTTTCACCCGCTCTTCTATCTGTGGGTTAGTGCCCCAGGTCCGATTTTCACCCGCTCTTCTAGCTGCTGGTTCCTTCCCCCAGGTCTTCTTTTCACCCGCTCTTCTAGCTGCTGGTTACTTCCCCCATGTCCTCTTTTCATCCGCTCTCCTCGCTGGTGATTATTGCCCCATGTCCTCTTTTCACCCGCTCTTCTATCTGCTGGTTACTGCGCCAGGTGCTCTTTTCAGCCGCTCTTCGAGCTGCTGGTTACTGCCTCCGGTCCTCTTTTCGTCCGCTCTTCTTGCTGGTGGTTACTGCCCCCAGGTCCTCTTTTCACCCGCTCTTCTTGCTGATGGTTACTGCCCCCAGGTCCTCTTTTCACCCGCTCTCCTCGCTGGTGGTTACTGTCCCCAGGTCCTCTTTTCACCTGCTCTCCTAGCTGGTGCTTACTGCCCCAAGTCATCTTTTCAACTGCTCTTCTAGCTGCTGGTTACTTCCCCCAGGTCGTCTCTTCACCCGCTCTTCTAGCTGCTGGTTACTGCCCCAAGTCCTCTTTTCACCCGCTCTTCTAGTTACTGGTTACTGCCAAGGTCGTCTTTTCACCCGCTCTTCTGGCTGCTGGTTACTGTCCCTGGTTCTCTTTTCACCCGCTCTTCTGGCTGCTGGTTACTGCCCCTGGTTCTCTTTTCGCCCGCTCTTCTAGCTGCTGGTTACTGCCCCAGGTCGTCTTTTCACCCGCTCTTCTGGCTGGTGGTTACTGCCCCAGGTTCTCTTTTCACCCGCTCTTCTAGCTGCTGCTTACTGCCCCCAGGTCCTCTTTTCACCCGCTCTTCTAGCTAATGGTTACCGACCTAGGTCCTTTTTTCGCCTGCTCTTCTAGCTGTTGGTTACTGCCGCATGTCCAATTTTCACCCTCTGCCGTTGCTGGCGGTTACTGCCCCCAGATCCTCTTTTCAACCGCTCCTCTATCTGGTGGTTACTGCTTCAGGTCCTCTTTTCACCCGCTCTTCTCGCTGCTGGTTACTGTCCCCAGGGCCTCTTTTCGTCCGCTCTTCTTGCTAGTGGTTACTGACCCCTGGTCCACTTTTCACTCGTTCTTCTAGCTGGTGGTTATGGCCCCATGTCCTCTTTTCACCCGCTCTTCTATCTGCTGGTTAGTGCCCTCAGGTCCTCTTTTCACCCCCTCTTCTATCTGTTGGTTACTGCCCTGAGGTCCTCTTTTCACCCACTCTTCCAGCTGGTGGTTACTGACCCCAGGCCCTCTTTTCACCCGGTCATATAGCTGGTGGGTACTGCCCCCAGGTCCTCTTTTCACCAGCTCTTCTATCTGAGGGGTTAGTGCCCCAGGTCCGATTTTCACCCGCTCTTCTAGCTGCTGGTTCCTTCCCCCAGGTCCTCTTTTCACCCGCTCTTCTAGCTGGTGGTTACTGCCCCCAGGGACTCTTTTCACCCGCTCTTCTAGCTGGTGGTTACTGCCCCCAGGGACTCTTTTCACCCGCTCTTCTAGCTTCTGCTTACTGCCCCCTGGTTCTCTTTTCATTCTGTCATATAGCTGGTGGGTACTGCCCCCAGGTCTTCATTTCACCCGCTCTTCTAGCTGCTGGTTACTGCCCCCAGGTCCTCTTTTCACCCGCTCTTCTAGCTGCTGGTTACTTCCCCCAGGTACTCGCTTCACCCGCTCTTCTAGCTGCTGCTTACTGCCCCAAGTCCTCTTTTCACCCGCTCTTCTAGTTACTGGTTACTGCCCCAGGTCGTCTTTTCACCCGATCTTCCAGCTGCTGGATACTTCTCCCAGGTCCTCTTTTCACCCGCTCTTCTGGCTGCTGGTTACTGCCCCAGGTTCTCTTTTCACCCGCTCTTCTAGCTGCCGTTTACTGCCCAGGTCCTCATTTCACCCGCTCTTCAACCTGGTGGTTACTCCCCCAGGTCCTCTTTTGACCCGATCTTCTAGCTAGTGCTTATTGCCCCAGGTCCTCTTTTCACCCGCTCTTTTATCTGCTGGTTACTGCGCCAGGTCCTTTTCAGCCGCTCTTCTAGCTGCTGGTTACTGCCCCCAGGTCCTCTTTTCACCCGCTCTTCTAGCTGGTGGTTACTGCCCCCAGGGACTCATTTCACTCACTCTTCTAGCTGGTGGTTACTGCCCCATGTCCTCTTTTGACCCACTCTTCTAACTAGTGCTTATTGCCCCAGGTCCTCTTTTCACCCGCTCTTCAAGCAGGTGGTTACTGACCCGGGTCCTCTTTTCACCCATTCTTCTATCTTTTGGTAACTGCCCCAGGTCCTCTTTTCAGCCGCTCTTCTAGCTGGTGCTTATTGCCCCATGTCCTCTTTTCACCCGCTCTTCTATCTGCTGGTTACTGCGCCAGGTGCTCTTTTCAGCCGCTATTCTAGCTGCTGGTTACTGCCTCCGGTCTTCTTTTCACCCACTCTTCTAGCTGCTGATTACTGCCTCCGGTCCTCTTTTCACCCGCTCTTCTAGCTGCTGGTTATTGCCCCAGGTCCTTTTACCTGCTGTTCTAGATGCTGGTTATTGCCCCTGGTCCTCTTTTCAACCGCTCTTCTAGCTGCTGGTTACTGCCCCCAGGTACTCTTTTCAACCGCTCTTCCAGCTGGTGGTTACTGCCTCAGGTCCTCTTTTCACCCACTCTTCTAGCTGCTGGTTATTGCCCCAGGTCCTCTTTTAACCTGCTCTTATAGCTGGTGGTTACTGCCCCCAGGTCGTCTTTTCACCCGGTCTTCTGGCTGCTGCTTACTGCCCCCAGGTCCTCTTTTCACCCGCTCTTCTAGCTGCTGATTACTGCCCCCTGGTCCTCTTTTCACCCGCTCTTCTAGCTAATGGTTACCGACCTTGGTCCTTTTTTCACCTGCTCGTCTAGCTGCTGCTTACTGCCCCCAGGACCTCTTTTCACCCGCTCTTCCAACTGGGGGTTACTGCCCCCAGCTCCTCTTTTCACCCGCTCTTCTAGCAGCTGGTTATTGTCCCAGGTCCTCTTTTCACCCGCTCTTCTAGCTGCTGGTTACTTCCCCCTGGTCCTCATTTCACCCACTCTTCTAGCTGCTGCTTACTACCCCCAGTTCCTCTTTTAATCCGCTCCTCTAGCTGCTGGTTACTGCCCCAGGTCCTCTTTTCACCCGCTCTTCTAGCTGGTGGGTACTACCCTTCGGTCCTTTTTTCACCCACTCTTTTAGCTGCTGGTTACTGCCCCAGTTCTTCTTTTCACCCGATCTTTTAGATACTGGTTACTGCCCCATGTCCTCTTTTCACCCGCTCTTCCAGCTGGTGGTTACTGCCCCCATGTCCACTTTTCGCCTGCTCTTCTAGCTGCTGCTTACTGCCCCCAGGTCCTCTTTTAACCCGCTCCTCTAGCTGCTGGTTAATGCCCCAGGTCCTCTTCTCACCCGCTCTTCTAGCTGCATTTACTTCTCCCAGGTCCTCTTTTCACCCGCTGTTCTGGCTGCTGGTTACTGCCCCAGTTCCTCTTTTCACCCGCTCTACTAGCTGCTTTTTACTGCCCCAGGTCCTCTTTTCACCCAATCTTCTAGCTGATGCTTATTGCCCCATGTCCTCTTTTCACCTGCTCTTCTATCTGTTGGTCACTGCCCCCAGATCCTCTTTACACCAGCTCTTCTAGCTGGTCGTTACTTCCCCATGTCCTCATTTCACCTGCTCTACTAGCTGCTGTTTACTGCCCAGCTCCTCCTTTCACCCAATCTTCTAGCTGCTGTTTACTGCCCCAGGTCCTCTTTTCACCCAATCTTCTAGCTGATGCTTATTGCCCCATGTCCTCTTTTCACCCGCTCTTCTATCTGTTGGTTACTGCCCCCAGATCTGCTTTTCACCTGCTCTTCTAGCTGATTGTTACTGTCTCAGGTCCTCTTTTCACCTGCACTTCTAGATGCTGGTTATTGCCCCTGGTCCTCTTCTAAACCGCTCTTTTAGCTGGTGGTTATGGCCTGAGGTCCTCTTTTCACCCGCTCATCTCACTCGTGGTTACTGCTCAGGTCCTCTTTTCACCCTCACTTCTAGCTGGTGGTTCCAGCCCCCAGTTCGTCTTTTCACCCGCTCTTCTAGCTGATGGTTACTGCCCCAGGTCCTCTTTTCACCTGCTCTTCTAGCTTGTGGTTGCTGCCCCAGGTCCTATTTTCACCCGTAGTTCCACCTGCTGGTTAATTCTCCCAGGTCCTTTTTTCGCCTGCTCTTTTAGTGTTGTTTTCTGCCCACAGATCCTCTTTTCACCCGCTCTTCTAGCTGCTGGTTACTGCCCCCAGGTACTCTTTTCACCCGCTCTTCTAGCTGGTGCTTACTGTCCCCAGGTCGTCTTTTCACCCGGTCGTCTGGCTGGTGGTTTCTGCCCCCAGGTCCTCTTTTCACCCGCTCTTCTAGCTGCTGCTTACTGCCCCCTGGTCCTCATTTCACCCGCTCTTCTAGATAATGGTTACCGACCTAGGTCCTTTTTTCGCCTGCTCTTCTAGCTGCTGCCTACTGCCCCCAGGTCCTCTTTTCACCTTCTCTTCTAGCTACTGCTTACTGCCCCAGGTGCTCTTTTCACCCGCTCTTCTAGCTGGTGGTTACTGCACCCAGATCTGCTTTTCACCTGCTCTTCTGGCTGCTGGTTAATGCCCCAGTTCCTCTTTTCACCCGCTCTTCTAGATACTGGTTACTGCCCCAGGTCCTCTTTTCATCCGCTCTTCTAGCTGCTGTTTACTGCCCCAGGTCCTCTTTTCACCCAATCTTCTAGCTGGTGCTTATTGCCCCATGTCCTCTTTTCACCCGCTCTTCTATCTGTTGGTCACTGCCCCCAGATCCTCTTTTCACCCGCTCTTCTAGCTGCTGGTTATTGCCCCAGGTCCTTTTACCTGCTCTTCTAGATGCTGGTTATTGCCCCTGGTCCTCTTTTCAACCGCTCTTCTAGCTGCTGGTTATTGCCCCCAGGTACTCTTTACACCCGCTCTTCTAGCTGGTGGTTACTACCCCCAGGTACTCTTTTCACCCGCTCTTCTAGCTGCTGGTTACTGCCCCCAGGTACTCTTTTCAACCGCTCTTCCAGCTGGTGGTTACTGCCTCAGGTCCTCTTTTCACCCACTCTTCTAGCTGCTGGTTATTGCCCCAGGTCCTCTTTTAACCCCCTCTTATAGCTGGTGGTTACTGCCCCCAGGTCGTCTTTTCACCCGGTCTTCTGGCTGCTGCTTACTGCCCCCAGGTCCTCTTTTCACCCGCTCTTCTAGCTGCTGATTACTGCCCCCGGTCCTCTTTTCACCCGCTCTTCTAGCTAATGGTTACCGACCTTGGTCCTTTTTTCACCTGCTCGTCTAGCTGCTGCTTACTGCCCCCAGGACCTCTTTTCACCCGCTCTTCCAACTGGGGGTTACTGCCCCCAGCTCCTCTTTTCACCCGCTCTTCTAGCAGCTGGTTATTGTCCCAGGTCCTCTTTTCACCCGCTCTTCTAGCTGCTGGTTACTTCCCCCTGGTCCTCATTTCACCCACTCTTCTAGCTGCCGCTTACTACCCCCAGTTCCTCTTTTAATCCGCTCCTCTAGCTGCTGGTTACTGCCCCAGGTCCTCTTTTCACCCGCTCTTCTAGCTGGTGGGTACTACCCTTCGGTCCTTTTTTCACCCACTCTTTTAGCTGCTGGTTACTGCCCCAGTTCTTCTTTTCACCCGATCTTTTAGATACTGGTTACTGCCCCATGTCCTCTTTTCACCCGCTCTTCCAGCTGGTGGTTACTGCCCCCATGTCCACTTTTCGCCTGCTCTTCTAGCTGCTGCTTACTGCCCCCAGGTCCTCTTTTAACCCGCTCCTCTAGCTGCTGGTTAATGCCCCAGGTCCTCTTCTCACCCGCTCTTCTAGCTGCATTTACTTCTCCCAGGTCCTCTTTTCACCCGCTGTTCTGGCTGCTGGTTACTGCCCCAGTTCCTCTTTTCACCCGCTCTACTAGCTGCTTTTTACTGCCCCAGGTCCTCTTTTCACCCAATCTTCTAGCTGATGCTTATTGCCCCATGTCCTCTTTTCACCTGCTCTTCTATCTGTTGGTCACTGCCCCCAGATCCTCTTTACACCAGCTCTTCTAGCTGGTCGTTACTTCCCCATGTCCTCATTTCACCTGCTCTACTAGCTGCTGTTTACTGCCCAGCTCCTCCTTTCACCCAATCTTCTAGCTGCTGTTTACTGCCCCAGGTCCTCTTTTCACCCAATCTTCTAGCTGATGCTTATTGCCCCATGTCCTCTTTTCACCCGCTCTTCTATCTGTTGGTTACTGCCCCCAGATCTGCTTTTCACCTGCTCTTCTAGCTGATTGTTACTGTCTCAGGTCCTCTTTTCACCTGCACTTCTAGATGCTGGTTATTGCCCCTGGTCCTCTTCTAAACCGCACTTTTAGCTGGTGGTTATGGCCTGAGGTCCTCTTTTCACCCGCTCATCTCACTCGTGGTTACTGCTCAGGTCCTCTTTTCACCCTCACTTCTAGCTGGTGGTTCCAGCCCCCAGTTCGTCTTTTCACCCGCTCTTCTAGCTGATGGTTACTGCCCCAGGTCCTCTTTTCACCTGCTCTTCTAGCTTGTGGTTGCTGCCCCAGGTCCTATTTTCACCCGTAGTTCCACCTGCTGGTTAATTCTCCCAGGTCCTTTTTTCGCCTGCTCTTTTAGTGTTGTTTTCTGCCCACAGATCCTCTTTTCACCCGCTCTTCTAGCTGCTGGTTACTGCCCCCAGGTACTCTTTTCACCCGCTCTTCTAGCTGGTGCTTACTGTCCCCAGGTCGTCTTTTCACCCGGTCGTCTGGCTGGTGGTTTCTGCCCCCAGGTCCTCTTTTCACCCGCTCTTCTAGCTGCTGCTTACTGCCCCCTGGTCCTCATTTCACCCGCTCTTCTAGATAATGGTTACCGACCTAGGTCCTTTTTTCGCCTGCTCTTCTAGCTGCTGCCTACTGCCCCCAGGTCCTCTTTTCACCTTCTCTTCTAGCTACTGCTTACTGCCCCAGGTGCTCTTTTCACCCGCTCTTCTAGCTGGTGGTTACTGCACCCAGATCTGCTTTTCACCTGCTCTTCTGGCTGCTGGTTAATGCCCCAGTTCCTCTTTTCACCCGCTCTTCTAGATACTGGTTACTGCCCCAGGTCCTCTTTTCATCCGCTCTTCTAGCTGCTGTTTACTGCCCCAGGTCCTCTTTTCACCCAATCTTCTAGCTGGTGCTTATTGCCCCATGTCCTCTTTTCACCCGCTCTTCTATCTGTTGGTCACTGCCCCCAGATCCTCTTTTCACCCGCTCTTCTAGCTGGTCGTTACTTCCCCAGGTCCTCATTTCACCTGCTCTACTTGCTGCTGTTTACTGCCCCAGGTCCTCCTTTCACCCAATCTTCTAGCTGCTGGTTCCTTCCCCCAGGTCCTCTTTTCACCCACTGTTCTAGCTGCTGTTTACTGCCCCCAGGTCCTCTTTTCACCCGCTCTTCTGGCTGCTGGTTACTGCCCCAGGTTCTCTTTTCACCCGCTCTTCTAGCTCGTGCTTATTGCCCCATGACCTCTTTTCATCCGCTCTTCTAGCTGCTGGTTACTGCCCCCAGATCCGCTTTTCACCCGCTCTTCTAGCTGCTGGTTACTGCCCCAGGTCCTCTTTTCACCCGCTCTTCTAGCTACTGGTTACTGCCCTAGATCCTTTTTTCGCCTTCTCTTCTAGCTGTTGGTTACTGCCCCATGTCCACTTTTCAACCTCTGCCGTTGCTGGTGGTTACTGCCCCCAGGTCCTCTTTTCAACCGCTCCTCCAGCTGGTGGTTACTGCCCCAGGTCCTCTTTTCACCTGCTCTTCTCGCTGCTGGTTACTGCCCCCTGGTCCTCTTTTCACCAGCTCTTCTATCTGCTGGTTACTGCCCTCAGGTCCTCTTTTCACCCGCTCTTCTATCTGTTGGTTACTGCCCTCAGGTCCTCTTTTCACCCACTCTTCTAGCAGGTGGGTACTGCCCCCAGGTCCTCTTTTCACCCGCTTTTCTATCTGGGGGTTAGTGCCCCAGGTCCGATTTTCACCCGTTCTTCTAGCTGGTGGTTATGGCCCCATGTCCTCTTCTCACCCTCTCTTCTATCTGCTGGTTACTGCCCTCAGGTCCTCTTTTCACCCGCTCTTCTCGCTGGTGGTTACTGCCCTCAGGTCCTCTTTTCACCCGCTCTTCTAGCTGGTGGGTACTACCCTTCGGTCCTTTTTTCACCCACTCTTTTAGCTGCTGGTTCCTTCCCCCAGGTCCTCTTTTCACCCACTCTTCTAGCTGCTGTTTACTGCCCCCAGGTCCTCTTTTCACCCGCTCTTCTGGCTGCTGGTTACTGCCCCAGGTTCTCTTTTCAGCCGCTCTTCTAGCTGCCGTTTACTGCCCCGGGTCCTCTTTTCACCCGCTCTTCTATCTATTCGTATCTGCCCCAGGTCCTCTTTTCAGCCACTCTTCTAGCTGGTGCTTATTGCCCCATGTCCTCTTTTCACCCGCTCTTCTAGCTGCTGGTTACTGCCCCAGGTCCTCTTTTCAACCGCTCTTCTATCTGTTCGTATCTGCCCCCGTTCCTCTTTTCAGCCGCTCTTCTAGCTATTGCTTATTGCCCCATGTCCTCTTTTCACCCGCTCGTCTATCTGCTGATTACTGCGCCAGGTGCTCTTTTCAGCCACTCTTCTAGCTGCTGGTTACTGCCCCCAGGTCCTCTTTCACCCGCTCTTCTAGCTGCTGGTTACTGCCCCAGTTCCTCATTTCATCTGCTCTCCGCGCTGGTGGTTACTGCCCCCAGGTCCTCTTTTCGTCCGCTCTTCTTGCTGGTGGTTACTGCCCCCAGGTCCTCTTTTCACCCGCTCTTCTCGCTGGTGGTTACTGCCCCCAGGTCCTCTTTTCACCCGCTCTTCTAGCTCGTGCTTATT
The DNA here is from genome assembly GCF_964194155.1 of Cetorhinus maximus. Taxonomy (NCBI): domain Eukaryota; kingdom Metazoa; phylum Chordata; class Chondrichthyes; order Lamniformes; family Cetorhinidae; genus Cetorhinus; species Cetorhinus maximus. The sequence continues at coordinate 35,315,410 of NC_135895.1, forward strand.
GCCCCATGACCTCTTTTCATCCGCTCTTCTAGCTGCTGGTTACTGCCCCCAGATCCGCTTTTCACCCGCTCTTCTAGCTGGTGGTTATTGCCCCAGGTCCTCTTTTCACCCGCTCTTCTAGCTGCTGGTTACTGCCCCAGGTCCTCTTTTCACCCGCTCTTCTAGCTACTGGTTACTGCCCTAGATCCTTTTTTCGCCTTCTCTTCTAGCTGTTGGTTACTGCCCCATGTCCACTTTTCAACCTCTGCCGTTGCTGGTGTTTACTGCCCCCAGGTCCTCTTTTCACCCGCTCTTCTCGCTGGTGGTTACTGCCCCCAGGTCCTCTTTTCACCCGCTCTTCTAGCTCGTGCTTATTGCCCCATGACCTCTTTTCATCCGCTCTTCTAGCTGCTGGTTACTGCCCCCAGATCCGCTTTTCACCCGCTCTTCTAGCTGGTGGTTATTGCCCCAGGTCCTCTTTTCACCCGCTCTTCTAGCTGCTGGTTACTGCCCCAGGTCCTCTTTTCACCCGCTCTTCTAGCTACTGGTTACTGCCCTAGATCCTTTTCTCGCCTTCTCTTCTAGCTGTTGGTTACTGCCCCATGTCCACTTTTCAACCTCTGCCCTTGCTGGTGGTTACTGCCCCCAGGTCCTCTTTTCAACCACTCCTCCAGCTGGTGGTTACTGCCCCAGGTCCTCTTTTCACCTGCTCTTCTCGCTGCTGGTTACTGCCCCCTGGTCCTCTTTTCACCCGCTCTTCTATCTGCTGGTTACTGCCCTCAGGTCCTCTTTTCACCCGCTCTTCTATCTGTTGGTTACTGCCCTCAGGTCCTCTTTTCACCCACTCTTCTAGCAGTTGGGTACTGCCCCCAGGTCCTCTTTTCACCCGCTTTTCTATCTGGGGGTTAGTGCCCCAGGTCCGATTTTCACCCGTTCTTCTAGCTGGTGGTTATGGCCCCATGTCCTCTTCTCACCCTCTCTTCTATCTGCTGGTTACTGCCCTCAGGTCCTCTTTTCACCCGCTCTTCTCGCTGGTGGTTACTGCCCCCAGGTCCTCTTTTTACCCGCTCTTCTAGCTCGTGCTTATTGCCCCATGACCTCTTTTCATCCGCTCTTCTAGCTGCTGGTTACTGCCCCCAGATCCGCTTTTCACCCGCTCTTCTAGCTGGTTGTTATTGCCCCAGGTCCTCTTTTCACCCGCTCTTCTAGCTGCTGGTTACTGCCCCAGGTCCTCTTTTCACCAGCTCTTCTAGCTACTGGTTACTGCCCTAGATCCTTTTCTCGCCTTCTCTTCTAGTTGTTGGTTACTGCCCCATGTCCACTTTTCAACCTCTGCCATTGCTGGTGGTTACTGCCCCCAGGTCCTCTTTTCAACCGCTCCTCCAGCTGGTGGTTACTGCCCCAGGTCCTCTTTTCACCTGCTCTTCTCGCTGCTGGTTACTGCCCCCTGGTCCTCTTTTGACCCGCTCTTCTATCTGCTGGTTACTGCCCTCAGGTCCTCTTTTCACCCGCTCTTCTATCTGTTGGTTACTGCCCCCAGGTCCTCTTTTCACCCGCTTTTCTATCTGGGGGTTAGTGCCCCAGGTCCGATTTTCACCCGCTCTTCTCGCTGGTGGTTATGGCCCCATGTCCTCTTCTCACCCTCTCTTCTATCTGCTGGTTACTGCCCTCAGGTCCTCTTTTCACCCACTCTTCTAGCTGGTGGGTACTACCCTTCGGTCCTTTTTTCACCCACTCTTTTAGCTGCTGGTTCCTTCCCCCAGGTCCTCTTTTCACCCACTCTTCTAGCTGCTGTTTACTGCCCCCAGGTCCTCTTTTCACCTGCTCTTCTGGCTGCTGGTTACTGCCCCAGGTTCTCTTTTCAGCCGCTCTTCTAGCTGCCGTTTACTGCCCCGGGTCCTCTTTTCACCCGCTCTTCTATCTATTCGTATCTGCCCCAGGTCCTCTTTTCAGCCGCTCTTCTAGCTGGTGGTTATTGCCCCATGTCCTCTTTTCACCCGCTCTTCTAGCTGCTGGTTACTGCCCCAGGTCCTCTTTTCAACCGCTCTTCTATCTGTTCGTATCTGCCCCCGTTCCTCTTTTCAGCCGCTCTTCTAGCTATTGCTTATTGCCCCATGTCCTCTTTTCACCCGCTCTTCTATCTGCTGATTACTGCGCCAGGTGCTCTTTTCGTCCGCTCTTCTTGCTGGTGGTTACTGCCCCCAGGTCCTCTTTTCACCCGCTCTTCTCGCTGGTGGTTACTGCCCCCAGGTCCTCTTTTCACCCGCTCTTCTAGCTCGTGCTTATTGCCCCATGACCTCTTTTCATCCGCTCTTCTAGCTGCTGGTTACTGCCCCCAGATCCGCTTTTCACCCGCTCTTCTAGCTGGTGGTTATTGCCCCAGGTCCTCTTTTCACCCGCTCTTCTAGCTGCTGGTTACTGCCCCAGGTCCTCTTTTCACCCGCTCTTCTAGCTACTGGTTACTGCCCTAGATCCTTTTTTCGCCTTCTCTTCTAGCTGTTGGTTACTGCCCCATGTCCACTTTTCAACCTCTGCCGTTGCTGGTGGTTACTGCCCCCAGGTCCTCTTTTCAACCGCTCCTCCAGCTGGTGGTTACTGCCCCAGGTCCTCTTTTCACCTGCTCTTCTCGCTGCTGGTTACTGCCCCCTGGTCCTCTTTTCACCCGCTCTTCTATCTGCTGGTTACTGCCCTCAGGTCCTCTTTTCACCCGCTCTTCTATCTGATGGTTACTGCCCCGAGGTCCTCTTTTCACCCGCTTTTCTATCTGGGGGTTAGTGCCCCAGGTCCGATTTTCACCCGTTCTTCTAGCTGGTGGTTATGGCCCCATGTCCTCTTCTCACCCTCTCTTCTATCTGCTGGTTACTGCCCTCAGGTCCTCTTTTCACCCGCTCTTCTCGCTGGTGGTTACTGCCCTCAGGTCCTCTTTTCACCCGCTCTTCTAGCTGGTGGGTACTACCCTTCGGTCCTTTTTTCACCCACTCTTTTAGCTGCTGGTTCCTTCCCCCAGGTCCTCTTTTCACCCACTCTTCTAGCTGCTGTTTACTGCCCCCAGGTCCTCTTTTCACCCGCTCTTCTGGCTGCTGGTTACTGCCCCAGGTTCTCTTTTCAGCCGCTCTTCTAGCTGCCGTTTACTGCCCCGGGTCCTCTTTTCACCCGCTCTTCTATCTATTCGTATCTGCCCCAGGTCCTCTTTTCAGCCGCTCTTCTAGCTGGTGCTTATTGCCCCATGTCCTCTTTTCACCCGCTCTTCTAGCTGCTGGTTACTGCCCCAGGTCCTCTTTTCAACCGCTCTTCTATCTGTTCGTATCTGCCCCCGTTCCTCTTTTCAGCCGCTCTTCTAGCTATTGCTTATTGCCCCATGTCCTCTTTTCACCCGCTCGTCTATCTGCTGATTACTGCGCCAGGTGCTCTTTTCAGCCGCTCTTCTAGCTGCTGGTTACTGCCCCCAGGTCCTCTTTCACCCGCTCTTCTAGCTGCTGGTTACTGCCCCAGGTCCTCTTTTCATCTGCTCTCAGCGCTGGTGGTTACTGCCCCCAGGTCCTCTTTTCGTCCGCTCTTCTTGCTGGTGGTTACTGCCCCCAGGTCCTCTTTTCACCCGCTCTTCTCGCTGGTGGTTACTGCCCCCAGCTCCTCTTTTCACCCGCTCTTCTAGCTCGTGCTTATTGCCCCATGACCTCTTTTCATCCGCTCTTCTAGCTGCTGGTTACTGCCCCCAGATCCGCTTTTCACCCGCTCTTCTAGCTGGTGGTTATTGCCCCAGGTCCTCTTTTCACCCGCTCTTCTAGCTGCTGGTTACTGCCCCAGGTCCTCTTTTCACCCGCTCTTCTAGCTACTGGTTACTGCCCTAGATCCTTTTTTCGCCTTCTCTTCTAGCTGTTGGTTACTGCCCCATGTCCACTTTTCAACCTCTGCCGTTGCTGGTGGTTACTGCCCCCAGGTCCTCTTTTCAACCGCTCCTCCAGCTGGTGGTTACTGCCCCAGGTCCTCTTTTCACCTGCTCTTCTCGCTGCTGGTTACTGCCCCCTGGTCCTCTTTTCACCCGCTCTTCTATCTGCTGGTTACTGCCCTCAGGTCCTCTTTTCACCCGCTCTTCTATCTGTTGGTTACTGCCCTCAGGTCCTCTTTTCACCCACTCTTCTAGCAGGTGGGTACTGCCCCCAGGTCCTCTTTTCACCCGCTTTTCTATCTGGGGGTTAGTGCCCCAGGTCCGATTTTCACCCGTTCTTCTAGCTGGTGGTTATGGCCCCATGTCCTCTTCTCACCCTCTCTTCTATCTGCTGGTTACTGCCCTCAGGTCCTCTTTTCACCCGCTCTTCTCGCTGGTGGTTACTGCCCCCAGCTCCTCTTTTCACCCGCTCTTCTAGCTCGTGCTTATTGCCCCATGACCTCTTTTCATCCGCTCTTCTAGCTGCTGGTTACTGACCCCAGATCCGCTTTTCACCCGCTCTTCTAGCTGGTGGTTATTGTCCCAGGTCCTCTTTTCACCCGCTCTTCTAGCTGCTGGTTACTGCCCCAGGTCCTCTTTTCACCCGCTCTTCTAGCTACTGGTTACTGCCCTAGATCCTTTTCTCGCCTTCTCTTCTAGCTGTTGGTTACTGCCCCATGTCCACTTTTCAACCTCTGCCGTTGCTGGTGGTTACTGCCCCAGGTCCTCTTTTCACCTGCTCTTCTCGCTGCTGGTTACTGCCCCCTGGTCCTCTTTTCACCCGCTCTTCTATCTGCTGGTTACTGCCCTCAGGTCCTCTTTTCACCCGCTCTTCTATCTGTTGGTTACTGCCCTCAGGTCCTCTTTTCACCCGTTCTTCTAGCTGGTGGTTATGGCCCCATGTCCTCTTCTCACCCTCTCTTCTATCTGCTGGTTACTGCCCTCAGGTCCTCTTTTCACCCACTCTTCTAGCTGGTGGTTACTGACCCCAGGGACTCTTTTCACCCGCTCTTCTATCTGTGGGTTAGTGCCCCAGGTCCGATTTTCACCCGCTCTTCTAGCTGCTGGTTACTTCCCCCAGGTCCTCTTTTCATCCGCTCTCCTCGCTGGTGATTATTGCCCCATGTCCTCTTTTCACCCGCTTTTCTATCTGCTGGTTACTGCGCCAGGTGCTCTTTTCAGCCGCTCTTCTAGCTGCTGGTTACTGCCCCAAGTCCTCTTTTCACCCGCTCTTCTAGTTACTGGTTACTGCCCAGGTCGTCTTTTCACCCGCTCTTCTGGCTGCTGGTTACTGCCCCTGGTTCTCTTTTCACCCGCTCTTCTAGCTGCTGGTTACTGCCCCAGGTCGTCTTTTCACCCGCTCTTCTGGCTGGTGGTTACTGCCCCAGGTTCTCTTTTCACCCGCTCTTCTAGCTGCTGCTTACTGCCCCCAGGTCCTCTTTTCACCCGCTCTTCTAGCTAATGGTTACCGACCTAGGTCCTTTTTTCGCCTGCTCTTCTAGCTGTTGGTTACTGCCCCATGTCCACTTTTCACCCTCTGCCGTTGCTGGTGGTTACTGCCCCCAGATCCTCTTTTCAACCGCTCCTCTATCTGGTGGTTACTGCTTCAGGTCCTCTTTTCACCCGCTCTTCTCGCTGCTGGTTACTGTCCCCAGGGCCTCTTTTCGTCCGCTCTTCTTGCTAGTGGTTACTGACCCCTGGTCCTCTTTTCACTCGTTCTTCTAGCTGGTGGTTATGGCCCCATGTCCTCTTTTCACCCGCTCTTCTATCTGCTGCTTAGTGCCCTCAGGTCCTCTTTTCACCCCCTCTTCTATCTGTTGGTTACTGCCCTGAGGTCCTCTTTTCACCCACTCTTCCAGCTGGTGGTTACTGACCCCAGGCCCTCTTTTCACCCGGTCATATAGCTGGTGGGTACTGCCCCCAGGTCCTCTTTTCACCAGCTCTTCTATCTGGGGGGTTAGTGCCCCAGGTCCGATTTTCACCCGCTCTTCTAGCTGCTGGTTCCTTCCCCCAGGTCCTCTTTTCACCCGCTCTTCTAGCTGGTGGTTACTGCCCCCAGGGACTCTTTTCACCCGCTCTTCTAGCTGGTGGTTACTGCCCCCAGGGACTCTTTTCACCCGCTCTTCTAGCTTCTGCTTACTGCCCCCTGGTTCTCTTTTCATTCTGTCATATAGCTGGTGGGTACTGCCCCCAGGTCTTCATTTCACCCGCTCTTCTAGCTGCTGGTTACTGCCCCCAGGTCCTCTTTTCACCCGCTCTTCTAGCTGCTGGTTACTTCCCCCAGGTACTCGCTTCACCCGCTCTTCTAGCTGCTGCTTACTGCCCCAAGTCCTCTTTTCACCCGCTCTTCTAGTTACTGGTTACTGCCCCAGGTCGTCTTTTCACCCGATCTTCCAGCTGCTGGATACTTCTCCCAGGTCCTCTTTTCACCCGCTCTTCTGGCTGCTGGTTACTGCCCCAGGTTCTCTTTTCACCTGCTCTTCTAGCTGCCGTTTACTGCCCAGGTCCTCATTTCACCCGCTCTTCAACCTGGTGGTTACTCCCCCAGGTCCTCTTTTGACCCGATCTTCTAGCTAGTGCTTATTGCCCCAGGTCCTCTTTTCACCCGCTCTTTTATCTGCTGGTTACTGCGCCAGGTCCTTTTCAGCCGCTCTTCTAGCTGCTGGTTACTGCCCCCAGGTCCTCTTTTCACCCGCTCTTCTAGCTGGTGGTTACTGCCCCCAGGGACTCATTTCACCCACTCTTCTAGCTGGTGGTTACTGCCCCATGTCCTCTTTTCACCCGATCTTTTATCTGCTGGTTACTGCGCCAGGTGCTTTTCAGCCGCTCTTCTAGCTGCTGGTTACTGCCCCCAGGTCCTCTTTTCACCCGCTCTTCTAGCTGGTGGTTACTGCCCCCAGGGACTCATTTCACCCACTCTTCTAGCTGATGGTTACTGCCCCATGTCCTCTTTTGACCCACTCTTCTAACTAGTGCTTATTGCCCCAGGTCCTCTTTTTACCCGCTCTTCAAGCAGGTGGTTACTGACCCGGGTCCTCTTTTCACCCACTCTTCTATCTTTTGGTAACTGCCCCAGGTCCTCTTTTCAGCCGCTCTTCTAGCTGGTGCTTATTGCCCCATGTCCTCTTTTCACCCGCTCTTCTATCTGCTGGTTACTGCACCAGGTGCTCTTTTCAGCCGCTATTCTAGCTGCTGGTTACTGCCTCCGGTCTTCTTTTCACCCACTCTTCTAGCTGCTGATTACTGCCCCAGGTCCTTTTACCTGCTCTTCTAGATGCTGGTTATTGCCCCTGGTCCTCTTTTCAACCGCTCTTCTAGCTGCTGGTTATTTTCCCCAGGTACTCTTTACACCCGCTCTTCTAGCTGGTGGTTACTACCCCCAGGTACTCTTTTCACCCGCTCTTCTAGCTGCTGGTTACTGCCCCCAGGTACTCTTTTCAACCGCTCTTCCAGCTGGTGGTTACTGCCTCAGGTCCTCTTTTCACCCACTCTTCTAGCTGCTGGTTATTGCCCCAGGTCCTCTTTTAACCCGCTCTTATAGCTGGTGGTTACTGCCCCCAGGTCGTCTTTTCACCCGGTCTTCTGGCTGCTGCTTACTGCCCCCAGGTCCTCTTTTCACCCGTTCTTCTAGCTGCTGATTACTGCCCCCTGGTCCTCTTTTCACCCGCTCTTCTAGCTAATGGTTACCGACCTTGGTCCTTTTTTTAGCTGCTCGTCTAGCTGCTGCTTACTGCCCCCAGGACCTCTTTTCACCCGCTCTTCCAACTGGGGGTTACTGCCCCCAGCTCCTCTTTTCACCCGCTCTTCTAGCAGCTGGTTATTGTCCCAGGTCCTCTTTTCACCCGCTCTTCTAGCTGCTGGTTACTTCCCCCTGGTCCTCATTTCACCCACTCTTCTAGCTGCTGCTTACTACCCCCAGTTCCTCTTTTAATCCGCTCCTCTAGCTGCTGGTTACTGCCCCAGGTCCTCTTTTCACCCGCTCTTCTAGCTGGTGGGTACTACCCTTCGGTCCTTTTTTCATCCACTCTTTTAGCTGCTGGTTACTGCCCCAGTTCTTCTTTTCACCCGATCTTTTAGATACTGGTTACTGCCCCATGTCCTCTTTTCACCCGCTCTTCCAGCTGGTGGTTACTGCCCCCATGTCCACTTTTCGCCTGCTCTTCTAGCTGCTGCTTACTGCCCCCAGGTCCTCTTTTAACCCGCTCCTCTAGCTGCTGGTTAATGCCCCAGGTCCTCTTCTCACCCGCTCTTCTAGCTGCATTTACTTCTCCCAGGTCCTCTTTTCACCCGCTGTTCTGGCTGCTGGTTACTGCCCCAGTTCCTCCTTTTCACCCGCTCTACTAGCTGCTTTTTACTGCCCCAGGTCCTCTTTTCACCCAATCTTCCAGCTGATGCTTATTGCCCCATGTCCTCTTTTCACCTGCTCTTCTATCTGTTGGTCACTGCCCCCAGATCCTCTTTACACCAGCTCTTCTAGCTGGTCGTTACTTCCCCATGTCCTCATTTCACCTGCTCTACTAGCTGCTGTTTACTGCCCAGCTCCTCCTTTCACCCAATCTTCTAGCTGCTGTTTACTGCCCCAGGTCCTCTTTTCACCCAATCTTCTAGCTGATGCTTATTGCCCCATGTCCTCTTTTCACCCGCTCTTCTATCTGTTGGTTACTGCCCCCAGACCCGCTTTTCACCTGCTCTTCTAGCTGATTGTTACTGTCTCAGGTCCTCTTTTCACCTGCACTTCTAGATGCTGGTTATTGCCCCTGGTCCTCTTCTAAACCGCTCTTTTAGCTGGTGGTTATGGCCTGAGGTCCTCTTTTCACCCGCTCATCTCACTCGTGGTTACTGTTCAGGTCCTCTTTTCACCCTCACTTCTAGCTGGTGGTTCCAGCCCCCAGTTCGTCTTTTCACCCGCTCTTCTAGCTGGTGGTTTCTGCCCCCAGGTCCTCTTTTCACCCTCTCTTCTAGCTACTGCTTACTGCCCCAGGTGCTCTTTTCACCCGCTCTTCTAGCTGGTGGTTACTGCACCCAGATCTGCTTTTCACCTGCTCTTCTGGCTGCTGGTTAATGCCCCAGTTCCTCTTTTCACCCGCTCTTCTAGATACTGGTTACTGCCCCAGGTCCTCTTTTCATCCGCTCTTCTAGCTGCTGTTTACTGCCCCAGGTCCTCTTTTCACCCAATCTTCTAGCTGGTGCTTATTGCCCCATGTCCTCTTTTCACCCGCTCTTCTATCTGTTGGTCACTGCCCCCAGATCCTCTTTTCACCCGCTCTTCTAGCTGGTCGTTACTTCCCCAGGTCCTCATTTCACCTGCTCTACTTGCTGCTGTTTACTGCCCCAGGTCCTCCTTTCACCCAATCTTCTAGCTGCTGTTTACTGCCCCAGGTCCTCTTTTCACCCAATCTTCTAGCTGGTGCTTATTGCCCCATGTCCTCTTTTCACCCGCTCTACTATCTGTTGGTTACTGCCCCCAGATCCGCTTTTCACCCGCTCTTCTACCTGATGGTTACTGCCTCAGGTCTTCTTTTCACCTGCTCTTCTAGATGCTGGTTATTGCCCCTGGTCCTCTTTTCACCCGCCCTTCTAGCTAATGGTTACCGACCTAGATCCTTTTTTCGCCTGCTCTTCTAGCTGCTGGTTACTGCCCCCAGATCTGCTGTTCACCTGCTCTTCTAGCTGGTGGTTATTGCCCCAGGTCCTCTTTTCACCCGCTCTTCTGGCTGCTGGTTACTGCCCCAGTTCCTCTTTTCACCCGCTCTTCTAGATACTGGTTACTGCCCCAGGTCCTCTTTTCGTCCGCTCTTCTAGCTGCTGTTTACTGCCCCAGGTCCTCTTTTCACCCAATCTTCTAGCTCGTGCTTATTGCCCCATGTCCTCTTTTCACCCGCTCTTCTATCTGTTGGTCACTGCCCCCAGATCCACTTTTCACCCGCTCTTCTAGCTGATGGTGACTGCCTCAGGTCCTCTTTTCACCTGCTCTTCTAGATGCTGGTTATTGCCCCTGGTCCTCTTTTCAACCGCTCTTCTAGCTGGTGGTTATGGCCCCAGGTCCTCTTTTCACCCGCTCATCTCGCTCGTGGTTACTGCCCAGGTCCTCTTTTCACCCTCTCTTCTAGCTGGTGGTTCCTGCCCCCAGTTCGTCTTTTCACCTGCTCTTCTAGCTGCTGGTTACTGCCCCAGGTCCTCCTTTCACCCGCTCTTCTATCTAGCGGTTACTGCCCTAGGTCCTCTTTTCACCTGCTCTGCTAGCTTTTGTTTGCTGCCCCAGGTCCTATTTTCACCCGTAGTTCCACCTGCTGGTTACTTCTCCCAGGTCCTTTTTTCGCCTGCTCTTTTAGCTGTTGGAAACTGCCCACAGATCCTCTTTTCACCCGCTCTTCGAGCTGGTGTTTAATGCCACAGGTCCTCTTTTTACCAGCTCTTCTAGTTCTAGTTATTGCCCATGTCCTCTTTTCACCCGCTCTTCTAGCTACTGGTTACTGCCCCCAGGTACTCTTTTCACCCGCTCTTCTAGCTGGTGGTTACTGCCCCCAGTCCTGCTTTTCACCCGCTCTTCAAACTGGTGGTTACTGCCCCAGCTCCTCTTTTCACCCGCTCTTCTAGCTGCTGATTATTGCCCCAGGTCCTCTTTTCACCCGCTCTTCTAGATGCTGGTTATTGCCCCTGGTCCTCTTTTCACCCGCTCTTCTAGCTGGTGGCTACTGACCCAGGTCCTCTTTTCACCCGCAGTTCCACCTGCTGGTTACTTCTCCCAGGTCCTTTTATCGCCTGCTCTTCTAGTTGTTGGTTACTGCCCACAGATCATCTTTTCACACGCTCTTCTAGCTGCTGGTTATTGCCCCAGGTCCTCTTTTCACCCGCTCTTCTAGCTGTTGGTTACTGCCCCATGTCCACTTTTCACCCTCAGCCGTTGCTGGTGGTTACTGCCCCCAGGTCCTCTTTTCACCCGCTCTTCTGGCTGCTGTTTATTGTCCCAGGTCGTCTTTTCACCCGCTCTTCTAGCTGGTGGTAACTGCCCCTGGTCCTCTTTTCACCCGCTCTTCTAGCTGGTTTTTACCGCCCCCAGATCATCTTTTCACCCACTCTTCTAGCTGGTGGTAACTGTCCCTGGTCCTCTTTTCACCCGCTCTTCTAGCTACTGGTTACTGACCTCGGCCCTTTTGTCGCCTGCTCTTCTAGCTGTTGGTTACTGCCCCATGTCCACTTTTCACCCTCTGCCGTTGCTGGTGGTTACTGCCCCAGGTCCTCTTTTCACCCGCTCTTCTAGCTGCTGGTTACTGCCCCAGGTCTTCTTTTCACCCGCTCTTCTAGCTGGTGGCTACTGACCCAGGTCCTCTTTTCACCCGCTCTTCTAGCTGGTTTTTACTGCCCTAGCTCCTCTTTTCACCCGCTCTTCTAGCTGCTGGTTATTGCCCCAGTTCCTCTTTTCACCCACTCTTCTAGCTGGTGGCTACTGACCCAGGTCCTCTTTTCACCCGCAGTTCCACCTGCTGGTTAATTCTCCCAGGTCCTTTTATCGCCTGCTCTTCTAGCTGTTGGTTACTGCCCACAGATCATCTTTTCACACGCTCTTCTAGCTGCTGGTTATTGCCCCAGGTCCTCTTTTCACACGCTCTTCTAGCTGTTGGTTACTGCCCCATGTCCACTTTTCACCCTCTGCCGTTGCTGGTGGTTACTGCCCCCAGGTCCTCTTTTCACCCGCTCTTCTGGCTGCTGTCTATTGTCCCAGGTTGTCTTTTCACCCGCTCTTCTAGCTGGTGGTAACTGCCCCTGGTCCTCTTTTCACCCGCTCTTCTAGCTGGTTTTTACCGCCCCCAGATCATCTTTTCACCCGCTCTTCTAGCTGGTGGTAACTGTCCCTGGTCCTCTTTTCACCCGCTCTTCTAGCTATTGGTTACTGACCTAGGTTCTTTTGTCGCCTGCTCTTCTAGCTGTTGGTTACTGCCCCATGTCCACTTTTCACCCTCTGCCGTTGCTGGTGGTTACTGCCTCCAGGTCCTCTTTTCACCCGCTCCTCTAGCTGCTGGTTACTGCCCCCAGCTCCGCTTTTCACCTGCTCTTCTAGCTGCTGGTTATTGCCCCAGGTCATCTTTTCACCCGCTCTTCTAGCTGCTGGTTACTGCCCCAGGTCCACTTTTCACCTGCTCTTCTAGCTGGTTTTTACGGCCCCCAGTTCATCTTTTCACCCGCTCTTCTAGCTGCTGGTTATTGCCCCAGGTCCTCTTTTAACCCGCTCTTCTAGCTGGTGGTTACTGCCCCCAGGTTCTCTTTTCACCCGGTCTTCTAGCTAATGGTTACCGACCTAGGTCCTTTTATCGCCTGATCTTCGAGCTGTTGGTTACTGCCCCATGTCCACTTTTCACCCTCTGCCGTTGCTGGTGGTTACTGCCCCCAGGTCCTCTTTTCACCCGTTATTCCAACTGGTGGTTACTGCCCCCAGCTCCTCTTTTCACCCGCTCTTCTAGCTGCTGGTTATTGCCCCAGGTCCTCTTTTCACCCGCTCTTCTAGCTGCTGGTTACTGCCCCAGGTCCTCTTTTGACCTGCTCTTCTAGCTACTGCTTACTGCCCCAGGTGCTCTTTTCACCCGCTCTTCAAGCTGCTGGTTACTTCTCCCAGGTCCTCTTTTCACCTGCTCTTCTGGCTGTTGGTTACTGCCCCAGGTCCTCTTTTCACCCGCTCTTCTGGCTGGTGGTTACTGCTACAGTTCCTCTTTTCACCCGCTCTTCAACCTGGTTTTTACTGCCCCCAGGTCATCTTTTCAGCCGCTCTTCTAGCTGGTTGTAACTGCCCCAGGTTCTATTTTCACCCGCTCTTCTAGCTGGTTGTTACTGCCCCAGGTTCTATTTTCACCCGCTCTTCTAGCTGCTGGTTACTGCCTGAGGTCCTCGTTTCACCCGCTCTTCTAGCTGGTGGTTACTGCCCCCAGGTCCTCTTTTCGTCTGGTCTTTTGCTGGTGGTTACTTCCCCCAGGTCCTCTTTTCACCCGCTCTTCTTGCTGCTGGTTACTGCCCCTAGGTCCTCTTTTCACCCGCTCTTCGGGCTGGTGGTTACTGCCCCAGGTCCTCTTTTCACCCGCTCTTCTATCTGTTGGTCACTGCCCCCAGATCCTCTTTTTACCCGCTCTTCTAGCAGGTCGTTACTTCCCCAGGTCCTCATTTCACCTGCTCTACTAGCTGGTGGTTATTGCCCCCATTCCTCTTTTCGTCTGCTCTTCTTGCTGGTGGTTACTGCCCCCAAGTCCTCTTTGCACCCGCTCTTCTAGCTGCTGCTTGCTGCCCCCAGGTCCTCTTTTCACCCGCTCTTCTAGCTGCTGGTTACTGCCCCCAGGTCCTCTTTTCACCCGCTTTTCTAGCTGCTGCTTACTGCCCCAGGTCCTCTTTTCACCTGCTCTTCTAGCTACTGCTTACTGCCCCAGGTGCTCTTTTCACCCGCTCTTCTAGATGCTGGTTACTTCCCCCTGGTTCTCCTTTCACCCGCTCTTCTGGCTGTTGGTTTCTGCCCCAGGTCCTCTTTTCACCCGCTCTTCTGGCTGTTGGTTACTGCCCCAGGTCCTCTTTTCAACTGCTCTTCTAGCTGCTGGAAACTGCCCCAGTTCCTCTTTTCACCCGCTCTTCTATCTGGTGGTTACTGCTACAGGTCCTCTTTTCACCCGCTCTTCAACCTGGTTTTTACTGCCCCCAGGTCATCTTTTCAGCCGCTCTTCTAGCTGGTGGTTACTGCCCCCAGATCTGCTTTTCACCTGCTCTTCTAGCTGGTGGTTATGCCCCCGGTCCTCTTTTCAACTGCTCTTCCAGCTGCAGGAAACTGCCCCACTTCCTCTTTTCACCCGCTCTTCTATCTGGTGGTTACTGCTACAGGTCCTCTTTTCACCCGCAGTTCCACCTGCTGGTTACTTCTCCCAGGTCCTTTTATCGCCTGCTCTTCTAGTTGTTGGTTACTGCCCACAGATCATCTTTTCACACGCTCTTCTAGCTGCTGGTTATTGCCCCAGGTCCTCTTTTCACCCGCTCTTCTAGCTGTTGGTTACTGCCCCATGTCCACTTTTCACCCTCAGCCGTTGCTGGTGGTTACTGCCCCCAGGTCCTCTTTTCACCCGCTCTTCTGGCTGCTGTTTATTGTCCCAGGTCGTCTTTTCACCCGCTCTTCTAGCTGGTGGTAACTGCCCCTGGTCCTCTTTTCACCCGCTCTTCTAGCTGGTTTTTACCGCCCCCAGATCATCTTTTCACCCACTCTTCTAGCTGGTGGTAACTGTCCCTGGTCCTCTTTTCACCCGCTCTTCTAGCTACTGGTTACTGACCTCGGCCCTTTTGTCGCCTGCTCTTCTAGCTGTTGGTTACTGCCCCATGTCCACTTTTCACCCTCTGCCGTTGCTGGTGGTTACTGCCCCAGGTCCTCTTTTCACCCGCTCTTCTAGCTGCTGGTTACTGCCCCAGGTCTTCTTTTCACCCGCTCTTCTAGCTGGTGGCTACTGACCCAGGTCCTCTTTTCACCCGCTCTTCTAGCTGGTTTTTACTGCCCTAGCTCCTCTTTTCACCCGCTCTTCTAGCTGCTGGTTATTGCCCCAGTTCCTCTTTTCACCCACTCTTCTAGCTGGTGGCTACTGACCCAGGTCCTCTTTTCACCCGCAGTTCCACCTGCTGGTTAATTCTCCCAGGTCCTTTTATCGCCTGCTCTTCTAGCTGTTGGTTACTGCCCACAGATCATCTTTTCACACGCTCTTCTAGCTGCTGGTTATTGCCCCAGGTCCTCTTTTCACACGCTCTTCTAGCTGTTGGTTACTGCCCCATGTCCACTTTTCACCCTCTGCCGTTGCTGGTGGTTACTGCCCCCAGGTCCTCTTTTCACCCGCTCTTCTGGCTGCTGTCTATTGTCCCAGGTTGTCTTTTCACCCGCTCTTCTAGCTGGTGGTAACTGCCCCTGGTCCTCTTTTCACCCGCTCTTCTAGCTGGTTTTTACCGCCCCCAGATCATCTTTTCACCCGCTCTTCTAGCTGGTGGTAACTGTCCCTGGTCCTCTTTTCACCCGCTCTTCTAGCTATTGGTTACTGACCTAGGTTCTTTTGTCGCCTGCTCTTCTAGCTGTTGGTTACTGCCCCATGTCCACTTTTCACCCTCTGCCGTTGCTGGTGGTTACTGCCTCCAGGTCCTCTTTTCACCCGCTCCTCTAGCTGCTGGTTACTGCCCCCAGCTCCGCTTTTCACCTGCTCTTCTAGCTGCTGGTTATTGCCCCAGGTCATCTTTTCACCCGCTCTTCTAGCTGCTGGTTACTGCCCCAGGTCCACTTTTCACCTGCTCTTCTAGCTGGTTTTTACGGCCCCCAGTTCATCTTTTCACCCGCTCTTCTAGCTGCTGGTTATTGCCCCAGGTCCTCTTTTAACCCGCTCTTCTAGCTGGTGGTTACTGCCCCCAGGTTCTCTTTTCACCCGGTCTTCTAGCTAATGGTTACCGACCTAGGTCCTTTTATCGCCTGATCTTCGAGCTGTTGGTTACTGCCCCATGTCCACTTTTCACCCTCTGCCGTTGCTGGTGGTTACTGCCCCCAGGTCCTCTTTTCACCCGTTATTCCAACTGGTGGTTACTGCCCCCAGCTCCTCTTTTCACCCGCTCTTCTAGCTGCTGGTTATTGCCCCAGGTCCTCTTTTCACCCGCTCTTCTAGCTGCTGGTTACTGCCCCAGGTCCTCTTTTGACCTGCTCTTCTAGCTACTGCTTACTGCCCCAGGTGCTCTTTTCACCCGCTCTTCAAGCTGCTGGTTACTTCTCCCAGGTCCTCTTTTCACCTGCTCTTCTGGCTGTTGGTTACTGCCCCAGGTCCTCTTTTCACCCGCTCTTCTGGCTGGTGGTTACTGCTACAGTTCCTCTTTTCACCCGCTCTTCAACCTGGTTTTTACTGCCCCCAGGTCATCTTTTCAGCCGCTCTTCTAGCTGGTTGTAACTGCCCCAGGTTCTATTTTCACCCGCTCTTCTAGCTGGTTGTTACTGCCCCAGGTTCTATTTTCACCCGCTCTTCTAGCTGCTGGTTACTGCCTGAGGTCCTCGTTTCACCCGCTCTTCTAGCTGGTGGTTACTGCCCCCAGGTCCTCTTTTCGTCTGGTCTTTTGCTGGTGGTTACTTCCCCCAGGTCCTCTTTTCACCCGCTCTTCTTGCTGCTGGTTACTGCCCCTAGGTCCTCTTTTCACCCGCTCTTCGGGCTGGTGGTTACTGCCCCAGGTCCTCTTTTCACCCGCTCTTCTATCTGTTGGTCACTGCCCCCAGATCCTCTTTTTACCCGCTCTTCTAGCAGGTCGTTACTTCCCCAGGTCCTCATTTCACCTGCTCTACTAGCTGGTGGTTATTGCCCCCATTCCTCTTTTCGTCTGCTCTTCTTGCTGGTGGTTACTGCCCCCAAGTCCTCTTTGCACCCGCTCTTCTAGCTGCTGCTTGCTGCCCCCAGGTCCTCTTTTCACCCGCTCTTCTAGCTGCTGGTTACTGCCCCCAGGTCCTCTTTTCACCCGCTTTTCTAGCTGCTGCTTACTGCCCCAGGTCCTCTTTTCACCTGCTCTTCTAGCTACTGCTTACTGCCCCAGGTGCTCTTTTCACCCGCTCTTCTAGATGCTGGTTACTTCCCCCTGGTTCTCCTTTCACCCGCTCTTCTGGCTGTTGGTTTCTGCCCCAGGTCCTCTTTTCACCCGCTCTTCTGGCTGTTGGTTACTGCCCCAGGTCCTCTTTTCAACTGCTCTTCTAGCTGCTGGAAACTGCCCCAGTTCCTCTTTTCACCCGCTCTTCTATCTGGTGGTTACTGCTACAGGTCCTCTTTTCACCCGCTCTTCAACCTGGTTTTTACTGCCCCCAGGTCATCTTTTCAGCCGCTCTTCTAGCTGGTGGTTACTGCCCCCAGATCTGCTTTTCACCTGCTCTTCTAGCTGGTGGTTATGCCCCCGGTCCTCTTTTCAACTGCTCTTCCAGCTGCAGGAAACTGCCCCACTTCCTCTTTTCACCCGCTCTTCTATCTGGTGGTTACTGCTACAGGTCCTCTTTTCACCCGCTCTTCAACCTGGTTTTTACTGCCCCAGATCATCTTTTCAAACGCTCTTCGAGCTGGTAGTTACGACCCCCAGATCTGCTTTTCACCTGCTCTTCTAGCTGGTGGTTATTGCCCCAGGTCCTCTATTAACCCGCTCTTCTGGCTGCTGGTTACTGCCCCAGTTCCTCTTTTCACCCGCTCTTCTATCTAGTGGTTACTGCCCTAGGTCCTCTTTTCACCTGCTCTTCTAGCTTGTGGTTGCTGCCCCAGGTCCTATTTTCACCCGTAGTTCCACCTGCTGGTTACTTCTCCCAGGTCCTTTTTTCGCCTGCTCTTTTAGCTGTTGTTTACTGCCCACAGATCCTCTTTTCACCCGCTCTTCGAGCTGGTGGTTACTGCCCCATGTCCTCTTTTCACCTGCTCTTCTAGCTGGTTTTTACGGCCCCCAGGTCATCTTCTCACCCGCTCTTCTAGCTGCTGGTTATTGCCCCAGTTCCTCTTTTCACCCGCTTTCTAGCTGGTGGTTTCTGCCCCCAGGTCCTCTTTTCACCCGCTCTTCTAGCTGGTGGTTACTGCCTCAGGTCCTCTTTTCACCCGCTCTTCCAGCTGGTGGTTACTGCCCCAGTTCCTCTTTTCACCTGCTCTTCTAGCTGCTGGTTACTGCCCAGGTCCTCTTTTCACCCGCTCTTCTAGCTGGTGGTTACGCCCCAGGTCCTCTTTTCACCTGCTCATCTAGCTGGTGGTTACTGCCCCAGGTCCTCTTTTCACCCGCTCTTCCAGCTGGTGGTTACTGCCCCAGTTCCTCTTTTCACCTGCTCCTCTAGCTGCTGGTTACTGCCCCAGTTCCTCTTTTCACCCGCAGTTCCACCTGCTGGTTACTTCTCCCAGGTCCTTTTATCGCCTGCTCTTCTAGCTGTTGGTTATTGCCCCAGGTCCTCTTTTCACCCGCTCTTCTAGCTGTTGGTAACTGCCCCATGTCCACTTTTCACCCTCTGCCATTGCTGGTGGTTACTGCCCCCAGGTCCTCTTTTCACCCGCTCTTCTGGCTGCTGTTTATTGCCCCAGGTCCTCTTTTCACCCGCTCTTCTAGCTGGTGGTAACTTCCCCTGGTCCTCTTTTCACCCGCTCTTCTAGCTGGTGGTTACTGCCCCAGGTCCTCTTTTTACCAGCTCTTCTAGTTCTAGTTACTGCCCAGGTCCTCTTTGCACCCGCTCTTCTAGCTGGTTCTTACTGCCCCCAGGTCATCTTTTCACCCACTCTTCTAGCTGGTGGTAACTGCCCCTGGTCCTCTTTTCACCCGCTCTTCTAGCTACCGGTTACTGACCTAGGTCCTTTTTTCGCCTGCTCTTCTAGCTGTTGGTTACTGCCCCATGTCCACTTTTCACCCTCTGCCGATGCTGGTGGTTACTGCCCCTAGCTCCTCTTTTCACCCGCTCTTCTAGCTGCTGGTTATTGCCCCAGGTCATCTTTTCACCTGCTTTTCTAGCTGCTGGTTACTGCCCCCAGGTCCTCTTTTCACCCGCTCTTCTAGCTGCTGGTTATTTCCCCAGGTCCTCTTTTCACCCGCTCTTCTAGATGCTGGTTACTGCCCCAGGTCATCTTTTCACCCGCTCTTCTAGCTGCTGGTTACTGCCCCAGGTCCTCTTTTCACCCGCTCTTCTAGATGCTGGTTACTGCCCCAGGTCCTCTTTACACCTGCTCTTCTTACTGGTGGTTACTGCCCCATGTCCTCTTTTCACCCGCTCTTCTAGATGGTGGTTACTGCCCCCAGGTCCTCTTTTCACCCGTTCTTCCAGCTGGTGGTTACTGCCCCCCGGTCCTCTTTTCACCCGCTCTTCTAGTTCCTGGTTACTGCCCCAGGTCCTCTTTTCACCCGCTCTTCTAGCTGATGGTTGCTGCCTTCGGGTCCTCTTTTCACCCGCTCTTCTAGCTGGTGGTTACTGACCCCAGGTCCTCTTTTCACCCGCTCTTCTGGTTGCTGTTTACTGCCCCAGATCCTCTTTTCACCCGCTCCCGTAGCTGGTGTTTACTGCCCCCAGATCCTCTTTTCACATGTTCTTCTAGCTGCTGGTTACTGCTCCAGGTCCGTCTCGCCCTTCTAGGTGGTCGTTACTGCCTCTTGGTCCTCTTTTCACGCTGTGTTCTAAGTGTTGGTTACTGCTCCCAGGTTCCCTTTTTCCGCTCTACACTGGGTTGTTTTTTCGTCTATCTCTACTATTTTCATAGTCTGTGAGCAGCTTGGACCCCAGCAGAGAGATTCTGCCATCAGCCAGAACAAGGAGCAGAGGGCTATCAGGAACTGCAGGGGTTTTTCTGATTTGGTGTCTCCATGCAAGGAGGTGAGTGAGCTCCATGGTCAGGCTGGGCAGATACAAATTGTTGAAGTGTTGAAGTAGGGTTGGAGGATTCGCCTACTGAATGCTAGTGGGAGAATTTCGAAGAAACTCCTTACCTCGGACGATAACTAGGAATAGGAGAAAATCCTTAGGGTCTGCACTGAGAGCTGGTGAGTGAAGGAGTTTTAAGGGTTCATTTCTATCTAAAGCTTAGTTTTATTTTCTTTTATTTAGCAATCAACTAAAAATTAGTCCTTAAGTTTAGAGAAGTTACATTTATTCCAGCCTTAAACTGAGGTATACAAGCTCTCTGAGAGCAGCTGCAGCTGCTTAATTTTGTAGCTAGCTTTAATTAATTTTCAGCAGCTTGAATGATTTGTTTTTCAGGAAGTATAAAAAAGGGAGTTCCTCAGTGCTGCTTGGTCTGCACTGCGTGCTGCTTTCAGAGTGCAGAGTGTCAAGCTAGAAATTTGGTGAGCGAGCGAGTGAGTGAGTGAGTAAGGGAGTTCAGTGATGGTGGTGTTCTTTTCTTTTTCTACATTTTTCAGCCTCCAGTAGTCGGCTCTTACTTTGGTACAGGGAAGAAGCTGATTGGCGTGTAACTGGTAAGTTTTCCTATTTATTTCAATTGTAATAGATAGTTTTTAAAGTTACGGTATGGCAGGTCAGCTTGGCCAAGTGGAATGTACATCTTGCAGCATGTGGGAAGTCATGGATGCACCATGTGTCCCAGAGGAACACATCTGCAGGAAATGTCACTGGCTGCAGAAGTTTGAGCTCCACGTTTTGGAAATTGAGCGGTGGCTATAGTTGCAGTTGTGCATCCGTGAGGCAAAGAACTATGTGGATAGAATATTTAGGGAGTGGTCACACTGCAGGTTAGGGGCATGCAGGTAGGGAGGGAATGGGTGACCACCAGGCAGTACAAGAGAACAGGCAGGTAGTGTCAGAGTCCCCTGAGTCTATCTTGCTTGAAAATCAGTTTTCTATCTTGGATACTGGTGAGGGCTCCTCAGGGGAGTGCAGCCAGAGCCAAATCAGTGGCACCATGGGTGGCTCAGCTGCTCAGGAGGGAAGAAAGTAGAGTGGAAGAGCAATAGTGATAGGGAATTTGATAGTCAGGGGGTCAGACAGGCATTACTGTGACTGTAAACCAGACTCCAGCATGTTGTGTTGCTTCCCTGGTGCCAGGGTCAATGATGTCATGGAGTGGCTGCAGGACTGGGGGAGGGTGAACAGCAAGAGGTTGTGGTCCACATTGGTACCAATGACATAGGTAGGAGGAGGGATGAGGTTCTGAAAGCAGATTTTAGGGAGTTAGGAAGGACATTAAAAAGCAGGACCTCAAAAGCAGTAACCTCAGGATTACTCCCAGTGCCATGTATTAGTGAGCATAGGAATAGGATTCAGCAATTGAACACCTGGCTGGAGAATTCGCATAGGAGGAAGGACATCAGATTTCTGAGGCCAGTTAAGGTCCGCCCAGCATGAAACACGTCTTCTGAATGGTTGGGAAGGGCCAGGCTAGGGCACTGTCGGGCACTGTGTCCAATAGTGACCCAGCGACCTCTTTAAAGCCAGCAAAGACAGCTCCCTGAAGACTGCCAGGTGAGAATCTTTAGTCATTCCAGAGGCTGGAACAATGGCCTTACCAGCGGCAGGAAATGTCAGTGGGAGGTATGGTTGAGTGGGTACTCAGGAGCCCCCCCCATTTCTCAGACGAGTGCCTCGTGGTCCTCGTGGAGGAGGTGGGTGTGAGCCGGGACACCCTCATACCCAGGGATGGCAGGAGGAGGCCTTCGCACCGGACCAAAAAAGCTTTGGAGGAGGTGGCCACCGAGGTCGGCAGCCACGATGTTGTGAGGCACACATGGGTGCAGTGCTGCAAAGGGTTCAACGATCTGCTGCTCTCAGCAAGGGTGAGTACCGTGTTGGCATGGATCAGTGTGGAGAAGTGTTAAGGGCTGGCGATGCCCACGTGGCGCTCAGGGTTACTCGAATCTGAGTGCCAACTTTCAAAGACGCTGGAGCTGGCCAAGTGGATGAGCTCTGGCTGCTTGGCCTGAGTGCCTTCCAACTTGAGAGCCATGACTTGGAAGTGCCCTGCAAGGTGTTCCTCAGGCAGATGCTGGATGTCCAGAGGGACATGCGGGAGGATCTGCTGGAGAGCCATGAGGGTATGCGTGCCATGGTCTCTATTGTGGAGAAGTCCACGAGGAGCATGAGCACTGCGTTGACCCAAGTGGGCTGGAAGCAGCTACTTACAGATAAAACTGTGTCAGAGCAGTGGGAGGCATTCAAGGAGGAAATAGTGAGAGTACAGGGCAAATATGTTCCCGTAAAGGCAAAGGGAGGGACCAAGTCTGGAGAACCCTGGATGTCAAGGGACATAAAGATTAGGATTATGGAAAAAAGGAGAAGTTTATGTCAGATACTGAGGGCTCAATAAGGCAGAGTCCCTAGAGGAGTATAAAAAGAGCAGGGGGGAACTTAAAAAGGAAATTAGGAAAGCTAAGAGAGTGCATGAGAAAGCATTGATGGGTAGAATAAAGGAAAACCCAAAGAGGTTTTTTAAATTTATAAAGAGGAAGAAAATAACTAGGGAAAGTTTAGGGCCAATTAGGGACCATAGAGGTAATGTGTGTGTGGACCCGGAAGACGTGGGTGCAGTCCTCAATGAATATTTTGCGTCAATCTTCACAACGGAAAAGGAACATGCAGGTATAGACATCAGGGTGGAGGACTGTGAAATATTAGAGGATATTAACATAGAGAGAGGAGGAGGTACTAGTGGGTTTGGCGGCCTTAAAAGTGGAGGAATCCTCAGGCCCGGATGAGATGTGTCCCAGGCTGTTGAGGGAGGCAAGGGAAGAAATATCAGGGGCCCTGGCAGTCATTTTCAAATCCTCTCTGGCCACAGAGAACTGGAGGACTGCTAACGTTGTTCCATTATTAAAAAAGGGAGAAACGGATAGACCAGGAAATTACAGGCCAGTCAGTCTAACCTTGGTGGTGGGAAAGTTACTAGAAAGAATTCTTAGGGACAGAATATATCTGCACTTGGAGAGACACAGATTAATCAGGGATAGTCAGCGTGGATTTGTTCAGGGAAGGTCATGTTTGACAAATTTGATCACATTTTTTGAGGAGGTAACCAGGAGTGCTGATGGGTGCAATGCACTTGATGTGGTCTACATGGATTTTAGCAAGGCTTTAAATAAGGTCCCTCATGGCAGACTGCTCAAGAAAGTAATAGCCCATGGGATCCAAGGCAAAGTGTCACATTGGATCCAAATTGGCTGAGAGGCAGAAAGCAGAGGACGAGGGTAGAGGGATGTTTCTGTGACTGGAAGTCTGTTTCTAGTGGGGTTCCACAGGGCTCGGTGCTGGGGCCCTTGCTGTTTGTGGTGTACATAAATGATTTGGACTTAAATGTAGTGGGTATGATCAAGAAGTTTGGGGATGACAGGAAAATTGGTAGGGTGGTAAATAGTGAGGAGGATAGCCGTTAACTGCAGGAGGATGTCAATGGACTGGTCAGGTGGGCAGACCAGTGGCAAATGTAATTCAACCCGGATAAGTGTGAGGTAATGCGCTCAGGGAGGGCTAACAAGCGAAGGGATGACACAGTGAATGGTAGGACCTTGCAAAGTACTGAAGATCAGAGGGATCTTGGTGTGTATATCCACAGATCCCTGAAGTTATCAGGGCAAGTAGATAAGGTGGTTAAGAAGGCATATGGGATACTTGCCTTTATTAGCTGAGGCATAGAATACAAGAGCAGGGAGGTTATGCTGGAACTGCATAGAACACTGGTTAGGCCACAACTGGACTACTGCAGTTCTGGTCACCACATTATAAGAAGGATGTGATTGCATCTAGAGGGTGCAGAGGTGATTTACCAGGATGCTGCCTGGGCTGGAGGGTCTGAGCTATAAGGAAAGATTGGATAGGCTGGAGTTGTTTTCCTTGGAGCAGCAAAGGTTCAGAGGGGACCTGACAGAGGTGTATAAGATTATGAGGGACAGGGATAGGGTGGATAGGAAGGCACTTTTTCCATTAGTAAAGGGGTCAATAACCAGGGGGTATAGATTTAAGGTAAGAGGTAGAAGGCTAAGAGGGGAGCTGAAGAGAGATTTTTTCACCCAGAGGGTGGTAGGAGTCTGGAACTCATTGCCTGAAATGGTGGTTGATTCAGAAGCTCTCGTAACATTTAAGAAATATTTAGATATTCAGTTGCATTGCCATAGCCTCCAGGGCTATGGGCCAAGCGCTAGAAAATGGGATTAGTATAGTCAGACCTTTGTTGATCGGTGCAGACACGATAGGTCGAACGGCCTCCTTCTGTGCTGTAAATGTCTCTGTGTCCATTAGTCTAGAAGTCATTGTCAAGCGCACTGCCTCCTCCATTGAGAGAGTGGTGACTCTCATGGACAGGGAGCTCCAGGGACAAAATCAGGAGTTCCTGGAGTTGCGCTTGGACCTGCAAGCCCTCACACAGACAATGATCTCAGGTGGTCAGTGCCAGTGTGGGAGATGGATGAGGCACCCAGTACCCCAGCTAGGTGCCTGTCCATCAATGGCAAGCAGGGAGGTCCAGAGAGACCACACGATGGTGCACAACCTGCTTGTTGTCTCTGCGGGCTCCTCTCAGGGCATTCTGGATGATGGCAGCAGCTCCACCAACCCTCTGCCAGAGACCGTGGCATCTGTTGAGGCTGTGATAACTGGGGGGATGCCAACCGTGCCACTGGCTGCTCCCTCCCAGGCAGGGACATCACAGGCTCCACGGGCCAGAGGACAACCCCCAAGGTCATCAAGGCCCTCAAGACAGCAGAGTCAGCAGGCTGCCTCCAATGCAGCAGCCAGCGAGGGGTGGTGGGGGCGGTGGTGGTGCAGGGCACAATAAGATGCAGCAATCGTAAATTTAAGCTTAAGGCATCATGAGCACAAGAGGGACTGTTCACAGGTGATCTTCTGTTCTGTCATGTTTTGTTAATATGTTTATTGGTGTGGCCATTAACACAACATATAGTAATGTTCATTTGTTGTGAGTGTCAAAATGACATAAATTTTGCTTTTGTCTTATTGGCCTGAGTATGCTTCACCTTTTTTTGGTACAGAGCACACCAGTATGTAATGCTGGGTGTGAGTGGCTCTAAGTTTTATTACACAGGCACTGAGTGGATTTTGGGCTCAAATGAAAAGGTCATTTCAGACATCCAGGATGGAGGCGGCAGCCCTGGTATGAGGTGGAAGCAGATCTTTGGTAGCCTAGCTGAAGGAGCGATGGATCAAGATGTCCCTGGTGTCCCTGCCTCCCTGAAGGATACAGAACTCTGCCTCCACGCTCTCAGTGTTCTCTTCACCGTGCTCCTCTTCTGATTCACCACTGGATTCATCCTCTGTGGCCTGTGGAGCTGCATCAAGATCCTCTTCCCCCTGTGAATCCCCCCATGCTAGTGCCAGATTGTGGAGAGCGCAACATGCAACCACTATCAGTAACGTCTGCTCTAGGGGTATTGTAGTGCTCCCCCTGAACGGTCCAGGCATCGGAATTGCATCTTCAGAAGACCTATGTCCTCTCTATAACCGCACTTGTGGAGGCATGACTCCGCTGCTCTGCCTCTGCTCTTGGTTGGCGGAGAGGCATCATAAGCCACTTTTTCAACAGATAGTCCTTGTCACCCAGCAGCTATCCATCCAGTTGGACTGGATAGCCTTGGCATCTGGGACTGTCTGAGAGCTGTCATGGGAGCTACCAGGGTACCTTGCAGGTACTTGCTGAATCTGCATCTTGTGGTCACACACTATCTGGATGTTCATCGACTGGAAGCCCTTCCTGTTGACAAAGGCACCCGGTTGACCCACTGGCGCCTTAATAGCCACATGTGTGCAGTCGATTGCACCCTGGATGCAGGGGAACCCAACAATCGCTGCAAACCTTCTGGCTCGCTCAGCCTGGTTGGCCTCGTCCATACATAAATGAATAAATGTCATTACTGACCTGAACAGAGCATCAGTCACCAGCTTGATGCAACTGTGGACAGCTGATTGGGACACTCCACACAGGTCCCCCACTGACCCCTGGAAAGAGCCGGTGACATAGAAGTTGAGGGCCACTGTGACCTTCACAGCCGCTGGCATGGGGTGTCCACCCACATAGTTAGAGGTGATCTCAGGCTCAATCATCTGACAAATGGAGGTCACTGTCTCCCTGGAGAGGCGGGGCCTCCTTCGGCATTGCACTTTGGACATATTGAGGTAGCTGTATCGCTGCCTGTAAACCCTGGCAGCAGGATAGTGGCATCTTCTGCGGTCCCTTCTGCCTTGGACTACCTGCTGGCCCTGCGTCCCTTGTGCCTGTGCCTTTCCTTCCACAGGTCGCTCCCCTGGAAGCTGCATAGGGACACCTCGCCTCCTCTCCCTTCTGCCCCTCTCTTCTTCCTTACACAAGGTGCCACCAGTGGAGAGCACAATCCCCATTACCAGAGTAACAGAAGGCTGTCTGATACCTGGAAGGGTCCACACGGTCAAAATTCTCCGGGGGCCTTGGAGTCACCAGTGAGCCCTGAAATGAAGCCTGGAAATGCTGAGATTGAAGCTCAGAGATGAAGCTGCAAAGCTCAAAAAAGCAACCAGCAGCAAACTATCTCCCAAACTCCTCACTGCTCACAATGGCAATGCTGCAGACCCTTTTTATCCTGCCCTTGGATGAGGTTTAATTAAAAACGTGCTGCCCGCTTGTCCATTTTGCTCAGGCAATGAGCTTGAAATCGCATGGGCGACGTAAAATCGCAAACAATTGCCTTTTCAATGGCCTTAAGTGGCCTTTTAATTGTTGGCGGGCTCTGACACCCCCGCGCGCCTGCCGACCTGAAGACTGCTCGCGTGCAGGATGACATCAGAACACTTGCCCGACGTCATTTCGCGCTATTTCATGTCTGTTTGGGTCAGGCTTGCGTCCGCCTGTGAGGTGGAAATTCTGCCCCAATGATATTCGACATTTAGGAAGGACAGGCAAAAAGGAAAAGGAAGTGGTGTTGTGCTGATAGTAAGGGATTGATCAGTGCAATAGTAAGGGAGGACCTCAGATTGGAACAGCAAAATGTGGAACCTGTTTGAGTGGAGCTAACAGCAAGGGGCAGCAAGCATTGGTAGGAGTTATTTATAGGCCAGCAAACAGTAGTGGTAGTGTGGGACATGGTATTAACCAGGAGATGAGAGAAGCATGTAGCATGGGTAATACAGTAATCATGGGTGACTTCAATCTACATATAGACTGGGTAAATCTAATGAGCACTAATGCTGTGGAGGATGAGTTTCTGGAGTGTGCTAGGGATGGTTCTCTAGAGCAGTATGTTGAGGAACTAACTAGAGAAAAGGCATTTTAAATTTAGTATTATGTAACAAGAAAGGGCTAATTAATAATCTTGTTGTAAAAGGACCTTTAGGGATGCGTGACCATCAAGTGATAGAATTTTACATTAGGTTTGAAAGTGGGGTAGGTCAATCTGAAGCCAGTGTGTTAAATTTGAACAAAGGAAATTACCAAGGCATGAGGGGCAAATTGGCTGAGGTGGATTGGGAAAATATATTAAAAGGTATGACCGTACACAGACAATGGAGAGTCTTTATATAATTATTACATAGTTTACAGCAATTCTACATTCCATCAAGGTACAAAAACTCAAAAGGAAAAGTCAGTCAATCATGACTATCAAAGCAAGTTATAGATTGTATAAGATTAAAAGAAAAGGCCAGGAATGTACCTAAACTGGAGGATTCGGAGAACTTTAGAATAAGCAAAGGAGGACCAAGAAACTGATAAAGAAAGGGAGAATAGAAAAGGATGTAAACTAGCAAAAAATATTAACAGGCTGTAAAAGCTTCTTCTATAGGTATTTAAAAGGAAGCGGTCGGCTAAGGCAAATGTGGGTCCATTACAGGCAGAGTCGGGAGAATTTATAATGGGGAATAGAAAAATGGCAGAGAAGCTAAATGATGACTTTGTGCTTGTATTCATTGAGGAAGGTACAAGAAATCTCCCAGATTTAGAGACCCAAGGGACTAGGGAGAATGAGGAATTGAAGAGATTTGTATTAGTAAGAAGGCTGTATTGGAGAAATCAATGGGACTGAAGTTTGATAGGTCCCCAAGACCTGATCCTACATCCCGGCTTGTTGAAAAAGATAGCTATGGAGACAGTAGATTCACTGGTGATCATCTTCCAAAATTCTATAGACTCTGGAACAGAATCTATTATTCCTGCAGATTGGAAGGTAGCAAATGTCACCCCACTATTTAAGAAAGGAGGGAGAGAAAACAGGGAACTATAGACCTGTTAGCCTGACATCAATAGTGGGCAAAAGCTAGAATCTATTATAAAGAAGTGATAAATGGACAATTAGATAATCATCGTCTGATTGGGCATAGTCAACATTGATCTATGAATGGGGAATCATGTTTGACGAACCAGTCGGAGTTTTTTGAGGATGTTACTAACAGAATTGATAAGGGGGAGTCAGTGAATGTGGTGCACTTGAT
Source organism: Cetorhinus maximus (assembly GCF_964194155.1). Taxonomy (NCBI): domain Eukaryota; kingdom Metazoa; phylum Chordata; class Chondrichthyes; order Lamniformes; family Cetorhinidae; genus Cetorhinus; species Cetorhinus maximus. Next base: position 35,343,192 of record NC_135895.1, read on the forward strand.
TTTTCAGAAGGCTTTCAATAAAGTCCCGCATTGGAGGTTGGTGAGCAAAATTAAAGCACATGGGATATGAGGTAATATACTCATATATTGGGTTAAGGATTGGGTAACAGGCAGAAAACAGAGCAGGAATAAACGGATCATTCTCGCATTGGCAGGGTGTGGCTAATGGGGTACCGCAAGGATCAGTACTTGGGACACAGCTTTTCACAAAGCATACCAATAATTTGGATGTGTGGACCAAATATAATATTTCCAAATTTGCAGAAGACAAAGCTAGGTGGAAATGTGTGTTGTAAGGAAGATGCAAAGGGGCTTCAAGGGGATTTGGACAGATTCAGAGGAGTAGTGCTGCCTGAGCGCACCAGAGCGGTGTCAGTGCCATAGCTGCACAGAAGACATTGGCCATCCAATGCAGGCAGAGGATGAATGATCTCATCCATGCAGCCAGGGTATGGCAACCATCCCATCACTCTAAACTCAAGTCCATCACACATTCACTGGCATCTCAATCACTGTCAGCTCAAGGGATATCACCACCCATTCTTACACACATGCCATCACATGTCCATCTGGCCTGATCTCCTCTGGAGACTTCCTCCTTAACCCTCGCCATCTTGAGACACTTGCACAGATCAACATGTGCCCCCACACACCCTGGGATACCCTCCCTCCCTCCCTCCCCAGTCCCGCTCTTGTCTTGCAGCCTCTTCCCTTGTCTGAAGCCACTTCTCCCCCTTCCCCAAGCAAGGCCTAGCCCTGCAGCCATTGAAAAGCCACCCACATATGGCTTACCTGGAAGGTAGAGACCTACCCCTGAGCCCCCCTAAAAGTGATGTGGTGCTGCCTGTGAAGCCTGGCGCAGATGGATGCGAGTGCTGACCGAAGCAAGGTAGGCAAACAAACCTCGAAGTCCCGAGAGAAGTGCAACCGCTAAGTGCATGTCACTTATGTGCTGTTGTGAAACATGTCAGTGCGTTTTCCTGCCAACGTGGTGGACGATCCAGGAGGGGGGGACGATTCCGGTGGGCAGGCCTAATAATGATATGCTGATGTATTACAATAAGGTTCCTGCCGTCCGATGGTGGGGAACACGGCCCACCATCAGCAGGCTGAGCGGACGATCGTGAGCTGGTTTCACGCTGTCGTGAAACTGATCGCGCCATGTTGGCTGCTCACACCTGACACCGTCGGGCATGGAAAATCCGGGCCTCAGTTTAACCAAATCCATTATGGCAATCTAAAGTGGAATAATCAGTAGGTAAATTCTATTCTCCTGCATTTTCAGGGGGCTCTTAAACAAAAGGACTAAGAACTCCAGAGTTGGATTTCAAACTTTAGTCGGTCATATTGCTTAAGTCAAGCGGCAATTTAGCTGCTTAGGATCTGTGAAAAGACTGTTGCTTGAGGTGTATCAAAATCAAACAGTGTCCTGCTCTTGGTGACAAATTCATGTTTCACACAGCTGGCCACAAGGATGTAACGCCCAGCCACCATCATAACTGTAGGCTATGGTTGAATTTTTTGAAATGGCGAAATAAGTTCTAGTTGAATGGGAACAATTCTGTGGCCTTTGAGCGTAGGAGCAGGGGTAAGCCATTCACCTTCCCAAGCCTGTTCTGCCACGTGCTTGATCTGCAGTTTCACCCTGCTGCGTATCCATTAATGCCCTCACCGAGCAAAAATCGATCTCTGTTTCCTCCTGCAGACCCCAGCTCTCTGCTGCTGCAACAAGCCCCACAACCTTTATGTCGTGCTGCCAGATATTTGGCCAGTTATCTAGTGAGATCTGACTAAGAGTAAACACAAGGCATCAAAGTGAATGAATTGCTAATAGCTGCCCATAGAAAACAAGACAATTTCTAAAAACGCCAAGCCCCAGAGCCTGCCACAGACGTAATCAGGGGAAAAAGGACAATCAGACCGTCAAAACTGCCTGCGAACAACATAATGACCGTGAAGCAAAAAAGCATAACCTCATATTGTAGAGAAAGTGAAAAAGTAAAGAACATTCAAATACTGTTAAGCTGAGTGATAATGGAGAGGATACCTTCAGTGCTGCAGCTGCCTCAGAGTCAAAATTGACCACACAGTATAATGCTGAAGCTGAGCTTGATCCAGTGGCAGGTCTGTATCCCTGCATAAATGTGTGGACAGGGAAAATGAAGAAGAATAAAAAAGAGACATTCTTGGATAGACTACAAGGATAAAAAACTTGGTTGTAAAAGTGTGTGTAAATATTGGTAACTTATTGCTTTTCATGTTCAAGGGATTGAGACTTTTGAATGAATGGCATTTATACCAAATGTCATATGATGGATCTAACTGGAGTGCAACGCTTGATTGGCACCACATACACAAATATTCACTTCCTCCACCACCGACACAGAGTAGCAGCAGTGTGTACCATCCACAAGATGTACTGTGGGAATTCACCAAGGCTCCTCCGACAGCACCTTCCAAACCCACGACCACTTCCATCTAGAAAGACAAGGGCAGATACGCGGTAACATCACCAGTGGAAGTTTCCCTCCAAGTCACTCACCATCCTGACTTGGAAATATATCACCGTTCCTTCACTGTCGCTGGGTCAAAATCCTGGAACTCCCTTCCTAACAGCACTGTGGGTGTACCCACACCACATGGACTACAGCTGTTCAAGAATGCAGCTCACCACCAACTTCTCAAAGGCAACTCGAGATGGACAATAAATGCTGGCCCAGCCAGTGAAGCCCACATCCCGTGAATGAATAAAAAAAACATTTAAAATCTCTCAAAATAAATTGTACAACACAAACTGTCGAAACATATTGCTGAAAAAGCAAACTAAGACACTCTTGGAAAAATTTGTGACAACCTGAACGCATCTCATCTAAAAGCAACTTGTTGAGCAGTTTTTCATTCTGCATACTACCTGGCTCAAAACAGCAGATGTTATCCACTTTGACTTGCTAGAAGTTCAAAATGAAAATGGTGTTGACATGGGAATTGGGTTGAATTCTGGTTACAGTGCTGCAGAAATCACTGACCACACAGCTATTGAGAGGGGGAAGAAGATTTGCCAGCATGTCAAAGTAATGGAGGGTAAAATCTCAATTCTTATTAATGAATCTACAAGCCTAAGTAGCAAAACTGCTTTAGACGTTTACCTGAAATGTGAAAGTAATAAGAAGGTTGATCCACACTTCACGATTTTAGATATGACTGAACTTCCAGATCAATAGTTAAGTATCTTCTTGAATGTCTCAATGTGGCTTTAATGACTCCTATCTGAAGGAGCATCTTGTAGCGTTTGCTAGTGATGGAGTGAGTGTTATTTATTTATTTATTTTAAATTAATACACGGGTCGCTGGCTGGGCCAGCATTTGTTGCCCATCTCTGTTTGCCCTCGAGAAACTGGTGGTGAGCTGCCTTCTTGAATCACTGCAGTCAATGTGGCATAGGTACACCACATGCTGGGCACCAAATAAGGTGCAGCTAACAGACTTATGGAGCAATACCCAGATATTATTTGGCATTGCCTAAACCATAGATTAGAACTTGCAGTGGGCTATTCGGTGACAGAAGTTAGTGGAGTGAGCCATTTCCATTCATTTATGGACAAATTATACTCTGTGTATAACAGATCACCTCAATCAGAGGCCACTGGCAAAATGCACTGCTGAACTAGAACAACAGATTTCCAAAATAGGCTGCATTTTAAGCACCAGATAGGTAGCAAGTTCATTTCGAGAAGTGTTGGCTGTGTGGTGCAACTATGAAGCATTATATGGTCATTTTGAACTGGCAATGAAAGATGAAACAAGGACTGTGTCTGACATGGAAACATAGGATCTGTTAAAGGGAATTTCTTCAAAACAGTTTCTCTTAGACTTAGCTCCGATGTATGACATATTACATGAACCTGGCATGCTCCGTGTTTGCAGAAACACACTGCAATGATTGTGTATGTAGACAAACTGATCCTTCACAGCATACGCCTTTTTGCACGGACTTAAAGAGCTCCTGGCACAAAATCTCTTGAGGCCAAAGTTGCAGTTGCACGGGGAAAGTTTGGAATGGTTTCCCTAGGGAGTAACAGTAAGATTATCGGCATTAATTATCAGCAGTTTCTTACCAGTCTCGTTGATAATTTAGAAAATTAAATGCTCACGATCACGTAATTGAAAAGCTCTCATTCAGCCTCTGTAGCCCAATCCAGTTATGTATCTCTGTTCGACAATTGTGTGATCTCGACTAAGAATATTGGCCAGCTGAAATGCCATCAGGTTTTGGAGAATTGGCAGTACATTCGCTCTGCAAGCAGTTTAAATTCTCATCTACTTCTGTAATCAATGCATTCAGAGATTATGTGAAGGAAGGTAGACAACACATTTCCCAGAACTTACAACCATTACTAAATTGTACAGAAGTAATTCCAAACAGCACTGCAGAATGTGAGCGAGGATTCAATGAAATGAACTTATTGCACTCAAGAATTCTCATAAGCTGGGTATCAGCACTATAGTTTGCAAGACTACATTGACCCCCTGCACCCACCGCACCACCAACCCTGCGCACCCCCATCCCTCCCACCTTGACACATTGGGATCCAACACCATATGTCACAACCTGGCTGCAAGGTCATCAATCGGCAGAGGACTCAAGGACAAGATCAGCCTGTTCCCTGAGCAGAAATGTGCAACTGGATCTGTTATGGAAAGTATTGTGAAGCGTCATTTTGGAAAGTAAAGTTTTCTGTAATTCATGTTTTTAATAAGCTTGAATTAAATAATTGAACTGTTGCATAATGATATTCCAACTATGCTAAAGTCTAATGATTCAAAATAAAATGCTCACCGGCACTAATTTTTTCACTTAAAAAGCAATGTTTTACTTTAATTTTGGGGACTCAAATGATTAACATTTAGGAAAACAACGTAATAGTAGATTTGGAAATGATGTGGCCAACACATTTTCTTAGAGCTCCGACACTACACACTGGACAGACTTGGTGAGTGGGCAAGAATGTGGCAGTTGGAATATAATGTGGAAAAATGTGACGTTATCCACTTTGGTAGTAGGAGGAACAGATGTGCAGAGTATTTCTTAAATGGTGCGAGAGGAGGATCCTAGGACAGGCAGTCAGCAGCACCTAAAAGAGAGATTGGCAGAGATTTAAAAAGAGTGGGAGCTGAGAGCCGGAGCGGAGATTTAAAAAGCGGGAGCTGAGAGTCAGAGCGGAGATTTAGAAAGAGCGGGAGCCCAGAGTCAGAGCGGAGATTTAGAAAGAGCGGGAGCTGAGAGTTGGAGCGGAGATTTAGAAAGAGCGGGAGCTGAGAGTCAGAGAGGAGATTTAGAAAGAGCGGGAGCTGAGAGTCAGAGCGGAGATTTAAAAACAGCGGGAGCCGAGAGTCGGAGCGGAGATTTAGAAAGAGCGGGAGCTGAGAGTCAGAGCGGAGATTTAGAAAGAGCGGGAGCTGAGAGTCGGATCGGAGATTTAGAAAGAGCGGGAGCCGAGAGTCAGAGCGGAGATTTAGAAAGAGCGGGAGCTGAGAGTCAGAGCGGAGATTTAAAAACAGCGGGAGCTGAGAGTCAGAGCGGAGATTTAAAAAGAGCGGGAGCCCAGAGTCGGAGCGGAGATTTAGAAAGAGCGGGAGCTGAGAGTCAGAGCGGAGATTTAGAAAGAGCGGGAGCTGAGAGTCAGAGCGGAGATTTAGAAAGAGCGGGAGCTGAGAATCGGAGCGGAGATTTAGAAAGAGCGGGAGCTGAGAGTCGGAGCGGAGATTTAGAAAGAGCGGGAGCTGAGAGTCAGAGCGGAGATTTAGAAAGAGCGGGAGCTGAGAGTCAGAGTGGAGATTTAGAAAGAGCGGGAGCTGAGAGTCGGAGCGGAGATTTAGAAAGAGCAGGAGCTGAGAGTCAGAGCGGAGATTTAGAAAGAGCGGGAGCTGAGAGTCGGAGCGGAGATTTAGAAAGAGCGGGAGCTGAGAGTTGGAGCGGAGATTTAATAAGAGCGGGAGCTGGACTCGGGGCTGAAAGCGGTGCGAGGACATCACAATTCAAAAAGTGACGATGCAGGGGAGGCAGCTGATTGGTCAGTAGGGTCAGGTGTGCACTTCTACTTCTACTTTTTCTACTAATTAAACTGCTGCAGTCCATTAGCTTAAACAAAATAAGGTGAGGACTTTGGACTGTAGTGGGAGTGTTTGGAGTGGAATAAGGTCCTAGTGTAATTAGTATTCTTTAAAGGGAGCAACTAACAAGCTTAATCTAAAGGGAAGCCATGGCAGCAGAACTTGCACCCATGATATGCTCCTCCTGCATTATGTGAGAAGTCATGGGCACTTCCAGTGTCCCTGACGACCATGTGTGCAGGAAATATGTCCAGCTGCAGCTACTGGCTAGCCACATTTTGGAGTTGGAGTTGCGAGTGGATTCACTGTGGAGCATCCACGATGCTGAGATTATTGTGGACAGCACTTTCAGTGAGATGGTCACACTGCAGGTAAAGACTGAACAGGCAGAAAGGGAATGGGTGACCACCAGGCAGAGCAGAGAAAGGCAGGTAGTATAGGAGTCCTCAAAGCTGTCCCCCTCTCTGACAGATATACCGTTTTGGATACTGTCGGGGGGGGACAACTTCTCAGGGGAAAGCAGCAGGAGCCAAGTCCTTGGCACCACAGGTGGCTCTGCTGCACAAGAGGGGAGGAAGAAGAGTGGCAGGGCTATAGTGATAGTGGACTCAATAGTAAGTGCAACAGACAGGCGTTTCTGCAGCCGCATAGGAGACTACAGGATGGTATGTTGCCTCGCTGGTGCCAGGGTCAAGGATGTCTCGGAGAGGCTGCAGGGCATTCTGAAGGGGGAGGGTAAACAGCCAGTGGTCATGGTACATATTGGCACCAACGATATAGGTTGAAAAAAGGGATGAGGTCCTACAAGCTGAAGATAGGGAGTTAGGATGTAAATTTAAAAATAGGTCCTCAAAGGTAGTAATCTCAGGATTACTACCAGTGCCACGTGCTAGCAAGAGTAGAAATAACAGGATATATCAGATGAATACATGGCTGAAGAAATGGTGTAGCGGGGAGAGATTCAGATTCCTGGGACATTGGGTCCAGTTCTGGAGAAGGTGGGACCAGTACAAACAGAACGGGTTCCATCTGGGCAGGACCAGGACCAATGTCCTCGGGCGGGGGGGGGGGGGGGGGGGGGTATTTGCCAGTGCGGTTGGGGCGGGTTTAAACTAGAGTGGCAGGGGGGTGGGAACCTAAGCAGGGAGACAGAAGTGGGGGGGGACAAGGATAGGAGCGAAAGACAGAAAAGTAAGAAGCAAAAGTGGAAGGAAGAAATAACAAGGGTGAGAAACAAATGGGGTCATAGTACAAAATAAAGCTAATTTGACTAACAAGGTTAGAAAGACAAGTCTGAAGGCATTGTATCTTAATGTGCGGAGCATTCGCAATAAGGTAGATGAACTAACTGTGCAAATAGACATAAATGATTATGATATAGTTGCAATTACGGAGACATGGCTGCAGGGTGACGAAGGATGGGAACTGAACATCCAGGGTATTCAATATTTAGGAAGGATAGACAAATAGGGAAAGGAGGTGGGGTAGCATTGTTAGTAAAGGGGGAAATCAATGCAATAGTGAAGAAGGATATTGGCTCAGAAAATCATGATGTGGAATCTGTTTGGGTGGAGATAAGAAACACCAAGGGGAAGAAAACATTGGTGGGGGTTGTCTATAGGCCCCCAAACAGTAATGGAGATGTAAAGGAAGGCATTAAGCAGGAAATTAGAGATACATGCAATAAATGTACAACTGTAATCATGGGTGACTTTAATCTACATCTGGATTAGGCAAACCAAACCAGGAATAATACTGTGGAGGAGGATTTCCTGGAGTGTGTACATGATGGTTTTTTTTAGGCCAATACATTGAGGAACCAACTAGAGAGTAGGCTATCCTAGACTGGGTATTGTGCAATGAGAAAGGATTAATTAAGAATCTTGCTGTGCGAGGTCCCCTGGGGAAGAGCGACCATAAAATTATAGAATTGTTCATTAGGATGGACAGTGAAGTAGCTGAATCCGAAACTAGGGTCCTGAATCTAAATAAAGGGAACTATGAGGGGTAACTTGGCAATGATGGATTGGGGAACCTTACTAAAAAGGTTGACAGTGGATAGGCAATGGCTAATTTTAAGGAATATATGCATGAATTATAACAATTATTCATTCCTGTCTGGCACAAAAATAAAACAGGGAAGGTGGCTCAACCATAGCTTACAAAAGAAATTAGGGAATAGTATTAGATCCAAAGAGGGGACATATAAAATTGCCAGAAAAAGCAGCAAGCCTGAGGACTGGGAGTTGTTTAGAATTCAACAGAAGTGGACAAAAAGATTGATCAAGAAGGGGAAAATGGAGTATGATAGTGAACTTGCAAGAAACGTAAAAACTGACTGTAAAAGCCTCTATAAATATATGAAGTAAAAAAGATTAGCAAAGACAAATGTAGGTCCCTTACTGTCAGAAACAGGGGAAATTATAATGAGGAACGAAGAAATGGCAGAAGAATTGAACACATATTTTGGTTCTGTCTTCACAAATAGAGGACACAAATAATTTCCCAGAAATATTAGGGAGCCAAGGGTCTAGTGAGAGGGAGGAATTGAAGAAAATCAGTATTAGTAAAAACATGGTGCTAGAGAAATTAATGGGGTTAAAGGTTGAAAAATTCCCAGGGCCTGATAATCTATATCCCAGAGTACTAAAGAAAGTGGCCCTGGAAATATTGGATGCATTAGTGGTCATTTTCCAAAATTCTATAGACTCTGGAGCAGTTCCTACAGATTGGAGGGTGGCAAATGTAACCCCACTATTTAAAAAAGGAGGGAGAGGAAAAACAGAATTACAGACCAGTTAGCCTTATATCAGTAGTGGGGAAAATGCTAGAGTCTATTATAAAAGACATGGTAACAGAACACTTGGAAAGAATCAATGGGATTAGAAAAAGGCTGCATGGGTTTATGAAAGGGAGGTCATGCTTAACTAACCTACTGGAATTCTTTGAGGATGTAACTAGTAGAATAGATAAGGGAGAACCAGTGGATGTGATGTATTTGGATTTCAAGAAGGCTTTTGTTAAGGTTCCACATAAGAGGCTAGTGGGCAAAATGAAAGTACATGGGATTGGGGGTAATATACTGGAATGGATTGAGAATTGGTTGACAAACCGGAAACAGAGATTGGGAATAAATGGGTCTTTTTCCGGTGGGTAGGTGGTGACTAGTGGTGTACCGCAGGGATCAGTGCTTGGGGCCCAGCTATTCACTTATGTATAAATGACTTGGATGAGGGAACCAAATGCAATATTTCCAAGTTTGGTGATGACACAAAACTGGGCTGGGTTGTGAGTTGTGAGGAGGATGCAAGGAGGCTTCAGGGCGATTTTGATAAGTTGTGTGTGTGTGCAAACACATGGCAGATGCAGTATAACGAGAATAAATGTGAAGTTATACGCTTCGGTGTGAAGAAAGAAAGGCAGAGTATTATTTAAATGGTGATATATTGGGAAATGTGGATATACAAAGAGGATCTGGTTGTCCTTGTATACACCAGTCGATGAAAGCAAATAAGCAGGTGCAGCAAGCAATTAGGAAGGCAAATGATATGTTGGCCTTTATTGCAAGAGGATTCGAGTTCAGAAGTAAGGATGTATTACTGCAGATGTACAGTGCCATGGTGAGACCACACCTGGAGTATTGTGTGCAGTTTTGCTCTCCCTACCTAAGAAAGGATATACTTTGCATAGAAGTAGTGCAGGGAAGGTTCACAAGGCTGATACCTGGGATGGCAGGATTGTCGTATGTGGAGAGATTGGTCGGACTGGGCCTGTATTCACTAGAGTTTAGAAGAATGAGAGGGGATCTGATTGAAACGTATAAAATTCTAACAGGGCTAGACTGACTGGATGCAGGAGGATGCTTCCCCTTGTTGGGGAGTCTAGAACCAGGGGCCACAATTTCAAAATAAGGGAGAAGCCACTTAGGACCGAAATGAGGAGAATTCTTTTTTACTCAGAGGGTTGTGAATCTTTGGAATTCTCTATCCCAGAGGGCTGTGAAAGCTCAGTTATTGAGTATGTTTAAAGCAGAGATTGACAGATTTCTAAATGCCATTAGCATAAAGGGATATGGAGATAGTGTGGGAAAAAGTCATTGAAGTAGATGATAAGCCATGATCATATTATGAGGTATAATATTAAGTTAATGGTGCTTCTTCTTTTTCTTTTTGTCAGTAAAGGTTTTTCCTTTAAAACATGAAATATTGTTACATGTCTTTTCAGTTAATAACTGGGAATTCAAATTTCTTTTTAAGCGTTACTGGCCTTTACCAAGATTGTAACAAGATCATCTCAATTAATGTCAGACAATCTTAAATAAAAGCATAAAATTCTGGAAAAACACAGTAGCAATGGAAAAGAGGAAAGATAATCCAATAGCCAGCCACAATCAACCCTCCACCTCCCCATTGGAACTACAGAACTCTGCTCTGATAAAGGACCCTTCTCTGCAGTGTCAATTCACCTGTCAACCAGATACCAACAGAGCCCATAATAGCACTATTGGCTCTACATCGCTCTATGTGGTTAACAGTCTGAAAAGTGCAGGGAAGAAAAGTACAAACCTATTATGCCATGCAGAAACTTTCTGCCATGTTTCCCTACCCCAACTGTGACTATACTTAAAAACAAATTGGCTGATTGGAACATCCTGAGCTCATGAAAAATGCTGCAAGGTCGTTCTTTCTATTATATTCTTAAGTTTAAATGAATGCTCTTTAAAACAGCAAACAAAGGAATTTGAGATGAATGCATTTTGTTTGTACAATATTATCAGGCAGAATTATTCCAAACCTTTAGAGTATTGTGTCTACTTATGTTTAGGCAAGGCTCAACATATGCAGCCTGAGCTTTGTGTGCTTTCTCAAGGTATTGCAGTGCCCTTGCACTCAGCAACTATTTCTTCAAATGGAAATATACTTGTGTGAAGCATGGAACACTGTTGAGTAGAAGAGAGGAAGAGTGCTGTTTCTCCATGCAAGCTAGAGAAATAATTATTCTTGCTGAGGAGACTGGGGACCCACATTTCAGGGATTCTGTTTTCAAATGAACCATAACTTGGAAACATAGATCACTTGGGGTGCCAATCGATAGTTCTACCTATATGTTTGAGATAATAGTTGAGATGAGACAGCAACCGACATTATTGAGGGAGGTTTCCCATGATCCGCAGATCACCCTGGAGACAACAACACCCGGAATATTTCAGTAATACCAAGACATCGGCAGTAGCTTCTAAGAACATTGCTGCTTCAAGGTGAAAACCTCTCTTGTTTCCAAAACCTGGTTGGGTCTATTTGGTCTGTGAAGGCACCAATCAATATTGCACATTGAATCTGTGCCCAGTACTAGTGTGCTGCAAGAAATAGGTGCAGATGTCACAGTCTTCCATAAGACCCCCTCCAATAATGACCTATAAGGAAGGTTCAGATGTGGGCTTGCTATTCCTTGCCCCTTGCAGCAGGTAGAATGCTGGAAAGTGGCCGTTCTGGCAGAGCAGCTTCCCTGAGATGATAGGCACTGCTAATGCTCCAGAAAAACATCCCATCACATCCCATCCAACCTTAAACCAGCTTATATTTCACCCCTCTCTTAACTTTACTCAGTTCTGCCGAAGGGTCATGAGGACTCGAAACGTCAACTCTTTTCTTCTCCGCCGATGCTGCCAGACCTGCTGAGTTTTTCCAGGTAATTCTGTTTTTGTTTTGGATTTCCAGCATCCGCAGTAGTTTTTTGTTTTTACCATCTACCTGTCACTCAACTTAATTTCACCCAGGCCTCAACCACATTTCACAGATGTAACACATTCACTGGACTGCCTCCAATGCAAATATGTCCTTTCTTAAATAAGGAAACCAAAATATATGTGGTTCACAAAGTGTGGTTTCACCACAGTTGTTTTAAGACTTACTATTTTTATATTCCACCTTCCTTGCAATGAAGGCCAACATCCATTTGCTTTCTTAATTGCTTGCTGTACCTGCCTGCTAACTTGCCTTGATTTGTTCCTTTGTACCACAGCATCCCTCAGTCTTTCCTCATTTAAATAATATCCTACTTTTCTAATCTTCCAATCAAAGGAGATGAAATAGCATTTTCCCACATTATACTCCATCTGCCAAATTTTTGTCCACTCACTTAATCTAGTTACATCCCTTTGCGGACAATTTGTGTTCTCTTCACAACTTGTTTTCTTTCCTTTCTTTGTATTGTCAGCAAATTTGGCTGCAATACACCCTATCCCTTTATCCAAGTCATTAATATACATTGTAAACAATTGAGGCCCCAGCACTGATCCCTGTGGCATCCCACTAGTTAAAATTTGCTAACCTAAAAATGACCAATTAAACCTGAATCCCTGGTTCCTGTTAATTATCTAATCTTCTATCTATGCTAATATATTACCCCCAAGACCATGAGCTCTTACTTTGCGTCATAAACTTTTATGTGACATCTCACTGAATGCCTTCTGTATATACAAATACACCACGTCTACTGGTTCCTTTTTATCCACCCTGCTGGTTAAATTCTCAAATAGCTCTAAACGATTTGTAAAACACAATTCCTTTTTCACAAAACTATGTTGACTCTGATTTTATTTTATTGCGATTTTCTAACTGTGCTGCTACTGCTTCCTTAAAAATGGATTCTAATGTCTTCCCTTGGCAGGTGTTAGGCTAAATGACCTTTAGATTCCCATTTTCGGTCTCCCTCTTTTCTTTAATAGGGTCATACTTTTGTGGTTGTAGTATGTTGTAAATAAACTTAATGTTTCCACCCAAGAACTGTTTGCAGATCAACTCTATCACTAATAGTACAACTCGGCCATGCTACAACAATTCACTGGGATCTTTCCAGAGTCTTGGAATTTTGTGATTGCAACCAATGCATCCATTATCTCTGCAGGTATTTTGCTTAGATGTAGGCTATTAGGTCCAGGGGACTTATCAGCCTTTAGTACAATTTGCTTTCCTAGTACTTTTTCTTTAGTGATAGTGATTATTTTAAGTCCTTCTCTCCATCTTACCCTTTGATTTTCTACTATTCTTGGGATGCTTTTAGTGTCTTGTAATGTAATAAGTTTTCAAAGTCTTCACCATTCCTTTGTTTCCATTATGAATTCTCCTGTCTCATCCCCTAAGGGACCAGTGTTTACTTTAGCTTCTCTCCTCCTTTTTATATACCCTGAAGAAGCTCTACTGTTTGAGCGTAAACAAGCAAGGAATATACAAACATTCTAATTTTTACATTTTGAATAGTATTTTTAGTCATTCTTTGTCTGTTTCTCAAATTTTCCCAATCTTCTGGCCTATCACTACTCTTCAGCAAATTTGGCTGCAATACACCCCATCCATTCATCCAAGTTATTAATATACATCGTAAACAATTGAGGCCAAAGCTCTGATCCCTGTGGCTTCACAGCATTGTACCATTTTCTTCCAAATTGTACGAATGAATGGCCATGAACTCTCACTCGTTCACCCCTCTCTCCACACACTGACTCACCCCCTCAGCTCCCTCTCACTCGTTCATCCCTCTCTCCACACTGACTCACCCCCTCGTCTCCCTCTCACTCGTTCATCCCTATGTTTTATCACACATAGTTGCATCGGCCTTATTATATCCATTGTTCCTCATCTTTCTGCAGAAACATTACCTGAATCATAAGCCAAAAATGCAGGAGATTGCCCAGATCACCAATCGATCATGCTGGTAAAATGTTCCAAATCACAAGGGCTGTTGTGGTGGATTGTTACATAATGAAAATCCTATGAGACATTTTCTGGATGTCTGCCTTTGATGTGCGGGGCAAGTTGATCATCATTGTGCATAGTAGCTGGGCAGCAATAGAATGAAAACCTATTCTGCTCATAAAGTTGATCAGTTTGATGGCACGTGCATTTAATCAAATTCCCCTTGCACCTGTGAGAATTCTGCCAGTTATCAAACTGCATAGCTATCTCTCTTTGATTCCCTGGGGGGGATATGTATATTCCATGTGTAGAATATACAGTAGTGCACAACTGCCTGACTAATAAAGGAAACAAAAAAAGACTTGCATTTCTGCAGTGCCTAATTTCACAATGTAGTGTAGTTTACAGTTAAAGTATAGAAAACATGGCAGCCAATTAGTGCACAGCAAGCTCCCAAAAACAGCAATGTAATAAAGGCAAGATAATCTGTTTTGTGATGTTGGTTGAGAGACAAATTATGTGGCAAAGGCCACCCAATGACATCTGGAAGAGTCTGGTTGCAAAGAAATACAAGGTGGTAGTCACACTGACTAGTTAGCCATTCCACCTTAACTTTTTTCCATGTGGCAGACCAGATTCATAGTTGGTCAAATCTCTGGAGTCAGACTTAAACCACTGACCTTCTGGCTTAGAGGTAAGATTGCTACCACTGAACCAAGCTAATGCTTAAGCTATAAGAATGTGTCTCTCCTGCAAACTTTATGTGTTATCAGACTTGGGAAGGTTGCTGTAATGTTGCATTATCCACTTCCCCCAACATGGTGAATATAGAAAAGGCTGCCTGCTAGAGATTGGAACCCAAAGGTCCACAATGCCCAAGTCAAAGCATTTGATAAGAAAGTGATCTTTGACTTTAGAAGATCATTCCACTGTAAAGGAACATGTTGCGATTATTTTCCCCATTGTAGTCTAAAGCTGAGTCAAATTATGAGCAAAATTGCATAGATTTTCCATATTGACAACCTGCCAAGTTACTATATTAACTGCTGAAGCCAAGCTACCCATCATGCAATAGACTTGCCTTGCTGGTTGTGGCACTTTCAGTGTATAATCAGGAACAGTAATTTTCTTGGCAGCAAATTGGGGTGGAAACCCAATAGTTTCTGTTTCCTGCCCCAGAAATGATCACCCCAAATTCTCTTGTGCTTCCCAGGAGTCATCCACTGATTCTTTGAAATTTGTTGAGGGAACATACATAGGTTATTTATTGAAAATTGAAACTAATTATTCTTCTTTCTCCTTCAGGAGGTTCACAATAACCTACATCTTGCCCATTCAAATGAAAGCAGTATCTCATGTTCCAGGGATGGATTTTGAATATCCAACTGCTCATTAAAAAAAGTGTCATAATCATAAAAAAAAACACACACAGCTTTATTTAAGTTAAATTGTTCATCACAATGACAATATCGGTAGGAGTGACCACCACACAGCCATTGTGGAGACACAGGCCAGGATTTTCCCCTCGGCGATTTGGGGGCGGGGCCTGCTCGCCGAGGGGAAACTGATGCAGGATGACATCGAGAGGAAACCCCGACGTCATCCCGGTCCATTTAAAATTTCAGGAAGGCCGGCGGAGAGCGAAATCAGCTGTCCGCCCGCCGACTTGCCAATGGCCAATTAAGGCCATTGACAGGCTAATTCACCTTGTTAAAGACCCTGCCCGCCCAAGCTGGTGGGCAGGCCAGGAGCCCCAGCGGGCTCCAGAGTATTCATGAAACTTCATCCACTGGCAGGATGAAGTTTCATGTCCGTTTTTTAAAAATTAAATAAACTTTATGTGTTTCTTACTAACATGTCCCATCTCGTGTGACATTGTCACATGAGGGGGACATGTAAATAATTTTAATATTTCTCTATTTTTTGACTTTTCTTACCTGTCAGTAAACTCCCTGACACAGGACTTTGCCTCAGGGAGCATGTGCGAAAGAACGCACTTTGACAGATGGGGAATCCCCTGCACCCCCCGCACAGGAAGTGCTTAGCGCTTCCTGTTGGGAAGGCCGCTGGGCGGGCCTTAATTGGCCCGCCCACTCTAAATGGCGGCCGGCCTTGTTTCGGCAGCAGAGTTCAGCTGCCCGCCCACTGCCGAGCCGGTGGGGCCTGCCCGCCATCCGAGGGCAAAATTTTGCCCACAGTTGTTGTGGTAACACAGTCGTTTTGGAGACAAAGTCCCACCTTCACATTGAGGAAACCCTCCATCGTGTTGTGTGGCACTACCACCATGCTAAATGGGATAGATTTCAAATAGATCTAGCAACTCAAGACTGGGCATCCATGAGGCACTCCCAGGGACACACACCGAGACAAACATTAACTGCAGCTGGAGGATCATCAACAAGACGCTCTTTGGTCTGCCTGAAATTTGTCGGTCTTCCAGTGCAGCGTTGTCCCCGACCGAGTGTTGCAGACTGGCACATTCCAAGGTCCAGGACTATGTGCTGAGGGACACAGTAAAGCTTGGGGCGTCTGCCACAAAGGCCCAATGGGGAAAGGTCACTGTCTAAGACCTTTCTGCCAGAGTGCACTGAGGGGCTGGGAAAGGTATAGACCCCTCAGGCTGTACGGCTCACAATGAATGTATGCATTGAATACTAAATGTATCAGAATTGTGCTCAGAGTGCAACATGATGCATATCGATAACTCCAATACCATTGCACTGTCTGACTGCCTGTAATTATCATATTGAAATGATTGTAATATTCATTGATTGTAATGAAGCGCCTTGTGATCCATGTGTAAAAGTTGAATCTAATTGCACTTTTTGTGATGGTGATTTAGAAATGTTTTGTAATTTTCTTTCAGATATTTTATGAATAAAGTATATTTTTCGAAAAAAAAATCTATGAGGCGCTGTGGGCCATCAGCAGCAGCAGAATTGTATACAATCTGTAACCTCATGGCCTGGCATATCCCCCACTCTATCATTACCATCAAGCCAGGGGATCAACCCTGGTTCAATGAAGAGTGCAGGAGGGCATGCCAGGAGCAGCACCAGGCATACCTAAAAATGAGGTGTCAACCTGGTGAAGCTATAACACAAGACTACTTGCATGCCAAACAGCATAAGCAGCAAGTGATAGACATAGCTAAGCGATCCCACAACCAACGGATCAAATCCAAGCTCTGCAGCCCTGCTACATCCAGTCGTGAATGGTGGTGGACAATTAAACAACTCAATTGGAGGAGGAGGCTCCACCAATATCCCCATCCTCAATGATGGAGGAGCCCAGCACATCAGTGCAAAAAATAAGGCTGGAGCATTTGCTACAATCTTCAGCCGGAAGTGCTGAGTGGATGATCCATCTCGGCCTCCTCTGGAGGTGTCCAGCATCACAGATGCAAGTCTTCAGCCAATTCGATTCACTCTACGTGATATCAAGAAACTGCTGAAGGCACTGGATACTGCAAAGGCTATGGGACCTGACAATATTCCAGCAATTGTACTGAAGGCTTGTGCTCCAGAACATGCCGCACCCCTAGCCAACCTGTTCCAGTACAGCTACAACACTGGTATCTACCCGGCTACCTGGGAAAATTGCCCAGGTATGTCCTGTCCACAAAAAGCAGGACAAATTCAACTCGGCTGATTACTGCCCCATCAGTCTACTGTCCATTATCAGTAAAGTAATGGAAAGGGTCATCAATAATGTTATCAAGTGGCACTTGCTTAGCAGTAACCTGCTCACTGACGCCCAGTTTGGCTTCCGTCAGGGCCACTCAGATCCTTGACCTCTTAACAGCCTTGGTTCAAATATGGACAAAAGAGCTGAACTCCCAAGGTGAGGTGAGAGTGACTGCCCTTGACATCAAGGCTGCATTTGACTGAGTGTGGCATCAAGGAGCCCTAGCAAAACTGGAATCAATGGGAATCAGGGGGAAAACGCTCCACTGTTTGGAGTCATACCTAGCACAAAGAAAGATGGTTGTGGTTGTTGGAGGTCAGGCAGCTCAGCTCCAGGACATCACTGCAGGAGTTCCTCAGGGTAGTGTCCTCAGCCCAACCATCTTCAGCTGCTTCATCAATGACCTTCCTTCCATCATAAGGTCAGAAGTGGGGATGTTCACTGATGATTGCACAATGTTCAGCATCAATTTGCGACTCCTCAGATACTGAAACAGTCCATGTCCAAATGCAACAAGACTTGGACAATATCCAGGCTTGGGTAACATTCACGTCACGCAAGTGTCAGGCAATGACCATCTCCAACAAGAGAGAATCCAACCATTGCCCCTTGATGTTCAATGGCATTACCATCACTGTATCCCTCACTATCAACATCCTGGGAGTTACTATTGACTAGAAACTGAACTAGACTAGCCATATAAATACTGTGGCTACAAGAGCAGGTCACAGGCTAGGAACCATGTGATGGATAACTCACTTCCTGACTCCCCAAAGCCTGTCCACCATCTACAAGGCACAAGTCACATGGACTGCAGCGGTTCAAGAAGGTCAGTTTACCACCACCTTCTCAAAGGCAATTAGGGATGGGCAATAAATGCTGGCCCAGCCAGCGAAGACCACATCCCGTGAATGAATAAATAAAAACTGCATCCTGTAGCTGATAAAACTTGTAACACTGTATTTAAATATACTCAACACAGGTATGGGAACTGTTGGTTCATTTTACATAATACTGTGATCAGATTAAAGGAACCGCCACAAAGTCAAAACTAGACCAAAGATTTTTGGCTTGTCGTAGCACTATCATGGATGGAGAATATTCTGACAACTGTTCATTATATGCCTCATGTAAAAACATTCTCATGTCTATCTCATGAATAAACATGCAATTTGCTTCTCATCAGTCCCCATGCTCAATACGGGTCAAATAGCATTTTTTAAAAAAAATTTTTGTTTCATGAGATGTGGGTGGCGCTGGCAAGGCCAGCATTTGTTTGCTCAAACGTAACTCACATTGAACTGAGTGAAACAAAAACAGAATTACCTGGAAAAACTCAGCAGGTCTGGCAGCATTGGTGGAGAAGAAATCAGTTAACGTTTCGAGTCTTCGGCAGAACTGAAGCATAGTTAGGAGAAGGGTGAAATATAAGCTGGTTTAAGGTGGGGGGGCGGGGGGAGAGAGAAGTTGAGGGTGTGGTGATTGTGGAGATAAGCAAGCAGTGATAGGAGCAGATAATCAAAAGATGTCACAGAGCCATTTCAAAGAGCAGCTAAGAGCTAATAACATTGCTATGGGTCCGGAGTCACATGTAGGCAAGGCCAAGTGTGGACAGCAGATTTCCTTCCCTCAAGGACATTATGATGGGTTTTGACAACAGTCGACGATAGTTTCATGACTAGCTTTCAGTTCCAGATTTATTAATTGAGTTTAAATTCCACCAGCTGCCATGGTGGGATTTGAACCCACATCTCCAAAGCATTAGCCTGGGCCTCTGAATTACTAGTCCAGTGACGTCACCACTCCACCACCATCTCCCCATTTATCTTTCCATCTTGTAATTTTGGGGCGGGACTAATAACACACAAGTTGTGTCTTGCAAAATAGCAAGTGGCAAGCCTTAATTCAGACAGTACTGTGAGTTCACTGCAGAAGCTGTGGATTGTTTACTGATAAGAGCATGAGCAGAATTTTGCCCTGGTCGGGTTGGCGCGGCGGGTGGGCCTAGGAGCAGTCGTGAATCCGACGCGGCCCATGATCAGGCCCCGACATGGATGGCCAGCCAGCGTGAAACGCGCTCTGCAGTGTTCGGTGCTGCCGGAATGGGGGCAGATGGGGCCCGAGCACGGAAGTGTGTGCATGTGTAGGGGAACGTGCAGTGAAAGCTCTCTGAGCCACAGAGCTGCCTCAGGGAGCTGAAGATTTTTATCAATATAAAAGCTTTTTGTGATTCATGCATGAGGACCTCCAAATCCTTCTGTGCTACAGCTTTCTATAGTCTTTCTCTAATGTAATATTCAGCCTCAACTCTTCCTGCCAAAGTGCATAACCTCACATTTTCCCACATTATGGGCAGGATTTTCCCCCCGTTGAGAGGGGAAGTTGAAGAGCGGGCACGCAAAGACGTGCCTCCGATCAGCACCCCCGATTGGGGGCATGCCACCATTTTACGTGGCCGGGCCAATTAAGGCCCGCCCAGTGCGAAGTCCGCTCAGAAGTGCTGTGCGCTCCCTGTGCGGGCGAGGGGGAATCCTTAAACCTGAGAGTGCGCTCTTTCGCACATGCGCATAAAATATTATAAGTTTCACAACATTACACATATTGTTTTATGCCTCAACTAAATATCACTGTAAATCTCTTCCATAGTTCAGCGTAGGCTACAACCCAAGATTTTGAGGCATCAGTAAAGCTAATATCTGTTCTACTGCCTGTTGATTTGAATAAGCCAAAAATAATAGCAGTTATAAATGTTAACACTCTCGCCAACACCCCCCATTCAAGTACTAATGCTCACGCATTCCAGTTTAGTTCCAATTCCACCGTTGTCCCTGTATCCATATTTGGTTTCCAAGTGCTCACTTTTGATGCTAGTGAAGGTTCTGTGTTGCCTGCATTTTATTCTTTGGCTTCTTCTAAGTGCCACCCCAAGGTCACAATTTAGATAAATAATTTTCACTGTATGCGCTCCTCTTTCAGCTTCACTGTTGCCTTGATCATATCTTGGTGAGCTAGTAGTATGGACAATCCATACGAAGCCATGAACTCTTGAAAGTATTCATTGGTAAACTGCAGTCCATTGACTGAGATTACAAGGCCTGGGATTCCAAGTGTTGCAAATTTCCTTCAGTGATGTAATTACTGCTTCAGAAGCATGAACCTGCAATTGCTTCACTTCATCCACCTTAAGTAGTAGTCTACTATGATCAAAACATTTTACCTCTAGGTCATGATGTGAAGGAAGATGACATCAATGGTTATCTCATCTTCTGACAATGAATAGCACAAGTAATACGCTTTTATATCATCCCTTCCAGTGACTTTGAGAGGCCTGGCCACCAAATAGAACATCTTGCTCTGGCTCGACAGTTTGCCCAAATGTTCTTGGTGCAATCAATGCTGTATATTGAGTCTCAGAGCTTTCAGAATGACCACTCTCTTGTCATTGATGAGTAAATCATCAACTGCGCTGTGGTGTCCTCTCTGCACATAGTACTGTCTGAGAATTGGATTGTATGACATGTATGCTGGCCATCCTTTGATGCAGCTTTCCCTGAGCACATTCTTCATCAGATTTTTGTGCATCTCTGATTTCATTCCATCTATTGCTGGTAGAGTTGTGGTTGTTGTTGATGCAAAGGTTTCCACCTATTCAACAAGGGCTACATCAACTTGATCAGGTCACTGGGATACAGTAGAAAGCATCCACTGTAATCTGTTACCTTCCTAAAACATATTCTGCTTTTGCATCAAATCTCATCATCCTGAGTCTGAATTGTTGTACTTGTGGAGACATTTTTGCAAACTCCTTAAACTTTAAGAGTGTTACTAAGGGCTTGTGGTCTGCCTCTATCTTGAAGTGGAGATCGAGAACATAATCTGTGAGTTTCTTGCAAGCCCATGTAGCCGCTAATGTTTCTTTCTCTATCACTGCATATCTCTGTTCAGTCTTTGTCAGTGAATGGGATGCATAGTAATCTGGCCTATGCTTTCCATCCATCTGTGTCTGAAAGGGTAAAGCTCCTAGTCCTGTAGAAGACACATCTGCAGCAATGCTACTGGGTAGCTCTGGGTCATAGTGAGTTAAAATATCAGGTCTCTTTGATCATCTCTTTGATTTTCTCAAAAGACCTCTGTTGTGCTTCCTCCGAGCACCATGTATTATCTTGTTGCAACAGCTAACATAGTGGCTCATTAATGTCAGCTAGGTTGGGCAGGAACTTTCCAACTTGGTTTACCATACACATGAACCTCTGGAGCTCAGTCACATTGTGAGGAGCTGGAAACTCCTTGATTGCTCTTGTCTTCTGTGGATCAACTCGGACACCAGATGCATCTACAATATGCCCGAGGAACTTGAGATTCGGCTGCAAGAATTTGCATTTGTAACTCCTGCTTTCTTTAGACATCACAGCATAGCCCACATGTTCTGTCTGAGTGGATCCATGGATTAGGACATCATCCATGTGACATATAGTTCCATCAAATCCTTCTAAGATGCTTGACATTGTCCTCTACATTTCTGGTGCTGATGTGATGCCAAAGGGCGTTATGTGGAAGCAAAACCCCCCAAACGGTGTAATGAAGGTTGTGAGCAACTTAAACTCTTCATCAAGGGTTAATTACCAAAAATCACAATTTGTATCTAACTTTATGAAGATTGAACTTTCTCCCAGTTTTGATGAACTCTTGTCCACAGACAACATAGGATGAACTTTACATTCAACTGCTTTGTTCAGCTGTGTATGATCTCTGCAAATTCTGACAGAGCCATTGGGTTTTGGCACTGGGGCCATCACCAAGCACCAGCTAGCTGGTTCTGTCAGAGGTGAAATAACCCCTTACTTCAAGATCAAGTTAATTTCCTTCTTTACTTTTGGCAAGAGTGGATCAGGAACTTTTCTGACTGTAAGCAGACACACTGGCTTTGTTTCTGGATGCAGAATTACATGGTATGCCATCTTCAGCTTTCCTAGCCCTGCGAATACCTGTGGGAATTGAGTTCTGAAGTTTTTGGGCTAATTGTCTTGTCTTTTCAGTTCATTTTCTCTACAAATCAGATGCAGGTCAATACAGGCCGTCCTGCTCAAGATGAGCAACTCTGCTTCTGAATCACATACAATGTTTCTGTTGTTATGATGTGGCAGGTGATGTGTACCAGGCGGACCAAATCCACAAGGGAAACTTGGCCACGCTATCACAACGGTTTTACAATTTGTATTTATTATGAGAAGATTTGTGTACTGAATTTAGAAGTAATGAGTCCACGAACACCTTTGGACATTTTAAAAACTAAAATTAAACATTTATTAACAAAAAAAAAGATTTTGAGCACATGCATAAGATTATAGTTACTTAATACTATAACAAATCCCAAAATCCCTAATTAACCTGACTGCCCTTTTAAGGGAACCCCTTTTAAGGGAACAGCCGCAAAATAGATTTTAAATTTAAATACGTAAGTCAGCAAGTTTACCACAGCACCCTCTTGATAATGGAATTCCAAAGGCTTTTTAACACAACTTTAGTTACAGGACACAGCAAGCTTCTGCAAAAGTGGTTAGAGGCTTCCTCCAAGTCTGTCACATGGTGCACCTTTTAGGATTTTACACAGCCACACCCCTACATAGTCTTCCATCCCTCTTTTTATATGTTTCTCTCTCCTTAATCTGTAAATTCCATTGTTCTATATGTCTTTGGAAATTTACTTTTCCCATAATATAAAAAGCTTTCATGTTACCAATATGGTCAGTACCTTTGGGAGAAATAAACATACTGCTTGGCCTTGCTTATGTTGTTAGTTGTAAACATCCTATTACCCCTGCGAAACCTAAACAACCCCTTCACTTATCTAAAATTTCCAATTTCCTTCACACCCCACATGCTAAGCCCTCATCCATGTTTACTCATTAGCATTTCAAATGCCTTTTACCCCTAACTGTTTTTGATAGTTTCAAGCTTGCAGTCTACCTGACTCCAATTCAATTAAATCACACCAACAGAACCACCCTTACACACACCCATAAACGTACTTCACAATAAACCACAATAATGTAATGAAAAAATATGTTAGTTTCATGACACTGGTCTTTTTCTCTCGATATTGGATTGTTGTGTTCAGTTCTCCTCTGACCTTGAGTTCTATCCCTCCAGCCAGTCTAGTTTTTCACATGATGATTGAAGAGAGCTTCTTTCCAACCACGGAATGAACCAAAACTACTGCACCTGTGACTAACACAAAGTGCATCTTGTTTCCTTCCACTAGGATATCAGCACCCTAATAGCTTCTGATAGGTTCCTAGATCTTCCCAAGGAAAGGCATCTCAATATCATGGATATCATGTACTTCTCAGACCTTGCCACCTTTCAAAGGTTTCCCTTTGTGCATATTCGGTGCAGGCTTCTTGCAATGGCACCTAGCCTGGAAGTGGCCCATCTTTCTGCACAAATAGCATTCAGGCTCTTTAGCAGGGCATTTTCAGACCTGTGCTTTTCCCTGCTGCACCAATTATAGTTAGCTTGGGTTGTTGATGAACGGTCTGCCTGTCTGCCCTCTTTTTTACAACATCTTTTCCTTTTTTTAATGTTTGACACACTCTACTGAGTCAGCTGCTCTTGAGATAGGGTTCTCTCTGTCAACTCGAATCACAGGTCAATTCTGCTTCCTGATGTCAGTTTGTCTGTTCAGTTGGATTGTCTTTGCTAAGGTTAGACTATCTTTCAAATGCAAGTGGTCAGGCAAGGCATCATACAACACTCCTACAACAACTTTGTCTCTGAGCAGCTCATCTTTTAAGATGCCATACCTACAGTTCTCTATACAGGTGCTTTATAAATGCATCAACACTTACCCTTGTTGTTGGGCACATTTGTTAAATTTAGCCTGCTGAACAATAGTATTCTTTCTCAGATTGAAGTATGTATCAAGTGCTTTGATTACTTCATCGTACCTCATTCACATCCTGCCTGACAAGAATATAACCTGCACAGCCATGCATCGCATAAAACAGCTTACTGACCTGCTCACTACTCTTCTTTGCATTAAGGCCCAACATGGTTTGATATCTAGCAAATCTCCAATACCAATTCAGCCATTCTTCTGCTAGGTTGGTGCCTGTGACTTTCTGAAAGCTTTCCCATAATACTAGAGACTAGTCCATTACTGTTCTTTCACTCGCTGCCACCATTTAGTATTCTTGGTTTTGTTTGACCAAAACAAAATATATAATGCATCTGCAGAGGTACATAAAACAATGCTTTATTGTGTTATGGACAGGAGGGGTCAGTTCAAACAGCACTGATATTTCCTCTCCCCACCTGTCCGTAAAATTGTTCTTTTTTTCTCAGAATAAGCAGTGACGTACTCCCAAACTCTTCACTTTTTGTGTGATCCAATTTCTACAAATAACCCCAGAGCAAATTTGAATTGGGATTAAATCAAAGTTAGTTTATTGTACGCATTTAAAAAGAAAACACAAAAAGGAGTGTCCACAACTTCCCACAGGAGGGGGGAGGGGGTAGAGAAAAGGAGGTTATATAGTACAAGGACAACAGAGAAAATGAATATTGATTCACGTGAGTTCCAGAGTCCAGAATCAAAGTCCAATGTGGAATTCTTTCATAGAAGTTGGCTGGCTGAAGACCGGTGTTGTAAGGTTCACTTTTTCAGGATGTTGATGCCACAAGATGAAGTAAGCATGCAGAGATAGTACAAAATCTTCTCAGCAGAGTAAGGTTAGATGTGTAGATCTGTCCAACCTGGCCAGAGCTTGTTTCTGTGTGGCCTGCCAGTCGGATGTTCATCAGCAGACTGGGGTATACAGCTCAGAATAATATTAACCTGTTTACCAAAGCAGATCTTAGGTCATGTGACCTTACTTCTCTACAATGACTTCAACAAAGGATGTTTATCCAGGGTCTGGATATTGGTTTTGTGTCCAGAACTGATAAAGTCTCAGCCATTTGTTGAGGGTCTGGTGTTTGGGAGATCATTGTCTCCATGGACTCACTGACTCCGCTAACAAGCTTGGCTTACCAAATGCAAATAGCCTTCATGTAGCTCCCTTTAAAGTTGACCTGTACAGTTCCAGAGGGTCTGTTAGAAGCTCCTCTGACATAACAAGGTGTGACATTTCCAAAACTGAGAAGTGAGTTATTTTTTTCTGGTGACTCATTGTCAGAGAGTCAGCCATCTTAATTGTCTTCATTCAGCAGAAAAGTCCAGTTTGAAAATATGAACTAGCAATAAGGATAAAGTTTTTTTTAATATACAATGTTGGGTTCTGTTCTGTAACAATTGGAACACATCTTATTGCTCTGGCTACATCTTCCACAAGGCTGCACAAGAGAGTAAATCACGTGATTTTTGCCTCACTTCCTGTGATGATGTATGCAGTATCTGATTAGCATATTAAACAGTTTGGTAACCCATTACACTACAGAAACCTCCCATCCATGTCCATTTGAGCCAGTTGCCCAGTTTCTGTACACCAGAAGTGGGATGCTGTAGTAAATTGAAGCCCAAGGTCTCAACTATAACAGAAGTTTTGGAAAAAAAAGACAAGTTAGTGCTTGCATCTTTGTCCTCACAGGCTCTCGCAGGGGGCACCCTAGAGTTGCAAATCAATCAGTGGGGCTTTGCACTCTCATATGCCTACACAGACGTTATACAGTGCAGTGCTGCAATACATTCTCCTCCATTTCATCCAAGAAACTCTGAAAATTCTCAAAATACTACATGAGAGCCTCTGTTAATAAATCAACAATATCCTAGTAACGTATAAATCTATGGATACAATGGTAACTAACCCTCTGGTCCTAAAACCCTTCCCCTGTCTTCTTGCTACTCATTTGCTGCTTTTGCCACTTGCTTCTCCTCACTAGTGCTATGTGGCTCACCAGGTTCTCCCTTCTGAGTCTCCCTATCTGATCCCTCCCACATCAGCTTATATTGGTTCTGTCACAGCTCTTTTCCTTTGCCTGAATCATGACTGTTTTCATCAAGTACTGCCTCCTCCATCATACCTCAAATTTCTTCATTGAAGGAAACAGTACTTGATACTTCTGCGCTTTCCCTACCAGCAGTCTCCAAACAAAATGTAGGTGTGCACTCAGATATATCCAGCATTTCTTTACGAGCTGGTGCACTTCAAATTCTTCACCTCTAGGTTAATTAAAGCTCACTGCAGTTGAGAAATCTTCACAGGGCTGTAGCCTAACTCCATGAAATCAAGGTATGATTGACATTCCACACAACTTGCATGTGTGCATGTGGGAGCACTGAAAGCAAAGGGCTACTTATTGCCCTAACTGAGAAATGAGGACTACGGGTAGTAATGTATTGAAATAATGATTATCCAGACACTTATGATCTAATTGATGGATTCAGATAATTCATATATTTAAAGTGATGACGGTTATCTGAGAGTGATCACAAAGCAAGTAACTGGTCTGTTTTTGCAATACTAGCTTTCTATGATGGTGAAATACAGGAAAACAGAGATTGTAGCTATGCACGTATAGTAGGTTGATTGAGTGTGAGTGGATCACAATACAGCAATCCAATAAAGGTGTAAGCTGCAAGTGAAAACTCATGTAATGCATATCATTTAGACATGAGATTGGATTAGTGCTTGTAATGCTCTCAAATATCCACCACTTTGACATCAGAAGGATTATTTTGTGTTTCATATTGAAAAATCAATCCTTGAGCAGTGATGCTTAAAGGAAAATTAATTAGGAGTGGCAAAAGTAGATTCTTAAATATAATTTATTAATAGAAATTTTTTGCTGCTAGGATTTTCCTCCTACTTAATTTGTCTTTTAATAGAGAATTAATAAAGCAAGGCTTCAAATTATAGACATTTTAAACCATGAAATGTGTGTTCTTGCTTGGAATTCCTTGGCTGCAAGGAGTGGCATTAGACAGCTGCAGAAGCATGGAGGACATTCTGTGAATAGAAATCATTATGCTGCTGTGTCAGCCTGTAGTTGGTGTTCCCTGCATTTAGTGACTGCCATAGTCTGATTTGATGCCTGTTCGCCTGAGAATTTTGCATTTTACTGCATTATTCATGTTGATGTGCACATTTTCTTGAATTATCATGTGTGGTTGGAAGCTGGTGCTCCTCTTGCGGAAATTGCAGGGTGTGCTTTTGAAGCTGAGTTGGATAAGAGGCTGCTACGCACTGGCTTCCTGTCCCTCGTGTACACCTATATAACATACTGACAGATCACACTAGATGCGTCAAATGTGTGCACAGATTGCCTGCAGAGGCAGCTATTCTAAATTCCACAAGTCTGCAGTAAGTGTTCTCTAAGCTTTAGCAACACCAGCCACTCTCATAAGCAGGCCTCATGTTTCCCATAATCTAGTGTACCTTTGCTGCCCAATATCTAGTTAAATTATTGCAATACATTGTAACATTAGATCCCCCGCATTTGTTCCAGATGTTGCGATCTTGCATGTACTGCAATGTTCTGTCTTTATCTGAAGGTAGACTGCAAAACACTAGAGAGACAAAATGAATTCAAAATCAACCAGCTGGTTTATTTTATACAGAATACATGAATGTACAACTCATATTTTTCCACTGAGCTACATCTATTTCATTTTGCTCTTTAAACCATAAATAAATACACACACAGCTCTTATAGACAAACTCACTGGAAACTGGCACTCATCTCTTTACAGGCTATACGTGTCTTCATACATTAGCCTGAAATCTCTCGGCCTCCCTGACAGACTAGAGCATAAGAGCGCTCTGTTCTAGAATGCCATCCTCAGTGAGAAAAAGTTTGCCCCTGACCCCTTATCCAATTCTGTGTGATGACAATGAATTATTGAGCTGCCAGTTAAGAATAATCACCTTGATCGATAAGCTGCCACATTGACCTTGATGAGAATCTTGACATAACAGTATTGTTCCTTTAGCTATGGTCTCTATTTGTAATAGCTTGAAATGCCCAGGACCAACCCCTAATGACGTCCATTATCACAAGTTTAATGCAAAATGCAAAAGTAAACAGTTTACAACGATTATCTGGCTGGCCCATCCGATATTCCTCTTTGAATCAAACCTAAACAATGTTCTAAATCACTTATGTATATTTAGAAATAAAGTCTTTGTAAACTGAAACTAACTTAATTTCCCTGTGTGTCTGTGTTACAGTTCACTCAGGAAGTCCAAGTTGCGGTGGCAACATGCACTTTTACATGCACGTTGTAGTCTGGAGCAATGGATAGCGATGATAGAGACTCCAACATTCTTTCCATGGCTAACCAAGAATCTCTCCTGCTCTTAACACCTGCCATTGATACACGTTAGAAGGATTTGCATACTGACATTGTATAATGAACACACACACTTTCTGGGGTGGGACTCAAACCCAGAGTTGCTGGCTCACAGGCAGGGAGGTTACCCACTGCACCACATAATCTTTTCTAAATGGTTAGCAACTGATACAAATCATACCAGAAAGGCGACATAATCATCAGACACATATTTTAGTTGATCATCTGCATAATTATTCACTGTTCAAGGCACAGATTCAAAAACAAAAATGTAATACTGGACTTGGAAAATTGTGTACAAGATGAAATTTAATGGGATAGAGATAATTAATGGGAAGTGGCAAAATAAAGGGACAAAAATACTTACTTTCTAAAAGTTTCATGCTTTGACAAAAATGGGACATAACTGACAAGAAGGTTGTTCTCAAGGTAATCTGTCTGACTTCTCTCGTTATCTGATAGCTCATTGTCACATTTTAAAATAAAAGTATTATTTTTCCTTTGATTTACCCACTCTGAGCATTGGCAGATTTTGAGGTTTCCTACTTGATGGAAATGGAGTGACAGTGTCCTCAAAATGGTTGATAATGACTACCCTCCCTGTTCCTACTGTTGCTCTGGCTGCAGCAACCTTCCCCTGGCCCTATCTCTGGAGGTGGGAGTGGGGAGGGTGTGGGCAGAGGGTCCCCTGGAGTCACACAACAAGCCCATTTAAAATGCGAGTTAAGATTTTATGGTGTATGTTGACTTAAGATTGGTGTTTTCGGGCAGGACTTGGTGACATGGAGTGCTACCCAAGTCCCATCGAATATCAATTGGCCCTTCGGTTGAAGAGGAGACAGGTCACTCTTTGTGTTTGTGTTTTGGCGGGCCTGGAAGAAATGGGACAGATCTTTGAGACTCCGCCACACCAGTTAGGGCCTCTGCTCCTCTGACTACCTGCACACGCTGTTAAATCCACGACGAGGGAAAATGAGCCTGGAGCCAGCCTGTGCCTTAAGGCAGGTTTATTCCCAAGACTGCAGAGTCCCCCACACCCAGGACCTTCCAGTTCCCCTATTTATACTATTTTGATTAAGCTAAGTAAACCAAATGAACACATTAAGGACAAATTAAAAGGCAGCTGCTTAAAAGGATACTGAAAAAATAAAAACTAAATTTTAAAGGAAACTTCCAAAGTTCCAATTAAAACGTGATTAAGGGGGTCAATAGAGCACCCCAGCCCCCGCTGTGCCAAGGCCTCAATTGTTTCGGCAGACGCCGCGTGCTCCTTCTCCATGGACACGGGGCAACGATTGTAGCTGTGCAAGAGGGGCAGACAGTCAGGCCAGGCGACTCCCTTGATTGCCCGCTGCCTGGACCTATTGATGGCCAACTTGGCCAGGCCCAGGAGCAGGTTCACGAGGAGGTCCTTCCCCTATTTATATATATTTTGAGAGAATAAATTGACAATTAGAGGGGAAAAATTAACAAATTAGCAGAAGATTAAACGAATAAATTAAGGGGGAAGCCACTTAAAGGGAAACTGCAACTAAAGACAAAACTACAAAGCAAACATACAAAGATCAAACCAAAACATGATTGTGGAAGTCAATGATGCACCCCAGTCCCCATGGTGCCCACCAGTCACTGAAAGTCTCCAACATGTCAGTGGACACTGCGTGCTCCCGCTTCATGGACACTCAGCCGCAAACAAAGCTGCAGGAGAGGGGCAGACAGTCAGGTCGGACAACTCCCTCGATCAAACGCTGCCTGGACCTGTTGATGGCCAACTTGGCCAGGCCCAGGAGCAGGTTCACAAAGAGGTCCTTCCGCTATTTATAATATTTTGATGAAACCAATGTTATGATATGGCAGGTGATGTGTGCCAGGCTGACCAAATCCACAAGGGAAACTTGGCCATGCTATCGCAATGATTTTGCAATTTGTATTTATTACGAGAAGGCTTGTGCACTGAAGTCTGAAGTAATGAGTCCACTTATTAACACTCTTTCCTGCAATACTCCCTCTGGATAACAAATAGCACCATCCCATAACATTAAGGGCTGACTCGTCCCTGTGTCCCTTAAAATTTTAACATCTTTGCCTGCTCCCCACTACATATGTGGAAAGGCTTTCTCTCCTCACACAAAATCTTTGAACATTTCTGTAACCTGCCCTTCAGAACTCCCTTGGGTAAATTGTGAACATATTCCCACTTCTTTACCTACCACTAATTCTTCCTGCTTCACCTGTACACAAACCACTGGATTTCCATGCCCCTGGATATCAGAACCCACAGTACTCTTATTTCCAGAACATTTCTGTGTTCCAACTACTGCAATAGGTTTTCCCTGTAACCTCCAACACATTGACTTTGTGTGCCCCACCTTATTACAGTGAAAACATTTAAGTCTTCGAGTGTCACTTCTACCCTCAGCACCTTCCTTTCTGGCCTGAGGAGAAACTGCCTAAAAATTTCCAGCTGCTCCTTCTCTTCCCTGACTACCTGCCTTCCTTTCACCTTCCCACTTTCTATCCTTCTCAGATTTAAAAGGACGATGAGAAAAAGGTTTAGACCTATGAATTAGCTCATAATCATCAGCTATCTCTGCTGCTTGCAAAGCCATTTTAACCCTCTGTTCTTCCACATGAGTTCTAACTACTGAAGGAATTGAATCCTTAAATTCTTTCAAAAGAATTACTTCCCTGAGCAAATGTTTGGGTCTTCTTAAGATGCGCTTCCAATGCCTGGACCGTTCAGGGGCGCACTGCAGTACCCCCAGAGCAGGTGTCACTGATAGTGGTTGCATGCTGCGCTGTCCACAATCTGGCACTGGCAAGGGGGGAGACATTGAAGGGAAAGGATGTTGACTCAGCTGCACAGGCCACAGAGAATGGATCCAGTGGTGAGTTAGAAGATGAGGAGAATGCTGAGGGTGTGGAGGCAAGACCTCAATAACCTCCAGGGAGGCAGGGACACCAGGGATGCCTTGATCCAACGTTCCTTCAGCTAGACTACCAAATAAGAACTGCCTCCATCATAGATCACAGAAATGACCCTTTCCTTGGCCCCCAAGATACACTCAGTGCCCTTGCAATAAAGGTTCGAGCCACCCACATCCAGCATTACATACTGGCCTACCCTGCACCTACAAATAAATAAAGTATACTCAGGCCCATAACAGATAAGCAAATTTAATTGTATATTTGAACTCACATAGTCTTCAACGGAAAGAAACCAGTGTTGGTGGTCACACCATTAAAAAAAACAAAATGGGGGAACAAAAGATCACCTGTGACTAGTACCTCTCGAGCTTAAGGTGCTTTAAATTTACATTTACGGTTGCTACATCTAGATGCTACCCCATCACTGGCACTGGCATAGGAGGCAGACTGCTGACTCTGCTGTCTTGTTGGCCTTGATGACCCTGGCGGTCATCCTCTGGCCACGTGCTGGCCCCGCTTGGGAGGGGGCGGCCAGTGCCACGGCTGGCATCTCCCCAGTCGCCACAGCCTCATCAGGTGTGATGGTCACTGGCAGAGGGGCGGAGGAGCTGCTGCCATCATCCAGAGCGGCCTGAGAGGAGCCCGCAGAGACAACAAGCAGCTCATGCGCCAACATGAGGTCGCTCTGGACCTTCCTGCTCATCATTGATGGACGGGCACCTAGCTGGGACACTGGGTGCCCCATCCATCTCACACACGGACACTGAGGCCAGTGCCTGTGCTAGGGCTTGCCGGTCTGAACGCATCGCCAGGAACCCCTGATTCTGTTCCTGGAGCAGCCTCTCCATGAGAGTTGTCACTCTCTCCATGGAGGAGGAATTGCACTCGGCTATGAGGGTTAATGCAGTGCTCATGCTCCACAGGGACTCCTCCACAATGGAGAACATGGCACACATAACTTCCTGGATCTCCGCCAGATCCTCCAGCACACCCTGCTGGACGTCCAGCACCTGCTGTCTAATGGACAACTCCAAAGACTCATCATCAGCCTTCGACTGAGCATCATCCTGGTCTCCAGCAGTCCTCCGACTGCTGGCGTCCTGGGCACTCTCTGCCTCCACAGCACCTCAAATGAGTGTGAAATGCACTCACCAATATGCACCGAGATACTATCCGGCGAACTAATGCCCATCGAAGTGCTGGTATCTGCGCTGGTGCCTGCTTCAGACTGCGGGTGTGATGTAGGTGCTTGGGGAGCATGGCGGTCCTCCAGGGTCAGCAGTGGCCCTTCAGGGTCCAGAGAGCAAACGCCTGCTGGTGAACCTAAAAGGGAGAAGAAGGGCTTGTCATTAGTTAAAGTCACCATATCTCACACAGCCCTCCATCTTTCTTTAAATATATTTCTCCCTTTTTGATCTGTAAATTCTATTGTTTCCACTTGTCTTTAGAAGTTACTTTTCCGAGAATATAAAAATCTTTCATGTTCTCATTATGGCTAGCACTTTTGGGTAAAAAAAACAACATAATAACCTTGCTTTATTTATCTTGCCAGTTGTAAACATTCTCCATGTCCCTTTGAAAATCAAACACTTGTCCACTTATCTAAAAATGCAAATTTCATTCACACTGTCTCTGCTGAGACTTCATCCTAGCTTTACTCATCTCCATTTCAAATGCCTGTTTTACACCTCATGGGCTGAATTTTATGCTGATCGGGCGGGCACGCACCCGACTTGATCAGGCATGAAATTGTGCGAGATGACACTGGGCAAGCGTCCCGATGTCATCCCGCGCTGGCGCAATATTTTGGTCAGTGAGCACGCGCAAAAGTCGGAAGCACGGCTGACAACAATTAGGAGGGCGTTTAAGCCCATTAATGGCACAATTGTCTGTCATTTTACGTAGCCCGTCCAACCTTATAGTTGGCGGATGGGTGAATCAGCCTGGCGGCCTTTACAATTTTCAGCAAACCCCATCCAAGGGCGGGATGTGGTTTCCATTATTAAATAAAGATAGAAATCTGCGGATACCATTTTTATAATCTATATGTTCGGGTGCTTGATTGGAATGCTTGGACATTTCTTTCCTGATTTTAAAAACTTTATTTCCTTGGTTTTGGGTCTTCAGCTCCCTAATGCAGCTCTCTGCCTTCAGGGAGCTTTCTGTCAGCGCTCGCCTGTGCCTGCATTGACATCAGCACCCACCCAACTCCCGCCTCCACCCTGGCAGCACTGAGCTTTTCAACGTATGCTTCACACTGTCTGGCCAATTAAAAGCCAGCCAGTGTGAAATCATGCTCGGGGGCCAATCACCTTCAGAGGTCCATTTCCCGACCACTCCTAGGCCCGTCGATCGCGCCCACACACCGAGCTGAAAATTCAGGCCCACTTCTTTGATAATTTGAACACTGCAGTCTAATCGTCTCTAGTTTAATTAAATTAACCACACATGCACAACCATACACACACACAAATATAAGCCTGCTTTAAAATATCCCACAATAATATTAGGTAAAATATGATAGTTCCCTGGCATCAAATAAACTAAATAAACAAATCAAGGGACAAATTAAAAGGCAGCCTCTTAAAGGGATACTGCAAAAAGAAAGACAAAATCTTAAAGGAAACTTACAAATTTCAAATTAAAACATGATTAAGGAGGTCGATAAAGGACCCCTGCACCCGTGGTGCCTACCGGGCACAGAAGGCAGACACCGTGTGCTCCCTCTCTAAGGACAACTGGCCATGAATGTAGCTGCAGAAGAGGGGCAGACAGTCAGGCTGGGAGGCCCCCTTGATCCCCCGCTGCCTGGACCTGTTGATGGTCAACTTGGCCAGGCCCAGGAGCAGATTCACAAGGAGGTCCTTCCTCTATTTGTACTCTATTGAGCAGCAATTAAACTAAAGTAAGAAATCGAGCTCCTTAAGGGGATAACTCTAAAGCAAAGATAAATCTTCTTCCTCTATTTGTACTATTTTGATGAAGCCAAATAAGCTAAATTAAGAAAATGAGGGGAAAATTAAGAAGCAGCCCCTTAAATACTGTAAATAGAAAGACAAACCTTAAAGGAAATTTACAAAACAAAAATTAGCACCCCAGCCTCGGCGGTGCCCATTGGGCACGGAAGGCTTCCATGGTGCCGGCAGACACCGCGTGCTCCCTCTCTAAGGACACCCAGCCACGAACGTAGCCACAGAAGAGGAGCAGACTGTCGGGCCAGACGACCCCCTCAATCCTCCACTGCCTGGACCTGTTGATGGCCAACTTGGCCAGGCCCAGGTGCAGGCTCATGAGGAGGTCCTTCCTCTATTTATACTCTTTTGAGCAGCAATTAAGCTAAAGTAAGAAAACAAGGGACAAAATAAAAGGCAGCTCCTTAAAGGGATACTACAAAAACAGAGAAAAACCTTCTTCCCCTATTTATTGGTGTACAGATATCCATCACCTTAATGTAATTCAACCTTAACAATGTAATTGCCATTAAACCATAACAATGTAATAAATAAGACATCAACACACTCTTACCACCTGAGATTGGACCAACCTCCCCACCCCATAACTCTGTGGTTACCCACTCTGGTTGGACATATTTCTGGAGGTTCACTACAGGACCTCCAATTTTCAGCTATCCTGCCTGGTCAAACAGCCTTCTTTACCTATCTCCAATAATTTAGTAGCTAATAAATGAAAATGTCAGTAGAAAGTGAAAGCATATGCCTCTTTCAATGCCCTTTACACCACATTGTTCAGCAGGTTAATGTGTAACTCCTGGAGACTCCAGGACAACCTGGGAGAGCTGGCAACCCTACCCTCCTATCCTGGGACATCTCATTCTTGCCCATACTATCAGATCCTGTCAGTATTCTAGGGGTAGAATCTTTGGCTCGGCGAGTGGGGGTGGGGCACGTCACCCCACGTCATTTAGATTTTCAGCTTGGAGGGCACGCACCCGAGTCGGCTGCATGCCCGCTGAACTGTCAAAGGCCTATTAAGGCCATTTAAAAAGCCAATAAAGCAATTAGCTGAGCTGCCCATCCAACCTTAAGGTTGGCGGGCAAACGAAGAGCCCAGGCGGCCTTTACATTTTTCATGGAACCTCATCCACGGGCAGGATGTGTTTAAAGTGTTTGAAAAATTTTTAATAAAAAATTAATGGACATGTCCCAGCTCATGTGACAGTTTCACATGAGGTGACATGTCCTTAAATTTTTTTTTTACATTTATTCAATGTTTTATAAGTGAAAGTAATTTCCCTGAGGCGCCTCTGTGTCTCAGGGAGATTTCTGTGCAAGTGCATTCCCCGAATCAGGCAACCTCCCCACCCCCCAACCCCCCACTACCCACACAGGGTGCGCTCAGCGCTTCCGGGTGCATGTCACGCTGGGTGGGCCTTAATTGGCCCGCCCACATAAAACGGCGGCACCCAGCCGATTGGGGGCGCTAATCGGTTGCTTTCCCGCCCGTGCCTGCCCCCACACAACCCCCCTGACGGGAGAAAATTCTCCCCTAGGTTACCATGTGGAGTTACATTGCAGATCAGCCACAAACTAATTGTATGGTGGAACAGGCTCGAGGCCTATTCCTGTCGCTACGTTCCTATGTATGTCTCACCCAAATAAAAGTTGTTGGCCTGCACTGTTTGAGATCTGGCGAGAGCAAGCTCAACCCATAATCCCTTGCTAGGCTTGTGCCACCATTTGTTATTATATGTTTATCATATAGAGGTGGGATAGAAACAGAAAGTGCTGTAAAAATTCGGCAGGTCTGGTAGCATCTGCAGAGAGAGAAAAATAGAGTTAACGTTTTAAGTCCAATGTGACTCTTTCCTGAAGAAGAGTCGTATTGGGCTGGAAATGTTGGGTAGGAATTTCCAGCCCTGCCCGCTGCCGGGATTGCCCGGTTATACTGAAAACCAACGGGCATTTGGTTGGGCCGTCGAGTCTCTCGTGGCAGGTCCCGCCACAACAGGGCCAGAAAATCCCGGCCGTTAACTCTGTCCCTCTCTCCGCAGACGCTGCCAGACCTGCTGAGTTTTTGCCGTGCTTTCCGTTTTTTTATTTCAGATCTTCAGCGTCAGCTGTATTTTGTTTTTATTTTAGTCTTAAAAATGATGGATTGCTTTCAAATCTTAAAAGCTTTCCTTGATTGCATCATTGATGAATAATAGTTGTTTTATATGAAACAAGAATTCTGTTTATAGCAGTATATACTTGGCAGATTTATGGCAAAGCATTTCCATAACAGATTGAAGATACTAAACCCAGTTTCAATGTATTTAACTTGACACATATGGCACACACAGGAACAGTTGCAGAACTCAGCAAAACATTTTTTTTATTCATGGGATGTGAGCATTGCTGGCTAGGCCAATATTTATTCTCCATCCCTAATTGCCCTTGTTCAGAAGGCATTTTTAAAAGTCAACCACATTGCTGTGGGTCTGGAGTCAAATGTAGGCCAGACCAGGTAAGGACAGCAGATTTCCTTCCCTAAAGGACTTTAGTGAACCAGATGCGTTTTTACAACAATTGACAATGGTTTCATGGTTTTCATCAGGCTTTTAATTGCAGATTTTTATTGAATTCAAATTCAGTGCTATGGTGGGATAGTCCAGTGACAATACCACTACAAAAGTATGTTCCTTAATAGTTGATTTAATTATTTTGTGCAAATTCACAATTGCTATGTTTAATCAATTGTAGAAATTGAAGCTAAACTAATTATACCCAAAATAGGCTGACCAATAAAAAAGTAATTGTGGTCAAAGTAAAGCAGAAGCAGTATTAACAGACCAGATGGGAGAATTATAGTCTTTGGCTTTTATTCAAAATCTAGCATTTCTTACTACAGTCTCTAGAAGAGTTCCATAACTTCACTCTAGAACCAAATAAAGGTCACAGGAAGTTGTTATACTCTTTTATGAAGTCACTAATTTCAATCAGATCTACTGCTCTCATCCTGTCAAGTATTACCAAGGTCAGACTACCAGAAAGGTTGACATTGTTTTGATACTGACAGTGACAGATTGCTAACCCATTGAAAAATGTAGATCTGGTTCTTATTTTACATTGATGAACACAGGAAAATGTTACAACGTCCACCAAAAGCTATTCATATAATAAATGAAAGAAACTGGGCAAATCCCAATTTCTCCTCCTCTTGATTGTGACTGAAAAACACAATTCAAATTTCACAATTGCTGTCATGCCTTGTTCCTTATTTCCTACTGTATTTCTTAGACAATTTTAAGCCCAAGGGTAAGCAAAAATAAATATTGACTACAGTTTACAGAAATTAATATAAATGATTGCTCCATTTGTTACAAAAACAACAGAGAAACAGAGGATGCCACACCCTTTACTTTAAGGCAGCAAAACATCCTCAGTCACTTTTTCAACTGCTCATTGCCCTAACCTGCATTTAAAATGTTTTTTAACATACAGCTTATTTTATTAAGACTCAAAGACAAACAGTTTCTCATTGCTTGCTGAAGGTATATTTTATCATTCAACACAAATTCAATGTATATGACATACATGCCACAACACAGTAATGGGTAATGTTTTAAAACATGTGTCAAAACCATGACAACCCTTCCAAAATTGGCAACTATAGCTGTCAGCAGTATTTGGAATTGTGAAGAAAATAAATCTGCAGCCAATGTGAAGTTTACAGCTTGATTTCTCTTCTCACACTTATATTGTTTGGCTAATTTTAGGATGGTTCCTCCTCCTGTAGCACCTCTTGAAATGCAACAATCACTAGAATGTCAGTGTCTGCTAGTGGTACAGACTTAAAATGCTCCAATCCCCAATTTGCTTTTTCACTGGAATCTGCAAGTTAGGGAATAGGCCATAATCGGTATGAGGCAGACAATGTACAGGAACTCATTAAATGGCATCATTTTGAATAAATGTTGGCCTCTCTTTGTTCCCAATCCAGTCATATTGTACAAGTCCTCACTGCAGAACAGGCAGACAAAGGAAGCAGCAGAATAAAACCTCCAAATGTCTTGGTTTCCTTGCCATTGGGTCAAGGTTTCGTTCTATTAAGACGTGTGTGGAAGCTGGTGTGCAATGGTTTCTCCACGCTAAAAGATGTAGCACAAGTGCCTTTCTTTCCGAGCCAACTGAAGAAATGCAACATCGACATTAACTCCTGGGAGACCATTGCCTTGGACTGAACCAGATGGTGGCAGAGTCTGTGGGAAGGATTTGAGCATTTTGAGACCCAATGATGAGGAAAAGGGAAAGCGGTGAAAACAGCACACCATGACCCGAACTGATAATACCCGACCAGACATCCCACATGGCAACAAATGCCCTTTGTGCCACAAAGTCTACAGATCCTGAATCAGCCTCATCAGCCATCTTTGGACTCATGGAAGACAATCATCCCTACTAGTGAGGGATAGCCAATAATTTAATAATAGTTGAATAAAAGGAAAGCACAGATCAGCAATCAGTATTTTTAGTCATGGTTTGTGTATGTGGTGTAGCAACAGCTACTAAAGGTATAGTTTGCAATGTGTCACAGACGTTGATTGAGCAATGATTGTTTTTGTGCTGCTGATACTTAATGAACTGACTGATTTTACTGTGCTATCATTCATTGGAACCTTGATCTAACATGGCCTGCTCCATGAATTATACTGCTGAGAGGTATTAGACTATAAAGAGCTCTTAATGGGTCACAACATAATTCATTCCCTCATATTCTTGAACATTTTTATAAATCTATTTACCTTCCCATATTTGTGTATGGCTAAATTAAAATGGGTGAAAATGAGGCACTAAATTGAATAGCCTCGAAAACAGGTGCAGGAATTGCAGTGCACAATTAACTCATGCTGCTTCAGTGTAATGCAGTCATCATGCCAACGTCATGCAGCCTACATGTTTGAATGATTGATGTATGCGGCTAGTGTTAACTGCACTGTTCATTCGCTTAATGCATCAGCAAGGGGCTCAAAATCTTAACTTGCTCGCACAACTTAAAACCAGCCTACACATCTTAAAAGGGAGCTGCATTGTGGCTGAAGCGATTGTTAGCAGTCCTGCAGGAAATGAATCTTACCAAGGAAACAATGAAGAAAGGCACAACATGACAGAGAGTTGGCTCCGAGGTTTTTGAAGGCTGCACTGGGGGCTTCGGTGGAGGAAAGTGGAGTGAAGTGAAGTGGAAATTAGGAGCAATATATCTACATGAAGCTCTCCAGACACATGCTCAAAAGGCAATGGGAGAAAATAGCTGGGACGTTAATCGCAGAAATCAAAATCCACGGACCTGGATGCAGTGCCTCAAGAAGTTTAACGACATCACATGAATGGCAGAGGTCAGTGGAAGCATCTTTAAATGCCATACCTCCCCAGCAGCACAATTAGCCTCAGGCACTGCTTTAATCACTACATCCTTATCACTCACCTATCAACAATCTCTTATCAACCAGAACTCATACCTAACATTCACATGTTTGACCCCACCTTCAGATACTTAGTACCTACATCACCCAGCTTGCACACACTGCCAGATATTCAACCAATACACTTAAATCAGCAAAATGGATTGCACAACACTCACCGATACTGTTCCTTCTCTCTTTCAAGACAAGATGGCTCACAACCAGAGGCAGCACCAGCTAACTGTGGCAGAAAGGCGCACCAGCAAGTCTTAACGCCCATGGAGGAGCTGGTGCTGCCAATATTGAGATGCTTGGTGTTGAAACTGTGGCCAGCTATGGAGATGAAACCATCAAAAACGATGGTATCCTCATGCTTAATCCACCTCCTCCCAACCCAATTCAACTTTGTCCCACAATGTCTCCTGATTTATAAGTTGCAGATGGTGTAAACATGCAAGTGGTAGACAGAGCTAAGCGATCCCACAACCAACGGAGCAAATCTAAGTTCTGCAGTCCTGCCACATCCAGTCATGAATGATGGTGGACAATTAAACAACTCACTGGAGGAAGAGGCTCCACAAATATCCCCATCCTCAATGATGGTGGAGCACAGCGCATCAGTGCAAAAGATAAGGCTGAAGCATTTGCTACAATCTTCAGCCAGAAATGCCAAGTGGATGATCCATCTCAGTCTCCTCCGGAGGTGTCCAGCATCATAGATGCCAGTCTTCAGCCAAATTGATTTACTCCATTCGATAACAAGAAACAGCTGAAGGCACTGGATACTGCAAAGGCTATGGGCCCTGACAACATTCCAGCAATATTACTGAAGACTTGTGCTCCAGAACTTGCCGCACCCCTAGCCAAGCTGTTCCAGTACAGCTACAACACTGGCATCTACCCAGCTATGTGGAGAATTCCCCAGGCCCGATATGCAAAAAGCAGGACGAATCCAACCTGGTCAATTACCGCCCCATCAGTCTACTCTCGATCATCAGTAAAGTAATGGAAGGGGCCATCAATAATGCTGTCAAGCGGCACTTGCTTAGCAATAACCTGCTCATTGATGCCCAGTTTGGGTTCCGCCAGGGCCATTCAGCTCCTGACCTCACTACAGCCTTGGCTCAAACATGGACAAAAGAGCTGAACTCCCGAGGTGAGGTGAGAATGACTGCTCTTGACATCAAGGCAGCATTTGACCGAGTGTGGCCCTAGCAAAACTGGAGTCAATGGGAATCAAGGGGAAAACTCTCTGCTAGTTGGAGTTAGCACAAAGATGGTCATGATTGTTAGAGGTTAGAGGTTAATCATCTCAGCTCCAGGACATCACAGCAGGAGTTGCTCAGGATAGAGTCCTAGGCCAAACCATCTTCAGCTGCTTCATCAATGACCTTCCTTCCATCATAAGGTCTGAAGGGAGGCAGCTTACCAGCACCTTCTCAAGGGAAACTAGGGATGGGCAATAAATGCTGGCTCAGCCAGTGAAGTGCACATCCCGTGAATGAATTTTTAAAAAAGTTTGCTGATGATTGCACAATGTTCAGCACCATTCATGACTCCTCAGATACTGAAGCAGTCCATGACCAAATACAGCAAGACCTGGACAATAACTAGCCTTGGGCTAACAAGTGGTAAGTAAAATTTGTGCCACACAAGTGCCAGGCAATGACCACCTCCAACAAGAGAGAATCTAACCATCACCCCTTGATTTCAATAGCATTACCATAGCTGAATCTCCCACTATCAACACCCTGGGGGCTACCATTGACCAGAAACTGAACTGGACTAGCCATGTAAGTACTGTGGCTACAAGAGCAGGTCAGAGGCTGGGGATTCTGCAGCGAGTAACTCACCTCCTGACTTCCCAAAGCCTGTCCATCATCTGCAAAGCACAAGTCAGGAGTGTGATGGAATACTCTCCACTTGCCTGGATGAGTGCAGCTCCAACAACACCCAAGAAGCTTCACACCATCCAGGACAAAGCAGTCCGCATGACTGGCATCCCATTTACAAACATTCACTCCCTCCACCAGCGACACACAGTGGCAGCAGTGTGTACCATCTACAGATGCACTGCGGAAACTCACCGAGGCTCCTTAGGCAGTGCCTTCCAAGCCCACTACCATCTAGAAGGACAAGGGCAGCAGATACTTGGGAACACAACCACCTGGAAGTTCTCCTCCAAGCCACACACTATCACAGTTGCTAGGTCAAAATCTTGGAACTCCCTCCAAACAGTCCTGTGGGTGTACCTACACCACATGGACTGCAGCAGTTCAAGAAGGCAGCTCAACACCACCTTCTCAAGGGCAACTAGGGATGGGCAATAAATGCTGGCCTAGCCAGTGATGCCCATGTAAGTGAATAATAAAAAACTACACAAGAGGAGATGTGGAATGGGGACAATTCTATTGTATTGCTGGAAAGTATATGTGTATATGTGAAAGTACATGTGCTGAACACCTGTGTCACCATTGAGCTCCTAGTATTACTTGATCCTCCTAATCCTGCTGCTACGTCTTGGTGCATCCCTGACATCCACAGTTGAGGTGGAGGTGAAGGCAGCCTGCTGATTGCTACGCCCTGTTGTCTGTATTTACTTTGTTGGGTGTCCTCTAGAGGGCTGAGACTTGGAAGGTCCCAGCCTGCTTTGGGTCTCCTGCTGTGGAGCAGGTGGACCCTCTCAGCCTATTGAGCTGGAGATGATGGGGTCACAGACAGGGTGGAGTGGGATTGGCTGGACACATCCAGAGTCACTTGGGTTGTTCCTGTGGTGGCCAGTTCTGGTCCTCATCCCTATGGGTGCCCAAGGGCCCCTGCTGACTCCTCGAGAGAAGGGGCAGCTGGACTGAGATCGAGGTGCCCTAGCCCCTTCACGTGTAGCCACTGACAGATTCTTCCAATGCCTGCAGCGATGGAGTGCAGCTCCTGGCACAGTGCAGGACCTAAGTCCTGAACCAAGGTCTCCATGGTGCTGCCACCTACCAGTGTTGACTTCGGCCTGCTGGCATGTAGGTGCGATTACCTCAGACTGAACATGGAGAGATGCTCCATCGTATGTTGCAACCTGTCGAATGCACCTGACAACCATGCCTGATATTGCAG
Organism: Cetorhinus maximus; assembly: GCF_964194155.1. NCBI lineage: Eukaryota > Metazoa > Chordata > Chondrichthyes > Lamniformes > Cetorhinidae > Cetorhinus > Cetorhinus maximus. The sequence continues at coordinate 35,386,408 of NC_135895.1, forward strand.
TGACTATCGCTGCAGTTCCAACATCTGCGTTAAGACCAAGTCCTCAGGCTATCATCTGACTTGGGCTGAGCAGAATCTTGGCCTCCAGCAGTCCTCCGTGTGCTAGTGACCTTGGATATCCCTGCCTCCGCCTGCTGTGGACCAGAATCTGTGCTGTGTTCAGCAGACTGTGACCCTGAGCCTGCTATAGGTTTAAGTCTAATCGAGCTGTGTGTCCCTGAGCTAGTGGAGGGTGTGGGTGAGCTCTGTGATGGGTCTTCCATTGTCGTGTCCTGAGGATCCTCATCCGAGGAGTCGAGGGGGCTGGAGAGGGGCTGGCTTTCGGTGTCCCTGTGTCGTCTGGTGGAGGTGCCTATGAAAGAGATTCGAGATAATTAGTGTATGGCAGAAAAGTACAAATCATCACATTGTACTCACAGTTTTGCTGTCTGAATGATCAGCTGGTGCAGGGTCCTCACTCGCGTGTGCGCCGCCAGTCTCACCATTGCCACAGGGGCAGTCCTGGTCCTCCCTAGCCAGGTGTACTGCTGGCTCTTCATACTGGGTGAGGGCCCTGATCTCTGGCATGTCCCACCGGCATGGGGCCTCTCCCTTTTATTATGGGCGAGCTTGACCTGCATGCTTCTTTGGTTTGGGGCGTGCCCTCACCTGGAGCAGTCCTGGACTGCGAATCAGAGGCTGCCCACCCACGATAATTAGGGCGCGGCAGCAAAGTGCAAAACATCACATTGTACTCATGGTTTCGCAGAGACATACAGCTCAGTTGGGCTTAGATCTAGAGCAGGCTGGGGGTCACAACCTAGTGAGCGTAGCACAGATTCTCGTCCACAGCAGGCGGAGGCAGGGACATTCAAGGTGACTGGCACTCGGAGGACTGCTGGAGGCCAGGATTCTGCTCAGTCCAAGTCACATGATGAGCCTGTGGACTCGGTCTTAATGCAAATGTTGGAGCTGTTGGAGGTTAGGCACAGAAGAACAGTTCTACAAATGTGGAAAGCTTGAAGGCATCAGCAGTAGGGCTGTCTATGCTGCTCACAGGCTGAAGAGAAGCTGAGACTGGATCACATGACACAATTCCCGTCCACTGATGGCATGCTGTTATCTCTTAAAGGCATACCTCAACAGTAATCACACAGAATCACACAAAAGAGGCCCTTCGGCTCATCGAGTCTGCACCGACACATGAGAAACACCTGACCTACCTACCTAATCCCATTTACCAGCACTTGGCCCATAGCCTTGAATGTTATGATGTGCCAAGTGCTCATCCAGGTACTTTTTAAAGGATGTGAGGCAACCCGCCTCCACCACCCTCCCAGGCAGCACATTCCAGACTGTCACCACCCTCTGGGTAAAAAGTTTTTCTTCACATCCCCCCCTAAACATCCTGCCCCTCACCTTGAACTTATGTCACCATGGAGAGGCAAAGGTAACTTGGTCTTCAAGCCTCTTTCCTTGGAGAAGGTGTCTTTCCTCAAATTTAAGCCCATTTTGACTGAATTGGGGCATCACTATTGCTACTATTTGTCAGCCCTTCCATGAAAAATGAGAAAAGAAGCCAGGCTCCAGAGCTCAGCTGACCTGTGAATGTCTTTCCTTTAGAATTCCAAATACCGGTAAGAGTTCCAACATTAAGTGTGGTGATGTTGTCATGGCTCCAACACCCATGATTAAAAGCATTATCCATTATTGTATTGCGGTGTGTAAGCCAGAAACATTGAACCTTTGTTGATTTATAGCACATGTCTCCACTGAGAAATTGTTTATCTTTGAGTTTTGATCAAACAGCAATCTATGTTCAGCAAATATTGAACGCACTAGGGGGCTACAAGCAACTATTGACTAAAGGTTGGAAAGGTGACTGGGTATGTTTCACTGCCTTAAGGCAAAGAGTGCTATTGCATGTCTCTTTTAGTTCTATAACAAAAAGAACAATGGATTATATTGGATTCTGTACACTACATTCTGTAATCAGTATTTATTTGTTTTAATAATGGGCCTTATACTTGTCCTACAAGGTTGGATAGCATAGGTGGAATGCTATTGAAATGGATGGGAACATTGCTTGACAGCAGAAGATTGTTTGCAAGTGGAGCTGAATAAACATGAAAGGGGGTATCTCAGGGATGAGTTTTGGGGCAGTTGCTGCTTACAACATACACAAGTGACTTGAAAGTGAGAATCAAAACAAAATTCTCCAGAAGCAATTTTAACCTGGCTGACCCTGCAGGGACAGTGTGGGTAGCTCGTAAAACAGCAAATTGACTTATCACCCTGCACCTTCCAGATATCCGCAGCCTGTCATTTTAACTTGGGAGCTGATTCAAGTGCCAAAGGCATCGGTTGGAAACAGAAAAAACAATTATGTTCCAAAGCATTTAGACCGCAAAAATGAAAACAAGCCCGTAATTCAAACCTCTGGTCTAACGTTAAGCGCAAACAATTTGTGCAAGACCAGGAAAACAGATGCCTCATTACTAAATACAAATTGTCCTGTGATTTAATTAGGGCTTCATCCTGCCCAGAGGATAACCCATTGGCTGGGATTGGCTGTGGTGGGAGGATGAATACTGCCATCCAGTTCTAATAATCTGTTGGAGAACTGATTGCTGGATTGCTGTGAAACCTGTAGTGTGAGCTTCATGGCAGCAAACTGACTGTGCAACACCACAGTCTAAGCTTCCACAACAGCTCTCAGATGTTAGATGGCTGCTGCTTGGGCTGCAATGAGAGCGGTGACATCAACCTGCATCATAGGGCAGGATTTTCCCCTCCGTGGATTAAGTGTGATGTCAGGCGGGGGAAAGCGGCGCTCTCCCTGCCAGCCGTAATGGTGGGTTTGCGTGCCTGATCGCCCGCACCTTGCCTCATTAAATATGAATCGGCATGAAGCACATTACTAAATGCAAATTGTCCTGCAATGTAATTAGGGCTCCAGTGCGATTTTAAGAGGCCAGGCTTTCATTCTGCCCAGTGGATAACCTACTGAGTAAAACCTTGTGAGATTGGCTTCACAAACTGACTGCAATGACTTGAAGCACTATTTAAAGTGGTATTGAGATGCAAGCACTCAGATCTGCTGCTTAGTGAATTTCCAGTGGATTTATGAACCTGGAGATTGATTGAATTGAATTCTAACTCCCAAAACCTTGTCACGTCAGAGGTTAAAATTCAAAAAATATGAAACAGGAAACCAACCAGCTTCAACTTGCAGTTTTAAGGGAGGTGCGATGAGGGCGGGAAACTGATCCACTCATGGGAGGTGGGTTGGTCATTTAACTATTATAATTAAGTTCTCTGCCTCCATTTGAACTGTCATTCAATTTTTAACTCACATCAGTCAGGTGCCCCCAGAGGTAAACATGAGGTAAATGCCTTCCAGCACTGCTTGTGGGCCAGGAGGAGCAGGAGTGTTTCACTAGGCCCAAAAAGATACCCAGTAAACCACATCCACACCACCAGCAACCCCCCGGAACCAAAATTATCTGTCTGCTATACTCACCCTCAATAACCATCGGAGCTCGCCAAACACTATCTGATCACACCTCCCCCAATCACGATCACTGCCCCCAACCATCATTGAGCACCCCTTCACATTCAGGACTCCCCCCACTCCCCACCATCATCAGGGACATCCCCTCGATCTCTAATATCCTCTCACTTTAAGTAAGTCACTAATAAAAGAGGCGGGTTTCCTATTCAGGTTTAAATTGGGTGGAAAATCCACTTGCTGAACTTAAGTGAGGTCCCGAAGTTAAAATAAGACAGGCCTCAAATTTTCTGCAGTGAGTGTGTCTCAAACTCATCGGGGAACATTTTCCCTCCGTTGGGGGGGGGGGGGGGGGGGGGCGGCGGTGGGGGTGGCGGGGGTAAGTGCAGGACCGGGCACCAGTGGCCGGCCTTCCGATCGGCACCCCCGGCTAGGGGGGGGCGCGACCATTTTACGTGGGCGGGCCAATTAAGGCCTGCCCAGCGTGACGTCCGCCAGGAAGCGCTATGCGGGGGGGTTTCCCTCAACCGGGTGCGTGCTCTTTTGCGCATGCACACGAAAGACCGCATAGATCCCCCTGAGGCAAAGTTGCTGCCTCAGGGAGATCAGCTTCGAATAAAAAATTGACAGAAATATAATTTAAAAATTTCCCTGACATGTCCCCTCATATGACACTGCCACGAGTTGGGACATATCCATAACTTTTATTTAAACATTTGATAAACATTTAAAAGCCCTCATGATGAGGTTTCATGCTTTTTTCGAGCCCCTACGATATGACCCTGATCATGCAGCGCAAGTGAGCTGCCCTCGGCCAGACAGGATTCAGGCATTCTCAGAGGCTGTGTGAAGATCTATGCATATCATCATCCTCCTGCAAACGAGCGACTATTAGGGCCTCCACCACATCTCCATGACAGCAGCATTCTCACAGAGGGTGGTCGCGCTGCCATAAGCCAGGCTGGAGTCAAAGGTTCACAGATGCAATGTGAGGATCTCATGGTGTTTCCTCACTGCATGTCGTTATCATCTTCCACAAATCTAGCAGCCATGAGGGCCTCCCGAGCACGCCTGCATAATCTAGCCAGTGTGAGGGCCTCATCCCTGTCATTGTTGCCTACGAGGGCCTCCTCAGCCTCATCGCTGTCGGCGCCTTCCTCATCAGAGGGGACGTGTAGCTCCTCCATTTCCTCCTCAGCCAGCTCGTCTCCCTGTTGCAGCACCAGGTTGTAAAGGGCGCAGCAGACGATGACGATGTGTGACACCCTCTGCAGACTGTATTGCAGGGCTCCACCAGACTGGTTCAGGCACCGGAACCTCATCTTCAGCATCCCAATGGTCTGCTCCACCAAGTTGCAAGTTACTGCATGAGCCTCATTATACCGTCGTTCTGCTGCAGTCTGAGGAAACCGCATTGGGTGTCATCAGCCACAACCTCTGTGGGTAGCCCTTGTCCCCGAGGAGCCATCACTGCAGCTTCTGTGGACCCTGGAAGACTCCAGAGATCTGTGACCGACTGAGGATGTAGGCGTCGTGCACACTCCCTAGCAACCACGTGCACACCTGCAGGATACATTTCTGGTGGTCGCATACCAGCTGCACATTCAGCAAATGGAAGCCCTTGCGGCTGATGTTGTCCACCGTGTGTTGCGATGGAGATCTGAGCGCCACATGAGTGCAGTCAATCGCACACTGCATCTGTGGGAAACCCGAGATCTGGGCGAATTGAATCAAAGTTGCATCCTGGCTGTCCTAGTCCCAGGCATAAAGCTGTGTGCCTCGCAAAGATGGCATCTGTGACCTCATGGATGCATTTGTGGGTGGAGGCTTGAGAGACCCCACAGAGGTCACCTGTGGAGCCCTGAAAGGAGCCACTGGCACAGAAATTGAGCGCCACGGCCACTTTCACAGTCACTGGCAATGGATGTCCTTCATGTCCCCATGGCACCAAATCCTGCAGTAACTGGCAGATGTGAACGACCAGTTCCCTAGACATTCGCAGTATTCGGTGACACTGCTTCTCAGTCATCTGCAGGCATGAATGGTGCCTGTCTATAGATCCTGGGTGTCACTTGACGCCGGCCTACTACAACTCGCTGTGGCTCTTGGGCAGCATGTGCAGGAGTCCCAGCCGCCCCTTCTTCCTGAGGTTGCTGCTTCTGCCTTTGCGCATCCAGGAGCCTCAGTTGCTCTCTCCTTCGTCTTCTTTGCACTCTGTAGGCCACCAGGCATACAGCTAGTTCACCAGGCTCCATGAACCTGATGGACTCCTCCTGCAGAATGAAAGAGAGAGACATGTGGTTAGCATGGGTGTACTATGGACATGTCCTGGTTACTTGTGAAGGCCCCTTTATGCTTCCTGAAGAGCGCTGGCCACCACTTGGATGGCCAGAGATTAGTGCGCTGCATGGCTGCCCTGTTAACTTGAACCACGGGAGAGACTCCCCAAATCAGGGTGATGACATTGCAAGGGGCTGTGAGCGCCTCCAGCAGCGATTCCTACATGGCCAGCTTTAGCGAGGAGATTGTACAACATGTGCAGTCCAACTGCTCTGCAGTCTGCTAAAGTGCTCATGAATTTGCAGCCTGTGCCAGGGGGCCAGTGGGGGTGGAGCTCTGGAAAACTTTGTGGTACTTTGATGCCTTTGCATCACTTGAGTGGGCAGATAGGCTAGGAGCCCGGCCCCAACCATACCAATGTGGCTGCACAGAAAATTCCGCCCTATATCTTGAAAACTCCAATCAAATCGCCTCTTAAGCTTCAAAAATATCATCGTAGATAAGCAACAACAACCATTTAAAGACATACTTCTCAAAGAATATAGATTCCATTGAGAAATGAAACCTCCTTGGGAAAAGAAATCCATCTGTGGCTAACTAAAGAGCTTACAGATAGTATTGAATTAAAAGTTTATAATTTTGTCAAGAATAGTAAGCCTGAGGATTCAGAGACTTTTATAAATCGGCAAAGGATGACCAAAACATTGATACAGAGTGAAAAAATGGAATATGAGAATAAATTACCCAGAACTATAAAAACAAGTTGTAAAAGCTTCTACAAGCATGTAAAAAGGAAGAGAGGAAGAGAGTAGCAAAAGTAAAGGTAAATCCCTGAGAGGTAAAGCCAGGAGAAAGGATAAAGGTGGAAAAGGAAACAATAGTGATGTTAAACAAATATTTTGGGATGGATTTTGCCAAGGTCATTGGCAATCTGACTCAATTCCCAGGCCAAGAATCCAGAAGTGGTTGTGGCGTGACATTGCTCGATTTCCTTCCCAGAGGCGGCTTATTAAGGAGCTGCCTCCAGGAGCCCTGTCCAATTAAGGGTGGTTGATGGACAAGTGAAGTGGGAGGCCCGATCAGAAAGTTTGCTGCAATATCCAGTTGGTAGTGCCATCAGGAGAGGCAGGCACTGCTGAGGCAGGCAAGAGACTGCCAGAGTGCCTCAAAATGGAGGTGCTCTCTGTAGCATTGTAAAAGGTGAAAGATCCCTCATGGTCAGAGCTGTCAGGTCATCAACCTGAGGCGGAGCTCCTCAACAGCATGGCTTGAAGGCACAGCTGTGGTATTGCACCTAAGCGGGTTTGTGCAGGGATAATGGAGAGGAAGCTTTGATGGCCCCTGGGCCTGCCATTGGGAGGTCCTTTCAGTTCAATTCTAGGATTTGTTGTCAAAGGTGGCTGACACTAGTCCTCCAATTGGTCCAATGATGGGCCTAATTGTCATTCCTGCTGCTGGGTGCATAGATTCTGCTGTGCTCACCCCACCCCCGGCAAGGTCGCGCAGAGGTGTGATTGTGTTAGGCACACAACCCAACACACTCATTTCCAATTTTGCTGTAAGTCCTGCCTCCCACCCCACCTTTGGGGCTGGGAAAATTCAGCCCCTTGTATCTGTCTTCACAATATAATAGAAGACACAAAAAGACATACCAAGGGTCTAACAAGAGTTAGGAACTTAAATAATTAATATTAATAAAGAAAAATTACTGGAAAAGTCAACAGGACTGAAAGCTGACAAATCTCCTCGACTGATGGCTTACATGCTGGGGTTCTGAAAGAGGTGACTGGAGAGATAATAGATGTAATGTTTGGAGTCGTTGAAAATGTTCCTCAGGTCTTGGAATTATCCTCATGGTTTAGAAGGTAGCAAATGTAACACTGCTATTCAAGAAAGGGGGGAGAGAGTAAACAGGCTTTGAAAAGCAGCCTCACAGTGGTCATGCTGGAGCTCTTCAGTGTAACTGATCAAGGCTTTCTGTTGCAATCCCTGAAGAGCCTGATAACTTTTAAAAAGAGATTAATTCCACGGAAATCAACTGAAATGACCAAAGAACAATATTTTACATTTTAAGACTTTTACTGCAACAAATAAACTAAAAGCACAGAGACTAAACATTACTTAATAGGCAATTAATACAGAAAACTAAGGAAACATATATTCCCATTAACTAACTAACACAACCAAAATATTCTTTAAAGCACAGTTTTATTTTATGCCCAGCTTTCAGCAGACATGTAATCTTAAAGATTAAGTTCCAAGCTCCTCCCAGATTTTCAGCAGGCTTCCTTCTTCCTGCCATGCCAGGTCAAGTCTTTCAATATCCTTTGAACATCATGTCATTCAGTCTTCTGAGTATCCCCGAACTGACCTGAGCAGCATGGCCCGATCCAGCAAATCCTTGTTCCTTAAATCTCCACAAGTTCCTCTCTTCAAACAAAGAATGAGTTCTCACTAGCACCTTGCCTGGTGGTTAACACACAAACAAAGTATTTTCCTCTGTTCTTCACAGCAGCAGCCCTATGTCAGTGTCTCTATGTCTGTGTGTCTCTTTATCCAGAAACCCAGCTGCCCCTCTTTGTGTCAAGGTGTGAAAACTGTCACTTGATTTTCAATAGATTTTGGTTACAGATCACATGGGCCAGTATCCAGGCAGAATTAGCATGATCACTATCTAGGACATTGTGTTTTACCTTAAGTTAAAAAGAGGCATTTTAAAACATAACTGTCTTGTAAAGTTCCACATTCGTGCCACTGCCCAGATTGGCAATTTCATTGAAGAAGCTCTTCTCGCTATGCACTTGGTGGGTTGACCCTGGCCAATTGCAGACACAGTGTGGAAGCCATGTGCTGTTGGATAAAAAGGAATTCATTCCTTTATATGTACCATTAGCATTTAATTTTTAGTCAGTCTTGGTTTACAAGGATAATCATTTGTTGAAGGATTCCTCTATATAATTGAATAGTCCAAAGGATCATTGCAACAGATTTACATTATTGGTAACAAGCATATTTCTTGCAAATATATTTCTTGCAGGAGTACAATCTCTATTATATACCCTTCTCAGTTTTGTTCTTCCGCCCGTTGGTACCAGGTTTTACTTTCTACCTACGTCAATAGATAATTGACCTATTTCATCTGAGATTTTCTCCAATTTTTTGCAATCAGCTTATAGACACTTGCTGTCTCACCTTTGCTTGTAGAAATATTTTTCTACAGGGTAATTAGTAGGTGACCCAATTATATTTTAAAAAACCCTACAGGTTTAAAGTGTTTAAAGACTTCAGTGTAGTTTCCCTACAAGAAGATCCTGGGAGTGGCTGAGAAAAAGCTTTCTGGCTGCCAGCATTATTGGCAGGGGCAGCAGAGGCCTTTCTCTTGGAGCCTGTCCTGCATCGCTCATGATCCTTGATCCAGGGAAATAGGTCAGGCCGAGTAGGCGTGGCAGATGGAAGTCCCATTCTGCTGCTACTTCACCCCAAAGAGAAGAATACAGATTTGATCTTATGGCTGGCTGCTGCATTGTTGTGTTGTTGGTTAATATTACATAGTGAGCCTTAAAGTTTACGACTACCAACATCGTACATATTCATTGGCTCATTTGTAGCTTTTAGGCTGGGCACCTGGCTAACACTCATTCTGTTCTTCCAAATTCTGACATATTGGGGAGAATTTTCTCCCTGTCGGGAGGGCTGGGCGGAAGCAGGCGTGGGCGGGCGTGCTGCCATTTTACGTGGGCAGGCCAATTAAGGCCCGCCCAGCGTGATAAGCTCCCGAAGGCTCTCAGTGCTACCTGTGTGGGCGGTGGGGGGGGAGGAGGAAGAGTCGGGGCCTGCACGCAGAAATCTCCCTGAAGCACAGAGCTGCCTCAGAGAGATTAAGAAAAGTCATAAAAATGTGAAAAATTAAAAAATGAAATCATTCCGACAAGTCCCCTCATATGACATTGTCACATGAACTGGGACACGTTTATGAATTTACATGAAACATTTTATTAAATTAATAAACCCTTCATGGAACCTCATCCCGCCCGTGGATGAGGTTCCATGAAAAATGCGAAGGTCGCCTGGGCTCTTCACCTGCCCACCAACCTTAAGGTTGGGCGGGCAGCCCTGACTGAACGGAAGACTTAGGCCATATACATTTTACATGCGCTTTATTTGTTTTAAGTGTCTGCACATTACAAGTTGGAAGAAATATGGTCACAGAAGGTCCAGTGCCTACAATCTGCATTCCTCTTACCTTAGCCCCCGCTATATCTGGCTAGCATCATCTCCTCCCACCATTAATACGAGGCTCTCCTCTGTCATTCTTTCCCCCCAGCTTAAACCTGCCATATATTCTGCTCTCCACTCCTCCCCCACTGCCTCCTAATCCCCACACCTCAGTTTATACCAGGTCTGCATTGTGCTCACCTTCACCCATCACATATTAATGCCTTAGGCCTGCCAGGCGGTAATGTATATTTCTGAAGCTTGCAGAAATCAGTATATGCTGTAACCATTAAGGAAGAACATATGAAAAAAAATTCTGTAACATCCTCATCTCTTGTATCAAATTAACTGATGCTTAATGGTTTCAGCAAATCTTTTATTTCCAGTGCAAGGGGAAATTTTACTTGTTCCATTCACAAAGAAAGCCCTGCAAATGCCAAAAAAGGCACACAACAAAAAGTTAACTTCTAATAGCTCCATGTCAATGAGATAATAAATGTCACACTGGTGATCACCAAAATTTGACATAATTTGTGAGTAAAATGAAGCAGTCATGATTAGTTATTGCAGCCTCACCTCATAGCTCATTGAGGAATGTAAGACTATTTGGCTGAGTAGATTTCTGAAAGAGCTCCGCTGTATTCTTCAGTTTGAGTACCATCTTTTAGCAGCAGCATTCTAACTTCCTTACCTCCATTACATAACCATCAATGGATCAGAGCTCTTGCCAAACACAGATTCAGAATATGGCAGCATGTTGGCATTCTGCCTGTACATTTCTCTGGTACCATTCACTTCTCCAAGGCAGCAGTATTCTTAATCCACTTCACCTAATAGCTGTTCTCTTCATGGGGTCAGAGCTGAACTTGTCCTTTGTACTTACACAAGAGGAGGGGTAATCAGCATTCTCAGCTACCCTCTCTTGCTTTCCTTCATTTATTTAGGCAGCTGTCACAAGCTATCACTGCTCATTGTACAATCTTTTTCACTTTCAGGCTCCTACTGATTTCACAAGACTTTCTTTAGCAACTGCTGCTCCATTCTGCTACAGGCCTCACTTGAAGAAAATAAAAAGCGCCAATCCTTTGCTGTATCTCCTGATTAAACAATATTTGATTACTTAATCCCATTCCTAAAAGCCCATTAACAAAATTCCTATTGCTTGCTTTTGAGGACACGCTTCTAATCAATGTCTCATGCAAATATAAACCAAACAAGTTGCCATTGCCAGATATATATCACCCAGTTAGTTCCTGTGCCTGCCTTACTTCTTCACCCCTCTCACTTATTTGCCCGTATTGATTATCTAATCCAAGATATTTTTTAATATAGGTTTTAGCACATGATATGCTATAGCTTCTGAAATCAGAACCTTGCTTTATGAATTCTTAAACATAATTTAATTATGAAAGGAGTTACCATTAATTTTATTTTTTATGTGTTTACTAAGGAATATTTGGTGAAATTCCAAGAAAAATATAGAAGTTCATATAGTTAGGTTCGGTTTATTTTGAAAGAATGGATGAGCAATTGGCTTCCATGGAGCATTGTGAGCTCAGGTACAGAGGCTGCCTGCCACTAGTTCCAGTCATCAGTTTTTACGCAGGCTGCTGGAAAAGTATTTTGATTTTCTGACAGGCTCCTTTTGTATCATGATAGTCAGCTTTACTATTGAAAACTGACTCTCTCTTTCTCTTTTATGCTTCCTTCCCACTCTTTTTCTTCTCTCTTAAGTCTTGTTCTGTTTATTCTTTTCAGGTGGGAGGTGTGCTTTTGCTTGAAAAGAGCCTTTCCTCGCTCCGATCCTCCCCTTCTATTCAATTCCCTTAAGGGAGTTTTGTTTCTTTTGAAAATTCAGTGGGCTTTTTAATTTAAATATATGTATGTGAGATTATATATCATATATACAATATTTAAATATATATCAAATTAAGATGAAGAAAGTCACTTTGTTTGCTTTCTGTCTCAATGTTAATATTTGGAATGTTTACATTTCTATCAACAGAACATCAATGGAATAGTCAGAAGCTTTTCATTTGCTTCAAAATCAAACTTGTGCATTTTTGATAAATAAACAAAACTTAGAATGGTGAGAAACAATGGCACTCAATTTATTGTTCTCACTAGAGCGACGGAGATTGAGGGGCGACTTGATAGAAGTTTACAAAATTATGAGTGGCATGGACAGAGTAGATAGTCAGAAGCTTTTTCCCAGGGTGGAAGAGTCAATTACTAGGGGACATAGATTTAAAGTGAGAGGAGAAAACTATAGAGGAGATGTGCGGGGCAAGTTTTTTACGCAGAGGGTAGTGAGTGTCTGGAATTCGCTGCCAGAGGAGGTGGTGGAAGCAGGTACAATAGTGTTGTTTAAGAGGCAGCTTTACAAATACATGAATAGGATGGGAATAGAGGGATACGGACCCCGGAAGTGCAAAATGTTTTAGTTGACGGGCAATATGATCGGCGCAGGCTTGGAGGACCAAAGGGCCTGTTCCTGTGCTGTACTTTTCTTTGTTCTCTGTTCAATTTCTTTGAGGATTCTAATAATATCTTGGCAAAAATTGTAGGGACCTTGTTGCATTGGGTTTCCCATGTCCCTGGGAGTTCCCAGCTGGATTGTGAAAAAAGAACCACTAGCCACCTTATACAAAGCCAATAATGATGAAGGTTGGAGCAGGGGCTAAGACTTCCAAATTTTGGGAGTTCACAATTCTCCAACTAGGAAGAGACCAGCATATTCCTGAAAGCTAAATCATAGTTTAAGGTAGATACAAGTGGATCCCGTTAAGAGTCCATAAGAGGAGATCAATTTGGACCTCCAAAGAAAAGTGAAATCATTTTATTTTTAAAATTTGGCTGCTCCCCCTTACGTATGAGATTGCCCATAAAGACACCGACACTAATTGGCTTCATGTAAATGAGATGCCCTCCCAGTGACCCTGCAAACTTCAGCAGGGTCAGTGCTCAATGATCAATGGGCACAATCCTGTCAGAGTTGCTGGTTACCAAGCCTCCAGATTTTCAGGGCCTCTGTCTGGGTGTCTCAGCTTAATATGCTTTCAGAAGTTTATAGCACCAAAAGCAAAAAGTTACAACAAGTAAGTCATTTATACATTGTCATTTTTTTTTCTTTTTGATTTACACACATAGTGTTGTACTATGGGTTCTTTAGATGTCTCAGTGATAAGATCTTGAGACTTGTATATTTAAACATGAACCCTTTATTGTTAACCTTTAACTATTTACAGATCCCAGATTACTGTCATGCATGGTACTGTTAGCTCCATGCAGGCTGGCTGTTTCCAGAGTGTTCTTTCTAGAGACTGTTCTCTCAGTCTATTACCATGTGATTCTATGCATCAAACCTTGGGCAGTGTTAGTCTCCAGTCCCACATTAACCCTTGCTCTATCGAGCACCTTTACATTACAATGACATGCAGCCACATACAATGTCATACAACACACAGCCTTTCCGTTTTCCAAAATAAACATAAATTTAACCAATTTTGGAATAGTCAGAAGCCTTTTGTTTGCTGGATAAAGCTTTTCAATGTGGGTCCTCTGGCATTTTTCTTCAAGTAATAATTGAGCTGAAACTGCTGGAAGCCAAATGTTGGGACTTGTGAATCCCAGTTGCATGCTTGTTGTGGGGTGACAGCAAGAGTTGGTACTTTAGATAGAATTTATCAGCAGACACTTCTTAGGTGGAACACATTCTGTTTATTTACAAGGTACTCAGCAGCTACACATGTGTTTTTTCACATCAAACCCTAACTCCATACTTCTGCTTCTAACTACAGACTACTGACTACAGGCGTAGCCCACGCTACTCCTCTATTATTTACAAGAGATCATGTGATCTTCCTTTATAGCATCCTTCTTAAACGTATACTACACATTACATAAAACCATAATTACCACATTCCTCCCTCTTTACTCAGAAACACATTTTACATTTACAATTTTCTCAAAATAGCAAATTATTTACACAGGTAAGTAATTTACAAATTCCGTCTTTCTAGGCGTTTCCTTAGGCATGTAGAACATCTCAGCTCTACAACTTCAAATGCTTTGTTAGGAACTTCATTTTCTGGAGTTGTCTGAACATCAGGTTCTTTGGTGGGCACCTGCAAATCTGTTTCCTCAACTCTTGTAGGTACACCAGACACTTCAGACACATCTGTACTAGGCTGAGTTCTCTCAACAGGAAATGTTGACCCGGTCGTGAATACTGGTGGTAACATTTCTTGGTGATTTGCTTCTCTCTTCCTTAGATGGTCCACATGTCTCCGCATGACTCGGCCTTCCACCTTCACGTGGTAAGATAGATGTCCAGTCACTTGCCTTATTCCACCCGGTAACCACTTTGGCCCCTCTCCAAAGTTCTTCATATATACCGTCTCTCCCACGGTAAATTTCCTCTCATAACTATGCCAGCCGTGTCTAGTTTTCTGGCTTCCCTGGCTCCTTTCCACCTTGCCCCCTAAATTTGGCATTATCAAGCTCAATCTCATTCCGAGACGTTGTTTCATCAATAATTCTGCAGGTGTGAAGCCTGTTGTTGTGTGAGGGGTGGTCCTATAATGGAAAAGAAAGCGTGCTAGCTTGGTTGCTAAGGAATCGCCAGTTAACGTTTTCAAGTTTGACTTGAACGTTTGAACCACCATTTCAGCCAGTCCATTTGAGGAAGGGTGGTACGGTGCAGTTTATACATGAGTGATATCATTAAGGCTGATAAACCGTTGAAACTCAGCACTGGTAAATGCCATGACGTTATCTGATACAATGTTGTAGTTTATTTAGATGATGTTCTGGTGACAGGACTCACTGAAAAGGAGCATTTGGAGAACTTAGAAGAAGTCTTAAAATGTTTCTTGCAAGCTGGAGTGTGTTTAAAAAGGAAAAGTGTATGTTCCAAGCGAAGGAGGTAATCTACTTGTGTCACCAGGTAGATTCACAGGGTCTCCACCCGGTTGAGGAAAAAGCCATAAAAGAGGTACCTGCATCAAAGAACACTTCTGAGCTCAAATCATTATTGGAAATTAGCAATTTTTATGGGCGGTTCTAACCCAATTTGTCTACAGAACTGTATTCTCTACTCAAGAAGAACCACCGTTGGTCTTGGGAGGTGCCCCAGAAAGAAGCTTTCGTTAAGGTGAAATAATTGTTGCATTCATCCAACCTATGAGTACATTATGACCAGAGGGAAGAATTGGTGTTGACATGTGATGCATCCCCCTACGGGTGGGAGCAGTGCTCTCCCATCGGATGGACGATGGCATGGAACGGCCTTATATGACCACTTCTGGTAGTCCATTAATTGCAAAACTTTGACGTAGCTTCTCAATTGTAGCAGAAGGTGTCGGTGACTTCGCCTCCTATATGCCCATCCATGTTGAGTGGGCATCAAGAATGAGCAGAAACATTGTTCTCATGAAAAGTCCCACATAGTCAATGAGTAATTGTACCCATGGCCTTCCTGGCCACTCCAAAGTGTGTAATGTAGCTGTTGAGGGTGACTTTTGTAATTGCTGATGCTGCACACAGTTCTTCGCTAAAGTCTCTATTTTTCCATCCATCCCAGGCCACCATAGATAGCTGCATGCTATGGTTCTCATTCAGGAAAAAATGGCTTTCTTCCCTTTGGAGGAACCATCAAGTGCTCCCCACAACAAGATATCATCCTGGCTGGTTATTTCATGTCTTCTGTTGAAGTATGGTTTCATTTCATCAAACATAGGCTCTTGTAACCAAACATGAAGCACTTATTCTCACACTTGAGGTAGGACTGGTCCCTACTTTTCCAGTCTCTGATCTGTCTAGCACATACCGGCGATGAATCTAAGAAATTTAACAATAACACAAGTTCTTGTGGAGCTGGGACATCTTCATTTTCTTGTAAACGCAAATGACTAAGTGCATCGGCGATTGCAATTTGATTTCCAGGCCTATGTACAAAAGTATACTCGTATGCTCCCTGGACAAGAGCCCAACATTGTATTTTTGCTGAGGCATTGGGTAGTATAGCCTTATCCTTGTTGAACAATCCTAGCAATGGCTTGTGGTCAGAAACAATAGTAAAATGACGACCGTGCACGCACTGGTGAAATTTCTTGACACCAAAGATGATTGACAGGTCTTCCTTTTCTATCTGTGATTATCCCTTTCCAACTGTGGTGAGCATTCTTGACACATATCCTATAGGCCGTTCCATGCCATCGTCCATCTGATGGGAGAGCACTGCTCCCACCCAGTAGGGGGATGCGTCACATGTCAACACCAATTCTTTCCTCTGGTCATAATGTACTGATAGGTTGGATGAGTGCAACAATTGTTTCACCCTAATGAAAGCTTCTTTCTGGGGTGCCTCCCAAGACCAACGGTGGTTCTTCTTGAGTAGAGAATGCAGGGGTGCCAGTTCTGTAGACAAATTGGGTAAGAACTGCCCATAATAATTGATCATTCCCAAGAATGATTTGAGTTTGGAGGTAAAAACAAAACTTCTTCCTTAACCGAGGTTTTCCACCCACGGTCGTTGACAGGGCCCTCAACCATGTCCGGCCCATCTCCCGCGCATCCGCCCTCACACCTTCTCCTCCCTCCCAGAAACATGATAGGGTCCCCCTTGTCCTCACTTATCACCCCACCAGCCTCCGCATTCAAAGGATCATCCTCCGCCATTTCCGCCAACTCCAGCATGATGCCACCACCAAACACATCTTCCCTTCACCCCCCCCTGGCAGCATTCCATAGGGATCGTTCCCTCTGGGACACCCTGGTCCACTCCTCCATCACCCCCTACTCCTCAACCCCTACCTATGGCACCTCCCCATGCCCACGCAGAAGATGCAACACCTGCCCCTTCACTTCCTCTCTCCTCACCGCCCAAGGGCCCAAACACTCCTTTCAAGTGAAGCAGCATTTCACTTGCATTTCCCCTAACTTAGTCTACTGCATTCGTTGCTCCCAATGCGGTCTCCTCTACATTGGAGAGACCAAACGCAAACTGGGCGACCGCTTTGCAGAACACCTGCGGTCTGTCCGCAAGAAAGACCCAAACCTCCCTGTCGCTTGCCATTTTAACACTCCACCCTGCTCTCTTGCCCACATGTCTGTCCTTGGCTTGCTGCATTGTTCCAGTGAAGCCCAACGCAAACTGGAGGAACAGCACCTCATCTTCCGACTAGGTACTTTACAGCCTTCCGGGCTGAATATTGAATTCAACAACTTTAGATCTTAAACTCCCTCCCCACATCCCCACCCTGTTTCTTCCCCCTCCCTTTTGTTTTTTTCAATAATTTATATAGATTTTTCTTTTCCCACCTATTTCCATTATTTTAAAATCTACAACTAATACCTTGTCAGTCTTTCCACCCCACCCCCACTAGAGCTGTACCTTGAGTGTCCTGCCATCCATTCTTAATTAGCACATTTTCTTAGATAATATCGCCACCTTCAACACCTCTTTGGTCCTTTTGTCTGTGACATCTTTTGATTATCTGCTCCTATCACTGCTTGCTTGTCCCTACAACCACCACACCCCTCAACTTCTCTCCCCCCCCACCACCTTAAACCAGCTTATATTTCATCCCTCTCCTAACTATACTCAGTTCTGTTGAAAGGTCGTGAGGACTCGAAACGTCAACTCTTTTCTTCTCCACCGATGCTGCCAGACCTGCTGAGTTTTTCCAGGTAATTCTGTTTCTGTTTTGAGTTTGGAGGTGTTCTTTGGCACAGGTGCCTCTCTTATGGCTCTCACCTTTTCCTCAACCAGGTGGAGACCCTGTGAATCTACCCGGTAACCCAAATAGATTACCTCCATCACTTGGAACATGCACTTTTCCTTTTTTAAACGCACTCCAGCCTGCAAGAAATGTTTTAAGACTTCTTCTAAGTTCGCCAAATGCTCCTTTTCAGTGAGTCCTGTCACCAGAACATCATCTAAATAAACTACAATGTGGGGCAATCCCTGCAGTAAACTTTCCGTTGTTCTCTGGAAGATGGCGCAAGCTGAGGAGACGCCGAAAGGCAATCGAGTACATTGGCACAACCTCTTGTGGGAATTAATTGTGACAAATTACCGGGAGGCCTTCTCTAACTCTAATTGTTGATAAGCATGACTCACATCAAGCCTTTGTTGAGGCAGTTCCACCTGCCCGCTTGGCATACAGATCTTCGGTTTTTGGTGTGGGGTGTCTGTCTAGCTTAGCCACTTTATTAACTGTCAATTTGTAGTCTCCACAAATTTGGAAGCTTTGGTCAGGTTTAAGTATGGGGACTATTGGCACTGCCCATTCTGAGAACTGCACAGGTTGCATAATGCTCAGTTTCTCTAATCTGCCCAGTTCAATGTTGACCTTTTTCCACAATGCATAAGGTACTAGTCTTACCTCCATGAATCGCGGGGTTGCCTCTGGATACATATGAATTTTTGCTTGCAGCCCCTGGATCTTCCCAAGTTCATCCTTGAAGAATGAGGCGTATTTTTGTAGTAGGTCTGGTATCCCACTTGCTCTCAACTGGAAAATTTCAGCCCATTCTGACTCAATCTCCTTTAGCCGGTTTCGACCCATGAGGCTTGGCCCTTTGCCTGATACCACCATCAAGGGCAGTTTTATCGGTTGGCTTTCGTAAAGGACAGTAACCCTGCTTATGTGTTTGACTTGGATGTCTTCACCGGTGTATGTTTTTAATTTAGCATCAGTTTCTTCCAAATTTAATTTATGTTCACCATAATTCAGGTATTTGAAGGTGTGTTCACCAATTTACTATAGTGGACTATAGTGGACTGTGTCCACTTCCAATCTAATAGGTCTGCCATTTACTTTGACTGGTATATATATCTGTCTTTCCAACCTTCAAATTAAATAATGAATAAATATCTGAATTTCTTGCTTCAGGCTCTTCTACATTGTAGATCTCACTGGGTTTTTTTCTTTTGTTTGAAAGTCTTCCTGATTCTTTCCTTACACTGTCTCATTATGTGTCCATTTCTATGACAATAAAAGCGTTCGACTTTTTTAAACTGCCAATCGTTATAAGACTGCTTGTTTCCACCTCTGTTGCAATAATTCCTTGTTTTTGCTGCTAAGTCATTTCTTTTTATTTTTCTGCTAGTGGTGGCTGTTTCCCGCTTCTTGGCAGAGTCTTGCATTTTCGCGCTCTTTTTGCCTGGGGCTTCCCACCCAATGTGGAGGACGGCACTATTTTGCGCTCCCTGTATAGCTTTTGAATCCCTTACTGCACTTTCCATGGCCAATGCTATCTCTAGCGCCTTCTTAAAATCCAAATTTGTTTTGGACAGTAATCTCCTCTGAATCGTGCCCTCGTTCACACTGCACACTAAATGATCTCTGAGCATATTGTTTAAAGATGTACTCGCAATGTTCTCTTAACTGTTTCAAACTTGCCACATAACAAGCAACTGTCTCCCCCAGGGCACTGTTCCTTGAATCAAACATGAAATGTTGCATTGTTACCGAGGGCTTTGGCTGGCAATGGTCCTTCATGAGGTCCACTAATTCATCAAAATTTTTCGAATCTGGGGCACAGGGTGTCATCAAACTTCGAATTAAGCCATAGGCTTTATTCTCACATGTGGATAAAAGGATCGCCCACCTCTTCTCTTCTCCTGTCATGTCGTTCGCTTGGAAATAGAACAATATAATGGGACTAATCGTCTGTGGCTGGGTCGAAAAGATCAATTGTTCTGAATTGCGGCATTCTGTGAGGGTATTACTTCGACAATTTGGAAGTTCTACTCACAATTACTGTGTGAGTTACAGCTCAATTTCGTTTCTCTCTATTTCTTTCGTTGAGTGATTTTACTCTTGATGCTAGTGCATTGTATCTTCCTTTTATCCTCGCATTTTCCTTGTTGCCAGTTTGTTGTGTCCTCGTCGCAGGTTTGTTGGGTCTTTGCTTTATCTTCACTTTATCCTGGCTTTATCGTTGTTGCCAATTTGTTGGAACTTGTGAATCTCAGTTGCACACTTGTTGCAGGGTGACCAAGTTGGTACCTTAGATAGAGTTGATCAGCAGGCACTTCTTACGTGGAACACATCCTGTTTATTTACAAGGTACTCAACAGCTACACATGTGTGCTTTCACATCAAACACTATCTCCATACCTCTGCTTCTAACTACAGACTACTGACTACCAAGATAGCCCGCCCTACTCCTCTATTGGTTACAGGAGATCATGTGATCTTCCTTTATAACATCCTTCTTTAAGTATACTACACATTACATAAAGCTATAATTACCACACCAAAGAGAAAGATTCTAGCAATTCAGCAGCCTGAATGGAATCGATATATCCTGAGAAATCGAATACTCTGCAAAGGCTTAGACTGCATAATATACATTCAGTGAACAAAATGACAGCCCAAGGCAAAACTGTCAGGGTTGAATTTTATATCTTGTATGTATTGAGTGGGCAGTGGATGGTTTACAGAAGTCAGTGATAGGTCTGATCAATTTTCTTGGTCAGCCTCAGTTGCATGCAAGAAAAAAGGTGTCAGCACTAATCATGCTTATAAGCTGCACACTGTTTGTGGAGCTGGGAAATTGCTGGATTTACTGCCACTTAAAGGCAGCCTGCAGCCCTTAAAGGAGAGGTGCAATTTTCAAAGATGGTCAGCAGACAGCATGTAACTGAGACAGCAGGTAGCATGGCATCATCCAGAGTCCACAGATTCTCTGTTACGGTCTTGGAGGTGCTCATGGAGTATATGAGGAACAGGGAGAAGTTCTCTTTCCCTCTAATAGGCTACAGGTGCCATTTATAATTAGCCAGCAGCAATGGAGAGAAGCAGATGAGTAAGCCAATGCCAGCAGCATGATCCCAAGGCCTTGGCTGCAATGCAGGAAGAAATTTAAGGACCAAATGCCTAGAAATGCCAAGGTATGATTTGCTTCACATCCTTGCACTAACAAGCCTCCAATATCTGACTTCCCAAGTCTTCTCTTCAATCATAGTGAAACACATCACCATACCTCCTTCTGCTTGCACTGGCACACTCAACACCTTCTACGATCTGCACAATGCTCCCCTTCTTGCCCATACCTGCTGATTCTTCCTCTCTGCATGGAACCTATAACAATCTGCCTCACACATCCTTCAAACCCATCAGCAAGGCACAGGCCAACTCACTCCCACTCTTCTAGCAGGAGATTTTCAGATATGGCTGAAGGGGGAATGCAAGATCAGGGGACAGTCTTGCTGCATTGCAAACTCTGACACCAAAGGAGGACCCCACCATTGACACCATTGGTAGAGGGAGAGCTCACAACATTGGAGATAATGTAGTTGGAGACCACTCACTTCTGGTTGGTTGGGCATCTCCCATTGCTTCTCTTTTTACTTAACTACCTGACTACAGATTTTATTGTGGAATGGGGTCATTCCATGCAAAGGGCTTGATCAAGCAATGAGAATGCTCCCAGGCTTCATTGTCATATTCAGGCTCCATCTCCCACCTGAATCAGCAGAAATCAGCTGCACTTCAGAGTGAAAATCCAGTTGGTAGAATGTCACCACCAGGACCTGTGGTAATGGTCTCTAGCAGTCACATAAATGGTGAGGGGGTTGGCAGGGTCACTTGGGGGAGAGGAGGCACTTCTGCCCTTCTGGGCCACAAGGAAACTTGAAAAAAACAATTTAGAAGAATTTACCTTCCCTATAGCTTCTTCTGACTCTCAGCCCAATTTCCTACAGCTTAAACAACAACAAAATCTTACTATACCATTATAAAGGAAAAACAAAATGAATTTAAACACATTATGGAGTCCGAATTCCACATGGCATCCACCCGCCATTTCAGGAGATTTCTCTTCGCCTTGTAATGTACTAAACCTCTGCCTATCCCTTACAAACCAAATAATGACAAAGAGGTGGGGTCAGGGGTGGGACCTCCCCTGAGCCACTCCTCAGTCTGGAAGGACATAGGAAACAGGAACAGGGGAACCATACAGCCCCTCAAGCTTGCTTGGCCATTCAGTACCATCATGGCTGAACCTCGCCTTCAACTCCACTTTCCTGCCCATTGCCCTCATGTCTTGATTCCCTGAGAGACCAAAAATCTGTCTATCTCAGTCTTAGATACATCCACAACCCTCTGGGGTAGAGAATTTCAAAGATTCACAACCCTTTGAGTGAAGAAATTTCTTCTAAGCTCAGTCCCAAATGAAATGCCCTTTATCCTGACACAGTGCCCCTGAGATTCCCTAGCCAGGGGAAACAACCTCCCAGTGTCAAGACGGAAAGTGTATCTAGTGTAGTAGTGGCTGCTGGCACACCAAGCAAGTGGAGACACACTTGGCCCCATTGGTGCGGCCTTGGCCAGACAAGGGGCTTTGACCCCCACCCTGCCAAGGCAATTAATGTTCTTTTTATCTCCAAATCAACCCCCTTTGCAAGACACTGATGGGACATTGGTCAAGGTTGTCATGGGGATCGAGAGGGATGGGGGAAGGGGATGTGCTCTGGCAACATCCTCCCACAAGCTGGCAATCAGGCAGATGAGCTGCACTCTCACTGACTGAGACTTGGACAGCATCAGCACAGAAGGGCTACCTTGGATGCAATTCTAAGATAACTACTAGGATTGTGATCCAAGGAATTTTGGGGTGAATGATTTTGCATGGCTTTGTTCCTGACTTGGAGGATCGCACAATTGCATGGGTCAGATGGGTGCTGCTCCTATCGGAGCATTGCAATGCCCACCTGCCCCTAACTGCCTCAAGCTAGGTCTCCTTGCAAGACTGCTACACACAACCCTACTTTCAAAGATCACAAGTTGCTACCAACTAATGCCAATATTACCCCACTGCCTTTGTCTCCCCCCATCCAATTGTCATCACCAACTTCTTTATGGCTGCCACTTCCTCTGCTTTGGCCACCACTGCCACCCCTGGCCACAGCTACCCCCTGACCCCATCACTCTTCTTCCCATAATGATCGGCTTCTTCCTGATTATCTCATTTCCTGTCCTAATTGCTTCCTTTTCTGGCCCAGTTGCCCTGTTTCCTGGTCAGCAACCCACCCTCACCCACCACTGCCCACTCCCCACCTTCCTCATTTACCTAAGGGCCAGTGCTGAAATGAGGGTGGGCCACTCATGCTTCACTGACAACATGCCTTTGCCTTCTAAAGCTCGCTAGCTGTTAGGAAATGAGGCCTCAGGTCCAATGTTGAGAGTTTTTCATAACTCCAAACCACGAATGAAAAGTTAAATGTGACTACATGTTAGCCACATTTATTTGTTTACACTAATATAATTCATGGCCATTTTGATTTGCACAACAACATTTCATTGTTAATAGTTCCAACTAAATTGTTACACTGTATAAAGAGATCAAATAAACAGTTAGCTTAATTGTATGGGACTCGGTCCATGTATGGTGGTTTAACAACACTGTTATTTTTATGATACTGAGTTCTCGATAAGAACAAGTTGGATTCTGTTAGAAAGCCATTTTTTTGATGTAAATAACTTTAATTCTTCTTTCCAATAGAGCCTGTCTTATTCCATCTTGGCTCAGTGGTGGCACTCTTGCTTTTGAGTCAGGAGGCTTTGAGTTTAAACCTTGCTCCAATGCTGCCCTGTCAGACTGGGCTTTTTTGATGAGAGATTAAAACGAGGCCCTCTCAGAAGGATAAAAGAGGTTTTTTTTAACGAATTCATGGGATGTGGGCATCGCTGGCTAGATCAGCATGTATTACCCATCCCTAATCGCCCTTGAGAAGGTGGTGGTGAACTGCTTTCTTGAATTGCTGCAGTCCATGTGCTATAGGTACACCCACAGTGCTGTTAGGGAGGGAGTTCCAGGATTTTGACCCAGCGACAGTGAAGGAACGTTGATATAGTTCCAAGTCAGGATGGCGAGTGGTTTGGAGAGGAACTTCCAGGTAGTGATGTTCCTTGTGTCTGCCGCCCTTGTCCTTCTAGATGGTAGTGGTCGTGGGTTTGGAAGATGTTGCCTAAGGAGCCTTGGTGAGTTGCTGCAGTGCATCTTGTAGATGGTACACACTGCTGCTAGTGTGCACCAGTGGTTAAGGGAGTGAAAGTTTGTGAATGAGATGCCAATCAAGCCGGCTGCTTTGTCCTGGATGGTGTCAAGCTTCTTGAGTATTGTTGGAGCTGCACTCATTCAGGCAAGGGGAGAGATTCCCATAGCACTTTTTAAGGAAGAGCAAAGGAGTTCTCCAGATTATCCCTCAACCAACATCACTAAAACAGATTACCTGATCTTTATCTCATTATTGATTGTGGGATCTTGCTTTGTGCAAATTGGCTGCTGTGTCTCCAACATTACAACGGTGATTACACCTCAAAAGTATTTGCTTGGCAGTAAAGTGCTTTGAGACTTCCTGAGATTGTGAAAAGCACAATATAAATGCAAGTCTTTATTTATGCTTCATTCATGATCCCCTAGCTCTGGAAATAAGTGTCTGGATTTTATGAAAAAAAAATTAGACCAAGATAGTACAAGGCTGCAATGTGTTATAATGTGAACAGTGTGGAATATATTTTATAAACCAGCGCTTCCATTGCAGTTCCGAAGGAGAGTCATATTGCATTCGAAACATTAACTCTGTTTCTCTCTCCATAGATGCTGCCAGACCTGCTGAGTTTTGCTGGCACTTTCTGTTTTCACTCCCATCACAGAGCTTGGTGTTTCAGGGCATACAGTGGGACTTGCATTTAAGACCATCCATTCTGTCAAGAGAAAATGGTCTCCAAAAATGGGTGGTCTCCCATTGAAGTGCTATTTCATGGAGCAGCCCAGGCTTCTTCCAGGAGTGTGACACTCAGTCTAGTCCCTACCTGTTAGAGCTTCTTCCAGCACTGCATCTGGGTCTCATTACCTGCCTGATTCGCAATCACACCCTCCTGTCCTTGGCCACTTTTATGTCTTGGGTAAATGAGTTTGTTGGCCAACCGAACTCTAACTGCAAGCCTTTCTATGTTCTCCTCAATTGTTGCTTGCAATCAATAATGGGGAGAGACTGATGTAGAAGTAAACAGTGATGGTTTATTGAGACACGGGGCAGAGCACCACATCATGCGTGCTCACTCAGAAACCAGCAGAACTAGACTTACTGTTCCCAGTTGCCAATGCTGTACAGTGATTCATCAGTGCTGTTACATGATCATTACACTTGTATTCTCTTAAAGGGACAGGGTACTTCACTTTACCACAACCACTAGACATGTACCACTTCCTAACTGAAATGTGTGACTGCTTCCTGGATCAAAGTGTCCAGGTAACGCTCCTCCCCCCGATGCCCCGCAATGTTTGCACTTTGATTCCAGCTCAACTATTCTGAGCTGAAGCCCCTTGAGATACAGATCCTTAATGCAGCTATGGTTGTCCAGCATTATAATGCTCTCCATGAACTCCCACATGCTGCAGTTATGGCAAAGCACCTGCACTGTCATCCCTGTAAAACTTTGTTTCATTTATTTAATTAATTAATCTAAGTATTTATTAGCTTACTGTGTTCAGTCTTTTAACTTAAGTACTTGATCTAGTTAAATTTATAGATAGCTTAAATTAACTAGTTACCTGTAACATGAACACAATGGGTTTTAGAAGCAAGAAAAGCAGCCACTCCTGCCCTCTCTGCATTAAATTCCCACTTGTACCAAATTCCCAACTCTAATACTCTGTTTGCGATGCTCTCTGGTCTACAATCACACTGGCCTGAATTTTCCCTGCATTGGGCGGCCTTGGTGGGAGCAGGCGGGGGGGCAGTCCTGGATCCGATCGTGGCCCGCGATTGGCTCCACACTGCCCAGTGTAATACGCGAGTGGTAGTGCTGTGCGGGCGAGGGGAGGAGGGAGGGTCGGGTCCGGGGCTCTTTCGTATGCATGTGCGCAAAAGAGTGCTTCAATCTCCCTGAGGCACGGAGCTGCCTCAGGGAGATTGAAGCGCTTTTGAAAAAATAAATACATGCCATAAAAATTTAAGGAAACATGTCCCCTCATGTGACTGTGTCACATGAGATGGGACATGTTTTTATTTTTCATAAAAAGTTTTAATTCAATTTGCAAAAGCTTTAGGAAACCTCATTCCGCTCGTGGATGAGGTTTCCTAAAAAACGTAAAATCCGCTTGGCCTTTTTGCCTGCCCTCCAACCATTAGGTTGGACGGGCAGTGTAAACTTGAAATTAATTGCTTCGTTAATGGCCTTAATAGGCCTTACAATTATCGGCGGGCGTGCAGCCGACTCCGGCGCTGAACAAAATATCGCGAAACAGCGCAATGACATCGTGACGCATGCCTGATGTCATTGTGCATCCTTTTACATGCCAGCATGTCGGGCCCGCCCCCACACAACGATTCTAAAATCCTGGCCACCGCGTCAACCTCCGTGCGGTTGCGTGATCAAACCTCAGTTTGATCACCTCTTAATCCTCCATGCAGAAGGGAATACAAGCTTGGTCATTGAAGCCTGTCCTTGTAATTTAACCTTTTTGAGCATCTGTCATCATTCGCATGAAAATCTACTTTTCTGAATTGTCAAAATTGCTGGCAGGGTTTTCTGAATGCACTACGTGTCTTGGCTCAGTATCCACAAACTTGGATATATTCCTCTCTGGACCCAAATCCATGTCTAATTATAGAACTAAAAGATGAAACTCTCACTAAACTCCTCACAGTTAAATTATTTACCAGGATTCATTGAGTAGGTTGAAACCCAAGAAGTCATATGTAATGGCCTTTTCTGTTCATAAACAGGGTAAAAGTATTTTCCACTCCTGATAGTGCTCACAATAAGAACCAGATTAATATTTTACTCCAGTGGAAATGTTGCTCTAATGGATGCAGAGTGCTAAATGCCCCTTTGCTTTCTGAAGGATTGGTATATTTTTATTCATTCTAAATTTAGCAACCTAAATATGGCAACATTCCCCTTCCCTTCTTGCATTCGAGTGAGAGTGGGGGTGGAAATGGCCTCACTAACATCATAGGCAGGAGAGACAAATCAGTGAATTATACATACAAATATTTAATGTATTCATACTACATTTCTGTTAGTGCCTCTTTTATATATAGGTGTTGACCATTTATTTCAACTAAAAACAGCACACACAGGAATGTGGGATTCTCATTGCAAGTCTCTTAGAGAAATTCAAGGTTTGATCAAAATTTTGACTCCAATGTGGCCTTGAGTAATAACTCAGTAATAGTTCAGCGAACCCATTCTTATTTTGTAATGACCGTTTGCAGCTTTTTTAAAAAATCACAGGTTCAATCAATGGCCTGTGCTGAGTTACAGTTCGGGTAGCTGTGGGTGTAGTACAGTTGGCCTCAATGTCCTCGGAGCAAAGCAGGAGGGAAGTCCCAGCTAGATTCCCATTCCCGATTGTCAAACAACATTGACCCTGGTTTTGATGTATTCACAATTGAATCATTTGCTTAGATTCACTGACTAGGTTAAAATATGAAGCGGATGAAATTGGTGTTTAGTGATGGTGGGAATCATGGACTGGATTTTCTGTCCCTGCAAGGGTTGGGATTGGTGGCAGACAGCTGAAAATTAGTCCCAGAGCCAGCATATCAATTCCCCTGCTCTGTCCCATCTCTGGACCACTTTTGCAGGGATAGGGTCAGGGAGCCGGCTTGGCTATCCACTAGCACAGGGCGGTTAGCTGATTAAGCTCATTCTCTGCTTGATTGGGGCCAACTAAAGGAGAGCTACTGGTATTTTTCAATCAGCTTCCAGGTTCCTGCATTGTTGGGGGCCAGTTTAGCTGCCCTACGGCAGCCCAGGGAGTCAGCGTTGCCGACCTGGGTGCAAGACCAACCATAGGCCACCCTGTAGAGGGGCTCCCCCCCTCCACCGTAGTTGCCTGGCAGCTGAATTTATTTTTTAATTAAGATATAAAACTGTTGGAGAAAGGGTGCCTCCATGTTGAAGTGCCCTCTTAGTTACTTATCATCATTACAGCCCACAGCTCCTCTGAAACTGCAAGGTCTCTGGCTGGCCCTTCAGTTTCGAGAACACATCACCACAATTAATTAGACAGAGGACCTGCCCCGTGTCAATTAAGGGGGAAAACCTCTGTGAAAATCCCAATGAATGACAGTTTCCCTAGGGGAGGGGGGGGATTCCAGATGCAGAAACAGTCCGAACTTTTGTTTCCTGCCTGGAGGGAAAATCAGCCCCATGTGACTGAGAATCATCAGTTCATTTTACACAATTCTTCTTCCTTAAAGACAAGGAGAAAGAAAACCAGATACATTCACTATTATCCATTCTGTGCTTGCACTGAAGACCAATACCACCTGTGAAGTTGGATTCACTACCTTACTATTGCATTCACAGTCCAGTGTGAGTCACTACATTCAGGAGATAACTAAAAAAGAACATTTGAAATTTGCATGCAGTGAGGCAAAAGTTAACAGCAGGTCTGTTCAGAACTTGTACTTCTGGATTATGCTAAAATCTGGTTCCAAATTGCTATAATCACAATCCCAGCAAGTGAGACATTTTATTTGAAGCAATACGAGGCAGGCTTATCTTTTGGCTCCCTTAAATGATAAGGCTAAGCTTATTAAAATCCTCACACTGCGCATTACTGATTACCATGACTGGTATTAAAATAGCGAAGAAGGAGTTATTTACATATAATCTCCACTGTGATGTGAAAATAACCATGAGTGTGTTAGCCAAGCAATTGTTGCAGCAGTACTTTCCTATTTACCTCATGTTTGCATTGCGCCACACTGTGGCTGAACCATTCAATTACACTTCAACAAAAGAAAACATTTCATTCCTCCACAAATATGGAGGATTGGCTCCTGTAGTACCTGTGCTAGACCTTTGCTTTTCACTTCCAGGTTCATATGCAGCTCAAACCAATAAACTCAGTGCCTGAACTGCGTTCAGACTGTAGGAGTTCATTGTAAAATGGGTTGGGGCAATTTCAACTACAAATAATAAGTGGAAAGAATCGTAGAATCATAGAAAATTTACGGCACAGAAAGCAGCCACTTAGCCCATTGTGAATGCACCAGCAAAAAAAGGAGCCACCCAGCCTAATCCCACTTCCCAGCATTTGGTCCGTAGCCCTGCAGATTACAGCACTTGAGGTGAATGAGTTTAAATGAGTTGAGGGTTTTTGCCTCTACCACCCTTTCAGGCAATGAGTTCCGGACCCCTACTACCCTCTGGGTGGAAAAGTTTTTCTCACCTCCCCTCTAATCTTTCCATCAATCAATTTAAATCTATGCCCCCTGGTCACTGACCTCTCTGCTAAGGTAAAGAGACCCTACCCATCCACTCTATCCAGGTCCGTCACAATTTTGTACATCGCAACCAAATCTCCCCTCAGCCTCCTCTTTTCCAAGGAGAACAAGCCCAACCTTTCTTCATAGCTGTATTTTTTCAGTCTTGGCGACAGCCTCGTAAATCTCCTCTGCACCCTCTCTAGTGCAATTACATCCTTTCTGTAATGAGATGACCAGAACTGCACACAGTACTCCAGTTGTGGCTTAACTAATGATTTATACAGTTCCAGCATAACCTCCCTGCTTTTACATTCTGGTATCTTGTCTAATGAAGGAAAGGGTTCCATATGCCTTCTCAACCACCTTATTGACCTGTGCAGCTACCTTCAGGGATCTGTGGGCATTCACTCCAAGGTCCCTTGTTTCCTCTACACCTTTCAGTATTTGCCCATTAATTGTGTATTCCTTTGCCTTGTTTGACCTCCCCAAATGCATCACCTCACACTTCTCCAGGTTGAATTCCATTTGCCACTTTTCTGCCCACCTGACCAGTCCATCGATATCTTCCTGCAGTCTACATCTAGCCTCCTAACTATCAACCACACGGCCAATTTTTCTGTTGCCTGCAAACTTCTTGATCATGCCCCCTACAGTTACATCCAAATCTTTAATATATACCACAAAAATCAGGGGACCTAGTACTGAACCTTGCGGAATGCCAATGGAAACAGACCTCCAGTCACAAAAACATCTATTGACAATTACTCTTTGTTTTCTGCCACGGAATCAATTTTGTGTTCAGCTTGCTACATTTCCCTGGATCCCATGGGCTTTAATTTTTTTTAACTGATCTGCCATGTGGGGCCTTGTCAGAAGCCTTGCTAAAATCCTTGTAGACCACATCAACTACACTACCCTCATCAATCCTCCTCGTTACTTCCTCAAAAAATTCAATCAAGTTAGTAGGACACAATCTTCCCTTAACAAATCCATGCTGACTATCCTTGATTACTCTGTGCCTTTTTAAGTGACAGGTTATCCAGTCCCTCAGAATTGATTCTAATAATTTGCCCACTACTGAGGTTAGACTGACTGGCCTGTAATTATTTGGTCTATCCCTCACTCTCTTTTTAAACAAAGGTACAACATTAGTTCTCCTCCAATCCCCCGGCACCACATCTGTATCCAGGGAGGATTGGAAAATGATGGTCAGCTAATCACCTGGTCAAAGTAATTTGTCAATCCTACCAAGATAAAAGCAAAGGTCATTTGGACTCGAAACGTTAACTGTATCCCTCTCTGCGGATGCTGTCAGACCTGCTGAGTTTTTCCAGGTATTTATGTTTTTGTTGTCAATCTTATTGGTGCTTTCTGATATGATTAGGTCACAGAATGTTTCCCAACACTAACATTTTGATGAGCACTGGACTTTGCACAGGGGGCCAGTTAGCTTAGTTGGCTAGATGTCTAGCACATGGTTCTTCCACAAACAGTTGAGAGTTCAATCCCTGCCCTTGGGCATAGAACTGAAGAAGAAACTTCACACAGATTTAAAACAAAAATAAGGTGGCTGAGAAAATGGTGCAGTCAATGAAAAAGCAGTTCCATTCTGGCATTGACTGTGAAAATAGAGTACATGTCTCTTGATTAAATTAACATTAGGGGCATTACAGCTCTCCTATTTTCAAAATTTTGATAAAGAATCTCACTTGAAATATCAGCATATCTTTCTGACATTGAGCAACTTCCTTGCCAAAAGCGGCATGCTCTGCAGAGTCTGGTTTTCTCAGGAGAGGAATGGAATTGATAGTGAGTGAATGGAGTTTGCAATGTTGGGGGCTGAAGACTGTAGTATAAGGATCTGGCATAGAAAGGGTTAACATGGGGCTGGGTACAGTACCACCCACAGTGTGATGAAAGGAACACGTGTCCTGAGTCCAGCGGGCAGTCCTGTACTGGTCAGAGACGTGCATAGAAGCAAGCATGGAGACCGTTCCTAACTGTTTTTACATATATAGTTACTTGTAGTTAATAAACACTTACTGTTAAACTATATAAGACTCAAAATCTCTCCGTGCAACCAACCAAACACACAAATTCTTACAACAAAGATAATGGCTTTGGACTTTGCACTGCTTAGTTGGAGGAACTTGTAACTTGTTCATAACTGGGTGTCAGACAAACAGGTTGAGGACAGAGGCAGTGGTAAGATCAAGAGAGGTGGTGGTGAGGGGACAGCTGGGTGTCATTAACGTATGTGTGGAACTTAATGCCATGCGTTTGGATGATGATGCTGAGGGGTGAGATGTAGAGAGGAATAAGAAGAGGCCTAGAATAGATCCTTGGGATATTCCAGAAGTAACAGTGCCAGTCAAAAGTCAATGAAGGGGATTCTCTGATGACGATTGGATAAAGAAAGTTCAAATTGCAATCTATTGGTAGCCTCCATGAAAGCTGAAGGCCTCACAGGAAAAAAATTAAGAGAAAGAAAATCAATGTTCAGGCATGAATCTGGTGCCAAATGTTGAGGAAGCCCAGCATCTGACCCCTATTTGATAGTTTCTGGGAGGAAGATGGTGCTGCAAGGTCTGGTTGTGAGAAAGGCGGCCCTCTCTGCCACTCAGTGGTACCAAGCCCACAGTTCAGCATTACAATGTGGAAGAAGCAGAGGCAGGCTGAAGGGCGGCAGGTCATCAATATTGTTATTGACTATGCCAGACTTATAAAAACAGAATTACCTGGAAAAACTCAGCAAGTCTGGCAGCATCGGCGGAGAAGAAATCAGTCAACGTTTCGAGCCCTCATGGCCCTTCGGCAGAACTGAAGCATAGTTTCAACAAGGGAGAAATATAAATTGGTTTAAGGTGGGTGGGGGGGAAGAGACACATTGAGGGTGTGGTGTGAGCAGATAATCAAAAGATGTCAGAGACAAAAGGGTCAAAGAGGTGTTGAAGGTGGTGGTCTTTGTCTGAGAAAAGTGCTAATTAAGAATGGAAGACAGGATATTCAAAGTACAGCTCTAGTGGGGGTGGGGTGGAAAGACTAAAGGTTTTAGTTTTAGATTTAAAAATAATGGAAATAGGTGGGGAAAGAAGAATCTATATAAATTATTGAAAAAAAAGGCGGGTTGGGGGGGAAAAGAAACGGGGTGGGGATGGGGGGAGGGGGAGTTTAAGATCTAAAGTTGTTGAATTCAATATTCAGCCCAGAAGGCTGTAAAGTGCCTAGTCGGAAGATGAGGTGCTGTTCCTCCAGTTTGCGTTGGGCTTCACTGGAACAATGCAGCAAGCCAAGGACAGACATGTGGGCAAGAGAACAGGGTGGAGTGTTAAAATGGCAAGCGACAGGGAGGTTTGGGTCTTTCTTGCGGACAGACCGCAGGTGTTCCGCAAAACGGTCGCCCAGTTTGCGTTTGGTCTCTCCAATGTAGAGGAGACCGCATTGGGAGCAACGAATGCAGTAGACTAAGTTAGGGGAAATGCAAGTGAAATGCTGCTTCACTTGAAAGGAGTGTTTGGGCCCTTGGACGGTGAGGAGAGAGGAAGTGAAGGGGCAGGTGTTGCATCTTCTGCGTGGGCATGGGGAGGTGCCATAAGTGGGGGTTGAGGAGTAGGGGGTGATGGAGGAGTGGACCAGGGTGTCCCGGAGGGAACGATCCCTATGGAATGCCGTCAAGGGGGGTGAAGGGAAGATGTGTTTGGTGGTGGCATCATGCTGGAGTTGGCAGAAATGGCGGAGGATGATCCTTTGAATGCGGAGGCTGGTGGGGTGATAAGTGAGGACAAGGGGGACCCTATCATGTTTCTGGGAAGGAGGAGAAGGCGTGAGGGAGGATGCGCGGGATATGGGCCGGACACGGTTGAGGGCCCTGTCAACGACCGTGGATGGAAAACCTCGGTTAAGGAAGAAGGAGGACATGTCAGAGGAGCTGTTTTTGAAGGTAGCGTCATCAGAACAGATGCGACGGAGGCGAAGGAACTGAGAGAATGGGATGGAGTCTTTACAGGAAGCGGGGTGTGAGGAGCTGTAGTCGAGGTAGCTGTGGGAGTCGGTAGGCTTGTAATGGATATTGGTGGACAGTCTATCATCAGAAATTGAGACAGAGAGGTCAAGGAAGGGAAGAGAAGTGTCAGAGATGGACCATGTGAAGATGATGGAGGGGTGGAGATTGGAAGCAAAATTAATAAATTTTTCCAGGTCCCGACGAGAGCATGAAGCAGCACCGAAGTAATCATCGATGTACCGGAGAAAGAGTTGTGGGAGGGGGCCGGAGTAGGACTGGAACAAGGAATGTTCCACATACCCCATAAAGAGACAGGCATAGCTGGGGCCCATGCGGGTACCCATAGCCACACCTTTTATTTGGAGGAAGTGAGAGGAGTTAAAGGAGAAATTGTTCAGTGTGAGAACAAGTTCAGCCAGACGGAGGAGAGTAGTGGTGGATGGGGATTGTTGGGGCCTCTGTTCAAGGAAGAAGCTAAGGGCCCTCAGACCATCCTGGTGGGGGATGGAGGTGTAGAGGGATTGGACATCCATGGTGAAGAGGAAGCGGTTGGGGCCAGGGAACTGGAAATTGTTGATGTGACGTAAGGTGTCAGAGGAATCACGGATGTAGGTGGGAAGGGACTGGACAAGGGGAGAGAGAAGGGAGTCAAGATAACGAGAAATGAGTTCCGTGGGGCAGGAACAGGCTGACACGATCGGTCTGCCAGGACAGTTCTGTTTGTGGATTTTGGGTAGGAGGTAGAAGCGGGCCGTCCGAGGTTGGGCGACTATCAAGTTGGAAGCTGTGGGAGGAAGATCTCCAGAGGAGATGAGGTCAGTGACAGTCCTGGAAACAATGGCTTGATGTTCTGTGGTGGGGTCATGGTCCAGGGAGAGGTAGGAGGAAACGTCTGCGAGTTGACAGACTTATGTTGGATGGTAGCTGCAGGTGCTTTAATAGCCTTGCATCTACCTCTCTACTGACCCTGAGCTCATCATTGCCAGTGCTTGCAGATATGGTCGGCTGCATCTTGACGGGTGAAGCCAAGCAGGCTACGCTGGTTCTTGAATCACTTTGTACATCCTGTTTTATGAATCACCACTGAAATCATGACCGCTGTAACTGGAATGCTGTCACAGAACCACTCAGTGTTCCAATAGTCAGGTCAAAATCACAAGTTAAGTGATAACAGCATATTCAATGGCACAGTCACAAATTGTAGCTTTGTCATTGGATGTTTTATTACTACATATGTTGGGACTAATGGCCCTTTATGCAGTCATTTGGGTGGTGATGTGAAATTGAACTTAGTGCCTATTATAAACCACGCCTATTTTTCTTTCCATTGAGGTCACTAAGCCTGAGCTTCCCACCATGATTTACATGTTATGCATTTCCATTCAAAGCATATTACAAGCATTATAAAATAAAATGTCCATAGTATAATGGCACATTCATTGCCATAAGTGCCAAAACTTCCATTCGTGGCGTACTCCTAGTCTCAGCCTTAGAGAGATGCAAAAGAAATTTGGAGAAAGAGTCATTCCTGAATCATTCTTTTAATGGACTCCCAAAATAGCTGATTATGTAGTTGCATTTACAAAGGCCGGGGTACTTGCTCCAGGAAGAATGTACAGATAAGGCAGCGGCAGAAAACAATAAAAATATCTTCAGATAAATCAATTGCATGTATCTTGGCTATGCATGATAAATATGAGCCTGGATATAATCCATACATTGAGTGACTTTACTAGCTTTTTTCTCTTCCAAGCCCATGAAAGTAAAAGGTTGCTATTGGGAGACGGGAAAGTCCTAGCATACATAACCAATGAAAAGAGAATTAAACTTTAAGATCCTACGTGTAGTTCTGCCTTTCTCACTGGAAATGGTGGGCAACAAAATGGAAGCATGTCACCTGTGAATGAAAACATCAATGTGATTATTAAGCAGATACAAGGAGGAAATTGAAGTGAGAAAAAGGCAAAAATGAAAGACTGGGAAAAGTAATTGAGAAAAAGAAAATGGTCAGAGACCAATAAAAGAACAAGAAAGAACAGGGAACCATTTCCTACTGCACCATACCACCCCACCCATGATGAAATGCATTCTATCTCATAACTGGTCATGACATCTGCTATGTTTGGAATAAAAAAGAGTGATATCCAGGATTTTTGTGTCACTCATTGTATCAGCTGGAATCACAAAGGTCAACATCAACAAAATATACCGTGCAACTATGTCTTAGAAATTATGTTCTTTGTAATTATTGTTTATTTCACTTGTAATTCAATACACTTGTGGATTCAAGGAGATGTAAATGAAACCATAATTAAGATGGCTTTTTTGAAGTGAACTGCAAAAACAGACTTTGAATAATTATGTTGTCAAATGAAAGCAAAGCAGAATTACGGTTGAAAAGACAAAATTTGTATTTGGAACAAATCACAACCTTCTGTAACTTCATAGAAACTGTTTTAAGACCAGGGATCTGTGAAGGGGCTCTTTTTATTGTTGAAGAAACATAAAGGTTGAAATAGTTGAAACTGGGTGGGTGGGTGAGTTAAAAGAACCTTTGAAGAATGATATTTTATTGGAAAATTATTCAATAATAACTCCAAATAAATTCAACAGCTGCAAAGCGTGACTGGATCAAACTACAGTAGCAAAGAATATTATAATCGTAACATTAGGAATACAGTCTCCCATTGACAGGAATAAGAACAGGAACGGCCAGCATATAAAAAAAATTCTGTGGTCTTGTGTGTAGTGTAACACCTGCTCAGACATGATAAAGATAAATATCTGCTTCAGAATGGGATTGATTTTTTTTTCAAAGAGATAGGTGTAGGCATATTTGATCAAATACTTAATGGGGCTCATCCAAGTAGGAGTAAAGTCTCGTTTGTGTATGTGAAATAAACCTACAAACTAAAGGGGTAATTTTAACTCTGCCTACCTGGTGGAAACAAAGCAAGTGAGCAGTTAAAATTGGCCAGGAGAATAGCCTGCCAGCTTCTGTCTGCAATTTTAACCTGCTCTTGTGAGGAGGTGACAAGGGCGTTTGCCTGGAACTGGGATGCTTCTTTAAATATGTAGATGAGACCAATATATCAGGTCAAAAATACAATAAGCAAATCAGAATAAAGCATCTTCTGTTTGCCCGAACGCCATGCCTTAAATCCAGCTCCAGAAGACCATATGTTACTTTCACATCAAGTATTATCATAGCCTTGATCCAGATGTGGATGTGTGAGCTAAAGGTCAGAGGGGAGGCGAGGGTAGCTACCCTGAATGAGGCAGCATTTGACTGAGTGCCAGCAAAACTGTGTCAAAAGGAAAACCTTCCAGTGGCTTTAGTGATATCTGACACAAAAGAAGATTGTCATGGTTGTTGGAGGCTAGTCATCATAGCCCCAAAATGTCATTCCTGGAGTTCCTCAACAAAGCATTATTTTACCAACCTTTTTCAGCTTCAGCTTCAGCTTCAACCACCTTCAACAACAACCTTTGGCAAGGCCTCAACCAACCAGAGTTGACCGATGAGCAACCTTTTCTCAAGCAGCATAAATTATTGCTCCCTTTGAAAATTGGCATTCTTGCATCTGTCCTGATGAGTGCAAGACGAAAAGTTTCGACAGCATGTCTTTTTTCAGCAATACTCAAATTCTGTGCCACTGAGCAACTATTCCAAAATTTGTTTCAATAGCTCTTCCTTTTTCATAGCCTCTATCACTGAGAATGGCAAGACAAGCATTACTGCGTGAACACCATCAGCTTCAAGTCACACATCATACTAACTTTATTCACCATTCCTTCATCAGTGCTGGTCAGTATTTTTTTTTATTCATTAGATGTGGGTGGCACTGGCTAGGCCAGCATTTACTGCCCATCCCTAATTTAAGGGTCAACCACATTGCTGTGGATCTGGAGTCACATGTAGGCCAGCAGATTTCCTCCCCTAAAGGGCATTAGTGAACCAGATGAATCTTTACAACAATGGCTTCACAGTCATCATTAGAATTTTAATTCCAGATTTTTATTGAATTCAAATTCCACCATCTGCCATGGCAGGATTCAAACCTGGGTCCCCAGAGCATTACCCTGGATCTCTGGTCCAGTGGCAATACCACTATGCTATCACCTTCACCCTCGGGGGTTTCCTATCTAATCCCATTGTGGGAACACGATCACCACAAAGATGGCTGCGATTCCAGGCACACCACAACCTTCGCAGGGGATGGATAATAAATGCAGCCTTGCCAGTGTCACCCTCATTCAAAGAAGAGATTAAATTATAACAGAAAATGCCCTCACTTTGTGAAGCTTCTAATTTAATACTGATTTGTTTTGATCTGCTAGTAATCTTCATTGTGCCCATTTGTGATTTTTGTAATGCAGTTTATGTAGCATTCTTCCAGCCAGCGAGATGGACAATTTAATCCCACAAGTCTGAGTGTTATTGGAACTCATTATTTTTCATTCACTGTTCATTTGCTGTTCATCTCTAGTTACCCTTGAGGAGGTGGTGGTGAGTCCACCTCTTAAAGTGCTTTAGTCCATCTGGACAAGATACGTCGACAGTGCTGCTAGGGAGCAAGTTCCAGGATTTTGATCCAGCGAGAGTGAAGGAATGGCGATATCGTTCCAGCTCAGGGTGGTGTGTGGCTTGGAGGGGAACTTTCAGGTGGTGGTGTTCCCATGCACCTGCTGCCCTTGTTCTTCTCGGTGGCAGAGGTTCTAGGTTTGTACGGTGCTGTTGAAGAAGCCTTGGTGAGTTTCTGCAGCTCATTTTGTAGATGGTACACATTGCTGCTACTGTGCGTTGGTGTTGGAGGGAGTGAATGTTTAAGTTGGTGGATGTGGTGCTGATCGAATGGACTGCTTTGTTCCCAGAAATGAAAGGATGGTGTACTAAACCAGCATAACATCCATCCTGCATTCTGAAATAAACATGTAGTTAGAAGCTTCCTTAGCTTATTATCATATCCCCAGAGCTCTCTCTAGCTCTGGACAAAGGAGTTGGCTAAGTTACTGAGGTAATTATTAGGAACCGCTACAGCTGAATGGAGTTGGTTGAAGTCTCTCATTTTTCAGCCTCATCAGTCAGCAATAATTGTTCTTATATTGTACATACAGAATAAGAAATGACAGGCAGTGAGTTACAGGGCGATATTTCATTTGTGGGTCCTCATGATCATCAACAGAACTCAGAGACTGAGTTATTGCTTTATCTTATTGCCAGCTACTAGCTATATGTATAATTCATTCTCTTCAAAGTTAGCTTATTTTGCTTTACTTATGGTTATCCAACAAGCACACATAATGTGATAAAAGCTGGATGACCTAGGTCAAAGGGTAATAAAGATGGTGGAGATACAGGACCTGAATATGTATAGAATCACATGATTTATGCTATAGCATTATAAATTCTTTATTTACAGCAATGGATTACCAGCCAATATGGGATATGTATTCTAAATATACTGCAATCCACGTACCTCTATTGCATTATAAATCCTATGCGGGTTTTCACCGTGCCCACAAAACCTTACTCCTTGTCAC
The DNA here is from genome assembly GCF_964194155.1 of Cetorhinus maximus. Taxonomy (NCBI): domain Eukaryota; kingdom Metazoa; phylum Chordata; class Chondrichthyes; order Lamniformes; family Cetorhinidae; genus Cetorhinus; species Cetorhinus maximus. Next base: position 35,425,186 of record NC_135895.1, read on the forward strand.
AATTATGTCACACTTTTTATGTCAAGACTTGGCATTGGATATTGTTTTGTAAACAGTTGTAATGAAAAAATTACTTTTAAAGATATAAACATTTCATACCTGTCGTGATACATTTGCAGTTACTTGTCACTTGCTGGCGCAGTGTAGGTACTTCCCAGAGTTATTATTTGGGCTTTTACCCTCATGTTGCTGTTTCCAGGAAAGTATTTTCTATAAACTTTTTTTTTTACAAATGGTTTAGGTATTTCTAGCTTCTTTTTTTCAATGTTCCCCCTTTTAGGGCTGCCTTTCTGATTTTTATTTTCTTCAATCTCCTTGCAGTGCTCCAATCCTTCTGGCCTTTCTTTCAGGTCATCCGCTTCACACTGGCCTCTGCACCTTCTTTCTCTTCTTTTTGCCAACTCTCATGGTCAACTATAATCTACACTTTATGAGTTCTAACTCTTCTCATCATACCCTGCAGATCCAGTCTGCTCAATCTTTACTGATGGGACCACCTACCCAATTTAACTGACATCCTTGTAAATCTTCTTTGTATTTTTGCTGGTACTTCAATATCTTGTTGTAGCAAGGAGACCAGAACTTCACACAGTGCTCTAAGTTTGGTCTAAGTGAGGTTCCATGTAAATTTAACATCAGCTCGCTGTTTTTGTATTCTATTGCTCCTGAAGTGAATCTCAGAGCCTTGTTTGATTGGGTGAAGATTGGAATTGGAGAGAAAAATGAAAATGTATTGTTCAGATTTTTGGCCAGAAGCAACACCTGACTTTAGACCTTGGACCAAATGTGGGGATGGTAATATATTAATAAATGACTTTGGCCCATCATGTTAGTATGGGTGAGTGAAGTATAAAGATGTAATAGGATTGCTCTTATAGAGGCTTGAGAACCGCATTTAATTAGAAGTTTGGCCAGTCAGTTCTTATTCTATTGGTGTTTCTGGTCTTGCATTAGTAAGGCCCATTACTCCCTCTGCCTCCTCCTCCTGTTCTTCCTGCACAGCAAGAATGGGTGCAGTCTTACCTCCTGGCACATGAATTGCCCTGTTGTAATGGCGAAAGGCTGCAGAACAAAATGGATGGAAATAATCTTTGCGATCCTGTTGACATCACCTAATTCATCCAACTTTGGAGCTGCCACATCAATATCCCAACAGCATGTGCTATGAATATTAGGATGGAAGAATGAGCCTTACTATGCATTTCTTTTTAGCATTGATTTGGGAACTGCTTTCATTAGGCATTAGTCACCTGTGCAGTTTTCCTGCTTCTTCAAAAGACCACCTCCTCCTCCTCCTCCAAGTACCATGCCTTGGACATTGATGGGATTAAATTCTTTATGATTATTATATAGCATAGAATTGTTCTTTGGTAATCTAAAGGCAACTTGGGTGCTATAATTGATATGCTCTACTCTGTGAAGTCCATCCACTGGATGGGAATTCAGGTTCCGACCAGTTGTCTCTTCCTTTTCATTGGGAAACTGACAGATGTGGTACTCCTGACAAAAGAGGCTGTAGTAACCTGCTTGAAGCAGCAGTAATGCGCAAACAACTTATCTGGAAAATTACAACAATAGTAGCTTGAAATGAGCCAGTGGCAAAAAAGGTTGTTACAACAGCATTTTCACAGCAACAAGTAGTGCTGGATGCAGTCTTCAGGTCAGCATCCAGTATACAGCAAATCTAGTAGCTACTTCCTTGTTGAAGGCTAGGCTGTCAAGGTGGATCTCTTCTGACATGCTCAGATAATTGTGCCTGAGTTGGATAAGGTAGTTCCAGAGGACATTGCACCCTCTTCTTTCTGCTCCAAACTGGACAGTCAGCAGCAAGCCAAATGAAATGGCTGGCACTGCTTGCAACTGCAGAGGTGGCAACAGGTAGTGTTGCTTTTTGGAACATGTATCATATGAGTTCTGAAGCGAAGCAAAGGAGCAGCAAGAAGCAACATCAGATAGTGAGCTCAAAGAAGTAAGAAGCAAAAAGCAGCAGTCAGAATGTAACTACCAATAATACAGTAACGCTCCTTTAAATGGTTGTGTTCTTTAATGAACAGCTAGCAAACATCCCAATAGGCACTCAATGAATTGAGGGCTGCACTGCAAAAAGTACGAAATTGCACTTGGGACAGGTTAGCGTGCATATACATAATTGACTAATCACTAATGAGGCAGTGCACTGCAGAAATACTTCACAAAAGCTGCGAAAGCAGAACTAAAATTCGATGACTATTGCACTGAGGCATCACTTGCCTATTCTGCTGCAGAGGTGCAGTGCCACAAACATTACTGACCAGAAGCAACCTCACTATATATCATGAAATGTGCATTATATATAAAATTAATAAGTGATACATAAATGACAGGCATTATACAAGCTACATAAAATATACAATTATAAATTACACTTGAATCCTATACAAAAAATAAGAAATAACTGAGAATGATGACAATGTGATGCTCTCATGTTAGAGCTCAGATTATGCTATCAAACAATAAGCACAAAACTCAAAGTTTTGTAGCCATCATTGTTGTAATCATTCCAGAATATCTGCTGACTGTTATATACTATAAAATTCATGGAGTTCATTTTGTACTTTTGGACCATACCTTTTGCTGCAGTGGTTGATCCAGCAGATATCGGTGTCTGGTGCAAATTATAACATTGACATTTGATGATCTCCATGCTGAAGGTGATACAAGCACAACAAATAGATTAAATCAGTTACTGTGATTTGTGTGTTAAAGAACCCAGCTACTGGTGCAGGCAAGCCAGTGTGTATCGGTGCAGGCCCCCAGTCCGGATAAATGGCAGTGGAGGAGCGTGTGTTCGCAGCAGGAAGGGCATCCTGCTGTACAACCACCTGCTATATCCAAAAATGATGGCTGACATGAAGGTAATTAACCAGCATTGTGGCGACCTCATGTAACATGGGAAAAGACAAAAGAGAAACCAACCAACTTTCAGAAACAGTTCCTCTGACATGTCTTCCTTCTTCCTTAACCGAGGTTTTCCACCCACGGTGGTTGACAGGGCCCTCAACCGTGTCCGGCCCATCTCCCGCGCATCCGCCCTCACACCTTTCTCTCCCTCCCAGAAACATGATAGGGTCCCCCTTGTCCTCACTTATCACCCCACCAGCCTCCACATTCAAAGGATCATTCTCCGCCATTTCCGCCAACTCCAGCATGATGCCACCACCAAACATATCTTCCCTTCACCCACCCAGCCACCGGCAGCATTCTGCAGGGACCATTCCCTCCGGGACACCCTGGTCCACTCCTCCATCACCCCCTACGCCTCAACCCCCTCCCACGGCACCTTCCCATGCAACCGCAGAAGGTGCAACACCTGCCCCTTTACTTCCCCTCTCCTCACCGTCCAAGGGCCCAAACACTCCTTTCAAGTGAAGCAGCATTTCACTTGCACTTCCCTCAATTTAGTCTACTGCATTCGCTGCTCCCAATGCGGTATCCTCTACATTGGAGAGGCCAAACGCAGACTGGGTGACCGCTTTGTAAAACACCTTCAGTCTGTCCGCAAGCATGACCCAGACCTCCCTGTCGCTTGCCATTTCAATACTCCACCCTGCTCTCATGCCCACATGTCCGTCCTTGGCCTGCTGCATTGTTCCAGTGAAGCTCAACGCACTGGAGGAACAGCACCTCATCTTCCGACTAGGCACTTTACAGCCTTCCGGACTGAATATTGAGTTCAACAATTATAGATCATGAACTCTCTCCTCCATCCCCACCCCCTTTCCGATCCCCCCCTCTCTTTTTTTCCAATAATTTATATATATTTTTCTTTTCCCACCTATTTCCATTATTTTTAAATGTATTTCCATCCATTGTTTTATCTCAACCTTTTAGCCTATTTCGATCCCTTCCCTTCCCCCCATCCCACCCCCACTAGGGCTATCTGTACCTTGCTTGTCCTGCTTTCTACAATTAGCACATTCCTTAGATAATATCACCACCTTCAACACCTCTTTGTCCTTTTGTCTGTGACATCGTTTGGCAATCTCCACCTATCACTGACCCTCTATCCAGCTTTACCCACACCCCACCCCCCACCTCCCACCCCTTAAACCAGCTTATATTTCACCTCTTTTCTATTTTTACTTAGTTCTGTTGAAGAGTCATACGGACTCGAAACGTTAACTGTGTTCCTCCCCGCAGATGCTGAGTTTTTCCAGGTATTTTTTTTTTGTTTTGGATTTCCAGCATCCGCAGTTTTTTGCTTTTAACTTATCACTGTGATGTCCGTATTAGGAAACTGTTATTATAGTGCATTTATGAATTTTGGGCTATCACAGAATTCATTGTTATTCATGCAGTCCTACCTATTTCAATTGCTGTTGTTTCCAGAACTTCATGTAGTTAAAAGGCCAGTCTCCTAACAATCAACTTCTGAACATTCCATTGCTGTATTTCAAAGCATCTGATCTGTACTTTATGAAAAGATCCACAAGGAGGTGCTATTGCACTGTAGTCAAAGCAATGTGATAAGTACTGCCACCTAGTCGCAGAATTTGGATCATGCGTTTCTATGGTATATCTTAAATACATTCATAAATCTGTATCTAAACTAAATTATTTACAATTAAATGGTGAACTATGACAAATTTATGTGATGGAACTAAATTGTCAATCTTTAAAAAAAAATTATTTTCAAGCACATTTTCTGAAATTGACTCACTTCCAGGTATATGCCAAAGCTGGTCTATAATGTCATTAGAGAATGAATGATTTAATTGGCATAAATCATTAAATTATACAAAATTACATTTTTTCTCACAATGCTTTTCTTTCATGCAGCCAATGCTATACTCAACTTGAGAGCACTTGATAGCGATACAGAGGACATGAAGTAAATTGCTATAAGTTAGTTTATACTGTAATTTTCCTCCTTATTCAATGAGGGAAGCTGTCAGCTTTACCCTGCTCAGCTTGTGGACTTACTGTGTGGAGAATTGCAGGTTTGATCAATTAATAGGGCACATTTCAGCATCTAGACTCAGAAATAACAAAAAAGAGGCAACTTGAAAAAAGGATCATCCACTAAATGGTAAACCTTTTTTAAAAAACTGCATTTATAAAAAGATGATTTTCATTGCTTTGTAAAATTACAGTTAGTCCAAAACTATATAGAAGCACTCAGAGCACCGTTCTAACTTTCTACCATTTTAAGGACATATTATCTTGATTTGGTACTGAATTATTAAACTGTTAATTGAATTACCCCATTGTTTAATGGTTTGTATAATGAAAGATGAAGCCATTTAGTTCAGGAAGGCTGCAGGTTTGAACCCCAAACAGGGGTTCAGGGGCAGAAGAAGATCATTCAGTCTCTTGAGCCTGTCCTGCCATTCAGTTACCATAGATCACAGTTTATAAATCATCCCAGTGTATAAGATGACCCAATTTCTTTAGCACCAAATATCATACTTTTGCACATACTCGATGCGCAAGTAGACCCCGCTTTTGAGCTCCGAATTGCTATATTCACATTTATAGTTGGCCTTAATTTTTCACCCAAGAAATGCATGTTTTACTTAGCTTATGCTGTAAGTCAGCTCATAGAGTCAAGCAGGCAGTACAGGCTGTGTTGCAAAGAAGATGTCCGGGGAATAAAGGCATGCCCACACATGGCAGACTGCACATGGCATGGTGAGTGATAAACAGAAATGGCTCGTCCAGCAAAAAGGACAAAGTACAAAGTTGCTTTCAAGCTAAAAGTCACAACTCATCAAGTAACTGTTGCAGCCAGGGAATTCAATGTTGGTGAAAAACTGGTGTGAGATTGGACGAAGAAGGAATCCACCCCACAGAAGATGCCCAAGACCAAGTGCGCCATCAGAACAGGGACCGGCCACTGGCCTGATCTTGAGAAGAATGTATCAGAATGGGTTCTCGAAAATCGTCCGAATGGTTACATTGTCACCAAAAATGCAATACATATAAATATGCACTTAAGTGGGCCAAATGAAATTCTGGAGTCTAGCAAAGATTTCAAACAGTCTAGTGTTACGACAGAAGACCAAGATTGCTCAGAGACTACCAAAAGACACCAAAATTACCAGTTTCCAGTGGTTCATCACCAGCGGCAAAAATATGAGTACCCATTAAGTCACATCAGCAATGTGGATGAAACACCCAAGAATTTCAATATGACCAGCAACCTAACTGTGAAGTAGAAAGGTTCAATAACAGTTCTAGTGAAAACAACAGGACATGAGAAGACAATATTCACGGTGGTACTAACCTGGATGGCTGATGGAACAAAATTAAAGTCTATGGAAATTTTCAAATTTGCCAAACATCACGATCCTTGCAGGAGTCTTTCAGCATGTCCATGACAATGGCTGGATGCATGAGGATGGAGTGAAGTTATGGATAGTTGTGTGTGGAATAGATGTCCTGGTGGCCTATAGAGAGAATGCAGCTTATTAGTGTGGGACACGTTCAGATCCCATGCAACTGATGAGATGAAGATATCCCTGCAAAGAAATACCATGCACAGTGCAGTTGTACCAGGGGGGTCTAACGTCCATAGTTCGACATTTGGATGCATGCCTCAACAAACCACTCAGGATCATGTTAACTTCGGGTGGAATGGGTGGATGGTTGATGGAGATAAAGACCTCCACAAAGAGTGGAAATATGCATGTTGTCCTGCTTTATGTTTTGTGTGGTTTCATTATCAAATTGTGGGTTTCATCAACTGTCAACAGATCGTTCAAAAAATGTAGATAATCCAATTCAATGGATGAAAAGGAAGATGATTTGTTGTGGAGGGATAATTCTGAAAGCAAATGTGCCACACCTGATCCAAAATGAGATCCTTCTGATGTTGCCATAGTCAAAGTGACTCAGAACGAATTTGGTGTATTCTTTGCACTGGATGCCAAAGACAATGAATTTGATGGTTTTAAAATGTTTTGATTGCGGTTGAAGGTATCCTTGTACAATTAAGTCATTCAATAAACCATGCCGCATTCATTTAATATGAATTCCTTGTGTTATGTGTTTTTTATTCACATTTCAAGATGCCAACTACCCAGACTGGCAGTTTACCTTTTATATTCAGTATATAAGTTGATCCCCATTTTTGGAAAGATTTTTGTATGCTTCAAATGTCAACTTATACGCCACAATCTATGGTAGTTCAGGGTTAATCTGTATCTTAACTGCATTTACCCGCCATTGTTCCATAATCCTTAATACCACTGCCATAAAAAAATCTATCGCTCTCAGTTTTTAAATTTTCTGTTAACCCACACTCAACAGCTTTTTTTGAAGAGAGATTTGCAGATTTCCATTACTCAGCCACCGTGAGGATTGAAGACAGGAATAAGACCAGGGAGTTGAATGGATTGCCAACATTCACACTTAACTGTCACAAATTGAGCGAGGCTTTTGGAGAAAACTTGGACCATAGAACCATGCTCCAGCAACGAAGCATCTTCAAGAGTGGAGGAGAATGAAAATATCTGGTGAAGACAAATTGGAGGGGAGGTAAACATGGCAAAAAAAAACTTGGGAAAGCCACCTAACAATAAAGCTAAGTACATTTTCATGACATTGGACTCCATTTTTAATGATGGCAAAAGTGTCATTACTCTTCTGAAACTGACAGCAACCACAGGAGACTGCACATGCACAGTTACGTGTGGAAATCCAGAAGTTGCTATCAGTGATTCTACATTTCTCCTTAGGGAGCACTGATGAAACCCTTCCACCCAGGGCTGCAATCAAGTAGCAATCACGGAACTGATGTGAACTTATCCTATTATCTCATTGTATAAACTCTTGAAAATATCACATCTCATTGAATGATGTGTAATTGGATTATTCCAGTGTACTGAGTTCATAATTACCACTGAACAGCCCAACTGGCCCTCAAAAACTAAATTAATATTTATGGAATATCAAATTTCTCCATGATGATAAAAAATTGTCATTTTTACAATATTTTTTTAAAAAGTGTGTTTATGATATTTCAGTTTCCACCTTAATCCAATGTGTATGACCTAATCATTTATTTTGCTCTCTGTAAAGTGAAAAAAGGATAGCTTTTGCAAACTTTTTTTGACATGTTAATACATGTTTAAATAAACATGAAAAATTCAGGTGGGGGGGTGGAGCTGGTGCATTGGGAGGTGGTGGCATAGTGGTGTTGTCACTGGACTAGTATCCCAGAGACCCAGGGTAACATTCTGGGGACCTGAGTTTAAACCCCACCACTGCAGATGATGAAATTTGAAAGGGTTCAAAATTGATAAGGAGGAAGCGTTGAGTAGATGGTTGGCATTAATGTTGACAAGGCACTGGGACCAGACAAGATGCATCCAAGAATTTTGAAGGAAGTGAAAATAGAAATTGCAGGGGCACTGGCCATGATTTTTCAGTTTTCCCTAGAGTCAGGGGAAGTGCCAGGGGACTGGAGAATTGCAAACATTACACCCTTGTTCAAAAAATGTTGTAAGGATAAGCCTAGCAATTACAGACCAGTCAGTTTAACTTCAGTGGTGGGCAAGATTCTAGAAACAATTAATCGGGATAGGATTACTAGTCACATGGAAAAATAACGGTTGATAAATAGCCATGGATCTCTAAAGGGGAAATTATGTTTAACTAACTTGCTGGAGTTTTTTGAAGAGGTAATAGGTCAATGAGGGTAATGCCATTGATGTGGTGTACATGGATTTTCAAAAGGCATTTGATACAGTGCCACACAACCGACTTGTGAGAAAAGTTATTGCTCATGCAATAAAAGGGACAGTAGTAAAGTGGATACAAAATTTGCTGAGTAATAGGAAACAGAGGGTAACGGTCAATGGATATTTTTCTGGCTGGAGGAAGGTTTGTAGTGGAGTTCCCCAGGGGTTGGTATTTGGGACCCTTGCTTTTCCTGATATATATTAATGATCTAGATCTTGGTGTGCAGGGGACAGTTTCAATATTTGCAGATGATACGAAGCTTGGGAGTGTTGTAAACTGCGAGGAGGACAGTGTGAACTTCAAAAGGACATAGACAAGTTGGTGGAGTGGGCAGATAGGTGACAGATGAAGTTCAATGAGGAGAAGTGTGAGGTGATGCATTTTGGTAGGAAGAACTTGGACAAGAAATATGAAATAAGGGGTGAAATTTTGAAGGGGGCACAGGAGCAGAAAGACCTGGTTACCCTATGTGCATAGATCATTGAAGGTGACAGACAGGTGGAGACAGCAGTTAATAAAGCATTTAGTATCCTGGGCTTTATTAATAGGGGCATAGAGTACAAGAACAGAGAGGTTATGCTGAATTTATATAAGACACTCGTTAGACCTCAGCTGCAGTATTGTGTACAGTTCTGAGTGGCACATTATAGGAAGGATGAGAACACATTGGAGAGAGTGCAGAAGAGGTTTACAAGAATGGCTCCAGGGATGAGAAACATCAGCAATGAGGATAGATTGGAGAGGTTAGGATTGTTCCCTTGGAGAGAGGAAGGCTAAGAGGAGATTTAAGAGAGATGTTCAAAATCATCAGGGGCCTGGACAGAGTAGATAGGGAGAAGATGTTCCTGCTTGTAAAAGGATCAAGGACGAGAGGGCACAGATTAAAAGTGATTTGCAAAGGAAGCAAATGTGATGTGAGAAAAAACATTTTCACACAATGAATCATTCGGGTCTGGAATGCACTGCCTGGAAGTGTGGCTGGAAGCATGTTTCAATCGGGGCATTCAAGAGGGCATTAGATGATAATTGAATAGAAACAATTTTCAGGGGTATGGGGAAAAGGCAGAGCAATGGCACTAGGTCATAATGCTCCTTTGAGAAGCTGATGTAGACACAGTAGACTGAATGGTCTCCTCCTGTGCCATTAAAATTCTGTAATTCTGTGATTTTTCTGTCTGTGAGAATGCTTCAATGTGATTGGTTGCTTACCCCGCTTGATGATATCACTGTTGTTGGATACCTAGACATCCTCTTAACTAGGTGTGATTTTCAAACTGATGTTGATGAAGAGGAAATTTACAGCATAGAGGTTGATATATCTTTATGGCAGCTTTCTTCAAGGTCAATGGTAAGTGCCGTCATTTCACTACAAACTCTGGGTCATTGAAGTTCCATAATAAAGATGTACAGAACATATTATGACACTGGAGGAGTTATTGAGAAATCATACATTTTTATATCTACTGAAGATCATTTATAATGTGAATTATGAAAATGTTGGGATACAGGTTCACATGTTGTGCACAGAAGACTAAATTGTGCAATTTTAATTCCATCGTCTATTATTGTTGGGCTTGTTCTTTATTTATTATGTTCTTGATTCTCTATTACATATATTCTGTATAAATTATCCCAAATCCGCATTGTTTTCTCACGTCAAAACCAGTTGTAAATTAAGTGAATAATGGTTCACAATGCTCTTTTATGTAGCCAATCCTATACCAAACCTGAGTGTACTTGAAACTGATACAGGGTGCATTAAGTAACAAAACTATTCATACCTTGGCTCTAACATCCCTTGATTTGATGAACAGAAATTGAACTATCACTTACAAAGGTATTCTACAGTGAGTCTTAAAGTAACATAATGTTGTTCCTCTTTTTAACCCTTCAAAGTATTATTTATACATTCCAGTAATTTTAAATACAAGCTGATGCATTCTCTTTTAATTACAAATTGGAATTAATTAAAGATTGGTTCGATGGTACATTCATTATGACTGTTAATTTTCAATTGGCATCGATTTACTGTCAGCAATAAGCTGCATGGCACATAAATTATTATTTTTAATAGCAATTATTTTTAAGCTCTTTATTTTCTTTTCTGATCACTTTAATCTCCATGTCTTTTTTAACTTAAAGTATTAACTCTCTATTAAGGCTTTGGTCACTCTCTGATACCTCAGCTAATATATCATTATTTATGAAGTGAGTGTTGTCACTGAGGAAGGCATCAGATACATGTATCACTTGGAGTCAAGGTTATTCCATGACATAAGAATTTCTTCAATTTTTTTTACTGATAGTTGATTTGAAGTGTAAAAGGTGGAAGAAACATCTTCATCTTTCACGCCGCAGGATTGTACAAAATGCTTTACAGCCAATGGAGTATTTTTGAAGTATAGGCACTGCTGTAAGAAATTAAGCAGAAAATTTCAGCACAGCAAGATCCCATAAACAATAATGTAGTCATGACCAGATAACCTGCCGTTTTAGTGATGTTGGTGATTGGCCGGGACACTGTGCATAACTCCCCTGCTCAGCATGAGAAAGCAGACAAGGCTGCAGATCTAATGTCTAATCCAGCAAGCAACACCTCTGACAGTGTGGTGGAGCTCCCTCCGCATTGCACTGGAGCCAGCCTAGATTTATTATAATGACATCTCGGTCCTGTGAATCTATGACCTCCTGACATTAGAGGACAGAAGTGCTAATAAGTTTGCCACAGTGGATACTGAATTGAGCAGAATGTGAGTGTTTTTATCCTCAAGGTTCTTTTGTGCTTTTAAAATAATTAATACTGTGGTCATTTGCTGTGTGAGTTATGGATAACAATTTGGGAAGCTGAGGATTGGTGATACTGGGAGCGGAAGACCTCTTTCTGTACTTTGCACAAACCCATGAATTTCCCTTTCCTTTTTCGCTGTATCTGATGACCTGCTAACAAAATTACAGAGGCATAAGACTCGTGAATTTTGGGGTTATCAATTATGAAGGGAAAAACGGGTACCCGCTTTCTTTAGAGGAATTCTCCCTTCAGCACCAGAGCAGTGCTGAATCTTAGCATGCAGCACTCTCAAGACTGGCCAACAATCCCTGTTTTTATTAAAACCTCTGAACAGCGCCCTTACTGCGGCAGAATGGATTTAACAAACGCCGCACAAAAGTTTGGGCACTTTGCTGGCAATTAGTATTGAATTGTACACGCCGTCCTGTTATGGTCCCGTGCGTGATAAGAGTTGAATTTGCCCGAGATCTTCCTGCCAGCGGTCAAAGATATTCACCCCATCAAACTGCACAGCAAATTTAGAAATTACCCGCCAAAAGATAGTGCGTGAACCCACTCTCTCGCCACACTCTGTCCTTGTTTATAAAATGAGTATGGTTAATTCGTAAACTGTTTAAGACACCCGCTACACTCCAGGTCAAAGGCGCACCGAAGTTTTTCACCACAAACAGGAGGGCACTGAGACATCAATCCCTGTCTAGCTACTTCGGAGAAATAAATACCACAGAATCTGAAAAAAGATTTATAATTGTATTGCGGCTTAATTCTAACTAAAAGCATTTCTGTCTTTCTGTCACACCTCCCATCGAACCTGTCAAATTAAACCTGTTAAACAATGGGGGAGGGGGGGCGGTGTGGTGGGGAGGGGAATCACCTCTGGGTCGCCTCTTTGGCAAAATGCTGAGTTGCCACCCCTTTCGCTGCGATACAGATCCGCTGAGTTTGGGACAAGTGTCTCGGCGCCTAGATCTTTGGAAGTGCCCAAAGTAATCGTTGCACCTCAATACTGAAATAGGAACTCGCAGTGGTCAGAAATCCTTCATGGCTTGACGGAAACAGTCAATTATATACATATTTAAATGTTTCCATAAACAGTGAGCGCTGTTGGATGTTTTAGAGCTGGTATAACGACGTGGCAGCGGTGGGACGATGTGATTCGGGTCGAGGTACTACTATGAAATAAATTGCACTGGAGCGAATATTCAAGAGAAAAGAAGTGAATCGCCAAACGGATCAAACCGTTTGGAATATTTGCCCCCTTGGTCAAAACAAACCAAAAAAAAGCACAGCAAATGTGTTTTTAATACTTTATTCATAATATATATATTTATATATGATCAAAACACGAATATAAAGAATGCATTGGAGGTTCACGGTGATGATGTCTTAATTGCTGGCACTAGATCACCAAAAACCTCCCATCAATAAAACAGCAGTTAGTTCCAGTGTTTAGATAACTCGGTGTTAACATTAGAACCCCGATTACAAAGGAAACAAAAAAATATTGCACTTTGAACACTTCTTTCAACACCATCTGCATAGAACACGTCCTTTTCAATTTATGTCGAGACAATGAAGTGAGTCATACTTTGAGAACTTTTAATTTTTTTGTGTATGTGGCTGTATTTACGTTAGAAAGTTTTTCAAGTATATTTAAAAAAGGGAGCTGCTGCGTTCTCTTTATACAATGCAAACTAACCAAAAACAAAAATGGAGAAAAAAAAGAGGTCAACAACTTCATCCGAGGCAGTACCTGGTCTATTTTATCATGAAAACATTAGTGCCAGTTTGAACCAACGCCCTCCACTTCCAAGCAAAACAAGGTTCAAAACAAATGTATTTTCATTTAGCTTGTCTCTTGTTAAGTCAGTGTCCGTGTAGCAAATAAACTCCTGTACAAACAATTCTACAACAATACAGCTTGGACTTAAAGAATACCTTTTGCTTCATTTAGTTCTGCTTGCGAATTCAGTTTTAACCCAAACAATATAGGCTATATATACATTTAATGTACAACTGGGTCCGGCCCTGTTTCTGTTGCATAAAGCCTCCCCCACCCATCCCCCCTCCAGCTGAGTTTATTGTCTTCAGTTGTAATACTTTTTTCTCTGGAAGACATATCAGGGTGACAAGAGTTTTTCTCTCTTTAAATACTGAGTAATAATTTAGTGCTACTTTTTTTTAAAAGATCCTTTATATACATAAATTAGTCATTACCCAGTATCAAAATATTGTAAATAATTTGATCTGTATAAATAGTGTGCCCAAGTTTGCCCTCGCTGTTTACATGTGCCTCTTCATGTGTAAGGCCAGGTGGTCAGATCTGGAGAACGCCCTCTCACAGAGGTGACACTGGAAGGGACGGTGGCCGGTGTGTTTGCGATAGTGGCGAGTTAATTCGTCGGACCGAGCGAATTTCCAGCCACAGCCTTCCCAGTTGCAATGATAAGGCTTCTCACCTGGAGAGACAGAGGGAGAGAAATAAAAAAATAAGGGAGTTAGTCGGGGCCCAATTTCCAAAACATTGGCGGCATTTAAAAGAAAAACACTGTAAAGTTTGTGTAAACATTTATCTTATTCCTCCATAAGCCATTGTGTCACTTTGCTCAATAAATGCTTTAATTAAACCCCCCTCCCCCCCACCGTGCCTTATCTTTCCGTGCAGTTGACACCACACGCACTTGTTCTGTTTCATACTGTGCACACGTCATTAAGTTGGGAAACTTTGTTGGAAGATACCTCGAGAAGTCTTAAATCTCTTTTTGCAGTTACATTTCATACAACTTCGTATCTTTAAGAAGCACAAAGTGCCCGAGAGGGGGTTTCGACTCCTGCTTGGAGTTACTCACCTGTGTGGGTCCTCATGTGCGCCTTGAGGTGGGAACTCTTGGTGTACATCTTGCCGCAGCCCGGGAACTCGCAGTTGTGAGTGGCTGTGCGTTTCCTCGCCCACGACCGCCGGCCCCTCTTGGGTTTACTGTCATCCGGCATACCCACAGGGGAAAACAAGTCGAGAGGCGAAGACGGCGGGGTCAGCATCATCCCGTGCATGCCTGCGGGGATCTTCAGAGGATCTCGGTAGACATTGAACTGTCCGTGAAACTGCGCGGGCACTTGGTGGGCATAGTGCGGCGGGTAGGCGCTGGCTATCTGGTACTGTTGTGGCACAGGCATGTGCGAGCGGCGGTGCATATCTGGCATTGGCTGGCAATCCTTGGTCACTATTTGGCCCGAAGGCATTGAATGGGCGACCCTGTGATGCCCGAAGCTATGGCGGTGCATTTGCTGCTGCTGATGGTGCAGAGGAGGCAGACTGGGTTTTTGGTCCATCATTGGTCCCATGCACTCTGAAGGAGATCCCGCAAGCATACAGGACTGGCCTGACTGGGGCTCTCTCTTGATTTTATGTCCCATGTGGTGAATATGGTCCATCGGGATGGATCTTTGGATAGCGTTGCCCATGTTGGGAGATCTCAGCTCTGTATACTCTGTACTCTCCATGGCAGCCTTGATGCTAAAGCCCTGACTGAGTTCACAGCCGCCTGAAAAGGTGCTTGGCAAATCCGGGGTGAGCAATTCAGCGACCAGGCTCTGGTTTGGGCTCCCGGCGAAGCTGTTGTTCCCATAGTTACTGGAGGGAGGGTAGGAGCTATCGCTGTCATACACGGTGCTGCAGCTCTCCGGGGTCTCGGGCAGAGGGTAGGTTGAATGGTGCCCTCCCGCGCTCCTGTTCTCCGAACCCATCGTGTTGGACAAAATAAACTCCAAATCCACGAATTTCCCCAACTCGTCGTCTTCTTTCTTGACAGACGGGTTCTCAAGTGAGTTGAAGGCAGCGCTGTTGACCGGCCTTATCTGGTAGACACACTTGGAGATGGGCTCCTCAACCTTCCATCTCTATTGGAACAAATAAAAGTGAGAGAATTAGAGATGGTTAAAATAAAAAGTAGGGCTGTACTATAAAGAGGGCAGCTCTTCCACTTAATGTTTGTCAAGGAAACTCCCGAACGGAATGATGTGATGCTCCGAACTCACCAAACTCGCTGAACCAGTTTGGATTTCTTCAAAGAGCCGGTTTTTTTTTATAATTTGTATAGTCGCTTTACAGGAGCGGAGCTACATGACTGTCATAACTCACCCAATTCATGTTCTCCCTCCCAGTCAATCTGCTACATTCCTTATGTTAATTCGCTTTAACACTCAGAGGGCCCCAGCAAAAGTCAGAGACTAAAAAAATATTTCGTTCCTTTTTTAACTCCGTTAGTGATCTTTAGGAACTTGCAGCGGATGACACATCCGTCTTACACCCTACTCCAAATCATTCTCCCGGAAGGATTTTTTAAAAGGCTGATTTCAGAATTTGCCTTTCAACACCTCACTGCTGTCAGTGGGAGATGCTGCCGAGTGACTTCTACCTTACACAAAGAGCTGCACGCAACACCGATAAAGATTAAACTGCACTTAGAAGTTAAAGACGGAAATAGACAGGTACACACTGTTTTGAATGCCAAAGATTTCGCTGTTAAAGACAGGGAAAGAGTCCGCAGCGAGCGATATTTAGATTCATTGCAATGCAACAATGCATAAGTCGCAAGTTAATAAAAGTTGACAGGTTAGCAGGTTGTGGAAGATGTTAATTATTGAAATAAAAACAGAAAATGGCTGGAAAAACTGATCATTGAAAGCAATTGAAGGAATGTAACAATTGAAAGCAGCCTTGTTTTAGCTCCGAAAACAACTAACACGACCTACGGAATAAAGAAAGTTTAAGAAACTAGATGCAACTTGATGAATTTTAAAGTACTGAGTTCCGCACGAGCCAGAGGAAAGTAAAACACATTTTACACGGAGACGCAAATAAGCCGCCAGGTTTGTAACACTTACATTGATGATCTCAGTTTGTTTTTGCACCAACGTCTCATGACTGGCAAAGGTAGCAATTGAAGGAAGCATAGTGTCTGCCAGGGCCATTGCTGCTTCCTTGCCTGAAGAATGTCTTCACAACAAGGGGCAAGTAGAAATAAACTGGCTTCTGGTTCTTAATTCCAACGAGTAAAACTGTTTCAGGTTGTGAGTGTGTGATAAGAAGTTTCTGTCCCAGTAATCAGTTCAGAACTGTTTCTCCAACTCTGGGAGTGGGGCTTGTTAATACTCTCTCCGCTATCTGATTGGCTGTGAGACTCATCAATATTAATAAGTGTGATGGGTAGCTAATTAGAAACCATCCAATCCCGCGTGGCCAACTCCAAAAAAACAGCTCCATATGACCTTCCGCAATCTAATTGGTGAGATTTTGGTTTATAAATATGAAGCACCTGAAGTGGTAGGCGGAGGAGCACAGTCATGATTGGCTCTTTCCTCCCGGCAGCCTGTCATTGGTGCATGAGGAGTTAAAGCTGTTTGTTTTTTTTTCCTTTTTTAAAAAAGTTATAACTTTGTCCAATGGTGTCGCTAATGTCTCAGAAAGAGAGGCAAGCAGTAACACTGACGTGATCTAAATTTAGTGTTGGTATAAAAGGGGCTTTGGGGGGAAGCGAAGAGTGAGTCCACCCAGAAACGCGGTTGCCTTGTTCCAGGGTTACTGAAACCGCTGGACTGGCCGCAAAAACCCAACACCAGCGAGTTAGTTTCTGCTGGAGTCAACTTCTGTGTGGGGCCCGCAGGAGAAAATCCAAGATCTTTTCGTGGCAGTACCTTCAAACACCTTCACAGGCAGATTTCAGCAGGCAGCTGGAACGAGGTGTCCTGATGCAAACGCCCAATACATTTACTTTTTAAAATGTATATCTAATCAATTCAAGGTTTTTTTTTGTGTTATATTTTAATTCCACCCTCACCCCGACACTCAGGCACAAGAAAGTCAAACGAGTGGCAATATATAACTTTTTAAAACAATACCTGGAATATTTGTATTCGCCTTCGTGCAGGTTAGCTTCAGTCTACCAAACTAAACTTTTATTGTGGGACTGATTTCAATATGGACGGACAGGATCTACCTTCCGGCATATTATCCATACGGTGTGTAACACACTCAAATTCACAAACCAACATATTCTTACAAGCACACATGCACATTCTCACACCCATACACACACACTCGCACATACACACATTCTCACCCTCACACACACACTCATATACACACATTCTCACACACACACACCAATACACACACTCTCAAACACACACATTCTCACACTCTCGCTCACGCCCACACATATACACCACACACACGAATTCTCACACTCGTTCTCACACCCATACACACACACTCTCTCTCACACACACACACCTGTTGTAGGAAGGCAGCGCATTTTTCAGAAATCGTGGCTACTGAGTAGCCTTTGACAAGACGGTACAAGAAATGTCTTCTCAGATCAATTCGATTTCTGCCCCCGAAACCTCTTTTCCCGGGTGCATTTCTTTAAGTGGGAATATTCCGAACACTTTAGGTGGAAGCGGTCCAGTCAAGAGGTTTTCTTGCGTTCACGCCTAGTTTCATACTCGATTAAATAGAACTTACAACGCATATCAACTCGTTGTATTAAATAATATATTTTGTCTTTTTTTTGTTCTCGATGTTAACAAGGAAAATGCATATCCTGTGTTATTATAATCAAACGAAAGTAACATATAGTCACTATCTGAACATTGTGGGGAATATCTTGGGGGAGTTTGGAATTGTACTGATTATTCTCAGAGTACACAACGCAGAGAAACGCAGCAAGGCTAGAAACGCGCACACATCGACCCTTCCCGGAAGGATGACGCTATCTCTTGAACAGACATTTCTCATTTTATATATATTTACCATGTAAATGGGATGGACACAATGCACAGTGCCAGAATTAATGGCAGCAATAAAAACAACCAGGAAGCAAAAGTAAATAAACAGACTTTAGAGGGTAAAAAAAAACAATAAAAGGGTAAAGTCTTTCTCAGTTGAGAACAGGGCAACTTGAGGGGTGGGGTGGTGGTGGGCAAGTGACAATTATTCTGATAGTGAAAGCTTGAAAGAGTTTTATAATGATACGACCACAGAATAATGTTTCTCAGAATTCGCAGCCTGCTTTCAATGTGGCAAATAAGAAGTCAAGTGTATTTGTGAGATCTGCCTTACGAAATATTTTGACTTCCCGCAGACTTTCTCCTTTATTGTAGGTTAACTCTGGCAATAAGGGATAAGAATAATGTAGCGGGTTAACTTAATGTGACTGTGCCCTGTTCACATTTTAACTATAAGTGTCTTCCATCTATGTAACCAATTAGATATTAATTTCAACATCTCCCCTTCTCACCAAATACACTTTAATAAAGAGAAACATTATTTGAAGTTAATAAGATCGACGAATTTTAGGATCTCCATTTAAAGAAAATCAAGTTGTTGTGGTGAAATAAACCCGTGTTGTTTTTTTTTGCGAAAATAATGCTACAAATTGACTAGTGACAAAGTATTTGCTTTGTTACTTGGTACCTATGTTCAGCAGCACAATGCATATTGTCTGTGTCACTACAGTGCAGTTCAGCACTAGAATTCCGTTTGCCCTCATTGTATTTCGAGGTACCTAATTCATTATGTGAAGTACTCGCTGATTTCTAAAGATTTGCCTCGACATCTCTTCCCACGGTGCATGTTGCAGCAAACGTGACAATTTTAATGACAGAGTGTGGTCTTTTTATTGAAGTCCAATTTCATTTCAAACTACATAAAATGATCTGTGGATTAAGGGAGCCGACAGTATTTTTCCTTAAAGTCAGAAGCTTTCCCCAGATCTAAATTCGAAACTGTTGAGCACAATTTGAGGTTGTACCCTGCTCACTGACGGGGAACCATGGAAAACCTTGAAGGGGTTTGAGACTAACTAATGGGATGAAACGAATCAGAAGCTCACTTCAAAAAGAAATCACAGCTCTTTTATGACAATTCACGGACCGGCCTTATTTGAAAATTTACAATTTTCGTTTACAGTGTAAGAAAATCCTCAAGTTCACTTAGTACGAGACAGACTGGTTGCAAAACGAGTAAACACAAATTATGACACATGTTACTGCAGTTCGATGTGTATATAATTTGAAAGGAATCAATTCTTCCTCCCCCGCCCCCCCACCCCCCCCCCCCCCCACCAAGTGTGAGACTGTCAATAAAGATTCTATAGGCTAACAGACCATAAACTCAGATATTTATCATTTAAATAAATAATTGCTCGAATTTTTCGACAACTTGTCGAATTTGGCACAGTAACTTAATCTTCAATCATGATACAACAAAGGTATTTGACACGTGTAACATTGCAGAACTAGGACTAGGCTCATTGACTACACTAAATACAGACACACACAGGTACAGAAACTCACACACAAACACCCCAACACAGACACAGACACAAACACCCCAACACAGACACACACACGCACAAACACACACAGAGAAACTCACTCACAAACACCACAACACAGACACAAACATACGAACACCCCAACACAGACACACACACAAACACCCCAACACAGGCACACACACAAACACCCCAACACAGACACAAACATACGAACACCCCAACACAGACACACACACAAACACCCCAACACAGACACACACAAACACACCAACACAGACACACACACAAACACCCCAACACAGACACACACACAAACACCCCAACACAGACACACACAAACACACCAACACAGACACACACAAACACCCCAACACAGACACACACACAAACACCCCAACACAGACACAAATATACGAACACCCCAACACAGACACAAACACACAAACACCCCAACATAGACACACACACCCCAACATAGACACACACACAAACACCCCAACACAGACACAACCATACGAACACCCCAACACAGACACACACAAACACCCCAACACAGACACACACACAAACACCCCAACACAGACACAAAAACACAAACACCCCAACACAGACACACACACAAACACCCCAACACAGACACAAATATACGAACACCCCAACACAGACACACACACAAACACCCCAACACAGACACACACACAAACACCCCAACACAGACACAAAAACACAAACACCTCAACACAGACACACACAAACACCCCAACATAGACACACACACAAACACCCCAACACAGACACAACCATACGAACACCCCAACACAGACACACACAAACACCCCAACACAGACACACACACAAACACCCCAACACAGACACAAAAACACAAACACCCCAACACAGACACACACACAAACACCCCAACACAGACACAAATATACGAACACCCCAACACAGACACACACACAAACACCCCAACACAGACACACACAAACACCCCAACACAGACACACACACAAACACCTCAACACAGACACACACAAACACCCCAACACAGACACAAAAACACAAACACCCCAACACAGACACACACACAAACACCCCAACACAGACACAAATATACGAACACCCCAACACAGACACACACACAAACACCCCAACACAGACACACACAAACACCCCAACACAGACACACACACAAACACCCCAACACAGACACAAAAACACAAACACCCCAACACAGGCACACACAAACAGAAACACGCACACACACACACACACACAAAGTCCAGAAGTCAATGCCTGCTCTCACAAATCATTGCATTCTATGCCTGGGCGTTGGGAAACTTGTTAGCTGTTTTGTCAGCTCGGGGATGGTGGTTATGGTAGGGGGTAAAGGGTGTGTGTGTTTGGGGGGGCTGGGGGTGGTTAGGGGAATTTTAACTAAACTGGTACCCGTATTGGTGCTCACCCTAATAATATAAATATGATAAGACAGGAAATTACAAATATCAAATCAATGTGCGACCTAACGCTCTGTCATTGAAATAACCGATCGTCAATCCGGTAATAAAGAGTTCTAAAATGTGATTATTATTATTATTTGCAATGTACAATTCGATCTAATCTGCTCCAGGGCGAGTTCATTCCGGTAATTTTTATGGAGAAATCGAAAATACAAAGAAGTGATTCTTAACCTTGAAGACATTTATCCTTATCTGGGATTTGACAGTTCCCCAAGTGGACCCAAAGAATCTTATCAGGGCAAAAGTTGAAGATGAGAGCCAGGCTGTAAGAGTTTGTTAGCTTTGGAATACTGTCGATTATATGGGAAACTAGACTGAAAAGCAAAAATAAATGACCCCCCCTTTCAGATGTGTCAAACTTTATTCAGCGCTCTAATTTCCCTCTATGTTAGGATAACTAGAATGATCGAGATTTGATGGTAGTATTCTGATTTTGCTTGGAGGCGAATCTGAGAATGTGATCCCAGGATTGGAAAGCTAAATAAGGTCCATTTATTATTGCCCCGAAAGCGGTTTCAGTGAGGGTTATATTTCAGATCTGTAGAACATAACGATTTTAAAACTATATTATAAGTACTTTGGAATGAAGTGGCTTAGCGAGTGTGCTCTTGTTTAATACTGATCCTTAATTTTATCCATTTAAACAGGGTTCAGCAAACCTAGAGCTAACGTTTACATTTATTACATTTGTTAATATATTTACCGTCCTCAGTTGGGCTATCACTGGCCTTTTGATGGTCATCGTGAATGTTTAAAGAATGAATAGATTCCATATACAGTAAACAAAATGAAGATGCTGTTTGTAAACAGAATTTCTTAAATACAGATTAAATGTTCATTTCCATACCGCGACCTGATGGTAAATAACAGGCGCCAGTGTATATTTGATAAATTCACAATAATTTGCAGCCAAAGCCTTTTATTTGTATTTATTGCTGGCGATTGCTGAGAGGACAGAAAGTACGTTAGCTTGTGTGAACTTGTGCGAGGGAGCTCCGAGAGCTGAGCCAAAAATCTATGTTGTGGCCGGAGTTCCTCGCCTTCTCTTCTCTTTATATACCCCTGTTATTTTTAACCTAACTACGCAAATCATAATCAGAATGCGGCATTGTTTCTCTCCGGGACCAGAAGGAAATGGGAATGTTGCGAGTTTCCTGATAGAGTTTGGACTTCGGCGTGTGACTGAGACAGTGACAGAGAGGGAAGTTGGTTCAAATCCAACTTTCAACTTTCACTAGGTCAAAAAAAGAGCACAAAACCCATGCAGCGGTAGAGACAACACAATCTGCACGTTTCTTATAACAGTGTGTAACATCCAACGGCGATAGCAAGACAACCTTCAACTTCTACAGTAAAACTATCTGATAAAACTTTCTAATACGGGACCTGAAAATATGAAACGAATCGGGCTATGGGGCTGCTAGTTTGAAGCAGCGGCGCTTCATTTATGGACAAACTCGGTCCACTCAAATTGTTGGAGTCGATCTAGGCCATTGGTTTAAGTTGTCTTTTTGAATGTATCATGGCACCACTTGCAGGTTCTCCCCTACTGAATGAGATCAAACCCTCTTTGACTGTGCCTGGGGTGCCCCGGTATAAAGTTACTTTAGATTGCTCGTTATCGACTATTCTGGCTATACGACTGGACCATCATAGCTGATTTACCCAAGATCACAGCTTCCATTCTGGCGGTGTTAGCTTTGGGCAAGATGCCTTATCTCGCCAGGCGATTCACCACATCATAGAAAGGCCTGGCATGTGAATTCCATTGAGAGTTTTGATGAGCCTCTGGTAAATGCTGTACAGAAACAATATAATCCCGAGGTAAACCATCAGCTTTGCCTTCAGGTGAAGTGTCTTGTAGATTTCACATTCGTTTATTTGAAATACTAAAAGCAGAGCTCTCCTTTTTAATACAAAGGCATCGTTCCCTCACTGAACAGTGTTATATCAAAGCATGTGAAGAGATGCATTAAAGGTAAACACGTTTTCCCCCCAAAAGAATACTTTATTCTTAAAGTTTGTATAAGTACATTACATAACAGTTCAAATTTGACACTACATAAAGCCTAGTGCAGTTCAATTTCTTCCAATACACTAAGTGGCACTCTGAGGTGTCTCACTACCCTACAGGTTACATTTACAATATACATTTCATGTGAAACATTGGTGCACAGAACCCAAGAGGTATGGGTTCCCAGTCTCTAGATGTACTCTGGCATGAGGGCCTCACTCTGTGACCTTTCCCTATTGAGCCTTTGTGGTGGTTACCACAAACTTTAGTTCATCCTTCAGCACATTACCAAAGCATGTGACTCCTCCGAGGAGTGACATTCACCATCGGATTGCCACTCTGCTCCTATGTTTCTGTGCCATGCAGGAGCTCCGCATTTCTGGCCAAGACTTCCAATCCTGTGTTCTCCAGAAATGTGGAGCATACCTGAAATGGAGCTGTTCTTTCATAGCACTGGATGGTAGGAGGAAGCAAGCCATGCCCCCTTTTTACAGCACTTGCTGCCGTATTCTGGTAAGTAAAGAGTTCAAATGTCCCAAAACTTCAATGAAAAGTTACAGAGAGAACGGAAGTACAGGGGGGTGGTGGTGGTGGTGGGGGGGGGGGGGGGGGGGGGTGGTGTGGTGGGGGGCAGGGGTGGTGCTGGGGTGAGTAAGGTAAATAGGTAAGGGGATAGGGTGGGTGGGGGGAGTAGGGATATTGAGGTAAGTGGGTGAGGTGGTAGAGCAGCAGGTGGGTAGGGTGATGGTTGGGTAGGGTGACAAGTGAGTAGGGTGGCAGGGTGGCAGCTGGGTGAGGTAGTGTGGTGGTGGCTGGGTCAGGTGGCTGGTGGTTAGGATGGCAGGTAGGTAGAGTAGCAGGTGGGTAGGTGGATGAGGTGGGCAGGGTGGCAGATAGGCGAGTTGGGTAGGTGGGTCGGGGATAGTCAGATTGGATTGGGAGGTCAGGTTGGTTTTTGGGAAAGTCAGGAGGGTAGTCAGGGTGCAAAGGTGGGAAGGCAGGAAGGGGGTTAGTGTGTGATTGGAGGGAGGTGGGGTGGGGGTGGGGGGTGGGGGTGGGGGGGTGGTGGTCAGTTGTATAGATACCAGAAGTTAGACTAGGATTTTTCTGTCCAACATTTCCTGGGTAACTATTTGGGTAAGTAAGTCAGAACCACCCAGAGTTTATGCCTCTAACTCAGAGTTGGAGATTTTTTCATAGGGTCCTGGAAAGCAGGGGAATTGTTCATCAGAAGTTCATAGTTTCTGGGCAGATCCTATGGAGTCAGCACATTGGGAATTCTGTGGGGTCCCACAGCGCATCTTGGGGCTTATGTTCATCTCTGATGATCCAGAGGCCAGAAGATGTGGGCCACTGTAACTGTTAGATCAAAGTGTAGACAGTGAAGCTTTGGTCACTTCTTCTGGCTGATGATGTTAAGTCCATATCATAGTGAGCTGTGCCACAGTCAACTGGAGATCATGTGTGTGTGTGTGTGTGTGTGTGTGTGATGGGGGAGGAGGCTGCGGGGGGAACAGAAAGATGCAAACATCAACAAAATTTATCTGTGGACCATTTCTTCTCATTGCCTTGGAAACAACTGTAATTCAAGAACTTGTCATTTGTTGTGACTTTGATCTAAGATCCAATGTACAAATTCACAGCTGTTTCCTCAATCGTGACTACTAAGAATAATGTGAGTATAGGCTGAGCACTAAAATACATCATTGCTTTACACATGTGATGCCCAGGCTTTTTCTATTCATTGACATACATGCAACCTATGGAGAATAGGGAGTACATCTAAAGTTTAAATTGTGGGCGCATAATCTGTTTATGTCTTAATTAACTAATGCTAATAGATCTCAAAGATCTGAATTAGGATTTCAATATCAATGAGGCAATCACAACAAAGAATGACATTTTTCCAAACCCCCAGCACATTAGATCCAAGCAGAATAAACTAGCAAGTAAGAATTGCATATACAAAAAAGACTGAGCTCCCTGAACTTCGAATTGCCAAGCCTCAGGATGGTACTTTTTCCAACTCAACATTGAGTTCAGCAATTTCAGACCATAAACTCTGTCCCCTCCCTCTGCCCCTCCCCCTCCCCAATTTTGTTTCCTTTTCTTTGCATGTTTCTTTTTTTATCTTTCAGACAGCTGCACACCTGCTCTAGGCACACTTTTGTTTCTTTGGTTATTTTCTTGCCCCATCGCCATTCCCTTTGGTCCAGTAAGACTAACTCCTCTATCATTCAGTCTTTCCTGACTTTCACAGACCTTCCCACCCGCCCCTTGCTCAAAACCTATCACATCTCTAACTTTTCCCAGTTCAGATGAAAGGTGTTCCACTTGGAGCATTAACCTTGTTTCTCTCTCGACAGATACTGCCTGACCAGCTGAACATTTCCAACATTTTCTGTTTTGATTTCAGGGAGATACCTCCTGGCCAAAGATTTGACATTGCTTCATTTCACCATTCGTAGGGCATGACCTGGCCAGAAACTCCACCAATAGCAATGGTTCTGTTCATCATGCCATTGGCCAACAGGTGCACCATTCTGATGAATTGGTGTGGGCAACTGAACATGGCTACAAGTTGCTAGGCACAGTCTTGTCTCTCTGTATCAACAATCTTAATTAAGAGCAGCACTGGAATAGTCAGGTAACAAAAGTATGGATGAGGGTTTCAGCTGAGGTAGGGACAGAGACAGAAGATATTACAGAGGTGGAAGTAGATTGCCCTGGTAATGGAGAAGATACGGGGCCAGAAGCTCACCTCATGATTTGAGGATCCGAGGTTGTGAGCTGTTTGGTACAGCATCTGCCAAATGCTAAGGAGGGCTGGGAATGGAGCTCGTGACAGGGCTGAAGGTAATAGCTTTGGCTTTCCCATCTTTAACTGGAGGAAGTTTCTGCTCATTCAATACTATATGGCGGACAAGCTGCATGACAAGTCAGATCTAGTAGATAAGTCGAGAGAAGTGGTGGTGAGATAGAGCTGGGTCTTGTTAGCGGACATGTGGAATATAATGTTGAGTTTTCAGATGACGCCACTAATGGGCACGTGTAGATGAAAATTAGGAGTGGGCCAAGGATAGATCCTTAGGGAATTCCAGAAGTAATAGTGTGGTAGTGGGAAGAGAAAACTATTGCAGGAGATTCTCTGGCCACAACTGGATAAATAAGTATGGATGCAGACAAGAACAGTCCCCCTCAGCTGCGTGACGGAGAAGAGGCACTGGAGTAGGATAATGTGGTTGACTATGTCAAAGGCAGCAAACAGGTCGAGAAGGAGTTGAGAAAAAAGAAACAATACAAAACCAATATTAGTCCTTTGAGGCAATAAAACGCAGTAAGTTTTCAAGATGTTTGTTTTAGCTCTAATCAAGGTATTTGCTAAATTAACCTATTGAGACAGTAATCATTCTTTCGCCAATGTTCAGTTATTTTTATTGCAATGAAAGCATGAAAATAACACATAGTTTTCTTCTTTTCTTGTTGTTCCCAAGTAACTAAAGTTTAATGAAAAGGAAGTTATATGGTAATGGGAATAGTAATTAGAGAGATGTTTGTTTACGAGGCAGACGTACACAGAGCAGCAGTCAGGCTATCACCTCCATCAGTCTCCTGCCTTCCAAACACATTAAAGCAGCTCTATAGTTTAGTTAGCCTGATAACGACAAACAGTTTGCCAATCATGCTAAAATATCTCAGGATTTCGTATGATGTGGTGAGACTTTAAAACATTTTTTTGTAAACACAAAAAAAGCGACTACCATTATTATTTACAGAAAATATTACAGAGCATCCTAACAATAACATCAAACATGGAAACATTCGATCTGAATCTTCGATTTGTTGCTGAATAAACAGTAAATGTATAATTATACCAATATTAAATGATAGATTTAACTCGATTACATGGAATCGGTGGCTAGGGATTTCAATTGATTCTTTTTCTCTGTATACTAGCTTGTACATCTTGTACTATTTGTTTATTTTCTTATCCATGTACTTAACTTTACAAAGGCTGATCTTTGTGTCTCTCCCCTCCCCTCCCACATAGTTTGTTCATCAGCTTTTCTTTAGGCCAGGCAACATTTTACCACCTTAAGAAACAAAAACTCTTTGCTGTTGTTGGTCTTTTTTGCTGTCTTTGTTTCCCTAGTCCCTGTGTGCACTGACTCCTCTGCATCAAGATCTGACCTCCTCCTCCCTTTCCCTTTTATCTATTGTCTTCACTCATGATCAGTAGGAAAAGATTTTTACAGGTGAAGTTGAGAGACTGTATCTTGTAACAAGAGAAATTGGGCAGTGATACTATATAAGAAGAAACTCAAAAGTGCAGACGGAGGCCAGTTGATCCATTATGCCCATGTCATCTCTTTGGAAAGACTATTCCATTGGTTCCAGTTCCCCTGCTTTACCCTCATGGCCCAGCAAAAAAAAAAGTCTCCTCATCTCCCCTCTTCTCCAGTCTCTCCACATAACTGAAATGCTCATGTATTCATCTTTCCACTTAATTATTGATAAAATACATAAGTAAACAAATTGTGCCAGTTGTACAGAAATTCAACTGCACTCCCACCAGCAAATAACAATCTTTCAAACATTGGGATTAAAGGGGTAGTGGCAGCATGGATATGATTCTAGTAAATCTCCTCTTTACCCTCTCTAAGGTCTTGCTATCCATCCTAAAGGGTAGTGTCCAGAACTGATCATAATGTTATAACTGAGGCCTAATCAATGGTTTATAAAGATTTAGTATAACCTTCTTACTTTTGCACTGTGCCACTATTTATAAAGCCAAGCATCTCATATGTTTTTTTAACAGCTTTATCGACTGGTCCTGCCGCCTTCAAAGTTGTGTATGTAAACGCACAGGCATCTCTGTTCTTGCACTTCTTTTGAAATTGTACTGTTTGTCTTATATTGCCTTGCCTCATTCTTCTTCCCAAAATGCATCACTTCACACTCTTCTACATTAAATTTCATCTGCCATGTATCTTCCCATTTCACCAGCCTGTCGATGTCCTTCTGAGGTCCAGGTAGAGTCTGAAGATCATGCATTGGACTTATCAGCCATCTCAGAATGCACCGAACCTGAGTGGAAGCAAGTCATCCTCGATCCCGAGTGACTGTCAAAGACAAATTAATGTTTTCTGTTTACTGTATTTCCAAGTTTTGTGTCATCTTCAAACTTTGAAGCTTGGTCCTCTGTACCTGAGTCTAGGGCAGTAATATGTATCAAATGGATTAGTGGTCTTAATACTAAGCCCTTGGTGTATACTTATGTCCAATCTGAAAAATAACTGTTCACCACTATCTCTGCCATCTGTCTCTTAGCTATTTTCATATCCATGCTGCCGCTACCCCTTTAATCCCAATGTTTGAAAGATTGTTATTTGCTGGTGGGAGTGTAGTTGAATTTCTGTACAACTGGCACAATTTGTTTACTTATGTATTTTATCAATAATTAAGTGGAAAGATGAATGCATGAGATGCAAGCATACTTGAAATCTGCAGTTCTGTTTAATTTTACATGAGAGACACATTTTAAAAACTGATATTCAATTCCTGGAAACTGTTTCTGGATATATGCCTTATCACTATACTGAGAAAGTGCACACCCAGGCAGTTATCCAACGTTCTATACACTCCGCAGAAAGTGTTCCTTTGTTCTTTCCTTTAGTTGTGTTTAAGAGGCAGCTTGACAAATACATGAATAGGTTGGGAATAGAGGGATACGGACCCTGGAAGTGCAAAATGTTTTAGTTTGACAGGCAATATGTTCGGCGCAGGCTTGGAGGGCCGAAGGGCCTGTTCCTGTGCTGTACTTTTCTTTGTTCTTTGTTCTAAGCCCACAAAAGTGAAAAAAAAACTAAAGAATACATTAATCTCAAGATGAAGATGAAAGGGCCACTAACAGACCAACTTTAGTAATGAAGTGAAGCTATTTCCACTTTGCTGAATTCTTAGATGTTATATGAACAAGGACTAAAGGCAGAGATCTCAGTTCTCACTCACTGAAGAGCAGAAGTGAAATGCCAGCATGTGATGGTTTGACACCCAAACCACAGATCGCAGATCCAGGCGTAAATGCAGGCATGGAATTTTCTGTAAAGACAAGATTGAGGATGAACACCATAAGTTAGACTTTGTAGGCCTCAATTGGTTCACAATTTGCTGGGAAAATAAGGGTGTGTTTAACGTGCATGCTGTTATTAGTGTATTAAAAAACTAGGCATTTGTGGCAAAGAAGAGATGCACCATGAGTTATGAATCTCCACAAATTGCTGGATGATTTGCGATGCTCTGCTATTTGCCATGCAGAAACATAAGCTCGCCATCTACCTCTCTGGTAATGTCAATAAATTGCGACATTTGCACTGTTAAAATAAATAAACTCACTGCAAAACAGCAACAACTCCCTACAACAACTTGCATTAATGTAGAGCTTTTAACATAATAAAACATTTCATGGCAGTTTACAAACAAAATATACAGCATGCAATGTTAGGAGGTATTTGGACAGATGACCGAAAGATTGGTCCCAGCGATTAATTGTAGGGACCACCTTAAAGGAGGAAAGAGATATAGAGAGGTGGAGTGGAATAGGGAGGACATTCCAGAGTTCAGGGCCTAGCCTACAGGAATCCAAGGCAATCCCCTCCAGCCACTGATTGTGAGATATTGTTCCCATAGTCTCCCATACCAACTTCCTGTAAAAATCAAAGCTATATGTAGCCATAAACGCCTTTATTAAGTTTTGTGGAATTAATTAGTTTGCCTGTGCTAATGGTAAAAAGTTAAAAAGAACGTTGAGAAACTACCTCTCTGTATGTGTTTAATGAAGCCCTACATCAAATTTACAGCTATTTTGCTTGGTAGCAAATTGCCTGGTAAGTATCTTGACTATTGATGGGACATGATGCAAGCAAAAAGTATCACCAGATGTTTGCGCACTCATTGTCAGAAAAGACAACAAGGTTCTCTGACATACTTGTATGTTTTCTGCAATCCTTTGTAAGTTAAAAAGACAGGTCTAAATTTAAAAAGCATACCTACAAAAATATTTGGTGTGGAGTAAATAACTTGTTCTTTAGCCTATTAAATTCTTCAATTTTCTGATTATGAAGGAAACTGAACAATTTTGTAGTCAGTGTAAGATAGAGTCAGAGAGAAAAGGAGAAAATAGGAAAGAATACACATAAAAATACATGGAATGAGAAAAAGCCATTCACCAATGACATACAATTCACTCCACTGTGGATTCTATCCAACTCCCTTAATTTCCTAAGGAAAAGTTTTGCAAAGTTCATCCCTGTCCTCCAAAGGGAAATCAGACTGAGTCCAGATATCTATCAAACCTACATCCTGTATTACACACCCTAGAACAGGTGCCTTCCCTGACATGACATTTTCCGTGGTCCCAGCAGCCATCCCACCATATTCCATGCATCATTCAATTATATTTTTCATGAGTATCTATCTTTATAATCTTTCTTTTTAACAGCCTGTCATAAATAAGATATGATTTAATAGCAAAGTTCAGAAAGTCTATGCTAATATCAAGAGAACATTTCTGAATGTACAGTATTACATATAACAAAAGCAGAAGGATGGTCTTTATAAATGGGTATTACAACTTTGCTATACATAGTGCATGATTATTTGCCCAGTATTAGTGATGTAAATTATGTGCTAGAAGTAAATAAATTGATAATTAGTTCCTTAATCTTTGGAGCAGCCCATTGGTAAAAACCTGCCGTAGAATCCAGCGTCAATTATAGAAAACATTTGGGCCTCAACTGATATTTCCTCCATATATATTTCTTTTAAGTTGTAGTCAGCACCATTTCAGAGGAGAATAATCAGGCAGTGGATAAGAGGGAGTGTCACGCCCAGTACAGGCATGAAGATATTACAATCTTAAACTGTGAGGAGGACAGTATAGAACTTCAAAAGGACAAAGACAAGTTGGTGGAGTGGGCACAAAGGTGGCAGATGAAGTTCAATGCGGAGAACTGTGAGGTGATGCATTTTGGTTGGAAGAACATGGACAGACAATATAAAATAAGGGGAACAATTCTTAAGCGGGTGCAGGAGAAGAGGGACCTGGGTGTATATGTGCATAGATCATTGAAGGTGGAATAACAGGTGGAGAGAGCAGTTAATAAAGCAAACAGTATCCTGGGCTTTAACAATAGGGGCATATAGTACAAAAGCAGGGTGATTATGCTGAGCTTATATAAGACACTAGTTAGACCTCAGCTGGAGTATTGTGTACAGTACTGGGCACCACACTATAGGAAGAATGTGAATACATTGGAGAGAGTGCAGAAGAGGTTTACAAGAATGGTTCCAGGGATGAGAAACTTCAGTTATGAAGATAGACTGAAGAGGCTGGGACTGTTTTCCTTGGTGAGGAGAAGGCGAAGGGGAGATTTGATAGAGGTGTTCAAAATCATGAGGAGGCTGGATAGAATAGATAGGGAAAAACTGTTTTTGCTCATAAAAGGATCGAGAATGAGAGGGCACATATTTAAAGTGATTTGCAAAAGAAGCAAATGTGATGTGAGAAAAAACATTTTCACACAGTGAGTGGTTCGAATCTGGAATGCACTGTCTTGAAGTGTAGTGGAGGCAGGTTCAATTGAGGCATTCATGAGGGCATTAGATGATTATCTGAATAGAAACAATATGCAAGGGTACAGGAAAAAGGCAGGAGAATGGCACTAAGTCATTATGTCCCTTTGAAGAGCTGGTGCAGACATGAAAGGCCGAATGGCCTTGTTCTGCACCATAACATTTTGTGATTCTGTGAATTTTACAGCTATATTTAAAGAAAAAGTGAACAGAAAAGCTGTTAATGTGGCTTTTGGTATTTTGAACTGTAGACAGAAGAGTCTGCGGCCAATATCTGATTAAATATGAACCTGAGTGAAGGAACCTCACAGCCACTTGCGAGATTCACACATATCATTCTTTATGGATGGACCAAAGCCTACAGGCAGTGGGGTTTTCAGACAATTTGTCTCCAAGGACAGGATTTTGAAGTCATCGGGCGGACAGGGGAGCAGCTGGGAAATGGTTTGCCGCCCGCGATTGGCCCCCGACCATGATTTCACGCTGGCGGGCCAATTAAGGTCCACCCAGCGTGAATGCAGCTTGTCAGTGGTCAGGAAGGGCCGTGTGGAGGTGGGTGGACTCGGCGGCCGGTTTAAAACCGGCCCAGGCAGCCCCTGGAAGGCTGTAATGGAAGAACATCGCCTCTGCATCTTCAACATTCAAGTTATGGAGTCGAGTGCGGCTGGAGATGCCAGGTGGGAGAGCAGGTTGGGTGGGCACTCAGTCCCCACTTTTCAGATGAGTGCCTCGCCATCCTGCTGGAGGAGGTGGCTGCCAGGAGGGACATCCTTGTCCCCAGAGATGGGAGGAGGTGACAGCACTAATGAGCAGTCATGATGTGGTGCAGTGCACAGAGGTGAGAGTTTCGGTTGGTGCAACCTTTCTAGTGTAGTCCCTTCATTGATGGGAGCCTCGAACCTGGAGTCCCCATTGATTATTGAAAGACAATGGTGCCATGATGCAGATCTCCATTGTCTCACCAGGGTGCCTGGCATGTACAGTGACAGTGTGTTGACTTTAACTAATGACATGTCCCTGTTCTCCCTTTTAGATTCGCCAGCATGCACTCACAGAATCTCTGGACCCCGAAAGGCCACCCCTGACGCTGGAGGACCACAGGACTTCACTTGCACCTGCGTCACACCTGCTCTCTGAACCAGGCACCAGCGCAGATACCAGCACTTCAGTGGGCATTCGATCGGCGGCCAGAATGTCGGTGCACATTGGTGAGGACACTTCACACTCACTTGAGGTGCAGGCGGAGGCAGAGAATGCCCAGGGCACCAGCAGTCGGAGGGCTGCTGGGGAACAGGACGATGATCAGTCAAATGCAGATAATGAGTCTCTGGAGTCGTCCATTAGATAGCATAGGCTGGATGTCCAGCGGGATATGTGGGATGGCCTAGCGGAGATCCATGAGGGTATGCGTGCCATGATCTCTGTGGTGGAGGAGTCCATGCGGAGCATGAGCACTACAGTGACTCTCATCGCCAAGCGCATTGCCTCCTCCACTGAGAGACTGGCGACTCTCATGGAGAGGCAGCTCCAGGGACAGAATGAAAGGTTCCTGGGGTTGCACTCGGACCTGCAAGCCCTCACTCAGACACTGACCTCAGGAGGGCAGTGCCAGCATGGCAGATGAATGAGGCACCTAGTATTCCAGCTAAGTGCCCGTCCATCAATGGTGAGCAGGGAGGTCCAGAGGGACCTCACATTGGCATACGAGCTGCTTGTCGGCACTGCGGGCTCCTCTCAGGATGCTCTGGATGATGGCAGCAGCTCCTCCGCCCCTCTGCCAGTGACCGTGGCACCTGATGAGGCTATGATGACTGGGGAGATGCCAGCCGTGGCACTGGCAGCTCCCTCCCAGACGGGGCCAGCACATGCTCCACTGGTCAGAGGACGAGCGTCAAAGTCATCAAGGCCAACAAGACACCAGAGTCAGCAGGCTGCCTCCAATGCTGCTGCCAGCGAGGGTGGGGTGGGGGGAGCAGGTGGGGGGCAACAAGATGTAGCTCTCAGAAACGTAAGTTAAAGGCACCATGAGAACAAGAGGGACAGATTCTGTGATTTTCTGTTCATTTATGTTTGGTTTATCTTTACTGGTCTGGGAATGAAGACCAAAGAAGGTGCTGTTAATTTGTCTGGATTGTCAAAATGAGATAAATTTTTTTTTTGTCATAATGGCCTGAGTATGCTTCACCTTTTTTTTGGTGCAGGGTACGCCAGTATGTAATGCTGGTGTCCCTGCCTCCCTGGAGGTTACTGAAGTCTGCCTCCACACCCTCAGCATTCTCCTCACCGTGGTCCTCTTCTGACTCACTACTAGATTCATCACCATCTGCAGCTGTGTCAAGATCCTCTTCCTCCAGTGGGTCTTCACTTGCCAGTGCCAGATTGTGCAGAGAGCAGCATGCAACCACTATCAGTGACATCCTTTCTGCGGAGTATTGTAGTCCTCCCCCTGAACGGTCCAGGCATCAGAAGCGCATCTTGAGAAGACCTTTGGTCCCCCCCAACTAACACAGCCATTGTGAAGGCATGACTCTTATTGTAACGTTTCTCTGCCTCTGTTCTTGGGTGGTGGAGAGGCGTCATGAGCCACCTCTTCAACGGATAGCCCTTGTCACTCAGCAGCCATCCATCCAGTCGGGCTGGAGCACTGAAGAGCCTCGGCACCTGGGAGTGTCTCCGGATATAAGCATCATGGGAGCTGCCAGGGTACCTTGCACAGACTTGCAGAATCTGCATCCTGTGGTCACACACTATCTGCATGTTCATGGAGTGGAATCCTTGTTGACAAAGGCACTGAGCTGACCCGCTGGAGCCTTGATGGCCACATGTGTGCAGTTGATGGCATACTGTACGCGGGGGAACCCAGCAATCGCTGCAAAGCCAATGGCTCACTCAGCCTGGCTGGCCTTGTTCGTACGGTAAAGAATAAAGGTCAGTATCTGCCTAAACAGAGCTTCTGTCACCAGCTTGACGCAACTGTGGACAGCTGATTGGGAGGCTCCAAACGGACCCCCCATTGAGCCCTGGAAAGAGCCAGAGGCATAGAAGTTGAGGGTCACTGTGACCTTCAGGGCCACAGGCACAGGGTGCCCACCCACATAGCTGGAGTTGATCTCAGGCCCAATCATCTGACAAACGGAGGTCACTGTCTCCATTGAGAGGCGGAGCCTCCTTTGGCATTGCACCTCGGACATACTGAGGTAGTTCAACGCTGCCTGTAAACCCTGTGAGCAGGATAGTGGTCTCTTCTGAAGCCCCTTCTGCCTTGGACTTCCTGCTGACCCTGCGCCCCTTGTGCCTGTGCCTCTCCTCCTACAGGTCGCTCCCCTGGATGCTGCATTGGGACACCTCGCCTCCTCTCCCTTCTGCCCCTCTCTTCCTCCTCAGAGGAGATGCCAGCAGCAGAGACCACAATCCCCATTACCAGGGTAACGGAAGGGTCTCTCGTATCTGCAAGGGTCCACACAGTCTAAGTCCTCCGGGGGTCTTGGAAACACCAAGGAGCCTGAAATGAAGCCTGAAAATGTTAAGAATGAAGCCTCGAACAGAGATGAAGCTGCTAGGTACCAATACTCCACCAGCAGCAAACTATTTCCTAAACTCCTCACTACTCACAATGGCAATGCTGCTGACCCTTTTGATTCCGCCCTTGGATGAGGTTTTTGAAAATGTCAGCTGGCCGCCTGCCTGTTTGGCCTGCGCGATGAGCACGAAATCGCGCGGGCAATGAAAAAACGGCGTCAGTTGGCTTTTTAATGGCTTTAAGTGGCCTCTTAGTTAATGGCCGGCGTGGCTCCAACACCCGCTTGTGCCTGCTGACTGAAATATCGCGCGAGTGTGTGATGACATCGAGATGCTTACGCGACATTATCGCGCACTATTTTACGCCCAATCAGGTCGGGCGCGCGTCAGCCTATGGGATGTAAAATCCTGCCCCAAGTTTCACCAGGGACAATGAAACTCTATGGCTGTTAGAAAAATGCAAATGGATCCCATTGGCCTTTCATCGTATTGTGATGGCCACTCATTGAAGCACAAAGACATTGGTTGTTTTAAACTATCAAAGTATGAAAAGTCACAACACAGGATGTTTATTGGCCTAACACACCACCTTATTTGGAAGAGGACTTTGGACTTGTAACAGGTCACATGAGTGAGACAGCCATACTTGTTGCCTGCTTCTAAAAAAGTGAGAATTCGCTCTACAGAAACAGGCAGACCAGCGGAAAGCCATCAAACCAGCTGCAGTCAACTAAGCAGCCAAGGTAATAAACAGCTATACCTTGAAAGTGGGAGAAAGATTCCCTCCAGCCTGTTCCAACTTCAAGTTGAACTGAGAACCAACCACCTGGCAATTCAACTACAAAAACTCTCGCAGCTTACTGAGAATCCTTTGCCTTTCAAGACCTTCTCTCCAGCCAAAGCATCAACTCATCTAATAAACTACTCACCTGCTATGAAAGAGACTAAAATAATCC
Organism: Cetorhinus maximus; assembly: GCF_964194155.1. NCBI lineage: Eukaryota > Metazoa > Chordata > Chondrichthyes > Lamniformes > Cetorhinidae > Cetorhinus > Cetorhinus maximus. The sequence continues at coordinate 35,461,683 of NC_135895.1, forward strand.
CAAGTTGAAACTGTATGGCTTTATTCTTCAACTGTCTCATATTTTTGTGTAAGTAATAGTGTGTGTGAGGCATCACATTTTTAAACCTCTGGGGAAAGTGTGGGATAAAAAATAACCTTTCACATTTTAAAACCCAGAAAAAAGCTTGCTGCTGGAATTATTTAAATTGGGACAACAACTCTGAGGATGAGAAAACGCACACATCTCACATACAACACTTTGATCGTGGACAATAGTAAAACACATAAATCCTGCCCATGACAGGGAGTGTATGCCAGCACCTGTAGACCAGGAGCCAGACCATTATATGTGCCATTTAGCCAGGATCCTCTACAGGGCCATACAACCTTGAGAGAGTGCTATTATAAGACATAGGTATGCATCAACAACAGTTGACTGGTGATGGCATTTTGTTACCCCACTGTACTCTTGCAGTATGCTGGGGCAGCACATTTGGTCGGATAGTCTAGGTGCTAGCAGGAGGAACACAAGGGAGTGATAAGTACCTTCCACTCTGAGTATTGCTACTCTTTCAGTCAGGATTACAACATTGGCTTGTATCATGCCTTTGATACTTCACATAGAAAAAATAGATGCCAAACAACAAAGGAAAAATTAGATTGAGTGGTGAAATGCTTCTTGAAAATGGAAGGCTTTAAAGAGCAACTTTAAAGAAGAGATAAAGGTGGAAGGGTTTAGAGAGGGGATTCCAGCATGTTGGACCTAGATGGCTGAAGTCATGGCTATCATTAGTATTAGGGCAGGAAGGACACACAAAATACAGGAGTCAGAGAGTATGGAGAAGGGATTATAGGGCTATAGGAGGTCACAGAGTTAGTGAGGTGTGAGGTCATGGAGGGATGTAAGCTCAAGGTTGAGAATTTTAAATTTGAGGCACTGGAGAACTGGGAACCAATGAAGGTCACTTATGACAGGATTAATGGGTCATATAACTTGACATGAGGTTGGACATGGTAAGCAGAATTTCAGATGAGCTGAAGGGTGGAGTATGGGAAACCAACCAGGTGATCATTAGAGTAATGGAGTGTGGAAGTGACAAAGGCATGAATGAGGATTTCTGCAGCAATTGGGTAGAAGTAGGTGTGGAGGTAAGTGATGGATTGGAGATGAAAGTGGTCTTTGTGATAATTAGGATATGAGGCCAGAAGCTCAATGTAAGGTTGATCAGGTTATCAGATTGCATGTTGTCTGTTTCAGCCTGAGAATATGGCAATTAGTATCCAGCTAATTGATGCGGCAGGTCCTGACTGGAGGTACTGCTAATGTGAGGGATGCGTCAGGGCTAAAACCCAAGTTCTTTTTGTCACAGTTTTTTTTCCACTTATTTGAAGTCAGAAAGTATAATGACTGTTGGAAAAGTCTTGAATTATCCTTGACAAATTTCTCTACAGAATCCCAAGAGATTAATTTAAACATTCAAACTGCCTAGCACTTATTTTAGGCATCCACATGGGATGCCTAAAAACTGGCCTCATGAATTTAGCTGTGGGACAGATTGCAAATCGGGCTTAGGATGTCCCACAACTAAATTTGTATGTTCTGTATTTGTTTTACACCTGAGAAATGGGCATAAACCAGACAAATATCTACCCTTTTATTGAATTCTTATCAAATACTCTTATGCGTTATTTTAGAACATGCATTAGTCCATTCATGTCTCCATTAAAATAGCTGAGAAGTGAATGGGCATTCACAGAGTTTTCAGATTTTGCTAATAATTAGAACACTGTAACTCCTGCCAACACAAGATGCATGCGTGGGATGCCAATGACATCATTCCACTGCACCCAGCCTGCCAGTGCACCTCTGCACATGCATGAGAAGCTTTTATATCTGTATGGATACACTGCAATGAATATGGTTGGAAGTTTAGGTTTAGCCTGAAGAGCAATAAAGCTCTCTATTAATTAATTACGGACAGGGACAAATATCCTTCCAAATTCCAATATTGAGCCAGCCAAACTCAGTAACAATAGAGTGCCCATCTCCGTCTTACGTATCAAATTTTTGAGTCTGCCAGAGAGGATAGGCTGACCGGCGCCATTTTTAGTCCAGGCCGCTGCTGATGCTGTCGCTCGCTGTGATAGAAGGGAGCAACAGAATCAACTGTGCATGCCTAGCGTTGACAGCAAACACAGTCTAATTAGCAATTGGATCTTTATTCAAGAAGATATAATTGATTTTTAAAACTTAAGAAACTTTCGAGTCCAGGGTCTGAGAGAACAGGAAGTGCTTGAAATTTAATTTCAGAGTAAATAGCTCCGTTTCTCCTGCTGTCGATTTGGTGATGATTGTGCTATGAATCATCTGAAGCATTTCCAGCACAAAACTCTTGGAAAGGGCCAGCTTAGGGCTCCCAGCTTTCAGAAGAACTCTCCAGTGCTGTGTAAAAGCTTTTGTTTTTTAACTCTGTAGGTGTCAGAACCAACAGTTGCAGCATTCTCTTTCCTAGATCAGATTAGACAGTATCTAATGCGACTTGCCGATTAGTGTAGGAGATAGCTACAAAAAGAATTCAAATCATACTTTGTGCAATTAAACATATCAGATAGATCTCACCACATACGAAAAGAGGAAATGTACATTTTTGTTTGTGGGGTTATAAACACAACTCAGATATCCAAATCTTCACAATAGAAAAAAAGGTTATTATTTGATCAAAGGAACCATCTGTTAATTAAACCAATGAACCAATCTGATCTGAGATCAAAGGTCTCTTTGAGAATTAAGGTCAAACAATATGGACTTTGTTACAGACATTATTATCCAAAGGGGGTGCTGCATGCTCTGTTTCTTCACTTTGTGAGTTTGATGAAAACTTGAGATTTTGCAAAAAGGTCTATTGTCATTAAACTTAAAGCAAATTTTTCAAAAATATATAATACAGAAAATCATCCCCATTCAGACAAAGATGTCTACATACATGACTGGAGCATTTAACTTCTAGTGGCCACGCGGTACATAAGTTCCTATGATCTAAATAATGAAATGTTAACCATCGGATTTTTCAGTATAAACTGGAAGTAATTCTATTAAAGCTTGATTGTCCCATTAATTCTATTAAAGCTTAACATTTGGCAAAATAATCAGAGGATTGCAACTTTGTAACTTTTTGCACTCTAACAGCAGTATTACTGGCTGAACAGAATTTGGCTACATGTAGTAAGTTATTTATCTTTACAGTTAACTTTTCTGCTTTGGCTAGCATTCAAACTGTGTCAAAGGACTTTTCTTATGTCTGATCCAATTTCATTTTGTCAAAGGTAAAATCTTCATTATTATTAGAAAAATGACAAGCAAAATGAGCCTCAACATGCATTTTATATGTGCTTGTCATTTTCTTTAAAGTACAGCTAATATCTGACTTCTAGCTGCTGATCTCACATATATTGTTTTCTTTTAATAACAGGTGTGGTCGTAAGGAAAGTGCCAAAGCTAACAGACACATTCAGGAAAACCCAAGAGTTCAGGGATGGACTTAGAGAAATTTCTAAGCAACTTCTAATTGCAAGAGGACATGAACACGTATTTAATAGTATTGTGACTGCACACAAATTAAGGGATGGGCAGAGGTCAATTACAGACATACAAAGGGACCGAAGTTGGGGAGGAATCGTCCCAGATTTGCACTAAGTGCGGTAGCGGGCAGGTAAAATGACGTTTTACCCATTGGGCACGATGGCGGGTTTTCATGCTGTATCGCCCCAAACACACAGCATTACTTATGCATTCCCAGGATACGTGCCGTTTCAATGGCAGGCGGGCTGTCATTCGCCACGATGCCATCATCTTGCTACTTTGTCATGCCAGGCACCACATTTAGAGTACAGCCGCACTAGGTGCTTCCAGTCCAAGACTGCAGCAGAGGAGACATGGCCCTGACAGGCAAGAAGACTACAGCCCTCGAGGTCCTTTTGGACATTGTGGAGGCCCGCTGTGATGTCCTTTACCCCTGCTTTAGCCACAGGAGGGGCAGCTACATTACCACTCCAGCTTGGTAGGCGATGGCAGTGGTAATCAGTGCCAATGTTGCACAAAAGAGGATGAATGATCTCATCTGTGCAGCCAGGGTATGGCAACCACCTCATCATTCTAAACTTACACACTCAAGCCCATCACACATTCACTGGCATCTCACTCACTGCCAGCTCAAGGGACATCATCACCCATTCTCACACACATACCCTCACATGTTCATCTGGCCTCATCTCTTCTGGAGACTGCCTCCTCAACCCTCACCATCTTGAGGCCACTTGCACCGATCAATATGTGCCCCAGCACACACCCTGGGATACCCTCCTTTCCCAGTACAGCCCTTGTCTTGCAGCCTCTTCCCTTGCCTGAGGCCACTTCTCCTTTCCCAAGCACCTTGCCCTGCAGCCGTTGAAAAGTCATCCACATGTGGTTGACCTGGCAGGTAGTGACCTACCCGTGAGCCCCTCTAAAAGTGATGTGATGCTGTCTGTGAAGCCTGGCGCTGATGACTGCGAGTGCTGACTGAAGCAAAGTAGGCAAACAAACCTTGAAGTCCCGAGCGAAGTGCAGCCTGCCAAGTGCACGCCTTATTATGCTGTTGTGAACATGTCGGCATGTTTTCCCACTGACAAGGGTGGACAATCCAGCGGGCTGGCCTTATAATGATATGCTGATGTATTACAATGAGGTTCCCAACATCCGATGACAGAGAACGCGGCCCACCATCCGTGGGTGGAGTGGACAATCGCAAACTGGTTTCACGATGTTGTGAAACTGATTTTTGGCCTTCTCACCTTATTGTCTGCTCACACCACCGAGCACGCCCGACACCAGCGGGCACGGAAAATCCCAGCCTTGGTTTTAAGCCAGAATGTATTTAAGCACCAAAATCATGCTTGCACATTTAAGCCAAAATTAACAAAGCTCTGCTCCTCAGGTCTGGAATTAATCCCTGGACTAGATATCATTTTGTATATTTGATCGCAGTATTTGAGCAGTATGTTCTAATGGGCCCAATGCTGATTGAATGGTGAAGTAGTGTTTGTACCAGAGGCTTAACACCAGTACCATTGAGAGTGATGTAGAGAAACAGATGCAAGTTATACTAGCAACTTTGCATTGTCCTGTGATCAGGAAAAAGAAAAATCTGCATATAAAGTGCGAAAATGTAGTCAACTTTGTGAACTTGCATCCAGCATTCTGGAGATTTTGAATCAATGCAATGGGATTTTGGTTTTGGATTCATACAAAATTCATATCACAATTGGCCCTAGGATTTGCTACAGGATGATCAATTCCTCACTAAGGATACATTCATGAGATACTGCAACACATCCTGGAGTGTCAATTAAGAACATGGCCTTCTGCAGGTTGGAGGCAATGGAGAATTCTCCTAGACTGAGCATGCTCAAGGAATATTGAACATTAGAGGGGCCAGAGCCGAGATTGTAATTGTATGGTGTTACAGCTTGGGGAAATGTCATGGAAAGGCTTGTCCTAGAGATTACATTTTTAGTGTTTTTGCCTGTTTAGTGAAGAACCTGGAGCAGCACTCAGGTTGTCACCACCCCATCCCCTCAAGTATCGTTTTCTACCCTAAGTCTGACCTGTTGGTCAGTTCAGCATGGGTGTTGGCCCATTTCCTACCATCCCACAGGCATAAGTAGAAGTGCCAGTGGAGGTGCACTCTCCTGGAACAGCTCTTTTCTCAGTGGAAGTTTTGGACATGGATGTGTTTCTTCCTATCAGTTTCAGGTAACCAGGACAACAAGAGGATGTCACCCAATTCCAGGATTCTTGCACATAACAGAATGTGGAGGGTATATTTGCTGCAAAGGTGAAGGAATTGCTGAGGGTGGGCAGACACCTGCAGCAATTGCATTGCTGCCTATGATTCTAACTGTTGCAAAGAAATCTGGAACAGCACTTTCAGGAATACTTGACCATGGACACGCTAGGAGACTAGCGAAACTGCACCTCAACTCCAATAATTGCATTTGATCACAGTTTAACATTAAGTAATAGGTTACAAAATGGAGACTGAGGTAAGGGAATATGACCACTTTACTGTGAAATACTTGCATAACTAAATAAGTGATTGTATTTTATTCATGGACTGTGTTGTTTGGGGAGATAAGGCTATCCTTGGCAGCCACAGGTAAGCATGATTACAGTGAATGTGAAATTTATGGAGCCTCCATTCTGTGGAATATTGAGAAACAATGGCAGGCCCATTCACTGGAAGTGGTTCTCAACCAGAGTTTTGGGCTATACTCTCCCTGTCTGAACACAGTGCCTTAGGCTCCTTTGTACGTGAAAATAATATTGTATTAGGAGGTGCTGTTCCTCATCCTGACAATGCAGGAGCAAGTCTCATCCATCCAATTTACAAAGGTGCATTGCTCCAGCTGCTTGTCACTTTAAATGCAAATGTTGCTCAGCAAAATTAATGGCTGTACAAACAAGTAGGGCTGGGAACCAAAAGGTGTTTACAAAACATTCAGTGTGCAAACTGCAAAATGTTCCCGATCAAAAAAATGTAAAGGCAACATAAATCAACAACAGCTTGCCTTTGAGAAGCAATATTGTGCTTGGCTTTCAAACACTCAGCTTTTGGGTGGTAATAGGGGCGTTAATTGGTTGGAGGCCAATCTGCCCCTCACTCAGGAGGAAGTTTCACCTCAGGGAGCTGCTGGCCATCTGATGGGCCAGCAGATCTACAGTCCCAGCAGTGCTACTGGGAGTGGTGGCCACTGCTAGGACTACAAGTTGTCCTATTAATCTGAGTGCTGGAGCCCACAAGACAAGTGTCATGGTGGGGATGGGAGGGGGGACACGGGTGGGTGAGGGGAGAGGAGTTGAGGGGAGAGATGGTGGGAGTCATGATGGCAAAGACAGGCGGGGATGGAGCACCTGGGGGTGGGGGCGGGGGGGATTAGCGGAGGCAAACCTTGGGGAGGAGATCCGATTTGGAAAGGGGGACAGTGATGGAGGTGCCTCCCCATCCTTTCCCACCTGAGTCCTGGGCAGGATGGCCTGGGCTTCCTCCCCAGTCCCTGAACCCCTCCCAATGTCCAAAAAATTGCAGCTGGGTGGGAGGTGGCCCTTAAGGGCCCCAACTGGGACAAAAGCTGTATATATTCAGCATTTAACAGAGGTCTGTGCATGTTGGAGCATGGCCTCCTCTGCGTCCTCTTAAAGCCACTGCCCCTGACGCCTCACAGGACTGGAGTGGACAATCAGAGTTTTCCTGTGTAATATGCTTTGGTCCCTCCCGTACTTTCCTATACTTTCTTTACATTTAGGTTGCTACACATGGCTGAGTAAACATTAAGAAAATGCTGGAAACAAAGTGAGTAACTTTTTAAATCTAAGGCTATGATTTCATTTGTCAGTTATTTTGAAGTGAGTGATTTTTGCCCCTTTTAAGATAGTCCCAATGTTTTTTCATTTTTCTTCCTTTGGCTTGGGCTCTGTTTCTCTTTGTTTCTATTACTTCTTTTTTTCACGTTCCCTTTTCCCTCCCACTACTGAGTGACCAGTGTCCAGTCAGAGATCAGAGCATCTTTAGTCTGAACCGTTCAAACCAGGGAACTATTGTCACATGTCGGGGAAACAAAAACAAGGCTTCTGGGATTCTCGGAGGTAATGCATTCTTTTTTTTCTAGGATTGCATTTTTTCATTGTGATCTTTAAATTGTCAGTTTTAAATCTGATTTTTGTTTTGAAGTTTTGGTGGTCATTTATAATGTACCACAGGAAGATAGCTGTAAAAACAAATGAATAGCTGTGGTTTGTTGTTTTCCTGCTCAGAGGAGCATTTGGACCTGATTTTCTCCTTGAAAACAGGAATTCCTACAAACTTAAGAGTACATCTACCATCAGTTCATAGTGAAAAACTATCCCTTTGGATTCCAGGTACATTACTAGCTCCTGTTAATATGGATAGATCAATTTACATTCTTGCTCTTCTCCCAGTAAGAAACTGATTTGGATTAACAAGGAGCCATTGAACACTAAACAAGGCAATCTGGTACTAATCATAAACCACTTCTATGCTGACCCAGTTTTGGATTGGATTCCGGGAGCCTGACATTCATGAGCCAGCTTCTGTATTTACAAAACTAAATTCCATTCAACAAACGAGCTGAATTCCAGAGGAGAGGTGAGAGTGACTGCCCTTGACATCAAGGCAGCATTTAACCTTGGGTGCCCCAAGGAGCCTTGGTAAAACTATTGTCAACAGGAATCAGGGGAAAGTTCTCCACTGGCTGGAGTCATACCTAGCACAAATGGTTGTGGTTGTCGGAGGTCAATAATCTCAGCCCCAGTACATCACTGCAGGAATTCCTCAGCATAGTTCCTAGGCCATCCATCTTCAACTGCTTCATCAGTGCTCTTCTGTCCAACATAAGATCAGAAATGGAGGTGTTTGCTGATGATTGCACAATGTTCAGTATGATTCACAACTCCTCAGATTTGAAACAGTCTGTGCCCACATGCAGCAGGACTTGGGCCACAATTCAGGCTTGGGTTGCTAAGTGGCAAGTAATATTTGTCTCTGCTGGCAAGATCCCTCTCTAACAAGGGAGAACCTAACCATCTCCCCTTGACACTCAATGGGGTAACCCATTGCTTGAAACCCCCACCATCAACATCCCTGGGGGTCACCATTGACCAGAAACTTAATGGACCAGTTAGAGCTAAATACTGTTGCTTTAAGAGCAGGTCAAACACTGGGAATTCTGCAGCAATTAACTCATTTCCTAACTGCTGAGAGCCTGTGCCCCACCTACGAGGCACAAGTCAGGACTGTGTTTGAAAACTTTCCTCTTGCCTGGATGAGTGCAGACCAACAACATGACTTGCTAGGTGCTTCCAGTGCAATTGTAAATGGCTTTTGCCAGCAGCACTTGTGTAAAGCCCACCATTTTGGCTTTGGATGCTGGTGGACTGATATCACCATCCACACATCCAGGCTAGGAATATGTTTCACCATATGGGTTTTTGCAGAATTTCCCCCTACATCAGGTTATGTTCTGGCCAGAAAACAGAAAGTTGCAAATTTAAGATTGCATGTTCACAATGGCTTACAGGCCTGTGAGTTTGTTGCTTTGCTGCTGAATCCACATCACAGTACAAATTGGAAAATTTGGCACCAACAAAACCAGGTTATATGACAGAACTACTTCCCTGGAATATAGGTGGAGTATCACTTTCCTCAGGAAAAAGGTTGGACTTGAATGAGTTATCTGCTGGTTCCATTAACAACTAATTTCTCGATTTCTTCATTCTGTCTCACTGTGTGGCTGTGTCTCTTTAGGTAAACCCTTTTATCATGCTCTGTGGGGTCAACTTTGACTTTTGGGTGGCTGACTGCCAGAGGGTGCTGGTTGATTGTCCCGGTGGCAAAGATATGGCTGCAATACCGAGGCTTCGAGGCAATACCGAGTCTTACGATCTCTTGGTCTTTTATGGTCTTATGGCTCCGACAACAAGCTGCGGGGTGTGAAATGAGTGTTTCATTGCAGCTCGCCAGATTAAAGGTAGCCAGTATGGCCTGCCTGGACTGGCAACAAGGTAAATGTGGGAGAATCATGATCGCAAAGAGGTGTCCTAATGCAGCAGCAACCAGGATTATTTTTCTCAGCACCCAAAGGAGCACTCATGCTCCACCTGGCCCATAAAAATAACTTCAAACTTTTGCTAGGCCTCTTCAGATCTATCGTTATTGAATGAGAGAAGGCACAGCACATGATCTAACACTAGAGTCTGGATTTTCCTGAGGGCTTCGGGACTCCAGTGTCAGGACCAAATGGGGGTTCTGAGCCCACATGTGGGGGCAACAAGATGTGTGTCGCAATCTTTCAAGAGGCGGCCTGTAAGTTTTAGTTTTGGGAGTCACAGATTACCTAAAATCGGTGGTCAGGGACTCATAAGCGATCTGAAGGTTGTCTATTAAGTTCATTAAGAAGTGACAGTCTAGATATGGCCAAATCCTTTCTTATTGCAGCTACTCCTACCAGAAGCTCTGCTGCCACATATGTTGATGACGTTCCATGACTAACTATGGGGCTTATTCTGTGTCAGGTCCCAGACTCTTCACAGGTGACTGGCCGCTTGTCTTCCAAAGCATCATGTGAGTGTCCCGGAAGTGTCACGCATCTTGCTGGCAGCTTCCCACACGGCTCAAGAGAAAATCATGGGCAGCTTCTCTCACATACAGCTCCTACTTCCATATAACTATTGATGGCTGAGATCTGCTATACCAGTCATGGGATTGGAGTGCGAAACACTGTCACGTGGCATGGATTCTGAAACAGCGGAAGAGAATTTAAAAAACAATATTGCTTATCAAAAAATAATATAAACATAAAAAAACATGAACAGAGACAAACAATTTTAAACTTTTGGAGAGAAATGCATAAAACCAAGCTTTATTATTCAATGGAAAACATGGCCTTGGAGAGGATGCACCACCTATACCAGGGCCATCAACATATCCCAAACAGGAGGTCATTATTATGATTACCCACAGATTCTGATCTAGGAGCTTTATATTTTTATGGAAAAGAGCAAAAACTGTTTCCACTGGAGTAATTTATTAACTTGGCAAAGCCAACATTTCAAAGCTGTTTGCTTCTATACATAGTGTATTTTCCATTTATTGCGTCACTACATCAGGAACACACTTTATATATATATTTTTAAATATGACCATAGATGCTGAAATTGAACTCAAACAAAATTGCAAGATTTATTTGCAGGTGAGTTTTTTTCCGCAATACATATTGCTTCCACTTATTAAACTCATTGTCGATCGCAGGTTGTTACTGGGAGATTTGTATCACAGTTATACTGCCTGCATCACACCAGTGAGAAGTTAAAAATAGCTGGAATGTTCCTTCATTAGTGTTATGTTCTGTTTGGTTCTATGAGAATAAATACAGCATTCGTTTTTACTTCATGAAACATTCCACAACCACAAATGGGTGTCAAATTGGGATTTAAAACTCTGTCAAGTATTACTTTTTGTAAAATGGTTAATGCCCTTGTGTAAAATTGGGGATCTATTTATTTTAAATATATTGATGACTTTGGTAAAATAACCCACATAGGAATCGCCTCCTTTTAGCTGCCTAGGCTCTGGAATTTCCTTCTTTTCCCTCTACTTCTCCTCCTCCCTGTTCTCCTTTTAGACCCACCTTTAAATCCATCCTTTTAATCAAGTTTTTGGTCACTGCTTCTGATGTGTCCTTCCTTGGCATCTATTGTTTTGGTTGTACTTCTGTCAAACGCTTTGGTTTTTTTTTAATGTTAAAGATGCGATATAAATTAAAGTTGTTATGCCTGTGCAAGAATTATACTTACCAACTGCCCCAGCTGAGCATGTCTCCATGTGAGCGAGGTAGTTAATGTTGCTGGCAATCTTCAGAGATTTAGCATTCTCTCAGGAATCAAGGCTCATTGAGCTATTAGGTGGAATTTTCCCAGGCAAAGGGCGGTAGATTTGGTTGCATGTAAGGAGTTAAATCCCTAAAAACGGTGTTGGATTGGGAATCTGACATCATTCCACCCCATTCTGGGTTTTACCCAGGCTTGTTGAGGATGAATGGGAAACCCCCATGTAGCACTCAGGTAAGGCATTTAAATATTATAATAAGCAATTAAATTCTGTTTAAATCAAAGATTCTACATTTAACAGGCAGTGGACCTAATTCCCATATCTCTGTCCTTGCCAGGGTCACCCAAGGCGAGGACAGAACGGTGAGCGCTACTTCCGGCTGCGAAGCCTTTGATCATTGAAATTAAAGAACTGTAGCCATGGCCATAGGTGAGAGGCTACTGCTCACAGCATTCCTTCAGTGCTTTCAGTGCAGGACTGGTCAATGGCATTTTCCGACTGTCAACTTTCACTGCAGCATAGAAGCAGCTTATGCAGCTCTACTTTATACCTCTGGCAGAGAACAAAAGGAGCAGCAACACCAAGACCAACAGCACCAGCAGGAGTAGGGACAACAGCAGCAGCAGCAGCACCAGCTGCCTTCTCCTCAATGACCTGCCACTCCTCAAGGCAGAGGGGATGAACACAGAGATCCAGCACCAAGAGGTGACACCTCCACCCAACATAGGATCTACAGGCAGAGGATCATGAGTGAGCACCACTGCCTCAGGAGGCTCAGGTTTTCATGGCAGATTGTTGTGGACATCTTCAGTTCCCTGGAACACCAACTCCTTCCCAGTGGACCAGGAGGGCATTGACACAAGCCATCAAGGTGACTGTCACTGGATCCCCATCTTGGTCTCTACCTTTCCCTGAGGTTATGTGCTCTATTCTCTTGCAAGGAGAGAAAACAGAGGGTTTTGACTGGTAAGAATGACTTGAGTGGGGGAGCAGGGAAGGGCAACATATGTGGTGGATGGCTGTGAGGCATGGGTGTGAGAGGGAAATAGGATGAGGGTGAGTGTGAGTGCTGGCTGTTCAGGTGGGGATTGGAGGTGCCTGCAGAGAGAGGAAAGAGCGGAGCTGCAAGGTGCATTGACCTGAGGAGAATGCTGGGGAAGTCGGAATGTGGGGCACTGTCTCTAGGCTGGAGGGATCACACTTCTGCTGCTAACTTCCTTGGTCACCTCCATGCACTCTTGCTTGGTTGCAGAGATTGTCCTCTTCCTCCCGTCCTTGGGAGAGTTCAACTCCCTACAGTCCCTCAGATCCCACAGCAGCACCTCCAGGTAAGAATGAAAGACCCAGTGAGCAGCCCTCCCAGGTCTCCTTTCCATTCCGATTTGTGCTACAGCCTGAAATATCCATGTCCGGTTGACTCATTCTAACCCATCTTGTGGTCTGTTTGATGAGAAACACTTTTTTTGAAGACCCTGCGGTTCATCCTGTCCACCCCTTCTGATTGGTTGTGGATCCCGGAGGCCGGATGCTCATGGCATGGCTCAGCCAAAAAGCCTCAACTAAAGCCCAATGAAGACTTATCAATGAGTTCCTGACCCACTCATGGTACCACCATTCTGGCAGGGACTAAAATTCTGCCCTCTCTATCAGGTCCCACAGGTTGCATCAGCAGGATCAGCAGAAAATGCCTTGACATTTGATTTGGAAACACAGAGACAGCAACCACCTCAGTCCCAAGAGGTTCATATGCACAAAAAATCAGCTCACCATTGCTACAACCTCAGGACATGTAGGAGAAGTTCACATTCAAGGTTTAAGGCGCAGAGAGACAGGCAAGGTCTGCTCTGATGACAGAGTGAATTCTGTGGTGACACATGGTAATACAATGAATACAATAATTATTTTGATCTTTATCGATGGAATAAAAGCAGAATGTTGTGGGAAAGGGAGATGCTATTGTGTTTACCAAATATGGTAAAGCCAATTCTTCAATGCCGTAGAAAAGTGAACCCAAGCTGGGATATGGGTGTCTGGGTGTATCCACAAATATATACATAAGTTATATATTTTCACAAGAAAACATCTATTATCAAAGCATTTCTCACATTTCATGAGACAGGCACTGGAATCTTCATTCTTCTGCTCTAAATTGTCTGCTTCCAATTCATCCTCCCTTCCTCAGTGGTTCCTCAGCCTTCAGTTGTATTCCTCTCCAATTATGCCAGATGCAGAGGTCAATGATTATCCCTGATAATTGAACATGGAGCACCACTTGACAGTAGAATCGTGTTTTCAATATCGGCAGATGTGTTCTAGAGTTACCATGGTAGACATATGGGCCTCATTGTATCACTCCTCAGAGGCACAGTGGCAAATTCTGACTAAGATATGCTATCACAGGAAAAGGCACTTCATTGGCTGTCAAGTGCTTTGGGATGTTCTGAGGTTATAAAAGGTTCTATATAAATGCAAGTTTTTTTTCCCCTTTAACATCAAAAGCCAGGTTTTCAAGGGTAATTCTTATCTCCAAATTGGCAGATAGCTGTTACAGATGTCTGTCTTATTATCAATGCACCACTGCAAATGCCAGGCTACTTTGTGTTGATGTACAGGTACTTTTTCCTGTACTAACATATCAGCTGCAACTTTAAGGAGTGATATCCCTTTCTGTTTATGTAAACCACCATATTCTCAAATAGCAGTCTGATAACTACAAGTGTGCATGACCCTTGAATGCTTGGGAAACCTGCTACACTGAACAATCACAATGTTCTCTCAAAGTAGTTTCCCAGTTCTTTATTAAAGATCTCAACATAAAAGTTTATTGCAGCTTCATCCTAGGATAGATTTTTCCTTTCACTTTGCCTGGGGCAATTGGCAATCCCCAGTTACAGCTAAGAGAAAAAGGGTCAGGGACCAGTTACATCAGGCCCAGTCCTGCCCTTCATCTTCTATAAGCAAACTCTTGCAAAGCTCAGCTGCCCAAGGCCGTTCCTGCATGGGATCATTTCCACTTATAATCCCCGCCCTTGGTGATCTAAATTGTTTCCTGGTACCCTCATTGCGATGTTTAAATCCCTTGGCATTGAACATCCCTAGCTTTGTTACTGACTCCAGCCTTACAAACCTCCACACATGTTCTCCATTCTCTTGTGCATTCTATCCTCCTTTTGCTCTACGATTGGTGACATTCCCTTCAGATACCTGTGTCAAATGCGGAAACTTGCTTCCCAAACTCTTGTCTCTTTACCACCCTGTTCTCTTTTAAGAACCTCTTTCAATCCCACCTATTTTACCGAGCATTTGGTCACTCCTCAAAACTGTTCTTTATTCCTGTGAAGTGCCTCTGTCCATTTTCTCTGATAAAGGTGCAAAATTAATACAAGCTGTTGCTATTATTTTAAATCAGCACATTCTTCTTGAATAGTGTCAACTGATACAAAAGTTGTGAAAGGCATAATCTGAGAAGAACGCTGATAATTGTAATTCATCGGAAACTGGGTTATTCTTGTTTATAGGTGATTTCCCCATATTTGTAAAGTTTTGGGTAAATATGAAAGAGACAGAAATATAGTTTTATGGGCTTGTTTACTCCTTCATGATGTCTGGAATGAGCTTGTTATTGTCTTTTGTATAGAAGCTGTTGCTGCTTTACTGAAGAGAAACTTTCATTCATGTTCAAACAGGGATGAAGCTGTCCAGAACCCATCAAGCCACAGTACCTAAAAGCAGAGCGTCTACTTTGACCGGGTACAATTGATCATCCCACTGTCATCTCTAACTCAACTCCTCATGTTCTCCAAACCAAACCCCGGCCCAATGGAGCTGCAGTACAACATGAGATACAAAAAATGCCGTGCTGTAGAAATTCCACAGTGATTCTCCAGGTCTCCCACTGTAATATCAGCAGGAGATTGGTTAAACCCTCAATAAAATGGTAGAAAGGGCTGAAAATTAACATTTATCTCCCCTGATATAATGACTGGTGATTGGCCCAGCATGTTCTGGCATTTCTACATGGAGCACAGTAAGACATTAGTCAGACAACTTAATCATCACCTGCTTTCAAAATCACTGACTCACATAAAGTATGGATTGTAACATGCAATGTCATTCAATGTACTCAGTGACCCACTCTCCACAACTGCATTCGCTCTCCGTGAGCTTTAAATTCGCTACAATGGGAAGAACTGCACCCAAGCATGGAGTGTGTGAACACAGCCTTGCTGCATAAATGAGGGTAAGATGACTTAGATTTTCAAGGGCCAGTTTTGTGAGCCAAGCACCCATGTGCTCAAAATAAACTTTACTATGCGGCTACCTGATTTGCAGAATTATCCTCAAAAGTTACAATTATGTCTCTGTCGTATGACATGGCCATATTTATCAGGTCACAATGTTTGGTATATTCCTTTTGAGTGAAAGAAATGGTATTTACTAAGTCAACATGAAGGTTTTGAAATCATACTAATAGGGTGGCCAACTATGATTAAACATATTCCTGGAAGTTTCATCACATGACGTGCCCCCACACTCTTGCCACATCAACACATCCATCCTTGTGAAGCACTGTCTTCCTATACCAATTGGAAAGCAAAAAGACTCGTTACCCAATTGACCGTCAGCCAAACCGCCTTTTTTTCCCCCCATGTTCAATATTTCTATATCTGGTAAAGAGAAAAGTTCAAAGAAAATTACAAAAGAATCCAATCTTTTTTAATGTTTCAATGATTGTTCTCCAGGGTTGCATATAGCAGTGTCCTGGAGAATGATCTTCAATTCCTGGAGACTCCAGGCCAATCCTGGAGGGTTGGCAACCCTGCATAATAATGTTCTTATTTTCTGGTGTGTCCAATCTACATAGAACCAATTGCAGATTATGACATTGTTAGCAGCCAGATGTAAGAGATTACAGAAAGCCAGAGAGTGTTTAGTACATAAGAGAACCATTACTAAGGCCCTGAATTTTCTCAGGGCCTGAAGCTCACCTCCAGCTTGAGGTCAGTTGGGAGTGCAGCATAGCGAAAGAAAACACCAGGGTCCATATTTTCATTCCGGGGTTGGGAATCTGACACCTGTATCACTTCCGGGTCCCAGCCCCGCACTGTGTCAGTGTCAGTGACATGGCCCTCTACCCAGCTCTACTTGTCCCACCCCACCTTAAACCAGCTTATATTTCACCTCTTTTCTATTGTTCCTTAGTTCTGTTGAAGAGTCATACGGACTCGAAACGTTAACTGTGTTCCTCTCTGCAGATGCTGTCAGACCTGCTGAGTTTTTCCAGGTATTTTATTTTTGTTTTGGATTTCCAGCATCCGCAGTTTTTTGCTTATATCTCAGTGACACAACACCATTTTAAAATGCAAAAGGCCTAATTTGCCAGGGGTGAATTCAGTGCCCAATTAGCAATGCCAGGAGTGACCTGGAGGCGGGACATAGTTACCAAGTCCCCTATGAAAAGGTGAATGGCAGCCATGACTGGATTTGCCATTCATTGATGTGATGGAGCAACAGGAACATCAAATGGCAAGTTTTGGCATAGGCAGGCATCCATGGGTGACACCAAGGCTCTCAAATGCCTCCATTGAGGCTTTAACTGACGCAGTGGCAGACAGGAGAGAAAGTTTTCATCTGGAAGAAGACATGTATCCAGAGACACAAAGAGGGCCTGGATAGAGGTGGCAATGTATGTCAGCAGCTAGGGAGTTACCAGAAGGATGTGGGTCCAATGTAGAAACAGACTCAATGATGTAATAAGATCTGGGAAAGTAAGTGGCAAACGGTACCCGGGTGACAGGCCCCTAGCTCTGTGTGCAGCAGCGTGCATACAAGCTGAGCAGACTGAGTGCCCATAGATCTCCCTAACATTGTCAGAGTAAGTGGCCAGTTATATCACTGAGGCATCAGCTTCCCTAACGTATGAGGCACAATTGAGCAAGGGGTATCTCTGAGGAAAGCCTTCCCTCCTCATCCTATAGAAGAGAGCCTATTACACAAGAGAAATGTTTCAGACTGGTGGTGGTGTGCTGGGCCGCCACACACTAATGGAGGAAGTGGTGATGGAATTCACGTGCATGATGTCAGGCCATGGGCAATGGCGAGATGGGAAACCGTGAACAGCAGGGTCATTGATAGCTCTATCTTCAAGTGAATGGTATGGAGGAGACTCCTGCCCAATGTGCACTATATCTCTTTGACTGTTATCATCTATTAGGTTGGCAGTGCTCATGCACCTGGTGAGTAGCCCGAATTCTCATCAACAGCTTCTTGTGTTTCCACAGAGCCTTCAGCGGAGGGGGAGCTGGGTGTCCCAGCCCAATCGTTGCTGGCCTCCCCAGCAGGAGAGATGTTTCAGAGCCAGCATCATCACATCATTCCTCTGCACCTTCCACCAGTGCAGACACACTCACTTTGGGCCTCAATCAAGATTAGAAGGGGGAGCACTGGGTGAGCAGCACCTCACAAGTGAGAAGTCCGAGTAAGCGGTGGAAAGCACCCCTCGGAGGATGTAGGGCAGACACAGCCATGCTCCACTGGACAAAGATGCAGGATCTCAGGTGTCACATACAAGGAAGGATTTTCTGGAGCATCAGAGGCAGATGAGTTCCTGAATGTTGAAGATCCCTGAGACATTGTGCTGCCATGGACAGACAATGGAGGAGCCCATGCAGTGTAAATGCTCTGTTATGGCTTAGGGTTTTGAGTGCACTGGGAGAGTGGCTAATCTCTAGGAGATCCATTTGCAACACCACTCTGAGTGGATACAGTAGCAGTGCGCTGAAATGCACAGGAAGAGTGAGACTCTCTGTTGCATGGATCGTTCAGAGTTGCTGATTGTGTAGATCATGATGCCAGCTACACCTCAGCTGGTGGTCCCATCCAGCAGGCAATGGCACTATGAAAGTGCTGAAGAAGTCAAAGGGGCTGATGAGGTGCCACACCTCAGGGGGCACTGGCATTATTCCTCACCTTCTCGATCCTCCGTCTTTGGAATCATTCATGTCGCAAGGCCCTGTGACAGAGGCTGTCCCTGTCCTTGCAATGAAGCAGGAGCAGTAGCCTGTGGAGGTGCCCCCAAGAAAACCTCCATGACGAGGATGGAAACAATGGAATGGAGAGATAAGGGAGCAGGACTGCCTCCACCTTACCCTCAGCCACAGGAGGAGGACCCTATATAAGTGGACTGAAATGCAAGGTACATACAAATATACAAATGTACGAAATAGGAGCAGAAGTAGACCATTCGGCCCATTGAGCCTGCTCCGCTATTCGATAAGATCATGTCTGATCTGTTTGTATTACCAATTCCACATTCCCATCTAACCCTGATAACTTTTGATGCCCTTGCCTAACAAGAAACTATCTACCTCCATCTTAAATATATTCAACTACCCCACCTCCACCGTTTTCTGAGGCAGAGAGTTCCAAAGTTGCACAGCTCTCTGAGAGAAAAAAAATTCTCCTCATCTCTGTCCTAAAAGGGCAACCCCTAATTTTAAAAATGTGCCCCCTGGTTCTGGACTCATCAAAAGAGGAAACATCATTTCCGCATCCACCTTGTCAAGACCGTTCAGGATCTTATGTAACTTCAATCAAGTCACATCTCACTCTTCTGAACTCCAGTGGAAACAAGTCCAATCTGTCTAACCTTTCCTCATAAGACAACCCGCTCATTCCAGGTATCAATCTAGTAAATGTCCTTTGAACCACCTCTAACACATTTACACCCTTCCTTAGATAAGGAGACCAAAACTGCACACAGTAATTTGAGATGTGGTCTCACCAATGCCCTGCATAACTGAAGCATAACATCTTCACTTTTACGTTCAATTCTCTTGTAATGAAGGATAGCATTCCATTAGCCTTCTTAATTACTTGTTGTACCTGCACACTAACTTTTTATGACTAATGCACAAGAACACCTAGATCCCTCTGCACCTCAGAATTCTGCAGTCATTCTCCATTTAAGTAATTCTCTGCTTTTTTATTCTTTCTGCCAAAGTGAACAACTTCACATTTTCCCACATTATACTCCATCTGCCAGATTTTTGCCCACACGCTGAACTTATCTATATTTGCCAGCAACCTCTTAATGTCCCCTTCACAACATAATTTCCTGCCTATCTTTGTGTCATGTGTAAATTTAGCTACCACGCCTTCGCTGCCCTCATCTAAGTCATTGATATAAATTGTAAAAAGTTGAAGTCCCAGCACAGGGGACTCTGCTCGTTACATCCTGCCAATCAGAAAATGACCCATTTATGCAAAGTCTCTGTTTTCTCCCAGCCAGCCAATCTTCTTTCCATGCTAATATATTACCCCCTACACCATGAGCTTTTACTTTCTGCAATAACCTTTGATGTGGCACCTTATCGAATGCCTTTTGGAAATCCAAGTATAGTACATTTACAGGGCCCCCTTTATCCATGGCGCAAGTTACTCCTTCAAAGAACTCCAATAAATTGGTTAAACATGATTTCCCCTTCACAAGACCATGCTGACTCTTCCCTATTACCATGAGTATTTCTAAGGGCCCAGTCATAACCTCCTTAATGATTGATTCTAGCAACTTCCCCACAACAGATGTCAGGCTAACTGGCCTATAGTTACTTGTTTTCTGCCTCCCTCCCTTCTTGAATAAAGGGGTTATATTTGCTTTCCTGTCTGATGGAACCTTCCAGAATCTAGCAATTTTTGGAAAATTAACATCAATGCGTCTATTAGCTACCTCTTTTAAGACCCTAGAATGAAGTCCATCAGGACCTGGAGACTTGTCAGCCCGCAGCTCCATCAGTTTTCTCGGTACTACTTCCCTAGTGATTGTAATTTCACCAAGTTCCTCTCTCCCTTCCATCTCCTGATTTACAGCCAATACTGGAATGTTTTTTGGACCCTCTATAGTGAAGAGAGAAACAAAATATTTGTTCATTTCATCTGCCACTTCCTTATTATCTACTATTAACTTCCCATTCTCACTCTCTAGAGGACCAACACTCACTTTACTTACTCTTATCTTTTTTAAACACCTGAAGAAGTTCTTGCTATCCGTTTTTACATTTCTAGCTAGCTTCCTCTCATACTTCAATTTATTTCTCCTGATTAACCTTTTAGTCATTCTCTGCTGTTCTTTATATTCTGACCAATCGTCTGACCTGCTACTCATCTTTGCGCAGTTATATGCTTTTTCCTTAAGTTTGATGGTTTCCTTAACTTCTTTAGTTAACCGAAGTTGGTGGCTCTTCCCTTTAGAATATTTATTTATAGAAATATATATTTAATACTTATTTTGAATATTCTGAAATAATCCCTTAAATGTCTCCCACTGGTCCTCTATTGATCTATCCTCTATCCTAGTATCCTAGTTCACTTCAGCTTGCTCAGCTCTCACATCCACTTGGTTGCCCTTATTTAAGCTTAAAATATTAGTCTTAGACCCACACTTTTCTCTTTCAAACTGGATGTAAAACTATGATATTAAATGTACTTAATAGGTCAGCTGGTCAGTTTGTAGTCATTAACTTATCCTTTAATAATAATTGCTCATGCTTTTGATCAGGCTTCTGTGTTACTATTGCTTGATGTTGAAAGGGAGATGGAATGGTGATGGTGCCTGGAGCCTAGGTTTGCAATGGCACCATGGTCTGTGTTGTGGCAGACTGTTGGTGGTGGAAACCCCATTCTCAGTGTTTTTGGCTGGCAATGGGATTCTCCAGATGTGCGTGTTTACTGGAGAACTTCTCTCTCTGATGGTAGGTGATTTACAGAGTCATCTGTCATAAGGACTGAAAAGTGCCGCTGAATTTGCAGGGCCCTTGTGGCTATGCCATCCTACCAATTCCCATAAAGCCTGCGATGGCCTCAGCAGCCTTCTTTCAATACCTGGGCACCAGGCTCCTCTGGAGCACCCTCTTTGTCCTCCTCTTCTTCCTCACCCCCACCCTCCGAGGAAGAGTGACATTCTAGCTCCAGACCTCTTTGTATAGTTACGTTGTGCAACATGCAGCAAGGACACGCTGGCTGGCTCATAGTGGAGGGCATAACCCAAGCAATCAAGGCAATAAAACCACATCTTCAAGATGCCAATGGTCTGTTCAATGCAGGTTATGTGTTAGTAGATGGGGTCGTTGTAGTGCCTGTCTGCATCCATGTCTGGGTACTGGATAGGTGTCAACAGGCACCTCATCACAGGATAACACATCCCCCCGAAGCCATCCACAGAGTCTGGATGTTGGCCTGAAGAGTTGCAGCACCTGGGACTTGGAAAGGAATCATGAACCAAGTATACACCTGCAAAATGTGCTTCCTGTGGTCACAGACTAGATGTTGTCAGTGCCTTGATAGCTCTGTGTGTACAAGCAATCACCCCCTGGACCTGATGGAATCCCCAATGCTCTCTGTGCAATTCCCCATCTGTCTCAATATGGATGTATTCCTTTTTCCTCTGGATAAGGACATCCTTGATCTGCCTGATAGCATGATGAGCTGCCAGCTGCAAGATGCCAGTGAGCTGATTCCTGGAACAACCCAAATACATAAAAATTCCAGACAATGGTGATCTTGACAGCTGCAGGCAGGGGACTGCTGTGGGGGCCGTGAGGCATCATGTAATTATGGACCAGAGCACAAATGTTCAAGGACATCTGCCAGGATAGTGCATTCTCCTACGGTGATGGCACTTTGACATTTTCAGGTAGCTGACTCTTGGGCAATGTCTTGGGCAGCACCTTCTTCCCCTTGCAGCACCTGGTTGTGCTCCTCTGAACCCGCCTTGATCAGGAGGGTGCATCTGCTGAAGCTCCTCTTCACCACTCTTTCCAGTGTCAGAGTAGCCTGTTCCCATTCCAGATCCCTCAGCTAGTACTTTTTTGTTCACCAGGACTCTTCTACCAATCTCTGCTGCACAAGTGACGTGAGCAGTCTCAGTCCCTCTCAATGGCCATATTATTCACTGCTCACAAATGCTAGCCTCTCTGCAACTCTGTACCATTTCTTCATTAGCTGAGCTTTATTCTCCGGTTCTTCTTAAGTATGTTGACCAGTCCATCCATAAGCCCTCATGGTTCCTCACTGTGTTAACGACAGCTGCACCCTGGCATATCCCAGACACTATGTTTTCCCCATGTCTCTTGATTGAAAATTTTAAAACTGCTCCCCTGAGGCCTGTTAATGAGCTTATCAATTAGCTCAATAAGCAGTTAATTGGAGGTATGTGGATTTTCCAGTTCCCTTCCCTTCTGTCCTCCCTTTGAAAACTGTGTCCCATTCCTGAGGTGCCGGGATCCAGTGACACCTTCTGGGAATGCAACTTCCAATGTGTGCCTGCACCTGAACTCACCTCCATGGGCAACTGAATATTCAACTTCGGGCCACAGCCTAGGTCAGGATTTTCCAATGAACCTGGGGCAGTGGGATTCCCATTTGACCCAAGCATGACTCATGGTGTTGGAGATGACAAAGATGGGGAGAAATGGATTTCCCTGGCAGGAACGGAATTTATGAGTCATAGAGTGGAAGCCCTGTAAATGATGGTAACATCGCATTTCCCATCATCTCCCCCGTCAACTGGGTGCCCAAGGTGAACCCAGGCTTGTGGGGGCATGCATTGAACTTGTTCTGAACTCACACAGACAGCAGAGGAGGCCAGCAGTGCCTAACCCATGATGCTTATGGCAATGGAGCAGGCCCAAGGATATCTAGCAATTAGCTCAAGTGGAGGTGATCCCACAAAAGATAAGGGCAACACTATCTGGAAACAACTGAGGAGCAATGTGTACTGTAGCTTTGACTGAGCACAGAAAATATTGCAAGATAAACTGCAGGCAAGATCAGGAAAATCAAAAGCACTGTCGGTAGAAATCAATGAAACATCTATGTTACCGGCATCTTCCAAGAAACCCTTAACCCAAATCAATGCTTTTGCAATGAATTGCTGTTTTGTAGTAGTTACTTTACTGAAAGTTTACTCCTCCTTTGGTTCAAAATAAACACCAGCAGCAGGAGAAAAAAAGACAGCTTGCACACTTTTCAATGTATGGGCTATTTTTGACAGCACACATTACCTATTTTTGCTCCTGCATATAATCCTGGGCCTTATTACATGAACATCCTTTAACATTGTTGTGGGGTGGCTGAGCTGTACTATTAGTAATAGAGTTGATCTGCAGACACTTCTTGGTGGAAACATTAAGTTTATTTACAATATACCCAGCAGCAACTACATGTGTGCTTTCAACTCCAACTCCTTCTCTGCATTCACTGCAGAGGTAGCCCATGCTACTCTCCTACTGGTTACTACAGATCATGTGATCTTCCTTAACGTATTATTCTTAAAGGTACATTACACACTAAATAATACCATAATTACTACATTCCTCCCCCTCTAACTCGGCTAAGCATATTATATTTACAAGTACATATTTTTCAAGACAACATAATATTTACACTGGGTAAGGAATTTACAAATTCAGTCTTTCAGGTGGTTTCCTATTACATGTGGAAAGTCGCACCTCCACAACTTCAGGTTCTTTATCAGGAACCTCCTTTTCCGGAGTTTCCTGAACATCAGGTGCTTTGGTGGGCACTTGCAGTTCTATATCCTCAACTCTTATAGGAACATCAGACATGTCAGTCCTGGGTTGAGTATCCTCAACAGGAAATGCAGACCCAGTCATGGTTGCTGGTGGAACGAAATCTAGGTGATTTATCTCTCTCTTCCTTAAATGGTCCACATGTTTACGGATGTTCTGGCCTTCCACCTCCACATGTAAGATAGAGGTCCAGTCACTGCATTTATTTCACCCGGTAACCACTTTGGTCCTTCCTCTCGCGACTATGCCAGTTGTGTCTAGTTTTCTGGCTTCCCTGACTCCTTCCCACCTTCTCCTCTGAATTAGGCATTATTAAGCTCAATCTCACCCTGAGATGGTGTTTCAATAATAAATCTGCAGGTGTGACGCCTGTTATTGTATGAGGCGTAGTCTTGTAATGAAAAAGAAAGCGTGCTAGCTTGGTTGCCAAGGAATCATCAGTTAGCTTTTACATGCCTGCCTTGAATGTTTGAACCGCCCTTTCGGCCAGTCTGTTTGAGGAAGGGTGGTACGGTGCAGTTTTTACATGAGTGATACCATTAAGACTGAAAAACCGTTGAAACTCAGCACTTGTAAATGCAGTGCCATTATCGGAAAAGACTACTGGTAGTCCGTGAATGACAAAACTCTGATTTAGTTTCTCAATTGTGGCGGCCAATGTTGGTGACTTCACCTCATATACGTCCAACCATTTTGAATGGGCATTGACAATGAGCAGAAACAGTATTCCCAGGAAAGGTCTAACGTAGTCAATGTGTAACTGCATCCAGGGTCTACCTGGCCACTCCCATGGGTGTAGTGGAGCTGCCGCTGGCAACTTTTGCGGTTGCTGACATTGCACACAGTGCTTTACTAAACTCTTTATTTCACCATCCATCCCAGGCCACCATAGATAGTTGCATGCTATGGTCTTCATTCGGGAAATTCCTGGATTGGCACTGTGTAGTTCAATTAAAAATAGTTCCCTTCCCTTTGGAGGAACTATCACTTGTGCTCCCCACAATAAGATGCCATCCTGGCTGGTTATTTCTTGGCTTCTGTTGAGGTACAGTTTCATTTAATCAGATATGGGCTCCTGTGACCAACCATGTAGCACTTGTTCTCGCACCTGAGGTAGGACTGGGTCCCAACTTGCCCAGTCTCTGATCTGTCAAGCACATACCAGTGAGGAGACTAATAAATTTAACAGTAAAACAAGTTCCTGTGGAATTTCCTGCCACAGGGGCCTGTGGCTCCGAAGAAGAGTCATAAGAACTCAAAATGTTAACTCTGTTTCTTTTCTCTCCACAGTTGCTGTTAGACCTGCTGAGTTTTTCCAGCATTTTCTGTTTTTGTCCTGTGAAACTGGGACGTGCTCATCATTTTCCTGTAAAGGTAAATGACTAAGGGCATCGGCATTTGCGATTTGATTGCCAGGCCTATGTACAAAAGTGTATTCGTATGCTGCCAGGATTAAAGCCCATCATTGTATTCTTACTGAGGTTATGGGTGATATAGCCTTGTCATCACCAAACAATCCTAGCAATGGTTTGTATTTTGAAATGATTGTAAAGTGGCAGCTGTGTACGTACTAGAGAAATTTCTTGACGCCAAAGATGATGGACAGGCCTTCTTTTTCTATCTGCGAGTATCCTTTTTCCGCTGTGATGAGCATTCCTGATGCATAACCTATCGGCCGTTCCATGCCGTTGTCCATCCGATGAGAGAGCACTGCTCCCACTCCATAGGGAGATGCGTCACACGTCAGCACCAATTCTTTCATCTGGTCATAATGCACGAATAGATTGGATGTGTGCAACAATTGTTTTACCTTTATGAAAGCTTCTTTCTGGGGTGCCTCTGAAGACCAACATTGGTTCTTTTTGCAGGGGGGCCAGCATTGTAGACAAATTGGGTAAGAACCGCCCATAATAGTTGATCATTCCTAGGAATGATTTGAGCTGTGAGGTGTTCTTTGGTGCAGGTGTTTCTCTTATGGCTCTCACTTTCTCCTCAACTGGGTGGAGGCCCTGACCGGGTGGAGGTCCTGTGAATCTACGTGGTGACCCAAACAGATTACCTCCCTCGCTTGTAACATGCACTTCTCATTTTTTAAATGCATTCCAGCTTGTAAGAAACATTTTAAGACCTCTTCTAAGCTTGCCAAATGCTCTTTTTCAGTGAATCCTGTCACCAATACATCATCCAAATAGATTATAACCTGGGGCAGTCCCTGCAGTAAGCTTTCCATTGTTCTCTGAAAGATGGCACAAGCAGAGAAGACACTGAAAGGTGATCATGTATATTGGTACAACCCTTTGTGGCTATTAACTGTGACAAATTCCCAGGAGGCATTATCCAACTCTAGTTGTCGATAAGCATGACTCATGTCAAGCTTTGTGTACATTGTCCCTCCTGCCTTGGCATTTAGGTCTTTGATTTTTGGAATGGGGTGCTTGTCTAGCTTAACTACTTTATTAATCGTCAGTTTGTGGTCTCTACAAATTCGGAAGCTTTGGTGGTGATTAAGGATGGGGACTGTGGGTGCTGCCCATTCTGAGCCCAGTTTCTCTAGTCTGTTCAGTTCAATGTCGACTTTTTCTCACAGAGCATATGGCAACGGTCTCCCCTTCATGAATCGAGTGGTTGCTTCCGGATCCACATGAATCTTGGCCTACAGGCCCTGGATTTTCCCCAGTTCATCTTTAAAGATAGTGGCGTACTTTCTAAGTAGCTCTGGTAGCTCTCAACTGGAAAATTTCAGACCATTTTAACTTAATCCTCTTTAACTAATTTTGCCCCAGGAGGCTTGGCCCTTCCCCTGCTATCACCATTAAGGGTAGCTTTGCCAATTGGTTTCCATAATGGACAGTTACTCTGCTTATGCCTTTTACTTGAATGTCTTCACCTGTATATGTTTTTAGCTTGGCGGCTGTTTCTTCTAAACTTAATTGATGTTCAAAATTATTCAAATATCTGAAGGTATGTTCCCCAGTCACTGAAGTGGAAGCTCCCATGTCCACTTCCATTCTAACAGGTGTGCCATTTGCTTTCACTGACAAATGTTGGTTCTGTCTTTCTAACTTTCAGATTAAACAATGAGTAAATGCCTTAATTTGTTGTTTCAGGTTCTTCTACATTGTAGATTTCATTGGGCTTCTTCTTTTGTTTACAAGCCTGCTTAAGTCTTTCCTTGCATTGCCTCACCATATGTCCATTTCTGTGACAACAGCAGCATTTTATTTTTTTAAACTGCCAATTGCTAAAATTGTTTCCACCTGTAATAAAATTATTCTTTGATTTTGCAGCTAAGTTATTTTCTTTATTCTTTGGCTATTTCCCGCTTCTCGGCAGAGTCTCGTGTTTTTCGCGTGACTTTCGTCTGAGGTTTCCCATCCAATGTGGAGGAGAGCGCCATTTTGCACACACTGTATTGCTTTTGAATCTCTTACTGCGCTTTCCAGAGCCAGCACTATCTCTTGCGCCTTCGTGAAATCCAGATTCACTTCGGACAATAATCTTTTCTGAATAGTGTCCTCTTTCACACCACACACTGAACAATCCCTGAGCATGTCGTTCAGAGTCGTGCCGAGCTCACAATGTTCTGTTAGCTGCTTCAAATTTGCCACGTAGCATGCAATTGTCTCACCCGGGACTCTATTTCATGAATTAAAACAACATTGTGACTGAGGGCTTGGGTTGAAAGTGACCCTTCACAAGATCTACCAATTCATCAAGATTTTTCAAATCTGGGGCATTGGATGCTTTCAAACTTTGAATCAAGCTGTATGTTTTGCTCCCACAAGTACTCAAGTATTCACTCGCCTCTTCTCTTTCCCCATAATCTCGTTCGCTTGAAAAAAGAACTTGAGGCATTCTATGTATTGAGACCAATTGCCTGTGGCTGGTTTAAAAAGATCAATTCTCCCAAATTGTGGCATTTTGAGAGGGGGTAACTTCTTCAATTCAAATGGAGCTTGCTACTTACAATCACTGGGCGAGGTACAGTGCCAACTTCTTTCTAGCTTGATTTCTTCTGTTCTATTCTGTTTTATCCTCATTGCCAGTTTGTCGTAGGATGGCTGAGTTGTACTATTAGTGATAGAGTTGATTTGCAGACACTCTTGGGTGGAAACTTTATGTTTATTTACAATATACTCAGCAGCAACTACATGTGTGCTTTTAGCTCCAATCCCATCTCAGCGCTCACTGCGGAGGTAGCTCGCGCTACTCTCCTATTGGTTACTACAGATCATGTGATCTTCCTTAACAAGTTTTATTCTTAAAGGTACATTACACACTAAATAAAACCATAATTACTACAAACATACAGAAGGTTTGCAACCATGTGCTCAAAATCATACATGTCAATGCATATTAGTTAACAAGTGCACATGATTCATTCATACTAAGGCAGTCCAAATGACTGCCTTATTGTTTCAAACAATTCAGTTGCATGAAAGCTTGCATGATACTTCCTGGGAGACAACCATGCATAGTTCATTCATAGATGATGTCAATTCTGGTCAACCTCATACAGAAGTTTAATGGAGTTTAGTGAAGCCCATAATCAAGACAAAATGCAAACCAAGCAAGACTTCAGCATGCTCAAGCAATGTTTCAGATACTTAGATTGGATAGGGTGGGGCATTGGCATATCCCCCTTTGAAAGTTGAAAAAGTTGTTACATTATTCTGTTTACTGTGAAACTTGCCTATCAACAGAATCCTCACTGTGAGGTGTGCAACTGATCAAGGTGGACATTAAAGAATTTCCAGTACCTGGAGACAGGCACTGAATGTTGACACTGGGATATGGAAAAGCATCATTATTACTTATTTTCAGGAGATCTTTAGATCTCAGAAAGGATTGCTCCCTTCCCTTATTTGTATCAAAACAAATACATCTATTCTTAAGAGCGATATATTTTTATACCATTAGAAATAATCTTGTTTGATTCAATATTTTTTAAATAAAATGACAAAATGCAACTTATTTTGAGTGATATATTTTGTTGAATTGTTTTTCTGTGTCTATTTGTATCCAGGTTCTGTCATGCCTTAAACAGAGTAATTACTGTAACATATAATTTAATGTGGAGTTTAGATTATACAGTGTAATGCAATGGTAAACCTGGGGTGGATAAACCAATTCCTGAACAATGGTGAGTGACAGAGGAAGTGATTGTTGTACATACGAACATAAGAATTAGGAGCAGGAGTAGACTACTCGGCTCCTCGAGTCTGCTCCGCCATTCAATAAGAGCATGGCTGATCTGATTGTAACCTCAACCCCACATTCCTGCCTAGCCCCAATAACCTTTCACCCCCTTGTTAATCAAGAATCTTTCTTGCCCTGCCTTAAAAATATTCAAAGACTCTGCTTCAACCGCCTTCTGAGGAAGAGAGTTTCAAAGACTCATGGCCCTCAGAGAATAATTTCTCCTCATCTCTGCCTTAAATGAGTGGCCCCTTATTTTTAATCAGTGATCCCCTAGGTCTAGATTCTCCCACAAGAGGAAACATCCTCTCTACATCCTGTCAAGTCCCTTCAGGATCTTAAAGGTTTCAATCAAGTCACCTCTTACCCTTCTAAACTCCAGTGGATACGAGCCTAACCTGTCCACTCTTTCCTCATAAGACAAACCATCCATTCCTGGTATTCATCTAATAAACCTTCTTTGAACTGCTTCTATCTCATTTACATCTTTCCATAAATAAGGAGACCAGCACTATACACAATTCTCCAGATGTGGACTCACCAGTGCCCTGTACAACTAAAGTATAACCTCCCTACTTTTGTAATCAATTCCCCTCACAATAAATGATAACATTCTATTAGCTTTCCTAATTACCTGCTTACCTGCATAGTAGCCTTTTGTGATTCATGCACTAGGATACCCAGACCCCTCTGAATCTCAGAGCTCTGCAATCTCTCACCATTTAGATAATAAGCTTCTTTTTTATTCTTCTTACCAAAATAGACAATTTCACATTCACCCACATTATACTTTGCTCACTCACTTAACCTATCTATATCCCTTTGTAGCCTCCTTATGTCCTCTTAACAATTTATTTTCCTACCTACCTTTATGTCGTCAGCAAATTTGGCAACTATTCCTTAAGTCCCT
The DNA here is from genome assembly GCF_964194155.1 of Cetorhinus maximus. Taxonomy (NCBI): domain Eukaryota; kingdom Metazoa; phylum Chordata; class Chondrichthyes; order Lamniformes; family Cetorhinidae; genus Cetorhinus; species Cetorhinus maximus. The sequence goes on from NC_135895.1 coordinate 35,491,780, forward strand.
TCATCCAAATCATTTATATAAACTGTAAAAGGTTGAGACCCCAGCACTGATCCCTGAGGTACACCACTTGTCACATCCTGCCAACCAGAAAAAGACCCATATATGCCAACTCTCTGCTTCCTGTTAGCTAGCCAATCTTCTATCCATGCTAATATGTTATCCCCTACACCATGAGCTTTTATTTTCTGCAATAACTTTTGATGTGGCACTTTGTCAAATGCCTTCTGGAAGTCCAAATACAGTACATCCACCAGTTTCCCTTTATCCATAGCACATATGACTCCTTCAAAGAACTCCAATAAATCGGTTAAACATGATTTCTCTTTCACAAAACCATGTTGACCCTGCCTGATTGCCTTGAATTTTTCTAAGTGCACTGCTATAACATCTTTAATAATAGCTTCTAACATTTTCCCGATGACAGATGTTAGGCTAACTGGCCTGTAGTTTCCTGCTTTCTCTCTCCCTCCCGGTTTGAACAAAAGAGTTACAATTTCTATTTTCCAACCTAATGGAACCTTCCCTGGATCTAGGGAATTTTATAAATTAAAAAATAATGCATCAGCTATCTCACTAGCCACTTCTTTCAAGATCTTAGGGTGAAGTCCACCCTGACTTGGGGATTTGTCAGCCGCAGCCCCAACAATTTGCTCAATACCACTTCCCTGGTGATTGTAATTTTCCTAAGTTACTCCCTCCCTTCCATTTCCTGATTTACAGCTATTTCTGGGATGTTACTTGTGTCCTCGATAGTGAAGACCGAAGCAAAATACCTGTTTAATTCATCCACCATCTCCCTACTTTCCATTATCAATTCCCCAGGCGCATTTTCTATATGACCAACGCTCACTTTGTTAACTCTTTTCTTATTTAAATATCTATAGAAACTCTTTATATTACCAGCTAGCTTTCTCTTGTACTCTTATTTTTCTCTCCTTATTAATTTTTTTGGTGTTCTTAATATTTTTTCCAATCTTCTGACCTGCCACCAGTCTTTGTGTAATTATATGCTTTTTCTTTAAGTTTGATATTGTCTTTAACTCTTTTATTTAACCACAGATGATGGACCCACCTCTTGGAATTTTTCTTTCTTACTGGAATGTATCTATTCTGTGTATTCTGAAATATCCCTTTAAATCTCTGCCACTGAACTTCTATTGACATATCCTTTAATCTCATTTGCCAGTTCACTTTAGCTAGCTCTGCTTTCAAACCCGCATAATTGCCCTTATTTAATTTTAAAATACTAGTCTTGGACACAGTTGTTTCTCCCTTAAAATGAATGTAAAATTCAATCATGTTATGATTGATGCTACCTAGGTGTGCCTTCATGAGGAAGGTATCAATTAACCCTTTCTCGTTGCTCAATACAAGGTCTAGTATAGCCTGCTCTCTGGTTGGCTCCAGAACATACTGTTCTAAGAAAATATCCTGAAAACATTCTGTGAACTCCTAATCTTTTTAAAAATTCATTTATGGGATATGGCCATCCCTGGCTGGGCCGGCATTTATTGCCCATCCCTAATTGCACTTGAGAAGGTGGTGGTGAGCTGCCTTCTTAAACTGCTGCAGTCCATGTGGTGTAGCACACCCACAGTGCTGTTAGGGAAGGAATCCCAGGATTTTGACCCAGTGACAGTGAAGGAACAGTGACACATTTCCAAGTCAGGTTGGTGAGTGGCTTGGAGGGGAACTTCCAGGTGGCAGTGTTCCCATTTACCTGCTGCCCTTGTCCTTCTAGATGGTAGCGGTCGTAGGTTTGCAAGGTGCTGCCTAAGCAGTCTTGGTGAATTTTTGCAGTGCATCTTGTAGATGGTACACGCTGCTGCCACTGTTCATTAGTGGTGGAGGGAGTGAATATTTGTGGAAGGGGTTCCAATCAAGCGGGCTGCTTTGTCCTGGATGGTGTCAATCTTCTTGGAATTGCACTCATCCAGGTAAGTGGAGAGTATTCCATCACATCCCTGACTTACGCTTGTAAATGGTGGATAGGCTTTGGGGAGTCAGGAGGTGAGTTACTTACTGGAAGATTCTGAGCCTCTGATCTGCTCTTGTAGCCACAATATTTATATGGGTAGTCCAGTTCAGTTTCTGGTCAATGGTAACCCCAGGATGTTGATAGTGGAGGATTCAGTGATGGTCATGCCATTGGATGTCAAGGGGTGATGGTTAGATTCTCTCCTGTTGGAGATGGTCATTGCCTGACACTTGTGTGCCACGAATGTTACTTGCCATTGTTAGCCCAAGCCTGGATATTGTCCAGGTCTTGCTGCATTTGAACATGAACTGTTTCAGTATCTGAGGAGTCATGAATGGTGCTAAACATTGTGCAATCATCAGCAAACATCCCCACTTCTGACCTTCTGATGGAAGGAAGGTCATCGATGAAGCACCTGAAGTTGGTTGGGCCTAGGACACCACCCTGAGGAACTCCTGCAGTGATGTCCTGAAACTGATATGATTGGTCTCCAACAACCATAACCATCTTCCTTTGTGCTAGGTATGACTCCAACCAGCAGAGAATTTTCCCCCTGATTCCCATTGACTCCAGGTTTTCTAGAGCTGCTACACTCAGTCAAATGCTGCCTTGATGTCAAGGGCAGTCACTCTCACTTCACCTCAGGAGTTCAGCTCTTATTTCCATGTTTGCACCAAGGCTGTAATGAGGTCAGGAGAGGAGTGGTCCTAGCAGAACCCAAACTGAGTGTGAGTGAGCATGTTATTGATAACAAGTGCCACTTGATAGCATCACTTTACTGATGATGAAGAATAGGCTGATGGGGTGGTAATTGGTCAGGTTGGATTTGTCCGCCCTTTTGTATACAGGACATACCTGGGCAGTTTCCCACATTGTCAGTGTTGTGGCTGTACTGGAACAGCTTGGCCAGGGCCACGGAAAGTTCTTATCTATGCTATGCTGTGCAAGGTCTATGCTACCTTTGCCCATCTGATTTTTCCAGTCTATATGTAGATTAAAATCCCCCATGATTATTGCTGTACCGTTCTGACAAGCTCCCATTATCTCTTCTTTTATACTCTGTCCTACTGCATAGTTACAATTAGGGGGCTTGTACAGCACTCCCACAAAATGATGTCTTGTCTTTATCGTTTCTCATCTCAATCCAAACTGCTTCTACATCCTGGTTTCCTGAACTTATGTCATCCCTCTCTAATGTGCTAATACCATCATTAACTAACAGAGCCAGCCCTCCAGCTTTTCCTAACCTCTTGGCCTTGCTAAATATCAAGCACTCTTCAGGATTCAGGTCCCAATCTATGTTATCCTGTAGCCATGCCTCTGCAATGGCTGTCAGGTCGTAATTATTTATTTCTATTTGTGCTATCAGTTCATCTGTTTTGTTTTGAATGCTACATGCATTTAGATACAGAGCTTTTAGTTTTGTCCTTCTTTTATTTTTGTAGTGTCTAGCCTCATCTGATGATTTATTCTTAGATTTGTACTCTCGGGCCCTTCCTGTCACGGTCTGTTTATCATATTTCAAATGTATACCTTTCTCTCTTGCCTTGTTTGTACACTTTGGTTTACCACATCTTCCCAAATATGATCCCTTGCCCTCACTATTCAGTTTAAAATCCTCTCTACTTCCCTAGTTAGGCAGTTCGCAAGGACACCAGCCCCAGCACATTTCAGGCGTAGTCCGTCCCAACGGTACAGGTCCCACTTTCCCCAATATTGGTGCCAGTGCCGCACAACCCGGGAACCCACTTCTCCCACGCTAGTCTTTGAGCCACGCATTCATTTCTCTAATCTTATTTGTCCTATGCCAATTTGGCTCAGGTAATAATCCAGAAATTATTACCTTTGAGGCTCTGCTTCTTAATTTGATGCCTAGCTCCTCATACTGATTATGCAGAGCCTCCTTCCTCATCCTGCCTATGTTGCTGGTACCTACATGGACCCCGACCACTGGATCCTCCCCCTCCCACTGCAAGTTCTGTTCCAGCTCTGCACAAATGTCCTGAACCCTGGCACTGGGCAGGCAACATAGCTCCTTGCTACAGAGGACAGTGTCAATCCCTCTCACTATACTGTCCCCTACCACCACTACATTCCTTTGTGCCTCCCGCACTTGAATGGCTTCCTGTACCACAGTGCCATGGTCAGTCAGCTCATTCACCCTGCAGCCCCCACTCTCAGCCGAACAATCTGAAAGAACCTCAAACCTGTTGGACAATTGCAGAGGCCGACACTCCTGTCCTCTGGGTCCTGTTACCTGCCTCAGCTACAGTCACACCCTCCTGTCCCTGACCACCTTCCAAATCATAAGATCCTATCTGAACAGGTGTGACTGCCTCCTGGTACAGAGCGTCCAGTTAGCTTTCCCCCTCCCAGATATATTGCAGTGTCTGCAGCTTGGCCTCAAGCCCAATGATTCTGAGCCGAAGCTCCTCAAGCCGCAGACACTTACTTGTAGACGTGCTTGCCCTGGATAACACTGGTGTCCAGGAGTGCCCACATGCTGCAGCCATGACACATCACCTGTCCTGCCATGCTTATGTGTTTAATTAATTACATAATTATTTTATTAAATTATTTATTTTCCTTTATATTTATAATCTTGTCACAAATTCCTGTACTATTTTTAAACCTTAGGAATAGAATAGATCTTGACCAGTACCAGATACTCACCAAACAGCTAGCACCTTTCCTTGTAGCAGAGCAAGAACCAGTTTCATCAGGGTGAAAGGGTTAGAAAAAGGAAAAGGAGCATCGCCTTCCCCTCCTCAATGAACTCCCTCAGCTCACCAAACTCCCATATTCCATTGAAGTCACACACTCGGTGCTGGTCGCACTGAGAACGTCTGAATTTATATGTTCTAAACAAAGGGACTAGCTAAGTCTCTGAGTCACCAGGTCCACTTTTCACCGGCTTTTCTAGGTAGTGGTTACTGTCTCCAGGTCCTCTCACACGTCTAGGTGGTGGTTACTATCTCCGGGTCCTCTTTTCACCCGCTTTTCTAGGTGGTGGTTACTGTCTCCGAGTCCTCTTTTCATATAGTCTTTAGGTGGTGGTTACTGTCTCCGGTTCCTCTCACTGTTCTAGGTGGTGGTCACTGTCTCCGAGTCCTCTTTTCGCCCGCTCTCTTGGACTGAACTGGGTGGCAGGCGAGGGACAAATTTGTTTGGTAACGTAAAGTTGTCAAGGCAAATAGATGCCAATAGGTGGCTTTATTTTCTTCTTAGGCAGTCCCTTGGGGCCGAAGATGACTTGCTTCCACATTAAAAATGAATTTTCAGGTGACTGAAGAGTCCATTGCATGACCTACAGTCTCTGTCACAGGCGCGGCAGATGGTGGTAAGGGGAACGGGTGGGTGGGGTGCCCGGATTGGCACGCGCACCTTTCGCTGTCACTGCTTGGCTTCAGCGAACCCTTGGTGATGAGACTTGAGGTGTTCAGCTCCTTCCTGGATGCTCTCCCTCTACTTCGGGAGGTCTTGGGCCAGGGATTCCCAGATGTCGGTGGGGATGTTGCACTTTTTCAAGGAGGCTTTGAGGGTGTCCTTGAAGCGCTCCCTCTGCCTTCTTGGGGCTCGCTTGCTGTGTCGAAGACCTGAGTGGAGCGCTTGTTTTGGGAGTCTCATGTCAGGCACGTGGACAACGTGGCCCGCCCAGCAGAGCTGATCGAGTGTGGGGATGATGGGGATGTTGGCCTGAGTGGAAACACTGACATTGGTGCACCTATCTTGCCAGTGGATTTGCAGGATCTTGCGGAGGCAGCGCTGGTGGTACTTCTCCAGAGTTTTGAGGTGCCTGTTGTACATAGTCCACGTCTCTAAGCCATATAGGAGGGCAGGTACCACTATTGCTCTGTAGGCCTTGAGCTTGGTGCCAGGTTTGAGGTCCTGGTCTTCAGACACTCTCTTCCTCAGGCTGCGCTGGCACACTGAAGGTGGTGTTGAACCTTGTCATCGATGTCTGTCCTTGTTGATAGTTGACTCCCAAAGCATGGAAAGTGGTCCACGTTGTCCAAGGCCTCATCGTGGATTTTGATAATGGGGGGGGATTGCAGTGTGGAGGGGGTGGGTTGGTAGAGGACCTTTCCCTGACGGCTGTTTAGCGTAAGGCCCATGCTCTTGTATGGCAATGGCTTGGAGCTCGGTCTCCAAGCCAGTGTGCAAGCATCATCTGCACACTGTATTTCAATGACAGAGGACGACTTTGGATCTGGTCTGCAGGCAGCGGAGGTTGAACAGGTTCCCATTTGTTCTATACTTTAGCTCCACTCCAGCGGGGAGCTGGCCAAGGGTGAGATGGAGCATTGCGGCAAGGAAGATTAAGAAGAACATCGATGCAATGACACAGCCTTACTTGACCTCGGTCCAAACGTGGATTGGGTCTGTGGTGGATCTGTTGTTCAGGATCACGGCTTGCATATCATCGTTGAGCAGGTGGAGAATGGTGACAAACTTTTGAGGGCAGCCAAAATGGAGGAGAATACTCTATAATCCTTTGCAATTATGTTGCCTTCAAATTTAACTGAATTGTGCTTAACTCTAACCACGGTGCACCATCATAGATGGAGAACGCACTACATTTTCTCAGAAATTCATCTTTCTAAGTGAACAGAGATGATTACATTGCTCCTGGTCACTATGTAATGTTACAATATTAATGTGTGATCGACTAAATATGGCAAGCAACAAGCACCAAGTACACTGTCAGCACCTGGTCCTTGAACGGCCTATATTTATGTACTCAAAAGTAGGTGGCTGGTGACACACGTTTTCTCCCACATTTCTCTTCCCAGCATATGTCCCCTCTACCTGCTTACAGCAGAAATCCCCACATGACTTTTAATAGTGGAATCACCTTAACACTTGCTCCTTGAGGGAGAGGGTGGTTAGGGCGAGACCAGATGCCTCCCACAAACTCGTGGCTAGCACCTTTTGCATTTCGTTCCCTTTTCTCAAAAGCTCACTTATTCTCCCTGTGGCACACAGGATAGCATTACAGCATTGTTACCTAATGCACAGCAATGTCTTGCCACATGAAGCTCTGTGGCAAATGGTGTCTTACTGACAGCATTCTAAAGTATGTTTTCCCTCAACTCTTGTAGGTATCTTACAGGAAGAGTTGACATAGCATCATGTACAAGTTCAACCAAATACCTCAAAGAGCTTTGTTTCACACTCTCCTACATTGGCAAACACCTAATCCATTGTGGGACACAGTCAGTTCGTGAAAGCGAGGACTATTTGATGAAAGAGCACAGAGCATGAACGAGAAATAGTGAGTGCAGATGGAATTACAGGAAATACAAGCTTCTGGACGGGAAGGCAGCTCGAGAGCTGCTTCAGTTGTGAAATCCAGAGGCTTACCTACAAACATACTTTGGTCACTCAGCACCAGCATTTCAGGGATTCACTTGAGAGTGACACCAAGCAGCAAAGGCAGTTTGGAGGCATTCATGAAGAGAATCCATAAGCCATGTCTGTGCAGTGTTGCAGGGCCTTCTCATGGAGCTGCAGAACCCCAATCTCAGCATTTGCAAATGTAAGATCTTGAACAACGTAAGGCTCCACTGCAGAGAACCCTGGAACATGATTTGTCAATGGAACAGCTATGGTGCAAATACATATTCCTGGCATGGCTCCACTAACCCTCCTCCAAAACCCTAATTGGTATGCCTATTGCAGTACTATAGCTTCTCTCAGGGGAACACAGTGCTCTAGAATTTGTATAATCTGCCTGAAATCAGTCAAACCAAAATAAAGACTGGAGGTAAAAGCAAAATACTGCGGATGCTGGCAATCTGAAACAAAAACAAAAATAGCTGGAAAAACTCAGCAGGTCTGACAGCAGCTGTGGAGAGGAAGGCAGAGTTAACATTTCAAGTCTTTATGACTCTTCATCAGAACTGAAGAGAAATAGAAATGAGATGAAATATAAGCTGTTTAAGGGGGGTGTGCTAATGGTGACATTAAGGGTAGAAAGCAGGATGAGCAAGTGACAAATGGCCCTAGTGGCAATGGGGTGGGGGGAAGGGATTGAAATAGGCTAAAAGGAGGAGATAAAACAACGGATGGAAATCCTTTAGCTAATATCACCACTGTCAACACCCCTTTGACCTTTTGTCTATGACATCTTTGGCAATCTCTCCTTTGCCTCCACCTATCACTGGCCCTCTGTCCAGCTCCACCTGTCCCACGCCCCCTAAACAGCTGATATTTCACCTCATTTCTATTTCTCTTCAGTTCTGATGAAGAGTCATACGGACTCGAAACATTAACTCGGTCTTCCTCTCCACAGATGCTGTCAGACCTGCTGAGTATTTCCGGCTATTTTTGTTTTTGTTAAAGACTGGAGGAATTTTAAATACGAACTTACGCCAAGGGTAAATTGAGTTCTGTGATATAAAACACTTTTTAAAAAAACCATGTTGGAAGCCAGCCCAACGCACAAAATAGGTCAGATCGAAATAATGAGGATGGCAAGTTTCCACCAATTGAGACCATTTGTGACTGCTTGAGAAGGTTCTTCAAATTAAGCTGCTGGCCAGGATTTTCTGCTCCTATTCACGTCGGGCGTCATGGCAGGCAGGAGAGGAAAATATCGCGAGAAGGACAAGAATTGGCTTTACATCATTGTAAAACCAATTCGCCATTGTCCGTTGCAGCCTTCAGCGGTGAGCCACTTTTCCCATCGCAATACGTCGGGAACATCATGTCAATATATTTGCCTCTCATTATAAGGACTCCTAGCCGGAATCATCCTCCCACACTGGATCATTAGGGCATGTCAGCCTGCAGTTAGAACGATGTGTTTCAGAACGGTACAATAACAATGTGCACCTGGCGACCTGCACTTTGCTCGTGACTTTGAGGTTTGTTCGCCTACCTTGCATTGTACAGAGCTCGCGGTAATCAGCGCCAGGCTTCGCTGGCAGCACCACATCATGGGGGTGTCAGAGGCAAGTCTCTATATACCAGATCAGCAGTAAGGCAGGAATGGCTTTTAATGGGCTGTAGGGTTAGGGCTGCACTAGGGAAGGGGGTCAGACCTGATCTCAGACCTGGGAAGGGGCTGCAGGGCTAGGGCTGTACTGGAGAAGGGGTTGGGTGGGGGGGGCGGTGGTAACTGGCCCTGGGCATGGGAAGGGGCTGCAGGACTAGGGCTGTGCCGGGGGGTACAAGTGGGGAAGGTTGCACTCAGACTTGGGGGAAGGTGTGGGGGGTGTTAGTGTCCTCAGCATCAGGATGGGGCCAGAGTATGTTCCAGAATGACAGATACCACCTGGGGCCAGAATGGGAGGAGTGCCGAGTGAAGAAGCTTGTAAAGCTTATTGAGTTTGTGAAGACTATCCTTGTCCCATTGCAGGGAGGGGAGGGCATGTCAGTCCAGTCTCAGTCGTGCCCAACATGTTGTGCGTAGGGCATTGTCGTAACATCATGTGCCTCAGTCTGTGAAGTTTCTAGCATCATATTAGGCCGCAGAGGGCACACTCTGTCAGGGGAGTCATCTGCAGCCTACAGATGGGGAAAAGGCATTATGGGGCTATCCAGGGTGTGTGGGATGGGGGATATATGTTTAACTGTGCAAGTGGCCTCAAGATGGGAAGGGGTGAGGTCCACATGAGGGATAGTCACATCCACCCCAAAATGTTCAGGGACTAACAAATGAATATCCACCAAAATGACAATGGGATCAAGGAATATAGGGGGAAGATTGAGAGGTCTTGGATGAGGGGAAGCCCGAACATAAAGCTTCTTTGGGATGATGGGAGGGGTTTCCATATTCACTCAAGGAGGGTCCTAGCTGGTCTGGCAGTGAGAGCTCAGCACCACCATCTTACAACCTGCAGCAATGGTGCAGTACAAAATTCAAATGAGAGAAGTTATGATGATGAGGGCTGTGCAGGTGGATTGGAGGGCAGGTGCATGCACTGGGGTGGGGGGGGGGGGGGTCGATTAAAGGGGCACCCAACTGAATTGTGCATTCCCAAATGAGGAGAGAGGCACAGCTGAGACATGTTAGAAGCATTTCAATGACAACACAGGGAATCAGGAAAGTGAAGCAATGATGAGTGTTCATGTGAGACTAATCCCGCAAAGTGGCACTAATCGATCTCCTTATTTTAACCCCTTGTCTGCAGTGTGGAAATGCCCCAGAGTAATAACGAACTCCAGAGCAATTGGGCGACTGGACAAGCTTCAGAAGCACGTTAGAATCGTGGCGCTGGATGGTTCTCAGAAGAGAAGCCTCAGGCCCCCCCTCAAATAATCTCATTTCCTGACTAAACATTTCCCCTCATGTTTATTCCAAAGAGCGTAGCACTAGAGTGCAGTGAACGAGGATCCCAGCGCCTGGCCTGAAAGCAGCAGATCCAAGCGCCTGGCCAAAGCAATGTCACAGCATTCGGTCATGTAAAGGTGGGGAGGAGAGCACCTTGATACGCACCCTGCATTGGCCATCATTTCAGGGGCGAGTTGTTGCTGACACAGGAACAAAGCCCTTGAATCCACAAACACTGACAAGTCATTGACAGAAAGGGGACCTTTGGAGACGAATGCTGACTTTTGTCTGTTTCTCATTGATACCGCAAAGAGGAGACTATCAGGAAAATGGAGCCTGGATTTAATGCTGCCTGTATAATCATATACATGCAGGAGAGAAGAAGGAGAAGGTTGCAACGGAGGTGCCTGGCTCACTAAAGGGAGGAGCCAACTCATTTAGGATTGAATCCAGAGGCTCGTCATCTGACTTGGACTCAGTAGAATCATGGCCTCCAGCAGTTCTCCGAGCGCTGATGGCCTTGGATATCCCTGCCTCTGTGGACCAGACTGTGTGCTGTGCTCACCAGATTGTGACCCCGAGACTGCCCTAGAACTAGATCCCACTGAGGTGTGTCTGCGATGCTGGAGGGTGAGGGTGAGCGTTGTGATGGATCTCCTCTGGTTCCTCATCCGTGGTGTCGTCTGAGCTGGAGCTGAGTGTTTGGTTTGTGGATGCCCTTGGGTGCTTTTCAAAGGTGCCTGTGAAAGAAAGGAGAGATAATTAGTGCATGGCAGGCAAGTCTAAAACAGGACACTGCACTCACTATATGGTTGACTGAGGGATGAACTGGTGCAGAATCCTCACATTGATGTGTGCTACCCACCTCGCCATCGGCGCAGGCATGGTCCACGTCCTCTCTGGCCAGCTTGATGGCTCGATTCTTGAAGGGAGTGAGGACCTTGATTTCGGCCACTTCAACCCGTCTGAGACCTCTTCCTACAATTGTGTGCAAGCTTGTTCTGCATAAAGACAGATGTAGAGTGTAAGCAAGATGCATGCCAGGGCAGACGATAAGGATGCCTGCCATGTGTGGGTGGTGAGTGCAGCCATGTACAGGATGAGAACATGAACTGCAGAGGATATGAGTATTGGTTATGTGAAGGTGTGTGTGATGGAATGCGTGGTGATGTCCCTTGAGCTGGCAGCGTGTGAGATGCCAGTGAATGTGTGATGGGCCGGTGTGAGTTGAGAATGATGAGATGGTTGACTTACCCTGGCAGCACGGGTGATATCATTCATCCTCTTTCTGCACTGGGTGGCTGACCTCTTCTGTGCTGCATTGGCACTGACCATCATTGCCATTGCCTCCCAGGCTGGAGTGGTGAAGTTGGTGGTCCTCCTCCGGCCATCAATGGGGTAGAGGCCATTGTGGTGGGCCTCGACTGCATCCAGCAGTCACTGAATTTTGGAGCAGCATGCTTCTTCCCTTCGGGAGCCATGTCTTCTGTGAAGCAGTCCTGGGCTGCAGACATTAAAAACATTTCCTATGCTTGCATCATTAACATGGTGGGAAGTGGCACGAAAACCCACTATTGCTACTGGCCAGTAGATTGCCATTTTTTGTGCCCACTGCCACACAGTGCAAATTCTGGCCACTATTTTAGGTGTAAAGGTATAAGTAGCATGTTTTAAAAATTTATAAATATTAAACATTATTACATTTACTAGAAAATGATCAATATAGACCAATGAAACTTGCAAATTGTTTGGTATAGCTTTTTAAAGTAATTGTTAGTGATTTAAAATTGGGATACTTACAGGTGGTGGAGTAGAAATTCTTATTAAAATGTTTATTTTTTCTGATAAATCCCTTTACAGCTGTATTAATCAAAGTGCACCAGGTAACACTCTTAAATATATCAATAAACATTTTTGACGCAAGGGAAAAAGCCAATTTTGTTTTGTTATGCTGCCCAATTATGCTGGTTCATGGAAGATTTTATGTTTCTGATTATGTAAATAATTTTGAGCAGAAACTTGAATCATAACTTCACTTTGGAAAAACAGTGAAATTTGCAAACATATGAACATACAAATTAAGAGCAGGCATAGGCCTTTTGATCCCTTGAGCTTATTCCACTATTTGATAAGATTGTGGCTAATCTGGTTGTGGCTCAACTCCATTTTCCTGTCTACCCCTATATCCTTTGACTCCCTTGTTAGTTAAGATTCGATCTAACTCTGCTTTAAAAATATTCAACGACCCTGCCTCCACTGCTCTCTGGGAAAGATACGCTCATGATCCTCTGAGAGAAAGAATTTCGCCTCATCTCCATCCTAAATGGGTGACCCCTTATTTATAAACTGTGTCCCCTAATTCTAGTCTCTCCCACAAGGGGAAATATCCTACAGCATGAGCTCTTATTTTGTCTAGTAACCTTTGATGTGGCGCCTTGTCAAATGCCTTCTAGAAATCCAAGGACAGCACGGTTATAGGTTCCCTTCATCCACGTTGCTCGTTACTTCCTCAAGTGCACTTTGCACCCAGGTTTACCAATTGCGGCCAAAGCAGAGACTCTACGCCAGTGACATCATTTTGATCAATGAAAAGGCACACTTGACAGGTGCAGTACATAAAAAGCTGTAAGAAAGGCTGCAAAATGTTTCTCTGCCTTTATTTGCCCAACAACATCTAGGGCAAAGAAGTAGGGACTGGCTCCAAAAGCAACAATGTGCTTTAAAGAACAAGGAGCCAGCTAAAGAGAACACAGTGGTTATTACATGTCAGCACTTAACCAATGGAATGAAAGCTCCATTCATGTAAAATTGCTTCGAATTTGGGTTCTTAATTCGCCTCGTGCACAATTGGTATACAGGTTCCAACAGCCTCAAGCACTTCTGGGTTGCTTTCTTGTGTGGTCTCTGTAGGCTTCCTAAATTTGGGAAGACAGTACTTAATTCATATCATTATGAATATTATTATATTAATATTGTCTTGGTGTCAGAGGAGGAAAGAAACTAATTAGAGGAATCCATATCTTGGGGAAGGGCTTTGAAGTTAACAGTTCCTGGCAGTGACATTGTTGCTTGTATTCATTAGTTATTTCAATTAGTAATTACTTCAAATTTTAAAATATGAATACATATAAATTTGCAGACCAAGAGGAGAAAAGAAGTATTGATTGGGGTGAAGAGTGCATCCTGGCACAATGCTGCTGGAACCACAACACATTGAGGCCACACATGCCTGCAGCAAAATGATAAGGCCTTGCACAGTACAGTTATGGGAAGTTAGCTCATTCAAATATTTTTTTGACATATATTAATGGGGGATGCACTGGGAGTGCCTGAATTCCAAGCCTAATGAAGGCCACCACATTTTGGAGGTGGGAGGGACAGCAGGATGCATATTGAACCAGAGAGGTCAATTTTCACTTCCATCACTTGCTGTTAATGGGTGGAGGGGTGGGTAGCCTTAGTGCCTCAATCATTAACACCAACAAAGAGGCCAGTGAAAACTTGTGAAGGGTCTTGTGCTAGGTGTCTGCAATGCACCTGTTTCAGACCATCAAGGTGCCAGCGGGTGAGCCCGGTGCCTTCGTCAACAGGAAGGGATTCCACTCAATGAACGTGCAGATAGTGTGTGACCAAAGGATGCTGATTCTACAAGTCTGTGCAAGGTACCCAGGCAGCTCCCATGGCACTTACATCCCGAGACACTCCCAAGTGCCAAGGCTGTTCCATGCTCCAGCCCGGCTGAATGGATGGTTGCTGGGCGACAAGGTCTATCTCCTCAAAAGGTGGCTCATGATGCCTCGCCGCCATCCAAGAACAGAGGCTGAGCCGTAGTACAATAGGAGCCACGCCTCCACAAAGGAGGTGATAGAGAGAACCATCGGCCTTCCCAAGATGCGCTTCCGATGCACGGACTGTTTAGGGGGCGCAGTGCAGTAACCCCCAGACCGTGTGTCACTGATAGTGGTTGCATGCTGCACTCTCCACAATCTGGTGCTGGAAAGGGGGAACACAGTGGAGGAAGAAGATGTTGACGCAGCTGCGCTGGCAGCAGGCGATGAGTCCAGTAGTGAGTCGGAGGACAAGCATGCTCAGGGGAACACTGAGGGGATAAACACTGACCTGGGCAACCCTCAGGGAGACAGGGACACCTGGGAGGCTTTGATCCAACGCTCCTTCAGCTAGCCTACCAAAGGTGAACCACCACCACATGCCAGGGCTGCAGGCTCCATACTCGATACCTCCCAGGAACATTTGCTTGGTGAGCAACATGCACTATGTGCCATTTCAATAAAGCTCAATGACAACCAGGTCACTCATAACATCATGGATTACCCTGCACCTGCAGAACTAATGAAGCACCCAGACACTTATTGAACACAAACACATTTACTGGTGTGGTGCCGGCATTCATAAAACAAATTAAATGGAAATGTATTCTCCATCATACCTACTAATAAATAAATTCAAAGTGGGGCAAAAAAAATCACCAGTGATAAGCCCGTGTTGTGCCTAAGGTGCTTTACGTTTGCATTTACGAGTGCTACATTAAAGTGCTCCCCCATCACTGGCACCGGCATTGGAGACAGCCTACTCACTCTACTGTCCAATTGGCCTTGATGACCTTGACAGATGTCCTCTGGCCCATGGAGCCTGTGCTGACCCCGCCTGACATCTCCCCAGTCGCTGCAGCCTCATCAGATGCCACGGTCACTGGCAGAGGGGCGGAGGAGCTGCTTCCCTCATCCGGAGCGCCCTGAGAGGTGCCCGCAGAGACAACAAGCAGCTCGTGCACCAATATCAGGTCACTTTGGACCTCCCTGCTCACCATTGATGGATGGACACCTAGCTGGGATACTGGGTGCCCAATCCATCTCCCACACTGACAGTGACCACCTGAGGTCATTGCTGGTGTGAGGGCTTGCAGGTCCGAGCGCATCCCCAGGAATCTCTGATTCAGCTCCTGGAGCAGCCTCTCCATGGGAGTTGCCACTCTCTCCGTGGAGGGGGCAGTGCGCTCAGCCATGAGGGTCATTGCATCACTCAAGTTCTGCATGGACTCCACCACAACGGAGACCATGGCACGTGTTCCCTCATGTATCTCTGCCAGATCCTCCCGCACACCCTGCTGGACTTCCAGCATCTGATGCCTCAGGGATGACTCCAGAGGCCCATCATCAGCCACCGACTGAGCATGTTCCTGGTCCCCAGCAGTCCTCCGACACTCTCTGCCTCTGCCTGCACCTCAAACGGGTGTGAAGTGGCCTCATCGCTGTGCACCGAGAAACTATCTGCCGAGCTAATGCCCACCGAGGTGCTGGTACCTGTGCTGTTGACTGCCTGGCTGAGAGGATGTGATGCTCGTGCGTTTATATCGTCTGTCCTCTGGACTGAGCAGCGGGCCTTCAGGCTCCTGGCCCTGACCGGCTTCTGGTGAGCCTGAAAGGAAGAAAAAGGATATGTTATTAGTTGAAGTCGTTACACTGTTACTGTGCATGCCTGGCATCCGGATAATTCCATTATCAATAGGGATTCCATGTTTGAGGCTCACAACAATATAGGGACAACAGTGGAATGGTTGCTATGACAGACCATCTGACCTCAGTACGCTGCACTCTTACCTCCCTGTGGCATCTCAACCTCACTGTGGCCAGTTGACCTAGCTGTATGGCATCTCTCCAGCTCCAGTGTCTCCTGCTCGTATCTGGACAAGATTAGAAGGTGGGGCGCTCCTCTGCCAGTCCGCAATCTTTCAGCATTATTGTGGGCTGTCTTCTCTTGAAAGGAGAGAGGAGCATTGATTAGTCCACCCTGTACCTGCATTGACATTGCAGCCTGGCCAACCCCACATGAGGAACACCTCGCAGGGCTCAGCTGATTCATGACCCTGGAGCCGCAAGACACAAATTCCAAGCAGCCAGGGCTCACCCCCTTGCCCAGATGCTGCCTCATTGACATTTGCCACTCACACTCTAAGAACTCTGAGGTCTGGCCAGGGGGTGCTGGGGTGGCCGCTCCTAACTGCTGTGCTAAGTGACCCATACCAACACGGTATTCACCCTTCCCAATTGCAGGAGGTCATTGAAGCGCGTGCGGCACTGCACCCATGTTCACCTCACTACATCATGGGATGCCACCTCCTCCTAGGCATTTTTGGTGAGGTGGGGGAGGGGCATCCTCCTCCCAGTCCTGGGGACAAGGATATCCCGGCGTGCTGCTACCTCCTCCAGGAGGGCAACAAGACACTCGTCCGAAAATCGCGGGGCCAACTGCCCCGCTGATCTGCCCTCCCTCCTGCCATGTTCAGCACTGACGTTCTGCGTGACAACGGTCCTCTGAGTCAATGGCAGCCTTTGCATGGCTGCCTGCACTGTTTTTGAATAGCCCGCCGGGTCACCATTGGACCCGGCAGATATTAAGCACCCGACCCTTCACACTGATGCCGGAGTCACGCATTACGCTGGGTGGGCCTTAATTGGCCTACCTGCGTAAAATGGGGGTGCAGACCCGATCGCGGACTGTTCCCACCCGCTCCCACCGAGCACGCCCAACACAGGAAAAATTCAGGCCAATATTGCTGCTCCTGTGCTGCACAGTGAGAGACTGCAGAGCAGAGAATAATTTGTGAACCAAAAATAACATTTAAACACTAGTACAGCTGAGACTTCAGAGTGCTCCACTGAGAGTCACAATGCTGGCCAATGAAGGGATGAAGCAAATCAGATTTAATTGATCAGAGATTTAAAATAATTAACACTTTCTGAAGTAATAAGCTTCACAAATGCCAGGACTTCTGATAAACAAATTACTCATTATTACAGCTTTTGTCATTTGGACTCCTTGCGAATTTTGATTTAATATTAAAAGTCATTGGGTTATGTTGCTTCCACTTCCTTCACATTTGCTTTATTTACTACTTATGTTCATTTTGTGTAACCATGGTTTATTTTCTTTGTATATGCATGCACGAATGTGCAGGCTCATCTGTAGAAGTTGGGAGGGGAACACATGGTGATTAAGGGTAAGAGAATGAGAGCCTACTGGAGATAATTAGTTGACATATTCACAAACTAGTTCAACAGCTTTTAATGTGCAATTGGGAGCTAAATGAGCAATTAATGATGCATTTTTAAAAGAATCTGTTTTTATTGCATAGGTGATTATAAACACCAGATCAAAATGTTTGTCTTGTTTTAGTGATCAAAAGTATGTTTCTTTTAAAAAAATAGAAATTGAATGTGTGCATAGAAAATAAGCTCAAAATGTAATCCACTTAGTTAATGTTGGTTCAGCAGATCAGAATTTAGAATCACAAAAGCTGGAAACTACATTTTCACAAGAGAATGAAGCTGGCAAATTTACTCCCAGAGACAAACAAACCGAAGTTTGACCTTTTATCTTTGATTGTAATTGTACAGTTATGCAAAAACAAATCATATCTATGTGATTAAAAGCTTTAATTTTGGCATGTTTCCATCAAGCAGCAAATGTCCATGGGACAAAAAAAAAAGAATTCTTTTGGATGGAATTAGGATTGGCTTAATATCCCTTGATTGAATGAAACTAAAATCACAACTTCTTAAGCATTAAGTGTCAACCAATTAATCAAAAATCACTTTCTGTGACCAAAAAAATCCAGCAGAGTTCAAAGTTTGATGCCCACTCCCTGCCAGTGGAAGTGTAGCAGAATGGGACCTAAATCGGTCAACTTCAAGGGATATCAACAACATCCCAAATTGTAAGGTGGAGTCATGTTCAGGGTGGATTCATCAGCAACTTCTGCCCCGACTGAAGCCAGAATATCAGTTTCACCTTGTTGTCTAATGTAGTGGAGGAAGCATTAGCAGAAAAAGTGCTGTGCAACTATTCAGCTGCCAGGAGAATGATTGTGCCATCTCTGCAGCACCAGTAGCTCGAGACATTTAAACAGCACTTTTATCGTGGAAAAATGTGCTAAGGTACTTCTGAGAGATATAAGACAGAATTTTCCTCATGGACTTCAGGACTCCAAAGGGTCAAATAGGGGTCAGAATCCTGCTCTATGTGGGGTGATTTTTCCAGAATTAGAGTCATAGAGGTCTACAACACAGAAAAAGGCCCTTCAGCCCATCGAGTCTGCGCCAGTCAAACAAGTACCTAACTATTCCAAAACATAAACAAAAATACCTGGAAAAACTCAGCAGGTCTGGCA
Source organism: Cetorhinus maximus (assembly GCF_964194155.1). NCBI lineage: Eukaryota > Metazoa > Chordata > Chondrichthyes > Lamniformes > Cetorhinidae > Cetorhinus > Cetorhinus maximus. Next base: position 35,510,224 of record NC_135895.1, read on the forward strand.
GCATCTGCGGAGAGGAGCACAGTTAACGTTTCGAGTCCGAATGACCCTTCAACAGAACTAAGTAAAAATAGAAAAGGGGTGAAATATAAGCTGGTTTAAGGGGGGGGCGGTGGAATAGAGCTGGATAGAGGGCCAGTGATAGGTGGAGATAACCAAAAGATGTCACAGACAAAAGGACAAAGAGGTGTTGAAGGTGGTGATATTATCTGAGGAATGTTCTAATTAAGGGTAGAAAGCAGGACAAACAAGGTACAGATAGCCCTAGTGGGGGTGGGGTGGGGTGAAGGAATCGAAAAAAGCTGAAAGGTAGAGATAAAACAATGGATGGAAATACATTTAAAAATAATGGAAATAGGTGGGAAAAGAAAAATCTATATAAATTATTGGAAAAAAAGGGGGGGGGGGGAATCAGAAAGGGGGTGGGGATGGAGGAGAGAGTTCATGATCTAAAATTGTAGAACTCAATATTCAGTCCAGAAGGCTGTAAAGTGCCTAGTCGGAAGATGTGTTGAGCTTCACTGGAACAATGCAGCAAGTCAAGGATGGACATGTGGGCATGAGAGCAGGGTGGAGTGTTGAAGTGGCAAGCGACAGGGAGGTCTGGGTAATGCTTGCGGACAGACCGAAGGTGTTCTGCAAAGCGGTCACCCAGTCTGCGTTTGGTCTCTCCAATGTAGAGGAAACCGCATTGGGAGCAACGAATGCAGTAGACTAAATTGAGGGAAGTGTGCAAGTGAAATGCTGCTTCACTTGAAAGGAGTGTTTGGGCCCTTGGCGGTGAGGAGAGGGGAAGTAAAGGGGCAGGTGTTGCACCTTCTGCGGTTGCATGCGAAGGTGCCGTGGGAGGGGGTTGAGGTGTAGGGGGTGATGGAGGAGTGGACCAGGGTGCCCCGGAGGGAACAATCCCTGCGGAATGCCGCTGGGGGGGTGATAACTATTCCAAACCCATTTTCCAGCACTAGGCTCATAGCCTTTTATGCCATGGCATCGCAAGTGCACTTCCAAACACTTCTTAAATATAATGAGGGTTTCTGCCTCTACCATCCTTTCAGGCAGTGAGTTCCAGATTCCCACTACCCTCTGGGTGAAAAAATTCTTCCTCACATCCCCTCTAAACCTCCTGCCCCTTACCTTAAATCTATTGCCCCTGGTTATTGATCCCTTCACCAAGGGGAAAAGTTCCTTCCTGTTTATCCTATCTATGCCCCTCATAATTTTATACACCTCAATCATGTCTCCCCTCAATATAAAAGTAAAATACTGCGGGTGCTGGAAATCTGAAACAAAAACAAAAATTGCTGGAAAAACCCAGCAGGCCTGATAGCATCTGTGGAGAGAAAGACAGAGTTAACGTTTCGAGTCCATATGACTCGAAAAGTTCTGATGGAGAGTCATACAGGCTTGAAACGTTATCTTTTTTGTTTATGTCTCCCCTCAATCTCCTCTGCTCCAGGGAAAATAACCCCAGTCTATCCAATCTCTCCTCATAACTAAAACTCTCCAGCTCAGGCAACATCCTGGTAAATCTCCTCTGCACTCTCTCTAGTGCAATCATCCTTCCTATAATGCGGACTCCAGAACTGCACGCAATACTCTAGCTGTGGCCTAACAAGCGTTTTATACACTAAGATAAAAGCAAAATACTGTGGATGCTGGAAATCTGAAACAAAGACAAAAAAAGCTGGGAAAACTCAGCAGGTCTGACAGCATCTGCGGAGAGGAACACAGTTAACGTTTCGAGTCCGTATGACTCTTCAACAGATGAAATTCTGTGCAGGCCCACCTCCGTGCTCGTTTCCTTCCCCGACCCCCCCGCCACTCCCATTGTGGCCTAAAAGTTCAGCCCATAATCTGAAAAGTCTGGGCAGTGAGCTAATTAAGAAAATATTAAGAGGGATGCTTGGTCAAGGAGATGCATTTGTAGGGTGGTCTTAAAAAGGAAGAAAGTGAAATGTAGACATGGAGAAGCCCAGTTCAGCAAGGACAGGACTGTTGTGTGGAAAAGGGTATGGGCAACAGAGAGTTGGTGAGCTAAAGTTTGCAGTGCACTAAGGATCCCAGGCCAACCAGGAGACCATTGGAATAGTCACATCTGGAGGTGACAAAGGCATGGATAAGAGTTTCAGTGGCAGATGGGCTGAGACAAGCATGGTGGAAGGTGGTTTTAAGGAGATGAAAGTAGGTGGTCTTCATGATGCTGGGGATATAAGAACATAAAAAATAGGAGCAGGAGTAGGCCATATGCCCTTGTGTGTGCTTCATCATTCAGTAAGATCATGGTTGCACTTTTACATCGACCTCTCTTTCCTGCCTGACCCCCATATTCTTCAATTCGCTTAGTGCCCAAAAATCTATCAAACTCTGTCTTGAATATACTGAATGACTGAGCATCCACAGTTCTCTGACGTAGAGAATTCCAAAGATTCACAGCCCCCTGCATGAAGAAATTTTTCCTCATCTCACTCTTAAATGGCCAATCTCTTATCCTGAGACTATGAAGTGTAGTTCTAGACTCTCCAGTCAGAGGAAGCAGCCTCTCAGACGGCTTGGCAGGGCAGATGCTAAGAATTTCAGAGGTTTCAATGAGGTCATTTCTCAGTCTTCTAAATGACAGAGAACATGGACTCATTCTACTCAATCCTTCCTCCCAGGGATCAATCTAGTGAACTTTCATCACACCTTCTCTAAGCCAAGTATAATCTTCCATTGGTAATGAGACCAAAACTCTGCACAGTACTTCAGGTGTTGTCTCAAAGTCCTATATAATTGCAGCAAGACTTCCTTACTCTTATATTTCAACTCCCCTTGCTAAAAAGGATAACATACCATTTCCCTTCCTAATTGCTTGCTATGAGCATGTTAACTTTGTGATTTGTGTACAAGGGCAGCCAAATCGCTGTGAATCTCAACATTTACTAGTCTCCCACCTGTTAAATATATTCTTTTCCATTCTGTCAAATTGGATAATTTCACACTTCCTCACATTATTGCCCACTCAATTGCCTATATCCCTTTACAGTCTTCTTAACTCTCTTCACAGCTTACTTACCCACCTAGATTTGTATTGTGAGAAAACTTTGGATATATGTATTACACTCAATTCCATCAAGTCATTGACGTGGATTGTAAATAGCTGATGCCCAAGTACTGATTCTTCCAACACTGCACTAGTTACATCCTGCCATCCCAAGAGTGATCTGTGTATTCTTAGATAATAAAAGCATTAAATGCTGGAAAAACTCAGCAGGTCTGGCAACGTCTGTGGAGAGAGAAACAGAGTTAATGGCCAGGATTTTCCGTGCCCGCTGGTGACAGGCGTGTTCGGTGGGGTGAGCAGACAGTATGGCGAGAAGGGCAAAAATTGATTTCACGACGTCATGAAACCAGTTTGTGATCGTCTGCTCAGCCCATCAATGGCGGGCCGTGTTTCCTAGAATTGGACGTCAGGAACCTCATACGTCGGTATAATATGCCGATCTGTTTCACAACAGCATATATAAGGCCTGCACTTGTGGGCTGCACTTCACTCAGGACTCAAGGTTTGTTTACCTACCTTGCTTTGGTCAGCACACACAGCCATCAGTGCCAAGCTTGACAGCACCACATCACTTTTAGGGGGGCTCACGGGCAGGTCTCTACCTACCAGATCAGCCATATGTGGGTGGTTACTCAATGGCTGCAGGGCTAGGGGCTTGTTTGGGGAAGATGGAGAAGTGGCCTCAGACAAGGGAAGAGGCTGCAGGACAAGGGCTATATTGGGGAAGGAGAAAATTTTGGACTTGCTAGACATTAGGAAGAGATTTACAATATGAATTCAGGATCCTCCCTACACTCTTCTGAATTTGACCCAAGAACTCAGAGCTAAAGAGAGTGTGGTAACTCACTCACCCTGTCTACCAGTGATGGACATTAGCCAGTAATACACTGGTATTTCTTTCATTGTACATGAATAATAGTTTTTGTGTGACAGATGAACAAAAGGAAAAAAGAATCAAAAAGAATACCGTGTGCTAGGCAGATATTTTTAAAAATTAGTCAGACTGTTTTTGAGTGCATTGATTATCTTACTAACAATCACAGTTAGGTGTGTGTCACTTGCAATTAATTCATGCTAACAGTTTAATGATGCCAAGATAAAAAGGCATTACTTTAAGTTAATTTCCTGTCTTTTCTTTCTTTGATACTGAAAGAAAGAAGATTACTGGTAGATATGAAGTTCAGAAATGAGAAGGCTGCATTTAGAACTCCAGTGTGCTATGCCACCTGAGCTGGGTTGCACATGTGTGCACACTGTGAAGTCTTGTTCAGTGCTTGTGCTCCCATAGGGAGGTATGGAGTTGGACCACATTATTGTCTCGTCCACAGTCTGTAGTCCACAGACACTTAGAAAAGGTCAGGAGGAGTAAGGAGAAATGTAAAATTAAAATTTGATAAATAAAATAGCGTGAATCAAGCACAAGCCAACATTGGCAAACTTGGAAGTAAGTTTCCACACAACCACTAGTCAAGGTATGAGCACTCACCCAACTTAAAAGAGCAGCACATTCAATTCAGTTTTAACACAAATTTAATATTCAAATGAAATGTTCCATTCCTTAAATGTTAAAGAAAGAGCGTTGGTTGAGTCATTTGGGAATTAATCTCTGCTTCAACATGCCCATCCTTCCTCCACCTAGTCTCCAGGCCATTAGCAGCAAAAATATTGATCTGGCCTGGATCTTCTTCCGTGAGTTGGGTGGATTCCTGTCTCTGTGAACCCAACTTTTAAAAATGGCGCCCAGGTGTCAGATTTTCAGTCCGGAGGGGATGGGCTATATTAGAAGTAGAGGCGGGTGACCTTGGAAGTAATGAGGATGCAGCCAGGTGCAGAGGCAGTTTGGGCGGAAGCTCTCCCTCGGAGCTCCGGCACTGTGTCAAAGTTATAAAAAAAAGAATAAAACATGAAATATCCCTCCAGCCCTCACCCACCCCACACACTCCCCGTGCCCCATCCATGCCAACCCATGCAACCTCATGCCCTGTACCCACCCCCATAACCACTCATACCTTCCATGCCAACTGATGCACTTGCTCCCGCCCCCCCATGGTCCCTCACATCCTCTAAGCCAAACTATGCCCCTGTACCCACCCGCACATGATCCTTTATACCCTCCATGCCAATCTATGCCCCTGTATCTATGCAGAGATGTGACAAAATATAGCTCTGTAAAATAAAGTTCTAAGTGTCTATTGCACACTTCACTATATTGAATACAAGCACTCATTCATTGAAAACCCATGTAGTTCAATTTATATTCCTCAACTACATTAAGTTTTATAACAACAACTTTTCATTCAAATACACAATCCCTTATAACAACAAGCATTCAAATTCATAGTCCCACTTCAATGAGTCCATTACCACTTGTAGCTGCCAATCAAACTATGAAATGGCAGGCAGTCTACTGTGATAATGGAGGCTCTCCATTGTGGTGAAAATCCAAGGCATAATTTTGAGTCTGAGGTCAGGATAGTGGGATATGTTCTGCCTGTTCAAATCAGCGCACATGTAAAGTGGCAGCTCAGGTACTCCATTCATTTTTAGGGCAGAATTTTACGCTTTGCGGGTGGGAGCCCCCAACCCGAACTGGCGTAAAATAGCGTGAAAAGACGTTGGGCGAGATGTCTCGCACACGCGCAATCTTCAGGTCGGCTGGTGCATGCAGGTGTCGGATCCATGCCCGCCACCAATTAAAAGGCTACTTAAGGCCATTAAAAACCCAACTGAACCCGATTTTATGTTGCCCTTGCGATTTTGCGCTTGCCGCATGGGCAAAACGGGCAAGTGGGCATGTCACATTTTGTAAAACCTCATCCAAGGGGTCAGCAGCATTGCCAGTGTGAGCAGTGAGGAGATAGTTTGCTGCTGGTTGCTTATTTGAACTTGACAGCTTCATCTCTGTTCTGAGCTTCTTTCTTAGCATTTCCAGACTTCATTTCAGGACTCACTGGTGACTCCAAGGCCCCCGGAGAATTTTGGCTGTGTGGACCCTTCCAGGTATCAGACAGCCTTCTGTTACCCTGCTAATGGGGATTGTGCGCTCCGATGATGGCACTTCCTCTGAGGAGGAAGAGAAGGGCAGAAGGGGGAGGAGGCCAGGTGTCCCAATGCAGCTTCCAAGGCAGCCTGTGGGAGGAGAGGCACAGGCACATGGGGCGCAGAGCAAGCAGATAGCCCAAGGCAGAAGGGACCACAGAAGATGCCACTATCCTGCTGCCAGGGTTTACAGGCAGCGATGCAGCTCCTCAACATGTCTGAGGTGCAATGCCGAAGGAGGCTCTGCCTCTCCAGGGAGACCATGACCTCCATTTGTCAGATGATTGGGCCTGAGATCACCTCCAACTGTGTGGGTGGACACCCCATGCCAGTGGCTCTGAAGCTCACAGTGGCCCTCAACTTCTATGTCACCGGCTCTTTCCAGGGGTCAGTCGGGGATCTTTGTGGAGTCTCCCAATCAGCTGTCCACAGTTGCATCAAGCTGGTGACAGAAGCTCTGTTCAGGTGGGTAATGACATTTATTCATTTTTGTACGAACGAGGCCAGCCAGGCTGAGCGAGCCGGAGGCTTTGAAGTGATTGTTGGGTTCTTCCGCATCAAGGGCGCAATCAGCTGCACAGATGTGGCCATCAAGGCGCCAGAGGGTCAGCCGGGTGCCTTCGTCAACAGGAAGGGATTCCACTCCATGAACATCCAGATAGTGTGTGACCACAGGACGCAGATTCTGCAAGTCTGTGCAAGGCACCCAGGCAGCTCCCACGACACTTATATCCTCAGATACTCCCAGATGTGCTGCGCTCTCCACAATCTGGCACTGGCAAGGGGGGGACCCACTGGAGGAAGAGGATCTTGAGGCAGCTCAACAGGCCCCAGATGACGAATCCAGTAGTGAGTCAGAAGAAGATCACAGTGAGAGTGCTGAGGGTGTGGAGGCAGAGCTCTTTATCCTTCAAGGAATGCCTTGATCCAATGCTCCTTCAGTCAGGCTGCCAAAGATCTGCTTCTACCTCATGCCAGGGCTGCCATCTCCATCCAGGATGTCTGAAAAGACATTTGAACCCAAAATCCACTCAGTGTCTGTGTAATAAGGTTTAGAGCCACTCACATCCAGCATTATATACTGGCGTACCCTGCACCAGAAAGAAAAAAGGTGAAGCATACTCAGGCCATTATGACAAAAACAAAATTTATCTCATTTTGACAATCCAAACAAATTAGCATAACATTCTCTGGTCTTTATCCCCAGACCAGTAAACATTTAAAAAATTACACAGAAGATCACCTGTGACCAGTCCCTCTTGTGCTCATGGTGCCTTATGTTTGCGAGTGCATACTTCTTGGTGCCCCCACAACCACCCCTTCCCCACCACCCACTGCTGGCAGTGGCATTGGAGACAGCCTCCTGACTCTGTTGTCTTGTTGGCTTTGATGACCTTGGCGGGCGTCCTCTGGCCAATGGAGCCTGTGCTGGCACCGCCTGGGAGGGAGCAGCCAGTGCCACAGCTGGCATCTCCCCAGTCATTGCAGCCTCATCAGATGCCATCGCCACGGGCGGATGAGTTGCTGCCATCATCCTGAGAGGAGCCGGCAGAGACGACAAGCAGCTCATGCGCCGTGAGGTCGCTCTGGACCTCCCTGCTCGCCATTGATGGACGGGCACCTGGCTGGGATACTGGGTGCCTCATCCATCTCCCAGACTGACACTGACCACCTGAGGTCAGTGCCTGTGTGAGGGCTTGCAGGTCCAAGCGCAACCCCAGGAACCCCTGATTCTCTCGCTGGAACTGCCTCTCCGTGAGAGTTGTCACTCTCTCAATGGAGGAGGCATTGCACTTGACCATGAGGGTCAATGCAGTGCTTATGCTTCACATGGACTCCTCCACAATGGAGACCATGGTACGCATACCCTCATGAATCTCCGCCAGATCCTCCCACACATCCCGCTGGACATCCAGCATCTGCCGCCTAATGGACGACTCCAGAGACTCATCATCTGCCTTCGACTGAGTATCGTCTTGGTCTCCAGCAGTCCGCTGGCTGCTGGTGCCCTGGGCACGCTACCTCCGTCTGCTCCTCAAGCGAGTGTAAAGTGTCCTCACTGCTGTGCTCTGACATTCTAGTGGAAGATCTAACCCCCCTCCCCCACCCCCCGAGGTGATGGTATCTGCGCTGGTGCCTGCTTCAGAGTGTGACGCAGGTACATGTGGAGCTCTGCGGTCCCTTGGCATCAGGGGTCCTGAGTGCGTGCTGGTGAATCTAAAGGAGAACAACGACATGTCATTAATTTAAGTCGTCACACTTTCACTGTGTATGCCAGACACCCTGGTGAGACAATGGAGACCTGCATCATGGTGCCATCATCTTTCAGTGATCAATGGGGAATCCACGTTTTGAGGCTCCCATCAATGATGAGACTACACTAGAATGTTTGCACCATCCAAAACTCGCATCTCTGTGCACTGCACTCTGACCTTCGTCTGACACCACAGCCTCTCCGCGACCGGCCGACCAAGGTGTGAGGCGCCTCTCCAGATCTAAGGCATCCTGCTCGAATCTGGTTAGGATTAGGAGCTTTTGGGGGCCTCCGCCTGTCCCCAACCTCTCAAAGGTGCTATGGGTCATCTTCTCCTGAAAGGATAGAGGAACATTGATTAGTCCACTCTCTACCTGCAGCGCCATTGCAGCCTGGCCAACCCCACCTGAGGAACACCTTGCAGGACATATCGTTATCATGGCCCTCGAGCCGCAAGGAACTCAGTCCAAGCAGCCAGGGCTCACCCCCTTGGCCAGCTCTGGCATCATTGAAAGTTGGCACTCAGGCTCTATCACCCCTGGGCTCCATGGGGGGGATGGCCAGACCATAACACTTCAACACACTGATCCATGTCAACAGGGTACTCACCCTTGCCGAGCACTGCAGATTGTTAAGCATTTTGCGGCACTGCACCCATATGTGCCGCACAACGTCATGGCTGCTGACCTGGGCTGCCACTTCCTCCAAGCTCTTTTTGTCAGTTGCGGTGGCCTCCTCCTTCCATCTCTGGGGGCGAGGGTGTCCTTCCTGGCAGCCTCCTCTTCCAGGAGGACCGCAAGGCACTCATCCGAAAACCGGCGGGGGTGGTGGGGGAGGGGGGGGGGGGTGGGCTGCGGGTGAGTGCCCACCCAAAGTGCCCTCCTGCCTGGCATCTCCAGCTGCATTTGAGGCCATGGCTTCAACCTTCAGAACAAAGATATGTTCTTCCCTGGCAACCTTCAAGGAGCTGACTGTGCCATTTTTAAACTGCCCGCTGGGTCGCCATTCAACCCAGCAGCTGACAGGTTCCCGCTTCCCCGGCCCCCCCCAACCATTGGGAAGATGTGTTTCACGCTGGGCAGGCCTTAATTGACTAGCCAGTGTGAAATCGTGGTCGGGGGCTGATCGTGGGCAGTGGCCTGTTTCCTGACTGGGTGCGGGCCTGCTAACCGCTTGTGACCACCAAGGGTAATATTCAGGCATTAATTTCTACAACATTAAAAAGTAACTGGTGGCTCAGCTGAATAAGAAGCCAATCATGGGCGGGCGTGATTGGTGTGCCCGGGATCGGCCAGGAATCAGACTGCCCACTGCGATTGCCTCCCCGACCGCGATTTCACGCTGGCCGGCCAATTAATGGCTGAAAAGCTCAGCGCTGCTGGGGTGGGGGCGGGAGCAGGGTGGGCGATGACGTCAACATGGGTGCGGGCGAGCGCTGAGAGAAAGATACCTGAAGGCAGAGGGCTGCCTCAGGGAGCTCCAGACCCAAAAATGCTCCAATTAAGTTTTAAAGAGCAGAAAAGAAAGTCCGAGCATCACAATCAGGCACCTGAAAATATAGATGATAAAAATGCTGCCCACAGGTTTTTATTTTTATTTTATTACAGAAACCTCAATCCCGCCCTCGGATGAGGTTTCATGAAAAATGTAAAGGCCGCCTGGCAGATTCGCCCATTTGCTAACCGTAAGGTTGGACGGCGACAAAAAATAGCAGACAATTGTGCCGTTAATGGGCTTAATTGCCCTCTTAATTGTCGGCCGGTGCGCTTCTGACTTTTTCATGCGCCTGCTGTGTGAAATTTCGCACGTGTGCGATGATGTCGGGACACTCAGCCAACGTCATCCCCTGTGATTTCACGCCCGATCGGGTTGGGTGCTCATCTGCCTAATCAATGTAAAATTCAGCCCCATGATCCCTTCGTTCGCAAGAGCTTCGATTTCGACTGAATTGGCTTTTTCCATGCGTTATTTTCCCAGGAACCGAAACCACAAGGAGAATTGATTTTATATTTTGCCTTGGAGTTCTGTGATGGACCAGCAATGTTAATAGATTTAGCTTTCAGGAGTTGGTTTGGGAGATTGGGTGAAGAAAACTAAGTGCAAAAACTTTTCTGTCTCAGTGATGGTAAATATCTAGCTGACTACAAAGAAACAATGAATGAAATAGCAACAGTTTGTTTGCTGCTTTAGTGTCAGTTATGCAAGCAGAACTTCTATTGCCACATTTTGTATAATGCTTAAAAAATATTGCCATCACTGCAACCATTGCAACATGTTTCATAATATGCATTATTATGTTTGTGTCAGTGTGCTGTGGTGTTATCATGCTTATTATATCATCTGTCAAAAATATCATTTTAAAACTCTCAATAAAGGAGAATGATTTTTACTTCTATTTTGCCTTTCATCCATCAGTTCAGGGGTTGACAATCTTTTTTACCCGAAGAGTCTTTTCAAAAAATTGTCTAAAATAAAACTATTATTTACTGCTGGATGAAATCTTGGTATTTCTAACTTGGTGTTTCTAAACCAAATAATTGGCAAATTGCCAAGTGCCTTTGGTAGAATGCATAATTTGTGAATATAATAAATAAAATACATACATTGTATTTATGTACCAACAGGAAAAAATCAAAATTAAAATCAACTTAACTTTGAATTATCGTGTTTTTAATGACTTTTACTGTTTGTCAGTAAAGCCATCTTTAAAACAAACTTTAACTTAAGACGTGCAGAATTGAGATAATTTTTTTGATCCTTAAGATAAAAAATAGCTTCTAATTCAGAATAATTTATTATCTTAGAATTTAGAATGCAATAATGTTTTTTGTTTAAATAATCATTTGAAAGCATAAAGTATTGCACGATGATTAGCCTTTTATTACCATAATAAAAACACAGTTCTTACTTTTCTTGACTTCATGAATTTTCGGGCCTGAGCTTTACGTTCCGACATTGGGCACGTGCCCGACCTGAATGCATATGAAATTGCACGAAATGATGTCGGGCGTGCGTCCCGACATCATCGCACATGTAGCAATATTGAGTTCGACGGGCACGCGCGGGAGTAAGAGCAGCGCTCGCCGACAAGTAAAGGGCCAATTAAGACCATTAAAAAGCCTATTGACTGTGATTTTACATTGTCTGTGCAACTTCACGCTCGTCACATGGGCAAAACAGGCAGGGGGCAGCATGTTTTTATCAAATTGCCAACCAAGGTGGGATAAAATGGGTCCAGAGCATTGCCATTGTGAGTCGTGAGGAGTTTGGGAGATGGTTTGCTGCTGGTTGCTTATTTGAACTTGACAGATTTATCTCTGTTTTGAGCTTCAGCCTTTGCATTGCTAGCCTTCATCTCAGGTCTCATTGGTGTCTCCAAGAACCCTGGAGGATTTATACCATGTGGACCCTTCTGGTCACCAGACAGCTTTCTGTTTTTCTGGTAATGGTGATTGTCTACTCCACTGGTGGCAGCTCCTCTGAAGAGGAAGAGAGGGGCAGAAGGGATAGGAGGCCAGATGTCCACAGGCAGCATCCAAGGGAGTGACCTATGGGAGGAGAGGCGCAGGCACGTGGGGTGCAGAGCCAGCAGGGAGTCCAAGGAGGAACGGGCTGCAGAAGACACCACTATCCTGCTGCCAGGGGTTACAGGCGGCGATGCAGCTACCTCAGCATGTCAGAGATGCAGTGCGGAAAGAAGCTCCGCCTCTCCAGGAAGACTGTGACCTCCATATGTCAGATGATTGGGCCAGAGATCATATTCAACTGTGTGGGTGGCCACCCTGTGCCAGTGGCTCTAAAGGTCACAGTGGCCCTCAACTTCTATGTTTCTCTCTTTCCAGGGGTCAGTGTGGAGTCTCCCAATCAGCTGTGCACAGTTACGTCAAGCTGGTCACTGACACTCTGTTCAGGCAGGTCATGATGTTTATTCATTACCGGACGGACGAGGCCAGCCAGGCTGAGTGTGCAAGAGGCTTTGCTGTGATTGCTGGGTTCCCCGCATCAAGGGTGCCTTGGTCTGCACACGTGGCCATCAAGGCACCAGAGGGTGAGCTGAGTGCCTTTGTGGACAGGAAGGGATTCCACTCCATGAACATGCAGATAGTTTGTGACTGCAAGATGCAGATTCTGCAAGTCTGTGCAAGGTACCCTGGCAGCTCTCATTATGCATACATCCTTCGACACTCACAGGTGCCAAGGCTGTTCATGGCTCCAGCTCGACTGGATGGATGGCTGCTAGGTGACAAGGGCCATCGATTGAAAAGGATTGAGAGGCTTATGATGCCTCTCCAGCAACCAAGAATGGAACCAGAGCAGAGGTATAATAGGAGTCCACAAGGGCGGTGATAGAGGGGATCATAGGTCTGCTGAAGATGAGATTTAGATGCCTGGACCATTCAGGGGGAGCACTGCAATATCCTCCAGAGCATGTGTCTCTGATAGTCATTGCACACTGTGCCCTCCCCAATCTGGCTCTGGCAAGGGGGGCCCTGTCCGGTAATGAATAAATGTCATCTGTATTTCTAGGCAGCTGCACAGGTCACAGGTGATGACTTCAGTGGTAGAACAGAAGAGGAGCCCAGGGAATAAAATGGTGAGGATGTGGATGCAGACCTCTGGAACCTTCAGGGAGGCAGGGACACCAGGGAGGCCTTGATTCCACGCAACCTCAGCCAGGCTGCCAAGGCATTGCTTCCACTTCATGCCGGGGGTGCCACCTCCTTACCAGGTGTTTGCCACGGTCTGTTCCATTGAACCCAAAATCCACTCAGTACCTGTGCAACAAAGTTTAGAGCCCCTCACGTCTAGAATGAGATACTGGCATGGTCTGCACATATAAAACAAGTGGAGCATACTCAGCCATTAACACAAAGGCAATATTTATATGCTCTTGGCACTTACAGACAATGAATGTAACATTATAAGCTGTTAACAGTCACTCTGCTGAACAACTTAACAAATAGTAGCAGAACAGAGATCACCCATGAAAAGTCCATCTTGTGCTCATGGTGATTTAAACGCATGTTTGTGACTGCTGCATCTTGGTGCCCCCCACCATGCTGGCAGCAAGATTGGAGGCAACATGCTGACTCATGTGTTGTGTCGGCCCTGATGACCTGGGCGGTTGTCCTCTAGCCGGCAGAGCCCATGTGGCCACCGCCTGTGAGAGTGCGTCTAATGCCGTGGCTGGGCATTCCTCAGTTGTCACGGTGTCATCAGGTGGCACAGACACTGGCAGAGGGGTGGAGGAGCTGCTACTGCCATCCAGAGCACCCTGAGAGGAGCCCGCAGAGATGGCACGAAGCTCATCCACCAAGGTGAGGTTGGTCCGGACCTCACTGCTCACCATTGATGGACGAGCACCTAGCAGAGATACTAGGTGCCTCATCCATCTCTCAAGACTGGCGGTAACCTCCTGAGGTCATTGCCAGAGTGTGGGCTTGCAGGTCCGAGTGAAACCCCAGAGACCCCTGACTCTGTTCCTGGAACTGCCTCTCCATAAGAGTCACCACTCTCTCAATGAAGGAGGCAGTGTGCTCGGTGCTGATGGTCACTGCAGTGCTCATGCTCCGCATGGGCACCTCCATGACAGAGACCATGGCACGCAAACCCTCAGGAATCGCCGTCAGATCCTTCCGTGTATCTTGCTGGACATTTAGCATCTGCAGCCTAATAGATGACTCCAGAGGCTCATCACTCTGCCTTGGACTCGGCATCGTCCTGACCTCCAGCAATCCTCAGACTGCTGGCGCCCTGGGCACTCTCTGCCTCCGCCTGCTCCTCATGTGTGTGTACTGTGCGCTCCCCGCTGTACACCGAAAGGACAGAGGAGCATTGATTAGCCCACTCTCTACCTGCAGCGCAATTGCAGCTTGGCCAACCCCACCTGAGGAACACCTTGCAGGGAACATCCGAGTCGTGGCTCTCAGCCTGCAAAGCAATCAGGCCAAGCAGCCAGGACTCGCCACTTTGACTGGTGCCAATGTCACTGACAGTTGCCACTCAGACTCTAACACCCTTGAGCTCCATGGGGGTGGGTGGGGAGTGGGGGGTGGTAATGTCCAGCCATTAACACTTCTTCAAACTGATCCATGCCAACTCAGTACTCACCCTTGCCGAGTGCAGCAGGTCATTGAGACTTTTACAGCACTGCATCCATCTGTGCCACACAACATCATGGCTGCTGACCTGCACTGCCACCTCTGCCCTTACCTTCTTGGTTAGGTGCGGTGGCCTCCTCTTGCCATCCCCGGGTATCAAGACATACTGCCTGGCACTGACCTCCTCCATAAGGATTACCAGGCACTCATCCGAGAACCGGGGGGAAGAGTGCTGACCGGACTTGCCCTCCTGCCTGGCATGCCCAGCAGGTGCAGATGCCATTGCTATTCCACTCAATTTTTTCTTCTCGAAATCAACAGCTCCCTCTGTGTCCCCTGGCAGCCTTCAGGGAGCTGCCTCTGCTGCTTTTGAATCCCTCACCATTAGACCCAGTGCCTGACAGGCTCCCGCACCCGCTCCCGCCCCCACCCCCGCCTGACACATCTGACCGAAAAGAGGCATTTCATGCTGAGCAAGCATTAATTGGCCACCCAGCGTGAAATCGTGTTGAAAATGCAATCTCGCCTGAGAGTGGGTTATACATCCGCTTCCAGGCCCACTGACTTCATGTGCATGTCAAGTGTGACATTCAGGCCTAG
This sequence comes from Cetorhinus maximus, assembly GCF_964194155.1. Classification (NCBI taxonomy): domain Eukaryota; kingdom Metazoa; phylum Chordata; class Chondrichthyes; order Lamniformes; family Cetorhinidae; genus Cetorhinus; species Cetorhinus maximus. The sequence continues at coordinate 35,525,255 of NC_135895.1, forward strand.
GTATTTTTCATGTTAATGCAATCCAACTGAAGAGGTTTGGAGCAGCAAATGAGATGCCAAAGAGGCACATGCTGTTCTGGAACCACCAGTTGCAGACCTCTGCCTCAGATAATTGGAAAGGCAGCTAAAGGAATTACTTTTTGAAAGTCATTATTGTTATTTAGGCAAACTCAGAAGCCAATTTTCAAATCATAATGTCCTACAAACAGTAGACGTGAAAAATGATCTGGGGATGCATAAACAGGTGTGCTATGATCCCCCCGGGGAAAGCGCATACCAAAATTACCGAATTTATCTGACAGCAGCTTTCACTTCTGAGTTTCACAGGTATGATTATCACCACCAAGGCACACTTCTACAAACTCTCTCTCCCTCAGGTCACAGCAGTCCTGATTTACAGAGTTCCTTTTTCACCAACCAATCAATAAACCCCAGTTCATGATTTGGTCACTTCTGGGAAAATAGCCAGCACTTTAGAGTCTCCGAGCTATTCACAGATTTCCAAGTTCTTAACCTTTTTAGCCAGCTTGCACGTTGCCTCCAAGTGCTCTGTCTCATTTTCTGCCAAACAGAAAAACTGACTTGAGAGACTTGCTTCTTCTCACAAGAATTTGGTGTGTTCCTCTTTCTATCTCTGTCTGCTTTCTCTTTGTGTCTGCATCTGTGTGCTGATCACCTTCTCCCTCCAGCTCTCCTGTACTCTTTACAACAGTAACTTCTTTGTCTGTCTTCTCTGTGTCAGGCCACACAGCTTTTTGTATATTAATTTTCATCCTGTTGGTGCTGGCTCCAGGTCAAGGGTTGGCAGATCATATGGACCAGTATTCCTTATTATTCAAGAAAATTACAACTGATCCCTTTACAATTGATAAAGTCGTTTTCAAACATTCTTAAAAACTAGTACAGAATTCACAGACATTTTATGGAAATGACTAATTCTTCTTACTGTACTGCTGTTAGGTTTAAGGTCATCATAGACATTAGGCTGCTTAAATATGAAAATTTGGTGCCTATCGACTGTCAAAAGGCATTTTCCTCATAAACTTTTGGTGATGATTGGGGCAGCTGCTCACAAGAATTTGGTGTGTCCCTCTTTCTACCTCTGCTTTCTCTTTGTGTCTGTGTCTGTGTGCAGATCACCTTCTCCCTCGAGCTGCTCCACTCAGAATTTTTCAATCGTTTCGGTGGCAGATGGGTGGCACTTTTTTTCTTCTTCTTGGATTGGGGCTGAGGTATATTGTAAGCCAATATTATCAAGAACCTTATTTTACATTGAACTTGTGCTATACTGGAGCGGGGAAAGTTTGATACAAAATATGTGCCCTTTTGTTATCCACTGTTCAGCCATTGAGAACCCTTTATCTACTCGAAATCTAACTCGAGATCTAAACCAGTCATGATTTTAAATATCTCTATCAAATTTCCTTTTAGCTTTTTCTGCTCCAAGGAGAACAGATTATCTTCTCTATCCACGTAACTGTAATTTCTTATCCCTGGATCCACTGTAGTAAATCTCTTCTGTATCCTTTCCAAAGCCTTCTCATCCTTTTTAAGGAGTGGTTCCCAGAATTAGACACAATACTCCAGCTGGGAACAAAGTAGTGTTTTATATATGTTTAGCATAACGTCCTTTTGATTTTGTATTTTGAGTCTCTATTTATAAAGCCCAGGATTGTATAAGCTTTATTAACTGCTTTGTTAAGTTGTCCCGCTATCTTCAGAATTTTGTGCACACACGAGATCTTCCTCATCCTCCCTAAAATTGTACCCATTTAGCATTTATATCTTTTCTCATTCATCTTTCCAAATTGTCTCACCTCATTCTTTTCTGGGTTGAATTTAATCTGCCATTCCAGACTTGAACATCTTCAAAAGTAGCAATACTTCATTTTCCTCTATTCTGGCCTGTCCCCACACTCATACCCATGTTGGTGAATTAATCTCCCACTGTTTGTCACAGACACACAGAGCCAGAGCCCAAACCAAAGTCCAAGGACACAGGGAGGGAGAGATAGGTCCATTAAAAGTGCCAACGTTTCAGAGTTTGACCACAACTTGTGCAATGGAAGAGGAATCCGGCTGTAGTTACAGGATTAATGTCAGAGGACCATGGTATTACTACTAGTTTCAGGTAACAACATCAGTGACTGACTGCATGACTGTCAACCCTGGCTCAGGGGTAGCATTTTTCCCTCAGGGTCAGGAGGTTCTCCGCTCAAGTCCCATACCAGAGATTTGTGCACAAAATCTAGACTGACACTTTGGTGCAGTACTGAGGAGTTGCTGCACTATTGTAGGTGCTGTCCTTCAGGTTAGACATTAAACAGAAGCCCCACCTGCCCCCTCAGGTGCCTACAAAAGATCCCATGGCACTATTGTTTGGAGAAAAGCAGGGGAGCGCTCCTTGGTGTCCTGGCCGATATTTATCCCTCAACCAATACCACTAAAACAAATTATCTGGTCATGATCACAATATTGTTTGAGGGACATTGTGTGCAAATTGGCTACCTTGTTTCCTACTTTACAACAGTGACTACACTTCAAAAGCACTTCAATGGCTGTAAAGTGTTATGGAATGTCCTGGGGCTATGAAAGGAAAGCAAATCCTTCAGTAAAATAAGGGGACCCTGAGTATAACCAACATTATTTTGGCAGCCACCGCAAAGGCGCAATGGGGAAAGGTCGCTGTCTAAGACCTTTCTGCCATAGTACACCGAGGGGCCGGGAATTGTATAGACCCCTCATGCTGTACGACTCACAATGAATGTATGCATTTAATACTAAATGTATCATAATTGTATTGAAGCACCTCAGAGTGCAACATGATGCATGTCGATAACTCCAATACCATTGCACTGTCTGTAATGACCATATTGAAATGACTGTAATATTCATTGATTGTACTGAAGCACCTCATGATCCAGGTGGAAAAGTTGAATATGATTTCACTTTTTATGAAGACCACTTAGAAATGTTTTGTGATGTTCTTTCAGATATTTTATGAATAAAGTATATTTTTCCAAAAAATATATGTTATTATTAATTATTGACACAAATTCAGTGAGTTACAATGAATTATAATACACAGCATCAATCTTAGGCCAAAATGCTAAGCCTTTCTATTACTGAAGTGATAGATTTTGATTTCCGGTTAGATTTCCTATCTATGCAGCACTTGTTGCTTAAATTTACATCAGAACTACACCATGCAAAATAGCTTGCAGTAATCTGTTTACAAAGCCCTCTTGCTGGTATTGCTATTTTTAACCAAACATACACTGCAACAGCTGTTTTGCAAGTCAAATGTGCTATCTGTTTAAATTGGTAAAACTTACGGCAAGTTTTACGATGAAAGTTAGGAACTTGAATTTAAAATTTAATGTATTGCCTGAACTGCAGATTAATTAGATATTACTCTGCTGGTTAAGTACTTCAAGTTACCAGCTATTTAACATATAACCCATCTAATTAGAGACGAGAATACAGAACTGACAGGGCAGATGTTAAATTAGATATTACTATAATTGACAGTAGGATAGTGTCATATATCACAGGGATTGACAGGACTGGTATTACAGTGTCAGCTTTGTGATTAACAAAATAGGTAGTTCAGAGTCTTTGGGCATTAGCTTAGAACTGGCTGCTCATAGACAGTTAGGAGGTAAATTGTGGGATGTTGAAAGTTTCTGGAAAAACTTGCTCCTCCTGGTTTATCTACACTATTGACTCTAAAAATCTTCGGGTGTTACAGCATACTTCTGTCATTACTTTAGTAGGCATTGCTATGGCTGAAATCTAGGCTGGAACCTAGGTACACAATCTCTGATCTTGCAGCAAATTTTCTGAGATGGCTTTGTGAGCTTAAAGCCTCCACTCACCTTTTTGCAAATGCTTGTCACAATGAGTGGCATGATGGAGTGGGGGGAGGGGGGAGAGGGGGGGTAGGGGGAGAGTGGGGGTTGGAGGATGGGAAGGAGGAAATCTTGTGATCTCAGTCTTTAACATAACTCTATTACAAAGGGGTCATGGAGACAGCCATTCTTTGGTCCCCAAACAGGTGGGGAGCATCCCCAAAATGTTTGCCTGGTCATTGACTTTCAAACCTTGCTGCAAAGACAGGGAGCCCAGATAGATGCCCATTGGTGCTGGTGCCCACCAATGGTTGGCTAATGAAATGACCTTCTCTGACCATGTGAATTTCAGCAGAGGTAGCACTGGAGGTCCAGGGCCGTTGGATTGTACTAGCCCGCAGATTTGTGTGGTTCCTGTTCTCTGTCCGTGACTTAAAAGGTGGACTTACTGTCCCTCACTGTGGGCCAGTCAACCAAAACAATATAAGAACAGGAGCAGGAATAGATCATTTGGTCCTTCAAGTCTGCTCTGCCATTCATCAAGATCATGGCTGATCTTCTACCTGAACTCCACTTTCCCACACTCCGTCCATTTCTGTTAATTCCCTTGGTACACAAAAACCTATTGATCTCAGTCCTGAACATACTCAACAATTGAGCATCCATGGCTCCCTGGGATGGAGAGTTCCAAAGATTCACAACCCTTTGTGTAAAGAAATTTCTCCTCATCCTGCTCCTAAATGCCCAAACTTTATTTTGAGACTGTGACCCTGTTTTCTAGATTTCTCAGCCTGTAGAAACATTTCCTTAGCATCTATTTTGTCAAGCACCTTAAGAATTTTATGTTTCAGTTAGAGCACCTCTCATTTCTCTAAACTCCAGCGAATATAGGCCTAATTTAATCAGCCTCTCCTCATTGGTCAATTCCCTCATCCCAGGAGGCAGCCTAGTGAACATCTGTTGCACTAACTCCAGGGCAAACATGTCCTTCCTCAGGTAAGGAGACCAAAATTGCACTTAGTACTCCAGGTGTGGCCCTTGCTGCTAGTTATGACTTGTCAACATAAAAATATACTGTTTAATCCTCCTTTCTGTTTTCTGTTCATTCACCAATCCTCAATCTATACTAATACATTACTGCGAATCCCATCAATCATAATTTTGTGCAACAACCTTGGATGCTTGACACCATATGGAAAGCTTTTGAAAATCTAAATATGCGACATCCACTGGTTCCCCCTTATCCACCTTACTGGTCAGGCCCTCAAAATCTAACAGATTTGTCAAATCCCGGCCTATGATTTTTCTTTCATAAAGCCTTTTCAACATTGCTTTATCATATTATGATTTTGTAAGTGCCCTGTTATCAAGTCCCTCATAACAGATTCTAGCATTTTGCCTGTCACTGATGTTAGGCTGACTGGCCTATAGTTACCTATTTTCTTTAATCCTTCTTTCTTATATGTGTTTGCTACCTGCCAACCCTTGGGGACCATTCTAGAATCGAAGGAATTCTGGAAGATCAAAACCAACCCATTCATTATGGCTGGAATTTTCCAGCCCCCTCTGTGGCGGGATCCCCTGCGATGGGGCCAGGGAGCCATTGAAATCTCCATTCACATCGGCGGAACCGGAAGATCCGGCTAGCGTAAGGGGCTGGAAAATTCTGGCCTATCTCTGTGGTTACCGCTTTTTGGACCCTAGAATGCATGTTGTCAGGTTGAGGAGTTTTGTTGCCTCTTAGTTCTATTTATTTCTCTAATATTATTCTTTACTTGTACTAATTCCTTCCCCATTATTTCAATAAGTTTTTTAATGTGGTGGGCAAGATCCTAGAAACAATTATTCATTAGGATAGAATCAATAGTCACATGGAAAAATACGGTTGATAAGGAAGTGCCAGCATGGATTTCTAAAGGGGAAATCATGTTTAACTAACTCACTGGAGCTTTTGAAGAGGTAACAGAAAAGGTTGATGAGGGTAATGTGGTTGATGGGGTGTACATGGGCTTTCAAAAGGCATTCGATACAGTGCCACACAACAGACTTGTGAGAAAAGTTATTGTTCATGGAATAAAAGGGACAGTGGCAACGTGGATACAAAAGTGGCTGAAAAATAGGAAGCAGAGAGTAATTGTCAATGGATATTTTTTGGGCTGGAGGAAGGTTTGTAGTGGAGTTACCCAGGGGTTGGTATTAGAACCTTGCTTTTCCTGATATATATTAATCTAGATCTTAGTGTGCAGGGAACAATTTCAAAGTTTGCGGATGATACGAAGCTTGGGAGTGTTGTGAACTGTGAGGAGGACAGTGTGGAACTTCAAGAGGGCATAGACAAGTTGGTGGAGTGGGCAGATAAGTGGCAGATGACGTTCAATGCGGTGAAGAGTATAGTAAATAAGATTAGGGGGTTACAGGTGCAGATTGCCTTGTGGAAATATGATGTTATGGCGATAACAGAGACCTGGCTCAAGGAAGGGCAGGAGTGGGTGTTAAATATTCCTGGGTACATGGTGTTCAGAAAAGATAGGAAAGGGAGGAAAGGAGGGGGGGTGGCGGCATTGGTTAAGGGGAGCATTGCAGTGCTGAGAAAGAGGATGTCTCAGAGGGTTCAAGGACAGAATCAATTTGGCTAGAGCTAAGGAATAAAAAGGGTGCATTAACATTGCTTGGTGTAGTCTATAGACCTCCAACTAGTGAGAAGGATGTAGAACAAATCTGCAAGGAAATTACAGAGAGATGCAAGCATTATACATTCGGCATTAATTACCTGAATGTAGATTGAGACAGTGGTAGTGTAAAGGATGGAGAGGGGCAAAAGTTCCTAGATTGTGTTAAGGAAAATTGTCTACAGCAGTATGTGTCCAATGGCATTACCAGCACTGAATCCCCCACTATCAACATCCTGAGGGTTACCATTAACCAGAAACTGAACTGGACTAGCCATATAAATACTGTGGCTACAAGAATGGGTCAGAGGCTAGGAATCGTGTGACAAGTAACTCACCTCCTGACTCCCCAAAGCCTGTCCACCATCTATAAGGCACAAGTCAGGAGCTTGATGGAATACTCCCCACTTGCCTGGATGAGTGCAGCTCCAACAACACTCAAGAAGCTTGACACTGTCCAGGACAAAACAGCCCACTTGATCGGCACCACATCCACAAACATTCACTCCCTCCACCACTGAAGCACAGTAGCAGCAGTGTGTACCATCTACAAGATGCACTGCAGGAATTCACCAAGGCTCCTTCGACAGCACCTTCCAAACCCACGACCACTACCATCTAGAAGGACAAGGGCAGCAGATAGATGGGAACACAACACATGGATGTTGCCCTCCAAGCCACTCACCATCCTGACTTGGAAATATATCGCTGTTCCTTTACTGTCGCTGGGTCAAAATCCTGGAACTCCCTTCCTAACAGCACTGTGGGTGTACCTAAATCACATGGACTGCAGCGGTTCAAGAAGGATGCTCGCCACCACCTTCTCAAGGGCTACTAGGGATGGGCAATAAATGCTGGCCCAGCCAGCGAAGCCCATATCCCATGAGTGAATTTTTAAAAAATCCAACAAGAAAAGACACACTGTTGGACCTGGTTCTTAGAAATGAGGTGGGCCAAGTAGATAAAGTGTCAGTGGGGGAACATTTAGGAGACTGTGATCATTGTATTGTACTCTTAAGGATGATGACAGACAAAGACGATAGGCAATCCAGAGTAAGAATAATTAACTCGACGAAAGCCGTCTTTGAAGGCAGCAAGAACGGAGCTGGGCCAGATAGACTGGCTGAACTTATATAAGACACTCGTTAGTTCTCAGCTGGAGTATTGTGTACAGTTCTGGGCACCACATTATAGGAAGGATGTGAACACATTGGAGAGAGTGCAGAAGAGGTTTACAAGAATGGTTCCAGGGATGAGAAACTTCAGCTATAAGGATAGATTGGAGAGGTTGGGACTGTTCTTCTTGGAGAGAAGAAGGCTGAGAGGAGATTTGATAGAGATGTTCAAAATCATGAGGGGGCTGGAGAGTAGATAGGGAGAAGCTGTTCCCCCTTGTAAAAGTATCAAGAACGAGAGGGCACAGATTTAAAGTGATTTGCAAAAGAAGCAAATGTGACATGAGAAAAAACTTTTTCACACAACGAGTGGTTCAGGTCTGGAATGCACTGCCTGGATGTGTGGTGGAGGCTGGTTCAATTGAGGCATTCAAGAAGGCATTAGATGATTATTTGAATAGAAACAATGTGCAGGGGTGTGGGGGAAAAGGCAGGGCAACGGCACGAGGTCATAATGCTCATTTGGAGAGCTGGTGCAGACACAATGGGCCAAATGGCCTCCTTCTATGCCATTAAAATTCTGTGATTCTGTGTCTTCTATCATGAAGACAGATACAAAGTATTGTTTAATGTCTCTGCAATTTCTTTATAATTTCACCTGTCTCTGCCTCTAATGGGCCCACATTTACTTCCACTAATCTCTTCCTATTTGCATATCTATAGAAGGGTTTACAATGTGTTTTTATGTCTCTTGCTGTCTAATCTCACATCTTCTTATCTCTTTCCTTCGTAATTTCTTTATTCTCCTATGCTGTATTCTAAAACCTTCACAATTCTCAGACTTACCGCTCTTCTTAGCAAAATGCCAAGCTTCTTCTTTTGAGCTGATACTATCTTTGACTCTCCTTTTTAGCCATGGTTGGACCACATTTTCTGTGGGTTTTCTGTGCCTTAAAGGAATGTATATTTGTTGCAAATGATGCTTTTTTAATGCAATCCATTGCTTGTTTACCATCGTGGCCTGAGTTTTGCAGTGTTGGAGCGGGCTTGTGTAAAATGGCACACAATAACGTCGGGAGGGCGTCCCCATGCCATCGCACCATCGCGCGATATTACGGTCGGTGGGCACATACAGGTGTCGGAAGCATGCCTGCTGACAATTAAAGGGGCAATTAAGCAAATTAAAAAGCCAATTCATGGTGATTTTACATGGCCCATGCAATTTCATGCTCGGCGCATGGGCCACTCGGCAGGCAGCCTTTATCTTTTTCATGAAACCGTGATCCAGGGACAGGATTAAAGGCGAACAGGATCTCGGCAATGTGAGTAGGTAGGAGTTTTGCCGTGAGTTGGTTGGAGTTGGTTCACAGACAGTTTCTGGCATTTTTTCTGTGTTCTGGAGAACTTTGATTTCTCAGCATTTGCAGGGGCTTTTGCTGAGAGGCCCTTTCAGTGCACTATCCCGTGCAATCATCTTTAAGGAAATGGGGATTGTGTACTCTGCTTGAGGGACTTCCTCAGAAGGGGAGGAGAGGGCCAGAGGAGAGAGGAGCCAGGTGTTCATAGGCAACATCCCAGAGTGTGACCTGTGAAAAGAGAGGGCCAGCCAGCAGGAAGTGCCAGGCAGAAGGGTTTGCAGAAAATGCCATTATCCAGCAGGCAGAGTTTACAGGCAGTGCTCTTGCTTCCTGGACATGTCTGAGGTCCAGTACTGAAGGAGGCCCCAGGGGCCTCCATATGTGAGATGATTGGCCCGGAGATTGCCTCAAACTGTGTAGGTGGCCATCCTATGCCAGTGGCTCTTAAGGTTACAGTGGCCCTGAATTTTCCCACCTCAGGTTCTTTTCAGGGGTCTGTGGGAGACCTGTGTTGTGTCTCCCAATTGGCTGCCCACAGCTGTGTCAAGCTGTGCACTGATGCTCTGAACTTCATTCATTTCCAGACCAACAAAGCCAGCCAGGTTGAGTGAGCCAGAGGCTTCGCCGCAATTTCTGGGTTTCTAGGGAGCCATAGATTTTGCGCACGTGGCTGTAAAAGTGCCAGCAGGAGAAGTAGAAAGTGAATCCACTCCCTGAACGTCCAACTTGTTTGTGACCGCAAGACTCAGATATTGCAGGCATGCTCCAGGTACCCTGGAAGCTGTCATGATGCATACATCCTCCGTCACTCCCAGGTGCCATGGCTTTTCATTGGTCCTGCTCGGTTGGATGGTCGGCTCTTGGGAAACAAAGGCTCATGAGCCACTCAGACACCCAAGGTCAGAATTGGAGGAGAGCTATAATTAAAGTCATGCCTCCAGAAAGGCAGTAATTGAGAGGGCCATAAGCTACTCAAGATGAGGTTCCGCTGGCAGGACAAATTGGGGGAGCACTTCAATGTCCTCCATGGCGCGTTTTACTTATTGTCGTTGTGTGTTGCGCTCTGCACAATCTGGCTCTGTCAAGGGGGGATCCATTGGAGGATGAAGACAGTGATGCTGCTCAACAGGCCACAGAAGATGACCTCAAGTGCTGGATCTGAGGATGAAGCGGAAGAGCCCCATGGTGAGGAGGTGGATGCCAAAGTGAGGAACCTTACGGGAGGCAGGGAGGCAGGGAGACCAGGGGGCCTTGATTCTCCATTCTTTCAGCTCGCATCCAATGCATGGCTTGAAAGTGAGGGCAAGGATGACGCCACCTTACTGATGTTCCTGATGAGGCCACCCTGTCACCCTTCTGTCAAGAGATGACCTTTGAAATAAAGTTTGCTGCTCTTCCCCTGTGTCAGAAGCAACTCCCAGGCCCATCACCTGTGAAAAACATGAAGCACACTCAGGCCTTAATGAGATAGTTATATGCTGGTCATGAAAATACAAATTAAAAACACACTTCCCAGTGAACCCACAACCCCTCTTATGCTCAAAGTGACTTAAACTTCCGTTTGTGAGTGATGTGTCTTGGAGCCCCTCACCTCCCCCTCTGGACTTAATACCATCCTCCGAGACCCTGCCTCTCCACGACCAATGGACCTTGCTCCACACTCGTGCCAAATCAAGGGCTTCCGCATCAAACTTTGACAGGATCAGGAGGTTGGGCAGCCCACCACCCATTCATGTGTGCTCCCGTGCATTATGGCTTCTCTTCTCCTTTATGGACAAAAGTGCTTTCATTAGTCCACCATACCAGCCTTGCGCACCCCCTCCCTGCCCCCAGGAGACGCAGTTTGATGTGCCCATCAGATCGGCACAACTCACCCTTGCACACATCCAAACCAAGCCAGCAAATTTCCCAGCCTTTGACAGCACAGGGATATGAGCCATTTGGCACTCTGCATCTCACACCCATGAGCACCATGAAGTCCGGCCACCCTCTAAGACATGTATACACAGTTCCGTGCCAACTCTATACTCACCCTTGCAGAGCGCAGAAGGTCATTGAACCTTTTAGAGCACCGGATGCAAGTGTGGTGCACAGCATCATGCCCGCTCACCTGGGCAACCACCTCCCTCCATGCCTTCATTTAATGAGGTGGCCTCCTCTTAACATCCCATGGAATTAATATCTCTGGCCGGACACTCACTGCCTTCAGCAGTGCATGCAGGCAATCATCTGAGAAGTGGGGGGGTGGGCAGTGCGCCCACTGTCATTGCCCACCCGCCTGGCTGCGTGGGTCCCGAGGTCATAAATCATGAAATTCATTACTCCTTTCAGGCAATGTCAGGCAGCTCCCAGAGGCTCCTGTACACCTCTTGGCAGCCTTCAGGGAGCTCCCTGTGCACTTTTAAGTCCCCCCTCTGGAACTGCATTGGATCCGGTGCCTACCATGCTCCCGCCGGCAACGCTGAGCCAGTGTCAGTGCGCGTTTCATGCTGGCCGACCATTAATTGGCCAGCGTGAAATCGAGGTCAGCATCCAATCATGGTTGGCAGTGGATCACACATCTGCTTCCGGGCCCACTGATCATGCACACACATGCTGAGAGTAAAATTCAGGCCCATATCTTTCAATGTATTTGCCCAACCTACCTTAACTAGGCAACAGTACTAATCCTCAATTGCATTTAAAAGAGTCATTTATGCAACTGAAATGAAACTGGGCAAGCAAGGCAACTCTACCCGTTGAAAGTGTTGGGTGCTACTGAGTGAAAAAAAATCAGTTGACAGCTCAGGAAATGAAAATCTTTCAGAAAGGGAAGACACACAATTTGTAAATTTCTCCCCTGCCCTGCTGAAAAGCACTTGGTGCGTCAGGCATGGAGGAAGAAAGCTTAAGAAGGCAATGGCAGTAAACCAACACAGTAAAACATAGCTGACTCATGTATATGATCCCTGCACTACACAGCTCAGGGGAATCTATGGTCATCACAATCCCACTATCAGTGAAACTTTGCAGCCAGAAAACACTTCAGCTCTGTCCTCAAGGGTACCTGTTAGAAGGCCTAAAGGGCTAAGTGTCAGACAGATTAAACAAAGCACAAGTAACCAAAAGGCAGTGATTGGAATGTAGAATACTGCGGGTGCTGAAAATTCGGAATCAAAACAGAAAATGCCAGAAATACTCAGCACATTAGGCAGCAACTGTGGAGAGAGAAACAGAGTTAATGTTACAGGTTGATGACCTTTCATCAGTACTGAGCTGAGTCAAGCGTCTATCATCCACATGCTGCATAATAGAGGGTTTCAATACTGTGCAGTAAAAATCCCCAAGTGGATTCTACGACAGGCAGATGATACATTTCGTTTGACTATGTTCTGGTGGTCAAGATGAAAATTGACCCTGTCAATTTACTATTGTAAATATTGATGCAATGATGTGACCAAAATTCATGACATTCAAGAATAAGGTTTGTTGGCAGTAAGTGTCTACCCTACTACTTCTCCTTCTTACTCTACATGAGATTGTTAACTATTTATAGATAATAGTTAAATTTCCCTATGTCCAACATATAATAGATATATTAGTATCATAGGTAACATTTATTACCTGTCTCTCTGCTCACCTTTCTAGAATCCTGGTTAGATTTTCCCTCCATTTGATTGAGCTCCAATGCAACACAGCCTTTGGAAGGTGACCACTGAGATTATTGGGATGCCACAAATGACATCATATGTGACTGTGACAAAGGTCTTCTTTCCTTTCTCAATCTGTCTGCAGCATTTGACATGGTTGACCACACCATCCTCCTCCAACACCTCTACACTGTCGTCCAGCTGGGTGGGACTGCTGTCACGCAGTTCCATTTTTATCTAGCTAACTGTAACCAGAGAATCACTTACTATGGCTTCTCTTCCTGCTCCCACAACGTTACATCTGGCATCCCCCAAGGATCTATCTTTGGCACCCTCCTATTTTTCACCTGTATTCTGTCCCTGGGTGACATCTTCTGAAGGTACAGCATTAGTTTTCACATGTGTGCTAAAGACACCCAGCTCAACCTCACCACCACCTCTCTCAACTCCTCCACTGTTGCTAAATTATCAGACTGCTTATCTACCCTCCAGTACTGGATAAGCAGAAATTTCTTCCAATTAAATATTGGCAAGGCTGAAGCCATTTTTTTCAGCCCCTTCTCTATACTCCATTCCTTAGTTACCTACTCCATCCATCTCCCTGGTAACAATCTATCATTCAGCCAGTCTGTTCACAACCTTGGTGTCATATTTGATCCCGAGAAGAGATCCCAGCCTCATATTTGTGCCATCACTAAGAGTGCCTATTTCCACCTCCATAACAATGCCCGACTTTACCCTTGTCTCAGCTCATCTGCTGCTGAGAACCTCATCTATGCTTTTGTTACCTCTAGACTCAGCTATTCAACTGCATTCCTGGTTGGTCTCCCACATTCTACCCTCTGTAAACTTGAGGTCATCCAAAACTCTGCTGTTTGTGTCTTAACTTTCAGTAAGTCCCGTACCCCAACACCCCCCCATGCTTGCTGGCTTAGATCAGCTTCTAGTCAAGCAACATCTTGATTTTAAAATTCTCATCTCTGTTTTCAAATCCATGTATGGCTTTGCCCCTCCCTATCTGTGTAATCTCCACCAACCCCATAACCCTCCAAGATATCTGTGCTCCTTTAATTCTGGAGAATGTTGACTGGTTGTTGACAATCTTCCGAAATGAACAGTGGGGAAAGTGGTTGAAAGTCTTCATAAATAGGAATGCATAACAATCGTCATTAAACAATAATTACAGGAAAGAATGTGCTTAACTGTGGTTGTGATATAATGTGGAGTATTTTGGCATGATATCAACTATTCAAATGATAACCCATATGCCAATCATCCCATACTTTTAACTTCAATTATGCTACAGGTTACAGGACAGGTGGGACAAATGCATAATTTATTAATGGTAAACTAATGCAACTTAATGAATCTTCTCTTTTTGTGTTGTAGATATAAATCACAAGCAATCTAAAAATCAGATCAAACACTAGCTATATTTGCAGAGCTTGATTGTTCCAAGATTGTACCAATATTGGTAGCAAACTTGTGAAAGACTGCAAATGGAGGACAGCATACCATCCTGTTATTGTATTTTAAACATTACTACCAGCAATTTATTACTTTTATCCTAGTGTTTTTAAAAAATATCTCTTGCAGTGTGAACATGTAGTGGCAGTCCCTAGCGTGACATGGAAGTGAAATCTATTTCAGAAAGTAAGCCTATTGAAAACCACTTCTTTGAAGCAACAGTTAGTTACCTCCTTTAATACTAAATGATCACACAATTGTTTGACAGAACTCTTATCACATTCCTCTCCACTTAGAGATATGAACGTGATTGGTGTAAATTGGTTACTGCCTTTGCTAAAATAACAAAGAGAAAATTAAACAGCCGCATGATTAATTTGGAAATTACTATGGCCAAAGTTAAATACCTGGCTAGACCATCATCAATTATTAAAAATGAAAAGCACTGAACTTTCAAAGCGATTTGCTTTTACATCAATGTTTGCTGATATCACTAATTCAGAAACACAAATAAGTTAATTTTAGAAGGCTTTAGGGTCATATTAGTTCTGAGGTCCTCTTTACTGCTCCAGGGAAAGAGAAAATTTCCTTCTGAATATTTTCCCTAACAAAGCAATGCCATCATTGTTAATTTTAATCTCTATTTTTAATGCAGGTTTTTGTGCAAATTAAAATGGGAGATGTTAGTGACGGGCAAATTAACTTCTTTTTTTCATTTTTTGCTCCCTCTGTCAGCATCTCCTTGGTCAGCTTTATGAAAGTTAATGGTGAAGCTCCTTCTAATCTGCCCCTATTACGAAGCTTGGCCCCAATCTGACAGAAGCATTGATGTGGCATTTCTTGTAGCCTGAGTGACATTGACACTTTAGTGCTAGTTGGTGTTGAATTATGAGTCTTTTCACAGCTTTGTGCTGTGGACTTGGATGGGGATGACTCCAATGCATTTTAGGACTACAACTATAGTGCACAATTGGTCTGAAAGTACAACTGCACAGTTTGATTTGCACCTAGAAATACCCACATGCATACACAGAGTACTGCTTTGAATGTTTAACAGTGTGAGGACCCACAAGGTTCAGTAGATTCCTTAGATAATTTCTAATCTTGGCTTGACATTACATTGATCTCATGCAGTATTAAGTCCAACCATTGAGGGATGTTTTCCATAAAATAATTCCTCATTGTGTCAGCTCTGGATCGATACCACTTTGCAGTGATGTACCCTTACAGAGAGGAAAAGGAAAATGTCAGATTCTTTTATATTGCCGTGCAGATTTCAGGATAAGGGCACTAGTCAGTCGTCATCTGCCACTCTTCTCTGTGCTGTAGTCCCTCCCAGTAACCCAAGCAGAAATTTAAAAGATCCACATAAAGTAGTCTTCATAGGTGCCAGAATAAAATAATTCTGGTAATTTATCCTTCTAGCTGCAACTGAAAGTCAGGGAACCACACGTTTGACATAGGTTGTGGCTATCACTTCCATCACACACAATCCCTTCATTTCTATCTTTATCTGTGCCAGTAGCACAACCAGGAAGGTATTTGAAAGAATTTGCTGTTTGCAGAAAAGACCCAGACAAGCAGGATTGAAATGTTAGAATGCTACCATGTTAGAAACCCGCAGAGAAATAGTTAATTAACCAAATATTTTGTTCATCATGTGAAACATCTGATGATTCATGGCTCAAGATTTATATGGTCTGAGCAACAACATGATAGCATCAATATTCGTTGATAACTGCAGGTTTACACATGCAGAAAATTGCCATGAATAAGCAGTACAATTATGTTCTCAGAAGATTTTATTATTGAGATGGTTTTTAAAAATCATTCAAATAACTGGATCTTTGATCCTCCTCCTTTTCTGTTTCCTCCTTATCGGCCAACAACTGCATTGCCATGTTTCATGCCCATAATTAGAGTAACAACCAGATTCTTCTCCCAGAGTATTGCAGGTAGAAGATGAGGTGATGAGGTTCTACTGGCATGGTAGAGTATGGAATGGACAACAGGCACAGAGAAGGGGGATAGAATGAGAAGGTTCGGAAAGAGAGGAGAAGGAAAACAAGACGGAGAAAGGCAAAATAAACCCTGTGACTTGAATCTAAAAAGCTCTGATCTGCTGCTTTTAATAGGGAACAACACTCAGGAAACAACTTTTGGGAAATCTTGGGCATGAAATGGAATCCATGGAGTATCATGGGCTGGATGCCTATGGATTTTCAAAATGCCCTTCCTGCGAGAGCTGGAGTGCAGGAATATTGGGAATGCTGGACAGCAGAATCACTCTTTACTTCCCTACCTTTGATACATAAACTCGTTAAGGAGATGCAGGGAAAAGCAAGCTAGAAATGACTATTGACATTCGCAAGTGAATCTTAATTTGTTCAAACACCATTCCCCGGTCTGCTTTTTAAGGGAAGGGATGTCATTTAAACACCTGTATTAAAATAAGAATCCTGTGAATCTGTTAAGTGTGTATCCACTAATAACTCCAACAATAATTCATATCCTTGCATGTAAGTAAGGTGATGTTGTTATTGTAGATGGGAAATAACAGACTGTGAACTAAGAACATTGGGTTCAAAGGCATGCTAGACAAAAGGAAAGAAAATGTCATTAGGAAGTTGACAGTTATTTACCTCGAAATGCAATATTTCATTGTTGAGTGTTTGTGGCAAAATTGTAAATGCATCCATCATTTTGTTACAAATAGGAAATATTTTCTCCTCATTGGGGAACCCTAAGCCTATCAATCTATGCAATATGATACACTGGGTTGGATTTTAATCAGTGGTGCATTTGGGGTGGATGGGAGTGAGAGGCGGGAGGGAAACCTCATTTAACTAAATCCAGGGCAGTCCCCTGCTCAAACTGGCAGGAGTGGTGTCAGGGTCAACTTCCAGGAACAAATATTGGGTTGCAAGCTTGAGAACTCTAGGATTGAAAGGAAGGCTTCCTGATACCAAATAAAAACTGGGCAGTGGGTTTGGCTACTGATGCCGATATTGGGAGGGAGGCGCAAGGCCAGGGCTGGGGAAGACCAAGGGTACCATGTGGGTCTAAGGGTAGCATTTCTGCTCCTTCTGGCCCACATGGATTCCACAGGAAATTATTCTTTTAAAAAAGTCACCTTGGCCTCTTCTCCACGATTGCAGCCATGGTTCTGTTGTAATGGTCGCCCCATGGAAGGCTCGGGGATTCGGTAATTAAAATGCTGACACAGTTCCAATGAAGTCACAGGACACAACCTTTCAGCGTAAAGCAGGACCCCCACCCCCTGCCAGGCTACCTGGTGCCTGGATTAACGCAGGTAAATATGGTGATGGGGAAAGAATGCCTTGGAAAAACAGCGCAAACCTGCTTCAACCATCTTCATCCCCACTCACATCATTCTCAACAGATGGGGAGGGGGTTAAGATCTATCCCCTGTCATCTTAGTGTTGCCTTTTGCAAAAACAAGTTGTCAGTGGTTTTTTGTTGCGTGACACTGTTTAATTAGGGAGTAATTAATGTAGCTGACTCATTAAAATGATTAATGCTTTCCAAAGAGTGCAGTCAGGGATCTCCTCCCCTCCCTGTTCCTAAATTGCAAAGACATGGTGCAAAATAGACTCGCAGTCCAAAAGAACAAATGGAGAGACTGGGTTCACCAATAAAAATAACTAAGATTTATGCCACTATGTCCTTTCTATGTTTCTGCCAAAGATATTCTGTAATTGATTGCTAGGAAGCACACAAGATTGATAGAGAGTTAAGCTCTGATTGTCCCTGCTTCCCTGTGAGGATGTTAACCTGGTTACTGAGTCACAGCTTCTGAGCTAGCTAATATTGGGAATGCATTGTAAGGGGAATCGGGAATCGCAGAGACAAATCCACATCCTATGGCTCTGCAGTGTAGTAATTTAGCTCACCAACGTGCTAAACCTCCTCCTGAGGCCTGTTTTGAAGTGACAGTAAATGGTGGGCAGAATTTAGCCCTTGTCGGGCGGGCTCGGCGGGGGCAGTCGGGAAGCCGACTGCTGCCTACCATCAGGGCCGGACCGTGATTTCACACTGGCGGGCCAATTAAGGCCTGCCTAGCGTGAAACGTGAGCGGCAGCGCTCAGAGCTGCCTGCGCGGGGGAGGGGGGAGTGCGAGTGTGAACTTCGCACATGCCCGTGAGAGCGCACTTGCAAATCTCCCTGAGGCACAGGGCTGCCTCAGAGAGATGATGAGTTTTCAGAAAAATCAATAAAGGCTCATAAAATGTTATAAAACATATCCCCTCATGTGACTCTGTCACACGGGCAGGGACATGTTATTAATTGCTAAAATTTTAATTTTGTTTTTATTTGCTTTTGGAAACCTCATCCCGCCGTGGATGAAGTTTCCTTGGCATTTTCGCCCGCCTGCCAAC
This sequence comes from Cetorhinus maximus, assembly GCF_964194155.1. NCBI lineage: Eukaryota > Metazoa > Chordata > Chondrichthyes > Lamniformes > Cetorhinidae > Cetorhinus > Cetorhinus maximus. The sequence goes on from NC_135895.1 coordinate 35,543,744, forward strand.
CGTAAGGCTGGATGGGCAGCGAAAAATGTAAGACTGTGCGTTGACGTCGTGTTGCTCGCCCAATGTCAATGCCTGTCATTTTACGTTCAAGCAGGTCGGGCGGTGTGTTAGACAACTAAAATCATGAACTTTGGTGGTTTCTTTAACGCATTATTCTGCGTGACATCGCTTTTAGATTGGGGCTATAAAATAGCAATACATTTCAAATAATCCAAAGCTTTGCGGTAATGCATCATTAAATGTGTAGATTCAACCATGAAGCCTGTCCATAGGAGCGAAAAAAATCAAGTAACATGCTTTTATGATTTGTTCACAGAAGCAGCTTAACAACACAGATTCATTCAACTTACCATACAACGTTCTGACCACAATGAAACTATTTTGAATGCAGTTGAAAATTGGACAGCACAAGCCGCAGATATCAATTAGTCAAAATATATCCCAAAGTTAACCAGCAGCTTAAAATGACTATCCAGTAACAAGAGTCATATTCGAAGCGTTCGTAAGAAGAGTCATATTGGGCGCAAAACGTGAACTCTGCTTCTCTCTCCACGGATGCTGCCAGACCTGCTGAGTTCTTCCAGCACTCTGTTTTCATTTCAGATCTCCAGCATCTGCAGTAGTTTGCTTTTAACCAGTAACAAGAATATACATGGCAGATGAGCCCTTTAAATAGCATTGCTGAAGGGCCCTTGCTGCCTGGTAGCATCAGGGGTTGCTGAGTGCATTTGTCACATGGCAAATAAGGCACTGGGTAGATCAATTTTATAAAAGGTGCTTACATCTAGGACCTTTATATGGATATTTCCAATGAGCATTTTAAATGATTCCAGTATGTGTCTTGGTCTCCTGCAAATCAGCCCGATCCAATATGGTGGATGGTGCAACTCTGGAACGGAGTGAGCATGCGCTCACCAGCTGCATTAGATGTCTGTTTTATGCTGACAAGTTGGCATCAATGAATATCTAGACCAAGGTCTCTAAATAATGACATCCAGTATGGTAGTCATGTCTTGACAGAGTGTCCACTGGCTCACTGGTATTATTCCCACCTCCGAGTCAGAAGAATTGCATTCTGCCCTCACACCAGACAACTAAATCCTGGATTCATGCCCAGCAGAGATACCTGCATTCAATGGTTCTGGTCATAAAGGGTAGGTGAGCTTCTTTAGGCTTGGTTGCAACACCCAGAGGCCAAGAAGAAGGAACTCTGAAGATAAAAAACATGAAAGGAGCCATGAAAAACCATAGTTCAGCAGTGTCTCAAGAATCTCATGTTTAAGACTTCAGTTATGGCCTTCCTGAGGGCCAAATACAGATGTTTATCTCCTTTGAACTCTTTTCTAGAATTCTTAATATAATTCTTTCATTAAACCCTAATAGGTTGGCAGAATACTTAAGGAGATGTCTTTGTATTGACATGTCATAAAGGCACTCATCAAAACTAGGACATAGACTAGAAAGCTAATATTAACCATAGGGCTGTCTGCCAAGACAATATCAGGGCATTGGCATTCGGAGGACTGCTGGAGACCAGGACTATACTGAGTCCGAGGCAGATGACGAGCCTCTGGAGTTGTCCACCAGGTGGCAGATGCTAGATGTCCAGTGAGATATGCAGGAAGATCTGGCGGAAATCTCTGAGAGTCTGCATGTCATGGTCTCTGTCTTGGAGGAGCCCATGCAGAGCGTGAGTACTGCATTGACCCAGAGCTCCAAGCACACAGCCTCCTCCAAAGAGAGAGAGTAGCAACTCTCAGAGAGATGTCTCCAGGAACAGAATCAGGGCTTTCTCGAGTTGCGACTGGGCACTGGCAGTGACCTCAGCAGTCCATCAGTGGTGAACAGGGAGGTTCAAACCAACCTCCTGCTGGAGAATGAGCTGCTAATCGCATCTGTGGGCTCCTCTCAGGGTGCTCTGGATGAAGGCAGCTGCTCCTCCACCCCTGTGCCAGTGCCCATCGCATCTGATGAGGTTGCGATGACTGAGGAGTTCCCAGCCATGGCACTGGGTACTTGCTCCCAGTCAGTGCCTATGTCATGGCCTGATTGTGCTTCATGTTTTTTTATAGGTGTTGGCATGGGAATGCCTTGTGACAGATGGGATGGGCAGCAAACTTTATTTCAGAGGCCATCTCTGGCAGAAGGGTGACAGGGTGGTCTCATCAGGAACAATCAGTAAGGAACAATCAGTAAGGTGGCGTCATCCTTGCCCTTGCTTTCAAGCCATGCATTGGATGCCAAGCTGAAAGGACGGAGAATCAAGGCCTCCCTGGTCTTCCTGCCTCCCAATAGTTTCATCACTTCTGCATCCATGTCCTCACTCTGGGCCTCCTCTAGCTTCTCCTCAGACCCATCACTTGAGTCGTCCTCTGTGGCCTGTGGAGTTGCCTCGCTGTCTTCATCCTCCAAAGGGATCCCCCTTGACAGAGCCAGATTGTGCAGTGTGCAGCACACAATGACAATAAGCAGGACATGCTCTGGAGGATATTGATGTGACACCCGATCGGTCCAGGCCATGGAACCTCATCTTGAGCAGCCTAATGGTCCTCTCATATACTGCCCTTGTAGAGCTATGACTTCGATTGTACCTCTCCTCCACTTCTGTCCTTGGGTATCTGGGTGGAGTCATGAGCCACCTTTCCAGGGGATGATAGCTTTTGTCACCCAGGAGCCAACCATCCAACCGAGCTGGAGCAATGAAGAGCCTTGGCACCTGGGAGTGCCGCAGGATGTACGCATCATGAGAGCTGCCCAGGTACCTGGGGCAGACCTGCAAAATATGAATTTTGCAGTCGCAAACAATCTGGACATTCGGGGATTGGATCCCCTTTCCATTGATGAAGGCACCCGGCTCACCCGCTGATGCCTTTATGGCCACACGCGTGCAATCTATGGTTCCCTGGATATGGGGGAACCCAGCAATTGCAGTGATGGCTCTGGCTCGCTCAGCCTGGCTGACTTCATCAGTCTGGGCATGTATGAAGTTCATCACCCGTCTGAACAGAGAACCAGTGACTAGTTTGATGCAGCTGTGGGCAGCTGATTGGGAAACACTACATTGATCTCCCACTGACCCCTGGATCGAACTGGAGGTGACAAAGTTCAGGGCCACTGTAACCTTAAGAGCTACTGCATAGATTGACCGCCTACTACAGTTTAAGGCGATCACTGGGCCAATCATCTGGCATATAGAGGTCACAGTGTCCCTCTTTGGAGGAGGTCCCTCCAGCAAAGTAGACAATCCCCATTTTCTGAAATACAGATGGCACAGGATAGTGCACTGAAGGGGGCACTTGACAGAAAGCCTCTGAGGAAGCTTGTAAACCAAAGAGTACTCCAGAAAACACAGAAAATGCAATGAACAGCCTGAAAACCGACGTGCACACACCTAAACTTTTACCTACTCAAGTTGCCACGGTTCTGGTTGCCTTTCATCTCGCCCTGGATCGAGTTTCAATTAAAAATGTGATGTCTGCCTGACCAAGTGGCCTGAGCGCTGAGTGTTAAATCACATGTGCCACGTAAAATTCCAGACAATTGCCTTTTTAATGTGCTTAATTGCCCCTTTAACTGTCAGTGGGCACGCTTCTGACTGTCTGTGATGACGTAGGGACGCCTGCCTAACATCTTTTTGTGTGATTTCACGTGAATTCAGGACCACCATTCGACTGCTCCAAAGGTGTAAAATTCTGGCCCATATTTGAGTTTCAGGATCTAATTCAGGAATTTATCAAAGCTTTAGCAAAAATTAGAGATAAACTTCTCAGGGCTCAATATTCAATCACATAGCACTCCAGCGGAATATATGGGCACATGCAACTGTGCCCCCTGCATGCGCCTGAACACATTGGGTTGACATTATGTTATATCAGGATTCCAAATTTGGACAAGTTGGAACTTAGTGGCAATGCCTATGTTGCCCATTCCTAATAAAAGATGTTTGAAACACAAGGCGGCTGCTGCAGTATCGTTACTTAAAGGGCCAGGCACCTTGATTGCAGGTAGGTTAAATTTTTAGGACATTTTCTATTTGAAAATGGCTGAAAGTACTCTGGGGTCCTTTTGGAGGTGTTGTAGTTAGTCCCTGCATTTGCCAGATGTTGCTGCATCCTCACAGCAAAGGCAGAGCAGATGACTTGTGCACACAAAATACGTAACAAGGGTGGGGGTTGCAGTGCCAGGGCCGTTGGATCTGCAGATGGAGATGGAGCAGAGACCGTGAAGGGGGTGGGGGGGAAAGCTCCACGCAATGCCCTCTGCCAAGTTGGAGCCAGACTCCTCCATTCTCCTTGAGGGTAACAGGAGGTTGTCTGGCAGGCTAGCTAATGCACTGGTATCTTGGTGTGCATGCTTATTCAGCATTCTTCTGCATGCCACCCCATCAAGGTTTTCATCCAAGTCTGGTGCAGCAGTACTTACCGCCTTGCCCTGCAGTGATTTATTGAACAAACATTCCTTTCAAAAAGCAAAATACTGTGGATGCTGGAAATCTGAAATAAAAATAGAAAATGCTGGAAAAACTCAGCAGGTCTGACAGCATCTGTGGAGAGAGAAACAGAGTTAACGTTTCGAGTCTGTATGACTCTTCTTCAGAGCTAAAGATAAGTAGAAATGTGATGAAATTTATACTGTTTAAGGGGGGTGGAAGAGGTAAAGCAGGATAGAAGGTCAGCTATAGGTGGAGGCTAAGGAGAGATTGACAAAGCTGTCATGGCCACAGGGCAAAGGGAGTGTTAATGGTCATGAACTCTCACTTCCAACCCCACCCACTTTCCGATCCCTCTTTTACCAATAATTTATACATTTTTAAAAATATATTTTTCTTTTCCCACCTATTTTTAAATTTATTTTGATCTATCGTTTTATCTCCACCTTTTAGCCCATTTCAATCCCTTCCCCCCACCCCACCCCCACTAGGGCCATCTTTCACTTGCTTGTCCTGCTTTCTATCCTTAATGTCACCATTAGCACATTCCTTAGATAATATCACCACCATCAACACCCCTTTGTCCTTTTGTCTATGACATCTTTGGCAATCTCTTCTTTGCCTCCACCTATCACTGGCCCTCTATCCAGCTCTACCTGTCCCACCCCCCTCAACCAGCTTATATTTCACCACATTTCGATATTTCCTTAGTTCTGATGAGGAGTCATACGGACTCGAAACGTTAACTGTCTTCCTCTCCGCAGATGCCGTCAGACCTGCTGAGTTTTCCCAGCTATTTTTGTTTTTGTTTCAGATTTCCAGCATCCGCAGTATTTTGCTTTTATCTTAGTGTTTAATTGACTGCCACTTCTCTTCCAGGAATGCCTACCTTGAAGGATTGTTAATGGTAGTGGTGAAGATTAAAGAAGGTGCTGATGGTGCTGATAGTGGCATAAAGGTGAGAAATTAGAATGTGTTAATGGCAGAACAAGGGTCAGCAATCTATGAAAGAACAACATGGAACAAGTGACAAAAGCAAAATACTGCGGATGCTGGAAATCCGAAACAAAAACAAAAATACCTGGAAAAACTCAGCAGGTCTGACAGCATCTGCAGAGAGGAACACAGTTAACGTTTCGAGTCCGAATGACCCTTCACCAGAAGTGACAGTTGGTCCTGTTTGTGGGGCGGTGGGGGAAGGGGAGGTGCGGTGGTTGGGGAAAAAGGATACAAAAGGGGATAAAAAAGGGTTAAAAAAACAGATTCAAAAAAATGAATAAAAATAAGGATAAATATAAAAATAAGTAAATAAAAAATAAAATATAAAAATAAATTTTAAAAAGGGATGAAAAAAAGGGGGTGAAGTTCTAAAGGGGGCATGGTCTAAAGTTGTTGAACTCAATGGGCAGAACTTTATGGCCCTATTCCGGTGGGGATGGGGCTGTAAAATGCGGTGAGCCATTAAAAACCCCATTGACTTCAGCGGGAACGTAAAATCCCGCTGCCGTAAAATTCTGCCCAATGTTTTTTTTTATTCCTGCATGGGGCATGGGCATCACTGGCTAGGCCAGCATTTATTGCCCATCCCTAATTGCCAAGTCAACCACATTGCTGTGGGTCTGGAGTCACATGTAGGACAGCAAATTTCCTCCCCTAAAGGACATTTGTGAGCCAGATGGGTTTTTAATGATAATCAGCAATGTTTTCATCAGACTTTTAATTCCAGATTTTTAGCAAATTCAAATTTCAACATCTGCCATGGTGGGATTTGAACCTGGATCCCCAAAGCATTACCCTGGTCTCTGGAATATTAGGCAACTACAATACCACTATGCCAGCACTTTCCCTGTCCAGAAGGCTGTAATGTGTCTAATCAGAAGATGAGGTGCTGTTCCTCCAGTTTGCATTGAGCTTCACTGGAACATTGCAGCAGGCCAAGGACGGACATGTGGGCATGAGAGCAGGGTGGTGTGTTGAAATGGCAAGTGTCAGAACCTCTTCAGTAGTGCTTTGCTGTTGCTTTCTTTCCACATCCTAGGGCTCCTGTGGCTGGGCAGGTGGCAGTTCTTGGATAACAGAAAGCAGGAAGTTGAGGGGAATCTTAGTGTGAGGGAAGTGGAGTGGGATGGGAAGCAAGAAAATCACGCCACACCATTAGAAGCTTGCTCATCATGTCTGATAACAGAATGAGTGCTGCGCTGGGAGTGGAGAAGGGGCATAAAGCAGGAAGATATCTTCATCTTCAATGCTTGTGGCATTGTCGGATACTGCCAGCCCCGGACAACATTCAGGCTTGGGTTGATAATTGGCTAGTGACATTCACGCAGCACAGCCAGCTCCCTGGTGCAGAGGAATACAGGGGTGCTGGCCAAAAGGCAGGAGGGGTCAGAAGGTGATACCTGCGGAATCGAATGTACCATCAGGGGATCGGCTTCCTGAGCATGACAGAGCAGCGGTGCTACTGAAGGGACTGTGCCTATTGGGACAGAAAATGGCTGAGCTGTGCAAATTGCTGCAGGACAACCTTAGGCTACAAGGCTCAGAGGGACACCTCAGCCTGAATTTTACCTTTGGCGGGTGTGCCCGATGGGGGGGTCCGGGAGCGGTCGGGAAATGGACCCTGACTGCGATCAACAGCTGACCGTAATTTCACGCTAGCCAATTAACGGCCAGCCAGTGTGAATCACGTGCTGAAAAGCTCAGTGCTGCCGGGGTGGGGGCAGGAAGAAGGCAGGCGATGTTGTCACCGCGGGTCCGGGTGAGCACTGCGAGAAAGCTTCCTGAAGGCAGGGCAGCTGCGTCAGGGAGCTGGAGACCTGTAAAAGGTACAATGAAGGTTTCAAAAGGGGAACAGAAATGTTCATGCATCACAATAAATCACCTTAAATTCTAACTGATAAAAACACTGCCCAGGGATATTTATTTTTATTTTATTTCATAACGGAAATCTCATCTGGCCTTGGATGAGGCTTGATGAAAAATGCAGTCCGCCTGGCTGATTCGCCCATCTGCCAACCATAAAGTTGGACGGATCATGAAAAATCAGAGACAACTGCACCGTTAATGAGCTTAATTGCTGCCTTAATTGTCGGCGGGCACGCTTCCGACTTTTGCGTGTGCCCACCAAGTGAAATATCGCGCAAGTGCGCAATGACATCGGGACACTTGCCCAACGTCTTCTCGCGCGATTTTACGCCTGATTGAGTTTGGTGCATGCCTGCCCGCGGGATGTAAAATTCTGCCCCTTATTCCTGTAGCTGTCAAGCTCACAGTAACCCGAAACTTTCTTGTGTCTAGCTTGTTACAGGAGTCAGCAAACGTCCTATGTGGAATCTTGCAATTGGCCACCCATAAGCACATTTCTCAAGGAGCGCATGTACTTTTTCCTGAAGGCATCGGACTTCGCTGCCTTCAGCACAGATGTGGCTCGTCAGGCACAGAGAGCCGGGCGGGGGGTGGTTTGCCTCAATGACAGAGTTCTCTCAGGTGCAGCGTGTGATTGGCTGCACCCATGTGACCATTAAAACCCCATCGTCTCAGGCGGGATCATTCCTCAACAGGAAGAGCTTCCACTGATTAAACATGCAGCTGGTGTGCGACTATCACAAGCGGCTCGTTCAGGTATGTGCAAGGTTTCCTGGCAGCTGTCATTCCTCCTGAGGCAGGGACAGGTGCTACAGCTCTTCATCTCTTCACACAGCCTCTGCAGGTGGCTTCTGGCTGACAAGTGGTATTAGATGAAGACATGCTGCTTACCCCAGTGCAAAACCCCACACGTGAGGCACAGGCCACTAGGCCACAATCCTGGAACTCCAAGCCTAACAACACTGTCGGTGCACCTTCACCACGTAGACTGCAGTGATTCAAGAAGGCAGCTCACTGCCACCTTCTCAAAGGCAATTAGGGATAGGCAAAGAATGATGACTTGGCCAGTGATCCAATACCCCTGAAAATGAGTTAAAAAAAAGTCATCAGCTTCCTAGGTTGAACAAGACACACATTAAGAATGTAAACATTAAGCAGATGGCTCAGTTTATCAGCAATTTGTATTGCAGTACTCATAGACACGCCTGCATTATCTATTACTGGGAAGGCTGTAGGGATTCTTGTACTTTCCAGGTCTAATAGTCATTTTTTTTCTGTACTTTCCCTTTAATGCATGCTTTAAATTTTTGTCTTTTGAGAAGTTAGTCCATGAAATTGGCTCCATAGCTACGGAAGCCTGAAACCTAAAAGTGCCGGCTGGAATGTTTCTGGTCATTTCTGGCATGGCCCACACAGCACACCTTGCTAGTAAGGGTGTTAGCGCAGGCGTGTGTGTGCTGGAAGCAAGCAGAGGCGGTTGGATCGTGATACCAATGCATCAAACATGGATTTGGTGCAGAATCTGTCATTTTGGACCTCACGGAACCTGTTACTTCCTTCTCTTAATCACTCCAAGCTGAACACGCGTTCAACTGCACGAGGGATAACCTGCTTGTGCCATTTAAAGGGAGCACCTTGAGACTTCCAGGTGAGGTGCTTTTGACTTTCTTTTGCTGCTGCAAAATGAGTGAAAATACTTTGTTGAGTGTTTCTGGAGCAGTTTGGAAAAATTACTGGAATCACAAAGGAGTGGTTTTGGACTTTGACAAAGAGGTGACGGAAGCTGGAAGGCCTGTCAGGAGGAAGTCTGCTTCATTAATGGGGCCTATGGTTGCAGCCACACTTAGCTGCAGCTTGACTTGGAGATGGAAGTACAGGTTGGAGAGAGGGAAAGCTGTGCACAGAGGGAGGAGGAGGAGGAGGAGGGCCCTCAGTAGAAGACACTACCTCTCAAGGGTCTTTAAGAAGCATTTCTTCTACCTCCATCTCAGCCAGGAACAGCGTGGGAGGGGCCTACATTTCACCAAGGAACGGTGACTGAACTGTGACACCACTTACAACTGGACCTGCAGCCTCACAGCAGGGCAAGGAAGGCACTAGCAGTGGCTGTTAAGATCACTGTGGCCCTAAATTTTTATGCCAGCAGTGCCCTCCAGGCTGGGGACGACAGCATTTACAACATTTCATCAAACATCGCTGCAACAGGAAGGTGACAGTGGGAAAAGGGATTTCATTGTCTTTCTTCTGACAAAAAGAGAAACAGGAAGAGTGAGCACAAGGCTTTGCCAGGCTAGCAAGTTCCCAACAACTGCACACATGTGGCTCTGTAGGCCCTACGTATTAACAAGAAGAGGCACTGCAACCATGAGGGCTCACAGCCCATGAACATGCAGCGTCTGTATGACCATGCACGGAACATCCTCTTGGTCAACGCCTATTATACTGGCAGCAACTACGATGAAATCATCCTGTACCAGTCAACTGCACCCGCTATCTTTGGGTTGCAGTGAAGAACTTGTTACCCAGACTGGCTGCTGGGTAAGTAGGAATACCCGCTCTACAACAAAAGCAAAATACTATGGATACTGGAAAACTGAAATAAATTCGGCACTTTACAGACTTCTGGACTTCCACATCGAGTTCAAGAATTTCCAGTCATAAACTCAACCCCCATTTTATTTCCTTTCTCATTGCAGGTTTTGATTTTACTCTTGTTTTTCTTTTCTTTTTGTCTCCAGAGAGCAGCTGTTCATCAAACTGCTATTCACGTCTCCTCTTGGCACATTTTTTGTTTCTTCACTTGTCCTACTTCCATTCTCCTTTGACCTTGCACTAGCTCTTTTGTCATTTAATTTCTCCTGCCTTCCAATCTATCACAGAGCTTTCTGTTCATTCTTTTTCCAACCCTACCCCCTTTCACTTGCTTAAAACCTATAATATTTCTAACTTTACCCAGTTCTGATGAAAGGTCATTAACCAGAAACATTGGCCAGAATTTTACGTTCGTCGGTCAGGCGGGCCCGACCGACTCGGCGGCGGGCGGGTGGCCGATTGCCGTTGGCGAAACGGGCTGCGCCGCCATTTTCTGCGGGCGGGCCAATTAAGGCCCGCCCCATGCCTTTATGACTCCCGTGGAGAACGGGAAAATAGTCGCGGGGGCGAGCGGCCTCAGACTGCTGGTTCCAATGGGGATCCTGCAGCCTGTTTGAAGAGTGGCCAGGCAGCCTGCTTGAAGCAGTGCACCATGGCCACTCAGATATCAAGAAATGTTGCATGGAGGGCAGAGGAGGAGATGGAGGAGGAGGGGGGCAGGAGAGGCCAGCGGGAGGCCACTGTGCCCCCAGATTTTCGGATGCATGCCTTGCTGTCCTCCTGCAAGAGGTGGGAAACCGGCGTCAGATTCTGTATCCTGAGGATGGGAGGAGGAGGGCCCCCCATGTCACCAGCCAGGCGTGGGAGGAGATGGGCGAAGCTGTAAGTGCCCATGATGACGTCTGGCGCACTGGCACACAGTGCCGAAAACGCTTCAATGATTTGCTGCGCTCCGGATGGGTGAGTACCATGTCTGTCTGGGCTATTTGACCCAGAAGGCAGCCTTGGCCTTTGACCCCACCCACCATGTCTTGCTGTCGTTACTGCATAGGGCATCTGTCGCACGCTGGGTGGGCAAATGGGTACTGACCATGCTTACACCAGCCTCAGTGGTTGAGGAGAAGAAGGGCTTTCCCCGCAGCATATGTTGGTTTCTGTGGCATTTGAGTAGTCTGGGGGCAACCTGCAGGGGAGGCCGGTAGACACATACTCAAAACTCCAACACGTGTCATATTGATGGTAATGAGATGGTCCAAGGGGTGCCTCAAGGTCTTTTGGGCAAGTCCCATCTGCTGGCATCGGCGCCGCACCTATTTGCTCCTCCTTTCCATGGGCGCTAGGACCCGTGTGCTATTCAAAGTGATGGATGCCGAATGTGTCCAATGTTGGGGTGGGGGTGGTTTGGGACCAGCCGTACTATCTTCTGGGGGCTGATCACTAGTAGTGTGGACAGGAGCCGCTGGAGGCCTCAGATGGGCCACTGTGGTTGGGGTGCGGCGTGTGCGTGCAGACTACATGAGCGAGCAGCCCCAATAAATCCTCTTCTCTGTTTTGCAGGCAAAAACTCACCACAATGCCTGGGAGCGCCTGAGGACTGGTGGTGGGCGCATCCTCCTCCAGCGCCTCATACCCTTCGAGGAACAGGCCATGGAGCTGGGCAGGAGTCAGGAGGACAGGGCGGCCGGGGACGGCGAGGCTGGGGTCCAGCAGGCAGGTATTTGAGGTCCACAGTCCCATCCACTCTGTCTGCCCACCATCCAAACCACTGATGGGTGCTGCAATCGTTAATGCTGTAACAATGCTCATTCACAGACTGAGACACTCTGACAACTGGGTCATACAGGAGGGACCCTCGTCCCCTTGAGGAATTGCGTCTCTACCACTTTCCAAGGTCACCTTATCCCATTTGTGACCACTATCACCATGGTCTCACATGCCATTGGATCACTGCTGCACAGCCAAAGACTTATTCCATTCTAGGAGGTTTGGGACCTCCTGCACCCTTTCAGCCAGTGCGTCCCACATTACTTTGTCCAGAAGGTCCTCAGCACCTCAGCTGTGAAGATCATGGTACTCAACTTAGATGAATGTCACCACGTTACTCATTCCTGCGCCAAGGGGAAATGTTGCCTTCTGCCCACCCGGTCTATGCCCCTCCTTACGGAATGAAGGCCAATAATGTGACCTCTCAATCTCCTGTGATCGACGGAAAATGTCGCTACTCTTTGAGATGTTTCCTCAGCCCCGCAACTATCCAGGCCACAATGCATCCAGATCAGGTACCTCTGCACTCTCCCCACTCCTATGGTTCATAACAAGCCATGTGGCATTCCTGAGGCCATCTGACCAGCCTGTTTGCATGTGCGTTTAATGGTTGGGGCCCATCTTGACTCATTTCCACCTCACCAATGTTCTTCTCCTTAGGGTCTTTAAGGGTGAGCGACTTACGAGGCTGGAGAGGAAAGGGATAAAAGGTTGAAGTGAATGTACGCTAACTGATGCAGTGTCCTTGTTGTTAATTTCAGCATCAACACCAGATCGACCTGCACCTTGACCCCGCGGCCCCCCCTCCACACCTGAGGGCCAACATGTGCAACTTGCGGCACATCATTTCAGCCAGCCAGGCACCAGTGCAGACACACACACCTCGGTGGGGACTTTACTGTCGGCTAGTGTCCCGGGTCACAGTGGAGAGGGCACATCACGATTGCTGGAGGAGATGGTAGGGGCAGAGAGTGCTGATGGCTCCAGCAGCTGGAGGGCTGCAGGGGACTAGGCACATGCTGAGTCCAGCATTGATGATGTGCCTCTGGAGTTGTCCCCAATGCAGCAGCTGCAGGACAGGCATCAGGAAGTGCGTTTGCATCTGGCAGGGTTGCATGAGGGAATGGTTCAGTTGCTATCTGCGACGGAGGAGTCTAGGCAGAGTGCATGTGAAGAATCCGCCCTCAGGGCAGAGCATCAGGATTCCTTCAATGAGAGATTGGTGACTCTCATAGAGAGGGGCTTTAACCAAATGGATCAAAATATGATTGGGTTACGCTCTGACCTGCAAGCCCTCACAGCGGTACTGGCCACAGGTGGTGTTTTCCATTGTGTGAGGTGTTGTGGACACCAAGCTCTGGCACTCGGTGCCCATGCATCTGTGGTGAGCAGGGAGGTAGATTTGGACCTCACGTCGGCGCAGCAGCTGCCTGCCGTCGCTGCGAGCTCCTCTCAGGGTGCTCCGGATGAGGGCAGCAGCTCCTCCGTCCCTCTGCCAGTCAACGTTTCTTCCGTTGAGGCTGCGACAACTGGGGAGGTGCCAGTTCAGGAACTGGCCATTCCCTCCCAGGCGGGGCCATCACAGGCTCCACAGGCCAGAGGACGCCTGCCAAAGTCATCGAGCCCAACAGGACAGCAGAGTCAGCAGGCTGTCTCACAAGCCACTCCGAGCGATGGGGTGGCACCTAGACGTAGCACCCAAAAACGAAAACATAAGGCACCTTAGGCACTCCCCGGCTTTGTCACTGGTGATTTTGTGTTGGCCTTAGAATAGGGACCTCTTTTTGTAACATTGTCGAATAATCATGTGGGCTTTTATTTTGGACACAATAAAGTCCACATTTGTTACCATGACTGGGGGTCTTTTCATTGTGGTGCTTTTCTCCTTTTCATGTAATTATCATGAGTATTTGAGTGGACGTTGATGTTTCTGTACTAAGGTCTTATTTGCAGCTGATCAGGTGGAAGATGTAGCACCTAAGTGCCACGTGTGGAAGTTCCAGGCAATGCTGCTCCTGCTGATCCATGTGTGTGGAGCCAGCTGAAGGTTCTTTGGATTAAATTGTCCCGGATGTCCCTGCCTCCTTGGCGTAAATGCGGGTCATCGTTCTGCCCCTCATCATCACTCTGTGCTTCCTCATCCACTGAGGCACTGCTGGATTCATCATGTGCAGCCTCATCCAGGGCGTCAAGGTCTTCATCGTCAACTGCATCCCCCCTTTCCAGCACAAGATTGTGCAGAGCGCAGCAGACTATCACGACCAGAGAGACGTGATCTGCGGGGTACTGGAGTGCGCCCCCTGAGTGGTCAAGGCAATGGAAGCGCAACTTGAGAAGACTGATGCCTCTCTCCACCACAGCTCTTGTGGTGCCCTGGCTCCTATTGTACCGCTGCTCAGCTTCTGTTCTTGGATGGCAGAGAGGCAGCATGAGCCACCTTCGCAGGGGGGAGCCCTTGTCACCCAGCAGCCAACCATCCAGCCGAGCCGGAGCATCAAAGAGCCCTGGCACCTGGGAGTATCTGAGGATGTAGGCATTGTGCGAGCTGCCTGGGAACCTTGCACAAACTTGCAGAATCAGCATCCTGTGATCACACACTATCTGCACGTTCATGGAATGGAAGCCCTTCCTGTTGACGAAGGCACCGGGCTCACCTGCTGGCGCCTTGATGGCCACATGTGTGCAGTCTATAGCACCCTGGGCACGGGGGAAGCCAGCAATCGCTGCAAAGCCTCTGGCTCGCTGTGCCTGACTTGCCTGGTCGCAGCGGAAGTGGATGAAAGTGGATACCCGTCTCAATAGAGCGTCTGTAACCTGCTTTACACAAGTGTGGACAGCTGATCGGGAGACACCACAAAGATCACCCACCGAGCCCTGGAAGGAGCCAAAGGCATAGAAGTTGAGGGCAACTGTGAGCTTCAGAGCCGCTGGCATGGGGTGTCCACCCACACAGTTAGGGGAGATCTCAGGGCCAATCATCAGACAGATATAGTTGACTGTCTCCCTTGAGAGTCGGAGCCTCCTTCGGCACTGCACCTCAGTCATATTGAGGTAGCTGCTTCGCCGCCTGTATACCCTGGCAGCAGGATAGTGGCATCTTCTGCAGCTCCTTGCACCTTGGACAACCTCTTGTCCCTGCACCCCTTGTGCCTGCACCTACGCCTGGCCTCCCAAAGGTGGCTCCCCTGGAGGCTAATTGTTCTGTCCTGGCCTCCTCCTTGTCCTATCCCTCCCTTCCTCCTCAGGGGAGCTGCCTCCACTGGAGAGGTCAGAACCCATAGCCCCGGGCTAAATGGAGGCCTCCGGAAAGCTGCAAGGCCGAAAAAGATTACCGTCTGCAAACTGCATTCACTTTACACAAAAACCTCTTGGACATCGATGAGAACTACTAACAATCACACAGGTATGTTTTAAGCACTTTCATCAATTATAACTGCATGTAAAACATGAACAACCCCTCTGAGTCCACATATCCCGACATTGCACAAGTTTTCTTAAATAATCTCCTACCTGCCTTCCCGTTGGGCCTGTGCACCGACCTGAAGTTCACATGGGCCCCTCAAAATCCTGCACAATTGGCGTTAAGGGGCTTAACGAGCCCTTCAATTAATGGCGGGCGGACTGAGCGTGCCCACCCACTGAAATATTGTGATGCCGCGCGCTGACGTCGGCGCGCGACATTTTACGCGCTGACATGTGGGCTACGCCATCCACACGTCAGCCGGAAAATTCTGCCCACTAACTCTGCTTCTCCTTCCAAAGACGCTGCCGGATCTGCTGAGTATTTTCAGTATTTTCCGTCTTAATACCCACTCTGCACCTGGCTCATGACTTCCCTCTCTCACTCAGCTACTTGTGGACATCAAACCCACAATGACAGCCATACTGCCACCTGAAAAGTGGAGCAAACAAGTGACGGCTGAAACAATGCCTGGACAATGTGAGAGCCCTCCAGTACCCATTGTAATGTATCTCTAAGTTCATTGCGATTGCTGCATCTTCCATAACCTCGCTTTCATGAGGGCACAAGCCCTTGCCATCAGGCCTTTGGAGGTCACCCCAGGAAAGGGAAGAGAAGAAGGAGGAGGAAGGAAAAAGGAGGAGGCAACTGAGACCCCTCCAGAGACTCTGAAGAGGAGACACCTGAGAGTCCAGACAAGGTGAGAGTGAAGAGATGCAGTAATTCCTCATTTAAAGTTGTGGTTGCATTCCTGAAAATCACAACTTTAAGTGAAACAACTTTAAGTGAAACATTGGTTCCCAAAGGAATCAATGTTAAAACTGTATTTAGGTTCTGTAGGAACTTTCCTATCAGAAAAAGACAAATATTAAACCATTTTACCCTCCATGTTGAATTATTTTACACTGCTAAGCTCCGACATTGGTAAATGAAATAGCTTTTAAAATAAAATAAGTTTAAAAATATCAAAGAAAGATGTAACTTTCTACATACAATATCTCCAGGTTGCAGCAGATTCAGTTTCCCGAATGTCCTGCTCCCTGATTCCCCCTAGTCGCTGCTGATCCTCCCCGTCCCCAACCCCCTAAGTTGTGGCCTTTCCCCCTCCCCAACCCTTCGAGTTGTGGTCGTTCCCTCGTCCCCGGCCAACGCTCTCGCCGAGCCTTCCACTCCCTGAATCACCCTCTTGCCACTTCCCTCTCCCAGGCCTACATTCCCACCGAAGATCCAGATCCAGAATGCTCTCGACAGTTCAGGAGAGGGAAGCAGCGAGGCAAGGTCATTTTTAAAAAACTTGGATTGTACCAGCCCCAGCTTGACACTTACGCACTATTGGAAGTTGTACTTCCACAGCATCAGAGCTCTGGCTTCAGGTCAGATCTGGATCTTCCATGGGAATGCAGGTCCAGTAGAGGAAAGCGGCGAGAGGGTGAGTCAGGGAATGGGAAGTTCAGCGAGAGGCTGGGTCCAGGAGGTGGGAAGGGGGATGCCGTAACTCGGGTGTGGGGGGAATGGCCACAACTTGAGGAACAGGGAGAAGCCGCTTCAAAATGGCGCCAACTGGGTCACGCGGGAAATGACGTTAAAACGAATCTCATGATGCTCAATGAGATTACAGGCCCCATTAATTTACCAATGTTAAAGCAAAACAATATGAAATGGGACAAGATCAAATAAGAACTTCTTGTACTCAAACTTCAGTTCCCCTGAGATCTCATCTCCATATTTTGCCACCTTTCAATCCATTTGCTGCATACCATTATAGCGTCCTCTTGGCCAAAATCTTGAAATAAAAGCTTTACAAAAAAATCATTCTATAACAATATTTTCTAACAACACTTCCAAAAATTCATACAAAACTAACTATTCACCCTTGAGCATTCCCGTGGTGTTTTTGCCTGGTCTAGCGCTCCTACTCAGTGCTACTCCTGTGACTGCAGCGTGACTGGTAGAAGGCTGTTGACTTTTAGTGGGAGAGAGTGCAGATGGCCTGGAGCAGCTCTGGGCTTTGAGAGCTAGTCTTCGGATTGCACTACCGTGGCACCATGTCATGCATGGCAGCAGTCTGGTGGCTGGCTGAAAGAAAGCCTTCAGTAGGGGCATTTGAGGAGTGGCAGCGGTGGGTGCAGGAATGCTGTCATCCTGAAAGAGAACAGCAGCTTCATGCACCATGGAGCCATAGCCACTCCCCCAGGGTGGCACTTAGCAATCCCAGTAATCTAGTAGAGGACAGATTGCTGAACACTGTGTGAGCCTGCATGTCCCTTTGAGCACTGGTAACAACAGCAGTGATGGCAGCAGTCCGAGCCTGCGTGGCAGCAAAAGAGCTTGCACAGTGACATACATGGATTATGACCTCAATCTGAATTTGCACTGCAGCACCAGACAAAGGTTGTCTTTCGCCTGTGCTGCAATGGAATCTGAGATATCAGCTACCAGATACTGCAACGTGGCTGGGTCTGCAAAGTGTTGTCCTGGAATTGGCCACCACTCTCTGCAGCAGAACTCATCTGCGGCCTTGCCCTTCAGATAGCAGCCCACTTGTGCCTGTTGACGCACTACGTGTTGATCCCGACTCTATTTTACCCTCTAATGTAAGCGCAGTGCCAGTACCTGAGTGGGTTGGAGTGACTATCAGGTCAAGTGATGATTTTCTTTGTCAGAGGTCTGATGTAGCTCTTTCCCTTCATGGTGAGGCTGCTGTGGCTGGCCAAGTTGCAAATCTGAGATACCCGAAAGAAAAAATGTAGAAGGGGAGGTTTGGGGTGAGGAAGGGGGAGGTGTGGTGGGATGGAAAGCATAAGGCCCATGGTCACATTGTCTGCAGATTGCACTTCATGCTAGATAGCGGGATCAGGGTGAGGCGGGATTTGAGAAGGGGAATAAGGCAGGAACGCATCATCATCCTATATATTCTCGACGACTCCAGACACAACGGCCTCGGTCACAGCTGGCCCCAGGATGCGGAGCGCCATCTTCGCAGGTCTCAGTCGATGCAGGTGTGCCTGTCCCTCACTGGATCCTTGTTGCTCGATGTGGTTTGCATGACCTCATCCTGCAAGAGAGAGGGAAGAATGTCAGTGAGTGTTTTGCAAAAATGTGTTTGCATGATTTGCTTTCCATAGCTGAATAACTAGAGGTATATGGGAGCAGCAAGAGTTGGTGTGAGGGAGGCAGCATGCCTTTGTTTGTGAGGGTGATGTGAATATTTGCATGTTAGACATAAGTCTTGAATGCTGATGAGTGAGAGATGGGGGTCTATATGATGCATTGAGAAGTGTGAAAGGTTGGTGGTGATCACCCATATGATGTTGTTGAAGTCTTACCAGCACTACATCTAAATCCTTAGAACAAGGCTCTGGGAATTGATCTCCCTGGCCATCTGATCCCATTTTGTTCACCGAATGTGCCTTGAGGGCTTTCTGGCCCTTTATGGTAAGACACCTCCTTGTGAACTCCATCACTAAGGCCTCCCAACACCCTTTCTCTGGCCTGTTGCTCCATTTTCTGTCCTCTGCCTTATGCCAAAGGCTTCCTGAGTCTGATCTAGCTCTGGTAGCTTGAAGGCAGATCCTCTTTAAGAAGCCAGGCTGTCTTTAAGAGGGGCTAGCTGTAAGTTGTGCAAACCATACGTGCACCTGGGCCCCCTGCTGAGTGTGCAGTCAGTCAGCAGCATGTTGTGCACTCAGTTGCATGCTACAATCATGTAGATGAGCAGGAATCATGAAGTTGGTGTGCTGCCTGCCTCAATGGAAATGGGTGCTGGGCAATCATGATCAGGGATCAGGTCCTTTTCCAAGTGGCAGTCCGCCAGTAGGAGGCAGTGGTCAGAGAAGCACACCGGCTTGACGTCGGTGGATCTGACTGTGAATGCACGGGACACAAACAGGAAGTCTATCCTGGAACGAATGGACCCGTCTGGCCGCGACCAGGTGTATCTACGCTGCGCTCTGTCTGCAGGGTTGCTGAAGACGTCGTGCAGCTTGGCATCCTTAACTGTTTCCATCAGGGATCTGGACGTAGTGTCCAATCTGCTGTCGGCCCTGCTGGATCGTCCTGCCGCATCGATGATGCAGTTGAAGTCACCACCCAGAATGACCGGCCTGGAGGTCGCCAGCAGCAGTGGGAGCTGCTGAATTGTTCATCCATGCAACCATGATCAAAATTTCTTAACTTATGAACGCCTTAGGCTTTTAGGTGCTGCCCTGACATCTGCAGCAGGGGTGGAGACAGCCTGTGCAATAGTTGGCTCTGTTGCCCCTGATGCCTTCGGCAAGGGTCTTCTGGAGAGCTGAGGTGTTGGGGGCCCCGGCTTGCTTTGGCTGTCCTCCTGTGGGCCAGCTGCTCTCTCTGCAGTGACAGAGGACGAGGTTGAGGGGGTCACAGGCAAAGGGGACTCAGAGAGAGTGGACAGCCTCTGAGATTCCTGAGTGGATGGCCCAGGGGTGTCCAGCTGCCGCTCCTCCTCCCTTCGGGTGCCCGAGGGCCCCGGCCTGACTCCTTGAGAGGAAGGAGCATCTGAGGGGATATTGAGGTGCCCCATTTCCCTCTCGCGTTGCCACTGCAGAAAATCACCCATGGCTACCGCGGTGGAGTGCAGGTCTGCGCATATCTCCACGTTCTGCTGGATCAGAGTCTCCATGGCCTCCGCCATCCTCCCCATGGAGATCTCCATATACACACATGTGGGCACCACTTCCTCAGAGAGCAGGTGGATGTACTCCTCTGACTCACATGCCACTCTGTTGAGGGCTTTCAACAGCTCTCCGTGATTTTCCCCCGCCTTGTGCTGACTCTCCAGGATGAGTTGGAAGGCCGAATCCAGAGGCTTGTCATCTGACTCGGAACTCACATCTTCCCCAGTAGATGTCCGAATGCTGGGGAGCTCAGCTGAACCTGCCTCCTCCTGCTGTGGATGCATGTCTGTGGTGACCACTAGATTGTGAACACAAACCTGCTCTAGATCTAGGTCCCACTGAAGTGTGTGTCTCTGTGCTGGTGAAGGGTATGGGTAAGTGCTGTGATGGGTCTTCCAGGCTGCTTCTTTCCAGTTCTTCAATGAAGTGGGTGTCCTCTTGGCTGGAGGTTAGGACGTGGATGGAGCTGAGGGACTGGCTGGCTGAGGGTGTCGGTCGATTAGCAGATCTCCCTGTGTGCTGAAGTAGAGATAATTAGTGCATGGCAGCAGAACCAAACGCAGGAGAGAGAGAGCAATCACAGTTGCGTTGAGAGAAGGATGCTGTGGTGCAGGATCCTCACAAGGATTTTCGCCACCGACCTCACTGTCGTTGCAGGCAGGGCCCACGTCCTCACGAGTCAGCGCAATGGCACGCTCCTCAAAGTGAGTGAGGGGCTTAATGTGAGCCACTCTACCCCCTTTCCAGGACCTCTCCCTGCTGCTGTGAGCCAGCTTCTTCTGTGCGAAAACAGATAGAGTGTGAGCAGGACACATGGCACTGCGTGGAATGTTTGTGTGGTGAGCAGACTCATGGACGGGATGAGGACACGAGCTCCAGAGGATATAAGCCTGATGGAGATGTGAGGGTGCGTATGAGAGTTAGCGGTGTTGTCCCTTGAAGTGGATGTGTGATGGATTTGTGAGTGTGTGAGTTGACAGTGATGAGAAGGGTGACTTTCCCTGGTAGGACGGATAAGACCATTCATCCTGTTGCGGCACTGGGTGGCTGTCCTCTTATGCAAGGCACTGGCGCTGACCACTGCTGCCACCGCCTCCCATGCTGGATTGGTGATGCTGCTGCCCCTCCTACGGCCAGAGCAGGGCTAAAGGATGTCACAGCGGGCCTCCACTGCATCAAAAAGTCACTCGAGGAACACGTCATTAAACTGCACTGCTGCAGCCTTCTTGCCTTTCGGGGCCATGCCTTCCATGCAGCAGTCATGGGCTGGAAGCACCGAGAGGTGGCACCCAGCATGAGGAAGCGGCTAGGTGATTGCGCGTCGAGCCTCTCCCCGACCATGGAAATGGTACGCTTCCTGGGACTGCGTAATTAATGCGGCAGGGCTAGGACAATACAAGTGAGAAGCCGCCATTGCAGCTGGCAGGTAAAATGTCATTTATCCCGCCTGCTACTACACTTAGTGCAAATCTAGGATGATTCCACCCTTCATGACAATCTTACTTAAAAAGATTTTCATGTTTGCAACGTAAAAGGACCTCTTGTAGCATTTTATAAGAGGGAGAGTGGACACTGCATGGGAACTAAAGGGATTACTGGGCCAACGTTCATCAACTAAGCAAGGTGACCTCTTGGCCTGAATTGGGCCTGCAGGTGGTAACTCAGTAAAGGAGCAGGAAAAGGGCAGGAAATCATATATGTCACAGCCCTTAATGAGCTACTTACCAGATTTAAAGGTGTGTGACCACTTAAAGATAAACGGCAAAATTCTTTTTCAACCTTTCCAAAGGTTATATGGGGCAACAGAAATGTATGATATGGACACAGAAGTGAAGGAATCTGTGGGCAAGTGCTGAAAATGCTACTGCATGAGAAGTATTGGTGATAATTGGCTTTTCCACTTCTTTTGCATTTGCTCTCGCAGCCTCTGGGCATGGGAGGTAAGTTTAACTTTCTCCTCCCATGGATTGTGGATAGTTACACAGAAAGGAGGGGCTGTTCAGCCTTAAAGGAGCCAACTCTTCTTTGTTGCAATTGGCCCAATCTTCAGCAGGTGCTGTCCTATTGTTTCCTTTCATTGGTCCAATATATGAACATAAAAAATAGGAGCATGAGTAGGCCACATGGCCCATTGAGCCTGTTCTGCCATTCAATAAGATTAGGGCTAAACTTCTAAATCAACTCCATTCACCAGCCCTACCCCCATATCCCTTCATTTCCTTAGTGCCAAAAAATTCATTGACCTCAGTCTTGAATATATTCATTGATTGAGTATGCGCAGCCTAGTGGGATAGAGAATTCCAAAGGTTCACAACATTTTGCGTGAAGAAATCTTTCCTTATTTCCGTCCAAAATGGTTGACCCTTTATCCTGAGACACTGACTCCTAGTTCCAAGCTCTCTGGCCTCTCAACATCTATCTAGTTGAGCCCTGTAAAAATTTTATACATTTCAGTGAGATCACCACTTTATTCCCCTAAACCCCAGAGGATATAGGCACATTCTATTCAATTGCTTCTAATTGCAGGAATCAATTTAGTGAAGCCTTATTGCATCCCCTCTAAGGTAAGTGTATCCTTCCTTAAGTACAGAGACCAAAACTGTATCTGGTATTCCAGGTATTGGCTCATAAAAGCTCCATATATTGGCAGCTAGATTTCCTTACTGTTATACTCCATCACCCTTGCAATAAAGGCTCTGCTACTTGCCTTCCTAATTGCTTGCAGTACAAAAAAATTACATGAAGAGAAAGTATTAATGCTCCTGTTATATGTTTGATAAGGTACCGCACATAAGGCTACTTAATAAGATAAGACCCCATGGTGTTGCGGGTATTATATTAGCATGGATAGAGGTTTGGCTAACTAATAGAAGACTGAGAATTCGGATAAGGGGGACATTTTCAGTACGGCAACTTGTAACTAGTGGAGTTCAACTTGGCAGATGGAATATAATATGGGTAAATGTGAGGTTATGCATCTGGGCAGGAAGAATAGAGGAGCTGAATATTATTTAAATGGAGAAAAACTGCAGAAAGCTGCAGCACAGAGGATTTGGGGGTCCTCGTGCATGAATCCCAAAAAGCTAGCATACAAGTTCAGAAGGTAATAGGGAAGGCAAATGGAATGTTGGCCTTTATTTCAAAGGGAATGGAGCATAAAAATAGGGAAGCCTTGCTAAAATTATACAAGGCACTAGTTAGACCGCACCTAGACTGCTGTGAACAGTTTTGGTCCACTTACCTAAGGAAAGATACACTGGCATTGGAGGCAGTCCAGAGAAGGTTCACTAGGTTAATCCTGGGTGTGGAGGGATTTCCTTATGCGAAGAGGTTGAGTAGGTTGGGTCTGTACTCATTGGAGTTTAGAAGAATGAGAGGCGACCTAATTGAAACAAATAAGGTTCTTAGGAGGCTTGACAGGGTAGATGTTGAGAGGTTGCTTCCCTTGTGGGATAGTCTCGGACCAGAGGACATAATCTCAGAGTAAGGAGTCGTCCATTTAAGACAGAGATGAGGAGGAATTTCTTTTCTCAGACTCTGTGGAATTCTTTACAGCAGAGGGCTATAGATGTTGGGTCATTAAGTATATTCAAGGCTGAGATAGACAGATTTTTAATTAGTAAAGGACTAAAGGGTTATGGAGAAAAGGCAGGAAAGTGGAATTGAGGATTATTAGATCAGCTATGGTCCCATTGAATGGCGGAGAAGACTTGATGGGCCGAATGGCCTACTTTTGCTCCTATGTCTTATGGTCTGTGCCGACTTTCAAAATTTCTGCTGCTATAAGTGCACATCGTTTTCCTTTAATTAACAGCAGTCCTTTAAGAATCAGCCTGGCATTGGGTGGAACCGAAAAGTCGACAATATCACTTTGCAAAAATTAACATTAACATGGCTGGATTGCACTTATGACAAAGCAGAGGATCTTGGAATAGAAGCATTTCTGTGTGATTTAAAGGATATGCATGCATATCATTGCAATGCACAACATATTGGAATGATGTTAGCTATGTATGTACAGTAACAAAATGTGGTTTGACAAAATAATGCTTCACATTGGATATGTGGAATCAGGAATGTTGTCAGATTCCTGACCCAGAGGTGGAATTTTTTTTATTCTTTCACGGGACATGGGCATTGCTGGTTAGGGCAACATTTTTATTGCCCAGCCCTAATTTCCCTTGGGAAGGTGATGGTAAGCTGCCTTTGTGAACCGCTGCAGTCCATGTCGTGTAGGTACAGCCACAATGCTGTTATGGAGGGAGTTCCAGGATTTGGACCCACCAACAATGAAGGAACAGCGACATAGTTTCAAGTCAGGATAGTGAGTGGCTTGGAGGAGAACTTGCAGCTGGTGGTGTTCCCATGTGCCTGTTGCCCTTGTCCTAGACGGTAGCGGTTGTGGGTTTGGAGGGTGCTGTCTAAGGAGCCTTGGTGAGTTGCTGCAGTACATCTTGTAGATGGTACACACTACTGCCATTGTGCATCGATGGTGGAGGGAGTGAATGTTTGTGGATGGGGTGCCAATCAAGTGAGCTGCTTTGTCCTGGATGGTGTCAAGTTTCTTGAGTGTTGTTGGAGCTGCATTCATCCAGGCAAGTGAAGAGAATTCCATCACACTCCTGACTTATGCCTTGTAGATGGCAGACAGGCTTTGGGGAGTCAGGAGGTGACTTACTCACTGGAAGATTCCTAGCCGTTGGCCTGCTCCAGTAGCCACAGTGTTTATATGGTTAGTCCAGTTCAGTTTCTGGTCAATGGTGAGCCCAGGATGTTGATAGTGCAGGATTCAATGATGGTCATGCCATTGAATGTTAAAGGGTGATGGTTAGATTCTCTCTTGTTGGAGATGGCCATTGCTTGGCACTTGTGTGGCATGAATGTTACTTGCCACTTGTCAGCCCAAGCCTGGATATTATCCAGGTCTTGCTGCATTTGGACATGGACTGTTTCAGTATCTGAGGAGTTGCAAATGGTGTTGAACTTTGTGCAATCATCAGCGAACATCCCCACTTCAACCTATGATGGAAGGAAGATCATTGATGAAGAAGTTGAAGATGGTTGGGCCTAGGGCACTACCCTGAAGAACTCCTGAGGAGTTCTCAGGGCAACCCCTGAGGTAAAGCTATTGAATGTCAAGGAGAGATGCTTGGATTGTCTCTTGTTGGAAATGGTCATTGTCTGGCACTTGTGTGGCGCGTATGTTACTCACCACTTAACAGCAGCTGCCTGAATGTTGTCCAGGTCTTGCTGCATATGAGCACGGGCTGCTTTAGTATCTGAGGAGTTGCAAATGGTGCTGAACATTGTGCAATGATTAATTGATTCCTTTCTGATGGCCATGTGAATTCTCCTTTTAATTCTTCTCTGATATAATGGTTACCTAAAAGAACACAGTGCCCCTTTGAATTTTAGCTTTTGGTTGGGATGCCATTGCCTATCTGAAAAACCCTCAGGAAAGTGACTGCTGTTGATCAAGTGGTTCAGTGCTATGTAAGACCATAAGACCATAAGACATAGGAGCAGAAATTAGGCCATTCGACCCATCGAGTCTGCTCCGCCATTCAATCATGGCTGATAGGTTTCTCAACCCTATTCTCCTGCCTTCTCCCCGTAACCTTTGATCCCCTTACCAGTCAAGAACCTATCTATCTATCTATGTTATACAATATGCAATAAATTCCAAATGTATCAGATGTACATGGCAGGGTGATACTGAAATACACCATTAGGTTTGTCAATTTGCTGAACTGCAGAACATCAAAGCTCATTTTAGTAATTACTTAAATAGTAAAGAGCAATAATTTTATCACCTTCAGTGTACAGGGTTGACCGTGAACTTTATCAATAAGAAATCAGGCTGCCCATATTCAATTTACCAATGACATTCAGACTTTTCCTTGGACTTAAATTTTTCTCTTGTACTTGATTTTTGTTAATCATGCTTCTTTCCTCACAACAATGAAATCACAGTAAGAAAACTATGGAATTAGCAATTGAACCTCAACAAGAAGCCAGGTGTGAACAGCTAAAGGTGCAGAGATTTGTGAGGCGATTCCATGATCCTGTGTTCCCAAGGACCTCACAAGTGCCAAATGTTGGGAAATCACATGAATATAGCATGGGATTTTCCTACAATTGTTTATAATTTTAATGGGTGAAAAATCATTCACTTTGATGGAAATTCCTTCATGGCTGCCTGCCTGGGATCCCTTGATTCATGCTCCTTGGGAGGGCTGGATTGTAGGTCATATTTGTTATCACACATGCTGCTGTCTTGCTTTGCCAAATTATTGGTTGCTTTTTATGTCATTTTTTACATAGCAGGATTGGCTGAGTAATTGCATAAACTAAGTGTTTTAGTCAGTAGAAAACTGGGCCTGTGAAACATTTTCCATTTCAAGAATGCATTTATATTAGGCTTAAATATAAATGGAAACAATTGTATACTGCTCAGAATGAAATTACTCTTTGTTAAACTGAATGTAATGTGCACTATTTCTTTAAATAATTAGAGAGCAATGGGGCTTGTCATCCCCTTTCATGTTTCTAGGAAAGCATTTTCTGAAAGTTGATCAACATACATCACAAACTAGGCTGGGAGCTCCTTTGCGCTACCTCTGCTCCCATTGCGCTACTGTGTCTTTGGTGGGAGTTTCAAGGAAATCCTGTTTATATGTAAAGGCAGAGCTGTAGAAGTCCAGCAGAAATTGACCCTTTTTATCCTTAATTCCAATTATATGTAATTCATGGCCCTTGCACGGTCCAGTACAATAGTGAGAAATGCTTTCAAGACCCTGCTTACTGCTCATCTCAGGAATGTGATTTTAAAACTGAAAATGACAGCATGTGTGAAAAGCACAGAAAACATTTCTCTGTTGTGAAATCCTAAAGCTCAGGCTCTAATGAAACAGAGACAATTCTGCTAAAAAAAAATGGTATATTGTAGTTGAATCCAAGTAAGACTATCCTGTAGTTCACTGGGTTATTATTCAAACTACAACTTTTTCCGTTTCTTTAATGTCCTATGCATATGTCATCAAATTATTAGGAGTGTTATCAAGGGTTGCAGACCTGTCATCTCGACAAGTCAGGGTGTATCTAGAGGCTGGGTTGTGAATCACTAATTAACAGTTGATATCTATGTTTGCAGTGTGGTTTGACAAGATCCTGTCTGATCTGACATATGAACCAGCTTGTAGCATTAGAAAATATCCTGTGTTAATGTTGGACAAGCATACATGGTCAGTAAGTGCCCAGTGTGCAAGCATTTTCTTTCATTCTTATTTTCTTTTGAAGGGCATATTTGTCTTTACCTGTATATTCAATCTGCATACTTAGTATTTGAAAGACAAAAGAGAACAATACTTTCAGGGGGTGAAGTACTCTTAATCTCAAATATATTTTTCTGAAGAAACCAAAAACAAGGTGTTGAGAATATTCCCCAACAGGATAGTTTGTACCTTGTTAGTAAAAATACAGCCTTCTGAATAACTGACTTGGGTATCCTCACAAATATTTATGTTTCACTTTCAACAGCAACGCACTTATAAAAATAATCCTTTGATACTTTCACTTTTGTACAGCTCAAAAACATTCTTTCAATTTATCTGATTACTCAATGCAAGAAATTCAGGATTGTAGATTTAGCAACATTAGGAACAAGAGTAGGCCATTCAGCCCCTCGGGCCTTCTCCGCCATTCAATGGCGGATCTGCACCTCAATTCCATTTTTCCTTCTTTGTTACATACCCCAATATCCTTACCAAATCAAAATCTGCTTGAGGGTTGGAGTTTAACAGAATGCACCACTCTTTCAATTCAAAAAGCTTGAAAGTAGGTGAGGGCTAATAATTATATGTAATGATTATAAGTTGAACCTTTCCTTACTGTTATGGGGATCATGTGACTGTATAGGCCAATCAGCCCTGAGCGTGGGGAATCTTAGGGGTGGAGCTTTTTAGCCTTGGCCTGGCCTGGGAACAAGCATGTAGCTTCCTCTGAAGTCTGTTAATAAACTTACTGTTTCTTACAAGAAACCTATCCTGCATTCTCCAAGTTTATCATATATAAGAAGCAAATTCAATGGCAATCTTCCATTACTAGACAAATAAGAAGGAAAAGAAAACATTGCCAAGTCATTCATTTTTCTTAGATAGGAGCTCAGTGGAAGACACTGGGCAAGACCAACACAAAATAAATTTCCCTAGAAATTCTTAACTGTGAACAACAAGCAATATTGTTCTTTCCTGAAGATTCTCAATTACTCAGGCAGATACCAGCAGCGAACATTTTCAACATGGACCCTACAAAAACAAGTCCATCATTCAGTGGCTTAAGTGCAGGAACAGATATGCCTCATTAAACTCCCTGTGTCAATCTTCTGACAATCCAGAGAATTATGAATTGACCTTTACTAATTAAATGGAGTAAATATTTAAATGTCCAAGGGAAACCTGAGCCATGTTCTGCTTGTTGTTACAACAAATTCTTTCAGCTTCCACTTTATAAGTGAATCAGACCATCACAAGGCCATTTAGACCCCTAAGGAACTTCAGATAATTAGCAGCTGATAGGTTAAGTGCCTTCATATCACTTTGTTTGGTGCTAATGGCCTAGCACCAGACAAGCTCATACTAAAGCATAGAATGACAATAGTTGTCAGTTTGCAAGGTATAATTTGTTTGTTTAAAACTAGAAATAGTGAATGTGTTTTTCCAAGGTTGCCAGAGCAGTTAGCTCTCACTATTCGTTGAAGGTAAAGCTAAAAGATCTTTGTCTGTGCAGGTATTTGTTGTAGCACACTGAATCTAGACAGACAACACAGAGGTCACAACTATAGGTCCCTTTTGTTTATTTTTATAAAGATATTTCCACGGAGTAAACCCAGGTTAGCTAACATCACTAGTTTGCACTGGGGCCCAGGCTGTAGAGTAAGAATATTAATCATAGCAATGTTCACTCGCATACTTATTATTCAAGATCATTTCACTGGCAGTTGTTTGTTTTCCTGCACCAGGTCCATTTTCTCCTTTTCAGGGAAGTGGAATTCCCTTGTAACCTGGCAGCTTTGTGGCTACGGTTTGGCTTTCCCAACGGTTGAGCATGGGTTCAAATCCTAGAGCTGCCTGTCACTTATACCAAGCTGTGGTCATTAGGCTAAGTAAATGCTTTCAGCCACTGGACAAAGCAACACGATTGCTTTCTTGGAAGATGGCAATTTTTAACACAGGAAAAATACTTTAAAATAACTAACATTTTTTTTGAGGAGTTCAAAAGGATGGCACAATCTTCCTTTCAGACTTCCCATATAGATATTGCATTATTTTCCCCCCTTTTGTTTCACCTTTTAGCATTTCTATTTTGGCTGTTGGGGACAGCTTTCCGGGTGGCAGTGGTCGTTTTGTGCTATGTCCTCCTGCCCATTCTTCATGTGTGGCTTAGAGAGTAAAGGGCCAATTTCCTTTAAAATTATTAAATTTTCACGCTTTCCACACCCTCCCTGTGATTTTATGCAAATGAGATAATGCCATTACTAATATCATGCAGCAAGTTTTTAATCAACTTGTTTGTTTTCTACAAATCTGTGCAGCATCTCTCTGGAAGGTCTTTATGTCACAGACTGACTTTACCTGTTTTCCATTGAAAGGATTGATGCGTGGCCTCATTGTTCTGAGGCCTATCCCATTTACACACTAAACACAGTGACAAATCATCAGTGGTGTAAGAAACATACCAAGCTCAAAAGAGTAAAAGAAACATATCAACTCCCCCGAGCTTCTTGTTCATAGGACAAAAACTATCCTTGTGCTTAATTCCTCAAAGGTCAAAAGTGCAGAGCACGAGGCTCTCATGATTTTCTTTCCACAGAAAGTAGCAACTTGGGGGAGAGCAATTATTTTCTCATTCACCTTCACGTGAAGCCGTGACAGAACTTGAATCTCTCATCTTCTTGCAGTACCTTATGTGTACTTGGCTCGTTCTGGAACAAAAGAAAGATATGTTCAACCCTGTTCCCATTTTGTTTCCTTTGCAGGTTTTGGTTTTACTCTTGTTCTCTTGTTTTTGCTTTTGGAAAGCAACTGTTCATTATTGCATTTGTACCTCTTCTAGACAAAGGATCATCCTCTGCCATTTCCGCCAACTCCAGCATGATGCCACCACCAAACACATCTTCCCTTCACCCCCCCGGCGGCATTCCGTAGGGATCGTTCCCTCCGGGACACCCTGGTCCACTCCTCCATCACCCCCTACTCCTCAACCCCCACCTATGGCACCTCCCCATTCCCACACAGAAGGTGCAACACCTGCCCCTTCACTTCCTCTCTCCTCACCGTCCAAGGGCCCAAACACTCCTTTCAAGTGAAGCAGCATTTCACTTGCATTTCCTCTAACTTAGTCTACTGCATTCATTGCTCCCAATGCGGTCTCCTCTACATTGGAGAGACCAAACGCAAACTGGGCGACCGCTTTGCAGAACGCCTGCGGTCTGTCCGCAAGAAAGACCCAAACCTCCCTGTCGCTTGCCATTTTAACACTCCACCCTGCTCTCTTGCCCACATGTCTGTCCTTGGCTTGCTGCATTGTTCCAGTGAAGCCCAACGCAAACTGGAGGAACAGCACCTCATCTTCCGACTAGGCACTTTACAGCCTTCCGGGCTGAATATTGAATTCAACAACTTTAGATCTTAAACTCCCCCTCCCCCCATCCCCACCCCTTTTCTTCCCCCTCCCTTTTGTTTTTTTTTCAATAATTTATATAGATTCTTCTTTTCCCACCTATTTCCATTATTTTTAAATCTACAACTAATAACTTGTTTGTCTTTCCACCCCACCCCCAATAGAGCTGTACCTTGAGTATCCTGCCATCCATTCTTAATTAGCACTTTTCTTAAATTATATCACCACCTTCAACACCTCTTTGATCCTTTTGTCTGTGACATCTTTTGATTATCTGCTCCTATCACTGCTTGCTTGTCCCCACAACCACCCCACCCTCAACTTTTCTCTCCCCCTGCCCCCCACCTTAAACCAGCTTATATTTCACCTCTCTCCTAACTATACTTCAGATCTGTTGAAGGGTGATGTGGACCCAAAACGTCAGCTCTTTTCTTCTCCACCGATGCTGCCAGACCTGCTGAGTTTTTCCAGGTAATTCTGTTTTTCTTTTGTTTCTTTACTTGTCCAATTACCACTCCCTTTCCTCTTGCATCGCCAACTGTTTTGTCAATCTCTCCTGACCTCCACTCAATGATAGGTCTTCCCTTTTTTCTTTTCCCACCCTTCACCCCCGACCACTCACCCACTGCTCTGCTGCCTTTTACATGCTTAAAACATATTACATTTTCCAAGTCCTGATGTATTGTCACTATAGGAGGATGTAAATATGATAGGGGGGAGCTGTAGAGTCAAGAGTGAGAAGGACAAGATGCTGATATAAGAGTGATGTCAGATCATATGACTGAGAAGTAAGAGAGATCTGGAAGGAGGAGAAGCTCCAACCTTGTGTACATCTAACTGCAGCCACGCGCACATTTCTCAATGCTTGCAGCCCAGGACTGCTCCAGTGAAGACATGGTCCTGGAAGCCAAGAAAACTTCAGTGATCTGTCACTAGAATGCCTTTTGAGGCCCAGCAATCTCACCACTCCGGCTTGGGAGGCAGTGGCAGTGATTGTCAGTACCAATGCTGCACAGAAGAGATTGGCCATCCAGTGCAGAAAGAGGATAAATGATCTCATTCATGCCGCCAGGGTAAGGCAACTATCTCATCACTCTAAACTCTCAGACTCAAGGCCTTCACACATTCACTGGCATCTCACTCACTGTCAGCTCAGGGGACAGCACCACTTGATCTTTCACACACACCTTCAGATCTCTATCTGGCCTCACCTCCTCTGGAGACTGCCTCCTCAGTCCAGACCATCTTGAGGTCACCTGCACAGATCAACATGTGCCCCCACACAGACCCTGGGATACCCTCCTTCCCCAGTATGACTTCCGTCCTGCAACCTCCTCCCTTGCCTGAGGCCGCTTCTCCACCTTCCCCAAGCAAGCCCTAGCTCTGCAGCCATTGAAAAGCCACCCCTGCCTTATGGCAGGTCTAGTCTGTAGAGACCTGCCCGTGAGCTCACCTAGAAGCGATGGAGCGCTGCCTGCGAAGCCTGATGCAGATGGCTGCAAGAAAGGTAGGCAAACAAGCCTCGAAGTCCCGAGTGAACAGCAGCTTACCAAGTGCATGTCACTTATGTACAGTTGTGAAACACGCTGACATGTCCAGATGACCCAGTGTGGGGGAATGATTCCGACGAACAGGGCTAAAGTGTTGAAATTAGGTTCCCGATGTGCGTCGGGAAACATGGCCCACCATTGAAGGGTGGAGCGGACAATCACAAACTGGTTTCAAGACGGTGTAAAACTGATTTTTTTCTCGGCATATTGTCCGCTCATGCCCACCATGATGCCCGCCATCAATGGGACTGAACGATTCTGGCTGTTAACCCTGTTTCTCTCTCCACAGATATGCTGCCTGACCTGCTGAGTGTTTCCAACATTTCCTG
Organism: Cetorhinus maximus; assembly: GCF_964194155.1. Lineage (NCBI taxonomy): Eukaryota > Metazoa > Chordata > Chondrichthyes > Lamniformes > Cetorhinidae > Cetorhinus > Cetorhinus maximus. Next base: position 35,576,050 of record NC_135895.1, read on the forward strand.
TTTTTTTTTCAGATTTCCAGCTTCTGCAATGTTTTGCATTTATGCATTCATCCAGTATTTGCAGCAAAGCTGGCTGATAACTGCACTTTCTACATCAGCAGAAGGTGGGCCGAGGAAATCTTGACAAGACATTCTAAGCCATGATGAGGTACCAGTCAATCACCCGCTTGTTTTCAAATCCCTCCCTAGCCTTGCCCCTCATTATCTCTTTAACCTCACCCAGCCCCACATACCACCAAGATATCTATACTTCTCTAATGTTACCCTCTGGAGCATCCCAATTTTAATCACACTACCATTTACAGCTGTGCCTACAATTGCTTAGGCCCTGAGCTCTGGAAACCCCTTTCTACGCCTCGTCGTTTCTCTACCTCACTCAATTCCTTTAAGATGCTTATTAAAACCTTCCTCTTTGACCAAGTGTTTGGTCACCTGGCCTAATATTTCCTTATGTAGCTCAGTGCCAAATTTGTTTGATAATGCTCCTGTGAAATGCCTTATCATTTTAACTGTATTAAAGTTGCCATGTAAATGGAAGTTGTTGTTATAACTTATCATCAGTGTCAATGCAGCATTATCCACTGTGGGAGGGCAACATGTACTGGCTAAAGCTGGGAAAGAAACAAGGGAACAAACATCAGTAAGGTCCTTACAACAAGGATTTTTTTGGCTCTCCTTGATGGAATCTTATGCCCTATAAGAATAATCATGGACGGGACCATTTATGGATTCTGACCTCACACTTGTTGGCAATATGGCAGCTGATGCATTCTTTTGGGAGACAGCCACCTAATTGGCCATCTCCATGTCCGTCATCCAATTAAGGACTGTGGGTTGGTTCCTGAGGCTGCAGGTCCAATCAGAGGTCCTGCATCCTTGGAAGGCAGGCAGCCCCAGTGCAGAGATGGTCGCTGAAATTCTGACTCTAGGGCCGGAATTTTTCAGCTCCTTGTGCCGTCGGGATCTTCCGGTCCCGCTGATGAGAATGGAGATTTCATTGGCTCACCAGCCCCACTATGGGGGTGCTGGAAAATTCCAGACTTTGACTATAATATCCATCCTTTCTATGTCGTCGGTACTGAGCTGTACTACAGCTTCTGGTTCACTCCGTTCCCCTTGCAGAATATTCTGCAATATCTCCATGATGTCCTTTAACCGAGTGCAGGGAGACAACACACCATGCAAGACACATGATGATGGATACAGAAATGACTGTCGGTCCCCTGACTTTGGAATCTCCTATAGCAGCTAGGTTTCTCCTCTTTGATGTTCCCTCCTTTGGAGTTCCATGCCCATCAGCCTCCTACACCCGAGTATCTGTTTGGAGGGTGGCACACACCCTGAAGACTCTTGTACATCCTGCCTCCTCCCAGTCTTCTGGATGGTAACCCACCCACAATCCTGACCTCTCACTGCCTGCGGGGTGGCCACTTCCCAGGACATATAAACCAGGCAAGTCTCATCCTTCCTGATGCTCTGCAGTAACTCCAGTTGATCCTCAAGCTTGGAAATCCTGTGTTTGAGCTGGAGAAGCTGAAGACACTGTGTTCACACGTGGTCCCTGAGACTCATGAAGAGCCCTGAAGTTCCCACACGGCACAGGAATTTCAAGCAACAGGTCTCAGATGCTCATGCAAGATGTAAAAAAAAAACAACTGTATTCCTCTTAAAAATCTACTGAGAACCCGGTTAAATTATTAATTTTAATTTATAAACTCTAGACCTGATCTGTCCTTAAACTTAATTAATTTACTTACTAATATCCAACCACCAATTGAAAATTTTAATTTGCTAGCTCCTAATTTCAATAAATGCCCAAATTTAGAAAGACAAAAGAGAAAAATACTCACGAACTCATCATTTACGTTCCGTGTTCCCACTCTTTACACTGCCGTCACTCTGCGTTCCCGCTCTTTACACTGCCGTCACTCAGCATTCCCGCTCTTTACACTGCCGTAACTCTGCATTCCCGCTCTTTACACTGCCGTCACTCTGCATTCCCGCTCTTACACTGCCGTCACTCTGCATTCCCGCTCTTTACACTGCCGTCACTCTGTGTTCCCACTCTTTACACTGCCGTCACTCTGCGTTCCTGCTCTTTACGCTGCCGTCACTCTGCGTTCCCGCTCTTTACACTGCCGTCACTCTGTATTCCCGTTCTTTACACTGCCGTCACACTGCGTTCCCACTCTTTACCCTGCCGTCACTCTGCGTTCCCGCTCTTTACTCTGCCGTCACTCTGCGTTCCCACTCTTTACACTGCTGTCACTCTGCGTTCCCACTCTTTACACTGCCGTCACTCTGCATTCCCGCTCTTTACACTGCTGTCACTCTGCGTTCCCACTCTTTACCCTGCCGTCACTCTGCGTTCCCGCTCTTTACACTGCCGTCACTCTGCACTCCCATTCTTTACACTGCCGTCACTCTGCATTCCCACTCTTTACACTGCTGTCACTCTGCGTTCCCACTCTTTACACTGCCGTCACTCTGCATTCCCGCTCTTTACACTGCCGTCACTCTGCATTCCCGCTCTTTACACTGCCGTCACTCTGCGTTCCCACTCTTTACCCTGCAGTCACTCTGCGTTCCCGCTCTTTACACTGCCGTCACTCTGTTTTCCCGCTCTTTATACTGCCGTCACTCTGCATCCCCGCTCTTTACACTGCCGTCACACTGCGTTCCTGCTCTTTACACTGCCGTCACTCTGTTTTCCCGGTCTTTACACTGCTGTCACTCTGCGATCCCGCTCTTTATGCTGCCGTCACTTTGTTTTTCTGCTCTTTACTCTGGTGTCGCTCTGTTTTCCCGCTCTTTACGCTGCAGTCACTCTGTTTTCCCGCACTTTACGCTGTCGTCACTCTGTTTTGCTGCTCTTTACACTGCTGTCACTCTGTTTTCCCGCTCTTAACACTGCTGTCACTCTGTTTTCCCGCTCTTTACTCTGGCGTCACTCAGTGTTCCCGTTCTTTACTCTGGCGTCACTCTGCATTCCTGCTCTTTACACTGCCGTCACTCTGTGTTCCTGCTCTTTACTCTGGCATCACTTTGTTTTCCCACTCTTAACACTGCCGTCACTCTGCGTTCCCGCTCTTTACGGTGCCGTCACTCTGTGTTCCCGCTCTTAACACTTCTGTCACTCTGTTTTCCTGCTCTTTACACTGCCGTCACTCTGTTTTCCTGCTCTTTACACTGCTGTCACTCTGCGTTCCCGCTCTTTACACTGCCGTCACTCTGCGTTCCCGCTCTTTACACTGCCGTCACTCTGCGTTCCCGCTCTTTACACTGCCGTCACTCTGCGTTCCCGCTCTTTACACTGCCGTCACTCTGCGTTCCCGCTCTTTACACTGCCGTCACACTGCGTTCCCGCTCTTTACACTGCCGTCACTCTGTTTTCCCACTCTTTACACTGCCGTCACTCTGTTTTCCCGGTCTTTACACTGCTGTCACTCTGCGATCCCGCTCTTTATGCTGCCGTCACTCTGTTTTTCTGCTCTTTATTCTGGTGTCGCTCTGTTTTCCCGCTCTTTATGCTGCAGTCACTCTGTTTTCCTGCACTTTACGCTGTCGTCACTCTGTTTTCCTGCTCTTTACACTGCTGTTACTCTGTTTTCCCGCTCTTTACATTGCTGTCACTCTGTTTTCCCGCTCTTTACTCTGGCGTCACTCAGTGTTCCCGTTCCTTACTCTGGCGTCACTCTGCATTCCCGCTCTTTACACTGCCGTCACTCTGCGTTCCCGCTCTTTACGGTGCCATCACTCAGTGTTCCCGTTCTTTACTCTGGCGTCACTCTGCATTCCCGCTCTTTACACTGCCGTCACTCTGCGTTCCCGCTCTTTACTCTGGCATCACTCTGTTTTCCCGCTCTTAACACTGCCATCACTCTGCGTTCCCGCTCTTTACTCTGACATCACTCTGTTTTCCCGTTCTTAACACTGCTGTCACTCTGTTTTCCCGCTCTTTACTCTGGCGTCACTCAGTGTTCCCGTTCTTTACTCTGGCGTCCCTCTGCATTCCCGCTCTTTACACTGCCGTCACTCTGCGTTCCCGCTCTTTATGGTGCCGTCACTCTGTGTTCCCGCTCTTAACACTTCTGTCACTCTGTTTTCCTGCTCTTTACACTGCCGTCACTCTGTTTTCCCGCTCTTAACACTTCTGTCACTCTGTTTTCCTGCTCTTTACGCTGCCATCACTCTGCGTTCCCGCTGTTCACACTGCCGTCACTCTGCGTTCCCACTCTTTACACTGCCGTCACTCTGCGTTCCCGCTCTTTACACTGCCGTCACTCTGTGTTCCTGCTCTTTACACTGCAGTCACTCTGCGTTCCCGCTCTTTACACTGCCGTCACTCTGCGTTCCCGCTCTTTACACTGCTGTCACTCTGCATTCCCGCTCTTTACACTGCCGTCACTCTGCGTTCAAGCTCTTTACACTGCAGTCACTCTGCGTTCCCGTTCTTTACACTGCCGTCACTCTGCGTTCCTGCTCTTTACACTGCAGTCACTCTGCGTTCCCGCTCTTTACACTGCCGTCACTCTGCGTTCCCGCTCTTTACACTGCTGTCACTCTGCATTCCCGCTCTTTACACTGCCGTCACTCTGCGTTCCCGCTCTTTACACTGCAGTCACTCTGCGTTCCCGTTCTTTACACTGCCGTCACTCTGCGTTCCCACTCTTTACACTGCAGTCACTCTGCGTTCCCACTCTTTAAACTGCCGTCACTCTGCGTTCCCGCTCTTTACACTGCAGTCACTCTGCGTTCCCGCTCTTTACACTGCAGTCACTCTGCGTTCCCGTTCTTTACACTGCCTTCACTCTGCGTTCCCGCTCTTTACACTGCTGTCACTCTGCGTTCCCGCTCTTTACTCTGGCGTCACTCTGTTTTCCCGCTCTTTACACTGCCGTCACTCTGCGTTCCCGCTCTTTACTCTGGCGTCACTCTGCGTTCCCTCTCTTTACACTGCCGTCACTCTGCGTTCCCGCTCTTTACACTGTCGCCACTCTGTTTTCCTGCTCTTTACTATGCCGTTACTCTGCGTTCCCACTCTTTACGCTGCCGTCACTCTGCGTTCCCACTCTTTAAACTGCCGTCACTCTGCGTTCCCACTCTTTAAACTGCCGTCATTCTGCATTCCCGCTCTTTACACTGCCGTCACTCTGCGTTCCCCCTCTTTACTCTGCCGTCACTATGCGTTCCCGCTCTTTACACTGCCGTCACTCTGCGTACCCGCTCTTTACACTGCCGCCACTCTGTTTTCCTGCTCTTTACTCTGCCGTTACTCTGCGTTCCCACTCTTTACGCTGCCGTCACTCTGCATTCCCACTCTTTACACTGCCGTCACTCTGCGTTCCCACTCTTTAAACTGCCGTCATTCTGCATTCCCGCTCTTTACACTGCCGTCACTTTGCGTTTCCCCTCTTTACTCTGCCGTCACTCTGCGTTCCCGCTCTTTACACTGCCGTCACTCTGCGTTCCCGCTCTTTACACTGCCGTCACTCTGCATTCCGGGTCTTTACGCTGCCGTTACTCTGTTTTCCCGGTCTTTACGCTGTAGTCACTCTGTTTTCCCGCTCTTTACACTGCCGTCACTCTGTTTTCCCGCTCTTTTCGCTGCTGTCACTCTGTATTTCCGCTCTTTACACAGCCGTCACTCTGCGTTCCCGCTCTTTACACTGCCTTCACTCTGCGTTCCCGCTCTTTACACTGCTGTCACACTGCGTTCCCACTCTTTACACTGCCGTCACTCTGCGTTCCCGCTCTTTACACTGCCGTCACTCTGCATTCCCACTCTTTACACTGCCGTCACTCTGCGTTCCCGCTCTTTACACTGCCGTCACTCTGCATTCCGGGTCTTTACGCTGCCGTTACTCTGTTTTCCCGGTCTTTACGCTGTAGTCACTCTGTTTTCCCGCTCTTTACACTGCCGTCACTCTGTTTTCCTGCTCTTTACACTGCTGTCACTCTGTTTTCCCACTCTTTACGTTGCCGTCACTCTGTGTTCCCGCTCTTAACACTTCTGTCACTCTGTTTTCCTGCTCTTTACACTGCCGTCACTCTGTTTTCCTGCTCTTTACACTGCTGTCACTCTGTTTTCACGCTCTTTACTCTGGCGTCACACAGTGTTCCCGCTCTTTACACTGCCATCACTCTGTTTTCCCGCTCTTTACTCTGGCGTCACTCTGCGTTCCCGCTCTTTACACTGCAGTCACTCTGCGTTCCCGCTCTTTACGCTGCCTTCACTCTGCGTTCCCGCTCTTTACACTGCCGTCACTCTGCGTTCCCGCTCTTTGCGCTGCCGTCACTCTGCGTTCCCGTTCTTTACACTGCCGTCACTCTGCGTTCCTCTCTTTACACTGCAGTCACCCTGTGTCCCACTCTTTACACTGCCATCACTCTGCGTTCCCATTCTTTACACTGCCTTCACTCTGCGTTCCCGCTCTTTACACTGCCGTCACGCTGCGTTCCCGCTCTTTACTCTGGCGTCACTCTGTTTTCCCGCTCTTTACACTGCCCTCACTCTGCGTTCCCGCTCTTTACTCTGGCGTCACTCTGCGTTCCCGCTCTTTACACTGCCGTCACTCTGCGTTCCCGCTCTTTACACTGCCGCCACTCTGTTTTCCTGCTCTTTACTCTGCCGTTACTTTGCGTTCCCACTCTTTACGCTGCCGTTACTCTGCGTTCCCACTCTTTACACTGCCGTCACTCCGCGTTCCCACTCTTTAAACTGCCGTCACTCTGCGTTCCCACTCTTTACACTGCCATCACTCTGCGTTCCTGCTCTTTACACTGTCGTCACTCTGCGTTCCCGCTCTTTACGCTGCCGTCACTCTGCGTTCCCGTTCTTTACACTGCCGTCACTCCGCGTTCACACTCTTTAAACTGCCGTCACTCTGCGTTCCCGCTCTTTACACTGCCGTCACTCTGTGTTCCCGCTCTTTACACTGTCGTCACTCTGCGTTCCCGCTCTTTACGCTGCCGTTACTCTGCGTTCCCACTCTTTACACTGCCGTCACTCCGCGTTCCCACACTTCAAACTGCCGTCACTCTGCGTTCCCGCTCTTTACACTGCCGTCACTCTGTGTTCCCGCTCTTTACACTGTCGTCACTCTGCGTTCCCGCTCTTTACGCTGCCGTCACTCTGCGTTCCCGTTCTTTACACTGCCGTCACTCTGCGTTCCTCTCTTTACACTGCAGTCACCCTGTGTCCCACTCTTTACACTGCCGTCACTCTGCGTTCCCACTCTTTACTCTGGCGTCACTCTGCGTTCCCGCTCTTTACTCTGGCGTCACTCTGTTTTCCCACTCTTTACACTGCAGTCACTCTGCATTCCCGCTCTTTACACTGCCGTCACTCTGCGTTCCCGCTCTTTACACTGCAGTCACTCTGCGTTCCCGTTCTTTACACTGCCGTCACTCTGCGTTCCCACTCTTTACACTGCAGTCACTCTGCGTTCCCACTCTTTAAACTGCCGTCACTCTGCGTTCCCGCTCTTTACACTGCAGTCACTCTGCGTTCCCGCTCTTTACACTGCCGTCACTCTGTGTCCCTGCTCTTTACACTGCCGTCACTCTGTGTTCCTGCTCTTTACACTGCCGTCACTCTGCGTTCCCGCTCTTTACACTGCCATCACTCTGCCTTTCCGCTCTTTACACTGCTGTCACTCTGTGTTTTTGCTCTTTACACTGCCGTCACTCTGTGTTCCTGCTCTTTACACTGCCGTCACTCTGCGTTCCCGCTCTTTACACTGCCATCACTCTGCCTTTCCGCTCTTTACACTGCCGTCACTCTGTGTTTTTGCTCTTTACACTGCCGTCACTCTGTGTTCCTGCTCTTTACACTGCCGTCACTCTGCGTTCCCGCTCTTTACGCTGCCGTTACTCTCCGTTCCCACTCTTTACACTGCCGTCACTCTGCGTTCCCGCTCTTTACACTGCCGTCACTTTGCGTTCCCGCTCTTTACACTGCCATCACTCTGCGTTCCCGCTCTTTACACTGCCGTCACTCTGTGTTCCTGCTCTTTACACTGCCGTCACTCTGTGTTCCTGCTCTTTACACTGTCGTCACTCTGCGTTCCCGCTCTTTACACTGCCATCACTCTGCCTTTCCGCTCTTTACACTGCCGTCACTCTGTGTTTTTGCTCTTTACACTGCCGTCACTCTGCGTTCCCGCTCTTTACACTGCCATCACTCTGCCTTTCCGCTCTTTACACTGCCGTCACTCTGTGTTTTTGCTCTTTACACTGCCGTCACTCTGCGTTCCCGCTCTTTGCACTGCCGTCACTCTGCGTTCCCGCTCTTTACACTGCCGTCACTCTGTGTTTTTGCTCTTTACACTGCCGTCACTCTGCGTTCCCGCTCTTTACACTGCCGTCCCTCTGCGTTCCTGCTCTTTACGCTACCGTCACTCTGCGTTCCCGCTCTTTACACTGCCGTCACTTGGCGTTCCCGCTCTTTACACTGCCGTCACTCTGCGTTCAAGCTCTTTACACTGCCGTCACTCTGTGTTCCTGCTGTTTACACTGCCGTCACTCTGTGTTCCTGCTCTTTACACTGCCGTCACTTTGCGTTCCCGCTCTTTACACTGCCGTCACTCTGCGTTCCCGCTCTTTACACTGCTGTCACTCTGCATTCCCGCTCTTTACACTGCCGTCACTCTGCGTTCCCGCTCTTTACACTGCAGTCACTCTGCGTTCCCGTTCTTTACACTGCCGTCACTCTGCGTTCCCACTCTTTACACTGCAGTCACTCTGCGTTCCCACTCTTTTCACTGCCGTCACTCTGCGTTCCCGCTCTTTACACTGCAGTCACTCTGCGTTCCCGCTCTTTACACTGCAGTCACACTGCGTTCCCGTTCTTTACACTGCCTTCACTCTGCGTTCCCGCTCTTTACACTGCTGTCACTCTGCGTTCCCGCTCTTTACTCTGGTGTCACTCTGTTTTCCCGCTCTTTACACTGCCGTCACTCTGCGTTCCCGCTCTTTACTCTGGCGTCACTCTGCGTTCCCTCTCTTTACACTGCCGCCACTCTGTTTTCCTGCTCTTTACTATGCCGTTACTCTGCGTTCCCACTCTTTACTCTGCCGTCACTCTGCGTTCCCACTCTTTAAACTGCCGTCACTCTGCGTTCCCACTCTTTAAACTGCCGTCATTCTGCATTCCCGCTCTTTACACTGCCGTCACTCTGCGTTCCCCATCTTTACTCTGCCGTCACTATGCGTTCCCGCTCTTTACACTGCCGTCACTCTGCGTTCCCGCTCTTTACACTGCCGCCACTCTGTTTTCCTGCTCTTTACTCTGCCGTTACTCTGCGTTCCCACTCTTTACGCTGCCGTCACTCTGCATTCCCACTCTTTACACTGCCGTCACTCTGCGTTCCCACTCTTTAAACTGCCGTCATTCTGCATTCCCGCTCTTTACACTGCCGTCACTCTGCGTTCCCCCTCTTTACTTGCCGTCACTCTGCGTTCCCGCTCTTTACACTGCCGTCACTCTGTGTTCCTGCTCTTTACGCTATCGTCACTCTGTTTTCCCGCTCTTTTCGCTGCTGTCACTCTGTATTTCCGCTCTTTACACAGCCGTCACTCTGCGTTCCCGCTCTTTACACTGCCTTCACTTTGCGTTCCCGCTCTTTACACTGCTGTCACTCTGTGTTCCTGCTCTTTACACTGCCGTCACTCTGCGTTCCCGCTCTTTACACTGCCGTCACTCTGCATTCCCACTCTTTACACTGCCGTCACTCTGCGTTCCCGCTCTTTACACTGCCGTCACTCTGCATTCCGGGTCTTTACGCTGCCGTTACTCTGTTTTCCCGGTCTTTACGCTGTAGTCACTCTGTTTTCCTGCTCTTTACACTGCTGTCACTCTGTTTTCCCACTCTTTACGTTGCCATCACTCTGTGTTCCCGCTCTTAACACTTCTGTCACTCTGTTTTCCTGCTCTTTACACTGCCGTCACTCTGTTTTCCCGCTCTTTACACTGCTGTCACTCTGTTTTCACGCTCTTTACTCTGGCGTCACACAGTGTTCCCGCTCTTTACACTGCCATCACTCTGTTTTCCCGCTCTTTTCACTGCCGTCACTCTACGTTCCGGCTCTTTAAACTGCAGCCACTCTGCGTTCCCGCTCTTTACACTGCCGTCACTCTGTTTTCCCGCTCTTTACTCTGGCGTCACTCTGCGTTCCCGCTCTTTACCCTGCCGTCACTCTGCGTTCCCGCTCCTTACGCTGCCATCACTCTGTTTTCCCGCTCTTTTCACTGCCGTCACTCTGCGTTCCGGCTCTTTACACTGCAGTCACTCTGCGTTCCCGCTCTTTACACTGCCTTCACTCTGCGTTCCCGCTCTTTACACTGCCGTCACTCTGAATTCCCGCTCTTTACACGGCCGTCACTCTGCGTTCCCGCTCTTTGCGCTGCCGTCACTCTGCGTTCCCGTTCTTTACACTGCCGTCACTCTGCGTTCCTCTCTTTACACTGCAGTCACCCTGTGTCCCACTCTTTACACTGCCGTCACTCTGCGTTCCCGTTCTTTACACTGCCTTCACTCTGCGTTCCCGCTCTTTACACTGCCGTCACGCTGCGTTCCCGCTCTTTACTCTGGCGTCACTCTGTTTTCCCGCTCTTAACACTGCCCTCACTCTGCGTTCCCGCTCTTTACTCTGGCGTCACTCTGCGTTCCCGCTCTTTACACTGCCGCCACTCTGTTTTCCTGCTCTTTACTCTGCCGTTACTTTGCGTTCCCACTCTTTACGCTGCCGTTACTCTGCGTTCCCACTCTTTACACTGCCGTCACTCCGCGTTCCCACTCTTTAAACTGCCGTCACTCTGCGTTCCCGCTCTTTACACTGCCATCACTCTGCGTTCCCGCTCTTTACACTGTCGTCACTCTGCGTTCCCGCTCTTTACGCTGCCGTCACTCTGCGTTCCCGTTCTTTACACTGCCGTCACTCCGCGTTCCCACTCTTTAAACTGCCGTCACTCTGCGTTCCCGCTCTTTACACTGCCGTCACTCTGTGTTCCCGCTCTTTACACTGCCGTCACTCTGTGTTCCTGCTCTTTACGCTACCGTCACTCTGCGTTCCCACTCTTTACACTGTTGTCACTCTGCGTTCTGCTCTTTACACTGCTGCCACTCTGTGTTACCACTGTTTACACTCTCGTCACTCTGTCTTCCCACTCTTTACACTGCCATCACTCTGCCTTTCCGCTCCTTACACTGCCGTCACTCTGTGTTTTTGCTCTTTACACTGCCGTCACTCTGTTTTCCCGCTCTTTACACTGCCCTCACTCTGCGTTCCCGCTCTTTACTCTGGCGTCTCTCTGCGTTCCCGCTCTTCACACTCTCGTCACTCTGTGTTCCCACTCTTTACACTGCCATCACTCTGCCTTTCCGCTCTTTACACTGCCGTCACTCTGTGTTTTTGCTCTTTACCCTGCCGTCACTCTCTTTTCCCGCTCTTTACACTACCCTCACTCTGCGTTCCCGCTCTTTACTCTGGCCTCTCTCTGCGTTCCCGCTCTTTACACTGCCGTCACTCTGCGTTCCCGCTCTTTACACTGCCGCCACTCTGTTTTCCTGCTCTTTACTCTGCTGTTACTTTGCGTTCCCACTCTTTACGCTGCCGTCACTCTGTGTTCCCACTCTTTACACCGCCATCACTCTGCCTTTCCGCTCTTTACACTGCCGTCACTCTGTGTTTTTGCTCTTTACACTGCCGTCACTCTGTTTTCCCGCTCTTTACACTGCCGCCACTCTGTTTTCCTGCTCTTTACTCTGCCGTTACTTTGCGTTCCCACTCTTTACGCTGCCGTTACTCTGCGTTCCCACTCTTTACACTGCCGTCACTCCGCGTTCCCACTCTTTAAACTGCCGTCACTCTGCGTTCCCGCTCTTTTCGCTGCTGTCACTCTGTATTTCCGCTATTTACACAGCTGTCACTCTGCGTTCCTGCTCTTTACACTGCCTTCACTCTGCGTTCCCGCTCTTTACACTGCTGTCACACTGCGTTCCCACTCTTTACACTGCCGTCACTTTGCGTTCCCGCTCTTTACACTGCTGTCACTCTGTGTTCCTGCTCTTTACACTGCCGTCACTCTGCGTTCCCGCTCTTTACACTGCCGTCACTCTGCGTTCCCACTCTTTACACAGCCGTCACTCTGCATTCCGGCTCTTTACACTGCTGTCACTCTGTTTTCCCGGTCTCTACGCTGTAGTCACTCTGTTTTCCCGCTCTTTACACTGCCGTCACTTTGTTTTCCCGGTCTTTACGCTGTAGTCACTCTGTTTTCCCGCTCTTTACACTGCCGTCACTTTCTTTTCCCGCTCTTTACACTGCTGTCACTCTGTTTTCCTGCTCTTTACACTGCTGTCACTCTGTTTTCCCGCTCTTTACGCTGCTGTCACTCTGTTTTCCCGCTCTTTACTCTGGCGTCACTCAGTGTTCCCGTTCTTTACTCTGGCGTCACTCTGCATTCCCGCTCTTTACACTGCCGTCACTCTGCATTCCCACTCTTTACTCTGGCATCACTCTGTTTTCCCGCTCTTAACACTGCCGTCACTCTGCGTTCCCGCTCTTTACGGTGCCATCACTCTGCGTTCCCGCTCTTAATACTTCTGTCACTCTGTTTTCCTGCTCTTTACACTGCCGTCACTCTGTTTTTCCGCTCTTTACACTGCTGTCACTCTGTTTTCCCGCTCTTTACGCTGCTGTCACTCTGTTTTCCCGCTCTTTACTCTGGCGTCACTCAGTGTTCCCGTTCTTTACTCTGGCGTCACTCTGCATTCCCGCTCTTTACACTGCCGTCACTCTGCATTCCCACTCTTTACTCTGGCATCACTCTGTTTTCCCGCTCTTAACACTGCCGTCACTCTGCGTTCCCGCTCTTTACGGTGCCATCACTCTGCGTTCCCGCTCTTAATACTTCTGTCACTCTGTTTTCCTGCTCTTTACACTGCCGTCACTCTGTTTTTCCGCTCTTTACATGCTGTCACTCTGTTTTCCCGCTCTTTACTCTGGCGTCACACAGTGTTCCCGCTCTTTACGCTGCCATCACTCTGTTTTCCCGCTCTTTTCACTGCCGTCACTCTGCGTTCCCGCTCTTTACACTGCCGCCACTCTGCGTTCCCGCTCTTTGCACTGCCGTCACTCTGTTTTCCCGCTCTTTACTCTGGCGTCACTCTGCGTTCCCGCTCTTTACCCTGCCGTCACTCTGCGTTTCCTCTCTTTTCACTGCCGTCACTCTGCGTTCCCGTTCTTTACACTGCAGTCACCCTGTGTCCCACTCTTTACACTGCCGTCACTCTGCGTTCCCACTCTTTACACTGCGGTCACTCTGCATTCCCCCTCTTTACACTGCCGTCACTCTGCGTTCCCGCTCTTTACTCTGGCGTCACTCTGTTTTCCCACTCTTTACACTGCAGTCACTCTGCGTTCCCGCTCTTTACACTGCCGTCACTCTGCGTTCCCACTCTTTACACTGCTGTCACCTTGCGTTCCCGCTCTTTAAACTGCCGTCACTTTGCGTTCCCGCTCTTTACACTGCCGTCACTCTGCGTTCCCGCTCTTTACACTGCCGTCACTCTGTGTTCCTGCTCTTTACACTGCCGTCACTCTGTGTTCCTGCTCTTTACACTGCCGTCACTCTGCGTTCCCGCTCTTTACACTGCCGTCACTCTGCCTTTCCGCTCTTTACACTGCCGTCACTCTGTGTTTTTGCTCTTTACACTGCCGTCACTCTGTGTTCCTGCTCTTTACACTGCCGTCACTCTGCGTTCCCGCTCTTTACACTGCCATCACTCTGCCTTTCCGCTCTTTACACTGCCATCACTCTGCGTTCCCGCTCTTTACACTGCAGTCACTCTGTGTTCCCGTTCTTTACACTGCCGTCACTCTGCGTTCCCACTCTTTACACTGCAGTCACTCTGCGTTCCCACTCTTTTCACTGCCGTCACTCTGCGTTCCCGCTCTTTACACTGCAGTCACTCTGCGTTCCCGCTCTTTACACTGCAGTCACACTGCGTTCCCGTTCTTTACACTGCCTTCACTCTGCGTTCCCGCTCTTTACACTGCTGTCACTCTGCGTTCCCGCTCTTTACTCTGGTGTCACTCTGTTTTCCCGCTCTTTACACTGCCGTCACTCTGCGTTCCCGCTCTTTACTCTGGCGTCACTCTGCGTTCCCTCTCTTTACACTGCCGTCACTCTGCGTTCCCGCTCTTTACACTGCCGCCACTCTGTTTTCCTGCTCTTTACTATGCCGTTACTCTGCGTTCCCACTCTTTACTCTGCCGTCACTCTGCGTTCCCACTCTTTAAACTGCCGTCACTCTGCGTTCCCACTCTTTAAACTGCCGTCATTCTGCATTCCCGCTCTTTACACTGCCGTCACTCTGCGTTCCCCATCTTTACTCTGCCGTCACTATGCGTTCCCGCTCTTTACACTGCCGTCACTCTGCGTTCCCGCTCTTTACACTGCCGCCACTCTGTTTTCCTGCTCTTTACTCTGCCGTTACTCTGCGTTCCCACTCTTTACGCTGCCGTCACTCTGCATTCCCACTCTTTACACTGCCGTCACTCTGCGTTCCCACTCTTTAAACTGCCGTCATTCTGCATTCCCGCTCTTTACACTGCCGTCACTCTGCGTTCCCCCTCTTTACTTGCCGTCACTCTGCGTTCCCGCTCTTTACACTGCCGTCACTCTGTGTTCCTGCTCTTTACGCTATCGTCACTCTGTTTTCCCGCTCTTTTCGCTGCTGTCACTCTGTATTTCCGCTCTTTACACAGCCGTCACTCTGCGTTCCCGCTCTTTACACTGCCTTCACTTTGCGTTCCCGCTCTTTACACTGCTGTCACACTGCGTTCCCACTCTTTACACTGCCGTCACTCTGCGTTCCCGCTCTTTACACTGCTGTCACTCTGTGTTCCTGCTCTTTACACTGCCGTCACTCTGCGTTCCCGCTCTTTACACTGCCGTCACTCTGCATTCCCACTCTTTACACTGCCGTCACTCTGCGTTCCCGCTCTTTACACTGCCGTCACTCTGCATTCCGGGTCTTTACGCTGCCGTTACTCTGTTTTCCCGGTCTTTACGCTGTAGTCACTCTGTTTTCCTGCTCTTTACACTGCTGTCACTCTGTTTTCCCACTCTTTACGTTGCCATCACTCTGTGTTCCCGCTCTTAACACTTCTGTCACTCTGTTTTCCTGCTCTTTACACTGCCGTCACTCTGTTTTCCCGCTCTTTACACTGCTGTCACTCTGTTTTCACGCTCTTTACTCTGGCGTCACACAGTGTTCCCGCTCTTTACACTGCCATCACTCTGTTTTCCCGCTCTTTTCACTGCCGTCACTCTACGTTCCGGCTCTTTAAACTGCAGCCACTCTGCGTTCCCGCTCTTTACACTGCCGTCACTCTGTTTTCCCGCTCTTTACTCTGGCGTCACTCTGCGTTCCCGCTCTTTACCCTGCCGTCACTCTGCGTTCCCGCTCCTTACGCTGCCATCACTCTGTTTTCCCGCTCTTTTCACTGCCGTCACTCTGCGTTCCGGCTCTTTACACTGCAGTCACTCTGCGTTCCCGCTCTTTACACTGCCTTCACTCTGCGTTCCCGCTCTTTACACTGCCGTCACTCTGAATTCCCGCTCTTTACACGGCCGTCACTCTGCGTTCCCGCTCTTTGCGCTGCCGTCACTCTGCGTTCCCGTTCTTTACACTGCCGTCACTCTGCGTTCCTCTCTTTACACTGCAGTCACCCTGTGTCCCACTCTTTACACTGCCGTCACTCTGCGTTCCCGTTCTTTACACTGCCTTCACTCTGCGTTCCCGCTCTTTACACTGCCGTCACGCTGCGTTCCCGCTCTTTACTCTGGCGTCACTCTGTTTTCCCGCTCTTAACACTGCCCTCACTCTGCGTTCCCGCTCTTTACTCTGGCGTCACTCTGCGTTCCCGCTCTTTACACTGCCGCCACTCTGTTTTCCTGCTCTTTACTCTGCCGTTACTTTGCGTTCCCACTCTTTACGCTGCCGTTACTCTGCGTTCCCACTCTTTACACTGCCGTCACTCCGCGTTCCCACTCTTTAAACTGCCGTCACTCTGCGTTCCCGCTCTTTACACTGCCATCACTCTGCGTTCCCGCTCTTTACACTGTCGTCACTCTGCGTTCCCGCTCTTTACGCTGCCGTCACTCTGCGTTCCCGTTCTTTACACTGCCGTCACTCCGCGTTCCCACTCTTTAAACTGCCGTCACTCTGCGTTCCCGCTCTTTACACTGCCGTCACTCTGTGTTCCCGCTCTTTACACTGCCGTCACTCTGTGTTCCTGCTCTTTACGCTACCGTCACTCTGCGTTCCCACTCTTTACACTGTTGTCACTCTGCGTTCTGCTCTTTACACTGCTGCCACTCTGTGTTACCACTGTTTACACTCTCGTCACTCTGTCTTCCCACTCTTTACACTGCCATCACTCTGCCTTTCCGCTCCTTACACTGCCGTCACTCTGTGTTTTTGCTCTTTACACTGCCGTCACTCTGTTTTCCCGCTCTTTACACTGCCCTCACTCTGCGTTCCCGCTCTTTACTCTGGCGTCTCTCTGCGTTCCCGCTCTTCACACTCTCGTCACTCTGTGTTCCCACTCTTTACACTGCCATCACTCTGCCTTTCCGCTCTTTACACTGCCGTCACTCTGTGTTTTTGCTCTTTACCCTGCCGTCACTCTCTTTTCCCGCTCTTTACACTACCCTCACTCTGCGTTCCCGCTCTTTACTCTGGCCTCTCTCTGCGTTCCCGCTCTTTACACTGCCGTCACTCTGCGTTCCCGCTCTTTACACTGCCGCCACTCTGTTTTCCTGCTCTTTACTCTGCTGTTACTTTGCGTTCCCACTCTTTACGCTGCCGTCACTCTGTGTTCCCACTCTTTACACCGCCATCACTCTGCCTTTCCGCTCTTTACACTGCCGTCACTCTGTGTTTTTGCTCTTTACACTGCCGTCACTCTGTTTTCCCGCTCTTTACACTGCCGCCACTCTGTTTTCCTGCTCTTTACTCTGCCGTTACTTTGCGTTCCCACTCTTTACGCTGCCGTTACTCTGCGTTCCCACTCTTTACACTGCCGTCACTCCGCGTTCCCACTCTTTAAACTGCCGTCACTCTGCGTTCCCGCTCTTTTCGCTGCTGTCACTCTGTATTTCCGCTATTTACACAGCTGTCACTCTGCGTTCCTGCTCTTTACACTGCCTTCACTCTGCGTTCCCGCTCTTTACACTGCTGTCACACTGCGTTCCCACTCTTTACACTGCCGTCACTTTGCGTTCCCGCTCTTTACACTGCTGTCACTCTGTGTTCCTGCTCTTTACACTGCCGTCACTCTGCGTTCCCGCTCTTTACACTGCCGTCACTCTGCGTTCCCACTCTTTACACAGCCGTCACTCTGCATTCCGGCTCTTTACACTGCTGTCACTCTGTTTTCCCGGTCTCTACGCTGTAGTCACTCTGTTTTCCCGCTCTTTACACTGCCGTCACTTTGTTTTCCCGGTCTTTACGCTGTAGTCACTCTGTTTTCCCGCTCTTTACACTGCCGTCACTTTCTTTTCCCGCTCTTTACACTGCTGTCACTCTGTTTTCCTGCTCTTTACACTGCTGTCACTCTGTTTTCCCGCTCTTTACGCTGCTGTCACTCTGTTTTCCCGCTCTTTACTCTGGCGTCACTCAGTGTTCCCGTTCTTTACTCTGGCGTCACTCTGCATTCCCGCTCTTTACACTGCCGTCACTCTGCATTCCCACTCTTTACTCTGGCATCACTCTGTTTTCCCGCTCTTAACACTGCCGTCACTCTGCGTTCCCGCTCTTTACGGTGCCATCACTCTGCGTTCCCGCTCTTAATACTTCTGTCACTCTGTTTTCCTGCTCTTTACACTGCCGTCACTCTGTTTTTCCGCTCTTTACACTGCTGTCACTCTGTTTTCCCGCTCTTTACGCTGCTGTCACTCTGTTTTCCCGCTCTTTACTCTGGCGTCACTCAGTGTTCCCGTTCTTTACTCTGGCGTCACTCTGCATTCCCGCTCTTTACACTGCCGTCACTCTGCATTCCCACTCTTTACTCTGGCATCACTCTGTTTTCCCGCTCTTAACACTGCCGTCACTCTGCGTTCCCGCTCTTTACGGTGCCATCACTCTGCGTTCCCGCTCTTAATACTTCTGTCACTCTGTTTTCCTGCTCTTTACACTGCCGTCACTCTGTTTTTCCGCTCTTTACATGCTGTCACTCTGTTTTCCCGCTCTTTACTCTGGCGTCACACAGTGTTCCCGCTCTTTACGCTGCCATCACTCTGTTTTCCCGCTCTTTTCACTGCCGTCACTCTGCGTTCCCGCTCTTTACACTGCCGCCACTCTGCGTTCCCGCTCTTTGCACTGCCGTCACTCTGTTTTCCCGCTCTTTACTCTGGCGTCACTCTGCGTTCCCGCTCTTTACCCTGCCGTCACTCTGCGTTTCCTCTCTTTTCACTGCCGTCACTCTGCGTTCCCGTTCTTTACACTGCAGTCACCCTGTGTCCCACTCTTTACACTGCCGTCACTCTGCGTTCCCACTCTTTACACTGCGGTCACTCTGCATTCCCCCTCTTTACACTGCCGTCACTCTGCGTTCCCGCTCTTTACTCTGGCGTCACTCTGTTTTCCCACTCTTTACACTGCAGTCACTCTGCGTTCCCGCTCTTTACACTGCTGTCACTCTGCGTTCCCACTCTTTACACTGCTGTCACTCTGCGTTCCCGCTCTTTACACTGCCGTCACTTTGCGTTCCCGCTCTTTACACTGCCGTCACTCTGCGTTCCCGCTCTTTACACTGCCGTCACTCTGTGTTCCTGCTCTTTACACTGCCGTCACTCTGTGTTCCTGCTCTTTACACTGCCGTCACTCTGCGTTCCCGCTCTTTACACTGCCGTCACTCTGCCTTTCCGCTCTTTACACTGCCGTCACTCTGTGTTTTTGCTCTTTACACTGCCGTCACTCTGTGTTCCTGCTCTTTACACTGCCGTCACTCTGCGTTCCCGCTCTTTACACTGCCATCACTCTGCCTTTCCGCTCTTTACACTGCCATCACTCTGCGTTCCCGCTCTTTACACTGCCGTCACTCTGCGTTCCCGCTCTTTACACTGCCGTCACTCTGTGTTCCCGCTCTTTACGCTACCGTCACTCTGCGTTCCCGCTCTTTACACTGCCGTCACTTTGCGTTCCCGCTCTTTACACTGCCATCACTCTGCCTTTCCGCTCTTTACACTGCCGTCACTCTGTGTTTTTGCTCTTTACACTGCCGTCACTCTGCGTTCCCGCTCTTTACACTGCCGTCACTCTGCGTTCCCGCTCTTTACACTGCCATCACTCTGTGTTCCTGCTCTTTACGCTACCGTCACTCTGCGTTCCCGCTCTTTACACTGCCGTCACTTTGCGTTCCCGCTCTTTACACTGCCGTCGCTCTGCGTTCCCGCTCTTTACACTGCCGTCACTCTGCGTTCCTGCTCTTTACACTGCCGTCACTCTGTGTTCCTGCTCTTTACACTGCCGTCACTCTGCGTTCCCGCTCTTTACACTGCCATCACTCTGCCTTTCCGCTCTTTACACTGCCGTCACTCTGTGTTTTTGCTCTTTACACTGCCGTCACTCTGCGTTCCCGCTCTTTACACTGCCGTCACTCTGCGTTCCCGCTCTTTACCCTGCCGTCACTCTGTGTTTTTGCTCTTTACACTGCCATCACTCTGCGTTCCCGCTCTTTACACTGCCGTCACTCTGTGTTCCTGCTCTTTACGCTACCGTCACTCTGCGTTCCCACTCTTTACACTGTTGTCACTCTGCGTTCTGCTCTTTACACTGCTGTCACTCTGTGTTACCGCTCTTCACACTGCCATCACTCTGTGTTCCCACTCTTTACACTGCCATCACTCTGCCTTTCCGCTCTTTACACTGCCGTCTCTCTGTGTTTTTGCTCTTTACACTGCCGTCACTCTGCGTTCCCGCTCTTTACACTGCCGTCACTCTGCGTTCCCGCTCTTTACACTGCCGTCACTCTGCGTTCCCACTCTTTAAACTGCCGTCATTCTGCATTCCCGCTCTTTACACTGCCGTCACTCTGCGTTCCCCCTCTTTACTCTGCCGTCACTCTGCGTTCCCGCTCTTTACACTGCCGTCACTCTGTGTTCCTGCTCTTTACGCTACCGTCACTCTGTTTTCCCGCTCTTTTCGCTGCTGTCACTCTGTATTTCCGCTCTTTACACAGCCGTCACTCTGCGTTCCCGCTCTTTACACTGCCTTCACTTTGCGTTCCCGCTCTTTACACTGCTGTCACACTGCGTTCCCACTCTTTACACTGCCGTCACTCTGCGTTCCCGCTCTTTACACTGCTGTCACTCTGTGTTCCTGCTCTTTACACTGCCGTCACTCTGCGTTCCCGCTCTTTACACTGCCGTCACTCTGCATTCCCACTCTTTACACTGCCGTCACTCTGCGTTCCCGCTCTTTACACTGCCGTCACTCTGCATTCCGGGTCTTTACGCTGCCGTTACTCTGTTTTCCCGGTCTTTACGCTGTAGTCACTCTGTTTTCCTGCTCTTTACACTGCTGTCACTCTGTTTTCCCACTCTTTACGTTGCCATCACTCTGTGTTCCTGCTCTTTACACTGCCGTCACTCTGTTTTCCTGCTCTTTACACTGCTGTCACTCTGTTTTCCCGCTCTTTACACTGCTGTCACTCTGTTTTCACGCTCTTTACTCTGGCGTCACACAGTGTTCCAGCTCTTTACACTGCCATCACTCTGTTTTCCCGCTCTTTTCACTGCCGTCACTCTACGTTCCGGCTCTTTAAACTGCAGCCACTCTGCGTTCCCGCTCTTTACACTGCCGTCACTCTGTTTTCCCGCTCTTTACTCTGGCGTCACTCTGCGTTCCCGCTCTTTACCCTGCCGTCACTCTGCGTTCCCGCTCCTTACGCTGCCATCACTCTGTTTTCCCGCTCTTTTCACTGCCGTCACTCTGCGTTCCGGCTCTTTACACTGCAGTCACTCTGCGTTCCCGCTCTTTACACTGCCTTCACTCTGCGTTCCCGCTCTTTACACTGCCGTCACTCTGAATTCCCGCTCTTTACACGGCCGTCACTCTGCGTTCCCGCTCTTTGCGCTGCCGTCACTCTGCGTTCCCGTTCTTTACACTGCCGTCACTCTGCGTTCCTCTCTTTACACTGCAGTCACCCTGTGTCCCACTCTTTACACTGCCGTCACTCTGCGTTCCCGTTCTTTACACTGCCTTCACTCTGCGTTCCCGCTCTTTACACTGCCGTCACGCTGCGTTCCCGCTCTTTACTCTGGCGTCACTCTGTTTTCCCGCTCTTAACACTGCCCTCACTCTGCGTTCCCGCTCTTTACTCTGGCGTCACTCTGCGTTCCCGCTCTTTACACTGCCGCCACTCTGTTTTCCTGCTCTTTACTCTGCCGTTACTTTGCGTTCCCACTCTTTACGCTGCCGTTACTCTGCGTTCCCACTCTTTACACTGCCGTCACTCCGCGTTCCCACTCTTTAAACTGCCGTCACTCTGCGTTCCCGCTCTTTACACTGCCATCACTCTGCGTTCCCGCTCTTTACACTGTCGTCACTCTGCGTTCCCGCTCTTTACGCTGCCGTCACTCTGCGTTCCCGTTCTTTACACTGCCGTCACTCCGCGTTCCCACTCTTTAAACTGCCGTCACTCTGCGTTCCCGCTCTTTACACTGCCGTCACTCTGTGTTCCCGCTCTTTACACTGCCGTCACTCTGTGTTCCTGCTCTTTACGCTACCGTCACTCTGCGTTCCCACTCTTTACACTGTTGTCACTCTGCGTTCTGCTCTTTACACTGCTGCCACTCTGTGTTACCACTGTTTACACTCTCGTCACTCTGTCTTCCCACTCTTTACACTGCCATCACTCTGCCTTTCCGCTCCTTACACTGCCGTCACTCTGTGTTTTTGCTCTTTACACTGCCATCACTCTGTGTTCCCGCTCTTTACACTGTCATCACACTGCGTTCCCGCTCTTTACGCTGCCGTTACTCTGCGTTCCCACTCTTTACACTGCCGTCACTCCGCGTTCCCACTCTTTAAACTGCCGTCACTCTGCGTTCCCGCTCTTTACACTGCCGTCACTCTGTGTTCCCGCTCTTTACACTGCCGTCACTCTGTGTTCCTGCTCTTTACGCTACCGTCACTCTGCGTTCCCACTCTTTACACTGTTGTCACTCTGCGTTCTGCTCTTTACACTGATGCCACTCTGTGTTACCACTGTTTACACTCTCGTCACTCTGTCTTCCCACTCTTTACACTGCCATCACTCTGCCTTTCCGCTCCTTACACTGCCGTCACTCTGTGTTTTTGCTCTTTACACTGCCGTCACTCTGTTTTCCCGCTCTTTACACTGCCCTCACTCTGCGTTCCCGCTCTTTACTCTGGCGTCTCTCTGCGTTCCCGCTCTTCACACTCTCGTCACTCTGTGTTCCCACTCTTTACACTGCCATCACTCTGCCTTTCCGCTCTTTACACTGCCGTCACTCTGTGTTTTTGCTCTTTACCCTGCCGTCACTCTCTTTTCCCGCTCTTTACACTACCCTCACTCTGCGTTCCCGCTCTTTACTCTGGCCTCTCTCTGCGTTCCCGCTCTTTACACTGCCGTCACTCTGCGTTCCCGCTCTTTACACTGCCGCCACTCTGTTTTCCTGCTCTTTACTCTGCTGTTACTTTGCGTTCCCACTCTTTACGCTGCCGTCACTCTGTGTTCCCACTCTTTACACTGCCATCACTCTGCCTTTCCGCTCTTTACACTGCCGTCACTCTGTGTTTTTGCTCTTTACACTGCCGTCACTCTGTTTTCCCGCTCTTTACACTGCCGCCACTCTGTTTTCCTGCTCTTTACTCTGCCGTTACTTTGCGTTCCCACTCTTTACGCTGCCGTTACTCTGCGTTCCCACTCTTTACACTGCCGTCACTCCGCGTTCCCACTCTTTAAACTGCCGTCACTCTGCGTTCCCGCTCTTTTCGCTGCTGTCACTCTGTATTTCCGCTATTTACACAGCTGTCACTCTGCGTTCCTGCTCTTTACACTGCCTTCACTCTGCGTTCCCGCTCTTTACACTGCTGTCACACTGCGTTCCCACTCTTTACACTGCCGTCACTTTGCGTTCCCGCTCTTTACACTGCTGTCACTCTGTGTTCCTGCTCTTTACACTGCCGTCACTCTGCGTTCCCGCTCTTTACACTGCCGTCACTCTGCGTTCCCACTCTTTACACAGCCGTCACTCTGCATTCCGGCTCTTTACACTGCTGTCACTCTGTTTTCCCGGTCTCTACGCTGTAGTCACTCTGTTTTCCCGCTCTTTACACTGCCGTCACTTTGTTTTCCCGGTCTTTACGCTGTAGTCACTCTGTTTTCCCGCTCTTTACACTGCCGTCACTTTCTTTTCCCGCTCTTTACACTGCTGTCACTCTGTTTTCCTGCTCTTTACACTGCTGTCACTCTGTTTTCCCGCTCTTTACGCTGCTGTCACTCTGTTTTCCCGCTCTTTACTCTGGCGTCACTCAGTGTTCCCGTTCTTTACTCTGGCGTCACTCTGCATTCCCGCTCTTTACACTGCCGTCACTCTGCGTTCCCACTCTTTACTCTGGCATCACTCTGTTTTCCCGCTCTTAACACTGCCGTCACTCTGCGTTCCCGCTCTTTACGGTGCCATCACTCTGCGTTCCCGCTCTTAATACTTCTGTCACTCTGTTTTCCTGCTCTTTACACTGCCGTCACTCTGTTTTTCCGCTCTTTACACTGCTGTCACTCTGTTTTCCCGCTCTTTACTCTGGCGTCACACAGTGTTCCCGCTCTTTACGCTGCCATCACTCTGTTTTCCCGCTCTTTTCACTGCCGTCACTCTGCGTTCCCGCTCTTTACACTGCCGCCACTCTGCGTTCCCGCTCTTTGCACTGCCGTCACTCTGTTTTCCCGCTCTTTACTCTGGCGTCACTCTGCGTTCCCGCTCTTTACCCTGCCGTCACTCTGCGTTCCCTCTCTTTTCACTGCCGTCACTCTGCGTTCCCGTTCTTTACACTGCAGTCACCCTGTGTCCCACTCTTTACACTGCCGTCACTCTGCGTTCCCACTCTTTACACTGCGGTCACTCTGCATTCCCCCTCTTTACACTGCCGTCACTCTGCGTTCCCGCTCTTTACTCTGGCGTCACTCTGTTTTCCCACTCTTTACACTGCAGTCACTCTGCGTTCCCGCTCTTTACACTGCCGTCACTCTGCGTTCCCACTCTTTACACTGCTGTCACTCTGCGTTCCCGCTCTTTACACTGCCGTCACTTTGCGTTCCCGCTCTTTACACTGCCGTCACTCTGCGTTCCCGCTCTTTACACTGCCGTCACTCTGTGTTCCTGCTCTTTACACTGCCGTCACTCTGTGTTCCTGCTCTTTACACTGCCGTCACTCTGCGTTCCCGCTCTTTACACTGCCGTCACTCTGCCTTTCCGCTCTTTACACTGCCGTCACTCTGTGTTTTTGCTCTTTACACTGCCGTCACTCTGTGTTCCTGCTCTTTACACTGCCGTCACTCTGCGTTCCCGCTCTTTACACTGCCATCACTCTGCCTTTCCGCTCTTTACACTGCCATCACTCTGCATTCCCGCTCTTTACACTGCCGTCACTCTGCGTTCCCGCTCTTTACACTGCCGTCACTCTGTGTTCCTGCTCTTTACGCTACCGTCACTCTGCGTTCCCGCTCTTTACACTGCCGTCACTTTGCGTTCCCGCTCTTTACACTGCCATCACTCTGCCTTTCCGCTCTTTACACTGCCGTCACTCTGTGTTTTTGCTCTTTACACTGCCGTCACTCTGCGTTCCCGCTCTTTACACTGCCGTCACTCTGCGTTCCCGCTCTTTACACTGCCGTCACTCTGTGTTCCTGCTCTTTACGCTACCGTCACTCTGCGTTCCCGCTCTTTACACTGCCGTCACTTTGCGTTCCCGCTCTTTACACTGCCGTCACTCTGCGTTCCCGCTCTTTACACTGCCGTCACTCTGCGTTCCTGCTCTTTACACTGCCGTCACTCTGTGTTCCTGCTCTTTACACTGCCGTCACTCTGCGTTCCCGCTCTTTACACTGCCATCACTCTGCCCTTCCGCTCTTTACACTGCTGTCACTCTGTGTTACCGCTCTTCACACTGCCATCACTCTGTGTTCCCACTCTTTACACTGCCATCACTCTGCCTTTCCGCTCTTTACACTGCCGTCACTCTGTGTTTTTGCTCTTTACACTGCCGTCACTCTGCGTTCCCCTCTTTACACTGCCGTCACTCTGCGTTCCCGCTCTTTACACTGCCGTCACTCTGTGTTCCTGCTCTTTACGCTACCGTCACTCTGCGTTCCCACTCTTTACACTGTTGTCACTCTG
This sequence comes from Cetorhinus maximus, assembly GCF_964194155.1. Classification (NCBI taxonomy): domain Eukaryota; kingdom Metazoa; phylum Chordata; class Chondrichthyes; order Lamniformes; family Cetorhinidae; genus Cetorhinus; species Cetorhinus maximus. Next base: position 35,601,488 of record NC_135895.1, read on the forward strand.
CATTCTGCTCTTCACACTGCCGTCACTCTGTGTTCCCACTCTTTACACTGCCGTCACTCTGCGTTCCCACTCTTTACACTGCCATCACTCTGCATTACCGCTCTTTACACTGCCATCACTCTGCCTTTCCGCTCTTTACACTGCCGTCATTCTGAGTTCCTGCTCTTTACACTGCCTTCACTCTGCATTCCCGCTCTTTACACTGCCATCACTCTGCCTTTCCGCTCTTTACACTGGCGTCACTCTGTGTTCCTGCTCTTTACGCTACCGTCACTCAGGGTTCCCACTCTTTACACTGTTGTCACTCTGCGTTCTGCTCTTTACACTGATATCACTCTGTGTTACCGCTCTTCACACTGCCGTCACTCTGCGTTCTGCTCTTTACGCTGCCGTCACTCGGTCTCCCAGCTCCTAACACTGCCGTCACTCTGCGTTCCCGCTCTTTACACTGCTGTCACTCTGTGTTACCGCTCTTTACACTGCCGTCACTCTGCGTTCTGCTCTTTACACTGCCATCACTCGGTCTCCCAGCTCCTAACACTGCAGTGATGTGGTGTTCCCACTCTTAACACTACCGAATCTCTTTGTTCCCACTGTGTCATGGCTGTCACTCGGTGCTTCCACTCTTTACACTACCGTCACTCTGTGTTCCCGCTCTTTACACTACCGTCACTCTGTGTTCGCACTCTTTACTCTGCCGTCACTCTGTGTTCCCGCTCTTTACTCTGCCGTCACTTTGTGTTTCTGCTCTTTACTCTGCCGTCACTCTGTGTTCCCGCTCTTTACACTGCCTTCACTCTGCATTCCCGCTCTTTACACTGCCGTCACTCTGCGTTCCCATTCTTTACACTGCCGTCACTCTGCATTCCCACTCTTTACATTGCTGTCACTCTGTGTTTCAGCTCTTTACACTGCTGTCACTCTGTGTTTCAGCTCTTTACACTGCCGTCACTCTGCGTTCCCGCTCTTTACACTGCCTTCACTCTGCGTTCCTGCTCTTTACACTGCCGTCACTCTGCGTTCCCACTCTTTACACTTCTGTCACTCTTTGTTCCCGCTCCTTACACTGCCGTCACTCTGTGTTCCCACTCTTTATGCTGCCGTCACTCGGTCTATCAGCTCCTTACACTGCTGTGACATGGTGTTCCCGCTCTGTACACTACTGCATCTCTTTGTCCCCCTGTGTCAAGGCTGTCACTCGGTGCTTCCATTCTTTACACTGCCGTTACTCCATTTCCTGCTCTTTATACTGTCGTGATTCTGTGTTCCTGCTCTTAAAGTTGCCGTCGCTCTGTGTTCCTGCTCTGTATTCCCGCTCTAAATGCTGCAGTTACTCAGTGTTCCCGCTGTGTGCTTCTGCTCTTTACACTGCTGTCACTCGGTGTTCCTATTTTTACAATGCCATCACTCGGTAGTGCCACTCTTTACACCACCGTAACTCTGTGTTCCCACTCCTTACATTGCTGTCACTCAGTGTTCCCACTCTTTTCAGTGCCGCCACTCTGTGTTTCCAATCTTTACACTGCCATCACTCTGTGTCGCCGCACTTTACGCTGCTGTCCCTCAGTGTCCCGCTTTTTACACTGCCATCACTCTGAGTTGCTGCATTTTACTGTGCCCTTACTCGGTGTTCCCACTCTTTATGCTGCTGTCATTCGGTGTTCCTGCTCTGTTTTCCCACTCTTTGCACTGCTGTCACTCTGTGTTCCTGGTCTTTACACTGTCGTCACTCTGTGTACCTGCTCTTTATTCTGCCATGTAACACTCGGTGTTCCCTTCTGTGTTCCCACTTTTTGCATTGTTGTCATTTTGTGTTCCTGCTCTGTGTTCCCGCTCTTTACACTGCCATCACTCTGTGTTGCTGCACTTTACCATGCCCTTACTCGGTGTTCCCACTCTTTATGCTGCCGTCACTTGGTGTTGCTGCTGTGTGTTTCTGCTCTTTACTGCTGTCACTCAGTGTTCCTATTTTTACAACGCCATCACTCAGAGGTCCCACTCTTTATACGACCGTAACTCTGTGTTCCCACTCCTTACACTGCCCTCACTTGGTGTTCCCACTTTTTACACTGCCGTCACTCGGTGTTCCCGCTCTTTGCACTGCCGTCACTCAGTATTCCCGCTCTTTGCACTGCCGTCACTCATTATTCCCGCTCTTTGCACTGCCGTCACTCGGTGTTCCCGCTCTTTACACTGCCGTCACTCGGTGTTCCCGCTCTTTGCACTGCCGTCACTCAGTATTCCCGCTCTTTGCACTGCCGTCACTCGGTATTCCCGCTCTTTGCACTGCCGTCACTTGGTGTTCCCGCTCTTTACACTGTCGTCACTCGGTGTTCCCGCTCTTTACACTGCCGTCACACGGTGTTCCCACACTTTGCACTGCCGTCACTCGGTGTTCCCGCTCTTTACACTGCCGTCACTCGGTGTTCCCGCTCTTTACACTGCCGTCACTCGGTGTTCCCGCTCTTTACACTGCCGTCACTCGGTGTTCCCGCTCTTTACACTGCCGTCACTCGGTGTTCCCGCTCTTTACACTGCCGTCACTCGGTGTTCCCGCTCTTTGCACTGCTGTCACTCGGTGTTCCCGCTCTTTACACTGCCGTCACTCAGTCTTCCCGCTTGGAAAGCATGGCCTGAGACACTTGGGGACAGGTTCAATCATGGCTTTGAAAATAGATTTGGATGAACACCTGAAAGGATGCATTTGCATTGCTGTGGGTAAATGTTGGGGGAGTGGGACTAGCAGATTTGCTCTTGAAGAGAGGTAGCATGGTCCTGATGTTAGGTTGAATAGCCTTCTTTGCTGTAGCTATTCTATGATTCTATGGATTAGCATAACATTTATATGAGTTTTTAATAAACTGCTTAAGGCTCTGCTGCCCATGTTGTGACTCACAGTAATTCCTGTTCGCTCACCTGGCTCCCAATTGAGCAATGCTTCAATTTAAAAATTTGCATCCTTCTTTCAAATCCCTCCATGGCTTGCCCCTCCCTATCTTTGTAATCTCATCCAGCCCTTCAACGCTCTGTGATAGCTATGCTCCATTAATTCTGTCCTCTTGGGTATCCCTGATTTTAATTTCACTTCTGCTGTTGGCTATGCCTTCAGTTGTCTGGGCCCTAAGCTCTGGAATTCCCTCCCTAAAACTCTGTGCCCCTCTAATATCTCCTTACATGGCTCAATGTCACATAATGCCTCTATGAAGCATTTGGGAAATGGTATTACGTCAAAGACACTTTGTAAATACAATTGTTCTAATCATTCAAGATGGGGTAACTAAATCTGTTCCAAGAACAATAACTTATCTGTAAACATTACATAAATAATCCATAAAAAGCAGTGGGAGTTCTCTGTAAAAGGGATTGTAAAACCTAATTTCCAATGATTATTCAATGGGAGAGGTTTTAACCTTTACCATCTGACAAAAATAGCCGAATGGGTAGTTAAAAATGGCGGAGATCACTTACCCACCCTGGAGCTGCCAGGACCTGACTGGTTGCAAATTCAGTCTGCACCACTGAGCAGATGGTGAAAATGCACACCCAAAATGATAGGGTCATTTTTCACTCACGCATGTTGACTCCTGATTACAATTTTAACTTGGTGTCTGAGCAGAATGCCACAGTGAGTATCCTGGAAGACCAGCCTAGTCAACAAGTGGATTGGGGTCAAAAAAGGTTCCAAAGGGCAAGTTTTTAAAAACTTGTAGTTTCTTGGTGAAATCTGGAGGAGCAGGAATACTTCTCTGGGCCTCAGCAGGAAAGCTTACGCAAAACTATCCTGGGAGCTAATTCTCCCACTTAGCTGCTGCGCATCCGCTGCACACCTGCTAAAATCCGTCAGAGTTAAAATCGGTCAAATGTTTCTAAGATCAATCCAGCCAGTTTAACAATCAACTCTCTAAATTTCATAGTAATGGTTTCAATGACATTTCCTGTACATCCAGACAGGTCAGGTTAGGTTCCATGCCAAAACAATAACCTTGAAATGGAACACTTTTGTGGCACTAAGAGCAGAAATCCGCAGCCAGTGACATAAAATAGATTTTCATCCCATAGATAAAGGTCTTAGCTGCTGGAAAGTTGATCTTCCTTTTAAACGTGTTGTAGTGACAGTGAACCTGGCTTGTTTCACCTTCCTTTTGTCTCCTTGGGAAACAGTCTCTTCAGATGCACAGCTGATTGAACTTAACCATTTATCCCTTTATAATTAGAGAACTTTCTTCTGAAACATTGATTCAATGCACAAAAAAACGATCCAACACGATTTTAAGTTTTATCAGTACGGGCAGAAGTTGTGATCAACTTTAGAAAACAATTCTTCAGTTACAGTTAAAGCATTGAGTATAGTTTAGGTGTTCCATTATAAAAAGGACATTAAATCTGTAAAGAGCATTTAACATAAAGTTGTCAGGATGATGTCAGGGATGGCAACCTATATTTTGTAGAAAGGACTTTAATTGCCGAAATTATTTCCACAGAGCAGGGAAGGCCAAAAGGAGACTTATATTTAAAAAATAACGAATGGTTTTAATAGATTGATTAGGAAAAGGCTGTTTTCTTGGGGGATGAATCAGTGATGAGAGGTCAATTTAAAATTGTCATTAATAATGTGAAGAAAGAAATTTGACTTTATTTTTATGCAGAGAATTGTTGGAGAACAGAATACTTGGTCATGGGGAATGGTTGAGGCAGAGGCCATTCTGCATTTGGGGGAAAGTTAGATAAATATTTGAAACGCTCAAGATAGAGGGCTTTGGGAAGGGAATGCACAGCTGGGATTGTTTTAGTAGCTTAAGTATGGACATGATAGGCCAAATGGCCTATTTCCTTGCTGTAAACTATTCTATCCGATGATTCTATCCTAGATGTATCAAAGTATCTTCTCTCTTTTGATTATAGGATTCTTGTTTCAGTTTAGGATTTTTGAAGCTGCCTTTTCTATCACAGGTCTATGTAGCCAAACCTTGACTCCGTATATTTCAGAAGCTGTACGTTTTTATATCTGCTGTTGCAAGGTTGTGTACTTGTCCAGTGGATTTAATACAGGTATAATGAGAGAAGTGTTCTTAGAATATGGAAGATCTTATCAAAAAGAGTAGTGGATGTAGAATCCAACATGGCTTTAAAAAAGGAAGTGAGCAATAATGCTTTAAGGGTCGTGTGCTCCCAATATTCAGTGTGCCTCTTATCATGCTACCCACACAAGGCAAAAACTATGCAGGGAGTGTGTTCAAATGAGACCCATAGGCTGGCCTTACAGCATCCAATGTGACCATCTAATTACTCTGCTAGTATGGGATTTTTAGCTAGCCCAGTGTCTTTTTAAGAAGGATAACTGAATTAGTTTATAAATGCATTGCAAGTCTGCACCAAACATTCACAATGGAACAGCCCATTTCTTTTTGCTTTAAAAAGAACAATGTTACTAATTGCATTGAGCAAACAAACCAAACTGATCCTTTAATAAAAGACATACAACAATTGCAAGAAAATTGTCGAGAAACCTCTAAGTGATGATCGAGATAGAACGGCAGCAGGGAAGGAAAAGAAGGGAAGCAATCCTTGCACTCTGGATCACACTATCGCGTAGCACATCCTGCCCCTTATGCCCAAAGATCTGTGGGTCAGGAATCGGCCTATTCAGTCACATGATGGCCCGTGGCAGAAACTCGCGAACCTAAGCAGACATCAAAATTCCTTAGATTCGGGAATGGTCCCATTAGATTGGAAGTTAGCAAATGTTACACCACTTTTCAAAAAAGGAATGAACAACGGGCCAGTTAGTCTAACATCAGTTTTTGGGAAAATGCTGGAATCTATTATTAAGGAAGTCTTAACAAAGCACTTAGAAAAGCATAGTATGATTAGAACAAGTCAACATGGTTTTACTAAGGGGAAATCCTGTTTGGTAACTTTATTAGAGTTTTTCGAGGTTGTAACTAATAGGGTACATAGAGGGGAACCAGTATACATGGTATACCTGGAATTCCAAAAAGCATTTGATAAGGTGCTGCACAAAAGATTAAAATGTAAGATAAGGGCTCATGGAGTTGGGGGTAATATATTAGCATGGATAAAGGATTGGTTAACGGGTAGAAAGCAGAGAGTAGGCATAAACAGGGTTTTTTCAAGTTGGCAGGCAGTGAATAGTGAAGTGCTGCAAGGATCAGTGTTTTGGCTTCAGCTATTTACGATCTATATTAATGACTTCGTTGAAGAGACACAGAGTAATGTATCTAAGTTTGCTGATGATATGAAGCTAGGTGTAAAGGCAAACTGTGGGGAGGAAACAGAGGCTGCAAAGAGATATAGGCAGGTTAGGTGAGTGGGCAACAAGATGGTCAACAGAATATAATATAGGGGAGTGTGAAGTTACTCACTTTGGTCGTAAGAATAAAAAAGCATAATATTTTTTAAAAACTTATAAGTTTCTCACTTATAAGTGAGAAACTTATAAGTGTTGATGCTCAAAGAGACTTGGGTGTGCTCATACAAGGTACGCAGAAAGTTGGCATGCAGGCGCAGCAAGCAATTAGAAGGAAAATGGCATGTTGGCCTTCATTGCAATGGGATTGGAGAGCAAGAATAAAGAAGCCTTGCTACAGTTGTACAGGGTTTTGGTAAGACCACTGGAGTACTGTGTGCAGTTTTGGTCTCTACATTTAATAAAAGATATACTTGCATTGGAGGTGGTACAGCGGAGGTTCACTATATTAGTCCCTGGGATGAGGGGGTTGTCCTATGATGAGAGGCTGAGTAAATTGGGCTTATATTCTCTGGAGTTTAGAAGAATGAGAGGCGACCTCATTGAAACCTACAAAAATCTGAAGGGGCTTCATAGGGTGGTCACTGAGAGATTGTTTCCATTGGTCAGGGAATCTAGAGCATGGGGACACAGTGTTAGGATAAGGGGCAAATCATTTAGTACTGAGCTGTGGAGAAATTACTTCACTCAAAGGGTTGGAATTGTCTACCCTGGAGGGTTATGGTAGCTCCATGTTGAATATATTTACAGCTGGGATAGACAGATTTTTGGTGTCTCAGGAAATTAAGGGAAATGGGGATTGGACATGAAAATAGAGTTGAAGACCAAGATCAGCCATGATAGCAGTGAATGGCGGAGCAGGCTTGATGGGCCATGCAGTCTACTCCTGCTTCTATTTCTTAAGTTCTTATCCTCAAATCAACGGAAAGCTGGCAATAACAATGATGTTTAAATAAATCAAGTAAGCAATTCAACTTTGTAGAATACTCTGAACAATGCAGCTATTCATTGGCATGGGCTTTAAAGAACCAATTCATAACTCAAAATTAATGGGCTATATACCTCGTGAAATTCACAAGAATGGCAAATGTAGGAAATGCAGCAATTCTCAGTGCTGCAGCAGTGGATATTCTGAGACCAAGAGCTCAAGGCACTTTGCTGGGATTTGCACAAAGAGAATGTTATTTTTTCTTGTAATCTCCACCATGTCTGATTATTCAATGCTGATGTGAGAGGTTAAATTTAGAAAGGCATTTGATTTCCTAATGTCACCTTCTTGAGTATAAAATTTGCAATTAAATACGTAATGAATTAGGAGCCGGAGTAGGCCACTTGGCCCCTCGAGCTTGCTTTGCCATTCAATAAGACCATGGCTGGTCTGAATGTAACCTCAGCCCCACATTCCTGCCTACCCCGATACCCTTTCACCCCCTTGTTAATCAAGAATACAATCCTATTTCTTTTGTAAAACTCTTGAACAGACTTGTTGAGAAATAAATAAATCAAATATGACAGAGATGGGAATTCCTCAGAATCGTCCCTAATATTTCGAGGGAACTTCAAATAAGCACTATAAGAAATTCATGGGGTTCAAAGTATTTCAGATTGTAGAATAATGCACGTTCCTATGCACTCTACAATTTTACAAGGTATGTGTTCCTTAGACTTATAAATATTGAGTTTTTTTGGTGCAGGTACATGACATTTTCTTGAGGAAGAATATTTGTTTTTTCAATCTGCACCTGCAAAACATTGTGTATAGCAGATGCTGCTGTCAGCCGTCCATTCAGTACAATAGTACCTATTATTGTACTATATCGCCATTCCTTCACTGTGGCTGAGTCAAAATCCTGGAACTACCTACACCACATGGACTGCAGCAGTTCGAGAAAGAGGCTCAACACCACTTTGTCAAGGGCAATTAGGGATGGGCAATAAATGCTGGCCTAGCCACTGATGGCCACATCCCATGGACGAGTAAAAAATTGTTCTGCTTTCTTCGAAGTTTAAAAAAAAATCAAAATGTAAAAAATAAATGCTTGGTAATGGCGCTGCAGTAGATGTAACATTTTCCCGTATGATAGAACAGAATATTGTTATGCCAGGGATTCTGATCTAAAACCATTAATGGTGGAAATCTGACAATGAATTTGACATAAACTAGTAATGCGCATCAATTCCTGCAGTGGGCAGAATTTTCAGCCCGATAGGTCTGGCCTTTCTGTGACCCAGCCCCAAATTCAAGACAAGATTGTTTACACATTCAGAGCAGATGCTTGTACCAGCACTACTGGAATGTCCTCTCTGTGGACTTGGTGGGGTTTCCGAATGGCAGCTTGCTCCTCTGTCAGGAGATGGGCAATGGCTAGCATGGCCACAGCTGCAGGATCAATATTCAACTTTCTCTCAACTTCTTTGATAGTTGACCCAACATTCAAATAGAAACTGACCTCTCTTGGATTGATTGTGGTTGTACATGGTGTTGCTGGGCTCACGTAGTTTCCTGTAAAGCAAGCGACACCCTCTTCATTCCTGGCGGACTCGAGGATCCCGCCAGGCCAGTCTACAAAAACAGCAGTGGGTGGGAAATTGATGGGAGAAGCACCGACATCCCTCCCCCACCTCATTAGAAACTCCCACCTGAAAAAGGCAGAAATAGGGTGGTTAGGTTACAGAAGTGCTGAACCTTGGGCAAAATCTTGCTAATTTAGTTCTCAGTGCAAATGTGGGACCTTTTTTGGGTTTGCAACCTGACTCTCTGCATAGTGCGCACAACAATTGCTCTTGACCAGAGCAAACAAATTGCCATCCCACCTTCGGGCTCTCTGACTGATTAAGAAGGGAAAAGGAGTGTGTCCTTTCTGTCAGACGGAGGATTTCTAATTAAAGAGACTGTGGCATGTGTCAGGAAAGTTCGCTGGTACTTGAATTTTTCAGGCTGGAGTAACCACAAGAATTGAAAGGAGACCCGGGTCAGGCTGTTTCCCGGATCTTTCACTCTGGACGTCCACCTGTGGGATCTGATGGGCTGCAGTGAAATGATCTGTACCAGGGATTGGAGGAAGAGGACAACCTCTCCAACCAAACAGGCATGGATGGAAGTGGTCAAGGAAGTCAGCAGCAGCAATGCGCTTCTTCCAGCCTGGAGGTAGAGCACCAAGGGGATTCAGGACCACAGGGAGGCAGACAAGGTGAGTGGCATAACACTTTCAGGTGCCAAGCCCCAAACTCTGACTTGCCCGGCATTCAGCCGTACAACACTCCTCAGGTCAACACACTGTGCAGCTCTACTTACTCCTTTCCCTGTAAGCACCTCAGATCCCTATTTGTATAGCCAACGCTCACACTTCTCCCATTCTATTGCCCTCTCACAACCATGACTCACAAGCATCCTCCATAGATAGTGTCTTTCTCCGCTCTCTACACAAGCTATTATGAACTCTCACATCTTTCTGTTTTCTCTCCTTGCAGGAGAAGAGAGCTCAGAACTTGGCGAGTGGCAACACATCAGTGAGGTGGTGCGGGGGTGGAAGGGTGGGGTTGGTGTTGCTGGCCCCAGTGACAGGCAGCTTGTCGTCCATTGGGAATGCATGCCCACCTGCTGCTGGGAAGGAGGTCTTGATCCAGAAGGCTGCAGATGTCAGCAGTGACCTGCTGCAAGTGCCTGAGCATCCTCAGGCACTGGTGCTGAGATGGCTGATCCTCAGCCTGTTGACCATGTTTTGGGAGTCTCGCCTTCTTCCAGCTGGATCTTGGTGTCCATCCTATCCACCCTGTGGAGGTGAACCATAGCTGAGGAGAAGACAGCTGCTGTTGCTGCTGGTGTAGCTCCTGCTGCTGGAGCTGTTGGTAGTGGTGTGACCTCTGCTTCTGACCATCAGCGGAGGTGCAAGATGGAAGTACGTGAGTTGCTCCCATGTCATGATGAAGGTTAACAGCAGGGAATTGCAACTGAAGGTGAGTGACATGCACACAGAACAGGTCCAGGTGATCCCAAACCACCTGTGCAATGTAATCTCTATTTGTGCTTTTGTTTTGAAAAACTGTGGAGGAACCCCTACAAGTACAATATCTTAACATAACAGTGTCTGCATTTCTTGAACTGAATCCAAATTGAACTTATTTTTTTGAAGCAGAGTAAGTGTTCAATAATCTTCCTTGATCTCCTATAATGGCAATTGATTACAGCTTCCCCATTAAAAAAGAATCCATACAAAACGTTATAGGCTCTGAGGCACACTTTCTGCTGGAAGTGTCATACCATGATCTGTGACTTAATCGCTATAACTTGTGGCTTCCTGCACAATAAGGAAAACACCATTAAAGATTCTCTTTACCCAACCATAACACACAATGCACAACTCATAATTTACATCTATGATTTACTTTAAAAAATCTTCCTAAGACTTGCCCCTATAACTAGTCTGCTTTCTGTATGCCTCCCAAAGCAGGATATAAGAGAAGGAGAAAGGTGTGCTGTACTCTGCGGGACAGTGTGCAACATTTGAGGGGCAGCTTTAGTTGCCTGAGCTTTGTCTTTCTTGAACACTGTTGCCTTTTCAGCAGTAGATGAGTAGTGTGATCGAAAACTATCATGATCTGAAGGTATTATGGGATGCTGAGGTTTTTAGTTGCGAAAAGCAGTCACACAGAAAGAGGGTGGTAATCCATCAATAACCTTCCACAAAGAAGCTTCCGTGCTGCAGTCTGTTTTTAATACACTTTAATGAAGCCCACAGACAATGCAAGTCATTTACCCTCAGGCTACTAGTGCCTTTTAAACTCTCAGAGCTTTAAATGGCTATTTTATCCGCTGGTGAACAATAACAGTCAGGACAGCATGTCTCTTTGAACACTGGATGTTATAAAGCTTCACCTAGACTTAGACAATAGTAAGTCTGCAATTTAAAAAGGGCCTCACAAACTCCTGTGGCTTTAGTTGAGAATGCATGTTTCAGTTTTGTCAAAATAAATCATTACAATTAAAAAAAACTAATCTGAATAAAGTAATTCAGAAACCAAATTCAGAAAATAACTTAATGCTTAACACCAGGATTGGATTTTGGAATATAGAAGCGCAGGATTTGTTTCTTATTATATATCATCATTAGCAAGGTTTCTGTAGTGTACTATCTACAGAATACATATTAGCTGATAATTATATGATATTGTACCTGCAGGAGCCTATATCAGTAGATCAAGGATCTGGAAAAAAAATTAAAATACCTGGAAAAGCTCAGCAGGTCTGGCAGCATCTGCGGAGAGGAACACAGTTAACGTTTCGAGTCCGTATGAAGAGTCATACGGACTCGAAACGTTAACTGTGTTCCTCTCCACAGATGCTGCCAGACCTACTGAGTTTTTCCAGGTATTTTTATTTTTGTTTTGGATTTCCAGCATCTGCAGTTTTTTGCTTTGATCAAGGATCTGGCACTGTTTAATACATTTGGAGGCCAAAATATGCCAAGAGAACTGAGACATGTGGTTTATATTGAAAGAGAGTAGGGGTAAGGGTTTAGGAAATGAGTTTCACAATACTGTACTGGGTTTGGATGATGTGTGATCCCTGTGGGAATTTAGTGGCATGGTGGGTTGTATGGGGCTGCTTAATTGAGGTGGGGTACCAAGCATGCACAGGAAGTGGCAATGCCAGAGGGTACCAAGAAATGTGAGCTTCCTAGGAATTGATGCTGTAGAGGTTGTATTGATGCCCATGCTGATTTCGCAGTGTGAAGGGACATTTTGCATTGGTCTAGAATGGTCATGGAACCAATGAAACAGCTTTCTGTCAGATTTTGTGCTATTACACTGTAATTACAATAAGACTGTGGGGTGGAAGTACCTTTACATGATACAATAGGATTAACAATGTCAATTTTGGAGCAGCAACAGTGACTAATGGCTAAAGTGGTGCCTGATCTTGACGCAATCACTACCCCAATAGAATTATTTTTCTAGGTTTCTGCAAGTTGTGGCTAGGCACCACTTATATGTCTCACCCTATGTGTCATTATGGAAGATATCCAGTTGCTATCAATTGCCCTGTAAAGTGCTCTGAAATGTCTCTACATATGCTGAGTGCTATAGAAATGTAAGGTCATTTGGGCGGTACGGCAAAGTGAGTTGAGCGGCCCAATCTCTGTTTGAATAATAAATAGTGTGAATCCAGTGAGCACTGCACTAGCACTGTCCCATTCCTGTCTTTGTGGTGTGACACACAACTTGCAGCTACCAGTAATGGAAGATAGACTATTTTCAAGTTGGGCAATTGCCACGTGAAATAAAGGAGATGGACTCCCTGTAGAAGGACAAGAAAACCAACCAGAGTAATACTCTGGAACTTGCTAAAGTGGCAACAGTGCTTTGCCTCAAACTACAACCTTAGAATCAGAGAGAGAGCTGAATTGTTATGAAAAGGAAAACAGGAAGTTTAAATTAGTAACAAATTTCAGAGAATCAAATATAAATTGGAATTACCCAAGTATCTCAGAGTCAAACTTGTAAATGTTATTCAATATTGCTTTGGACACATCTTTAGGTTTAAATTAGTTCTAAGTGGTTTAAAACTGGTGCTGAACCCACACAAAAGGTCAAAATACAAATTGCACTCAATTCTCTGGTGGAAGCTAATTTGAATAGTTATTCAAAACTCTAGATGCAAACTAATGAGTCTAAGAAAGATAATGGGGAGAATTTTTGGCTCAGCAAGCGGGGGCGGGGACCACTCACTGAGGTGTAAAATGACGTGGGGTGATGTTGGGCACGTCATTTAGATTTTCAGTTCGGCGGATGTGCAGCCAACTCGGCTGTGCACCCGCCGAACTGTCAAAGGCCTGTTAGGACCATTAATGAACTAATTAAGGCAATGGAGAAAGCTGCCTGTCCGACCTTAAGGTTGGCGGGCAGGCGAAGAGCCCAGGCGGCCTTTGCATTTTTCATGGAACCTCATCTACGGGCAAGATGAAGCTTCATGAAGGGTTTATAAATTAAATAAATTTTTTCATTAAAGTTCATTGACATGTCCCAGCTCATGTGACACTGTCACATGAGGGGACATGTCTTAAATTTTTTTTTCTTTATTAAAATTTTTAAAACTTAAAACTTATCTCCCTGAGGCAGCTCTGTTCCTCAGGGAGGTTTCTGTGCTCTTTCACTTGCATGCACGAAAGAGTGCACTCCCGACTCAGGAAACCCCACCCCCCCCACCCCCACCGCCCACATAGGGAGTGCCTTAATTGGCCCGTCCACATAAAATGGCTGCGCGGACACGATCTGGGGTGCTGATCGGGTCCGCGCCCGCCCGCGCCTGCCCCCGCACAATCCCCCCCAATGGGGGAAAACTCTCTCCAATGGTTGTGGGAGAGAAACAAGTTGTGAGGATGATTCAAAGGGCAGAATTTTCCAGTCCTGCCACCAGCGAGCATCAGCGTGGGTGGGACAGGAGAATTTGGAGAGCCGTTAAAGTCAACAGCTCTCCCAAATTTTCCCATTCTGTCTGTGACAATGCCAGCCTGTGGCGGGGCCGGAAAATCCCAGCCAATGAGTCTGCAAAGGGATTTAGATAGGTTAAGTGATTGGGCAAAATTTTGGCAGATGGAGTATAGTGTTGGAAAATTTGAGATTGTCCACTTTGGCAGGAAGAATAGAAAAGTAGAATATTATTTAAATGAGAGACTACAGAATGCTGCAGTGCAGAGGGATCTGGGCAACCTTGTACTTGAATCACAAAAAGCCAGCATGCAAGTTCACAAGGCAAATGGAATGTTGGTGTTTATTACAAGGGGGATGGAGCATAAGTCGGGAAGTCTTGCTATAACTGCAGGAACCACACTGACAATGCTCCATACAGTTTAGGCCACCTTACTTAAGCAGGGTTTTGCTTGCATTGGAAGCAGTTCAGAGGAGGTTCACTGGGGTGATTGCTGGGATGTGATTTTGCCTTATGAGGAAAGATTGAGCAGGTTGGGCCTATACTCATTGGCGTTTAGAAGAATGAGAGCCAATCTTATTGAAACATATAAAATTCTGAGAGGACTTGACAGGATAGATGCTGAGAGGATGTTTCTTCTCATGGTGGAATCTAGAACTAGGGGACACAGTTTAAAAATAAGGGGTCTCCCATTTAAGACTGAGATGCGGAGCGATTTCTTCTCTCAGCGGGCCCTTAGTCTTTGGAATTCTCTTCCCCAGTGAGCAGTGGTTGGGTCATTGAGTATATTCAAGGCTGAGTTAGACATATTTTTGATTGACAAGGGAGTCAAAGGTAATCGGGGGGGCAGGCAAGAAGGTAGAATTAAGGCCGCAATCAGATCAGCCATGATCTTATTTAATGGTGGAGCCGGCTCAAAGGGCCGAATGGCCTACTCCTGCTACTATTTCTCATTACTTATGTTTTGTATGTAGGAGTGCTCCTGATTCCAGCCTGGGTTTGAATAATCAAGTACTCCAGGATGATTAACTGGGTCTAGCAGCCATGGGGAATATCTGTGGGTAGCAGCAGCCCAGCGCTTGGTATTGGAGATGTGCGATGGATGAATATTCTGGAGTCTGGTGTTTGATAACCTTTGGGAGTCAAGGAGCAATTATGCAGAAATTCCCTCAAGAAACTAAATAGGCAGAGCCCATGATAAGGTAGATTGGACAGGCTGGAGAAAAGCAGGTCTGATAAGCTATTGGCCTTTCCTCCAATTCCCAAACTTTATGATTCAGAAACTAGGTAAGTATAATATTTCAGATATCACTTGAATATCTGAATATATACTTTTTTTTGATGCCCGCAATCCTGCATCTAGCAAAAATTAGTCCCCTCAAAAAATTAATGCTTCCCTTTGGCAAAATTATTTTCTGTTAGGTGAATTGATGACTTGTCTACTGTGGAAACTGTCTCACTTAAACCACTGCCATCATCTCCACTTTGCTTCTTCTCATTTAACCAAGAAATTATTAATGACTTTAAAATTCTGCAGTAGACAAAGTAGCACGGAGACACAAAAAGAATGGGTTCATAATTGTTCTGTAATAATCCCAGCTACTTAAAGTGTTAAATAAAAACACAAAGTGCTGAAAATACTCAGCAGATCTGGCAGCATCTTTGGAGAGAGAAACAGAGTTAATGTTTTGAGTTGAGTATGACTTTTCTTCAGAACTGAACTTCAAGCATCCGCAGTATTTTGTTTTTATTTTTGCTTTTACTTAGTGTCTTAGCAGTACACATATTAACCATAACAATCTGCTAATGCAAACAAATAAACTGAGGCATAATTATTTTCCTGAAAAGGTTGCTAATAATGATCTGTTTTTGTACAGCAAACCGTGACTTGCTATTTGTGCAGAGGCTGTCTTTAACAACAACAGTCATATGATGGCAGTGGTTTGTTCACACATTAAGTGATATTCAGCAGCAACAATTCATTTGCTTTAGCAGTTCTAGCTTCAGCTATCTAGAAAATGGTCATAGATCATTACCTCTGTCCCATAAGACCATTTCTATTTTTATATTTAACAAGAGGATGTACAATTTACACACAACAACTTGCATTTATGTATCTTTCATTTAGGAAACTATCCCAAAATGTTTGTCAGAGCTGGAATAAGACAAAAAAAATTGATGAACTAAAGATGGGGAGATCAGCAAGGGTCACCAAAAGGTTTGTCAAAGAGGCAGTTTTTAAGGAAGTTGTTGAAGAAAGAGAGGGAGGTTGAGAGACGGAAAGGTTTAAGGAGGAAGTTTCAGAGTGCAGGGCTGACACAGTTGAAGGCCTCAATGTGCATGGGACAAAGGGAAGCGAGGGTGGGTGGGTGACACATGAAGCCAGAATCAGAGGAACAAAAATTTTGGAGTGGGGGCTATTGTAGGATTGGAAGACACTTAAGAGACAAGGAGGGGCAAGGTAACCCAAGATTTATACGTCTTAAAATGGGGGCATTGAGGGACCAGGTGTCAATGTAAGTCAAAGAGGACACAGTTGAGGGCTGAGCAGGGCTTAGTACAGGATAAGATATGGGCAGCAATATTTTGGATGAACTGAAGTGTCTGAAATGTGGAGGAGGTCAGCTTGGAGATTGTTGGAATAGCTGCGAGTGTAGCTGGGTGACAACGACATGGATAAACATTGTGGCTGCAGATGGGTAGAAGTAGGTTGCAGGTGAGGAAAGTTATGGAGGTGAAAGGAAGCAGTCTTTGTGGAGAAGTTATAGGGTCTGAAGCTCAACTTGGGGTCAAAGAGCTGAGTTTGTGAACAGTCTGATTCTGCCTGAGACAGTGGCTGGGGAGAGGGATTGAAACAATGGCAAGGACACAGTGTTTCTGTCAAGTTTGATTTCTCATTGTTTAACTGAAAAAAATTGGGCTCTTCCAGGATTGGACATTGGCTAAACTGGTTGACAATACAGAGGCTGTGGAGTGACTGAGAGAGGTAGAATGTCATCAGTGAACATTTGGAAGCTGACACCACATCTGTGGATGACATCACCAATGGGCAGCATTGTAGAGGAGGAAGAGGCCAAGGTTAGAACTATGGTGGATGCCAGAGGGATTAGTGCAGGGACACTGACTGTGGGCTACAGGTGAAAGGGAAATGGAGAATTTGTGTGCCCAATTTAAAAGGACTGGGCTTCAGCCAATCAGTATTTCCTGCCCAAATTCTAGAAGCAGGTGAGTGACAATTCCTGTTCAATTTAAAAGGGCCGGCCCAATTTTAAAAAAAACGGGCTTTCAACACTGAGCAGGAAGTGTACTGAATTGGTGCTTCCTCACCAAACTAAAATTTTACCAGTGAATGAGCATGACCAGACTGTCGGTCAGAGAGATGTGTTCTGTGGGCTGAACCCAGCCTGCAGTCTGTTTGTTTGATACCCCTGCTTTGTGGGGCTTCACCAAGAAGGAGTAGAAAATTGAATCCGATTGTACATTTTGTGATGTCGATTTAGAAATGTTTTGTAATGTTCTTCCAGATATTTTATGAATAAAGTATATTTTTCAAAAAAAATGGAGTAGGAAATTATTAAACGTATAAAATGTTTTCACATCCTCATCACATGCCAAGTGCTACATAGTCAGCAAATTAGCTTTTTGTAAGTATAGTCACTATTGTTTTGTGGGCAAATGCAGCAGCTAATTTTCACACAGCAAAGTCCTACAAAGAGTAATATGATGCATAACCAATTAAAAAGTTTTTGTGGTGTTAGTAGAGGAATAGTTTGAGGACTCTGAGACAGCTCCCTGCTCTTCTAAAAACTGCCATGAGATCTTTTATATCTATCCAAATAGGAAGCAGGGCCTCTGGTTAACATCTCATCTGAAAGATAGTATTAATGCCATTGCAGCTCTTCTCCAACGTTGCACTCAAATGCCAGCCTAGGGATTATGTGCCCGAGTCCTTCAGTGAGCATTGAGGTCGCAGCTTGTTGTCTTAGAAGTAAGTGAGGAGAAATTGGTCTTTGTATCACCTATTTGTTAGAAGTGACACTACCTCCTAATTCTTGTGAATGGGTGTGCATACTTCTTAAGGCAGGTGCGTCAGATGCCATCTTGATAAAGGACAAACAAGCGGTGTCCTTTACCCACATCTGATACAGGCATTAGACTATTTGCATTTGCAGATAAGCGTCCCTTCTGCAACCTTCGTTTGCCCTGAGGCAGCCAGCTCCAGTCCTGGTTGTCTGTGCAATAACCAGCTCTAAACACTATGTAAGTAAAAAAAAGTAAGTATTTACCATAATCACTACTTCTCCTGGCCTCAAGGTCTCCAACCTCACTCCAAACTCTTACTTCCATGCCCCTCCTGATCTTCCCTTGGCCCCAGCTCCAACCTCCTAGTCCATCCACCAGCACACCTGACACAGAACAGAACTCCTGAGGTTTGTGATCTTCCTACATGAGCCCCCAACAGGTCTCCCAAGATGTGTGATCTTCCTACTTGGTCCCCAACAGCACTTCCAACCTGCCAACAGTACTCCCAAGGCCTGAAATATTCCTACGGGGTCTTCAATCGAACCCCAATGATGGATTCTGAGGATCACCCATTCCTCCTCCAGATCTGTGTTCTGATCACTTGGTACACTGTGTGCTCCTATCTCAGCTACATTATGATCAGGTCCAAGGCCCAAAATTTGGGGCTCCTCAGATTTTACCATTTGAGCTCTGGCTATTAACATTGTGTGGGTGAAGCATCCATGAATGGACTGCCCGGATTCATCCCCCAGTGAGTGCTCCCACCATGTCAAGCCTGCAATAAACCATTCTGTACCTCATATTGTTGGAACTTGAACCTCCTCTATTACTGAGCAATCCTATTCTACATTAACAAAATAACGCATTTACAGGACACATTTTGTGACCCCAGGACATCTCATAGAACTTCACAGCCAATGAAGTACTTTTGAAGTGCAGTCACCGTTGTAATATAGGAAAAACGGTGTCAATTTGTGCACAAAAAGTTCCCAATGAGATAACGACAATGTAACGTGTTGTTTATTTTGGTTAAGGGATAAATGCATTCCAGAACTGCAGAGGTTCAAGAAGGCAGTTCACCATCACCTTCTCAAGTGCAATTAGGGATGGGCAATAAATGCTGGACTAGCCAGCGACACCCACATCCCGTGAAAGAATAAAAAAAGAACATTGGGAGAACTTCATTATTCTTTCTTACATAAGACAATGGGAGAATTTACCTTCAGCTCAGGGAGCAGACAGGCTTAATTTCATGTCTCCCTGTTTTCCAACCGGAATGCTACTTGTCCTTTGCTAATAAGACTTTCCCTAATGGAGATGCTTATTATTGATTGGGCTTGTTTTCTTCTGCTGGCCAGGAGAGGTTATTCCAATTGAACGCATAAAAATTATAACTTTTTAAAAATTCATTTACAGGATGTGGGCTTCGCTGGCTAGGCCAGCATTTATTTCCCACCCCTAATTGCCCTTGAGAAGGTGGTGGTGAGCTGCCTTCTTGAACCGTTGCAGGCCCTGTGGTGTAGGTACACCCACAGTGCTGTTAGGGAGGGAGTTCCAGGATTTTGACCCAGTGACAGTGAAGGAACGGTGATATATTTCCAAGTCAGGATGATGAGTGACTTGGAGGGGAACTTACAGGTGGTCTTGTTCCCATGTATCTGCTGACTTTGTCCTTCTAGATGGTAGCATGGCTGTGGGTTTGGAAGGTGCTGCTGAAGGGGACTTGGTGAGTTTCTGCAGTGCATCTTGTGGATGATACACACTGCTGCCACCATTCATCAGTGGTGGAGGGAGTGAATGTTTGTGGATAGGGTGCCAATCAAGCGGGCTGCTTTGTCCTGGATGATGTCAAGCTTCTTGAGTGTTGTGGGAGCTGCACTCATCCAGACAAGGGGAAAGTATTCCATCACACTCCTGACTTGTGCCTTGTAGATGGTGGACAGGCTTTGGGGAGTCAGGAGGTAAGTTACTTGCCACAGGATTGCTAGCCTCTGACCTGCTCTTGTAGCCACAGTATTTATATGGCTAGTCCTGTTCAGTTTCTGGTCAATTGTCACCCCCAGGATGTTGATAGTGGGGGATTCAGTGATGGCAATGTCATTGAATGTCAAGGGGCAATGGTTAGATTCTCTCTTGTTGGAGATAGTCATTGCCTGGCACTTGTGTGGTGTGAATGTTACTTGCCACTTGTCAGCCCAGGCCTGGATATTATCCAGGTCCTTATACATTTGGACATGGACTGTTTCATATAATGTTATTGGTGTTTCAATGGGGCTGAAGTCTCTTGTTTTCAGCTACATTACACACCATATGAACAGATGATCAATAAACAGTAATCAAGGAAGTAAAATACAGACCACAATCAAAAACTACTCACACTGCAGCTTGTCTTACCATTTTACCAATGCACAAAAAGATTAAAATGCACAGGCACACGCTGTGAGAATAGATATTGAAAGCACACGCCAAATGGCAATGCCTAGATTACTTGTATTTTATTTCTCAATGAAAATATGTTATTAGCCGCATTTGGATTTCCAGTTAACCACATATGGCTAGAGGCTAGTAGCTAACATACTGGACAATGTTATCCTAGACCCACAGTGGATCAGGTTTGTCAAACAATTCTGTTTTCTGAAGCTATATATTGGCCATCCCTAAAACTCCTTTATGTTCTAAATGATCATTTACAGCATCCTTTATAATATTTTATCTTTCCCAGGTTGGACTCAATTGCTTACAGATTCTTCAGATCTGACTTTAACCCCCTTTTTTTGAATGAAGGGAGCATATGTTTTCTCCAATAAGTGGCACAATCCTATTCTCAGTGAGTTATTAAAATATGTTAAGAAAGCACATAGGAGCTCGACCCATTTCTGCGGAATAATTGTCTGGCCCTGCTGCTTTTCTACCTTGAGCCCTTTTAATTTAACTAGCACCTTTCCCCTTTTGATCTGCAAACAACCTATCTGTGTTTTAATCCTAGCTTCCAGGTAAGGAGTAGGTCCACTCTTCTCAGTTATAATACAGATACAAGGTACCTGTCCAAGTCTTCTAACATTGAATTTGCTCTCTGATTTTACCCTTTCCAATGTTACTTTTCAAATGTTAATGTCTTTTGCATGGTTAGGTTTTCAACTACCTTTTTTGCCAAATGCTCATTTCTAAAGGTCTATGGGGGTAATTTTGACTTTGTGTGATTTTACATATTCACTGAGAGACAAAAAAGTGGCTGCTGACTCGCTATCACCCATCTTACAGTTTTTGCACAAAGTCAGCGTTACCCCCATTACTCCATATACGATTTCTAAAATATCTCTTCTTGAATATTTGTGGGCAAATTAACACCCTATGCAATCATTCTAGTTGTCCCTCATTGTGCATCTTTTTCACCCAAATACAATTCTTCCAGTGTTTTTTAAAATGATCACTCTTATTATGCATTTTATTTCCTGGACCCAGCTCACTCTTCTATCTAAATATTACTAAGTCTGTTTTCATTTCTGTAAATTAAACCTTTTTTATATATTCATTTCCAGGATGTGTGTTGCTATTGCCCATCCTTTGTTACCCTGAGAAGGTGATGGTTGACCTTTTTAGCCACTGTAGTCCACATGGTGAGAGATTTGATTCAACTGTGTCACTTGCTGGGCCACTTGAGGGCAGTTAAGAGTTGACCACAGGCCACGTATGGACAGATTTCCAACCCTAAATTGCACTTCTGAATCAGTTTTTACATCAATCTGACAACTTCACTGTTGCTTTTACTGATACCAGCTTCTACTATTTCCAGATTCTTTAAATTCCTGAATTCAAATTCTCGATTTATCATGGTGGGATTTGAACACACATTCTCTGAATTGTTACTCCAGGCCTCTGGATTATTAAACCAGTAGCATAATCACTAAACCACTGTACCCTTATATGCTTTTATCTTTAAACTTCTACACCGGCCCTCATATTTTAACTCTTACAATGGAACAATCCAAATCTGCAGGTGCTTGTTTATTTTAGGTCTGCTAATAGCTGTGAATAATTATGAAGCACTAAATCCAGCACACTGTAACCTCCACAGTACAGAAAACTATTGTTGGGAAACACCAGTTGTCCAGAAATGTTTTGAGCAGACCCAAGCAACTCATGGGCTCCCTATTTGGCTGTTTGGGGCGCTGCAACAAATTGAGAAGGAATGGGCAAACATGGAAGATACTGTATATGGATCAATAAAACAATTTGTATTACTGCTTTATGATGTTTTACCACTATTTTGCATTTAACTTTAATATTTATATCTACGGTGTTTACCAGCTCAAACGCTTGTGGTTAGGCATTCTAATGTCATTTTATAATCCAGAAAACTCTGAAATCCAGAAATGACCAAGAATTTCTTACTGGAGAGATTACAGTGTACCTGGCCTCCTTTAGTCCTTATATATTAAGGCACAATCGTTAATTGACCTATAAATGTTGTATGAATGAATAATTTAAATCTTGCATCAATGACCCCCCAATTGATCTTTTTTCAATTTGTAATACAGACATATTATTATTCTGTTTTTTCTGCTAAATTCTAGTTGGAGCTAGAATGCTTCTGTATCATGTCTTCCACTTGCAGTATCCCTGTATCTTTCCATTTTTTTAAACAAAGATAGTCACTCCTTCCCCTAGTGACCAACTTATCTTTCCTAAACAATGTATACTCATGGATATTCATTTCAGACTCATCCCTGAGTCCCAACTATCCTTGAGGCATATTGGTTCAGGATTTTCAGTAGCAGCATATAACTGCAATTTTGACAATTCATTTCTAATGCTTCTGGTCTTTGTGTATTAACTTTTTGTTTAAATAACAATATGTTATTAGATGAGTTCAGATATCTTGGAGAGATGTGGGACTGGAGGAGATTATGGAGATAGGGCTGGGCAAGGCCATGGAGTGATTTGAAGAAAAGGATGAGAATTTTAAAATCAACACTGCGAGTCCATATGTAGGTCCATGAGCACAGGGGTAATAGGTGAACAGGGCTTTCTGCAAGTTAAGACATAGGTAGCAGAATTTTGGATGACTTCCAGTTTGCAGAGGATAGATTCTGGGAGAGCAGCCAGCAGTGCATTAGAATAGTCGTGTCTAGAGGGTTTCAGCAGCAGAGCTGAGACGGGCAAGGTTGGGCAATGTCACAAAGGTTTATTGATGGCATGAATATGAAGCCGAGGGCTCAACTCGGGGTCATATGTGACTCCAAAATTGTAAATTGATTGGCTTAATCTCAGACTATTGCCAGGGAGAGGGATGGAGTCAGTAGCTAAGGAATAGAGTTTGGAGCAGGATGAAAGACAAGAGCTGCAGTCTTCTCAATGTTTAATAGGAGGAAATTTCTGCTCATCCATTACATTCTACCCCTTCATCTCATCTCCTATCTCTGTGCTGTAAGATTGCTTGTCTGACATCCTGTCTTAGATGAGTTTCAATTTCCTTCAATTAAAGGTTAGGAAAACTGAATCCTTCATCTTTATCTCCTGCCAGAAGGTCCGTATCATTGATTTTAGTTCCCTCTCTGCCAACTCTCAGGTTGAATCAGATTGCTCACAAGCTCAACATTTTATTCAATGCCAAGATGAGCTTCTGACCCCATATCATCCACTTCTATCTCCATCTAGACTGCATGTCCTGCAAGTCTCTCTCTTTCAAGCGCTCTGCCTCTGTCTTCTCCTTTAAGTTGCTCCTTAAAACCCAGCTCTTTGACCTTGAGTTGATATTGTGTAAGAGTATGTTTCTCGAAAGGTCCTTGGAATATTTTTCTTTAATGAACGGGCTCTATAAATACACCCACTTGTTGTTGCTCTCATAGATATTATCCTTTAGTTGAATCTTTCCACTCCCTCTTCACTTATGTATATTTCTAAATACTTATATTTATCTGGGCTAATGGAAGTATGTTCAATTTCATGAGGACTATGACTATTCTTTTTCAAATCTTGTTTGTGCCTTTGAAATAAGCGTTAACTTATGCTAAATAGCTCACCCCTCATTTCTTCCCAGATTACTTGAATAATACTTCTCTAAAATAGGTTTCTTTTGATTGAGCCTATTTATATCTTAAATTTGCTATATTTGTCAGGTTCCTTATCCAGACAATGGTAGCTTGGATTTTATGGGGCAGCAGCCCATCGGCCACAAACTCGGGTCAAACCTGCCTCTGTCAGTCATGCAAGTCCTAATTGAACTTTCCATTGAGCAGGCAGTTAATTTCCTGAGTTCAGGGCTTCCGACTGTCTAAAATAGGATGTCTTGGCCCTACCTCCCAACCCCCATCCTCTGCCAACCAAAAGGAGAGCTGGCATCTTTTCAGTCCCAGGAATGGCAGCCACTGCTGGTACTTCAACCAGTCCTTCATCAACCACTATGGAGGAGGCCCCGGAGTGCCTGGGGCATGCCGGAGCCAATCAGGCAAACCCTGGTGAGGGGGTTGTTTGTTTCTGAGGGCAGTGGGAGGTTTTGCAGTAGAGGTGGCCCTTGTTGCTGTGGGGTGTGGAGGCCCTCTGTGGGCCACAAGGTGCCCGATCAGGGGTCATCCTCCTGCCCCAAGCCCACAGGGAAACTACCAGGGTACACTTGACAGTCTCTCCATGTGGCAATCTGCCTATCCACCAGCAGTGGAGGGAAGGTAACGAGCATGGCACTACCCGCTATCCCAGTTGAATTTACACCTCCCAGCAAGCTCCCTTGGGGCCCGTAAAACCCCGGCCCTTATTCTTGTTATGATCCATCAGTCTTGCCTCCAGCTGCACTTCTATATTCAGAATTTCCAGTTCCCAAGAGCAAGACCACCATCACACAGACAGATTCATAGTCCCAATAGGCTCTCAAAACCTACCTTCCCCCTGGATACAAGTAAGTTACTCCATCAGTTACTCTGCAAATTCTCCTTTTGGCTTCTTGGACAGATGGTTCTGTTTTTCTGCCACTCTTCCAGGACTCTTGCTACCAAAGATTTGGCCTCAGACTCATGGTAATCCAACCTGTGTTCCTGACTCCTGCTCCTGCTCACATTGGGGATCAGGCCCTACCCATACCTATGGATTTCTTCCTGCCCCATTTGTAACTGTTCTCATATTTTTTCCTTTTCTCTTGTTGCCTTATCTCACTTTCTCTTCAGAGATCATGCCACGCTTGCCACCTCCTCCTGTTCATCACTTTGGGGCTCTGGGCCTCCTCAATGTCCCCATTCCTCTCCCCATCAGCCACTCCTGACAAGATACCTTTTCATCAGGTTTTGACACAATATTTAATATAACGGCAATTTATAGTTGCCCTTGTTTACAGTCTTCCCTAATTTTCCTTGTCCTGATGTTAGGCTTTCAGACTGTTCCCACCAAACTTCACAACTAGTTCCTACTATTAAATAGAGCTGCCAATTCTCCATGATTGTTTAGAGTCTCCAGGAGTTAAATCTCTTGGACACTGTTGCATGCAACCCTGAAGAAAAATCATAGGAGTACTAATAAAACATTATTTTTTCTTTGAACACTTTCATTTACCAGTTATAAAATGACTGGGTAGGTCAGTTGGAGGTGGGAGGTCATTGAATCAAAGGATCAGAAGATCATGAGAATAGGGAGCAGGACTAGGTCATTTGACTCATCGAGCCTGCTCTGTCATGCAATAAGATCATGAATTGATCTGATTGTGGCCTTAACTCCACTTTTCTGCCTGTCCATCATAACCCTATACTCCCTTGCCAATTAAAAATCTGTCGACCTCAGCCTTGAATATATTCAATGACCCAGTTAATGCTCACTGCAGAAGAGAATTCCAAAGACTAAGGACCCTCTGAGAGAAAAAATTCCTCCTCATCTCCATCCTAAATGGGTCAGCCCTTATTTTTAAACTGTGATCCTTAGTTCTGGATTCTTCCATGATAGGGAACATCCCCTCAGCACCTACACTGTCAAGTCCCCTCAGAAACTTCTATGTTTCGATCAGATCAATTCTTATTCTTCCAAACTCCAACAAGTATAAGCCCAACCTACTCAACCTTTCCTCATAAGACAAACCCCTTCATCCCAGGAATCAGCCTAGTGAACTTTCTCTGAACTTCCAATGCACGTATAGGCTCCCTTAAGTCAGGTGACCAAAATTGTACACTACTCCAGATGGGGTCTCACCAAAGCCCTGTACAGTTATAGCAAGGCTTCCCTACATTTATACTCTACTCACTTTGCAACCATGTCATGTGATGAAACCCCCAGAAATATGTCCCTAATATTATTCTCATTGATGTTCCCAGCCTTATCTTCTACTTCAGGTCAGGTCACCATGGCCTTCCCCTCCATTCTTTTGCCCTTTTCTCAGCTTTTCCCTATTTAAAAATCTTCATTCATTTTTTTCATTTTTTAAGATTTTAGAACGTTTGTATCCCAAGTTCAACTTTTCAATTTAATTAGCTTTAGAATTTAAACAAACAATTGATCAATATTTAAGCATTTAAACAAAATCTTACATTTTCAATAATGATTCATCCTAATTTATATCTTAATGTAAAAAAGTGAAGATTTTAATACATTTGAATTTACCACTGGAGCAATTTGCCAGGGTCCTTCAACAGCATATTCCAAACTCTAGAAATCTGCCACCTGGAAGGTC
This sequence comes from Cetorhinus maximus, assembly GCF_964194155.1. Classification (NCBI taxonomy): domain Eukaryota; kingdom Metazoa; phylum Chordata; class Chondrichthyes; order Lamniformes; family Cetorhinidae; genus Cetorhinus; species Cetorhinus maximus. The sequence continues at coordinate 35,627,852 of NC_135895.1, forward strand.
AAGGTCAGCAGACACATGGGAAAACTACCAGCTGCAACTTTCCCCTCCACGTCAATCATCATCCTGACTTGGAATTATATCGCTGTTCCTTCCTTGCTGCTGGGTCAGAACCCCCTCCCTAATGGCCCCTACTCCACAATGACTGCAGCAGTTCAAGGAGCCCAACTCACCACCGCCTTCTCAAAGGCAATTAGGGATGGGTAATAAATGCAGGCCATAATAATGATGCACACATCCCAAAAACAAAACAAAAAATAGAATTCTAATTTCGCCAGAAAATTCTGAGCCATATTTCCATTATTTTAGAAATTTTCTGCTTGATGTTTGAGATTACAATGCATTATTGTAGTTCAATGTTTGTACTGGTGTCATGTTTTTTTCACTCATTCATGGGATGTGGGCATCGCTGGCTAGGCCTGCATTTATTGTCCATCCCTAATTACATTTGAATTGCCCTTGTTCAGAGGGCATTTAAGAGTCAACCACATTGCTGTGGATCTGGAGTCACATGTAGGCCAGACCAGGTAAGGACGGCAGATTTCCTTCCCTAAGGGACATTAGTGAACCAGATGGGTTTTTACAACAATTGGCAATGGTTTCATGGTCATCATTAGACATTTTTAATTCCAGATGTTTATTGAGTTCAAATTTCACCATCTGCTATGGTGGGATTCAAATTTAGGTCCCCAGGGCAATACCCTGGGTCTCTGGATTACCAGCCCAGTGACAATACCACTAGGCCACCGCCTCCCCAAACAAATTGTGTCTGGAAATATTGGACTTTAAAAATAAGACCTGAGTTTTTAAAAATGCACAAAAGCCACAGGCTGAAATGCTGCAGGGTGACTCCCTAAATGGTAATGGAAACCCACCCTGTTGCCAGACAAGGTATCTCCAAAGACATCCAGAAACTAATTGCTCCCCCCCACCCACCCCCCAGTAGAGACAATGGGACATAATGGGAGATGAGTATCATCTCATCAAGAAATCCTGCAAGCAATGCCCAGACAGATTTGTAAATTCACTTCCCATTTGGAATATACAAAGGAGGAGTTAAAAGCGAATTGAAAAGTGGTATCTGTCTGTTGGTGGGTGTTCTGAGAGAGAGAGCAAGAGCTGGAAGTTTGACTCAGAAGTAACAGCCACACACAGTACCCCTGCAAGTCGCCATTTTGCAGGTATCCTGATCCCTCTCCATCTCTACCGAATTCGATACTACTGGAACCTTGAAACTGACTAACTGTCTATTGGAGTCAACTCTACTACAACCTTGAAACCGACTATTCGTCTACCGGAGTGAATTCTATTGGAATCTCGAATCGCAATGGCTGCAATGCTCAATCACCTACTCCCCATGAGTCAAGAACTGTTCTCTATACCTTTTTTAAAATATATGTGTGTTCACTTGCTTCAAGCTAAATTCTTACTTTTAACCTGCATGACCATATATGCATGTGTTTTATCCCCTCTCACCTTTCGTAGTCAATAAACTTACTCTTACCTTTAACTCAAGAAAATCTGATCAAGTTGGCTCCTTCAAAACCAGAACGATTGGGTCTGGGGAAAATGTTATCTGCGAAAGGGATCCTTTTTAGATCAAATCTTGTTGCGACCAAGAGAGGGTGGGGGGAGGGGGTGGCTGAATAAAGGCAGGGAACCAGTTCATCCGCCCTCATCCAGGGCATAACAATTTGGGGGTCTCGTAGCCAGACGGTGATAAATTGAGGACTCTCGCCTGGATCAACAACTTTGGGGAACCTTGCCTGGGGGTGGGTTGTAACACTGGATAGGGCATAATGTAGTGGACGACAACAAATCATAGAATCATTAACATCTCAAAAGGAGGCTATTCGGCCCATCGAGTCCATGCTAGCTTCTCATGGAGCAATCCAGTCAGTCCCACCCACCCTGCTCAATTCCTGTAGCTCTGAAAGTTTATTTCCTTCAAGTCCATGCAATTTCCTTTTGCAATCATTGATTGTTTTCGCTCCCACCACCCTCGTGGGCAGTGAGCTCACTCATTACCACTCGCTGCATAAAGAAGCTCTTCCTCTCATTTCCCCTGCATCTTTTGCCCAAAATCTTAAATCTGTGTCCAATAGCCTTTGTACCATCAGCTAATGGGAAGGATTTTTCTTTGTCCACCTTACTAAGCCTGTAAAAATCTAGTACACCTCTATCAAATCTCCCCTCAATCTCCTTTGCTCTAAAGACGACAACGCCAGCTTTTCTGCACCCTCTTGAGGACTTTGCACTTTTCTAAAGTGTGGTGGTCAAAACTGGATGCAATACTCTAGTCAGAGCCTAACCAAAGCTTTAAAGTTTCAGCATAACTTTCCTGCTGTTGTACTCAATTATTTCTTTTTATGAAGTCCCTCCGTTCCTGCAAACACTTTCGAACCATGCCATTAAGCCTATATTGCCTCTCCCTATCCCTTCTGCCAAAATGCATCACCTCACACTTCTCTGTATTAAATTCCATCTGCCACTTGTCTTCCCATGCTGCTAGCCTATCCATCACCTGTTGCAGGCAATTCGTATCATCCTCGCCATTTGCCATTCCTCCAAGTTTGATACCATCAGCAAATTTTGAAATTTTACTCTGTATTCCAAGACCCAAGTCATTTAAAAACAGCAAACAAAAAATGCAGTGCATCTAGCACTGACCCTTGGGGAACACGACTGTCTCCCACCCCCAATCCAAAAATCTACCATCTACCACAACTCATTTCTTCCTGTCTTTAAGACAATTTTTCTATCCAGTTGGACACTGAACCTACCATTCCATTTGGCGGGATTTTCCATATCTGCCCACCGCCGTGATCTTCCGGTCCCGCCGCAAGTCAACGGATTTTGGCTGGGGTGCCGCCTCGCCCATGGCGGGTCCTGCCCATGATGGGGCCATAAAATCCCGGCCCATAGCCTCAATTTTGTTAATTGGCGTTTTATGTGGTACCTTACTGTCAAACGCTTTTTAAAAAATCCCTAGAGGCAGCAACCACCACATTCCCTTCATCAAAAAAATTCAGTTAGACTAGTCAAGCATGATCGGCCTTTTACAAGCCTCTGTTGGCTCTCCTTAATGAACTCAAACCTCTCCAAGTGACTGTTGGTTTATTTCCCTGTTTATGGATTCCAGAACCTTACCCACCACTGATGTTGAACTAACTGGCAAGTAGTTGCTAGGAATGTCCTTACACCCATTCTTGAATAAGAGTGTCATGTCTACCAGTCTTCAATTCTCTGGCACCTCCTCCGTATGTCGGGAAGGTTGAATGACTAAGGTAAGCCCTGCCACCATCTCCACCCCCACTTCCTTTAGCAACCAGGGATGCAAGACCAGGTGACTTATCTACCCTAAGCGTAGCCATCCTTTCCAGTACCACATCTCTTTCAATTTCACACTGACCATTGCCTCCACTTTCTCCATTTCTATGGATATTTTGTCAGATTCCTCCTCCTGAATAAACACCAAGCGCAATCATCCCAGATTTGCGCTAATCTAGCGGGTGTGAAAAAAGACGTTTTACTTGTCGGCTGTATTGGCGGATTTTCACACAATATTGCCCTCTCCCTAGCACCTCCTTCCTCATTAATAATACATTCACGCGAAACACGCCAGATCGCTGGCGGGCAGGCTCGGACTTGCCTGCCACACTGTGACCTCAGCACTTCCTCGCTCCAGGTGCCATGTTTGAAGTGCCACCAGGGCACAGCATAATTCATGTCTACCGACCAGGACAACTCCAAGTAACAGATGGCCCTGAAAGCAAAGAAGATGACATCCCCTAAATTTAGTGACGCCTTTCTGGGGCACCTGCTGGACACAATGGAAGGCCGCCGCAATATCCTCTACCCCTGCTCTGGCTGCAGGGGTCCACCAATCCAGCCTGGGAGATGGTGTCAGCAGTGGTCAGCATCAAGCGGGCACAGAGGGTGTCAGCCATCCAGTGCAGGAAGAGGATGAAAGGTCTCATCCGTTCTGCCAGGGTAAGTCACTCTTCTCATCACTCTCACACTCACAAACCCATTACACATCCACAGGGATCTCACACCTCAAGGGACAACACCACTAACTCTCACACACACCCTCACATCTCCATCAGGCTCATATCCTCTGGAGCTCACATCCTCACCTCATCCATGGCTCCGCTCACCACAGAAACTTTCCACACAGTGCTATTCATACAGCTCATTCTCTGTTTTCATGCAGGAGAAGCTGGCTCACAACGGCAGGGAGAAGTCCCAGACCAGGGGGTAGAGTGGCACAAATTAGGTCCCTCACTCAGTTTGAGGAGCACGCCATTGCACTGACTGGTGAGGAAGTGGACTGTGCACTGCGGTGACGGTGAGGTTGGCGATGAACACCCACATGAGGATCCTGCACCACACCATCTCTTAATGCAACTGTGAGTGCTCTCTCTCCTGTTTCTGACTCTGCTGCCATGCACTAATTATCACTACTTTGGTTCACAGGGAGCTCTGCCAAGTGGCCGATGCCCTCAGCCAGCCAGTCCCTCAGCTCCATCCACGTCCTCACCCCTAGACAAGAGGACACTTCCTCCATTGAAGAGCTGGAAATAAATAGCCTGCAAGACCTGTCACAGCACTTACCCACACTCTCCAGCAGCGCAGCGACACAAATCTCGGTGGGACCTAGGTATAAAGCAGGCTCGGGTTCACAATCTGGTGGTCACCATACGGACATATATCCGTACACATATCAGCAGGAGGAGGCAGGTTCAGCTGAGTTCCCCAGGATTTGGAGGACTCCTGGGGAAGAGGCATTTGTGAGTTCCGAGTCAGATGACGAACCTCTGGATTCGGTCTTCCAACTCATCCTGGAGAGTCAGCAGAGGGCAGGGGAACATCACACAGAGCTGCTGGAAGCCATCAGCGGAGTGGCACGCAAGTCAAAGGAGTGCGTCCGCCTGCTGTCTGATAAAGTGGTGCCCACATGTACACGTATGGAGGCCTCCATAGGAAGAATGGCGGATGCCATTGAGACCCAGGGCCAGCAGAACGTAGAGATGCACGCAGACCTGCACTCCATCGTGGTAGCCATGGGTAGTTCCTGCAGTGGCAACACCAGAGGGAACCGTGATACCTCGACATCCCTCCAGGTGCTCCTTCCCCTCAAGGAGTCAGGCCGGGACCTTTGAACAACCGAAAGGAGGAGGAACGGCAGCTGGACATCCCTGGGTCATCCATTCAGGAATCTCAGAGGCTGCCTGCTGCCTCTCAGTCCCCTTTGCCTGTGACCTCCACAACCTCGTCCTCTGTCACTGCAGAGGAAGCAGCTGGCCCACAGGACAGCCAGAGCAAGCCGGGGCCCTCAAGGCCTTGGTTCTCCAGAGGATGCATGCTGAAGTCATCAAAGGCAATAGGGCTAAACATTGAATAGGCTGTCCCCGCCCCTGCTGCAGATGTCAGAGCAGCCGCTAGAAGAAGTGGTAGGCCTAGAAAAATTAAGAAATTCTGATCACAAGAGGTTGCACGGGTGAACACATTTTGTATACTTTATAATCTGAAAATATATTCACTTTCACTGAATAATGTGTAACGTTGTCTTTCAGCTTCATTGAAGGGCTGCACGCAGCTGGAACAGAAATGAACCTGGAGGGAGAAATGTTTGTGTGTGTGGCAGGGCTTTTTGGAGCGCATGTGGAGCCTTCATCCATCTGACTCATCTCAATGTCCTGAGCATTTTGAACGCTGCCTGCTGGGGTTTGCTTTCAGTTGTCCATCTGAGCTGACCTGCATCTCCACCCACCCACTGAGCACACTCACATGCAGCACCTGTACTCATCCAACACGACCCTCTGCTCACTTTTGATTTCTGTGAAATTGTAGTTGTCAGGTTTGAGATAAGCTTCCCCGTCCTTTCCCCTCCCCCAGTCACCCGTGTCCTTTATCCCATCATAATCCACCCCCCTGGCATCACCTTCAACCTCCCACGGTCACACTACCATCCAAACCCTTCTCCTTCATGAATGTCCAGGTGAATGTGTATGTTCCTATCTTCCTGAGAATCCCACCCCCATCCACATTGACCTCCCCAACCTTCACCTTCCCAACCCCAGGGTCTTCCTCCGAGTCCCCACCAACCATCCTCGCCATCCCTTCTACCATTACCAATACATTCTCACCCTCCCACCCAACCAGCTCCCTCTGGCGCCTTTCACACTCACCATTCCCTCCTATCATGCCTACCCTGAGTTTGTTCCCCAGGATGCAGTCATTGGCTCCACAGACCCCTCCTTTGCACATCCACCTGGACATTGCCCCACCCCTCCCCTTACTCCATCTTCCAACCTTACTCCCTGCTCCACTCTTACTCCGTCCTCCACCCTTTCTCCCTCCTCCCTCCGGACACATTCCCCCCTCCGAACTCCCTCCTCCCACCCGGCACTTTTCCCCCTCTGAACTCCCTCCCTTACACCTTCCTATCCCCTTACACCTACCTCTCCACTTGCAGCATTCTCCCCTAGTACACCCTCCTCCCCCCGTACTTCCTTCTCCCCTGGACACCCTCCTTCCCCCTCTCAACCTCACCACCCCCTCCCCCGGTACACCTTCCTCTCCCGCTCACAGCTGGAGCTTCCTCTCCGCCCCCTAGCCGATCATCCAGAGCAGCACATGGCCAAGACCACGATGTTCTGAAGCAGACCTGAGACATCAGCGGAGATCTCCCACCTTCCAAGAGCTGCTTCGCGTCAGAGCCATGTACGTGAGAATCCATCCACCATGCGATGCACGTGTTCCCCCAGGGTTCGGTAGCTGTAGGTCTCCAGCATCTTCTTCTCCTCGGTTGTCCACGATCTGAATAAGGTTCTAACAATAAATCCTGACTTCTGCACGTCTCGCTTGTCCAGACGTGTTCTGGGCCAACGTGTTTTCCCCAGCGTAATGGTAAATTGGGCATGGGAGGGTGATTCCGGTCAGGCTTTACTTTGCATCCCATTAGCAGGATGCAAATCAGGTTCATGCCAGTCTCCAGTGGGATTCGCGTTCTGCCATGGTGGATACCATCCGATGACCCTGCTGTGATTTCACACCCCCCGACTGCCTGCCATGATGCCTACCACCTACGAGACCGCACAATTCCAATTCAAGGAAAACTCCTCAAGTATTCTAGCCTTGCCCTGGTCACCTAAGCATATATCACCCTCTTTGTCCCTAATAGGACCCATCTTACTACCGGCTTACTATTTACACACTGGTAGACGATTTTTGGGCAACATAGGCTGGACATTAACCTCACGTGAGTGATAAACCGTATCCTTGGACTAAGCATGGACAAAGCCACAGAAGATCCGAAAGTAATTAAACTTATACCCCAATTCATAAACATTCTTTCTAATACTGACACAAAACAATATTTTTGTAATTTTCCTTTTCCTGATTGCTCAGTCACATTCTATTCTGTTAATATGGAGCTATTTTTTTTCTCTCTTTTTTCTCTTTACACAGGCTGGTTAACAAATGGTCCTATTGTTTTCCAATATAGAGCCCCATAGATAATGTCAGATGTGAGATTGGCTTGTAATGTCATTTCGAAATAAGAAGAGCCTCAGAAATTTGACAATATTGAAGGCAAGTACCGTCACCATTTTGAGAGTATTGCTGCCCCAGTTAGATGACTTAGAAGTGACCTTGATAGGTTTTTTGAACAGGGAAGCAATACATAAGACATTCCATATAACATCCCTGCAGCATAGGTTCTCCACTTCACCAAGATGTCATGTCTTTGAGCCAAACTGTTCCAGCAACCCAGTCTGCTTGAAAATGCCCCAGAACCATGATCATGCCCTTTTAAACATTTAACATTCTAATTGTAGTGAAGAATCCATTATTTGTCTGAATTTTAAAAGTTTACTGCTAGTAATTAAAGGATGGAGATTTACTTTAAAGCTGGACAATTATCTCTGGCAATCCTTGGCTAGGCTGAAGCCCCTGGCTTGGCTCAGGGATTATCAAATTAAAAAGATCAAGAGGTAGGTCGGTTGGGGGAAATCACTTGTGCCTGGAATGATTTCGGTGTCCTGGTTTTAGCTGAGTAGAGGTTTCCAAAGACTGCAGTGTATACAGGATCTTAGCAGTTAACATCAAGTTAAACAGGCAGAAATGATGAATAGGTAGGTGATAATGTAACATTGTGATATTGCCATTTATGCTCACATTGCTACAGTTAGTGCTGTACAAAACTGGTAGACTCTGGTATCACCACAGGCTTGGATTAACACTTCATTAACACTAGGTATTATAATTCATGAGAACTGCATTGGGCAGCTGGCTCTCTGTGCTGGTCTGAGGGACGACAATGCAAGACCGTTGGATGAGTCACCTTCCAATCTTATGACCCAGCTAATCGCTGCAGCTGCAAGGTGTAGCCAAAGTGGCCGAAGACTCCGAGGTCAGGAGACTTGTCTCCATTCTGACCTTTCTCTCCTTAGCCTGCTACAGTGTTCCAATGGAGCTCAATGAAAACTTGGCACAGGACCACATCTTTCGACTCGAAAACTCAACAGCCTTCTGGGCTCAACATTGTGTTCAATAATTTTAGATCATAACCTTTGCCTCCATTTTGTCTTCTTTCTTTCTTTATTCATTCACTTTGCATTCAAGTGACTGCTGTCCTGTCATTCACGCCCCATCTGGACACACCTTTTGTTTCTTTACTTTACCCGTTACCATAAAATATTTTGTCATTTCATCTCTCTTGGCCTATCCCAGACCTTCCCTTTGGTTCCTCCCTCATCTCCACCACCTCCCCCACCACTTTCACCTGCGTATTTGTCACATTTGATACAAGGATAAGTGGGAATGTCTGCACAACCCATACTACAACCAGTCAGAATGAATTAAACTCTAATTGATACTAGTTGTTCAATGGTGTTTTAAAAAATTGTTTAGCTGTATATACTACAATTTTTCCTTAAATTGTACATCAAGGAGTGGATGTCATGCCAAAACTAAGGATAGCCCAATTTTACATAAGTGGCCTCAAATATGCCTGTTTCAGACATAGATCCTCGGCACCTCTTTTTCTGCGTTCACCAATATGGTGGATTTGTAAAGAACACATCCGCTTGCCATATTGAATGTTTAGATGTCTGTTCTGCACTTGATAATTTGGTGTGCCTCCATTGAATTTCTAAGCCATGCCTTTCGAGTCAAAACTGTATTGTATTGCAGGGTGAATTTTAACTTGAAAAAGCGGGTGGTTTGGGAGCAGCAATTAAAAGTGCTGAAATTGACAGTGCTTCAGGAAGTTGGCAGCAAAACATTGTTATCCACCTTTGTGGTTTTGGCTGCATGCGGGAAACCCTGTGTGAGGGGCGGGTTGTCAATTATTATACGTAAACAGAGTTTCCCTGGCTTTGTGGAACTTGCCAGTGAAATCAAGGTGTAGGGACAGCTGGATTTGAGAGGCCAAACAAATGACAGACAAAAAAATCATTTAAATGCTGAGGCTTCACACCTGCTGCCTTGCCTAGGTGAAAGGCTTTATCATACAGGACTTGCTCTGAGAGTTTGCCTGCACTGTTTTAGAGGTGATTTTCATTACTCCGAAGGTGAATTTCACCATTTTGGAGGTTTGTGTTTCTGATCACCACTTGATTGATGGATCTGGTTTCTGTTTTCCATCTATCCAATATCAGTTCAGCGTGGGTGCTGCTTATGCAGATTCATCTTGGACCTCAGATGAAGAGCAAGATTGTTAGCAGCAGGAGCAGCAGGAGCAGCAGCCTTCTCCTCAGCCCCTCGCCATTAGGCAGGACAGAGGGGATGAACATAGGGGTGCAACGCACAGCAGCTGTTGCCACCAACAAGGATTTACAGGCAGAGGATCAGTGTTCTCAATCTGTCTGAGGAGCAGTACCTCAGGCGGCTCAGGGAATCATCTCAGTTGGTCGCTAACTTGCAGCCTCCTGGAACAAGAACTGCTGCCAGGTAAACCAGGTGTGCACACATTACCAGTGGCTGTCAGAGTTACCAATATCCTTAACGCCTTTGCCTCTGGCCCCTTCCAGAGATTGGCAGGAGATATTGCAGACCCTCTCAATTTGCTACCTACAAATGCATCTCACAGGTGACCGATAGATGTTTGCCAGGGCCAGGACTTAAGTGCACTTTGCAATTGACATGGTCCATTAGGATGAGCAGACTCTTGTTTTTATGGATCTGGCTAGCTTCCCAAAGGTCCAGGGAGCCTTGGAGTGTGCACACCTGGGAATCCAAGATTCCTAGATCACCCTGGAGTTTTTGCCAACCAAAAGTGATTCCACTCCATTAATGGCCAGGTGATCAGCAACCACAGAAAAACCATTATGTATTTTTGTGCATGATCCCCAGGGACTGCTGGCCGAAGAGCCCATGAAGACCCAGCCTCCCCTCTTTTGAAGAAGGACCGCTAGAATGAAGTCACACTTAAGTGTCCAGCAGCAGTCATTCCCCAGGCTTAAGGATCCTGGGGGCAGAAATTCCACCCCATTAGAGCTGCTGGCCAATCAGAGGCTGGCAGTTGCCCACTGCAGGTAGCACCATGGATAATAGGGGCAGCTGCTGGCAATGCACCCAGGCTGATGCCTAGGATCACCGAGGGACCCGAGCCACAGGTGAATGAGGACGGGATGGGGGTTCAAAGGGTGAGGGGTCATGGGGGAAGGGGAGGGGGACAGCAGAAAGAGAAGGGGATGGGTCTCAGTGGCCTTCCCAATGCTGGTGTTGTATTCAATTGTTCAATTCTGCAGTGTTTGATTGTGTGTGTCTGTTGACTCTTCACTGTGCTGTGTGCTGTTGGTCAAGCTTAGGGGTTTGATTACAGAGAAAGAAAAATTGAAAGGAAGCTTGTGGTTGGAGAAATATGTGAAGCTCTTGTGGAGAAACAGTAAGGAGAATTCAGAATCACTGTATATGCTGTAAAGCATAAATCCCTTCAATATCTTTTCCATACCCCTTCTGTGGGAATATGTGTACGGTAGTCTTAAATGAATAAAATGCATGTTGAAATTTTCAATACACTACAAAATTTTAAAAAAATATTGATAACAAAGTCCTGTTCACAAATAGAACCTGGTGTGTCATCTCTGCATATCTCCAAGGTACAATAGACAATAGCAAAGTTCCTCAATAGGGCATAGAGTGCCTTTGAACAATATCCTCCTGCCAGGAGCCCACAAGCAAATACAACAGGGTTTGTTTTTCAGGCTTCCTGTGTGGCAACTGCCCCACCCGCCACTGGTTAAATATAAGTTGTAGCCAGGTGAGGCCATTAAGTGGGCATTAATTTAAGGGTCTCAATTGACAGCCAGGCCTTCCCACCCCAGACTTAATTGAGGCAGAAGCAGGAAGGCAGTAGGATCCCCACCTGGCATCCTCTGCCTGATTAAATGCCGCCTGCCTCCAAACTCACCACAGGGGAGGATGTTGAATTCAGGCAGTCATGTGTGAGAACCCAACCAACTCTCTTGCTTGTCTAACTGAGCTATGTGTATCTGAGCTGGTGAATGGCATGCGTGAGTCCTGTGACAGTGTGTCCCCAAAACAAGTGGCCCCCTCTGCGGAGACTTTGCCCTCCTCCTACAGGGTGCTTGCTGAGCATGTGGAAGATGAAAGGCATGTTTTAGAACTGTCAAGCTAAGAAGATGTTAAACCATCATTGTGCGCAAGATCATATATCATTGGTTGCTGACATCAAGCCAAAATAATTGAATGTTATATGCCATGTGGCTGTGTGATATTAATTCCATCACCAGTTAGCTGGGAGACCCCCACCTCCCCGGTTCTCCATTTTCAATGGTACGCAGACATTTGGCTTATCTCCACCACCTCCTTCTCTGCAGCTGTTAATATGGAGATGGCTGGAGGGTTACCTCCAGTTCTCTGCCTCTCTCAGGTGGTCTGTGCTCTCTTCCCCAGCAAAGAGGAAAAGAGAAGACCTGGAGGATGGATTTTTGTGAGAGATTTGGGACTCCAATGTCAGTACCAAATGGGGGTCTCAAGCTCACACTTTCTGGCAGTGAGATTGGCGGCTATCTTCCAAGTGGCTACCTCCAGTTGATCACCTCCTTGTTTGCCACCCTATTATGGGTGGCAAGCTTCCAATCAGAGGGAACTCTGGAGCCTTGGCAGCCCCACCAAGAGAAATGGACATTGCTGAGGATGCCACAATATGAGGGCATCCCTGTTGCCCAACACAGAGGGGCTGCACTGAATATATGTGTGTACAAACATCAGAATGGAGAGGAAGCCTCTCTGCAGGCACACTCACGAGCAGGATGCAGCCTTTAATCTCCATGGCCCCATCACAAAGGCATGGAACGCCTGGCTCTGATGGTCTCCTGGCCTGCCAACGAGAGACTACCTCAACTAAGCTGGCAGCCTCTGCACGTGGCAGGAGGCCACTCCAATTTGGTATAAAACTGGTGATAGTTCAAAATGACCCCTAAATGGGGCCTTAATTGGACTTATTGGCTGCCTGGCTCCATGGAGTGGGCAGCTGACCAGGTTTCCAGCTTGCTTATGGGGCAGTTCCTGGAGTCATGAATGCATTGGGGAGCCATCCCAACAAGGCTCATGGCTATTTTCTCAGCCAACCCACCTCCAACCCTGTCTCCATGGGCCAGGAAAATCCAGTCCTATGAATATGAGTAATGAAGAATGTTGAGTAGATGAAGGAAAACATTTGTGGAGGGTCACTATGAGGGATGGGTGTGAGATTGGATTGAGATGAGGGTGAGTAACAGTGGTGGGTAGTCATATGGGGATGTATGTAAGTATCTAGACAGAGAAGGATGGCTGCACTTGCAAGGTAAGATGGTGTGAGGAGTGATGTGCAGAGTAGCTTTGGGAAAGCAGGTTGAGGGGGGTTGGGTGAGACACACATCAGGATATACTTGAATGTACCATTCCACTTACCTTTCCAGACCTGGCTCAATGGATGTGGAATCAGACAATTGACTCTCATCACCTCTATTTGAAGATGATGATAAGCAGCAACATTCCACAAACTGTCTTGACCAGCTTTAACACACATTGTTAATGGCTGCAGCCTATGGTTTTTCTTAAAGCCTTGCACATTTGCTTTGCTTTAAATATGCCACTAATTCACTCTCCAAATCATTTCTTTGAAGAAAGTGATGATCAAAAACTCAAACATGCCAAAGGCATTGTCTCTTTGTTTGGAAATCCTTCAACAAAAAGGTAAGAACAACCAGCTCTGTCACTTTCTCAAAAACAGGGCATAGCATAACAAGGCCCAACCCTCAAAATGGCCTCTTATCTGGAGTATTCGGTAGCCAGTGTGCCATCTGGCCAGTGCAACAGTGGAATGGTGGTTCAGTGGGATGCTGGTTCAGTGGGATGGGGACGGTGGGATGTTGGGACGGTACAATGGTGGAATGGTGAGTAAGTGGTTCAGTGGGATGTGGGATGGGGTGGGTGGGATGGTGGAATGGTGGAAACGTGGGTTAGTGAGGTGGTGGTTTGATGGGAAAGTGATTCAGTGGGAAGGTGGCTCGGTGGGAATGTGATTCGGTGGGAGGTGGCTCGGTGGGAAGGTGGTTCCGTGGGAAGATGGTTCAGTGAGTATGCAGCTCAGTGGGAATGCAGTTCAGTGGGAATGCGGATCGGTGGGAGGTGGTTCGGTAGGAATGTGGTTTGGTGGGGAGGCGGTTCGGTGGGAGGTGGTTTGGTGGGAAGGCGGTTTGGTGGGAGGTGGTTCAGTGGGAATGTGGTTTGGTGGGAAGGCGGTTCGGTGGGAGGTGGTTTGGTGGGAAGGCGGTTCGTTGGGAAGGTGGTTCAGTGGGAAAATGTTTCAGTGGGAAGATGGTTCGGTGGGAAGATGGTTTGCTGGGAAGGTGGCTCAGTGGGAAGTAGGTTCAATGGGAAGGTGGTTCGTTGGGAAGGTGGTTTGGTAGGAAGATGGTTTGGTGGGAAGATGGTTTGATGGGAATGTGATTTGGTGGGAAGATGGTTCAGTGGGAAGGTGGTTCGGTGGGAATGTGATTCGGTGGGATGATGGTTCGGTGGGAAGGTGGTTCGGTGGGAATGCGATTCGGTGGGAAGATGGTTCGGTGGGAAGTTGGCTCAGTTGGAATGCAGTTTAGTGGGAAGCAAGTTTTGTGGAAAGGTGGTTCGGTCGGAAGGTTGTTCGGTGGGAATGTGATTCGGCGGGAAGACAGTTCAGTGGGAATGCAGTTCGGTGGGAAGGCGGGTCGGTGGGAAGGTGGGTTGCTTAGCCTCATCATCATGCAACCACCTAAAGCCTGCCTTTAGTTAAAACCTACCCCAATGTGATCATACTAAATTCCTCTGTCATTTTTTGGCATTAGAAGTTTAAAAGCAAAAAAACTGCTCTTTAATGTAAGTGCACTAAACCAATTACAGAAACAAGACACTGTGGATGCAGTAAATCTGGAATAAAATCAATGGTCACTTCTGCTGTTTTGTGAGGTTCTGGTTTTGTTGCAGTTTTCTCCAGCTTCAATATGTTGTCTTGACAATATGAAATATAAAATTGCAGCATATTATCCCTTAAATATGGTGTGGTTAAAGTGAAAAGCAATCAGTGATTTTTTTTCCAAGAAACAAATCAAATAGAGCTTACTGAGGTTATCTATGATTGAAAGGTCCTGCAAATAGAGGAGGAAAAGCCAGGCTTTATCACAGCACAGGTAAACCCCAATGGCCAAGATAACAGTGTTTACCCTTTACTTTGAAACCGCTTGTGAAAAAAAAACAGGCAAACAATAGAACAAACTCCATCTTTTATGGTCACGAATAGTCAGTTCACAAACAGATAAATGACATGAGGAAAGGAGACTGTGAAGAGAGGAAAAATAATGGTTCCTGAAGGAGTGCCAAGAAAAAAGCACAATGTTAATGATTAGTTCAAAGTACTATGCCTCTTGACTTAATCTGATAATTGAACATTTCTGTTTATCGAACAGAAATGCTTTTTCTTGTCACAAATTGAAATCTTTTCTAACTTTCCCTGCTGTTTTCACTGCTGTCATTTAAATGTTTTAGCTGCAGCTTCCAATGAAGTAAATTCTCTTGCTCTGATCACACTTGGGTCACTAACAGTTCATGAGACACGGAGGGCCTGTATATGTTCATCTGATTTCGTGATCAGCTAAGTGGCAGATAACTTGTGTGACACAAGTTTTGAAACAAAACCTGGCTGATGTTTTTCGCGGGGTGGTGGGAAGTGAGGGGGGTGGGGGGTTGGGGGGGGGTGCTGGTGGGGGTGCGTGGGGGTGGCAGTGGAGGGGGAAGGTGTTAGGGTTCGCATTAGCAAATTTAGAGAATTTCTAGTTTGTACCCTCTGTGCAGTTCTTCCATTCTGTGAGATCATTATCACCAACCAGGAAAAATTGTTTGATCCATCTTTTTTGTAATTACCTAATAAGTAGAGTGAAGACATAAAATAGGTGTTTGATAATGATCCCACTCTGACCTTCAGTGCAAAGTTAGAGCTCTGTAAATTCAAGGAGGGGAAGGGAAGCCCCCTGTTGATTCCTCCTTAATGGGACCTGCTGGACCCAGGTTAGTTGCATATTTGTTCACAGTGTATCTGGTTGATACCACCTTGTAATGACATACACATGTTGCACTTTTTCATGCAGCAGGTGGTTAAATTTGAGCATCCTCTAGCTTACAGTAGGGGTGTGCTTCTGCCTGTAGCAATGCCAGTACCTGTGTTTGTGGCATTGCCAGTGTTTGTTAGCCCAAGGAGCAATAATGCTGCTAAAAATCTACTGTAAGTGGAGCACATTTTAAGGATGGAGAGTAACTGATGATAAGGCATTTCCTGCAATGCAGAAAAAAAGGAAGGCTCAGCATTGTGGGGAATAAGGAATGTCAAAAGATAATAAGAAAATAATATAAATGGAATGGAAGAAGATGAATTATGTGGAATATTTTATCCTGGTGAAGTCTACAAATGCTCTGGGCAGAATTATCTGCTCCCATTTATGGTGGGCGTCATGGCGGGCAGTGGGGGGAAGGATTCGGCGGGAGGGACAGAATTCGGTTTCACGCCAGCGTGAGCTCACAGTTGGATATAGAGGATCATGAATCCCGCTGGAGGCTGGCGTGAACCCGATTTGCATCCCACAAATGGGATGCAAAGTAAGGCCTGACCAGAATCAGGCCCCCACGCCTGATTTACCGTTATGTCAGCGGGAAAACACACCGGCCCAGAACATGTCTGGACAAATGAGTCGTACAGAAGTCAGGACTTACCTTTAGGGCCTTACTCAGATCGTGGACATCCGAGGAAAAGAAGATGCTGGAGGCCCACAGCTACTGGATCTGGAGGAACAGGTGCATCGCAAGGTGGGTGGATCCTCATACACATTGCTCTGCCATGAAGCAGCTCTCAGAAGGTGGGAGCTCTCCATGCCAAAGCTTTGACTTTGCTGAGGCTTTGGACCCTCACCGACTTCGCCATGGGCTGATACAGATGATCAGCAAAGTGGGGAGGAGGGGTGTTGGGAGAGGAAGGTTTAGGTGGGAGTGGGAGAGGAAAGTGTAGTGCGGGTGGGGGGAGTGATTTGGGA
The DNA here is from genome assembly GCF_964194155.1 of Cetorhinus maximus. NCBI lineage: Eukaryota > Metazoa > Chordata > Chondrichthyes > Lamniformes > Cetorhinidae > Cetorhinus > Cetorhinus maximus. The sequence continues at coordinate 35,644,423 of NC_135895.1, forward strand.
GGGGTGGTGTTGAGTGTGTTGGGGGTGTGAGGTTGGGGCGAGGGTGAAGGCGTTTGGGGTTTGTGGTTGGGTGGGCGAGGTTGGGAGGGGGAAGGTGTAATGGTGGAAAGTGGTGCAAGTGCAGAGGTAAGTGAAAGGGAGGAGGAATGTGTAAGGAAGGGAGTTCGGAGGGGGGAAGTTATCTGGGAGAAGGATGGAGTCATGAGGAGGGAAGGTGTCCAGGGGGAGGAGGGACTCTGGAGGAAGGAAGTGGTCTGGGAGAAGGAGGGAGTCCAGAGGGGGGAAGGTGTCCAAGGGGAGGGGGGAGCATGGGGGAAGAAAGGAGGAAGAGTGGAGGAAGGAGTAGGGAGGAGGCAGGTGTAAGGGAGGGAGGAAGGTGTTGAGGGGTTGAAATGTCCAGGTGAACGTGCAAGGGAGGAACCTGTAGAGTCAACGATTGCCTCCTGGGGAGTGAATTTAGAGAGGGCATGGTAGGAGCCAATGGTGATTGTGAAAAGGGGCAGAGGGAGCTGGTAGGGTGGAAGGGTGAAGGTGCGACGGTATCGTTAGAAGGAGCGGCGAGGGTGGTCGGTGGGGACATGGAGGTAAACATGGGCATGTGGGTGGGAAGGAGGAGCTCAGGGAGGTCAATGTGAATGGGAGTGGGGTTTTCAGAAAGGTAGGAAACGTGCACTTTCACCTGGACATCTGGAATGACAAAGGTTCAGGCTGGAAGGTTATGGTAGGGAGGCCAAAGGTTATGCCGGGTGGGTCTGTGGTTATGGGGGAAAAGAAATTGGGTGGCTGGGGAGGGGAAATGGCGGGGGAGCTCATGAGGAATTTGACCACTGCCATCTTTTTGAAATCAAATGTGAGCGGAGCCCCGTGTTGGACAGGCACATGTGCTGCATGGGAGTGCAGTCAGTCAGTGGGTGGAGATGCAGGTCAGCTCAGACTGAAAGAGAACCTCAGCAGGCAGCATTGAAAATCTCGGGGCAGTGAGAGGAGTGTGATGGATGAAGGGAGAATGCTTCCACGAGGTTTTGAAAGGCCCTTCCACATATATTTCTCCCTCCAAAATCACCCATGGTCCAGCTACATGCAGCTGAACTGTTAGTGGGTGGGTGCTTGGGGAGCAGTTAAGGAACCTTTCAATGAAACTGAAAGAGAACATTACACATTATTCAGTGAAAATGAAAATATTTTCAGATTATAAAGTGACAAAATGTGTTCAACCATGCACACTTGTGATCAGAATTTCTTAACTTTTCTAGGCCACTTCTTCTAGGTGCTGCCTTGACATCCACAGCAGGGGTGGAGACAGCCTGTGCAATGGTTGGCCCTGTTGCCTCTGATGACTTCAGCATGTGTCCCCTGGAGAGCCGAGGCCTTGAGGACCCAGCTTACTTTGGCTGTCCTCCTGTGGGCCAGCTGCTCTCTCACTGGTGACAGAGGACGAGGTTGAGGGGGTCACAGGCAAAGGGGACTCGGAGGGAGTGAACAGCCTCTGAGATTCCTGAGTGGATGACCCAGGGGTGTTTCAGATTTCTAGCATACACAGTATTTTGCCTTTATCCTCACATGGGTGTTCACCGCTGACATCACCGTTGCCGCAGATACAGCCCACGTCCTCACCAGTCAGCACGATGGCACGCTCCTCAAAGTGAGTGAGGGGCCTAATGTGGGCCACTCCACCACCCGGTCTGGGACCTCTCCCTGTTATTGTGGGCCTGCTTGAACCAACTTCTCTTGCATGAAAACAGATGGAGAGATTGTGAGCAGGACTCATGTCACAGCAGATGATAAGGATGACTGAATGTTTGTGTGGTGAGCAGAGCCATAGACAGTATGAGAACGCGTGCTCCACTAAGTTTGGGGGTTGCCGTCATCTTTGCTTTTGGGACCATCTGTCGCCTGGAGTAGTCCTGGTCTGTAGATATGAGGTAGGCTAAGCTCTGGTGTGCTTTAAGCATGGCGCCCGGAGCAAGGAAGTGCTGAGGTCACGGCATGGTGGGCAAATCCGAGCCTGCCCATCAGCGATCCGGAGTATCTCCCGTGAATGCATTATTAATGAGGTCGGATGCGCCAGGCATAGGACTATATGGCACGAAAACCCGCCATTGCGGCTGGTGGCTAAAACGTTGTTTTTCATGCCCCCTACTGCACTTAGTGCAATTCTGGGACAATTCTTCCCTCTGTTGCCACTCTATGTAATATTCTCAGCTTTAGCTCTGCTGTCCTATTTTTGTTCAAATTTGTCTGCTTTTTTTTTTGCTTTTTTCTTGTTCTCATACCTAACTTTTCAAATGATTAAAGTCATCTACTGAAAGCAGCTTCCAAACTGGCCCTTGATCAGTGTTTGTGCACACATCTTTAGTGAAACCTACTTTTAATGAAAACCCATACAACTTGTGTTTGCTCAGTGTTTGTTATCACTGTGCTGGTCCTGGGCAATATTGGAAATATAAACAGAAAGGCCAGTCAACATCAGTAAGTTGCAAAGCCAGTTAAGATCCTTAATCAGGCGATTCTGACAGATGATCACACCTGAAACATTAACCTGTTTAACTCTTTATCAATTTTGACTCGATTTGCTGTCTATTTACGGCATTTGCAGTTCTTTCTATTAATTTCCAAATTGCTGTATCTTGTATAATGTTTCAGGATTATTAACCATTCAAGCACCCTTTCATAATTCACAATATGTACATCATAGGATTCCAAGTTGCAATTTCAAAGAGTGCTATTGCTTGAAACAGGCAGGCTTTTCAGCTGCTCAGTGGAATCCCTTTTCAAAATGATGGCAGGAGGTGTGAACAAAGCACTAAGTACTTCACTGCCATTCTGACTATCAGCCTGATTGCACAGTCAGGTCAATTTAAAAATAGCTCCAATGGCTCCCCTCCCTTATGTTACTAAGCATCTAACTCCAGCTTGATACATTTTGCATGCCATCTTACATATGTATAAAGGGCTTTCAAAAAGTTAAGAGACAAAAACTAAATACCTAGGTAAAGGAATATATCATATTTATCGCTATTCATGCTTTTCATGGAAAAACAGACAGCAGAATTTGATTCTGCAAATATTGGTAAGAACCTTGGAGTACCATGTAATGTAAACGGAATTTGACATTCAACGATTGTAAATCAATGGGCCTGATAATACATTGTTCAGAAAACTCTTAAACACATGAACAGTACCAGAGGAGACCCATTAGTAACATTGTTTGCTGGAAAGGTCAGGATTTGGGGCAGAACCTAGTTCCACCAGAATTCTAATTAATAGAAGAAGGATTGTAAATTCCATTTGGAGTAATGAATGAATCCTCCACCCACACTGCTATATCAAAGAGGCTTTCTGGGGGACTTTCCTGGGTACCCTAAGAATTCTACTCATCATACCCTTGCAAAACCTTGAAACTGGCAAGAGTTCGGTTGAGGCCCTTGCAAAGCCCCCAGATGGACATTGCCAAGAGCAAGGTAATCAATTCCAAAGGAATTTATGGCTCTCACAGTAATGAAAAAAAACATTTACCCACTTAGTTTTTTAACCTGAATAGGGCCTCTGGGGTTCAGGTCAGCCACCTTCTTCAGGTAATCAGGACTGTGTCACTGATGTGCATTTACAGGTGTGCACCACCTACCTTAACTCAGTGAAATGGACCCCAGCCCTGTAGATTGAGACTCTGTCTGCATTTTCTGCTTTGGACAGACGGGAGTAACACCTTTCCACAGGTGCAATGGTAGAGCATGACTCCTTGAATTTCCACCCTCTTTTAGAAAAAGTATTTTTTCCCTTTTCACCATTCTTAGTCTGGTGTCATGCAATATCAGTAGCTGAGATAAAATCTTAAGATGGTTACAGCATAGAAGGAGGCCATTCAGGCCATCGAGTGTATGGCAGCTCTCTGCAGGAGTAACTCAGGTAGTCCTACTCCCCCACCCTTTCCTCATGGCCCTGCAGACATTTTCTCTACAGATAATTATCCAATTTCCTTTTGGAAGCCACGATTGAATCTGCCTCCACCACACACATGTCAGGCAGGACATTCCAGGTCCTAACTACTCACTGAGTAAAAAATGTTTTTTCCTCATGTCACTGTTGGCTCTTTTGCCAATCACTTTAAATCAGTGTCTCTTGGTTCTTGACCCTTCTGCCAATGGGAGCAGTTTCTCTCTACTCTGTCTAGTGCCCTCATGATGTTTTTCAGAATTTGAGGCAACATTATACAGTTTCTAGAAATTGGCTCCATCATTAGTATGGTGCCACATTCATTATGGCAACAGTCTGTGGTGCTACTTCTGAGACTGAGATTTCAGCATATTAAGTGCCATGCAAAGTTTATTACACTTGATTAAGTGCCATGTAACCATAATGGATATGGCATCATATTAGTGACAGAGCCAGTTTTAAAGAACTGCATAATGAACACAGCCCTGCATTGAAACCCACGCACAAGAAGATATTTTTTGAAAATCTCCCGTTAATCAGCATAAAAAATGTTGTTCACGCTGATTTTTTAGGCTGTGTTTATATTAGGCAATCAATAATTACAGAGATTGTCGCCTCTCCATTTTAAGTATTATCTTTATGATATAGGTGCATCGCAGATTATTTGAAATGAGGCAGAGATGCACAATTGCTATGAACGGCTTATCATTTAATCTAGTCCTTGAACTTTCTAACTCATGCCAAACACATGTTGGAATCAAGCTCAACCAAATATGATATTTATACCTGGATCAGATCAAGACAATGTATTGAATAATCAATGCATAAGAGGTAAAAATTTGATAGGCCCCGCCCCCCTCAAGGTTTGAGAAGGTGACTATGTTTTGGACTGTCTCTTTAATTCAATGTGGAATGGAGGAATGGAGAGAATCATGCATTCTACTATGATTTCTGCCCAACAAAGAGCCTGTGTGGCTTGGTTACCATGGGGACTGGGACTGGCTGGAGGAGGACGGGGTGCCAGGAGAGCCTATAGAAATGCATGTGCTGTATTTCACACATGAAAACAAAGGTAAGCGCAGCTGGGCTGACTGTGGACAGAATTCAGGCTCAGATTTTCATCCCGGCTCAGGTTTGCAGAGAGGGAGATTTCCTGGCTCAGTGAAACCGACCTTTAAAAATGGCCATCTGCAGGTCGTGTTTTCAGCCTGGCCGGGGGTGATGGGCTGAAATAGGAGTCGGGGAGGGTGATCCTAAAATGAGTGCCGGGGCTGCCAGGCGCAGAGGTGGGCTGGGCACCAGGCTTGCCTCTGTGAACCGGCAGCATGTTTATATTTTTAAAAATTTAATGAAATAAATAACATCCCTTTATCCCTCAACCCTCACCCCCCACACACTCCCTATGCCAACCCATACCCCCCTACCTACCTCGCATGGCCCCACATACCCCCTATGGCAACTTAGTGTTGTGCCACCCCAAATGTCCCACTGACCAGCCTTTGCCTTATCCCCTCATTTCAACTAACCTAGTACCCTTCATGGACAGCTTTGTTTGACAGCTTTGACACTTCCTGGACAGCTTGACAGTTCCTTGACAGCTTGACAGTTCATTGACAGCTTGGCAGTTCCTTGACAGCTTGACACTTCCTGGACAGCTTGACAGTTCCAATGGGTTTGCATAAAAAGTACATAATCATGTTTAATTCTAACAATGCCAAAGGGTGCCTTCCCTCTCCCAAAGGGTACCTGACCTCTCCCAAAGGTGTCCAGGGGCCCTAGCAAAGTGGTACCTTGAGACCTAAAGAATCCACCAAGTTCAGGCCTCCTCTTACCTGGTCTGCTCTGTGCACTCCGGGATTTACGCAGCAAAGGTTCAAAAATTGGAAGTTAGTGAAGGCAGCTGATGATTTAAATGGCCAGCTGCCTCCGCAAATCACGCATGTGAACCCCGGCCTGACTCCAGTCCCGCCCCCATGATGATGGGAAATATCGGGTCTGGGGGTGGGACTTAGAAATTTCATCCATTTATGGGATTTTTGTAATGGCAGAGCAAAATCCAGGCCACAGCCTCTGAATTTTTGGACAGAAAGAGAGAGAGAGAGAGGTCACTCAGACCGACAAAAGGCTGCAGTTCATGTGGTCAGCAGGGACGAGTGCGCTGGATTTTTGTGGACTATCAGGCAGAACGTGGGAGGGAACATGGTCTCTAGTTGAAGACATGTATCCTGTGGCAATCTGAACACTCTGAAAGATTCGTTTTGTGGTGGCAGGGGGAAAGAATCATTGGAAGTGAGCCTTACTATTGGTAGTCGATTCAGGGCTTCTCCAGAAACTTAGAGAAGCACCTTTTGACGTGACATTACAGCTCAGCAAAATGGGCAGAGATGAATCTGTTGGAAGCTGCGAATGTTTGTTATGACACAGCAGTTGGTATAGGCTGAGTTATTTAAAATCCCAGAGGGAAACTTTAAACAACAGTCATAACCTATATTTTCAATTTGAGATGCAGCTCTAAATTCAGGAATAAAAACTACCAATACTCAAGAGGTTTTTTTATATAAATTAAATTAAACATTTATTAATTTAACAACAAATTTAAACACGTACACATGTCTACAAATTACTATCATATTAACTTTTAAACAAATCCCCAAATTAATCTTCCCCGAGGCAACAATAACCCATAGACCTAAACGGACAGCAGGCAAAGCATATTTTATCTTACGAATTCAAAATGAGGTTCCTTTCAATTTGGTTCCTTCGCACAGCTGTAAGCTTACAGGCGGCATGCCTCTCGGGTTGTACCTTGCCTTCTCTTTGAATGTACATTCTCATTGTATTACTAGGTCCTTGAACTCCATCTCTTCTAACAATACAACCCCCTTCATAGTACCAATTTTATTAGTAATATAAACATATTGCTTGGTGTCTCCTAGCTAAGTGCAAGATTTCACCCCCAGGCTTTGAATGGCTTATTCAACAAAATGCAAATGTACCCTGTATCTTACTGTTTAACATCTCAAAACTACTTTACATCAAAGCACCCAGACTATCTGGCTTTAATCCAATTAAGACACACACACTCACACCCACAGAGTCAGGCCCTACTACAAGTCCAATTTAAAAAATAATTTCTAATAACATTATACACATTAATATCTTCATGACATGTTGGACTGGAGGAAGTTGTGAGGAGGTAACAAGAAGTCTGTAAAAGGATATAGATAGGTTAAATGAATGAGAAAAACTTTGGCAGATGGAGTATAATGTGGGAAAACGTGGGGTTGTCCACTTTGGCAGGAAGAATAGAAAAGCAGAATATTATTTAAATATAGACAAAGAATACTGCAGTACAGAGGGATCTGGATGTCCTTGTTTAAGAACCACAAAAGGTCAGTGTACAGCAAGTATAGGAAGGCAATTGGGATATTGGCCTTTAATGCATGGGCCTGGCATATAAAAGTAGGGAATACAACTGCATCAGGCATTGATGAGACCGTATCTAGAGTACTGTGTGCAGTTGTGGATTCCACACAAGGAGGGATATGCTTGTATTGGAAGCAGTTCAGAGAAGGTCCACTAGGCTGATTCCTCAGATGAACGGGTTGTCTTATAAGGGTAGGTTGAGCAGGTTGGGCCTATACTCATTGGCGGAGTGTAGAAGAATAAGAAGTGAACTTATTGAAACATTTTAGATTCTGAGGGGGGTTGACAGGGTGGATGCTGAGAGGATGTTTCCCCTCGTGGGAATCTGGAACTAGGGGGCACTGTTTAAAAATAAGGTATATCCCATTTAAGATGGAGATTGTGGGGCGGGGGTGGGGGGGGAAGAAAAGTGGAGTTAAGACCACAATCAGATTAGATCTTATTAAATAGTGGCTTTAGGGGCAGACAGTGGTGTAGTGGTAATGTCACTGGACTGGTAATCCAGCGACCCAAGCTAATGCTCTTGGGACATGAGTTAAATTCCCACCATGGTAGCTGGGGGAACTTAAATTGAATTTTTTTAAAAATCTGGAATTGTAAACTAGTCTCAGTAATGGTGACCATGAAACCATTGTTGATTGTCGTAAAAACCCATGGGTTGACTAATGTTCTTTAGGGAAGGAAATCTGCCATCCTTACCTGGCTTGGCCAACATATGACTCCAGATCCACAGAAATGTGGTTGACTCTTAACTGCCCTCTGAAATGGTGTAGCAACTGGGGATGGGCAGCAAATGCTGGCCTTGCTAGTGATGCCCATATCCCATGAAAAAATGGTGGAGCAGGCTTGTTGGACCGAATAAAAGCAAAATACTGTGGATGCTGGAAATCTAGAACAAAAACAAAAATACCTGGAAAAACTCAGCAGGTCTGACAGAATCTGCGGAGAGGAATACAGTTAACGTTTCAAGTCTGAATGACTCTTCATCAGAACTAAGGAAAAATAGAAAAGAGGTGAAATATAAGCTGGTTTAAGGTTGGGGGTGGGACAGGTAGAGTTGGATAGAGGGCCAGTGATAGGTGGAGATAGCCAAAAGATGTCATAGACAAAAGAACAAAGAGGTGTTGACGGAGGTGATATTAGCTAAGAAATGTGCTAATAGGTGACATTAAGGGTAGAAAGCAGGACAAGCAACGTACAGATAGCCCTAGTCGGGGTGGGGTGAGGGGGGTATCGCTGCTCCCAATGCGGTCTCCTCTACATTGGAGAGACCAAATGCAGACTGGGTGACCGCTTTGCGGAACACCTTCAGTCTGTCCGCAAGCATGACCCAGACCTCCCTGTCGCTTGCCATTTCAACACTCCACCCTGCTCTCATGCCCACATGTCCGTCCTTGGCCTGCTGCATTGTTCCAGTGAAGCTCAACGCAAACTGGAGGAACAGCACCTCATCTTCCGACTAGGCACTTTACAGCCTTCCGGACTGAATACTGAGTTCAACAATTTTAGATCATGAACTCTCTCCTCCATCCCCACCCCCTTTCCGATCCCCTTTTTTTCCAATAATTTATACAGATTTTTCTTTTCCCACCTATTTCCATTATTTTTAAATGTATTTCCATCCATTGTTTTATCTTTGCCTTTTAGCCTATTTCAATCTCTTACCCCACCCCACCCCACCCCCACTAGGGCTATCTGTACCTTGCTCGTCCTGCTTTCTACCCTTAATGTCACCTATTCTCACATTCCTTAGATAATATCACCACCTTCAACACCTCTTTGTCCTTTTGTCTATGACATCTTTTGGCTATCTCCACCTATCACTGGCCGTCTATCCAGCTCTACCTGTCCCACCGCCACCCCCCCTTAAACCAGCTTATATTTCACCTCTTTTTTATTTTTCCTTAGTTCTGATGAAGAGTCATTCAGACTTGAAATGTTAACTGTATCCCTCTCTGCAGATGCTGCCAGACCTGCTGAGTTTTTCCAAGTATTTTTGTTTTTGTTCTTTGATGGACTGAATAACCTACTCCTTATATTTCTGATGAACTACCACTCCCTTCGCCTCACCATTGGCAGCTGCACTTTGAACCACCTAACCCTTACACGCTGGCATTCCTTCATTTATCCTCTCTGTCTCCCCACCTCCTTCATTTAAGATATTGCTTAAATCCAATCTCCTTGATCAAACTTTAGCCGCTCCTCCTAATATCACCTTCTGTGGCTTGCTTTGGATTTTATTTGATTGTGTTTCTGTGAAGTCCTTTGGATATTTTTTCCACATTAAAGGCACTACATAAATGCAAATTATTGTTGCTGAGGGAGAAATGTTAATCTTATGTTTTTGAAAGTGCTCATTGTACTTACATTAAAGATTAAAAATTGTAGTGCCAATCCGTAATAGTTAAAATTCTAAAATGAAAATTGAATACTGAAAATATCAATCAGCTACTGAAAAGAGAAAAGACAGATTAGCTAGAAACTCTTTTAGAAAGTGAATAATTCTTAAAATGCAAATTCCCTTTTTAAACCATTTTTTTTTGTGATACAGTCTTGAGACCAGAGACTTAAAATGCGTGGTCAATAGGTCAAATTGTTCCTAACTACTTATAGTATGTAAAAGGTCTTGTTATTATTGGGCTAAAACACCTAACCCCGAATATACTTTGTGGAATTAAACAGGCCCTAATAGGTGTTAAAGCATTTGAAAAGGTTGATCTCATCCTGCAGGCAAATCTTTTAAAGGTGGTGCAATTTGTAAATTGAGGGAATTGCTGTATTTTGAAAAGACGTAAAAACAAAACTTGGAATTCTGGCTACAAAACTGGCCACACCCCCAGTTTGAAATAATCACCACTCTGAGCAACACCATAAAATAATTTAAAATATTACTTCTTCCTGGATTACCTCTTCATCAACTCTAAGGAAGCTAGTGGCAGATGGCAAGTACATGCAGGTAAATCTTTGATTCAATGTGATCTGTAGATTCTTTCCAAATAGTTTTCAGAGTCACTACCTTGTATCAACATGAAGATTTCTCCTTGCTCCCTTCAACTAATGTGTGTAGGCTGTTAGGTTGCGAAGATTGTGCATGATACAGCTAAACATTCCTTTATAAAAGCAAGATCAGTGTAAGTTATTTTATAAGTATGTGGGGTGTCTTTAAACTTGTCAAAATTAGCATTTACTGAGCAGTAAAAGCATCAAAATGGTATTGGTGACATAGTGGCTCATTAACAGTGACAATGGGCCTACTGCCACTTTCACAGGGACCCACCCCACTGGCAAAGTGCCTGTCAGTTTTAGTTGGTAGGTCCCTCTTCATATGCAAGTTGTCATGCTATGATGTACAGAAGACCCCAATTATCATTATAGGATAGAGCTGGTTGGACCGTGCACCGTACACGCTCTGAGGAGTTTCACTGGTGATAGAGCTGATGAGGGTCTCAAAAGGTAGGTTTAAGTTACCTGAATTATATTTAAATTATCCTCCGGACTCCACATAAGTAATTTGGGCTGCTCCTACATCGGATTTCCCCTTTCTTGTGAAGCAGAGAAGGACTGCCTGCTCATATTGGAGCAAGGTCAGTGCTTGTAGAAGAGGAAGAGGGGAAACTATAGCGGTAAAGGTTCTCTAGTTTCACTATGGGCTGATAGGCCTTCTGTGATGTTGCACACTGTGGGGGCGGCTGGAGTTTTTTAATTTCTGGCTATCTGATTCTTAAATGAAAAATAGGCAGCCACTAGTTGGAAAGTGACATTGGGTGGCTGGTGGGTACCATTATACTAATGCCCACCGAAACTGAAAATCAGTCCCTTGCATCCCAAGTTTTGGTAGCTGAGATATTCATGGCCTATCATTTCATAATGTTTGGGTTATTTGAAAGAAAATAATCTGTTAATTAAAAAAATCACAGCTGATTCAAAACTGGAAAAACGATTCAGCTTAAACGAGAAAGCAGGTTCTTTTTAGCAAGTGGATTAGTTTGCACCTTTGTGTTGACTCCCCAAACATTGCGATTCAGAGGTTTGCCCTGATGACTGATTATTCAAGTTATAGTTTATCTCTATTCCTTGTGTAAATATCATTGTCTTGCAGGAGCCATGGGAAGATTGGTTGTGAAATGGCAATGAGGCATTCTCTTTAACCTTTGAGTTTAAAAATATCAGTGACTGTTGGCAAAACATTGCACTAGTGAGGCCAAATTTCAAGGCATTTTACTTTGCATGTTTCTACCTTTCCTCAGTAGACCTACCCATCATACCAGGTTCAATTAAAATTCTTGGTTGAGCACAGCTAGGTGGTTACAACATTATCCCTTCACTCACAGAGCACAAACATTTCTTTTATTCATTCATGGGATGTGAGCATCACTGGCTAGGCCAACATTTATTGCTCATCCCTAATTGCCCCTGAGAAGGTGGTGATGAGCTGCCTTCTTGAACCACTGCAGTCCATGTGGTGTAAGTACACTCACAGTGCTGTTAGGGAGGGAGTTCCAGGATTTTGACCCAGCGACAGTGAAGGAATGGTGATATAGTTCCAAGTCAGGATGGTGTGTGACTTGGAGGGGAACTTCCAGGCAGTGGTGCTTCTATGTGTCTGCTGCCCTTGTCCTTCTAGATGGTAACGGTTGTGGGTTTGGAAGATGCTATCTAAGGAGCCTTGATGAGTTGCTGCAGTGCACCTTGTAGATGGTACACCTGCTGCCACTGTTCGTCGGCAGTGGAGGGAGTGAATGTTTGTGGATGGGGTGCCTATCAAGTAGACTGCTTTGTTCTGGATGATGTCAAGCTTCTTGAGTGTTGTTAGAACTGCACTCATCCAGGCAAGTGGACAGTATTCCATCACACTCCTGATCTGTGCCTTGTAGATGGTGGACAGGCTTTTGGGAGTCAGGAGGTGATTTACTTGCCGCAAGATTCACAGCCTCTGACCTGTTCTTGTAGCCACAGTATTTATATGGCTAGTCCAGTTAAATTTCTGGTCAATGGTAACCCTCAAGATGATGATAGTGGTCGATTCAACAATGGCAATGCCATTAAATGTCAAGAGGCAATGGTTAGATTCTCTCTTGCTGTGATGGTCATTGCCAGGCACTCGTATGGTGCAAATGTGACATAATACAACATGAATTGGTCAATGAGGTGGGTTATAAGGGGGCCCTTAAAGGAGAACATGGAGGTGCACAGGTGGAGAGTTAAGGAGGGAATTCCAGAGCAAGGGGCCATGGTGACCAACTATATTGGGGTGAAGTTACGGGGGAAGACACAGCGCCAGAATCAAAGGAATGGAGAAATCTTGAAGGTGGAGCCTTGTAGAGATGGAGGAGGTTAGTGAGGGGAGAGGGCATAAACGTTTTAATTGCAGGCATTAGGGACCAGGAGACAATACACATCAATAAGACATGAATGATGATCAAGGGGTGCTTGGTGTGGGATATGGGCATTGGTTAGGGGAATTTTATATGATCTGCAGTTTGCAGATTGAGGAGGGTGAGAAACCAGCTGGAGACCATTGGAGAAGCTGAGTATGAAGGTGACAATAGGATGGATGAGAGTTCCAACAACAGCTGGCATGAGCCAGCGCAGAAGTGGACGATATTATGGATGTGGAAGTAGGAAGCCTTTGTGATGGATGTGGGGTTGGAAGCTGAGCTTGGAATTGAATAGGATGAGAATGAAGATGAGAATGTTTTGGTTAAACCTGAGATAGTGGCCAAGTAGCAGAATGAAATTGGTGGCAAGGGTATGAAATGTTTAATTGGAGAAAATTTTGATTTATCTGTGACAGGCAAGTGGTCTGAAAGGACAGAAGTAATGGAGGGGGTGAGAGAGGTAGAGCTAGAGGTCATCAGCTTACTTATGGTACCTGACGCCAAACCATCAGATGATATTGACAAGGAACAGCATGTAGATGAGGAATTGGAGGGGGTCAAGGATCGGTCCTTTGTGGATTCCTGAGGTAACAGCATGGGTGAGAATAGGAGAAATTGCTGGCAATACTTTGACTTCGAATGGATATATAAGAACGGAACCCAAGGGAGGTCAGCCTCACTGAACTGGGAAAAGGATTAGGAGCATTGGATGAGAATGGTGAGGTTGACCATTTCAAATACTCAGCAGAAGTGGGGAAGGGGTATGGGGAAACAGAAGAGGCAGATGAATGGATGGTCTTGATCTAAATAACAAAGAAATCAATGAATTCCTTGCACTTGTAGTTGAAGATGAAGGGGAGAGGGTTTTAAGGAGACAGCTGGTATTGGAGGAAAGAAGCTGGGATTATCTTTGCTTTCCAGGATGATCCTGGAGTATAAAGCGGTTTAGACAAAGGAGCCTCAAGTCAGATAGGTAGAAAGAAAGACCTGTATTTATATAGCACCCATCATGTTGGCAGCATGTTCCAAAGTGGCTTACAGCCAACAAAGTACTTTTGAAATGTAGGCATTGTTGCAATGCAGGGAAATGCAGCAGCTAATGTGAGTGCAGCAAAGTATCACAGCCAGAAAGGAGATAAATGATCAGATAATCATTTTCCCAGTGAGATTGGTTGAGGAGTAAATATTAGCCAGGACACCTCCTCACTTTTCTTTGATTAGTGTCATTTGGCAGAATTTAGTTCACACCCCCCTCCCCCCGACTACCCCAGGAGCAGGCTAGGAAGTCAGCCATAGAATCGGGAGGGAAGGCAGGAGGTGGAGTGCCCTTTGCATTCCCCATCTCTCCCCAATTAAGTCAGGGGCAGACAGTCGAATACAACCTTCCCACTGGGAGCCAATTAATAGCCACTTACAGGCTTCATCCTGCTGCTGCTGGTATCCTATCAGGAGTTGTGATGGGGCTGGACGCCACGTGGGGTGGCCACCCTGTTAAAACTGGCAGCCTTCCTGTGGGTTCGAGTGGTGGGGACAGGGAAATTTGTGACCTACGGATGGCCCTTGGCAGCTAGGGCTGCCCCTGTGCCTACAACTTCATCCTCTGCCCTCCAAACAACCCGCAGGCTCCGAAGCCAACTCCACCTTCACTGGCCCGGGCCTCCAGTGGTGGCCAGAGGCACTGATGGAACTGAAGAGTTGTTGGCCCTCTGATTGGCAACAGCACTTGAGGGCAGAATCTTGGCCTTTAAAGGCTCAGCAATCGCTGTGCCATTAAATTTAGCCCATTGAATCTTTTACATCCACCTTTGAAGGCAGACAGGATTTTTGTTTGAAATCTCAATTGAAAGACAGCACACCCTACTGGGAAATGGTCTCTCAGTACTGCACTGAAGTGAGAATCTAGGCTATGTGCTAAATTTATGGAGTGGAGCTTGAACCCATGACTTCCTGGCACAGAAGCAAGAGTGTTGCCACTGATTCACAGCTAATAGCACTTGGTGATCCAACTAGATATGACAATGGATAGCTAAACCAGTTGTGCACCAAATACACTCAAATCTGCACCCTTTAAACTTGAGGCATTGAGGACAGGGGCCATAACTGGTATAGGAGAGAATAAAGTTTTAGTGGGAAGAAGACCATCCAAGATGGGAATGGGGTGAGGGTGTGCTTGAACAGGTTGACAATTGTAGAGGTACCATAATGATTGAAATAATTCTCAGAGGCCCAGCATCTTTTCTGTCATCTTGACTGAGGAACCCAGTTTGGTACCATCCTGAGATGTGTCCTTCTATCTTGGACTCTAGGAGTGGGACTTGGTTAGTAGATAGACTGTAGACATACTTTGGTATCTGCTTAACACTTGTTTTTTAGCACTACATCTAAACAAGTTACAGAGTAGGCACATTGCTTCTAGACATGATGTTCCTACCTCTCTCTAACACATGACTGACTGATGTCAGTAGTACATCATCATCTACATCATACATTAGCATACTCCATCTGTTAATCCTTTATACTACAGGTACCATTGACATAAAGAGAGGATTGGCATGTCCATAAGACCCCTGGAAGTTAATAAGCCAACCATTGAACTGTGATTCTTTATGATCTGGGACAATAGGTAATTTGTTAACTTATTTCAGTATCACAATAAGATCCCCTTTTGAAATGAAGTGGATAGCATGACTTTCATGTATGCCCTTCTTGTGTTGATCCTACCTTTTTGAAGGTTAACTGAGAAACATTTGATGGGATGAATCCAGGTACAATCATTAAACTGGATTTATTTCACTGGCAGCAAGTGAGCAACAAATTTCACTTAATAATCACATGGTACCACTTACCTGAACTGGGTTTCTTACTAAATTTACAAGTTTATAAAATATTATTTGTCACACTTAGTGTTGTATGATGTTGTGTGTGCCTGCATGCCACAGTAATGTAAAGGTGCCTGGCAGAGCAAGGCTTAATGTGGGACTGGAGCATAGCACCGCCCATGGTATGATGTATAGAGTCACATGGTAATAGACTCTGGGAGAAAAGCCTAGAGAGAATATTCTGGAACGAGCCTGCATGGAGACAACAGCTCCATGCATGACCATACTTTGGATCTGTAAATAGTTAAAGGTTAACACCAAATGGTTCATATTTAAATATACAAGTTTCAAGATCTCATCATTGAGGCATCTAAAGAACCCATAGTAAAACATGGTTGGCAGAGGTGGGATATCAGCGCCATCAGCATTGCACAACACCTAGGGCAGGATTTTTCCCTTGGCGTGTGGGATTAGTCGGGGTGGGCGGCAGTGGTCGGGAAGCTGACCGCTGCCCGTGATTGGCAGTGCTCCACAATTTTATGCGGGCAGGCCAATTAAGGCCTGCCCAGCATGACATGCGGCCTGGGAGTGAGTGCAAAGGGGTGGGCGGGGGCGGGGGCATGATGTCCGCCGGGTCCAATGGCAACCCGGTGGCTGATTCAAATGCGGACTCGACAGCCCCTGGAAAGCTGCCACCAAAGGGCAAGGAAGTCTTGTGAATGGAAACCATCGCAGGTTTCCTCCCACCCACGGCAGGTGGGAGGGCAGGCCTGCGGGGTAGTCAGCCCCGCGTTTCTCGGATGAGTGCCACGCAGCCCTCCTGGAGGAGGTGGCAGCGAGGAGAGAAACCCTTGTCCCCAGGGACGGGAGGAAGAGGCCCCCCCCATCTCACCAAAAAAGCCTGGAAGGTGGTGGTATCCAGGGTCAGCAGCCACGATGGGGTGAGACTCACATGGGTGCAAGCAACGATCTCCTGTGATCAGGAAGGGTGAGTTCCGTTTGGCATGGGACACTTTGCAGAACAGTTAAGAGCTGCCTATCCCTCGTGGACCTCAGAGGTGTTAGAGTGTGAGTGGCAAATGTCAGTGAGGCAGGAGCTGGCCAAGGGGGTGAGCCCTGGCTGCTTGGATTGAGTGCCTTGTGGCTCCAGGGTCGCGAATCGGTTGAGCCCTGCAAGGTGTTCCTCAGGTAGGATTGGCCAGGCTGTAATGATGCTGCAGGCAGCTCCTCTGCCCTTTCAGGAGGAAACATCCCATAACAATGCTGAGAGATTGCAGACTGGCAGGGAACCCCCACACCTCCTTATCCTCACGCGATACGAGCAGGAGGCCCTGGAGCTGGAGAGGCGCCATGCACCTTGGTCAAGCGGCTGCGGTGAGATTGGGGTGCCAGAGGAAGGTAAGTGCACTGAGGTGAGAATGTCGGTTATTCCAACCATTCCAGTGTTGTCTCTATATTGATGTGAGCCTCGAACCTGGAATCCACGTTGATAATCGAAAGGCGAGGGCACCATGATGCATATCTGTCTCATCAGGGTGCCAGGCATGCACAGTGACAGTGTCATGATTTAAATTAATGACATGTCCTTCTTCTCCCTTTTAGACTCACCAGCAGCCATTCGTTATGAGGAACCTGAAGGCCCACCTCGGACCCCTGAGGACACCATGCTCACCACACACCTGCATCACACCCTCTCTGTCAAGCAGGCACCAGCGCAGATACCAGCACCATAACATCGCCGTCTAGTCTATCGATGCACAATGGTGAGGGCACTTCACACTTTCTTGAGGTGCAGGTGGAGGCAGAAAGTGCCCAGGGCACCGGCAGTCAGAGGACTCCTGGGGACCAGGAAAATGCTCAGTCAATGTCTGATGATGTGCCTGTGGAGTTGCCCATGAGGCAACAGATGCTGGATGTCCAACAGGGTGTGCGGGAGGATCTGGCAGAGATCCATGAGGGTATGCGTGCCATGGTGTCTGTTGTGGAGGAGTCCCTGCAGAGCATAAGCATTGTGATGACCCTCATGGCCAAGCGCAATGCCTCCTCCATGGAGAGAGTGACAACTCTCATGGAGATGCTCCTCCAGGGACTCAATCCGGGATTCCTGGGGACCTGCAAGCTCTCACACGGCAATGACCTCAGCCGGCCAGTGTCAGTGTGGGAGATGGATGAGGCACCCAGTATCCCAGCTAGGTGCCCGTCCACCTATGGAGGTCCAAAGCGACCTGATGTTGGCGCACAAGCTGCCTGTTGTCTCTGCTAACTCCTCTCAGGGCGCTCCGGATGACAGCAGCAGCTCCTCCACTCCTCTGTAAGTGACCGTGGCATCTGCTGAGGCTGCGGCGACTGGGAGATGCCAGCCGTGGTACTGGCTGCTCCCTCCCAGGCGGGGCCAGCACAGGCTCCATGGGCTAGAGGACGCCTGCCATGGTCATCAAGGCCAACAAGACAGCAGAGTGAGCAGGCTGCCTCCAATGCCGGTGCCAGTGATGGGGGAGCTCCTAGACGTAGCACCCGCAAGTGAAAACGTAAAACACCTTAAGCACAACACGGCCTTATCATGGGTGATATTTGGTTCCCCCAT
Organism: Cetorhinus maximus; assembly: GCF_964194155.1. Lineage (NCBI taxonomy): Eukaryota > Metazoa > Chordata > Chondrichthyes > Lamniformes > Cetorhinidae > Cetorhinus > Cetorhinus maximus. The sequence continues at coordinate 35,662,563 of NC_135895.1, forward strand.
TTTTGTTTTCTTTTTTTAATGGTGTGATGGGAAACACCAGTTAATGTTAATTTCTGCAATGTTTCACATTCACAAGTAAATGAGATGTTACTTTGTGCAACTGGCCTCTGTATGCTTCATTTGTTCTGTAGGTGCAGGGAAGGCCATGATGTTATGATGGACGTGTGTCTCCTGTAACTTTTTTGCAATGGCACATAATGTCTTTTGTTGACCAGGGAACTGGTCCTGTCAGGGTTCGAGTATGGAGCCTGCAGCCCTGGCATGTGGTGGTGGTTTTTATTTGGTAGTCTAGCTGAAGGAGCATTGGATCAAAGTGCCCCGGGTGTTCCTGCCTCCCTGGAGGTTACCCAGCGTTCTCCTCACCGTGCTTGCCCTCGGACTCACCACTGGACTCATCATCAGTGGCCTGTGCAGCTGCGTCAAGATCCTCTTCCTCCAGTGGGTCCCCCCTTGCCAGTGTCAGATTGCGGAGAGTGCAGCATGCATACACTGTCAGTGACACCTGCTCTGGGGGGTATTGCAGTGTGCCCCCTGAATGGTCCAGGCATCAGAAGCGCATCTTGAGAAGACTGATGGCTCTCTCTACCACAGCCCTTGTGGTGCCCTGGCTCCTATTGTACCACTGCTCAGCTTCTGTTCTTGGATGGCAGGGAGGCATCATGAGCCACCTTGTCACCCAGCAGCCAACCATCCAATCGGGCTGGAGCACTGAAGAGCCCCAGCACCCAGGAGTGTCTCAGAATGTAAGACTCATGGGAGCTGCCAGGGTACCTTGCACAGACTTGCAGAATCACACACTATCTGCATGTTCATGGAGTGGAATCCCTTCCTGTTGACAAAGGCACCCGGCTGACCCGCTGGTGCCTTGATGACCACATGTGTGCAGTCGATTGCACCCCGGATGCGGGGGAACCCAGCGATCAGTGTGAAGCCTCTGGCTCGCTGTGCCTGACTGGCCTCGCCCATGCGATAATGAATGAAAGTCAATACCCGCCCGAACAGAGCTTCTGTCACCAGTTTGACGCAACTGTGGACAGCTGATTGTGAAACTCCACACAGATCCCCCACTGAATCCTGGAAAGAGCCGGAGGCATAGAAGTTGAGGGCCACTGTGACCTTCAGCGCCACTGGCATGGGATGTCCACCCACACAGTCGGAGCTGATCTCAGGGCCGATCCTCTGACAGATGGAGGTCACTGTGTCCCTTGAGAGGTGGAGCCTCTTTTAGCATTGCACCTCAGACATATTGAGGTAGCTGCATCGCCGCCTGTAAACCCTAGCAACAGGATAGTGGCATCTTCTGTGGCTCCTTCCGCCTTGGACTACCCACTGGCCCTGCACCCCTTGTGTCTGTACCTCTCCTCCCACAGGTTGCACCCCTGGAAGCTGAATAGGGACTCCTGGCTTCCTCTCCCTTCTGCCCCTCTCTTCCTCCTCAGAGGAGGTGCCTCCAGCGGAGACCACAATCCCCATTACCAGGGTAAGGGAAGGCTGTCCGAGACCTGGAAGACCCCATGCAGGGTGAATCTTCTGGGGGCCTGGAAAACAACACTGAGCCCTGAACTGAAGCCTCTAAATTCTCTGAATGCAGCTTTGAAGTGAGATGAAGCTGCCCTGTTCACAGAAGCAACCAGCAGCAAGTGATATCCTGCACTCCTCACTAATCGCTTTGACAAGGCCACTGACCCCTCTTATCCTGTCCATGGATGGGGTTTAGCTAATTGTGGCCTGCCCACCTGCCCATTTTGCCCATGCGATGGCCTAAAAATCACACGAGCTGCATAAAGTCGGAGACAATTAGTGTGTCAAGGGCCTTAACTGGCCACTTAATTAATGGCGGGCGTGCCTCCATTTCCATCGCGCGCCCACCTAGCGAAATATAACGAGAGTGAATGTTGACGTCAGCAGGTTCGGCCAACGTCAACACGCTTTGACGCTCAAGCGGGTCCAGTGCTCACCCATCCACCAAGCTAAAAATTCTGCCCCTGGTATACATGTATTCAATTTGTGCGGTAATACTAATCTCCTTTGCTGTGCTTCTCACTGACTTACAACTGGAGACTGGTATAAAAGGATTGCATGTGTACAAAAGGAGTTAAATGCGATAGAATCCCAGGAACATAATTTATTAGTCTTATTTGTTGACAGTGCAAAAGGATATCCATGTGATAGCAAATTCTTTGAGGATTTCAGTTCAGTCATTTGCTTATCAAAACAGACACGTGAAAGCCAATGGAGAGCATGGGACAACAATTCAACAGCCAGGACAAGTCACCGTATGGGAGTGGCATGGGAGTGGCAATGATGCAGAAATTATCATTAAAATAAATCCAAAAATATGGAAGAGGGCAAGCAGCTCTCTGTTTCATCAGCCCAAAACCATGACTGCTCTGAATAAAGATGAGCTACACCTGCTGTCAGCACTGAAAGAAAGACTTGCTTCTTCCCACTGTGATAAAAGCAAAGCTATCAGTTGAAGAGTGCCACTCATGCTTAGTTTGTAAATGTGTCATGATTAATACTTTTAAGGCTTATTTAATCATGGCAGGTGTGCGGTTTGAGAATACCCTCATAACTGTTCCATCATCAGAATTATTTAGTTTTATAAAAGTATACTCGTTGCAGAGAGGAGTATCACAGGTGGCTTTAGTTGCATTACAGAAATATGATTCTGGTCAAGCAGTTTTGATGTGAGACTGAAATTTGGCATCTGGGCAAGATGCTCAAAGCTCATGAGCGCCCAATAATCCCAGAAAGCAGTCAATGTGCTCAGGCGAGGAAGGCAGGGGAGAAATAAAATCAGACCAGTATATACAGACAAAATGTCATTAGAAAAGATAAGTGCTTGATGGCCGGCACGGACACAATGGGTCAAAGGGCCTGTTTCGGTGCTGTATAACTCTATGACTCTTTGAGAACCCATTTCGAGTTAGTAAACATATATTCCAGACATTTCTTTGTTTGTTGAGAGTACCATCTGAGATGGGATCATATGCTGCTGATTGATGAGGAGTTCCACAATAACGATGGGCACTAGACAGCACTATACTGGAAATGGAGGGTTCAGACTGCCACTAAAAAGATAAGCATCCATTACATTTTAGCCTTACTTCAGTTGTGAGCTTGGTTTGATGATTCCTTAGAACTTCAACGGTGTTGCCTCCATGTAATGGAGAGTGGCATTGATATGTTGTTGAGAAAGAAGGTGTGAAGGTTAATCTATCACATGTTACAAAGCTTAGTGTCCTCGACAGATTTGTTAGAATCTGGTATTCTGCCAAATAAAATGTTAATCAAGTCCTTTTCATTGCCCAAAAACAAAATAATACCAAATTTAAAAAAATTCATTCATAGGCTATGGGCATTGCTGGCTAGGCCAGCATTTATTGCCCATCCCTAATTACCCTTGTTCAGAGGGCATTTAAGAGCCAACCACATTGCTCTGGGTCTGGAGTCACATGGTGGCCATACCAGGTGTGGACAGCAGATTTCCTTCCCTGAAGGACATTAGTGAACCAGTGGGTTTTTACAACAATTGACAATGGTTTCATGGTCATCATTAGACTTTTAATTCCAGATTTTTAATTTACTTTTAACCAGATGTTAAGACTTCCCTTTTGATCTTAAGTACTGCTGTGTACTTAAAACATGAACAGCTTTTATCATCCTATATGAAGAAACACATTTTGTCCAAAGCATGTCAAGTGCATTTAACATGTTTGAATTGTCTTACACCTTCCCTTGCCTGAATATTTTTCAAACCTAACAACAAGCCTAATTTATTTGAAGTGAATTTGCTGATGTCTGATGAAGAAAGCTTTACCTTTTTGGAGTAATCGGTTTGTCTTAATGCAATCGGTTCATATATTGATTGTAACCTGGAAATTACTTAATGCAATATTAGAGTCCATTGTTTAACATAAGAGCATGAGAGTTAGGGGGGAGGTGGTAGCATAGTGGTATTGTCACTGGACTAGTATTCTAGAGACTGAGTGTAATGCTCTAGGGAACCTGGGTTCAAATCCTACCATGGCAAATGGTGGAATTTGATAAAAATCTGGAATTAAAAAGTCTAATGACAATTGTCATTAAAATCATCTGGTTCACTATCTCCTTTGTAGACCCATAGCAATGTGGTTGATTCTTAAATGAGCAAGGGCCATTAGGCAATAAATGCTGGCCCAGCCAGTGACACCCACATCCCATGAATGCATAAAAAAGACAGGAAGCTGCTCTGCCATTCAATAAGATCATGGCTGATCTGATTGTGGCCTTCACTCCACTTTCTTGCCTTCGTTTACAAACTCCTTTGTCGATCAAAAATCTGCCAAACTCAGCCTTGACCCAGCATCGACTATGAAGAAGAGAATTCCAAAGAAATTCCTCCTTAAATGGGAGATCCCTTATTTTGAAACTGTCCCCAGTTCTAGACTCCCAGGAGGGGAAACATCCTCTCAGCATCTACCCTGTCACTCCCACTTTGAATCTTATATGACCTGTTAATGTCACATGACCTGTTAATGCCTCTGTTCAAATACAGTATTAGGTTTTCATTTATTAGGAGGAGGTGATGGTGTAGTGGCAATGTCACTAGGCTAGTAATCCAGTGACCTAGGGTAATTCTCCAGGGACCTGGGTTCAAATCCTGCCACAGCAGGTGGTGGAATTTGAATTCAGTAAAAATCTGGAATTAAAAGCCTAATGATGACTATTAATCAATTGTAAAAGCCCATATGATTCATTAGTGTCCTTTATGGAAGGAAATCTGCTGTCCTTACCATGTGACTCCAGACCCATTTGACATGGTTGACTCTTATAATGCCCCCTGAACTAGGGGAGCTTGGATTGGGTAATAAATGCTGACCTGGCCAGTGATGCCCATATTTCATGAATGAATAATAATTTTTTAAAAATTAACATTGCACACTAATTTCTAACCTCTGTTTCTGCACAAATAACCTTTTGAGATTTTCCTGCAACTGAGTTCCAAAGATAATTGGATCTGAGAACACATTTACATAGGTGTTGATAACATTAAGAATTTGTGAGTTTGTTGCTAGAAATGCCAGAGCTGGAAAATCAATAATTTTTGTACTTCCTGTACCCTGGGTCAGCATCAATTATTTTCTGTGTAAGTATAGCTATCTCCACACTAGTCCAACAATGGGAATGATTTACTGTAGCTCCTATATATTGGTGACAGTTAAATCATAAATGCTTTCTAAAAGAAAGGCTTCATGTTTTCATTGGAAGTACACATAAGAGAAATATTCTTGAAATATTTACAATGAGGTTAACAGATGGCGACTGGAACTGATGAAGGGTCACCAACCTGAAAAGTTGGCCAGAATTTTGTGCGCCCTCCCCAGCACCAGCAGACTGGAAGGTTGATGGGTGGGGAGGGGGAAGGCCGGGTGGCACGATGGGTGACTTCATGCTGGTTATCTACCCACCTGTGCTGGAATTTTACCAGTGACAGGGCAGATGTTGGGCAGTCTGCCCACCCATGGGCCAATTGAGGCCCTTCAGTGGCTTATTAATCACCAATGAAGGATCTCCTCCTGCCGTTGCTGGTATTTTACCAGTGGTGGGGGTTCCCACGGCATGTGGCGAGGCTGCCAGTTAAATCCTTGCGGCTGACAGTGGGTTGGGGGGTGCGTCCTCTTCAGGCACCCTTTGGCCAATGGAGGGACACCCACAACGATGACCCCTGCCTCCACTTGATCCCCCCACCCCGACCACCCAATTGCGACACCTCACCTCTTTGCCGGTAACTGTCTGATTGGCCCCGGTGAAACTGCCCCACTTACCTCGATGTCGGGCCTTTAGCGTCAATCCTCATGGAGGACTGGCTGCAGTTCCCAGCTGTGGCCACCATTTCAGGCGGTGGTGCTGGGACTGGAGAGTGTCGGCCATATGTTTCTCTCTCTACTGCTGCCAAACCTGCTGAGTAATTCCAGCATTTTCTGTCTTGAAAAATGTTTTAGATTAAATATGCTTTTTAACGGGGAAACATTTTTGAAACGGTGTTTTATTCCTCACACCCTTTATGTTACCTGCCTATTTGAATTACTACAAGTAATCAGTTTCATCAGTTTTGCTGACCTTCTGTTTATTGCTGCAATCAACACAAATTTCTAGGAAACTAAGCTTATAGAATGTTGCTCCCTTGCTATCGTCCAGTTCTATTAATACAAGTGGCAGGCAATAAAATATGGGTACCCACATGGGCCCCAGTTATGCCTGTCTCTTTATGGGGTATGTGGAACATTCCTTGTTCCAGTCCTACTCCGGCCCCCTCCCACAACTCTTTCTCCAGTACATCGATGACTGCTTCGGTGCTGCTTCATGCTCTCGTCTGGACCTGGAAAAAGTTATTAATTTTGCTTCCAATTTCCACCCCTCCATCATTTTCACATGGTCCATCTCTGACACTTCCCTTCCTTGACCTCTCAGTCTCAATTTCTGGTGATAGACTGTCCACCAATATTCATTACAAGCCTACCGACTCCCACAGCTACCTTGACTACAGCTCCTCACACCCCGCTTCCTGTAAGGACTCCATTCCATTCTCTCAGTTCCTTCGCCTCCGTCGCATCTGTTCTGATGATGCCACTTTCAAAAACAGTTCCTCTGACATGTCTTCCTTCTTCCTTAACCGAGGTTTTCCACCCACGGTGGTTGACAGGGCCCTCAACCATGTCCGGCCCATCTCCCGCGCATCCGCCCTCACACCTTCCTCTACCTCCCAGAAACATGATAGGGTCCCCCTTGTCCTTACTTATCACCCCACCAGCCTCCCCATTCAAAGGATCATCCTCCGCCATTTCCGCCAACTCCAGCATGATGCCACCACCAAACACATCTTCTCTTCACCCCCCCGGCGGCATTCCGCAAGGATCATTCCCTCCAGGACACCCTGGTCCACTCCTCCATCACCCCCTACACCTCAACCCCCTCCCACGGCACCTTCCCATGCAACCGCAGAAGGTGCAACACCTGCCCCTTTACTTCCCCTCTCCTCACCGTCCAAGGGACCAAACATTCCTTTCAAGTGAGGCAGCATTTCACTTGCGCTTCCCTCCATTTAGTCTACTGTATTCGCTGCTCCCAATGCGGTTTCCTCTACACTGGAGAGACCAAACACAGACTGGGTGACCGCTTTGCAGAACACCTTCGGTCTTTCTGCAAGCATGACCCAGACCTCCCTGTCGCTTGCCATTTTAACACTCCACCCTGCTCTCATGCCCACATGTCCGTCCTTGGCTTGCTGCAATGTTCCAGTGACGCTCAACGCAAGCTGGATGAACAGCACCTCATCTTCCGACTAGGTACTTTACAGCCTTCCGGAATGAATATTGAGTTCAACAACTTTAGAACATGAACTCTCTCCTCCATCCCCACCCCCTTTCCGATCCCCCTTTTTTCCAATAATTTATATAGATTTTTCTTTACCCACCTATTTCCATTATTTTTAAATGTATTTCCATCCATTGTTTTATCTCTACCTTTTAGCCTATTTCGATCCCTTCCCCCCCATCCCACCCCCACTAGGACTATCTGTACCTTGCTCATCCTGCTTTCTACCCTTAATTTCACCTATTAGCACATTTCTTAGCTAATATCACCACTGTCAACACCTCTTTGTCCTTTTGCCTATGATATCTTTTGGCAATCTCCACCTACCACTGGCCCTCTATCCAGCTCTACTTGTCCCACCCCGCCCCCCCACCTCCCCTTAAACCAGCTTATATTTCACCTCTCTTCTATTTTTCCTTAGTTCTGTTGAAGAGTCAACGGACTCGAAGAGTTAACTGTGTTCCTCTCCGCAGATGCTGTCAGACCTGCTGAATTTTTCCAGGTATTTTTATTTTTGTCTTTGTTTTGGATTTCCAGCATCTGCAGTTTTTTGCTTTTAACAAAATATGGGAATACCTGTGGCCATTATCCCACAAACATTTATGATTATTAAAGCATGAATATTATTCAAGTAGAAGGACAAATTTTCCTCTTCTCCTGCACTGTTCGACGAACAGAGGCAGCATCTGTGAAGTGCACTGCAAGAGATTTGCATGGCTCAAAGTCCATAAACAGGGAATGAAATAAGTGAACTAGTTAATATGTTAGGTGGTGTTGGTTGAGGAACAAAATGTTGGCTATGAAACCAGGAGAATGCCCCCGCTCTTCAAATAGTGCCATAGGATCTTTTACATCTGTGTAAACAACAGGATGTCCGTTTATTGGCTCATCTGAAACACAACATCCCTGACAATGGAGTATTCCCTCAATACAAGTGTTATGATAATGGCTTGAAATGTTCTGTCCCAGAGACTAAACTGCTACCAACCAGATTAGTCAAACCCGCATATTAGCAAGTGTAGTAATCTGATATGTAATATACCTTTAAGACAAGTATTGTAAGGTAAGGTCACATGACCTCAAAATCCAATTTTAAAAGAGTAGCGCGGGGCACCTCTATGTAGGAGAGTCTTGAGTTAGTCACTGATGAGTGAAGACAGAGTTTTATGTTGTGAGCACACAAGTGTAGCTGCAGAGTTTAGTTTGTAAATGAACAGCATGTGTTTATTCCAACAACGATCTCCGGATGTTCTCTGTCTTTGTACCAACTCGGTCACCCTGAAACAAGCATGCAGCCTGGATCCTTTAGCACCAACAAACCAAGAGTATTAGATCCAACAAACTGGTGACGAGGGTAAAAGCACGAAAACCCACAGCAAAAAGGAGGTTAAAAAAACGAGGAAAAACGAAGGAATCCAGAAGAACCGAAATCGGGCCGTACCTCACATGGTAGCCATAAGTAAAAGAAAATTTCCTTCTGAATGTCGAAGTGACCCCCTCAGAGCATGTCGCAATTTGGATGAGCGGAGCCTTTCGATCCAACCACAGATGACTGGTCTCACTATATTGAACACTTTGCGTTCTTCTTCCAGGTGAACGACATTGCGGGGGAGGGGAAGAGGTGCACGATCCTTCTGTCCACGTATGGGAGTAAGACACACGGACTAATTTGAAATCTGTTGGCGTCCAGTGCCCCAGACTCAAAAGGTTTTGATGATTTAGTGAACTTCGTAAAGGACCATTGCCAGCTCAAGCCGTAGGTGACGATGCAAAGACTTAACAAGAAATACAACTATGGGGGAGACAGTCGCTTGTTATGTGATAAGTCTGAAGCACTTAACTGAATATTGCAAGTTTGGTGCTTCTATTAATGATATGCTTAGAGATCGTTTGGTGTGCGGTATAAATGAAAATGCGATTCAGAAGAGATTGTTGGCTGAAACAAATCTAGATTTTCATAAGGCATTGGAAATTGCTTTTGCAATGGAAGGTGCAGCGCGAGACTCAGAAGCCAGTCGAGGAGTGCAAAATTACACTGTTCTCCATGTTGGGCAGGGAGACTCAACCAAAAAGAGCGCAAAAGTGCAGAGCTTTGTTCCGAAGCGGGAACAGCCACTGCCAGCAGACAGATTAAAAGGGAAAACTTAGCAGCAAAAACATGGCATAATAGTAACAGAGGTGGAAGCAGATAACCCTGTACTGAAAAATCGTATAAAAAGATTGAATGTTTCTTCAGCTATTGAAATGGACACCTCATGAGATATTGTAAAGATAGACTTTCAGATAAAAGCAAAAACTCAATGTGATAAACAGTGTTTAAAAGCCTGAAGTAATAGATGCTGATATCTATTCGCTGTTTAATTTAAAGGTAGGAAGAACGAAGCCTATCCAGGTCACCATGAGCGTGAATGCGAAGCCTCTCAGAATGGAAGTGGATACCAGAGCAGCCACTGCTGCGATTGGTGAGCATACGTTGAAACACCTGAACCATGGAGTTGAATTTAGAAGAAACTGATGAAAAATTAAAAACTTATATGGGAGAAGACATACAATTCAAGGGCATATGTAAAGTCACAGTAAACTCTGAAGGTCAAACAGTGAGATTACCCTTGGTGTTATTAGCAGGTGTGGGACCTAGTCTCCTTGGACGAAACTGGCTGAAAGAAATTAAATTGGAACGGACTGAAATCTTCCAAATGTGAACTAATGGGTTATCAGTGCTACTACAAAAATATGCCTCAGTTTTCAAGGAAGAACTTGGAAAAGTTGAAGGGCTACAAGTAAACATTCATGAAGATCCAAAGGCAACACCAAGATTCATGAAGGCAAGACCAGTACCTTATGCAATGCGGGATAAGGTAGATGCCAAACTGGACAGATTAGAAAAAATGGGAATGATACAAACAGTGCAGTTTTCAGAGTGGGCAGTACCAATTGTACCTATTCTCAAACCTGATCAAAGCGTTCAAATATGTGGGGACTATAAATTAACAGTCAATAAAGTGGCACAATTGGATAGACACTCCATACCTAAAAATGGAGATTTATACGCTAAACTGGCAGGTGGAAAGGCCTACATGAAGTTAGATATGAGTCATGCCTCCCAACAATTGGAATTAGAGAAGGAATCCCAGAAGCTGGTCACCATAAATATACGTAAGGGATTGTGTCAATATACCTGTTTACCTTTTGGCGTATCTTCTGCTTGCGCCATATTCCAAAGAACCATGGAAAGTTTACTAACAGAGATTGGCGCATGTTTTAGTTTATTTGGATGACGTCCTAGTGACTGGACTCACTGAAAAGGAACATTTGATGAACATGAAAGAAGTTCTGAAATGTTTTTTGCAGGCTGCAGTGAGATTGAAAAAGGAAAAATGCACATTCCAGGCAAAAGAGGTAACTTAGCTAGGCCACAAGGTAGATTCGCAAGGCCTACATCTGGTTGAAGAAAAAGTGAAAGCCATTAAAGAAGTCCCAGGACCAAGGAATACATCTGACCTGAAATCATTCTTGGGGCTGATCTATTACTATGGATGTTTCTTGCCTAATTTGTCGACAGAACTGGTGCCACTGTATTACTGCCCAAGAAAAACCAGAGATGGCCATGACAAACACCACAAGAAGAAAGTTTCAAGAAAGTGAGACAGTTGCTACAATCTTCTACACTGCTAGTACATTTTGACCCAAAGAGTTGATATTGACGTGCGACACATCACCTTATGGAGTGGAAGCAGTGCTTTCCCATCGAATGGATGATGGATCAGAATGACCTATAGGATAGATGTCGAGAACACTTAGTACTGCAGAGAAAAAGTACTCACAAATTGAAAAAGAAGGCCTAGCATTCAATTTCGGTGTTAGGAAGTTTCATCAATATATACACGGCCATCATTTTAATATCGTAATGGACCTTAAGCCATTATTAGGGCTATTCTGTGAAGACAAGGTTATACCTCCTATAGCCTCAGCAAGAGTACAAAGATGGGCATTGATCTTGGCAGCATATGAGTATATTTTTATTCATAGGCCTGGAAGTCAAATTGCAAATGCAGATGTGCTCAGTTGTTTACCATTGCATGTAAAAGACAAGGATGTTCCAATTCCTTAGGAATTTGTCTTGTTGTTGAACTCCCTGGACTCATCACTGATGTGTGCAGAACAAATTAAAGATTGGTCGAACCAAGATGCAGTCTTATCTAAAGTGAAAATCAAGTTTTTTATGGTTGGTCACAAATACAAGTCTGATGAAATGAAACCGTATTTCCAGAGGAGATACGAGATAACCTACCGAAAAGGTGTTTTATTACGGGGAGCTCGAGTGATCGTTCCTCCAAAAGGATGAAAGCCATTGTTATCTGAACTTCACAGTGCACATCCTGGAAATTTGAAAATGAAGGCAATAGTACGTAGCTATATGTGGTGGCCGGGAATGGATGAAGAAATAGAAAACTTGGTGAGAAGCTATACGCAGTGTCAACAAGAACAAAGATTACCTGCAGCAGCCCTGTTACATCCCTGGGAGTGGTCAGGAAGGCCATGGGTACGAGTACACATCGACTATGTGGGATTTTTTATGGGAACAAAGTTTCTCCTTATCATAGGCTCTCATTCAAAATGGATGGATATATACAAAGTGAGGTCACCTACATCTTCTGTGACAATAGACAAGCTATGTCAAAGCTTGGCCATAAATGGATTACCTGAAGTGCTAGTATCAGATAATGGAACAGTATTCACAAGTGCTGAATTTAACCAATTTACAAGCTTCAATGGTATTATTCGTGTGAAAACATTTCCATTCCACCTTCTTCAAACGGACTCGCCAAGAGAGCAGTTTAGTCGTTCAAATCTGGTACGAAGAATTACCTGGAGACTTGAAAGCGACTAAATTAGCACGATCCCTTTCCATTATAGAACCCCCCCTCTCATTCAACAGAACAAAGAAAGAAAGAAAGAACAAAGAAAAGTACAGCACAGGAACAGGCCCTTCGGCCCTCCAAGCCTGCGCCGATCATATTGCCTGTCAAACTAAAACATTTTGCACTTCTGGGGTCCGTATCCCTCTATTTCCATCCTATTCATGTATTTGTCAAGCTGCCTCTTAAACACCATTATCGTACCTGCTTCCACCACCTCATCTGGCAGCGAATTCCAGACACTCACTACCCTCTGCGTAAAAAACTTGCCCCGCACATCTCCTCTAAAGTTTTCTCCTCTCACCTTAAATCTATGTCCCCTAGTAATTGACTCTTCCACCCTGGGAAAAAGCTTCTGATTATCTAGTCTGTCCATGCCGCTCATAATTTTGTAAACTTCTATCAAGTTGCCCCTCAATCTCCGTCGCTCTAATGAGAACAATTCGAGTTTCTCCAACTTCTCCTCATAGCTAATAACCTCCAGACCAGGCAGCATACTGGTAAACCTCCTCTGCACCTCTCCAATGCCTCCATATCCTTCTGGTAGTGTGGTGACCAGAATTGCACGCAATATTCCAAGTGTGGCCTAACCAAGGTTCTATACAGCTGCAGCATGACTTCCCAACTTTTATATTCAATACCCCTGCCGATGAAGGCAAGCATGCCATATGCCTTCCTGACTACCTTATCCACCTGCGACAGCAGGTGTCACACCTGCAGAATTGTCGATAAAGTCCCGTCTCTGGTCGAGACTGAGCCTAATCATGCCAAACTTGGGGGAGAAGGTAGTAATAAGGCAAGAAAGTCAGAAAATGGGACATGATTGTCTCAGTCGGGACAGAACATTTAATGTAGGAGAGAAGGTATTGTGAAAAATTTTAGCGAAGGACCGGCATGGTTGTTCGGTGAAATAAGTGCCGTCATGGGACCTCTTTCCTACCATGTGAGAGTCAGTGATCGAGTAGTAGGAGACACATGGATCACATACAAAGTGGAGAAGCCAAATATTCATAAGTAGTTCCATCAGTGCTCGAGATTGAATCAACACCTCCTGTTGAAAGAACTCCGCCAAGTACAAATGTTTTTGAAGGGCCGTCTGTACCTGAAGGAGTCGAAAAAATACATTTACAGGTACCTGCTGTAGAACCAGAAGCTCAGGCGACTTCAGTAAGGGAGGTCCCAAAGCAAACTTCAGAAGCTGTAGAGCTGAGATGTTCTACAGGCATAAAGAAACCCCCAGAGAGACTGGCTTTGTAAATAATTGATCTGTGTAAATAAATTGATAGATTAAAAAATTGTAAAATGTATTTTTCAGTAAAGGGGAAGGAATGTAATAATCTGATATGTAATATACCTTTAAATATTGTAATGTAAGGTCACATGACCTCAATATCCAATAGTAGAGTAGCGTGGGCTACCTCTATGTGGGAGAGTCTTGAGTTAGTCACTGATGAGTGAAGACAGAGTTTTATGTTTTGAGCACACAAGTGTAGCTGCAGAGTTTAGATTGTAAATTAACAGCATGTATTTATTCTAACAACAATCTCCGGATGTTCTCTGTCTCCGTACCAACTCGGTCACCCAGAAACAAGCGTGCAACTCGAATCCTTTAGCCCCTACAAACCAAGGGCATTGGATCCAACAGCAAGGCTGAAGGCTTGCATCTTTACTCATGCCCTCCTCTCCAGAGGCCCAGCAGTGAAGTAAGAGACCCTTATAACTGGTCTTAAACAAGAGATTATTGGACAAAGGCTTTCCTGTTGCATGGAGATTACAAATTAAGTTTGGGATTTGGGATTTGGGGTAGGGAAAGAGATTACAAACTGTCAGATTGGAACATGAGAAATTCCAGCCTGAGGACCAGATGATCCTGTTCCATGGGCCTAGTGCTAATCTATATGCCTCTTCCAGAAATTATTTACAGCTTTCCCTGCTGTTTTCCAAACTCCCTACTTTTGTAACATCTGCAAATTTCGTGATTATGGTCACTATACTCAAGTCCAAGTCATGTGTAAATACCAAGAATAAAATTGGACCAAGTACTTTAACTCCTGCTGGGGTACACTACTTCCATCTCTTCTCCAGTCTAAGCTACATTAATTTACTGCCAGCCCTTTTTTGTCTGCCTGTTAACTAACTTTCTATTCATGCTGCTACATTTCATCTCATACTATCCTTGCATTTTTCTAGCAAGGTTTTTGTGATATGCCTTATGCATCTTCTAAAATCCATGCACACTGCACCTATAGCACTTCCTCTATCTACCCAATCAGTTACTTTCTCAAACAATCCTATCAAATTGGTCAATTGAGTCTGGCTTACCTTGATGTACTGGCAAGGATAGTTAGAGGTTAAATCAGCTGCAGAGCCACTATAAGGATTCTGATTCAAATGAACACTTACCAAACTTCTCAACATTCACTTTATTTGTTCTTCCATCTGAAGAGTGACCAGGGCACATGTCAGTTGTGGTCTACAGAAGCTCACAAATGAACATGCTGCACTATCTGTCAATGTGGTACATGCATATCTCCTCCTTAATGCTCTATCATAAACACATCCTTTGTACGATGGATTACACCTTGTGAATGCCTTAACTTTCGCTTACTTCATAGATGAATTAAACTTCAGGTTCCATGGTAACTCCCATTAATCTCTTTCAGTACATGTTTTATTTTTTAATATACCTATAAATGCTCCAGTTAATCCTTGGATTTAAATGTAGAAGATTGTGGTATTAGCCAGATGGTGTGCTTTAGAAACAAAAGTAACTGTACACTATTAGTTCATCTTCCCGCAACAATGTGATCTCATACTGCTGTGAATGTGTATAGAAATAATATTTCATATGTGTTCACATTCCACTTAAAGTGTTAGACAGCCTTAATACAGGAGCAGGTAGATATATTCTCCTAAATGGTTTTGCTTGACCGGTTTTGTCTCTTATCCCCAAAGTCTGTCTAAGCCATAAAGCTGAACGTTCAGATAATTCTAAAGGAATGAAGTAAAGGGAAGCACTTATCTGGTCAACTTGAACAGTTGTGTTAAAACTCTCATATATATATATGAGTGTTAAAAGCTCCTGCAGTTGTAAAATTGCACCAGTAAGTAAATGGTTCTACACTCCAGGGATTAAGATGAAACAGATTTATAGAACCATTCTACAAATAATGACATATGCTAAAAAAAGGCCACACACAATAAGGAACAGTTGATGCATGAAGCTTTGAGGCTGTAAACTCTATTCTTCCAATTCCATTTTGAGTTATCTAGATTGGCATATAAGCACATATTTTCCTTTTCCCCATCTGCCCTGGTGTTAGACTGGTAGTGCACCCATTTTATACTATACTTGACCAGGCTCAGCGGTTTTCTGCCTTCAGATACTTGTGTGGCCCAAACGGTACATTCAGCACAGGCCTGAGACCAGTAGGGTCTATCATTTTAGGGTCAGGAAAGCAAGATAGCTGTAAATCTGAACTCTTATACCTGCAGCTTAACATCTGGCCTTGACTATCAGGATCTAACAGTTGCTAATGGAAACCAGCAGGACAAAGGTCCCAATTTCATCTGATGATCTCTGGTATAGAGATGATGGTGAGGTTGGTTGGCGGGGGCAGGGGTGGTGGGGGCTGGGGTGGAGGTAGGTGTGTGTTTTTATAGAGCAATGTTGTATTCCAAAAACCTCCTTTTGGCTCCTGGCTGCCCAACAATCGAGTTTTCAGTGCAATTTTCCTGACTTTTGTCTTATGCCAACTGGACATTTCCCAGGGGAAAATTTCAGTAAAGTCCACCCTCTAGTTAAAGTTAGTTAATGGGAAAATATTTATAATAGGGAAAAATTTCCCTGCCACTCACTGATTTGCAATCGATTTATCTAGAATGAGTATAAAGCAGCTAATGGGAAGCACATATCTAAGAAATAAATGAGACAATATCATTTCCAGCAGGTGCCCAACAAACAAGGCTATTAAGTATAAATGAGATATAAAATGTCCCTGTTAAGGAATCCAATTTTCCTATGATAAAGTATTTAGAACCAGAGATGTTCACGTCATATGGGGTGTATTTTTCTTTGTTAGCTAATTTTAGCAAAACAGTACCATATAGGAAACATGTGTTTTTTAAAAATATTTTTAGTATCTCAGAGACTATCAGTAGTATGATCTCATTAAATTTCCCCAGCCAAACAATTGGTGATTTTGGTGCGCTTAGAAGAAATTCTTCCATCTGTGATTTTAGAGGATGTGTTAACCCATTTATAATAAACAAACAATTTAATTCCTGTATTCAAGTAGCAAGCAAATGCCAAATGACTGTGTTAAATGCTATTTACTGGGATCACCAATAGTAATCTCCTAGGATACAATTCCCATATATTACAATGGAAGTATATCTAATAACCTAGAGCTATTGAAATAAAACATATTTTATTAGGCTTAAAACACATTAGTTACCAAGATAGGTTCAATAAGTAGGATCTTTATACTTTCTAAAAATGTAAACTTAGAGGTAATTTGAATGAGATTTATAAATAGTGAAGGGACTGGATATTGTTTATGTCAACCAATTATTTAAACAGAATAGGTTAGGGAGAACCAGGGGTCACGTTTATAAAGTTATGTAGGGTCAGAACTAGGTTGGATGTTTGGCAGATCTTCTTTTCCCAGAGAATAGTGAATCCGTGGAACAAGTTGCTATTTCAGGCCTTGACTGCTAATTCACAGTTTCTTCAGGTGAGAACTGGGCCTGCTGTAGCAGACATCATTATGTACATGATGTAAGTAACATATTACATCAGTCAGTGCCCATGTGAACTCTTGGACCAGTTTTGATCACTAAAGAGAGTTGGAGAGAATTTTCTATTTATTATTTTCCCTGACTTTTTCTCTGGTTTTATGCCTCTTGCAGGATGTTGCACCTGGAAGGATGAGGAGTTTAGTTTAATTCATTCATGGGGTGTGAGCTTTGCTGGAGAGGCCAGCATTTATTGCCCATTGCTAATCACCATTGAGAATGTGGTGGTGAGCCGCCTTCTTGAATGGCTGCATTCCAATGGTTTAGGTGAATCAACCATGCTTTTGGGAAGGAGGTTCCAGGATTTTGACCCAATGATGATAAGGGAATCGTGTTACAGTTTCAAATCAGGATGGTGCATTCCTTGGAGGGGAAATTGTAGGTGGTGGTGTTCCTATGCATCAGCTGTCCTTGTTATTCTAGGTGGTAGAGGTCACAGATTTGGAAGGGGCTGACAAAAGAACCTTGGCGAGTTTTTGCAGTGCACCTTTTAGTTGTTACATAATGCTGCAACTGTACGCTGGCGGTGGAGGGAGTGAATTTTGAGGCAGTGGATGAGGTGCCGATCAAGTGGGCTGCTTTGTCCTGTATGGTGTTGAGCTTCTTGAATGTTGTTGGAGTTGAACTCATCCAGGCAAATGGAGAATATTCCATCACACTCCTGACTTATACCTTGTCGATGATGAACAGCCTTTGGCAAGTCAAGAGGTGAGTTACTCACTGCAGAATTCCCAGCCTTTGACTTGCTCTTGTAGCCACAGTATTTATAAGCTTGGCCCAGTTAAATTTCTGGTCAATGGTGACCCCCCAGGAGATGGGATGGGGAATTCTGAGATGATAATGTCATTGCATTCAATGACAATGAAGAGGTTAAATTCTCTTTTGTTGGAGATGGTCATTGACTGGCACTTGTGTGGCATGAATACCAAATGTCCTGCCACTTATCAGTGGTTTTATTGCATTTGGACAGGGATTGTTTCAGTATTGAGTGCTGAAATGGACATTGTGCAATCATCAGTGAACATCCCCACTTCTGACCTTATGTTGGAAGCAAGGCCGTTGATCAAGCAGCTGAAGATGGTTGGGCTGAGGACACCACCTTGAGGAACTCCTGCAGTGATGTCCTGAGCTGCAATTATTGGCCTTCCATCTTTTTGCTATGTATGACTTCAACCAGTGGACAGTTTTCACCCTGATTCTCCTTGATGACTTCAATTTTACTAGGGCTCCTTGATGCCACAATTGGTCAAATGCTGCCTTAATGTCAAGGGAAGTCACTCTCACCTCACCTCTGGAATTTATCTCTTTCGTCCATGTTTGGACCAAGGCTGTACTGAGGTCAGGAGCCGAGTGACCCTAGTAAAATCCAAACTGAGCATTGATAGCAGGTCATTATTGATATTGCTTGATAGCACTATTGCTGACATAGACAGTCACTTCTCTTATGATCAAGAATCAACTGATGTGGTGGTAATTGGCTGGATTAACTTTGTCCTGCTTTTTGTGGACAGGACATACTTAGCAATTTTCCACTTTGTCTGGTACATACCAGTGTTGTAGCTGTACTGGAACAACTTTGCTGGAGGCATGGATAGTTCTGGTGCACAAATCTTCAACAATACAGCTGGGATGTTGTCAGGAGCCATAGCCTTTGTTGTATCCAGTATTCCTTCATCTGTTTTTTGATATTACATGAAGTGACTTAAATTGGCTGAAGACTGGCAGCTGTGATGCTGGGAATCTCAGGAGGAGGCAAAAGTGGATCATTCACTCGACACATAGCTGAAAATAGTTGCAAATGCTTCAACCATGTCTTTTGCGCTGGGCTTCGCAATCATTGAGGGTGGTGGTATTTGTGAAGCCGTCTCCTCTCGTTAATTGTTTAATTGACCACCACCATTCAAGACTAGATATGGCAGAACTGCAGAGCTTTGATCTGATGCATTGTTTGTGGGATCACTTAGCTCTCTTTATAGCATGTAGCTTCTGCTGTCCACCATGCATGTAGTCCTCTGTTATAGCTTCACCAGGTTGGCATCTCACTTTTAGGTATGCCTGGTGCTGCTCCAGGCATGCACTCCTACAATCCTCATTGAATCAAGGTTAGTTCCCAGGCTTATGATATAGTAAAAGATATGCTGAGTGAGAGAGTATATGTCTTGAGATGTATAAGGCATTACAACTGTGTGGAGCATACTGGATGGACCTGTAGATATTTTACTTTTTCATTTGTTTGCCCATAGGTAATGCTCATTATTGGGATATATTAGCACCTGTTTGGATAAAATCCATACTTCCTTTGTAGAGTATTTCAGAAAGCCGTAAAATATGTTGCTGGGAACATCAAAATGTCATAGGGTCAAACTCAACTTTAGTGGGATGCAAAATGCCTGGAAGTTTGTTATACGCCCCATTGAAGTTGATCGGGAGGATAATTGGTCAGGGTGTAATACAGACAGCCAATCCTACTGAAGTTGGATTTTACCCCCAGTTTGTGTTTAGAACTAAAATCCTGAATCTTGCTATTTTATACATGTGGCTTTACACATTCTCTGTGATTTATTCAACAAATTATGTGAGTATAGTTATGAGATGGAGTTACTTCCACATGATCTGACAGATGACATGACAAATACTTTTCTAAATGAACATTGGAAATTCCTGACTCAATTCTAGACTATGTAAACAGACCAAAACAAGGAGCTGTTGGAAGTTTTGAGGCTTGAGGTAAAGATAGTCTAAGCCTTGTGATTTTTTTTTGTACAGTTGTTTAATTTAGTAAAAGATCACCATTGGCAAAATAGTGCTAACATTAAAATTAGAAAATCAACTTCAAAAATCAGGGCTGTTAATCATAAATTAAGAAATTAACTTGAATGGGGACCTTTATATGAGTTAGAAGGGGCATTCTAATCTGAAAAAGTGAATGGGTTTGGGAGCTGGTGGCTGGTTAAAACAGCAGGAATTGGCATTGCATGGTAACAACCCATTGACCTCCGCCATTAACTTAAAGAGGTCATTAACAGCTACTTTAACTATATATTTCAACTTTATCTGTATGCGCACAGGTTTCCTGGGCTTCATGGAATTTGCCAATGAAATCAAGGTGAGAGGATAGCTGGAGTTGAGAGGGCTGAACAAGTGACAAGCAAAAAACCCTTTAGTACTGAGATTTCAGACTTGCTTCCTTGCCTAAATGAAAGGCTTTTGCTCACATGACTTATTCTGAATGTACTTTCACTGCTTTAGATGCAATTTCCACTACATTGATCATTTCTATTACTTTGGAATTTAGTATATCTGATCTACACTTTCCACAGCCAAACATCAGTTCAGTATAGGAGACACTTACACAGCTCTACCTTGCACCTCAGATTGAAACAAGATGAGCAGCAACACCAGCAGCAGCCTTTTCCTCACCCACCTGCCGCCTCACAGTGCAGAGGGATGAGCACAGAGGAGCAGCTCAAGTCATATCCTCAACACAGGGTTCAAAGGCAGGGGTAAGCTTTCTGGTCATGTCAGAGCACTTCACCTCAGGAGGCTCAGGCTATCTTGTCAGCTGGTCACCTGACATTGTCAGCTTCCAGAAGAAGATCTGCTGCTGAATAGACCAGGTGATTTCACATTACCAGTGGCAGTCAAAGTTCATAGAATCATAGAATGGTCTGCAGCTGGCTCTCTGCAAGAAAAATTTGGCTATAGTCCGACTCATCCATCCTTTCCCCCATAACCCTGCAAATTCAGGTTCTTATCCAATTTCCTTTTGAAAGCCATGATTGAATCTGCCTCCACTACCCTCTCAAGCTGTGCATTTCTGATCCTAAACACTTGTCAAGTGAAAAGGCTTTTCCTCATGTTGCCTTTGGTTCTTTTGTCAATCACCTTAAATCTGTGCCCTCTGTTTCTACACCCTTTTGCCATTGGGAACAGTTTCTCTCTACCCTGCTTGATTCTGAACACCTCTATCAAATTTCCTCTCAAACTCCTCTTACCTAGGGAGAACAACCTGAGCTTCTGCAGTCTATCCAGGCAACTGAAGTTGTTTATTCCCTGGAACCATTCTTGTAAGTCTTTTCTGAACCATCTCTTAAACCTTTACATTCTTCCTAAAATGTGGTTACCAAAATTGGATACAATATTCAATTGAGGCTGAACCAGTGGTTTAAAAAGGTTCATTATAACTTCCTTGCTTTTGTACTCTATGCCTCTCTTTAAAGAGCCCAGGTTCTTGTATGGTCTTTTATAACCACTTTCTTAGCCTACCCTCCCACCTTCAGTGATTTGTGCACATATACCTCAGGTCTCTCTGTTCCTGCACCCACTTTGGAATTGCACCCTTCATTTTATAAGACCTCTCGCATTCTTCCTGCCAAAATGTATCACTTCACACACTATGCATTAAATTTCATTTGCCACATGCCCACCTATTCCACCAGGCTATGTCCTCTTGAAGTCTCACTGTACTTCTCACAATTCACTATATTTCCAAGTTTTGTGTCATCTGCTAATTTTGAAATTATGTCCTGAGCACCCACATCTAAGTCAGTAACAGAGATCAAGAAAAGTAGTTATCCTTGTACCAACCCCTGGGGAACCCCATGAAATATCTTTCTCCAGTTCAAAACAACCATTCACAACTACTTGCTCCTTGCTGTCGCTCAACCCACTTCATATCCAGGCTCTCACTGTCCCTTTTATTCCATGGGCCATATACACCTCATCAATAACATCACCCTCACTAACCCTCACAGTTAGCTCGTGAAAAAAAATCAATCATGTTATTAAAACATAATCAGTGTTGGCTTTCCTTAATTAATTTACACTTGTCCAAGTGACTGTTAATTTTGTCCCAGACTATTGTTTCTAAAAGCTTTCCCTTTACCACGGTTAAACTGATTGGCCTGTGGTTGTTAGGTTTATCCATACACCCTTTTTGAACAAGGATATAATATTTGCCTCTAGCATTTCTCACTTAGAAGGCTATGGCCAGAAACATTGCAATTTCCACTCTTACTTCCCTCAGCATCCTTAAATGCATCCCAACCGATCCTGGTGATGTAACAACTTTTAACTACAGTGAGCCTTCCCATTACTTCCTCTTTATCAGCTTTTAGTCTATCCGGTATCTCAATTAACTCCTCTTTCACTATGATTTTGGCAGCATCTCTTTCTTTGGTAAAGACAAATACAAAGTACTCATTTAGTGCTT
Organism: Cetorhinus maximus; assembly: GCF_964194155.1. Lineage (NCBI taxonomy): Eukaryota > Metazoa > Chordata > Chondrichthyes > Lamniformes > Cetorhinidae > Cetorhinus > Cetorhinus maximus. The sequence continues at coordinate 35,684,850 of NC_135895.1, forward strand.
CAGCCATGCCCTTTGCCTCCATACATTGATCACTTTTTTAGTCCCTAATCAACCCTGCCCCTACTTTCACTATTTTTATGGCTATATAAGCCTTTTGAATTCCTTTTATGTTAGTTGCCAGTCTCTTCTCATATTTTCTCCTTGCCTCTCCTGTTTCCTTTCTCACTTCTCCTCTGAACTTCTTATATTCAGCCTGGTTCTCACTTGACTTATCAACCTACCATCTACTATACACATCCTTTATCTGCTTCATCTTAATTTCTTCACCTCTGGCTCCTTCCAGGGATTTGCAGTAGATATTTGCAGAATCTCCCAATCTGCTGCCTACAAATGCATCTCACAGATTTTTTTGGTCATCTTTGCAAGGGCCAGGACTTCTATGTACCTTGTGGCTGACGAGGCCTGTTGGAATGAGAGTACACCTGTCTTTGCTACTCTGGCTGGCTTCCCACAGGCCCAAGGAATCATTGGCTGCACACACGTGGCATCCAAAGAACCCCTAGAATCATGATCCTGGAATCTTCAGCACCATGTCTTCCACTTCATCAACGTGTAGCTCATCTGCAGCCACAAAAAGATCATCATGTACGTTTGTGCAATATTCCCGGGCGTGGGCCGGGTGTTGCAATGATGCTTTATCCTGTGCCGGTCAAACATCTCTGAGCATTACTACCTATGGAAAATATGGCAGATGCCACCCATTAGTTTTCCAGACAATGATGCCCAGGAGTGAGACAATTGAAGGCACTTAACCACAGTGCTATAATAAGCAAGCAATTGGGATAGTGAAGATCCATTTTAAGTGCCTGGACAGATCTCGGACTACCCCTTGTGCACAACCACCAACTCCTCCCAGGATTCCTTCCTCGTTCGACATTCCACACAATTGGTTTTCCATTCATCGTCTCGACATCTTGCTTCTTCTCCAGCTCTCAGCCGACGCACTATTTGTCGTGCCCTGCACACCATCATCTATCTTTTCAACTGCGATTCTCTAACTCTCAGCCCCTCTTTCTGGACGTGGCGAGCAGAAATCAGCCCTCGCATGACAAATAATTAACTACCAGATTTAAAGCAGGAAATTGGAAAAAAAACCCACAGAAATTCAGGGTTAATGCGTGCTCCCGTAAAGGGGAGAGATGGGTTGTGAAGCCAGAGGGCTGAAACCCAAAGCTAGGTGATTTCCTCTTCTGCACATCATGAGCATTGGGAAAGCTGTGGAAACAGGTCACTTGTTCACATGTTCAATAGGACGCATTTTGAGAAGGTTTGACGAAACCAGAACAGAAGTGTTTAAAAAAAACTTGACCCTAAAACATACAATAAAATACATTTGTTAAAAGAATATTATGATTTAATAAATATTTATGTCTTTGGATATGTCTTTAATTCCAGTGGCTAAAAATGGTTCTTCAGAAGTTTGATATATTTCTTGAAACTATTAGATTTTCATAACTAAAATTGACTTTCAGTCTTTAAAATGTTAAGTGTACAATATGATTAGTTCTTAAGCTACTGGATAAGAATATAATCATGCAGATCTTGTTCTACTATCCATCTGAAATATTTTAATCTGTTAATTGCATTTTTTTCAGTCTAATGTAGTTTAGTCAGTGTAAATACTTCACTCTTAACTTTAAGGATGGGATCTTCCCAGATTTGCACTGAGTGTGGTAGTGGTCATGAATCAAGAGTTTTATCTGCCGGCCTCAATGGTGGATTTTCATGCTGTATTGTCCCATTCTTGGTGCTTCCCGCCTCATTAATAATGCGTTCACGGGAAACACTCCGGGTCACTGGCGGGTGGGCTCTGATTTTCCCTCCACACCGTTACCTCAGCGCTTCCTCGCTTTGAGTGCCATATTTAAAGTGCGCCAGAGCATAGCCTACTTCATGTCTCCAGACCAGGACTGCTCCAGGTGACAGGTGGCCCTGAAAACAAAGAAGACAGCAGCCCCCAAATTTAGTGACGCCTCTCTGGGATGCCTGCTGGATGTTGTGGAAGGCCACTGTGGTGTCCTGTACCCCCACCCTGGCTGCAGGAGGTCTACCAGAGTCACCAGTCTGGCCTGGGAGGCGGCAGCAGTGGTCAGCACCGCTGGAGCATAGAGGGGGTCAGCCATCCAGTGCAGGAAGAAGATGGATGCTCTCATTCATTCCGCTAGGATAAGTCAACCACCTCATCACTCTCAACTCACACACTCACAAACCCATCACACATCCACAGGGATCTCACACCTCAAAGGACAACATCCCTAGCTCTCTCACACACCCTCACACCTCCATCAGGTTCATATCCTCTTGAACTCGCATCCGCATCCCGTCCATGGCTCCACCTACCACACAAACATTCCACACAGTGCCATGTGCCCTGTTCACACTCTCTCCATTTGTTTTCATGCAGGAGAAGCTGGCTCACAATAGCAGGGAGAGGTCCCAGACTTTGGGGGTGGGGTGTGGGGGGGGGGGGGGGGGGGGGGGTGGCAGTGGCTGACATTAGGCCCCCTCACTCACTTTGAGGAGTGTGCCAACGCGCTGACTGGTGAGGACATGGACCACGCCTACGGCAATGTTGAGGTTGGCGGCGAACACCCACATGAGGATCTTGCACCGCGTCACTCCTCTCTCAATGCAAATGTGAATGACCTCTCTTCTGCTTTTGACTCTGCTGCCATGCACTAATTATCTCTACTTTGGTTCACAGGGAGCTCTGCCAAACGACTGACACCCTCAGCCAACCAGTCCCTCAGCTCCACCCAGGTCCTCACCTCCAGCCAAGAAGACACCTCCTCCATTGAAGAGCTGGAAATAAGCAGCCTGGAAGACCCATCACAGCGCTTACCCACACCCTCCACCACCGCAGAGACACACACCTCGGTGGGACCTAGATCTAGATCAGGTTTGGGTTCACAATCTGGTGGTCACCACACGGACACACGTCCGCAGCAGCAAGTGACTCACATTTTTAAGTTTTTGATTCTCTTTAGAGGGAAGAGCATCATTAATGCTAAGCTCCTCTCCACATCTCGGAAATAAGGTGGCTAATTTTCATCATATTACCACCCTCTCTACCCCAGAACAAAAGCTGGATAGAAAAATCTGCCAGTTTAGAGCTGGAGGCCTGCCCATTCCAATTTTAGGGCTGATATTTATTTAGGCAGCCTGCACTTCCAGGGGCTCATTGAGGGACACTCATCTCTTGTTTGAAACACCACAAAGGTTGAAGAGAGTTTTTTCTCAGTTGCAGAACTATGCTACAGTCCGATCTGGGTTTTCTAGAGCTCTCATTGAGCAGATCTCAAACAGCGGTTCAGCTGCCTGGGCAAGGCCTGTGGACACCGGCAAAACGGGCATCTTGTACAATAACAGTTTGCTGCATGTTCCATACTTTTGCTTTGCATGAGACTTGGAGCCACCATCGGACAAGGACTTACAATATGATGAGGGAAGCAACACTGATAACACAGAAGATAGTGAATAATTGCTCTGATACCTGCCAGAGTTCTTTGACAGCAGAAGAGCACTTCAACTGAACAATCCCTACTCATTAAGAACCATGTGCAATATCCGCCTATATTGTATTTTTATTTCTCCACACCATGACGGTATTATACTCTCACTTCCTTGTAAATGCCTCTTCAACCATTTCATACTAACATATTAACTGCTAAAAATGAACCGTCACTTACATGTGCATATCAAGTCGTTCACGACTGCTGTTTTGGGGGAGGCGGTGGCATACTGGTGTTGTCAATGGAATGGTATTCTAGAGACCCAGGGTAATGCTCTGGTGGTTCAAATCCCACCACAGCAGATGGTGAAATTTGAATTCAATAAAAAAAATCTGGAATTAAAATTCTGATGATGACCATGAAACCATTGTCGATTGTTGCAAAAACCCATCTGGTTCATTAATGTCCTTTAGGGATGGAAATCTGGTCTGGCCTACATGTGACTTCAGACCCACAGTAATGTGGTTTACTCATAGCTGCTCTCTGATCAAGGGCAATTAGGGATGGGCAATAAATGCTGGCCTAGCCAGTGATGCCCACATCCCATGAACAAATAAAACAAAAACATCGTTCCTTAGCTTCTGCTCCCACAACAGTACCATTTTATAGAAAACTCATACTTTATTTTAAGTGTGCTAGAAATAGCTGAGAACTGGCAACAGAAATACTAGAATTCCACATTTTCAGGGAATTCTTTATTTCAAATGTAAGTTTATTGCAACCATGTAAACTCAGTGATGCAAATGTGTCAATGTAGTTTATGTCATAAGGACTTCTTTGAGGTGGAGCTAAAAAGAATACTGCAGAGGGAAACAATTTTTTGTAAGTTTGGCACTACCCTCGTGAATCACACACAAATAACAGCTTTAAAAAATAGCTGCAACCAAAAATACCAGAGGAGCCACCAACAAGGAACAAAAGGTAAGTCAGCACTACACTGACAGAGGCTTCTTGTTAGGTTTCTTTGATATTTAAGTTCACAGGGGTCTTATCCAGTTTTATTCTTTTTAATAATATCCACCTCTCGTTGGTATCAACGTGCCAAATTTTACATGCCAGTAAAGCAAAAACAAATTGGTATTGTCTCCATCGAGTATCGGGGGATTTGTGAATCTAAAGATGTATTCTTAAGCTGGATATGTGATATGATTAATGCTAATCTCAACAAACAGAAAATAAAAGAAAATGTTGCACCGTCTAATGAAAGAGTTGAAACTTTCCCAATGTTCTGAGTCAAGTCAGCACATGTGTGTACCTGGGAAATGCATACTGTGCCAGCTCTCAGATCCTCTCAGAACACTTGACTTGGCAAGGTGGAACTGTTCACATTTTTAGGCTTATGGATCATAAGCTTTAATATGAATCATTTTGGATGGAGTAATTCTCTTTTTAAAAACTGGGTTAAATTCCTAAAATAGATCTGCAATTATATGCAATATAGCGAATCTTTTTAGGCTGAAAATTCCTTTGTTACTTTGCAAGGCAGATGACTAAAGCCTTGAAAGTACAATGCATGCAGATTAGACTGTGTAAGCTTAATGCACTTTTTCTGCAGTTTCTTTGTCTATTATTTTAATTGTAGCATTAAGCTATCTAAATTGAGTGGGTTATTACCTGGTTAGAATAATGGCAAAGGAGTTTGGATATGAATATGGTGAGTGTTCCTAGGATAACGGTCACACTGTCATTGGCTAAATTTTCTGGTTGGTGGTGGGGAGGGGGGGGTGAGTGCGTGGAGATCGGGTCCACGCCGCCATTTTATAATAACGCCCGCCCAGCGTAATGCATAACTCCCGAGGATAGCAGGAGTGGGCGGGCGGCGGTGGGAGTGCACTGTCCGCCGGGTCCAATGACGACCCAGCGGCCTGTTTATCAGAAGCGCTGGTAACCTTTGCAAGGCTGCTCACAATGGTAAGTGGAAGGGCTCACTAGAGGGCTTCTGGTGAGCAGGCCAGTCCAGGGGGTAGGCCAGTGGGGCAGGCCAGGCTGGAGGGTAAGGTGGAATGTGCCCCTCGTTTTTCAGATGACTGCCTTGCTGCCGTCCTCAAGGAGGTGGCTGCACGGTGGGAGGTGTTGGTTCCCCTGGATGGGAGAAGGAGGCCCCCCAACTTGATGAAACTTGCCTGGGAGGAGGTGGCGGAGGTGGTGAGCTCCCACGATGTGGTGCGGCGCACCTGGATTCAGTGTCGCAAGTGCTTCAATGACTTGTTGCGCTCTGGCAGGGTGAGTACCATGTTGGCATTTGTCATTTAACCCAGCAGGTCGGCTTACCCCCCCTCCGCTCCCCGCCCCACCCCTGCCCCAAAGTCTGTGTAGTGACTGATTGAATCATTGACAGCATGTGTCCTTTGCTGGGTGAGCCAGCAGATATCACCCATGCTGAGGTCAGCCTGAGAGGGTAATGAAGAGATATGTTTTGCCCCCGCATCATGTGTTACACTGAGTCCCACATGACTGGTTTGGGGGCACCCTGGAGGAGCTGCACCTTGGCACAGGACATGTCTAAGTCAGGGTGATGACTTGCTGGGAGGGGAGCTTCAAGGTGGCATGGCAACAAACCATCTGCTGCGCTCTGCGCTCCACATGCTTGCGCCTCCTTGCTATGGAAGGATATACCATGTGGTGCCTAAAGTGATATAGGCAGTATGTGTCCAAGGGGGGGGGGAACATGGGGTGGCGGGGAACAGGCCTAGCATCTTTGTGTGTGTTCAGCAGCAGTGGGATGAGGAGGCACTGGAGCCCTGACATGTCCCACTCTGGTTGGGGTGGGTCGTGCGCGAAGAGAGTCCATGTACAATTTGCACTAATCAATGCTTGCCTCTCATTTTCAGGAGGTGAATGCTCATAACGCGGCAGAGCATGTGAGGACTGGCAGTGGCCAGGTGCACATCGCCATTCTTAGCCACTTCGAGCAGGAGGCCCTGGACCTGGAGAGGTGCCATGCGCCAAGGTCCACTGGCGTCGGTGAGGCTGGGGTGCCACGGCAAGGTACTTATGCCCAACAGTGAGGTCAGCATTGTTCTCCCAACAGCCATAGCACTGCTGAATGTTAATTGATTTAATTTTACAACATGGCTTGACCATTGGGAGGGATGAGCACATAATGACACAGGGGACAGGGATGCACTTTGTCATTGTCTCCATGTTACCTGATCCACTGTCCTTGCTCTTCCTTTCAGCATCATCGGAGCAGGGCCGGGAGGAGGAGCAGCAGAGGCCCTCTCTCACACCTGAGGGGCCTGAAGTCTCACCAGTGTCACACCATCTCTGCCAGCAGGCACCAGCACAGATACTAGCACCTCGGTGGGAATTCGAACATCGGCTAGTATCCCAGGGCACAGTGGTGAGGGCACTTCACAGTTGCTGGAGGAGCTGGCAGAGACAGAGAGTACCCATGATGCCAGCAGTCGGAGGACTGCAGGGGACCAGGCACATGCTCAGTCGGTGCCTGATGATGTGCCTCTGGAGTCGTTCGCGACACAGCAGGGGCAGGAAATGTGGCAGGGTGTGCAGGAGCATTTGTGGAGATACATGAGGCTATGCTTGGTTTGGTCTCCATGGTGGAGGAGCCTACGGAGGTAATCACTGAAGCAATGAGCCACATTGTCCGAGCGCCATGCGTCCTCCATGGAGAGAGTGGCGACTCTCGTGGAGAGGCCCCTCCAGGAGACCTGTCAAGGCTTCCTGGGGATGCGCTCTGACCAGCAAGTCCTGACATTGGAACTGACCTCAGCTGGTCAGTGCCAGTGTGGGAGATGGTTTGGGCATCAACTTTCCCAGCTCACTGCTGATCCGTCCACAGTGAGTAGGGAGGTATGAAGCAAACTCATGTCGGCGCAGCAGCTGGCTGTCGTCTCTGCGGGCACCTCTCAGGGTGCTCTGGATAAGGGCGGCAGCTCCTCCGTCCCTCTCCCAGTGACCATAGCATCCGGTGAGGCTGCGATGACTGGGGAGATGGCAGTTGTGGAACTGGCAGCTTCCTCCCAGGCGGGACCAGCACTGGCTCCACCGGCCAGAGGGCGTCCGCCAAGGTCATCGAGGCCATCAGAGCAGCAGAGTCAGCAGCCTGTCTCAGATGCCACTCTGAGCGATGGGGCAGCACCAAGATGTAGCACCCAGAAACAAAAACATAAGGCACCTTTGGCACACCACGGGTTTTTCACTGGTGCTTTTGTGTTAGCCTGATATGAAGTCCTTATGATTTGTTTTGTTTTGTAACACTGTTCTCTTTTTTTTGGAATAAGAATAATTAGTTTGCTTGACACGTTAAATTCAGATATGTCACCATGGCTGAGGGTGCCTCTTTTCTTCTGCATGTATATGGTTTCCAAAACTGTAATGAGTGCTTTGTTGGACATTCAGCTTTATTAACAAGGCCCTTAGTTTCTGTTCCTAACCTGGCAGATTTTGCACTTAGGTGTTGAGTATGGAGCCTACAGCCCAGGCTCGTCCTGATAGTCCATCTGTCGTGTGTTAGCTGAAGGTTCGTTGGGTTAAAGCCTCCCGGGTGTCCCTGCCCCCCTGGAGTATGCCCGGGTCAGTGTCTACCCCCTCAGCATTTCCGTGTGCCTGCTCATCCTCGGACTCACTGGTGGACTCATCGTGTGCAGCCACAGCCACTGCATCGACATCTTCATCGTCCACTGCGTCCTCCCTTTCCAGCGCAAGTTTGTGCAGAGCGTAGCATGCAGTCACTATCAGCGACACACGATCTGGGGGGTACTGGAGTGCGCCCCCTGAGCGGTCCAAGCATTGGAAGCGCATCTTGAGAAGACCGATGGTTCTCTCCACCACAGCCCTTGTGGAGACGTGGCTCCTATTGTACCGCTGTTCAGTTTCTGATATTGGATGGCGGAGAGGCGTCATGAGCCACCTTCTGAGGGGACAGCCCTTGTCACCCAGCAGCCATCGATCAAGCCGAGCTGGAGCACCGAAGAGCCCCGGCACCTGGGAGTGTCTGAGGATGTAGGCATCATGGGAGCTGCCTGGGTACCTTGCAAAGACTTGTAAAATCAGCATCCTGTGATCACACACTATCTTCACGTTCATGGAGTGGAAGACCTTCCTATTGACGAAGGCACCGGGCTCACCTGCTGGCACCTTGATGGCCACATGTGTACAGTCTATAGTACCCTGGACACGGGGGAAGCCAGTAATGGCCGCGAAGCCTCTGGCTCACTGTGTCTGGCTTGGCTGGTCCCAACAGTAGTGGATGAAGGTCAATGCACGGCTGAACAGAGCATCTGTAACCTGCTTGACAAAAGTGTGGACAGCTGATTGGGGCCACAAAGATCACCCACTGACACTTGGAAGGAGCCAGAGGCATAGAAGTTGAGGGCAGCTGTGACCTTCAGAGCCATTGGCATGGGGTGTCCACCCACACAGTTAGCGGAGATCTCAGGCCCAATCATCTGATGGATATAGTTGACTGTCTCCCTTGAGAGATGGAGCCTCCTTCGGCACTGCACCTCAGACATATTGAGGTAGCTGCTTCGCCGCCTGTATACCCTGGCAGCAGGATAGTGGTGTCTTCTGCGGCCCCTTCCGCCTTGGTCCACCTCTTGGCCCTGCGCCCCTTGTGCCTGCGCCTGCCATCCCAAAGGTGGCCCCCTGGAGGCTGAATGTGCACTCCTGGCCTCCTCCCCCTTCTAGCCCTCCCTTCCTCCTCAGAGGAGCTGCCTCCAGTGGACAGTTCAGCTCCCATTCCCAGGCTAAGGGAAGGCTTCCTGAAACCTGCAGGCCCAGAAAAGATTCCTCACTGCAGTGTGCTGACCTGAAGGTTAAGAGTCCAGAAAAAACTGCTGGGATGCATTTTGAAGTACTGCAGGTCAAACAGGCAAATTTCAAAAACTTTCATAAATAAATACTTGACAGTGCACATTCGCAACCCCAGTGAGCCCTCTTATCTCGCTGGTGGATATGGTTAATACAAATGTGTCCTACCCGCCTGCCCGTTGCGCCCGTGCGCCGACCCGAAGATTGCACGGGCGGTGAAAAATCGGCATTGATTGGCGTGTCAATGGACTTAAGTGGCCTGTTAATTAATGGTGTGCGTGCGTCGGACATCATCGCACGCCCGCCCAGCAAAATAACGCGATGGCACGCAGTGATGTCAGGACGCTCGCCCGACGTCACCGCGCATCATTTTACATGCAGACGTGTGGGGCGCGTCTCTGCACGCCAACAGGAAAATGCTGCCCGTGGTATTTGCAATAATGCCAGAGTCATTTTGGTAGTGCCCGTGTCTGATGCAATTATGTTTTAAATTAATATACTATTGAAGGGTGTCCGAGTTGTACTGTTAATGATAGAGTTGATCAGCAGACACTTCTTGGGTGGAAACTTTAAGTTTATTTATAATACACTCAGCAGCAACTACAAATGTGCTTTCAACTCTAACCCTATCCCAACACTGACTCCTAGGGTAGCCCGCGCTACTCTCCTATTGGTTACTACAGATCATGTGATTTTCCTTAACAAGTATTATTCTTAAAGTTACATTACACACTAAAAACCATAATTACTACTTCCTCCCCCTTTAACTCAGCTATACATATTATATTTACAAGTACATATATTTCAGGATAGCATAATTACACTGGGTAAGGAATTTACAAGTTTAGTCTTTCAGGTGGTTTCCTGGTACGTGTGGAATGTTGCAGCTCCATAATTTCAGATTCTTTATCAGGAACCTCCTTTTCTGGAGTTGCACATCGGGTGCTTTGATGGGCACTTGCAGTTCTGTATCCTCAACTCTTACAAGAACATCAGACATGTCTGTCCTGGGCTGAGTATCCTCAGCAGGAAACGCAGACCCGGTCATGATCATTGGTGGAACCAAATCTTGGTGATTTGTCTCTCTCTTCCTCAAACGGTCCATATGTTTACGGATGATCCGGCCTTCCACCTCCACATGGTAAGATAGAGGTCCAGTCACCGCACTTATTTCACCCGGTAACCACTTTGGTCCTTCCCTGAAGTTCTTCATGTATACCAACTCTCCCACGATAAATTTCCTCTCATGACTGTGCCAGTCGTGTCTAGTTTTCTGGCTTCCCTAACTCCTTCCCACCTTCCCCTCTAAATTCGGCATTATTAAGCTCAATCTCATCCTGAGACGGCGTTTCAACAATAACCATACAGGTGTGACACCTGTTGTGTGAGGGGTCGTTCTATAATGAAAAAGAAAGCGTGCGAGCTTGGTTGCTAAGGAATCATCAGTTAGCTTTTTCATGCCTGCCTTGAACGTTTGAACCGCCCTTTCGGCCAGTCTGTTTGAGGAAGGTACAGTGCAGTTTTCACATGAATGATACCTTTGAGGCTGATAAACCGTTGAAACTCAGCACTCGTAAATGCCGTGCCATTATCGGAGACGACTGTTAGTTCTATTAGTTCGTGAATGGCAACGTAGTCAATGTATAACCACACCCAGGGTCTACCTGGCCACTCCCATGGGTGTAGTGGAGCTGTCACTGGTAACTTTTGCAACTGCTGACATTGCACACAGTGCTTTACTAAACTTTCTATTTCACCATCCATCCCAGGCCACCATAGATAGCTGTGTGCTATGGTCTTCATTTGGGGAATTCCTGGGTGGGCACTGTGTAGCTCAATTAAAAGTGGTTCCTTTTCCTTTGGAGGAACTATCACTCGTGCTCCGCACAATAAGATGCCATCCTGGCTGGTTATTTCATGTCTCCTGTTGAAGTACGGCTTCATTTAATCAGATACAGGTTCCTGTGACCAACCATGTAGCACTTATTCTCGTACCAGAGATAGGACTGGGTCCCGACTTGTCCAGTCTCTGATCTGTCGAGCACATACTGGCGAGGAAATTTAACAGGAGAACAAGTTCCTGTGGAACTGGGGCGTGCTCATCGTTTTCTTGTAAAGGTAAATGACTAAGGGCATCGGCATTGATTGCCAGGCCTGTGTACAAAAGTGTATATGTATGCTGCCAGGATTAAAGCCCATCGTTGGATTCTTGCTGAGGCTATGGGTGGTATAGCCTTGTCCTCACTAAACAATCCTAGCAGTGGTTTGTAGTCTGAAACAATTGTAAAATGATGGCCGTGTATGTACTGGTGAAATTTCTTGATACCAAAGATGATGGACAAGCCTTCTTTTTCTATCTGGGAGTATCCCTTTTCCGCTGTGGTGAGTGTTCTATTGGCCATTCTGTGCTATTGTCCAACCGATGAGAAAGCACTGCTCCCACTCCATAGGGAGATGCATCACATGTCAGCACCAAGTCTTTCATCTGGTCATAATGCACTAATAGATTGGACAAATGCAATGTTTTACCTTTATGAAAGCTTCTTTCTGGGGCGCCTCCCAACACCAACATTGATTCTTTTTAAGTGGAGAGTGCAGAGGGGCCAGCACTGTAGACAAATTGGTTAAGAACCGCCCATAATAGTTGATCATTCCTAGGAATGATTTGAGATCTGAGGCGTTCTTGGTGCAGGTGCCTCTCTTATGGCTCTCACTTTCTCCTCAACTGGTTGGAGGCCCTGTGAATCTACCCGGTGACCCAAATAGATTACCTCCCTCGTTTGGAACATGCCTTCTTCTTTCTAGCGCAGACTTTAATCTCAGACTTCTTTTTGACTTCACTGTCGGCCAAGTTCTCTTAGATGCAAGCTCAACTTGTCTGAGCTCAGTGGCTGAGTCTCCCAAAATGTCATTATCTGCTGCTTCTTAGGAAATTCTGAAACTTTTGCTTCCAAATCCTCCATTTAGCTGATTCTTCAGCTCTTCTGTCTCTCTTTTGTATTTATTTGCTGCCTCCTGGAAAATTGAGCATTGCTGTGTCTTCTCTGCCAATTCATTCTTCAGTTTGTTCAGAGAAGTGCTGAATTCTTTCTGTTTCTCTTCATACTTTTCCAGAGGTACAAACTTTGACCTGAGGGAATCTTGTAGTGTGTGAAGGTCTTTCAACAGGTTTTCTTTTTCCCTTCGAATGATACTCACCTCATCTTGAACTCTGTCATCAAGCAGGGTCTCTTCGAGTTCCTTCTGCTATTCTCCCAGGTTTTGGCTTCGGACAGCCTGCATTTCTTCAGGTTGTTGAGTCCTTACACATTCCTTTTTCAAAACAGGAATGCTTCCAGCTTCCTTTTGGAATCTCAGTGGCCTATCAATGTTGATTTCCCTTAACCAATTTCACCCTAGAAGGCTTGGTCCTCTGCCTTTCAATACTAACACTGGTAGCTTTGCTGATTAGCTTCCATAATAGACATTTACCCTGCTTATGCCTTTTACTTGAATGTCTTCACCCGTATATGTTTTTAGTTTGGCATCTGTATCTTCTAAACTTAATTGATGTTTACCATTATTCAAATATCTGAAGGTATGTTCCACAATTACTGTAGTGGAAGCTCCCGTGTCCACTTCCATTCTAACAGGTTTGCCATTTACTTTCACTGTGACAAATATTGGCTCTGTCTTTCCAACTTTCAGATTAAACAATGAATAAATGTCTGAATTTGTTGTTTCAGGTTCTTCTACATTGTAGATTTCATTGGGCTTCTTCTTTTGTTTACAAGCCTGCTTGAATCTTTCCTTGCACTGCCTTATCACATATCCATTTCTATGACAATAGTAGCATTTGATTTTTTTAAACTGCCAATTGCTAAAAGACTGCTTGTTTCCACCTCTATTAAAATTATTCTTCAATTTTGCTGCTAAGTTATATTTTTTTATTCTTCAGCTAGTGGGGGCTGTTTCCCGCTTCTCGGCAGAGTCTTGTTTTCTAGTGCCCCTTTCAGTTGATGTTTCCTACCCGATGTGGAGGATGGCACCATTTTGCGCACCTTGTATTGCTTTTGAATCTCTTACTGCGCTTTCCACGGCCAGCGCTATCTCTTGCGTCTTCTTGAAAGCCAGGTTCACTTCGGACAATAATCTTTCCTGAATAGTGTCCTCTTTCACACCACATACTAAACGATCTGTCAGCATGTCGTTCAGAGTTGTACCGAACTCACAATGTTCCATTAGCTGCTTCAAATTTGCCACGTAGCATGCAATTGTCTCACCCAGGACTCTGTTTCATGAATTAAACCTGAGCCTCTGCAGTGTGCCTGAGGGCTTGGGTTGAAAGTGACCCTTCACAAGATCCACCAATTCATTAACATTTTTCAAATCTGGGCCGCTGGGTGCTGTCAAACTTCAAATCAAGCTGTAGGTTTTTCTCCCACAAGTACTCAAGAGGATCACTAGCCTTTTCTCTTCCCCCATAATCTCGTTCTCTTGAAAAAAGACTTTCGATGCATTGAGATCAATTGCCTGTGGTTGCTTCAAAAGTATCAATTCTCCCAAATTGTGCCATTTTGAGAGGTGATATCTTCTTCAATTCTAACATAGCTTGCTACTTACAATCACTGGGCGAGGTACAGTGCCGATTTCTTTTTAACTTGATTTCTTCTGTTCAATCCTGTTTTATCCTCATCGCCATTTTGTTGTAGGGTGGCCGAGTTGAGATATTAATGATGGACTTGATCAGCAGAAATGGAATCTTCAAGTTTATTTACAATATAGTCAGCAGCAACTACACGTATGCTTTCAACTCCAACTCTATTGCCACACTGACTCTGCTCTACTCTCCTATTGGCTATGACAGATCATGTGAACTTGCCAAATAAGCATTATTCTTAAAGGTACATTACACACTAAATAAAACCATAATTACTACAATACATTGTAGTTAAATATTTAACTATCCACTGTAGTGAAAATTTGCCTGAACAATAAAAATGATGGTAGGAAATTAAAAACAGAAAATGCTGGAAATGCTAAACAGGCCAAGCAACATCTTTGGAGAGAGAAACAATATGTTTCAGGTCAATTATCTATCAGCAAGTAGCTGTTTATATGCCAGACCATTTTCTTGGAGCCCAATGTATTGCTGTGACATTCTGCTCTTTGCTTTATTTGATTGGAAAAGACTTGAAAGACTTGTTTTGATACAGAATTTTTCATGACCACTGGGTGTGTCAAAGTGCTTCACAGATATGAAGTTTTTTTTTGAAGTGTAGTCACTGTTGTAATGTAGGAAATGCAGCATCCAATATACGCACAGCCAACCCAACAAGCAGCAATGTGATAATGACCATTTAATTTGCTTTTGTGATGTTTATTGAGAGAAAAATACTGGCCAGGATGCTAGGGAGAACTCCCTGCTTTTCTTCAAAATAGAGCCATAGGACTTTTTACATCCACCCAAGCAGGCAGATGAAGCCTCGGTTTAACGTTTCATCTGAAAGACAGCACCTCCAACAGTGCAGTGCTTCCTCAATACCGCACTGGAATGTCAGCCCTGATTTTTGTGCTAAAACTCTGGAGTGGTACTTCAACCCAGAACCTTGTGATTCAGAGGTGAGGGTGCTATCACAGCTGTACCTCAGGAGCCCAATGTGCCCATGCTACATTCTGTTATATTATAGAATCATAAATCATACAACAGAGAAGGAGGCCATTCAGTCTATTATGCTCTTTGAATACCTATCCACTTTCCGGCTTTCCTCACAGCCCAGCACTTTTTTTCCTTTTCAAGTATATATCCAATTCCCTTTTGAAAGCTACCATTTAATCTGCTTCCACCACCCTTTCAGGAAGCACATGCCAGATCATAACAACATGCTGCATAAAAATAATTCTTCTCATCTTTCCTTTTGACCGTTTTGCCAATTACCTTAAATCTGAGTCCTCTGGTTACTGACCCTCCAGCCATATGATTTGTCTGGATGGAGCCTAATATGCTTGCACTATACTCCGGATGGTTTGTCTTTACTGGTCCAATGTGAAGATTGAGATTATTACTTTTTTTGGCTGCTACTTTGTTTTGAATGTAGGATGGTTCCTGGCATCACATATGTAAATTTCTATCCTGCAGGAGCTCAGAGTATGAGAACAAAACAAAGGAATAAGCTAAAATGATGGTCAACCCATTGCTTTCAATGAACAATGTGGAATCTGCACTGCCATGGACTCTCTACGATCGATTTGGTCTTGTGTATAACTGGAGGCAAAGCTTCTAAGAAATTTTTCATTAATTCCCTACATGAGCAGTAATTAAGCAGTATTACTCTAGCATAAGACCAATAAACTTTATTTTCCTCTCATAATAATATGCCATGGGGCCTCATGTTACTGGGGATGGAGTGTTTACCACCCATCGCCACTCCTACTCACCCATCTCCTGCCTTCCTCAGCTCCCGCTCCAATTTAAAACAAGTGCTTATGTTAATGTGGAGAAATTTGAGCTGTTAAGACTACTTCCACTGGAATAGAGAAGGGTAAGAGATTTACCAGAAATTTATTAAAATCAGAATGGTTTTGGAGCTGAAGAAAATGCTTTGGGGAGAGAATGGAGTGGTGAGTTTTTGATTGTTCTAAGAAAGAGCTGGCACAGTTATGATGGATCACATGGCCTCTTTCTATGATGCACGCTTCTTTTCAACCTTACAAAGGTTTTGTCTTTTATCACAACCTCACTTGGTGCCTAAGTGTAATTTCCAGGCTGATAGGTCTTACCTTTGTTGAAGTCATTACGAAATGTTTAGAGGAATGCAAGTCTAACAATGGGACTTCTAGATCAGGTTTGAAAGTAATGAGGTAGAAAATGGACCAGGTGGAAAAGGGGTGCTCAACCGGGATAAGCAAAAAAAATAATAACAGGCGACGTCTGCCATTCAACCGGAAAAGCTGACCAGTATCGACTGCTCCCAACTGGTAAAAGCTAACTTTGGTCCCAATTCACAGTCGGCCGCTGTTTTGGTCAGGCCGGTTAAACTGATTTTCCTCCTGGGCTTGGTATCTCTCATGATGGAGGTCGGGGCACGGAGGGAGTTTCCCAGCACCTGCAGGCCATCTACGGCCATTATCCAGCAGGCCTGGGCTGATGTAGATGACAGTGTCAGTTCCAGCAGCATCCCCCCTCCACCCAACACTGCGCCCACCCCCCACCCCCAGGACCTGGCTTCAGTGGATGAAGAGGTTCAATGACTGCATAAGGGCAATAAGGGTGAATACAGCTTTTCACCCCCAACATCAAAGCAAAATGCTGCAGACGTTGGAAATCTGAAGTATAAACATAAAATGCTCGAAACATGTCTGGCTGCCTCTACGTGGAGTTTTTCTCTCTTCAGAGATGCTGCCTGACCTGCTGAGTGTTGGATTTTCTGTTTTCAGTGCCCCAACTATCTCAATGCCAATAACATCCCTTTCATCCTCTCCCCTCTCAATCTCAGCAATTTCTTCAGTGCAACATCACAAGGGCAGACTGCAACACCTTTGTTTTCATTCTAAAATTTAATCGGCAAATAACCTGTACACAGCGAATCACGTGCATTCTGTTGTTCTTTCATCCTTCTAATAATCCTCTTTATTTTCATGCTTGTACTTTGTACAGGTAAATTTTGATGAATCTTATAGATATGGAACTGCCTATGATCTAAGAAAAGCATTAGACTAATATTAGCAAAATAACCACATGCTTCGAGGATGCCTTGAGGTGCTTATAGATAATCTATATCCTCGAGTGGCAAATTAGGCTTACCACATGTTTGTTTACCTGGTACCAACTTGTTTTCTCAAAGAATACAACTATTACATTGCTCTCACTGCTGAATTACTGTACCGCTGGGCTGACAGAAGAAACACTTTTCAACAGTTGGTTTGCTCTATTTTTCTGCCTGCTGTACTTTCAATCAGAAGATTTAGTTAATTTATAACCAATCTGTCATTGGCAGAATCATGCCAATGACTGTGCTACTTTGACTGCTGTATTTCATAACTAGCTTTTTCAAAGAAGTTAGGGTAGAAAGTTATTATGTATAGCAGAACTGACAGTGCACACACAGCACCAGCAGCTCCCGTGGCTTGCCTGAAATAGGGCTTTCTAGGTACCTCACTGTAATAATTCAGGCAAGATGTTGGCATCTGCTGCATCAACAGACGCAGTCAAACCTATTTTCAGTCCATTTAAGTGGAGCCACCTACTTTGCCAGCAGGGGCCTTATGGCACATGCCGAGGGCGTGGGGCAGGATGGATGAGCCAGGAGAATGGGAGGTAGCCCTAAGGATGGCTGCCCACCAACCATAAGGTTGAAAAGGTAATTAAATTCAAGTTTACGCTGCGCCGCGTCTGCCCGCCGAGCTCAATATTCTGCCCAAATGTGTGCGATTATGAAAAACTAGTGAACAAACTGAAAGACACTGTAGCTGTAAGTTTCAAACTTTTATTCATAAAACACAACTAAACATTACATAAATCATATAAACAAATGCTTATAAATACAAAATTTATATCCACCTAATTCATCTCCAGGAAACGTTGTTTCTTGTTATGGTCTTGTATTTTATCGCAGATGTAATTGTCCACCTTCTTGACCTCTTTTGTTACATTAGTGCAGATTACAATAATGTCCATTGTATTCCAAAGAAATCAGGAAGAATGGGATGCGACCTGGAGGTGTATTCCAGCTTTAAATAGGCCTCAGTAGATTTTTACACTGAACCCAGTGTAAGAGAGGAAGTTATTGTCGATTTATAAGACTGCTCATTGATTGCCATCTGAGGAAGACCTCAGCAGCACAGCCTCTGGAGAAGCATAGAATCATTGGCAGCAATTTCTTGATTTCCACATTTAGCTATGCATCTGTGGGCTCCAGAATTTACTGCTGACGTCTTGCCATCATTACCATTGTAAAGTCATAGAACCTTACAGCACAGCAGGAGGCTATTTAGTCCATTGTGTCTGTGCTGGCTCTTTGAAAGCATCAGCTTCCCAATTTAGTCCCACACCCCAGCTCTTTCCCCATAACGCTGTAACTTAGTCCTCTTCAATTATGTGCCTGATTGCCTTCTGAAAGTTATTGTGAAATCTGATTCCAGCAGACTTTCAAGAAGTACATTGCAAATCTGAACAATCTCCTGTGTGAAAAAAACTCTCATTTCCTCCCTGGTTTTTCTGCCAATTATTTAAAATCTATGACCTCTGGTTGCCAATCCACTTGCCAGAGGAAATAATTTCTGCTTACTTGCTTTATTAAAACCTCTCATAATTTTGAATACCTCTCTTAGGTCTCTCCTTAACATCTCTGCTCTATGCAGAAGAACATCAACTTCTCCAATCTTTCTACATAACTGAATGCCCTCATTCCCTTCATCCGGGTAAACCTTTTCTGTACCGTCTCCAGGGTCCATGCATGGTTTCTAAAATCCAGAATGGTACATAATACTCCAGTTGAGTGATTTGTAAAGGTTTAGCGTGACATCCTTGTTTTTGTATTCAATTTACAAAGCCATTCTATATGCTTTATTAACCGCCTTATCAACTTCACCTGCACTTCAAGGATTTGTGAATATGCAACTTCAAAATAATACCATTTAGATTGTATTGCTATCCATTGTTTCACACTTGCCCTCATTAAATTACACCTTAGCCGTTATTGTTTATATTGGAGACTTTCATCATTTATTTGCTGGAGTGAAATGTAGATAATGTCTTAATGTTCTTCTCAACTCCCTAGTACAGTAGTTATTCTCCATATTTGTAATCATCAAATAAAGTTTCATATGAAAACAGAAAGTGCTGTAAAAACTCAGCGGGTCTGGCAGCATCTGTGGAGAGAGAAATAGAGGCTGAATAATACGCTGTGGCGTGGGGAGTGGGTTCAGCACTTAGAAGTCGGCGATCTTCCGATTTCCGGTCCCGCCTTCGAAACGCATCCGGTAAAGCACTAATTGGGCATTTGAAATCACAGGGCGGGATTGAGGCCTTCATCCCGCCCAATCGGTGCTGGAGGACGGGGTGTCCAGCCTTTGAGGTTGTTGACCATGACCCGGAACAAGGCTACGGCCAGTAATTTAAAGGGCCCCCTGTCTTTGGAAAGTGTCAGGAACCCAGCAAATGCTGGCATTGTTCAGAGTTTGGAAGCTCATTATGCTTCAGTGATTTGCAGGCTTTTAAGCTGAGTGTGTATTTATTTGACTTCTGCTTTGCCCAAACTTTGCCACTGAGCAGAGGAGGGGATTTAATTTTGAAGCTAAACAAGTTTTCCTCACCTTTGCACAGAGGAGCTGTCTAGCTGTTGCATGTTTCCCTCCAGAGGTGTCTGAGCCATTGGAGCGAGGGGAGAGGCATGAGAGAAAGGCCAGACCAGCCCGTTGATTTAATGATGACTTCCTCAGAGCCCTCCTCTGTGCAGTGTCGAACCGACATGAGCAGCTGATGCTAACCGGTGGGAAGAGGAGGAAGCTGAACCAAACACATGCTGCCTAGGATGAGGTAGCTGAGGAGGTCAGCAGTGTTGGGCTGGTTAGGAGAACCTGGTCACAATACCAGAAGAGGCTCACTGACCTGATGATGGCAGCCAACCTGAGTAAGGCCTCAAAGTGTGCAATCTTGTGCTATTGGGCGCGACTGACTATTGGCCGCTCTCCAAATTTTCCCGTCCTGCCTGTGAGGATGCCTGCCTCTGGAGAGACCGGCAAATCCCGGCCAATGTTTCGAGTCCAATATGAGTCTTCTTTGGAACTCGCTCAGTACTGCCCTAAAGAGTCAACCTACAGAATGTGCTCAAGAACCTGGAATGGGATTTGAACCCACACCACCTGTGGTTCAAAGGAGTAAATGCTGCTGCTGAGCTGAGGCTAATAACTTTGACATATGTACTATTGCAAAACGACAATAAACGAGACAATAAAAAAAGCTTATAAGAATAACAAATTAGTTAAACGGTTTAATGTTCTTTATCAAAATGAAAAATATTTGCTCTACGTTTAAGGTTGTGAGTATTGCATTTGTCATCCCAGTATTGGGAAATTCAGCTGCTTTTTGTTGAGTTCAAAATGTATGCATTTCCTCAGGTCATATCACTACACGGTGCATTGCAGATTATGTGGTGTTGGCAGATCATGCATTATGGATCTGACATACGTTTGGATGGTATTTTTTGCTGACTAGGCCAAAGCCATTCCCTGGCAGAGACTTTAAGCAGGTTTGCTAACTTTCCCACAAGAGATCATAAATGCCATCCTGCATAGGCGTTGTGATGTAGCTGCAAATTAAAAGAAGAATAACGCATGAAGTCCTTGAGTTAAATGCATTGTGTCAGGAGTTGCTGGTAATAATTTTACTATATACCCTATAGTTTTAGTTGAGACCTTTCACTACCACTATGAATTTTGGGATGATCTGCTTTCATAGTTGCATGTGCGACAAAAAAAACCAGAGTAAATGTTCACAAATCCCACAGCCTGTAAAGAGAGACAGATTTATATATTCTTTCCTGGGGTGTGGGTGCCCCCAACAAGTCCAGCATTTGTTGTCCATCCCTAACTGCCCCCTATCCAGCTCCACCTGTCCCACCCCCCTCTACCAGCTTATATTTCACCTTATTTCTCTATTTCCTTAGTTCTGATGAAGAGTCATTCTGACTCAAAATGTCAACTGTATTCCTGTCCGCAGATGCTGTCAGGCCTGCTGAGTTTTTCAAGGTATTTTTGTTTTGGATTTCCAGCATCCATGGTATTCTGCTTTTGCCCTTGAACTGAGTGGCTTGCTAGGCCACTTACAAGTCAACCACATTACTGTGGGTCTGGCGTCACATGCAGGCCTGACCAGGTAAAAATAGCAGATTTCCTTCCCTAAAGGACATTAGCAAACCAAGTGCATTTTTACCACAATCAATGATAGCTGCATGGTCATCATTACTGAGACTAGCTTTCAATTCCAGGTTTTTTTAATTGAATTTAAATTCCCCCAGCTGCCATGGTGGGATTTGATCCTACATCCTCAGGGTATTAGTCTAGGTCTCTGGGTTATTAGTCCAGTGATATTACCACTAAGCTACCATCACCTCTTAATAGAAATGAAGTAAAAAAGGGAGAAAGAGGATAAGTAAAGAAGAATACATAAAGAAGAACTACAAATAGTTATCTCTCCACCTCACGTCAAACACATCTTGCTGTGTTTTTGTCCATGTTTATGTCTTTAGCCTGATGTATATACTTTGTAAATAAAACTCTTGTGCATGTAATAGCCCAATGTTGACAGCCCTGCCTTCAGTCAACTGCAAGTGGGATATCACATTCACTTTACTCTGGAATTGTGTAATCAGCAGGGAAATTCGGGGGGACTGACATTCATTGTATATTCCTGGACCAATGAAATTCTATTACTTCCAGGCTTATATAGACACATCCCTCAGCTGCTCAAAACCCAACGTATCCTTGACAAATGGGCAAAGCAAAACAGCTCATATTGAGTCTTTGCCTGGAGCTGGAAAACAATGAGATACGTGAGTTCCCTTCATGCTATCATTCAACTTTGCTCTCCATTAACTAGAGATAAAAACAAAAAACTACTGCGGATGCTGGAAATCCAAAACAAAAACAGAATTACCTGGAAGAACTCAGCAGGTCTGGCAGCATCGGCGGAGAAGAAAAGAGTTGACGTTTCGAGTTCTCATGACCCTTCAACAGAACTGCGTGAATTAACTCCCTGACTCTGACAATTAAACTGGGTACCAGCATCAGGCTCATTGTAGATTAGCACTTCTTCTATACTACACTTATCAACCAATTTCAGGAGGAGTTCATAGAATGTTTTCGGGATAGTTTCTTAGAACAGCACATTCTGCAGCCAACCAGAGAGCAGGCTATACTAGACCTTGTATTGAGCAACAAGAAAGGGTTAATTGATAACCTCATAGTGAAGGCACCCCCTAGGTGGCAGCTATCATAATATGATTGAATTTTACATTCATTATGGGGGAGAAATGAGTGCGTCCAAGACTAGTGCATTAAACTTATGTATAGGCAATTATGAGGGCATGAAAGCAGGAAGATAAAGTGAACTGGCAAATGAGGTTAAGGAATAGGTCAATAGAAGTTCAGTGACAGATACTTAAAGGGATATTTCAGAATACACAGAATAGATACATTCCAACGAGAAAAAAAATTGCAAAGGGAGGGCCTACCATCCGTGGTTAACTAAAAAAAGTTAAAGACAGTAACAAACTTAAAGAAAAAGCATATAATTACGCAAAGACGGATGGCAGGTCATAAGATTGGAAATAGTATAAAGAATAGCAAAGAATGATAAAAAGATTAATGAGAGAAAAATTAGAGTATGAGAGAAAGTTAGCTAGTAGGATAAAGATGGATAGTAAGAGTTTCTAAAGATATTTAAATAAGAAAAGAGTTAACAAAGTGAGCATTAAGTGATGGGCAAAGATCTGGCAAATAGAGTATAATTTGGGCAAATGTGAAATCGTTCATTTTGGCAGGAAGAATAAAAAAGAAGCTTATTATCTAAATGGTGAGATTCAGAGGGAATTGGGTTTCCTAGTGCATGAATCATAAAAGCTTAGTATGTAGGTACAGCAGGTAATTAGGAAAGATAATAGAATGTTATAATTTATTGTGAAGTGAATTGATTACAAAAGTAGGGAGGCTATGCTTCAGTTGTATAGGGCATTGGTGAGATCACATCTGGAGTACTGAATACAGCACTTGTCTCCTTATATAAAAAAAAGATGTAAATGCATTAGGAGCAGTTCAGAGAAGGTTTACTAGACTAATAGCAGGAATGGATGGGTTGTCTTATGAGGAAAGGCTGGCTTGTATCCACTGGAATTTAGTAGAGTAAGAGGCGACTTGATTGAAACCTTTAAGATCCTGAGGGGCCTTGACAGGTGGATGTGGACAGGATGTTTCCTCTTGTGGGAGAATCTAGAACTAGGGGCCACTGTTCAAAAATAAGGGGTCACTCATTTAAGACAGAGATGAGGAGATGTTTTCTCTCAGAGGGTTGTGAATCTTTGGCACTCTTCCTCAAAAGGTGGTGGAAGCAGAGTCTTTGAATATTTTCAAGGCAGAGCGAGATAGATTCTTGATTAACAAGGGGGTAAAAAGTGGGTAGGCAGGAATCTGGGGTTGAGGTTACATTCAGATCAGCCATGATCTTATTGAATTATGGAGCAGGCTTGAGGTGCCCAGTGGTCTACTCCTGGGCCTAATTCGGATGTTCATATGTCCTAAATGACAACCGTTTTTCCAAATTATAACAGCGTCCACAAATCAAACATATTTCTTTAGCTGTAAAACGCTTTGGATGGGGTTATAATGGTGGCAATATAAACGCGTGTTCTTTCTTTATTTCTTTTAAATTTTATACCAAGATAAGTTTATTAATTTTGTTTCCTCCACCAGTCCCTTTATTATTAGATCATTGACAGATTCTCCAAAGATTTTGTGAATTAGTGTTTTTCTTCACTGTCTGTGAACGAGGTTCTTTTCTGGCTGCACAGTACCATTTGATGCCCAGAATGCTCATTCTTCAGTTGCTCCATCACTGTTGTAATTGACAGACAAATTGCAATTAACACAAAATTGCTGCCATTTTCATGTTGTTTTGATTGTTTAACAATGGAAAATGGATATTGGAAATACAGTCTTGGTTGAATTAAGGAAAGGGAGGCACCTCTGCTGAAATTTGAGACCGAGGAGGAATTCTCCGTGAAACATAATCATGGTGTGTGGCTGCTGTGGTTGCCAAAACATCTTTTTTGCATACACAAGATAAGTAGGCAAACAAAAATCTGCATTGAATACGTTACTTATTTACAATAGATGGGTTGGTGAGTGAACCAGAAACACAATCACTCCAACTTTTAAGGTAGAATTTAAATTCTTGATTTAGACTTTGACTAACTTTATTCATTAATTTAATGTCTGTTGTTACCAGAGATCAGAGAATTAGTTTTGATGACCGAGGAAGGGTGTCCTGGGAAAGGTAGGCCTAAGCTTTCCTTGTGGTGTCTGGAGGAGTACCCATGAAAAAAAATTGACCTTTTAGGACTTCTTCACATTCCAATCCTCTTTTGCCTGGCTTCAGCCTGCACAGGGAAGCTAGTGACTTCCCCACTAAAATTGTAATCAGATCCTAATGATATCACCAGATGCAAATCTGCATATTTAAAGCACAGCCCTGCTGGCTTCTGGCAGGTTTCTTTACTGTCTGTCCATTAAAGCAGATTAAAATCAATATTTGTGCAAGTCAGGTGCGAGAACAACAGGTAGGACACCTCTGGCATTTTAACTGCCGACCTACCTGGCTTTTGCAAAGTGAGTATCAAATCACCATTTCATTTGAGTTGGCAGATCGTATGTTTTGGTGAAAGAATGGACCTCATTAAATTTTTTGCAGGGGTTTTGCAGGAGTTTCTCACCCGTATCAGGAGTCATAGCTCCAACAGTTATCCCTGATCTCCTAGCAGGGATGGGCAATAAATGCTGGCCTAGCCAGCGACACCCACACCCCGTGAAAGAATATTTTAAAAAGGGTGTCCCACCGTTGCCAAGTGTCACTTGAACAATGGAGAATTTGTGAGCAGCGAGAATAATTGAAGTATGGCTGCTTCCAAGATATCTGCATGTTTAGATAGAGGTGGTCACAAGCAGGCCAGATGTAAGTGGAACAGAATTCCTTCCTGTTAAGGCATGTCACTGGACATGTTTTATGAACATGTAAATATGGCCTGTGTGTGGCACCAATGAGGCCTTATTGCACCTGAGGTATTCCTGCCACCCAACAGAAGTATTGCACTCTCTCTTACTGATTTTGAGCTTCTTGAAAGCAGTAGATGAACACATGTGATTTTATAATGTCAGCAGTAAACTAATGGATGGAGCGGAACACTGCACGCTATCTAATGTGACATATGCCACTTGTAGCATTTACAAGGAATAAGTCAGATAAAATGTTATTGTCACCCTCGCTGTAATAGGCAGAGCAGTACAAGGCCTGAAAGTAATCTGCAAGTCTTCACAGAATCACACAGTGCAGAAGAGGCCCTTCAGCCCATCAAGTCTGCACCGACACCTGAGCAGAACACTGCCAAGGAGATCTACCTCAGCCCATCCAAAGTGAAGGAATTTGAGCTCACTACGGTTATGAAGGAGCAGACTAAAGGTCTGGGACTCTCAGAGACAGTGGGTTTGGTAGGAGAATAAATGCTTTAAAATGGGTTTAAAGATTGTATCCATAAATGTGCGTAGCATTAAATCTACTACGCAATGTGTTGCGACCTTGGACTACCTAGCCAAGGTCAAAGCTGACCTGTTGTTTCTGCAGGAGTGTGCGATACCGCACCTCAGCTCCTACAGGCAATGGTCACGATCCGCTCTGGAATTGGTGATTCACCCTGACCAGACCTGCTCTGTGCCAGGCAGGAAGATCTCTGACAGCCTCGCGCTGCTCAGGGATACGATTGCCTATGTACAGGACAGGGGTGTGGATACCTGCCTCATTTGCCTGGATCAGGAGAAGGCCTTTGACAGAATATCGCACACCTACATGGTGGATGTGCTCTCCAAAATGGGGTTTGGGGAGGGAATTCGAAATTGGATCCAACTGCTCTACACTAACATCAGTAGCGCAGTCTCAATCAATGGGTGGGAAACAGATAGCTTTCCGATTAAATCTGGAGTCAGGCAGGGCTGTCCTCTCTCGCCTGTTCTTTTCGTGTGTTGCATAGAACCCTTTGCCGAGTCCATCAGGAAGGATCCGGGCATAAGAGGAGTGACGATCCCAGGCAGTGGAGGCACTCAGGTAAAAGCCTCCCTGTACATGGACGACATCGCCGTCTTCTGCTCGGATCCGCTGTCGGTGCGCAGACTGAACCACATCTGCGACCAGTTCGAACTGGCCTCGGGAGCCAAGGTAAATCGTGGGAAGAGCGAGGCCATGTTCTTTGGGAACTGGGCTGACCGATCCTTTGTCCCCTTCACTGTCAGGGCTGACGGCCTGAAGGTGCTGGGGATATGGTTCGGAGGGACCAGGGCATGCGTTAGAAACTGGAAGGAGCGAGTGGCTATGGTGAAAAGGAAACTGGGCATGTGGGAGCGACGCTCCCTCTCCATTGCGGGTAAGAACCTGGTCATCAGGTGTGAGGCACTCTCGCTGTTGCTGTACGTGGCGCAGGTCTGGCCCATCCCAGACTCCTGCGCGATGGCGATCACTCGAGCCATCTTCCGCTTTATCTGGAGGTCGAAAATGGATCGTGTCCGCAGGGACGCGATGTACAAGCCTCTAGATAAAGGGGGAAAAAACGTGCCCAACATCGCCCTCATACTGATGGCCACCTTTGTGTGTGGCTGCATCAAGCGGTGCGTAGACCCTCAGTACGCAAACACCAAGTGTCACTACGTGCTGAGGTTCTACCTGTCCCCGGTGTTGCGAAGGATGGGTCTGGCCACGCTGCCGCGGAACGCTCCAAGTAGTTGGACCGTGCCGTACCACCTGTCCCTCGTGGAAAAATTTATGCAGAAAAACACCTTTGACCACAAGTCCATCAGGCAGTGGTCAGCACGTAACGTCCTAGAGGCCCTGAGGGAAAAGGAGAGGGTGGACCCCGTGGGATGGTTCCCCGAGCAAACTGTCAAAGTCATTTGGCAGAATGCCTCATCGCCAGAACTTTCCAACAAGCACCAAGACGTGGCTTGGCTGGTGGTGAGAAAGGCCCTCCCCGTCAGATCCTTCCTACACGCCAGGAGTCTCACCCCCTCTGCACGTTGCCCTCGAGGTGGCTGTGGTGGGGAAGAGACCATTGTTTGCCTCCTTGTGGATTGTGCCTTTGCAAAGAAAGTCTGGAGAGAGATGCAGTGGTTGCTGTCGAGGTTCATCCCGAGCAGTTCTGTGATACAGGACTCTGTGCTCTACGGGCTGTTCCCAGGGACACACACCGAGACAAACATCAACTGCAGCTGGAGGATCATCAACTCGGTGAAAGACGCGCTTTGGTCTGCCCGAAACTTGTTGGTCTTCCAGCACAAAGAGTTGTCCCCGACCGATTGTTGCGGACTGGCACAATCCAAAGTCCAGGACTACATGCTGAGGGACGCACTGAAGCTTGGGGCAGCTGCCGCAAAGGCGCAATGGGGAAGGGTCGCTGTCTAAGACCTTTCTGCCACAGCGCACCGAGAGACTGGGAACTGTTTAGAGCCCCTCGGGCTGTACAGCTCAAAATGAAAGGCTGTAAATGATTGTAATATTGTTTGTACTGATGCACCTGGTGATACATTTTGTAAAGTTTAACCTGGATAGTACCCTTGTAATGGTGTTTTTGAAATGGTTTGGAATGTGATTGAAGATATTTTATGAATAAAGTATATTTTTGCAAAAAAAAAAGAGTCTGCACCAACACGTGAGAAACATCTGACCTACCTAATCCCATTTACCAGCACTTGGCCCATAGCCTTGAATGTTATGAGTGCCAAGTGCTCATCCAGGTACTTTTTAAAGGATGTGAGGCAACCCTCCTCCACCACCCTCCGAGGCAGCGCATTCCAGACCGTCACCACCCTCTGGGTAAAAAAGTTTTTCCTCACATCCCCCCCTAAACCTCCTGCCCCTCACCTTGAACTTGTGTCCCCTCGTGACTGACCCTTCAACTAAGGGGAACAGCTGCTCCCTATCCACCCTGTCCATGCCCCTCATAATCTTGTACACCTCAATCAGGTCGCCCCTCAGTCTTCTTTGTTCCAACGAAAACAACCCAAGTCTATCCAACCTCTCTTCTTAACTTAAATGTTTCATCCCAGGCAACATCCTGGTGAATCTCCTCTGCACCCCCTCCAGTGCAATCACATCATTCCTGTAATGTGGCGACCGGAACAGCACTCCAGCTGTGGCCTCACCAAGGTTCTATACAACTCCAACATGACCTCCCTACTTTTGTAATCTATGTCTCAATTGATAAAGGCAAGTGTCCCATATGCCTTTTTCACCACCCCACTAACATGCCCCTCTG
The DNA here is from genome assembly GCF_964194155.1 of Cetorhinus maximus. Lineage (NCBI taxonomy): Eukaryota > Metazoa > Chordata > Chondrichthyes > Lamniformes > Cetorhinidae > Cetorhinus > Cetorhinus maximus. The sequence goes on from NC_135895.1 coordinate 35,713,183, forward strand.
CCTTCAGAGATCTATGGACACACACCAGAATTGTTCCTCAGAATTTCCTAGTGTCATGCCGTTCATTGAATACTTCCTTGTCAAATTACTCTTTCCAAAATGTATCACCTCACAAGTCTTCCTGAAGGAAAAGACTTAAGTCTGTAACTGCTACCCACTGAGTCTTAGGACTGAATTTTAACAGTAAAGGATGCCAAGCTGCACAACGTCTTCAGCAACCCTGCAGATGGAGCGCAGCATAGATACACCTAGTCATGGCCAGGCAGGTCCAGCTGTTCCAAGGCCTCCCAGTTCTTCCTGTCCTTTATCATGGAGGTCTTAGACGACAGTGCTCGGGAGATTCTGGACAAACCGCTAACTTCTGATGAACTGACTAAGGCCCTCGAGTCCTTCAAGAAGAGTAAAACTTCTGGAAACGACGGTTTACCGGCTGAGTTGTCTTCATCTCTGTGGGACTGGATCGGCTCAGACCTGCTAGAAGTATATGAGAGTATGTTCCTAGCTGGCAGCATGTCAGAATCCACGAGGAAAGGCATCTTGACCCTCATTTACAAGCGGAAGGGGGAAAGGGAGGAAATTAGAAATTGGTGACCCATTTGACTGTTGAATGTGGACTATAAGATCCTGTCCAATGTAATCGCCAATCGCGTCAGGTCTGCTCTGGAGTTGGTGATCCTCCCTGACCAGACCTGCACTGTGCCGGGCAGGAAGATCTCTGACAGCCTCGCACTACTCAGGGATACGATTGCCTATGTGCAGGACAGGGGTGTGGACACCTGCCTCATCAGCCTGGACCAGGAGAAGGCCTTTGGCAGAATATCGCACACCTACATGGTGGATGTGCTCTCCAAAATGGGGTTTGGGGAGGGAACCCATGACTGGATCCAACTGCTCTACACTAACATCAGTAGCGCAGTTTCAAACAATGGGTGGGAATCAGAAAGCTTTGCAATTAAACCTGGAGTCAGGCAGGGCTGCCCTCTCTCCCCTGTCCTGTTTGCATGTTGCATAGAACCCTTTGCTGAGTCCATCAGGAAGGATCCGGGCATAAGAGGAGTGATGATCCCAGGCAGCAGAGGCACTCAGTTTAAAGCCTCCCTGTACATGGACGATGTCACTGTCTTCTGCTTGGATCCGCTGTCAGTGCGCAGACTGATCAATATCTGCCTATGAAGACTGGCCTCAGGAGCTAAGGTAAATCATGGCAAGAGTGAGGCCATGTTCTTTGGGAACTGGGCTGACTGATCCTTTGTCCCCTTCACCATCAGGTTAGATGGCCTGAAGGTGTTGGGGATATGGTTCGGAGGAACCGGGGCATGCGTTAGAAACTGGAAGGAGCGAGTGGCTATGGTGAAAAGAAAGCTGGGCATGTGGGAACAACACTCCCTCTCCATTGTGGGTAAGGACTTGGTCATCAGGTGTGAGGCACTCTCGGTGTTGCTGTACATGGTGCAGGTCTGGCCCGCTCCACACTCCTGTGTGGTGGCGATCACCCGAGCCACCTTTCGCTTTATCCGGAGGTCAAAAATGGATCGTGTTCGCAGGGACACGATGTACAAGCCTCAAGATAGATGCAGAAAAAACGTGCTCAACATCGCCCTCATCCTGATGGCCACCTTTGTGTGCAGCTGCATCAAGCTGTGTGTAGACCCTCGGTACGCAAACATCAAGTGTCACTACGTGCTGAGGTTCTACCTATCCCCGGTGTTGCGATGGATGGGTCTGGCTGCGCTGCCGCAGAACGCTGCATGTAGTTGGACCGTGCCGTACCACCTGACCCTCATAGAAAAATTTATGCAGAGAAACACCTTTGACCACAAGTCAGTAGTCTGCATGTAACTTCCTAGAGGCCCTGAGGGAAAAGGAGATGGTGGATCCTGTCAGATGGTTCCCCAAGCAAACTGTCAAAGTCATTTGGCAGAATGCCTCATCACCAGAACTTTCCAACAAGCACCAAGATGTAGCTTGGCTGGTGGTGACAAAGGCCCTCCCTGTCAGAGCCTTTCTACACACTAGGAGTTTCACCCCCCCCTCTGCACATTGACCTTGAGGTGACTATGGTGGGGAAGAGGCTGTTGTTCACCTCCTTGTGGAATGTACCTTTGCAAAGAAGGTCTGGAGTGAGATGCAGTGGTTTTTGTCGAGGTTCATCCTGAGCAGTGCTGTGACGCAGGACTCTGTGCTCTACAGGCTGTTCCCAGGGACATACACTGAGACAAACATCAACTTTAGCTGGAGGATCATCAACTCAGTGAAAGACGCTCTTTGGTCTGCCCGAAAGTTGTTGGTCTTCCAGTGCAAAGAATTGTCCCCGACCAAGTGTTGCAGACTGGCACATTCCAAGGTCCAGGACTACGTGCTGAGGGACGACTAAAGCTTGGGGCAGCCGCCGCATAGGCACAATGGGGAAAGGTCGCTGTCTAAGACCTTTCTGCCATAGTGCACCAAGGGGCTGGGAATTGTATACACCCCTCGGGCTGTATGACTCCCAAGAAATGTATGCAGTGAATATTAAAATGTATCATAATTGTATTGAAGTACCTCAGAGTGCAACATGATCTGTGTAGATAACTTGAATACCATTGCACTGTCTGACTGTCTGTAATGACCATGCTGAAATGTCTATAATGTTCATTGATTGTATTGAAGCACTCATTATCTATGTGGAAAAGTTGAATATGATTGCCCTTTTTGTGATTGCCATTTTGAAATGTTTTGTAATGTTCTTTCAGATATTTTATGAATAAAGTATATTTTTCCAAAAAAAAAATCTTAGCATTGAATTTTTGCCCCCGAGTTGGAGAAACTTTCCCGAGCAGCTGGACTTTCAGTCAGGGGGCGAGTGCTAACTGGAGTTAAGCCTACGGACCCTGGAAACAGTGCAGAGACAGCCAGAGGGGCTACTGAGTGCAGAGGCGGGCTGTTTAAAAAGGCACGCCTGGTTGCTCTGGGATTTTGTCCTAGTTGCAATAAAAGCAGTAAAACAAAAAATGCCCTCTGGCCCTCAACCCCCCCCAACATACTCCCCATGCCCCATCCATGCCAACTCATGTCACCTCATGGCCCCATCCATCCCCATGGCCCCTCATACCCTCCATGCCAACCTATGCCTGTCTGCCCATCCCCATGCCCCTTTATATAGCCCCTGTGCCAATTTAGTGCCAAGTCATACCAACCCATAGCCTCCACTTATCCACAGGCCCTTTTTAGCTCCTATGCCAACCTAGTACCAACTCATGTCAACCCATGCACCCCCCAACCCACCACCCTTTGCCCTTATACCCTCCAACCCAACTAACCAAGTATCCATATATATAAAAACAAAAAGCTAAAAGCTACTGCGGATGCTGGAAATCCAAAACAAAAACAGAATTACCTGGAAAAACTCAACAGGTCTGGCAGCATCGGTGGAGAAGAAAACAGTTGACGTTTCGAGTCCTCATGACCCTTCGGCAGAACTGAAGTATAGTTAGGAGAGAGGTGAAATATAAGCTGGTCTAAGGTGGGGGGCGGGGGGAGAGAGAAGTTGAGGGTGGGGTGGTTGTAGGGATAAGCAAGCAGTGATAGGAGCAGATAATCAAAAGATGTCACAGACAAAAGGATCAAAGAGGTGTTGAAGGTGGTGATATTATCTAAGAAAAGTGCTAATTAAGAATGGATGGCAGGATACTCAAGGTACAGCTTTAGTGTGGATGGGGTGGAAAGACTAACAAAGTTTTAGTTGTAGATTTAAAAATAATGGAAATAGGTGGGAAAAGAAGAATCTATATAAATTATTGAAAAAAAAGGGGAGGGGGAAGAAACGGGGTGGGGATGGGGGGAGGGGGAGTTTAAGATCTAAAGTTGTTGAATTCAATATTCAGCCCGGAAGGCTGTAAAGTGCCTAGTCGGAAGATGAGGTGCTGTTCCTCCAGTTTGCGTTGGGCTTCACTGGAACAATGCAGCAAGCCAAGGACAGACGTGTGGGCAAGAGAACAGGGTGGAGTGTTAAAATGGCAAGCGACAGGGAGGTTTGGGTCTTTCTTGCGGACAGACCGCAGGTGTTCTGCAAAGCGGTCGCCCAGTTTGCGTTTGGTTTCTCCAATGTAGAGGAGACCACATTGGGAGCAACGAATGCAGTAGACTAAGTTAGGGGAAATGCAAGTGAAATGCTGCTTCACTTGGAAGGAGTGTTTGGGCCCTTGGACGGTGAGGAGACAGGAAGTGAAGGGGCAGGTGTTGCATCTTCTGCATGGGCATGGGGAGGTGCCATAGGTGGGGGTTGAGGAGTAGGGGATGATGGAGGAGTGGACCAGGGTATCCCAGAAGGAATGATCCCTACAGAATGCCGCCGGGGGGGTGAAGGGAAGATGTGTTTGGTGGTGGCATCATGTTGGAGTTGGCGGAAATGGCGGAGGATGATCCTTTGAATGCGGAGGCTGGTGGGGTGATAAGTGAGGACAAGGGGGACCCTATCATGTTTCTGGGAGGGAGGAGAAGGCGTGAGGGCGGATGCGCGGGATATAGGCCGGACACGGTTGAGGGCTCTGTCAACCACCGTGGGTGGAAAACCTCGGTTAAGGAAGAAGGAGGACATGTCAGAGGAGCTGTTTTTGAAGGTAGCGTCATCAGAACAGATGCGACGGAGGCGAAGGAACTGAGAGAATGGGATGGAGTCCTTACAGGAAGCGGGGTGTGAGGAGCTGTAGTCGAGGTAGCTGTGGGAGTCGGTAGGCTTGTAATGGATATTGGTGGACAGTCTATCATCAGAAATTGAGACAGAGAGGTCAAGGAAGGGAAGAGAAGTGTCAGAGATGGACCATGTGAAAATGATGGAGGGGTGGAGATTGGAAGCAAAATTAATACATTTTTCCAGATCCCGACGAGAGCATGAAGCAGCACCGAAGTAATCATCGATGTACCGGAGAAAGAGTTGTGGGAGGGGGCCAGAGTAGGACTGGAACAAGGAATGTTCCACAAACCCCATAAAGAGACAGGCATAGCTGGGGCCCATGCGGGTACCCATAGCCACACCTTTTATTTGGAGGAAGTGAGAGGAGTTAAAGGAGAAATTGTTCAGTGTGAGAACAAGTTCAGCCAGACGGAGGAGAGTAGTGGTGGATGGGGATTGTTGGGGCCTCTGTTCAAGGAAGAAGCTAAGGGCCCTCAGACCATCCTGGTGGGGGATGGAGGTGTAGAGGGATTGGACATCCATGGTGAAGAGGAAGCGGTTGGGGCCAGGGAACTGGAAATTGTTGATGTGACGTAAGGTGTCAGAGGAATCACGGATGTAAGTGGGAAGGGACTGGACAAGCGGAGAGAGAAGGGAAAACAAAAACAGAATTACCTGGAAAAACTCAGCAGGTCTGGCAGCATCGGTGGAGAAGAAATCAGCTAACGTTTCGAGCCTTCACGACCCTTCGGCAGAACTGAACTGAAATGCCCTCTCTGAAGAAGTACGGTTCTGTTCTGTTTTTGTTTTGGATTTCCAGCATCCGCAGTAGCTTTTAGCTTTTTGTTTTTATCTCTGTGTTTAATTGACTGCCACCTCTCTTCAAGAAATGCCCTCCCTGAAGAAGTACGGTTCTGTTCTGTTTTTGTTTTGGATTTCCAGCATCCGCAGTAGCTTTTAGCTTTTTGTTTTTATCTCTGTGTTTAATTGACTGCCACCTCTATTCAAGAAATGCCCTCTCTGAAGAAGTATGGTTCTGTTCTGTTTTTGTTTTGGATTTCCAGCATCCGCAGTAGCTTTTAGCTTTTTGTTTTTATCTCTGAGAGAGAAGGGAGTCAAGATAACGAGAAATGAGTTCCGTGGGGCAGGAACAGGCTGACACGATCGGTCTGCCAGGACAGTTCTGTTTGTGGATTTTGGGTAGGAGGTAGAAGCGGGCCGTCCGAGGTTGGGCGACTATCAGGTTGAAACCTGTGGGAGGAAGATCTCCAGAGGAGATGAGGTCAGTGACAGTCCTGGAAACAATGGCTTGATGTTCTGTGGTGGGGTCATGGTCCAGGGAGAGGTAGGAGGAAGTGTCTGCGAGTTGACGCTCAACCTCCGCGAGGTAGAGGTCAGTGTGCCAGACAACAACAGCACCACCCTTGTCAGCGGGTTTGATGACAATGTTGGGGTTGGACCTGAGAGAACGGAGTGCAGTAAGTTCAGAGAGAGACAGATTAGAATGGGTGAGAGGAGCAGAGAAATTGAGACACCAGCCTCCGCATTCAAAGGATCATCCTCCGCCAACTCCAGCACGATGCCACCACCAAACACATCTTCCCTTCACCCCCCCTGGCGGCATTCCGTAGGGATCGTTCCCTCCGGGACACCCTGGTCCACACCTCCATCACCCCCTACTCCTCAACCCCCACCTATGGCACCTCCCCAGAAGATGCAAAACCTGCCCCTTCACTTCCTGTCTCCTCACCGTCCAAGGGCCCAAACACTCCTTTCAAGTGAAGCAGCAATTCACTTGCATTTCCCCTAACTTAGTCTACTGCATTCGTTGCTCCCAATGCGGTTTCCTCTACATTGGAGAGACCAAACGCAAACTGGGCGACCGCTTTGCAGAACACCTGCGGTCTGTCCGCAAGAAAGACCCAAACCTCCCTGTCGCTTGCCATTTTAACACTCCACCCTGTTCTCTTGCCCACACGTCTGTCCTTGGCTTGCTGCATTGTTCCAGTGAAGCCCAACGCAAACTGGAGGAACAGCACCTCATCTTCCGACTAGGCACTTTATAGCCTTCCGGGCTGAATATTGAATTCAACAACTTTAGATCTTAAACTCCCCCTCCCCCCATCCCCACCCCGTTTCTTCCCCCTCCCCTTTTTTTTCAATAATTTATATAGATTCTTCTTTTCCCACCTATTTCCATTATTTTTAAATCTACAACTAAAACTTTGTTAGTCTTTCCACCCCATCCACACTAAAGCTGTACCTTGAGTATCCTGCCATCCATTCTTAATTAGCACTTTTCTTAGATAATATCACCACCTTCAACACCTCTTTGATCCTTTTGTCTGTGACATCTTTTGATTATCTGCTCCTATCACTGCTTGCTTATCCCTACAACCACCCCACCCTCAACTTCTCTCTCCCCCCGCCCCCCACCTTAGACCAGCTTATATTTCACCTCTCTCCTAACTATACTTCAGTTCTGCCGAAGGGTCATGAGGACTCGAAACGTCAACTGTTTTCTTCTCCACCGATGCTGCCAGACCTGTTGAGTTTTTCCAGGTAATTCTGTTTTTGTTTTTAACCAAGTATCCACCCTGGGCAGACCTCAGGAGTAATAGTGAAATGAAATAAAATAAAGTTCTAAGTATATATTACAGACCTCACTATATTAAAAAAACACTCATTGATCAAAGCCCATTCAATACATTTGAATCCCTTTGAGCACTTAATCCCTTCATGTACTTAAATCTTTATAAAAACAAACATTTCTGTTAAGCGCTTAATCTCTTATAAAACAAAACTTTTCTTCAAGTATAGCATTCCTAAAGACAAACATTTGGCTTCATAGCCCCAAATCAATGGCAGCTAATCTCTTAGAAAAACAGAAAATGCTGGAAAAGCTCAGCAGGACTGACAGCATCTGTGGAGAGAAAAACAGAGTTGACGTTTCAAGTCCACATGACCCTTCTTCCGAGCTACAGAGAAGTAGAAATTTCTCTACTTCATGTAGCTCTGAAGAAGGGTCATATGGGCTCTAAGTAGAAATTTCTACTTCTCTGTAGCTCTGAAGAATCATACAAACTCGAAACATCAACTCTGTTTTTCTCTCCACAGGTGCTGTCAGATCTGCTGAGTTTTTCCAGCATTTTATGTTTTTCTTTCAGATTTCCAGCACCCGCAGTATTTTGCTTTTATATTACAGCTAATCTCTTTATGACTACTTGGAGCTGTCAATCAAACTGTGAATTTACAAGCCCCACACTGTGATAATGATAGGTTGTGGAAGCAGTCAAGCAGCCTATAATATAATCCTATTATGATAGCCGAGAAGGTTATGTCAACAACCATCTACTGAAATTACAAGCACTGATTTTTTTTCAACTGCAGGCTCTTATTTTTCAAAATTTAAAGAGCAGGAGACTTAAATGACTTAGCTTGACAATTCCACAGATGTTATCCACTTTTTATGCAAATTCATGTCTACTCTTAACAATCTCAAAGGAGGATCTGACCTCTCCAAAAGGGTTTCTTACCTCTCCAAAGAAGTCCGACAGATTTAGACCAATCCCTCAAATTTATGAAGCCCACGAGTTGTGTTTTGGAAATCCTGGTAATGAAAATTGCTTCTGTTTGAAAGCAGCTACACTTTTGAATATGCTGCTGCCTCCATGGGCTGCTGCTCTGTGAAATATCGCCTACTCCATTCCCTCACCGGTAAAAATGGTGGGTGTCGGGTTCAGGAGTTGGTCCTCCAGATTCTGGGCTCCGGCGCCATTTTGGCTATGGTGCAAAATCAGGCCTTATTCTCTTTCAGCATAAATCCTCTGATATGTGGAGAAAACAGTGACTGGACATGTACATCCATGTACTTGGGTACTTTCTTCTGCACTACATCCTCTTTTGATGGAGATGCATATACTTGTCGGATTGCTTGACCTTATTTTACAATTCTTGAAGTACCAAAGAAACCGCTAAAGGAAAATATGTGGTCTTGCTCCAGTTGCCCAAAGCAACCAAGGTGAGTTGCTTTGAAGGAAAAAATAAAGTTCTAAAGAAAAGCTAATGCGTGCAATACCCCAAATTAACTAGAAATAAACAGAAATTCTAAAACTTCATAAACTCAAAAGGAACATACAAAGTGAACTGGTTAAATGCACAACCAACTCAGCCATTCAGAAATCCATCAACAAGAAATTCACCTTCTAGAGTTCCAGGCGGCTGATTGTCTGGCTGCCCTGACCCCTGTTACCATTTTAGAGAGTGCACCAGAATGACGTTGTGGCAATGGCAGAAACCAGCCCAAATTTAGGAGAAATTTGGACAAGTTCGCTTTAAATGGAATTATAAAGAACGTACAGCACAGAAATAGGCCATTCAGCCCAGATGGTCTATGCTGGTATTTTTGGTTAACGTGTCTAACACTGAGTTAATGAAAGCTTGCCCCATGGAACAGTGCAAGCCTCTTGTGCACAAAATCCAGGGGAGGTTCAAAACTTACACACAGATTGGCTTCCAGATTTTCTGCTCCCTTTGAGTCACTCCTGTGCCTGTGGCAGCATTGCATGGGAGCATACTTAAGGGCCCTTAATATCTCTTGTATGAAGATAAGAACAGTGTGGAAATTGAGAAGGTTGTATTATTCAGGTCCAAGTTTGCTTTGAATAAGTTTAACTTGCCACAGAGAGGAGTTGATTTCATTATGTGAAGTGGTAACTGTGAAAAAGATAGTCATAAACATATGTGAAGTAAAATTGTAGGGATTTTTTATTCCTGATTGTGCTTATTTAATGGTCTTTGTATATACACAGTACTATATTAAAAATATATGTATAAAAATATAAGAAGGCACAAAGGGAGGAGAAATGGCCTTTCGGCCTATTAGACTGTGTACAATTTGAACAAACAAGTTAATTCAGACAAATGAATCTGAAAGAACAATATTTTTGTTCTTCTCCTTTCCCTCAAAAATAATCAAGCAAAACTCCAGAAGGCCTGAAATAAAACAAAAATTGCTGGAACTACTCAGCAGGTCGGGCAACATCTGTGGAGAGAAGAACAGTTAATGCCCTGGTGGAGCCTGCTGGGACGGACAAGATGGCTGGTAGGCTTGGAGGGAGGCTGCGTGTCAGAACCCTAGCAGTGGGAAAATGGTTCTCAATTATGTGGTGGCGAGAGGGTAAGCAGGCAGCCCAGAAGCAGCAACAGGAGGAAACACAACAACAGGAGGCCAGGCAGCAAGGCAGAGGCAGCACGGAGGAGGCAGCAGCCTCAACTGATGAGCAGGATGAGGAAATAGAAAGTGATATGGAAGGGGATCCACATGGAAGTTAACGCATGGGAGGCAAGGTAGCACTTCATGCTGATCCACTTCCAATCACCTGGCCACCATTAAGCAACATAAATCAACAGCCTTCCCCTTTTTCCAAGGATGGCACACATTATTGCATCTAAGAACACATCACACTACCCTTCAAATTTCTCACACTTCTCAATCTGCCGATCAAGCAGCCAGTGCCCCTTAAACGTATGACATTAAACATTATACTTCTCTGAAAGGGAAACATTATGAGACTCTCATATGAAAAAGCACATGCTGAATAAAGGTCAACATTTTAATGTGACAATAACACTTCTTCCTTAACATAATAATATAAACAGCAGCGCTACCTTACTGTGTGAAAGTGAACTTTTTGAAACATTTCCAGTCTGTGGCGAGGTACATCCCCAATCTGCAGATTGGTAGGTGCAGGCTGCTGCTTTCTTTGTCCTGTGGCCTTTGATGAATGTGGCGGGCATTCTCTAGCAGCCCTATAGGCCTGGGTTGGCCAGAGCATGTAAGGCTCTCGTGCACCAGTGCAGGAAAGTCATCTGTGGCCACTGCAGCTGTTCTACAAAAGTCATGTAATGGTGAACTTGTTGAACTGATTAATTTTAGTAATCAATAAATTAATTACACTACCTTGTCAAATCTGTTTCTAAGTTCCTCATCTTCAGTTTCTTCAAAATTTTAAATTTTTTGCATAAACCTAGAGTAAGTATGGGATAAACACATATAGAGTAGAGCCTATTATTGTGGACTACACAATTTTGGCTATCACAACCACTCTGTCACCACTTAACACACCAGTAACAACCCTGTTCTTCATGCTCCTGTAGGCCCAATTGACACCATATCAAAAGGAAAGGCTATTGAACAGAACCTGGTGCTCGATTACCCTCTTGGCCTTGGGCTCCGAGGAAACCTGAACTTTAAAATTTTTGGTGCAGTACAAAAGAGTGCCTGTTTCTTTTGTAAGCTCCAGTTGCTTAACAGTTAAATGCTGGAAAGGTATCAATATAAGAAACCTCCAATGGTCTCCTGGTCTTCCTTGCATTCAAGACAAATTATTCTTTGTTTGGCGTAGTAAGCCCTTGTATATTTCTGTGGTGTTTTGAAATGTGCTTTATGTGTTCAATTCCCTGGATTGCTTTCTTCAGTGATCAAATGGTGATAGTCTGTTGCCAGATAAAAGGTCATAGACATCCCATGGCAGATCATAATGATATCGTGTCCACTGGGACCATGATAAAGGCACTCACTTTACATCACTGTACTTGGAATTTATAGTCCCAGGAAGGACAACAATGCCTACTACCATGTGTATTAAGAATGAACAAGCTGGCTTTGATCCAGTGCCTTTGTCTTATTAGTTTTATTTAAAACAGCCCAATACTTCTATGCTTTGCATCATAACATATAACATTCAACCAGTATAACTTTCTCCTACTATTTAAATCTGCATTTAGGATCCACGCAGATCAGTTACACATTGCTTGTGCCTTTGGTGCCCTGTCTACCTTTCCGCCCACCAACTCACAAACTCGTGCCATGCATTCCAGCTGCAGGCTCCACCTCAAGTTTTGGACGATTTGAAATTTCCTCCAGCTCAATTTTGGTGAAACCAAAGCCCTTCTTTTCAGCTCCCTGATGGGAGCATCATAGTGAATATGAGGCCTTGTCACCTCAGCCTCCGTGGTTGTCCTCTAAGACTAAATCCCAAGGTGTGAAACCCTTGGCCTCCAGGCTGGTTTTTACAACGAGTAAAAGTTTTCACTTGAAATTTTGCCACTGCCTGTTTTTAATGTGTACTAAGAGATTGGGGGTATGATTGAATCTCTTTCACGTAGCTTTTAATTATGTGCATCAATGTATATCTGACAGAGAATATAGGAACAAGAAACATTGGAGAACAAATTAACTTAAAGGCACTGCACTAATGTTCAAAAACAATGGAGGAGTTCTTGTTCATAAATTTAGGAATGTTATATGAGCAGCATCTCTTTGGCAATATTAACTACCTTTGTCAGGATGTTTCTTGAAGATTGAAGTTAGTTTAATCTTTTCTCAAGTCTCTTAAGTGTTCTGGGTTCCCAATATAAAAACCCACCCCTAACTCATTGAAATAGTTTGACTCATGATATCTACATTAGCAGTACAGGTCTTGTCCATCATATTCTCAGCCCAAATGAGAGTTTCATCTCTGCTATTGCATCCTGGTCTCCCTCATTGCCTACTAATTCTGGCCCATAGTCTTATCATTTCGTCAAACTTATGACATCTCTAAGCAAGCACCCGGCTTTGGTTTTCACATCAGTTGATCTAGACCCAACCCTCTGTCAGAATTGCGACAATGGTGTATTTTAACCCACCCTGCCAGGCGGGAATGGAGCCAGGGTGGATTTTAAATGGAGCATTCAACCTTACTGCCTTGTTCCCATTGGAATCCCGCTAGACATCATTTCAACTGCTTGCTGCAGTTAGGCGGCTGGGCACCAGCTGGATGCAGGTCGGGGACTCTCAAAATTACGCAAATCAGGGCCCCATGATGTTTAACCAGAGCCTGTGTGGAGAAGTGGTTGCTGATTTTCTATTTTTTGGCAAATGTCAGGCGAATGGAAGGGCCCTCCAAGATAAATGGGAACCTTTTCTTTCTGCAGCCAGGAGCATCAGGCCCCACAAGGAAAATCACAGCATCTGATACCTCAGACATCCCCCTCCCTTCTTTGAGAAGCTTCAAAAAACTCTGTTCTCCTAACTTACCTTTTCTGGTGCCAGTGGTCTCTGGCCTCTCACATTACTGCTCCCGACTGCCACCCAATGATCACTCTCTGGCCACTTTGGGAAGACAGTCGACTAGTGGCATGCAGATGAGAATGGGCAGTTCACAGAAACACAGAATTTTAACGGCACGGAAGGACGCCATTTGGCCCATCGTGTCTGTACCGGCTCTCCAAATGAGCATGATGACCTAGTGCCATTGCCTGTATTTTTCCTCGTATCCCTGCACATTGTTTCTATTCAAATAATCATCTAATGCCCTCTTGAATGCCCCAATTGAACCTGCCTCCACCACACTTCCAGGCAGTGCATTCCAGATCTGAACCACTCCATGTGTGAAAAAGTTTTTTCTCATGTCACATTTGCTTCTTTTGCAAATCACGTTAAATCTGTGCCCTCTCATTCTTGATCCTTTTATAATCAGGAACAGCTTCTCCCTATCTACTCTGTCCAGCCCCTCATGCTTTTGAACACTTCTATCGAATTTTCTTATGGTAAAGTGGAATGCTATTTACCTTTAAGAGAATGTAGTTAGTTGACCATGTGACTGTATTGACCAATCGCTACACAGCGTGGGGCTCTTGGGTAGCTGCAAGTCTAGAGCTGGAGGTGATTGAAGAAGCACACATGGGGCAGGATTTTACCGTCTGCGAGCGGGGGTGAGGCCCGCTCGCCGACGCGTAAAATGACGCACGATGACGTCGGGCGGAACTCCCGATGTCACCGCGCCCCATTTAAATATTCTGGAAGGCTGGGGTGCAGCAAAATCAGCTGTGCGCCCGCCGACATGTCAATGGCCAATTGAGGCCATTGACAGATCAATTAAAGTAACTAGTGGACCTGCCCGTCCAACCTTAAGGTTGGCGGGCAGGCCAGGAGCCCCAGTGGGAAGTAGAAGAAACATGAAACCTCATCCACAGGCGGGATGAGGTTTCATGTAGGGTTTTAAAAATTTTAATAAAGTTTTTTTGGAAACTATGAACATGTCCCAACTCATGTGACATTGTCACGTGAGGGGACATGTAAGGGAATTTTTTTTTCTTTATTTTTCATATTTTTGAAAGCAAAGGCGATCTCCCTGAGGCTGCACTTAGCCTCAGGGAGATGAGTGTGCTCTCTCGGGCGCATGCGCGAAAGAGCGCATTCTCGATTTTAGGCATTCTCCCTCGCCTGTACAGAAAGCGCATAGCGCTTCCCCGCGGACGTCACGCTGGGCGGGCCTTAATTGGCCTGCCCATGTAAAATGGCGCCGTGCCTCCGATCGGAGGCGCCGATCAGAAGCACGCCTGCACGCACCCACCCATCAACTTCCCCCCCGACAGGGGTAAAATTCTGCCCATGGTGTTAATACTCTGTTCTTAGTTCCAATAAACAATCAATGTTTGTTCAGTTAATCAGTCTCTTTGCCTATATTGCTTCAAGCACCAACTAATGTGTTAATATCAAGGGCGCAGCTAGTGTTCGCCAGACAAAGTGAACCTGATAACCAAAAACATAGAACTGGCAACAAGGGTATACCGGATCAATTGACGGCAATCAAGAAAGCCGCAGTAACCAGCTACTTTACTTCGCCACTACCTTGAAAGCTGTTTGAAAGCGCAATCTCCTTAGTCTTCGACTATGCCGCAGTTTGGCCATCTTGAACCATTTGACCCCGTTTCTGATGACTGGTCTCATTACGTTTAACACCTAGCATCCTTCTTTACCGCTAATGACATCGCAGGGGAGGACAAGAAGAGGGCGATTCTTTTGTCCACATGGGGGAGCAAACCATATGGGCTGATCTGCAGCCTCACGTCACCTAACATCCCCAATACGAAGACTTTCGACAAGTTGGTAAACATTGTAAAAAACCACCTGAAGCCCAAGGCCTCAGTCACTATGCAGCATTTTAAATTCATTTTGAGGAATAGGCTTCCAAGGGAGACAATCTCTGGCTATGTAGCTGCTTTAAAGGAATTAACAGAAGACTGTGAGTTCGGAACTTCAATTAATGACATGTTGAGAGATCAATTGATATGCAGAATCGGGGACGCTGCTATTCAAAACTGATTGCCATCTGAAACTAATCTAGACTTCAGTAAGCCACTAGAATTTGCAACAGCCATGGAGAGCACTAATAGAGACTCGGAGGCAATAAAAGCTACACAAAATGGGACTGTCCATGTTGTAGGGGGAGAAGGGCCGATAATAAAAGGCACAAAAACATCGGACTCCGCAGAAAGATGGGGAATGCCCACTATGTACAGATCATTGAAGAACAACAGCTCTACAGTGAAAACCCATGACATTAATGAGAGAAATGCATCCAGGCAGCCCGCAGGCGATCGACAATTCAGAAATTTCAAATGCTTTTTCTACCATCGCAATGGTCACATAATGCGGCACTGTCAAGATAGGCTGAGGGCATTTTAAAAACAAAGGTAGAAATCATGAAATCTGTCTCATTGAAGAACCAGAGGAAGCAGAATCTGACATCTATTCATTATACAACCTGAAAGTGGGTAGAACTGAGCCAATCCAGGTCAATGAACAAACCATCAAGATGGAAGTCGTTACTAAGGCATCAATGTCTGTCATAGGAGACATACGTTTAGACATTTGAATAAAGGAGCCCATCCTTTAAGTTTGGAACAATCAGACACTAAATTAAAAACATATATCGGCCAAGAAATAAGAGTGAAAAGGATATGTCAAGTCCTGGTGCAGTATGGGGATCAGTCTGCAAATTTACCCCTTATAGTAGTAGCTAGGGCGGGCCCCAGTTTAATTGGTCACAACTGGCTCAAGAACATTAAATTGCAGTGGGCCAAGATTTTTCAAATCAGAACGAGAAACTTACTGGAATTGTTCCATTTTGAGTGAGGAGCTAGGAAGGATTCGTGGGCTACAAGCCAAAATCCATGTAGACCCTAACGCAACCCCCAGATTTATTAGAGCCAGACCAGTCCTTTATGCTCTACAGGATAAGGTCGAGACCAAAAACACAGGAAAAGTTGACTATCTTACAACCGGTGCAATTTTCCAAGTGGGTGGCACCCATAGTACCCATACTGAAGCCAGACCAAAGTATTTGCTTATGTGGTGACTATAAGTTAACTGTAAACAGAGTGGCTAAAATTGATAGGCACCCGATACAAAAGACTGACGAATTATATTTGAAATTGGCAGGGGGCAACACATATTCAAAACTCGACATGAGCTACGCCTATCAGCAGGTAGAATTGGAAGAAGGCTCTAGGGGATTCATGACTATCAATCCACATCGAGGATTGTATCAATATACTCGACTACTCTTTGGGGTCTCAGCGGCATGTGCTATTTTCCAGCGTACCATGGAAAATCTGCTTCAGGGACTGCCCCATGTCTTTGTGTATCTGGATGATGTCTCAGTCACTGGATGAACTGATGAAGGACTCTTAGCTAATTTGGAGAAGGTGCTGAACCACTTCTTACAAGCGGGAGTGCGCTTGAAGCGAGAAGAATGTCTTTTCCAAGCCAAAGAGGTAGTTTACTTGGGCCATAAGGTCGACACGCAGGGCCTGCATCCCGTGGAAGTAAAGGTCAAGGCTATTTGCGAGGCACCTGCACCGAGAAACACTACAGAACTAAAAGCCTTCTTAGACATGATAAACTACTACGGGCGATTTCTCCCAAATCTATCAACCTTACGGCTCCGTTATACGCATTGCTTAAGAAAAATCATAAATAGATTTAGCAAGCTCCGTACCAGGAGGAGTTTCTGAAGGTAAAGCAATTGTTAAAATCACCGGCCCTACTGGTCCACTTACACCCAAAGAAGGAATTGATTTCAACTTATGAAGTAGGGGCTGTACTTTCACATCAGATGGCAACTGGCTCCGAACGACCCATTGGTTGTACATCTCACACGCTCAGTGCTGCAGAGCGACGATATCCTCAAATTGACAAGGAGGCTTGTCTGTTGTGTTTGGTGTTTGGAAATTCCATCAATACCTCCACGGCCGTCATTTTCACATTATATCAGACCACAAGCCTCTGCTGGGATTGTTTGGAGTGGATAAGGTGATATCCCCCATCGCATCTGCTCGTACCCAGAGGTGGGCACTGATATTGGTTGCTCACGAATACACTTTTATTCACCAATCGGGAAGCCAGATCACACATGCTGACGCACTGAGCCACCTCCTCCTGCCAGATAACAACACGAAGGTTCCAATTCCCCAGCAACTTGCCTTAGTACTAAATTTTTTGGATTCCAACCCTGTCCAGGCCAAACAAATCCATGCGTGGACAAGCCGAGATCCACTTTTATCTCACATGCGGGAGCAGGCCTTGAATGGATGGTCAGGTGAGCCAAAGCCTGATGACCTGAAGCCTATTTCAATCATAAATATGAGCTCACCTGCCTGGACGGCATATTGCTCTGGGGAGCAAGGATTATCATGCCCCCGAGAGGGTGAAGGCCATTACTGGCCGAATTACACAGTGTTCACCTTGCCATTAGTAGGATGAAGATGCCCATGTGCAGCTACTTGTGGTGGCTAGGGATGGACGTGGACATCGAAACCCTCGTCAAAAGTTACCTTCAATGCCAGCAGGTACAAAAGCTACCGCCCCACCCCCCTTAGCTCCATTGCACCCCTGGGAATGGTTGGGGCGGCCATGGGTGCTCCTCCACGTCAACTAAGTGGGGCCCTTCTTGGGCACGATGTTCCTTTTACTAACAGATGCCCACACCAAATGGATGGATGTCTGCAAAGTCCGGTCACCCATAGACCGTTTGCGACAGAGTTTTGCAGTGCACAGGTTACCGGAGGTGCTCATGTCAGACAATGGGACTACATTTACCAGCGGGAAGTTCCACAGGTTTACGACCCACAATGGAATAACTTATATCAGAACCTCGCCTTACCACCCCACCTCTAATAGTTTGGCTGAGCGGGCGGTCCAGACTTTTAAGTCCGGGATGAAAAAGCTGGACGGGGATTCCATCAGCACCAGATTGTCACGGTTCCTGTTCGCATACCGGCCGATGCCACACATGACCACCAGTATTTCCCCCACTGAATTACTAATGAAGAGACGTCTTTGCATCTGCCTAATTCTTATCAGACTGAATTTAGGGGGAAGGGTGGAGAGAAGCCAAGAGGCCCAGAAGGCTAGACACGATGGCCATAATCATGAAAGAAATTTCACGGTGGGAGACACAGTTCTCGCGAAGAACTTTGGAGATGGGCCCAATTGGCTATTAGGCAAAGTGAGTGCCTTGACAGGACCTCTCTCCTATAATGTGTCGGTAAACAGCCAAATAATTCGATGACATGTAGATCATCTCCGGAGAATAGAGACAGTCCCACAAGAAGGAATGCCGCCATCATTTGCGTTTGAGTCTGCACCGCACGTGGAAGAAATGTCACACAATTTCAAAGTACCAGTGGGGCCTGTTGGACAGTTGACCCCTGAGAGGGGGTCTTGGAAAAACCAGCAGAGGCCGTTGAGCCAAGGCACTTGACACGTCTGAGGAAGTCTCCTGAGAGACTTGACTTGTAAATAGTTACTCATGTAAATAATTGGGATGTTGTGAAGCTTGTCAATTGTACTTTCAAGCAAAATAGGAAAGGATGTGGTAAAGTGGAGTGCTATATACCTTTAAGACAATGTAGTTAGTTGACCATGTGACTGTATTGACCAATCGCCACACAGCGCAGGCTTCTTGGGTAACTGTAAATCTAGAGCTGAAGATGATTGAAGAAGCACACATGATGTTAGTGCTCTGTTCTTAGTTCCAATAAATTATCAGTGTTTCTTTAGTTAATCGGTCTCTCTGCCTATATTGTTTCAAGCACCAACTAATGTGTTAATATCAAGGGCACAGCTAGCATTCGCCAGACAAAGCGAACCTGACACCCAAAAACATAAAACTCCTCTTAGCCTTCTTCCCTCCAAGGATAACAGTTCCAACATCTCCAATCTATCTTTGTAACTGAAGTTTCTCATCCCTGGAACCATTCTTGTAAACCTCTTCTGCACTCTCTCCAATGTATTCACATCCTTCCTATAATGTGACACCCAGAACTATACACAATACTCTAGCTGAGGTCAAACGAGTGTCTTATTTAAATTTAGCATAACCTTCTTGCTCTTGTACTCTATGCCCCTATTAATAAAGCCCAGTATACTATATGCTTTATTAACTGCTCTCTCCACCTGTCCTGCCACCTTCAATGATCTATACACTTTTGCACCCAGGTCCCTATGCTCCTGCACCCCCTTCAAAATTTCATCCCTTATTTTATATTGTCTGTCCATGTTCTTCCTAACAAAATGTATCACCTGCACTTCTCCGCATTGAACTTCATCTGCCACCTGTCTGCCCTCTCCTCGATACACTGTCCTCCTCGCAATTTATAACACTCATAAGCTTTCTATCATCCGCAAACTTTGAAATTGTCCCCTGCACACCAAGATCTAGATCATTAATACATATCAGGAAAAGCAAAGATCTCAATACCGACCCCTGGGGAACTCCGCTACAAACCTTCCCGCAGCCTGAAAAATATCCATTGACCATTACTCTCTGCTTCCTATTTTTCAGCCACTTTTGTATCCACGTTGCTATTGTCCCTTTTATTCCATGAGCAATAACTTTTCTCACAAGTCTGTTGTGTGGCACTGTATCAACTGCCTTTTGAAAGTCCATGTACACCACATCAACAGCATTACCCTCATCGACTTTTTCTGTTACTTTTTCAAAAAACTCCAGCAAGTTAGTTAAACACGATTTCCCCTTTAGAAATGCATGCTGGTTCTTCCTTATCAACCCATATTTTTCCATGTGACTACTAATTCTATCCCAAATAATTGTTTCTAGAATCTTGCCCACCACTGAAGTTAAACTGACTGATCTGTAATTGCTGGACTTATTCTTACATTTTTTGAACAAGGGCATAATGTTTGCAATTCTCTAGTCCTCTGGCACTTCCCCTGAGTCTAGGAAGACTGAAAAATTATGACCAGTGCCCCTGCAATTTCTATTCTCACTTCCTTCAATATACTTCGATGCATCTCATCTGGTCCCGGTGCCTTGTCAACTTTAAGTACTGACAGTCTATTCAACACTTCCTCCTTATCAATTTTGAACCCTTCTAGTGACAGAGTTTCCTCACCTGTCACCATGGCCTGGGTAGCATCTACCTCCTTGGTAAAGACGGATGCAAAGTATTCATTTAATACCTCAGCCATGGTCCCTTCATCTATGTGTAAATTCCCTTCTAGGTCCCTTATCAGCCCTACTCCTCCTTTTACCATCCTTTTACTATTTATATACCTATAGAAGACCTTGGGATTCCCCTTTATGTTGGCTGCCAGTCTTAATACAACAGGCCTCAAACCAAGGTCTGCGAGTGCATTGTGTACTTGGACCCACTCCCACTCTTCCTCCTCAACCCACCCAAAATCTGCAGAGGATTAACGTTAACCTCACTATTTTGTTCTGTCTCAAAGTTCCTTGCCGGGACTTAACACTCTGGAACTAAGTACCATGGCGGGGGTGGGGGGCGACAGTATTTCCTTCTGCAGAGCCCAGCGGGAAATCGCGCGACTCTGGTCTTGTTAATTATGCAGCTGGAGTTTCATGAACTGGTTTATGGTGGGGCGGGCAGGAAGTTGCAAGCCCACCGTCATATCCGGTGGCTCAGAAACCCCAAGCAGCACCGACACCCAGATTCAGCGATGCGACCTGGAGGTACTGCTGAATGTAGTGGAAGACACGAGGGGTGGAAGGAGGATGCCTGCCCAGCTCACCAACCCTGCATTGGAGGCAGTCACCAGGGTGGTGAGTGCCAACAGTATGCACCAGAGGACAGCTCTGGAGTGCAGGAAAAGAGTGAACGATCACACCTCCAGAGTAAGTGAACGCTCTACTGCTCAAACTTACCTCACAGAATGGGAACTGGGACAAGGGCCTCAGTGGCCAGGTCACCATCTGTGCTGCCCATGCATAAAGGGCTTCTTAACATGATGCCTCATAGCCATACTGCAGTCCATGTAGTCTGCAGGTAGAGACGACTGTGGGTTATTGACCCTGCCACACAGAGAGCTCATTTTGTGGAGGGGGGTTGGGGGCGTGAGGGGGCAGGTTTGGCGTAGAGGGCACATCTGATGCCGTGCCTCCTTGCGCCTTTTCCTTCTTGAGTTCAATGCTCTGGAGGGTGCTGCCAAAGAACCCTTCTGGACTAGCGGCAGTGCATCTTTCACATGGCACACTGCGCCAATGGGTTGCTGCTGTCAACTGGCAGCATTTGAATGCCACCTGCATCCAAAGTGCTCTCAGACCATCCTCACTCCTTGTGCAGGACAAGTTGGCACACAACAAGTGCAAGAGAGAGAGAGAGAGGACAGGAGGGGGCATGCTCAACTCTGGCAGCTCAATCATATGAAGAGCGGGTTGCCGAGCTGGCAGGGGATGATCGGGGCCAGGCATGCGGAGACAGTGAGTTAGGTGTCCGGCCTCCATCCAGTAAGGAACAATGCTTAATGTCGCTACCAAGAAACCTAAGCCATGTTGGAGGCAACCCATGTAGTCATTCACTCTCTCCTCTGGCAATTGCAGGTTCCAGCAAGAAGACGGTGAGGCCAGACCCCGAACCTGACTCCACCACCAGCTCCAGCCCGCACTGGAGTGAGGATGATGAGGGCGAAGACGAGATTACATCTGTAGAGTCATCACAGCTGTCATCTGCACCCTCCACCAGCCCAGTGACACACTCGGTGGGTACGAGAGTTAGTTCAGGCAGGGTCTCACGTTCTGGTGGTCACTGCATGGACACGTTTCCACAGCAGGAGAAGCCAAGGTCACCGGCACTCGGTGGACTGCTGGGGAAGAGGCCCCTGCAAAGTCCAAGTCAGAGGATAATCCTCTGGGACTGGTCCTAAACAGGATGCTTGAGATGCATCAAGGGGTGGGGGAGCATCAGGCAGAGATGTCGGAGGTATTCAGCAGAATGGCACGTGAGGTGGAGTCCATCTGCCTGCCTTCAAGGAATCAGGGAAGGGCCCTCAGGCACCCAAAGACAAGAAGGACGGCAGGGGGACACCCCGGGGATCTCTAGTCAGAATCTCTGACGGGATGCGGGCCTTCGGAATCCCCTTCCTCTGTGACCCTATCAGCTTCAGCCTCTGTGGCCGCAGAGGGTGCACCAGTGCAGGAGACCCAAAGTAAGCCGGAGAACTCCAGGCCTCAAGGGCGCAGAAGATTCCTGCCAAAGTCATCAAGGACAACAGCGCATAGTGGTCAGCAGGCCGCCCCCACCCCTGCTGTGGATGTCAGGGTAGCACCTAGATGCAGTAACAGGCAATGGAAAATTAAGAAGTATTGATTTCATGTGGTTGCACGGGTGCACTTTAATGTTCAATGTTGAAACACTTTTGTTAATAGACTACATTGCACTTTAATGAGGCCTGAGGTGGTTTAATTATGATTCTTAGTCATTAAGCCTGAACGCCCCCACCCCAACTCTTTTCAGGGGGACACCCCAGCCGGGGTCTATGATCCTCATAATCATGAATGCGTAGGGAGGCAGAGATCTTTGACAGGCCCTTGTGAGCCATGTGTGAGAAACCTCCCATGCACGCTGATCCTTTGCCCTTCACACATATTGTTACTGGACTAGTACTCTAGATACCCAGGGTAATGCTCTGGGGGCGCAGGTTCACATCCTGCCACGGCAGATGGTGAAATTATTATTCTATAAAAATCTGGAATTAAAAGTCTAATGATGACCATGAAACCATTGTCGATTGTCGTAAAAACCCATCTAGTTCATTAATGTCCTTTAGGGAAGGAAATCTGCCGTCTTTACCTGGTCTGGCCTACATGTGCCTCCAGATCCACAGCAATGCGGTTGACTCTTAAATGCCTCTGAAATGGCCTAGCAAGCTACTCAGTTCTTAAGGGCATTTAGGGATGGGCAACAAATGCTGGCCCAGCCAGTGATGTCCACATCCTGTGAACGAATAAAAAACAACCCCAACCATTGACACTCCCGGTGTCACCGTGAAACTCCCCACAGTCACCCTTAAGCCCCCACATTACACCGATCCCATTAACGTTAACCTCCACGTGCCCTCCCTTCCCGAGAAGCCCACCCCAGTCACTATAGAAATGTCCACTGTTGTTTTTCCCAGCCCTAAAATCCACGTGTCCTTTCATCTACCCTCAAACAATCCTCACCCAACATTGCTGAACAGTCACCCTTCCAACCTCCTGGATTCCACTGCGTCCTTTGGCCATCACCACCCCTCACCAATTCACTCGGTTTGCCCCCCTGGACTCAGCAGCAGACAGCACAAATCCCTCCCTCTGAATCTTTCCCCCCCTCGCGCTCCCCTCACTCACTTGCACTTCGCCCTCGCACTCAGTGCCCCTCATTCCACCACGGCTCCTCCCACACTC
The DNA here is from genome assembly GCF_964194155.1 of Cetorhinus maximus. Taxonomy (NCBI): domain Eukaryota; kingdom Metazoa; phylum Chordata; class Chondrichthyes; order Lamniformes; family Cetorhinidae; genus Cetorhinus; species Cetorhinus maximus. The sequence goes on from NC_135895.1 coordinate 35,736,370, forward strand.
ATGCCCTAGACAGCACCACGCCTATTCCAAGACACCCACAGCATCTCACTCTTTCCCCTAACACCTCCAAACTCCCCCTCCCCCCTTCTAGGCCACCACACCCACCCCCACCTTTTCAATCTCCTTCTCCCCATCTTCTTGCCCCACCTACCTCCCACAACACAGACCATCGCCGTGGTCACAGACCTCATGCAGCTGACCACTTTTTGCTCCATGATCCAAGTCCTGGACACTCCAACCACTCGATGACCCAAGTCCTGGAAGCTCCAGCTATTCAAGGGGCTGCCTGATGGATGCCCCACCTATCCTCTGGTCCACATGATGCTCCTGAGTCCACCATCATGAGATTCTTCCAACTTTTCCAGGCTCCACAAGCTGCCCCACGCCTCCATCCAGGTAAGTCCTGACATGTGCACGCCACGTTGGTCTGGATGTGTTCTGGACCAGCGCGAAAACCCGCTGACGGAGGTGGGGGATGATTGCAGAGGGTAGGGGCATTCCAGGCTCATTTGAATCTAGACAATGCAAAAGGCCTTCCTGATGGCCTCTGGCGGGAATGGCGACTCACCATTATCCTGCCATGCTGGACGGGACCGCAAGTTCCTGCTGACCATTCCCACCTTCAGGAAACAGATTTTACAGTTCCCGGGTATCATCCGCCCCCGCCTGCCACAACGCCTGTTAGTGGCATCGGTGGGGTCAATTCCACCCTTTGTGTCATTTTTTAGAAAGTACCAATTGATCTCCCACAGTGTTGCATACACGGAGCCAAGATGAAGTGTGGCCTTCAGTTAAAATGGGTCTAGGGGACAGGGCATAACTGGAGCATGTAGTCAATTCAGTGTAAAGTTACAAATTTTGTCCTATTTATATTATGCACTTTGATTTATAGGTGAATAGACAACTTACAAAATTTGGAATTAGAGATGTTGCAACACAAGAGCTTCTCTGCAACATAGACTGAGGAGCTGGAAGACAAAGAACAGAAGTTTTCAGCATCAACATTGGAAGGAGAGTATAATTATAGCATGGCATGTTTATAACAGCAATTCCTATTATAACTTTGACAAAGGAATTTATTAAGGATAAATCGGCAGGAAGCTTGGAAATGTAGGATTTTTAATATATTGCGGATAGACAAGTAAACTGAAATTTCAGAGTGAAAAGTAAGAATTTACACTGTTGAAATTACTGGTAATGAATAGACTGAACACTCACAAGTGTTTTCTTGATGGAAATTATGTAGTAATATTTCTTTGAAGAGAAATAAATTTTGTCCTAACCAAAATGGGATGTTAGTGCCAGCAATAAATACCCATGTCAGATGCAACACAGGTTTGGTGCAGTTGGAAACTACCTTTATAGCAATATGACGTAACTCAAACCTGAGAGAATTACTCCTTTCTCGTCACATTTTTGATAGCCAACAATGGAATAAAGTCAAACGCAAAATACTTTGTAAGCTAGGAATCTGAAATAAAAACAAAAAATGCTGGATACTCTCCAAAAATCCACCTACAAAAGCATTTTCAAAATCCTGACTGTGAGCCTTTGGCCCACCATTCACCATGACATTTCTGCAGCGACTGGTCTTCTGAACTACAACCTCAGATCCACCTTCAATGCTCTTATCCCCATTAAAATCATTACTATCTCTCTCTCTCTGGCCATTCCCTGGTATGACCCTCATCTTTGGTCCCTTAAGTCCAAGGGATGCAGACTTGAATGGATATAATGGATGACTGGTTAGCCATTCAACACCAGATCTAGTTGGACCATATAAAGCATTATTGGGTCCTGCTTCCATGTGCCAAAGCTGCTCACTATTGCAGGATCATCCTGGAATGCAAATGTAACTGCCAGTTCCTTTTCTCTACTGCATGCTGTCTTCTTAAACCCCTCTCCCCTGTCTTCTCCACCCTCACCTCAAACAACAAGCTTGAGGAGCTCATGGATTTCCTTATCACCAAAATCAGGACCATCTGATCAGCTGCCACTGCCAGCTCCCTCCCTTCCCCTATCCCAGGGGACTAAACCTCCTCTAAGGCTCTTCCCCTGCCCCAGCCCTGACCCTTTGTTTCTCTTCAGTTTCTCTCCTATCTCCCCTCATTCCCTCTCTGAGCTCATCTTGCCCATGAGACTCACCTCCTCTCTCAACTCTAACCCCACTATTGTAAACTATTGATGACTCAACTTCCTTTCCTGGCCCACGTTAGCTGATATTGTTAATTTTCTCCCCTCTGGTTTCATCTGGGTCCTTCAAATCTGTTATCATCACTCCCTTCTCAACAAACCAACTCTTGACCCCTCCGTGTTTGCAAACTATCACCCTTTATCACCCAAACTTCTTGAACATGTTGTCGCCTCGTAAATCCTTTCCCATCTTTCCTGAAGCTGCCTACTTGAACCCTGCCATTTAGGTTTTAGCTCCTGCCACAGTGCCAAAATGGCTCTTATCAAACTCACAAATTACATTCTATGTGATTGTGACAGAGGTAGACTATCCCTTCTCATCCTTCTTGACCTGTCTGCAGCCTTTGATAAAATTGATCACACCATTCTTCTCGAACAGCTTTCTATCATCATCCAGCTGGGTGGGACTACACTCACCTGGATCCATTCTTATCTATCTAATTATCAACAGGGAATAGCCATCAATGGCTCCTCTCTCATTTCCACACAGTTACCTCAAGGATCTATCCTTAGCCCCCTCCTATTTCTTATCAACATGATGCCCCTCATCCGAAAACATATTAACTTTCACATGTACACTGGCGACTCTCAGCTCGACCTCACCACAACCTCTCTTGACCTCTCCACCGTATCTAAGGGCAGGATTTTCAAGCCCCAACACTGGCGGGCATTGTTGCAGGCGGGACGGGAAAATTTGGAGAGCCATTAAAAGTTAACCGTTCTCCAAATTTTCCCATCCTGCTCGCGAAGGTGCCTGCCAGTGGCGGGATCGGAAAATCCCAGCCTGCTTGTTCGACATCCAGTACTGGGTGAGTAGAAATTTCCTCCAATTAAACATTGGAAAGACAGAAAGCAAAGACTTTGGACCCCACCACAAACTCCACTACCTAGCTACTGACTCCAGGGATTGAATAATACGAGGGGCTTCCCCTTGGGAAGTCGCCGAGCTAGCCTGCAGCAATAAAGCACTGTGGGCCCGTTAATGAGGGCCCACTTGGGTCTTCCACCTTTCATTGAGGTGGAAGTCCTGCCCCTTGGAGCTTCCAGCTAATCTGATTGGCCGGCAGCTCCATCAAACATGCTATGGCATGGGCGGTGTGGTACTAGGGTCAATAGGCTTGATGACAAGCATAATTGATCCTTAAATGGTCATTTTCATATGGCGGGCAGACTGCCAATTTCAGCACCCGCCCGCCCCCCCTGTATTGGCGGTGGATGGGAAGGTGGTGGGTGGGAAGGTGGTGGGATGGGCACCCATGCCATTTTATGTGCCCCCCAGGGGCACATAAACTTCAGCCCCAAATCTTTAGCTGGCAACAGTCTGAGGCTGAACAAGACTGTCTGCAACTTCAGCGACCTATTTCCACCTCCGTAAAATTGCCCAATTCCATCCCTGCCTGAACTGTTCTGCTGCTGAAACCCTCATCCATGCCTTTGTGACCTCCAGGCTTGACTATTTCAATGCCAGCTCCTGCCTGGCTTCCGACATTCTTTCCTCTGTAAAAGTGGAGTCATCCAAAACTCAGCTGCCCGTGCCCCAACTCACACCAAATCCTGTTCATCTATCACTTCAGTGCTCGCCAACTTAGCGGTAAGCAGCACCTCGATTTTAAAATTCCCGGCCTTGTTTTCAGGTCCCTCCATGGCCTCCTCCCTATCTCTGTAACCTCCTCCAATCCCACAACCCTCTAAGATATCCACACTTATCTAGTTCTGACCTCTTAAACACCTCTGATTTTAATTACTTCACCATTAGTGGCCGTGGTTTCTGTTGCCTAGGCCCCAAGCTCTGGAATTAAAACTCACTTTCTTTCTTTAAGACTTTCACTAAAACCAACCTCTTTGACCAAGCTTTTCTGCCCTAAGATATCCTTTTGCAGCTTGATGTCAAATTTTGTTTATAATGCCTTTGTGAAGCGCCTTGGGTTTTTTTTATTACATCAAAGGCAGTACATAAATGCAAGTTGTTGAAATACTCAACAAGGCAGGCATCATTTGTGGAGAGAGAAACAGATTTGATGCTTCAAGTTGATAACTTGAAGAAGTTAAAGTTATGTAGCGGTTGTAGGTATAACATTTCCTACTGAATTTAGGGGTCACATGATTGTACTGACAAATGAGTCCTAAGCATGGGTAATCCAGGGAGTGGAGCTTTCTAGTCATGGACCTAGTTCAAGCAAGTAGCTTCTAAAAGAGCTCAGCAATAAAGTTATCTGTTTCAAGTAAGAAACCTGTCCAGTACATCAAATTCATTACATTTGGTGATGAGGACAAATAGCCCCAATGCTGCACCTCGCCTTGTGAATGTGAGTACATCAGTTCTTAAGGAAAGAAAGGAAAATGTACTCACCAGTCAGGCTACTCGTCCTTATGATATGTGCATGGAAGACTGGAGCTTGTACGTAGAGCGCCTAGGTTTTTATTTCATGGCAGATGAAGTAAACACAGCAGAGAAGTAGAAAGCAATTTTTTTGAGTGTCTATGATAGCAAGACATATAACCTCATCCACAGTCTGACAGCCCCGAACATGCCCAATTCTAAATCTTTTAACAAGTTGGTAGACCTCATGAAGACGCATTTTCAGCCAAAGCTACCAGTAATTATGCAGAGGTTTAAGTTTAATTCCAGAGTAAGGGCCCCGAGTGAGTGCATCGCAACTTATATCGCAAAGTTGAAGCAGTTGACTGAGCACTGCAACTCTCAGTCTGTTACTGAGTCACTGAGTTACTGTCACTGAGGCACACTCTATGACAAGTTGCAGGACCAGTTTGTTTGTGGCGTTCACGATGACACCATTCAGTGCTGTTTACTTGCTAAAGTTAACATCGATTTGAAGCACGCCATGGAAATAGACATGGAAAGTGCTGCGAGGGACTCGCAGACTTTACAGAATGTGCAACATGGCGCCGTTTTTTCAGTTGGGGCAGGGCATGGCGCGAAAACCAGAGAGGCAACAGCAAAGTGGGAGGCAGTCTCTGCTGCTCGAAAAATGAAAAGGCCTTGTGGAAACATTTCAGCAGTGACTCCGAAGTTAATCAGTTACAGATGTGGGGTTAACAATGTACCGGACACCGGTAGATTCAAGGAGGCAGAATGCCATTACTGCCACAAAAAAGTGCATGTAATAAAGCAATGCAGGGCGAAATCAAGACATCCAATTAGACAGCAGACCAAGATGATGGAAGTGCACAATATAACTGAACCAGAAGCTGCTGATACTGATATCTATTCCCGAAACAATGTCAATGCAGTAAAAACTGAACTAACCACCTTCACCCTTCAAGTGACTGGGAAGCCTCTAGTCATGAAAGTAGACAGGGGAACCTCAACCAAGTGGTGAGAGAACACACATTTAAATACCTGAGTGAAGGTACCCAGCCACTGAATCTGGAGCATACCATGGCTCAGTTGAAGACATACACTGGAGAGTCAATACAGGTAAAGGGCATCGCCACAGTACCTGTGTCCTATAGGCAATAGACAACCCAGCTTCAGTGATCATAATGACAGGTGAAGAACTTAGTCTTCTGGGCTACGACTGGTTACAAAAAATTATACTCAACTGTCAGAAATATTTCAAGTGAGAACAGGAGGAATTCCAGAGCTGTTAAGGAAATATGACAATGTATTTTGTGACGAATTGAGAAAGATAAAAGGTTTACAAACAAAAATACATGTAGATTCGAAGGCAACATCCCACTTCTTTAAGGCCAGATCTGTGCCTTATGCCCTAAACGAGAAGGTGGATGCAGGATTGTGCCGCTTAGTGAAGCTAGGCATCATTCGTCAGTCCAGTTTTCAGAAACGGCAGTGCCCATAGTCCCTGTGATGAAACCTGATCAAAATATTCACATCTGTAGGGACTACAAATTGACTGCGAACAAGGCAGCCAAACTAGATAAATATCCTATCCCAAGGATAGAAGGCCTGCACACAAAGCTAGATGGAGGAAAACCCTACACCAAACTGACATGAGCCATGATTACCAACAGCTGGACAGCAGAGGGTATGTAACCATCAACACGCACAAGCACCTGTACCAATCCACACGCCTACCCCTTGAAGTATCATCTGCCTGGGCAATCTTCCAAAGGACCATGGAAAGTCTATTGCAAGGACTTCCCCAAGTAGTAGTTTACCTAGATGATGTCCTGATAACAGGAAGCTGAACATTTAGCCAACATAGAAGAGGTTTTAAGAAGATTTTTGGAAACTGGTGTACGGTTGAAGAAAGAGAAATGAACATTCCAAGCGCCAGGAATCATTTACTTGCGTTGCTGAGTGGATGCCTGGAGGTTGCGTCCAGTAGAGGAGAAAGTTAGAGCAACCAAAGAGGCACCCTCTCCTTCCAGTGTCACTTTTCTCAAGGCCTGAATTTCACGCTTGGCATGCGCGCCAAGTCTGCAGGAGCAGAAGGGGATGTGGAATTTGCTTCCAGCCGTGGTCGTGTTACAAATGCAATATCACGATGGATGACCAGTTAAGGCCCACCCAGCATGAAACGTGCCCTCTCAATGGTCGGGAAGGGCTGGGTGGGGACAGGATTCAACTTTCACGTTTTCTTCTCAATTGTCGTACGACTCCTCATGCAACTACGGGTTCAACACCATCTGGATTACTGATGAAACGTCGCCTACAGACAAGGTTAAGTCTGGTGTTTCCAAACTTAGAGGGGAATGTAGAGAAGAATCAAAGTAGTCAAAAATTGAATCACGACATTCATAGCAAAGCTCGAAGGTTTATTGTGGGAGTTACAGTTTTTGTGCAGAATTTTGGAAATGGATCTAGTTGGGCTCCTGGTATAATTGTCTCTGAAACTGGACCCTTGTCATTCCAAGTGGAATTGGAAGACCGGATGTTCAGAAAGGAGTAGAGACATTCTAACAACCAACTATTCCACTTGTAATTGATGTCAAACCTTTAATCCCTGAGGTGACAGATCAACCTAGAATAGACATACCTGATGTCTCTGGTGAATTGTCTAATCCTGAACTGCCACTTTCTATGGATGTACCTGATGCTGTAGTTCCTGATCACGTCGTTCCAGTGGGAGAGTCTCAAGTGGTAGAGCTACGCCGCTCTAACCGAATTAGAAAACCACCTCAGAGATTTCATCTTTAATCACATTACCTGTGTATCAATGATTATGTTGTGGATTAAAATATTCTGTGTAAATAGGAAATGTAAAAAAACTAAAGGGGGAGGAAATGTAGTGATTGTAGCTATAAGCTTTCCTACTGCCTTTAGGGGTCATGCGATTGTACTGATGAATGAGCCCTAAGTGCAGGTAACCTAGAGGGCGGAGCCAGGAAACTGGAAACTGTTGAAGTAGTGGAGGTATTGAAAGAGTTACGGTTGTATATCAGAAGAGTCTGGACAAGGGAAGAAAAAAATAGAGGTAAAATAGGAAGAAGTAAGTTCTGTAGGACAAGAATAGGCTGAAAGGATTGGTCTACCTGGACAGCCCTTCCTGTGAATCTTGGACAGGAAGTAGAAGCAGGCTGTTCTGGACTTGGGGACTGTGAAGTTGGAGGACAAGGGGAATGATTTCCAGAGGAGATGAGGTCAGTGACAGTCTGAGAAATGATGGCTCAATTTTCAGTGATGGGGTCACAGTCCCAGAGGAAGTAGGAAGAGGTAGATGTTGAGAAGATGTTTCCACTAGTGGTGGAATCTCAAACTAGAAGACATAGTTACAGAATTACAGTTACAGGGGACATTCATTTAAAACTGAGATGTGAAGGAATTTCTTCTCTCAGAGGATAGTGAATGTCTGGAATTCTCTACCCCAGAGATTTGTGGAGGCTAGGTCACTGAAAGTATTTAAAGAGGAGGTAGATAGATTTTTGCAATATCGGGAAGTTGAGGGCTATGAGGAGCTGGCACGAAAGAGGAGTTAAGGCCTGGGGCAAGATCAGCCATGATCTTATTGAATGGCAGGGTGGACGTGAGAGGCCGAATAGCCGACTTCTGCTCCTATTTCTTATGTTCTTACGTTCTAAACATGTATTAATCAGCAGGAAGGATTCCCCCACCAATTCGATTTAAAGTGACCATCAACTACTTATAAGAACGGTTGTTGTATTATTTCTTCTGGCTGTGCTCTTGGCATTGAGCATAACTGGAGGGATGAGTGGAGAAGAAGGGGAAAGAAAAGGACGAGGGGGAGAAGGGCGCTCAGCAGGAGCCACGTGGTCTTTTCCACACGTGGTCTTTAGGGAGAATATCTATTGGAGGGCAGATTGCAGGAGTATTGTGAGACGCTGGGAGCCCCTGTGCACAGTGGTTACCAGAACCAAAATAGCAGCTGTCGAACTTCCATGGGTTCAAGCCAAGATTGCATGACAGCGGGACAGCAGTCTGAGCTTCTGCTGCAACACCCATATATTGGGTGGACGCTGCTTGGGCTGAAATGGAAGTTGAGACATAAACCATCAGACACTGCGTCATGGTTGGCTCTTTCCCTCTGTGAAGCTCTAACTTACAGTAAAGCCTTGTTCTAAACATATATGTTGAAGGGGAGACTCTGGAATATGTTGAGCATTTCCCATGCCTTGGCAGCCACCCCTCTCAAAAGACCACTATTGATGAGGGGAGCCAACAACGGATCAGTTGTGCCAGTTCAGCCTTCTACAAACTACAGCAACGAGTGTTTAACAACAAAGACCTCTGTACGTTATTGAAAGTTAACAGAGCAGTTGTCGCTACACTCCTGTACTACAGTGAGACCTGGGCTGTGTATTTTTTTTTTATTCATTCACGGGATGTGGGCTTCGCTGGCTGGTCCAGCATTTATTGCCCATCTCTATGTGCCCTTGAGACGGTGGTGTTGAGCTGCTTTCTTGAACCGCTGCAGTCCATGTGGTGTAGGTACACCTACAGTGCTGTTAGGAAGGGAGTTCCAGGATTTTGACCCAGTGACAGTGAAGGAATGGTGATACAGTTCCAAGTCAAGATGGTGAGTGACTTGGAGGGGAACTTCCGGGTAGCGGTGTTCCCATCTATCTGCTGCCTTGTCCTTCTAGATGGTAGTGGTCGTGGGTTTGGAAGATGCTGTCGAAGGAGCTTTGGTGAATTCCTGCACTGCTTCTTGTAGATGGTACATTCAGCGACACATAAGAGTGCTAGAGAAATTCCGTCAGCAATGCCTCTGCTGCATCCTCTGGATTCAATGGGAGGATTGTTGTGCAAATGCCAGTGTCCTTCTTGAAGACAACTCCGCAAGCATTCAAAGCAAATGCCTGCAAAATCAACTTCAGTGGACTGAACACCGTGTCACGTGGCTGAAAAGCATCTCCTCCACCAGGTCCTGTTTTCTCAACATCCAATGTTCCAGGTGAGGACAAAGAAAACGCTTCAAAGATACTCTGAAACTGTCCTTGAAGTGCAACAGTATTGACATTAATGACTGGGGGGGTGGGAGCTTGCTACCAATTGTTCAAGGTGGTGACTACTTGTCCATCAAGCTACAACACGCTTTGAGTCACAACACCTTAATAATGAGGCAGAGCTGTAGCAGGGAAGGAAAGAAAGGGAAGCAAATCCTGCACTGCAGATCCCACTACCTCATGGAACATCCTGCACCATGCGCCCAAAGATCAGTCACATGAAGAGCCATGACAGAAACTCGCAGCCCTTTGTAGATGTCATCCTCAAATCAAGGGGCAGACAGCAATGAAGTCTAGATCTCTTGCACCATAACATGTTTTCCAAAATTCAGTCAAAGTGTGAGCACCTTTCCTTTGGCTTCACAGAGACCAGCAAATCTCTTACTTGCCTGTCCCAGGATGGGTGTACAGGTGAAGACATTGACTCTTCCAGCAACCTCCATCGAAAATATTCCAGTGCTGCTCTTCATTTGATCTTCATGTGATCCTTCACTATAGTGCCTCCTGTAGCAAGATGTCCAAAATTTAAAGAATTTCTAGGAAGGTGCCATTTTGGCACTACAGCTTTGCTTATTTCTTCCCTTTAGTACAAGGGGAGCTGTAAGGGTGACTAATAATTTTAAAGAGCTTCTGGCACCAGCTAACTTGCCTCTTCAACTTTGCAGAGCCTCTTGCATCATACAGCATGAGCACCATGACATTCTGAAAGAAAACTATAGCAACTGAAGGTATAGCCTGTCCTGCTGTCTACCAGGGATCATATGATGTCCTGGGAGGCACTGACCAATGAGCCTTAAGCATGGGCAATCTGGGGGAAAGGGGCGGGGCTTCCTGACGAGAGTCCTGATGGAGCATGAGGCATCCGAAAAGCTCTCCGTAATAAAGTTTACCAGTTTCTTGTTTAAGCCTGCCCATTCCATTGAGTCATTACATTTGGTGATGAGGGTAAAATAGCCTGAAAGCCTTGTTACCGTGAGTATATCAAATCTTAAGAAAAAGAAAAGACTACTCACCAGTCATGCCACTCTTCGGCAGAATCGATCCTAATGATGTGACTATGGAAGACTGGAACCAGTATGTAGAGCGCCTCGGATTTTATTTTGTAGCAAACAAAATTACCGTGGAGGAAAAGCAGAAAGCCATCCTTTTGAGTGTATGTGGCAGTAAGACATACAATCTCATTCACAGCCTGACGGCCCTGAGTGCGCCCAATTCTAGGTCCTATAATGAATGAGTGGACCTTGTGAAAATGCACTTCCAGCTGAAGCTATCCGTAATAATGCAGCGTTTTAAATTTAATTCCGGAATTAGGGCCCCGGGAGAGCCCATCGCAACCTAAGTAGCGAACCTTAAGCGGTTGACAGGCACTGCGACTACGGGGACACATTAAAATGATGTGCTGCGGGACCAATTAGTTTGTGGAGTTCAGGACGACCCCATTCATCACCGTTTACTCGCCGAGGTTGACATCAACTTTAAGCGCGCCCTAGAAATCTCCCTCGCCATGGAAAACGCTGCAAGAGACTCGCAGGCACTGCAACACAGACAACATGGTGCCATTCTTCATGTGGGGTGGGAACCTACCGCTGAGCATAGTGTGAAAACCAGACCCACAGCATCGAAGCAAGATGCAATGCCCTCTGGTAGAAACATGAAAAGGCCTAGTAGAAATACTTCAGCAGTGACTCCACTATTAAGTTGTTATAGATATGGAGGTGACCACAGAGTGGACACCTGTAAATTCAAGGAGGCAGAATGCCATTACTGCCATAAGAATGGTCATGTAGTGAGGCAATGCAGGGCAAAGTCGAAACAGTCCGTAAAGCAGAAAACCAACATGATTGAATTAAAAAATACAACAGAACCTGAAGCAGCTGGCACCAATATTTATTCCCTGTATAATGTAACCATGGTAAAAACCGAACCCATCACTGTCACAATCCAAGTTAATGAGAAACCACTAATAGTGGAGGTGGATATGGGTGCCTCAACCACAGTGGTGGGAGAACACACTTTCAAATACTTTAATGAAGGTATACAGCCAGTAAACCTCGAATGGACAACTGCTAAATTAAAGACATACACTGGAGAATCTATCCAGGTAAAGGGCATTGCCACAGTACCAGCATCTTATAGGCACAGACATCCCAGCTGCCTGTGATAATAGTGAAAGGAAAAGGACCCAGTCTTTTAGGTCAAGACTGGTTACAGCAGATCAAGCTTGATTGGTCTGAGATACTTCACCTGAAAACAGGAGGATTCCCTGAACTGCTAAGGAAATGTGACATGGTATTTCAGGATGAATTAGGGAAGTTAAAAGGTGTGCAGGCCAATATATATGTGGATCCTCAGGTGACTCCATGCTCCTTTAAGGCCATATCTGTGCCTTATGCATTGAAGGAGAAGGTGGATGCGGAACTGTAGAATTGTGCTAGTTAGAAAAGCTGGACATCATCCAACCTGTCCAATTCTTAGAACGGGCAGCACCCATAGTTCCAATGGTTAAGCCTGACCAAACCATACACATTTGTGGGGACTATAAATTGGCCTAAATAAGGCAGAAAAACTAGCCCATTCCAAGGATAGACGACTTATATGCAAAGCTGGCTGGAGGCAAGTCCTGTACAAAATTGGATATGAGCCATGCCTCCCAACAATTAGAACTGGATAACAGGTAGAGAGAATACGTGACTATTAATACACACAAGGGTCTTTATCAGTACACTCGCCTACCCTTCAGAGTATCGTCTGCATGCACTATCTTCCAAAGACCAACGGAGAATCTTTTGCAAAGACTTCCCCGAGTGGTAGTATACATAGATGATGTTCTGATCACAGGGCCAACTGAGAACAAATTCCTGGCCAACCTGGAGGAGATGCTAAGAAGGTTCATGGATGTTGATGTATGGTTAAAGAAGGAAAAATGCACATTTTAAGCACCAGAAATTACTTACCTAGGTCACAGTGTGTACGCCATGGGTTTGGGTCCAGTTGAAGAGAAAGTCGGACAATAACATATGCACACTCACCGTCCAATGTAACTGAACTCAAGTCCTTCCTGGGTATGAACAACCACTATAGCCGCTTCATGCCTAACTTATCAATTGTGTTGGCACCATTACAGTTATTGTTAAAAAAGAATCACCGTTGGTCATGGAATTCACAACAGGAAGAAGCCTTTGTGAAAGTAAAGAAACTAGCATTCATCGTGTTCATTGGTACACTATGAATCATCGAATGAGTTGGGATTAACATGTGATGCTTCTCCTTACGGTGTAGGAGCCATGTTATCACATAGAATGGAAAATGGGTCAGAACAGCCTATTGGCTACGTCTCAAGAACCCTCTCCACAGCCGAGGAGGATTATTCCCAGCTAGAAAAGGAAGGTCTATTGGTTCAGAGTGAAGAAATTCCACCAGTGCCTACGTGGACAACATTTCACCATTGTGTCGGACCATAAACCATTAATGGGTTTATTCAGTGAGATTAAGGCCATTCCGTCAATAGCATCAGCAAGCATACAATGTTGGGCTATGATATTATCTGCATATGAGTATACTTTTATGAACCATCCTGGCTTACATGTTGCAAATGCGGATGCACTCAGTCATCTCCCATTACCAGATAGCATTGTACATGCTCCAGATACACAAGACGTTGTGCTATTACTGAATTTCTTGGATTCTTCGCCTGTGTGTGCAAAGCAAATTAGAAATTGGATGAACAGAGATCCAATATTGTCGAAAGTCAGAGACTTTGTTTTGCAAGGATGGTCAAATTCACCAGTATCTGAAGATTTGAGACCATTTCATGCCTGAAACACAGAATTAAGCTGTCAAGATGGAATTTTGTTGCGGGAATCAAGAGTTGTCGTCCCATCACAGGGTAAGGAGCCACTCTTGACAGAGCTTCACAGAGCTCATCCAGGCATATCAAAGAGGAAAATGCTTGCGTGAAACTATGTCTGGTGGCCAGGTATTGACAGTGACTTTGAAAAGCACTGTCTCTATTGTCAGTAACAACAGAAGTTGCCCGTTTCCGCTCCCCTGCATCCGTGGGAGTGGCCTGGTCAACCCTGGGTTAGACTACATATGTTGGGCCATTCTTAGGTACCATGTTTTTGTTGATTGTAGATGCACATTCTAAATGGATGGATATATACAAAGTCAAATCGCCAACATTGAGCGCAGCTATGGAGAAGCTGCGTCACTGTTCCAGCATACGTGGCCTACCTGAAATCGTCGTTTCTGATAACAGCACAGACTTATCAGCACAGTGTTTCAGAAATTCATGAATCTGAATGGAATCAGACATATTAAAGCAACTCCATACCATCCGTCATCAAGTGGTTTAGCCAAGAGAACTGTACAAACTTTCAAGTCTGGTATGAAAAGGTTATCAGAAGGTACTCTAAAATCTCGACTTTCCCGCTTCCTTCTCAGTTATCGTACAATGCCACATTCAACAATTGGTTCAACACCATCTGAATTATTGATAAAATGCTGCCTACGTACACAATTAAGCCTGCTGTTTCCAAATTTAGAAGGGAAGGTAGAGCTGAATCAGAGTAATCAAAAATTGAACCATGATATACACAGCAAAGCTCGCACATTCAGTGCTGGTGACACGGTATTAATGCAAAATTTCAGAAGTGGACCTTGTTGGGTTCCTGGAACCATTGTCTCAGAAACTGGTCCATTATCTTTCCAAATACAAGTGGAAGATAGAATCGTTCGTAAGCACATAGATCATATTTGTACTAGAGAGACATTCCAACTACCAACTATTCCGCTGTGATTACCATCAAACCATCAATTCCTGAGATGACAAATCGACATAGATTAGACATGCCCAATGTCTCTGTAGAGTTGTCAAACCCAGAACTGCCAGTCTGTAATGATGTGTCCCATGCTGCAGTTCCAGATCCTGTCGATCCTATTGATGAACCTCAAGTAGTAGAGCTACGCTGCTATAGCTGTATAAGGAGAGCACCTCAGAGACTTGATCTTTAATCACCTGAAGTTGTGTATATGTATATGTTTTTGGATATTCAAATGTTTCCCTGTATATAGAAACTGTAAAACAATACTAAAGGGGGAGGAAATGTAGTAACTGAAGGTATGGCCTCTCCTGCTGTCTATCAGGGGTCACGTGATGTTCTGGGAGGCACCAAGCAATGAGCCCTAAGCATGGGCAATCCAAGGGGGTGGGGCTTCCAGACGAGAGTCCTGATTGAGCATGTAGTATCTGAAAAGCTCTCCGTAATAAAGTTTATCTGTTTTTCGTTGAAACCTGTCTGCTCCAAGAGAAATCAGCCAGGAGTACAGCAGGTTCACATAGTGTCAACCATTTCTGTTCCAAGATGACATTATTGACCCCAGAGCTCACCAACCAGAAGAAATCGTGTCCTGAATCCTCTTTTCTCAAATTTAACCCAAATTAACTAAAATTCAGAGCATAAACAGATTTTTTGCAAACTTTGTAAAGGCAAAACACTACCAAAGCTACTTGCTACAATGGGCCACACAATTTGCCAATATTATCTATGTGATAACATATTCTTAAGTGTCTGCTCAACCACTATTGATAGAATCTCTCAAAAACACATGATGAAAGTGAATTTACCACCAATTATACAATTAGAGTCAAAATAATTCAGATAAAAACGTCTGGATAGATGTTAACAGACAACGATGTGAACAGGAAAAAGAGCTGGTTATTTGCCAGACCGTGCAAACAAAACATTTTTTAAAAGTGTATTTTCTCGTAGCTCTCCAGGGCTTCTAGCTGTGTTTATTCAACATGATCATCTGTGGGAAGACCAGAGTTCTTCGAGACTATTACAGTTTAAGGGGAAAGGGAAGGAAATCCAAACCAATGGGCTGGAAATCGCGTACTGTTTGCTCAATTATTATTTCTTAAATAAGAGACCTTTGTTGTGCATTTTGTGGTTTGTGAATAGTGGGAGGAAGGTTGGGAGGACAAGGGCAGTGATGACAAATTATAAGGAGTTAGCATGGCTACTGCTTCCCTCCTTTTTTAACTCATAATGGCAAAGACGATAAGCTGTAAGACTCAATAGTAATGACTACATTTGTTAATAATGCAATGTAATCTGCTGCTCATAGTGTTTTTGCTTTACTTTGCAATATCCATAACTTGTGTATGACAGGCTCTTTCCTATTTGAAAAGCAAAGGCCACACATGCAGCCTTCCTTTTTATTTCTCTTCTTGTCCTTGTTTCTTTTTCCAATCACCCATTCATACCACTAATTTAGATTTTAATTGGATAAGAGGGAAAACAGTGCCGTATGTTTCCTTAGCTGATGTGATGTGCTAGAGGTGAGGTTTGCAGAACACCCTTGTTATTCTTATGCATTATATTTAAGGAATAATTTTACAGATCTAGACTGCTGATGGGGACCCTCAGAAAATCATAGCAACACATGCCTAAATTTCTGACATATATTGCCAGTGGATGAGACCACCTCAACAGTGGCACAAACTCAGAAAACGATTCCTTAGCTGTTTTTAAGTGGGTGAAAGTCATTACTGATTTAGTTGCAGGATTTTTAGGGCATAGTTTTAATTAATTAATGCAAAATGGATTTTGGTCCGCATCAGCACAAAAAGTGGCAGTATGATTAGGGTGACAGATGTCAATCTAATGTTTGAGTGTACTGGAACGACATTGCACCCCTTCAAGAGGCTTTCTTTTAGACTCATCCATTGGCCTTGTCACACTGTTTGTCCAACATCCAGTACTGAATGTGTGGAAATTTCCTCCAACTAAATTTAGGAAAGCCAAAGCCACTATCTTTGATCCCCACTGCAAACTTTGTTCCCTAGCCACTGACTCCATCCCTGTCCCTAGCAAGTGTCTAAGGTTGAACAGGATTGTTAGCAACTTCATCGTCATGCCAACCCCATATACTCCCCAGCACCAAGACTTTTATTCACTTCCATAGTATCAGGGGAGGCAGTGGTGTAGTGGTATTGTTGTTGGACTAGTAATCCAGAAATCTAGGGTAATGCTCGGGTGACCGAGATTCAAATCCCACCATGGCAGATGGTGGAATTTGAGTTCAATAAAAATCTAGCATTAGAAGTCTGATGATGACCATGGGCTGAATTTTCCCTCTGTCAGCAGGGGGCGGGGTTGGGCGGGAATGAGCGTGAACCCGATTGGGTGCATGCTGCCATTTTAATTGGCCTGCTCAGCAGGACGCACACCCGGAAGCGCTGTGCGCTCCCTGTGTGAGCGGGGGTGGATTCCCTGAGTCGGGGCCTGCACGCTTTCGTGCACGCGCAGCTTAGTTTAAGTTCTGAAAAATTTAATAAAGGAGAAAAAAACTTTTAAGGACATGTCCCCTAGTGTGAAACTGTCACATGAGCTGGGACATGTCCAATAATTTTTCAACATTTTTTATTTAATTAATAAACCCTTCATGAAACCTCATCCCGCCCGTGGATGAGGTTTCATGAAAAGTGCGAAGGCCGTCTGGGTTCTTTGCCTGCCCACCAACTTTAAGGTTGGATGGGCAGCATTCTTAACAGCTTTAATGACTTTGTTAATGGCCTTAATAGGCCTTTGACAGTTTGGCGGGCACACAGCCGATGTGGCTGTGTGCCCGCCGAACTGACAAACTAAATGACGCACGGTGACGTTGGAATGCCTGCCCGACATCACCGTGCGTCATTTTACGTGTCAGCGAGAGGGCCCTGCCCCCGCTCGTCAACCAGAAAATTCTTCCCCATGAAACCATTGTCGATTGTCATAAAAACCCATCTGGTTCACTAATGTCCTTTAGGGAAGGAAATCTGCCGTCCTTACCTGGTCTGGCCTGCATGTGACTCCAGACCCGCAGCAATGTGGGTGACTCTTAAGTGCCCTCTGAACAAGGGCAATTAGGGATGGGCAATAAATGCTGGCCTGACCAGCGACGCCCACATCCCACGAGTGAATGAAAAAGAAACATCTCCACTTCTGTTTCAGCACATCTACTGCTGAAAGCTTCGTCTATGTATCTGTTACCTCTAACACTCTCCTGGCCACCCTTCCCCCTCCTTAACTTTAAGCTCACACAAAACTCTGCTGCCCATCCTAAGTTGCCTCAAGTCCTATTCACCCATCATCTCTGTTACTCGCTTCTTGGCCTGAATTTTTCAGGCGGTGGGCAGGCTCAGCGGGAGCGGGCGGGGGCGGTTACAGAGCTGATCACTGCCCCCAATCGGCTCTGCACCGCCAATTTATGTGGGCGGGCCAAATAAAGCCCGCCCAGCATAACACGTGAGCCATAGCGCTCAGCGCTACCTGTGTGGGCGAGAGAAGGAGGGAGAGTAGGGGTGAGAGCACAGAGCTGCTTCAGGGAGATTGAATCAATATTGAAATAATTAAATAAATGGTTTAAAATTTGATTTAAACATGTCCCCTCAAGTGACTCACATGAGATGGGACATGTTTTTATATTTAGGAATTTTTATTTATTTATTTAATGAAAGCTTTAGGAAACCTCATCCCGCTCGTGGATGAGGTTTCCTAAAAAATGCGAAGGCCACTTGTCTTTTCTCTTGCCCGCCAACCTTAAGGTTGGACAGGCAGCGTTAACAATTAAATTAATTACTTTCTTAATGGCCTTAATAGGTCGTTTACATATCGGTCGGCGTGCAGCCGACTCTGGCGCATGCCACTGAACGAAATATCGCAGAACTGCACGGTGATGTCGGATACACGCCCGACATCATCGCACGTCATTTTACACGTCGGCGTGTCGGGCCTGCCCCCACACGCTGACTGAAAAATCCTGTCCCTTGTTTCGCAAAATTATTGTCCTTTTGTTCAAATTCTTCCATGGCTTCTCTCCTATGTCTAAAATCTCGTCCAGCCATACAGTCTTCCGAAATCTTTGCGCTCCTCTAATGTTGGCCTTTTGAGCATTCCCAATTTTCACTGCTCTAACATTGGCAGGCATATCTTCAGCTGTCTCAGCCCTAAACTCTGGGATTTCCTCCATAAGTTTCTCCAGCTTGCTACCTTTCTCTCCTCTTTCAGGTCGCTTCTTACAACCTACTCTTTGAACAAGTTTTAGCCAGCTGTGCTAATAACGTTTTATGTGGCTAGGTGTCCAATTTTGTCTGATAATTCTCCTGTGAAGTGCTTTGGCATGTTTTCACTATGTTAACAATGCTACACAATGCAAGTTGGTTTTGCTCCTAATAATAATCATTATGACAATAGTAATGAACACAGGTTGCAGAACATTAACCCCAGGCCTTCCATCCCAAAGATCATTGGGGAATCTGTAGTATTCCACTACTCTTCCGTATTTTAGTTTTAATTAATAGGCCACATAGACCACATTAGCACCACATTGCTGTGGGTCTGGTGCCATATATATGGGCATATTACAACAGAGAACTCTGGTGCATAATCTCAGGGCAAGGAATTAGCCATTTAAGACTGAGGTGAAGAGAAATTTCTTCAGAATGAGGGTTATGAATCTTAGGAATTCTGGTCCCCAGAGGGCTTTGGATGCTCTGTCGTTGACTATATACAAGGTGGAGATTGATAGAATTTTGGACTAGAAGGGTATCAAAGAATAAGGGGATTGAGCGGGAAAGTGGAGTTGAGGTCAAGGGTCAGCTATGATCTTATTAAATGGCGGAGCAAGCTTGAGGGGCCTTATGTCTTACTCCTGCTCATATTTCTTATGTTTTTTATGGGAAAGGGCAGGGGAGTAGGACTAATTAGATAGTCCCTTTAAAGAGTTCACACTGGCACAATCAGCCAAATGCTGTATCATTCTATGATTCTGTAAGCCAGTTAGGCTGAATAGCCTGATCTGTGCTGTAGATTCTCATAAAACATGATCAAGTAATTGTACAATTCTTTTATATAAAAAAGCGTCTCAATGGAGTAGCTACTGGAGAAGAAAGAATAAAGTGACATTGTGTAATTGAATGACAGAATATTGCCCCAGCGATAACAATATTTTTAACCTCAGCCTATCCATTCTCCTGTCTGACTCCACAGGCAATAATGAATCACTGTGGCACCAAATCCCCTCTCCCATTCCCCTTTCAGCCATCTCTTCACCTTGACCAGGTACCGACTCCGTCTTGACAAAAGACAAGCAGTTTGAAGGCATGCCAGATTGAGATGGGAATTAACATAATTGTCTCTGACCATTTGTGTGTGGAATCATTTCAAGCCTAGAGGGGTTTCTGACTTGTGAGGTTAATGGCATGCAGGAATGTGTGCTCAAAAGCAGGTAGATGAAACCCTGCCTGTTATGACAGAGGAATCATCAAAATCTGATCACTGCATTGTCAGAAAATTCAATCAGCTAACCTCTGAATTGTCTTTGTCCTATACCTACGGCACTGTCTTTATTATGGAACACACTCTGCCTTCACAAACCATTAGCTTGCCTCATTGAGTATTAAATGCACGTCCTAGTGAATGAAAATGTAAATGAAATAATATAGATTAAACTCATCAATTTAGGTAACTTCAAAATTTGAAAAATATACCCTTGTGGCCAACCGGACAATTTTACAGGCCAAAAGCTAGCCGAACTGGCCTATATTATCAGGCTGAAATAAAAAGACATTTTACAGAGCTGCCAGGAAATAGGGACATCTGGCTTCAGGAGGTTGCATCATGTCATATGGTAATAACATGCAACAATTCATTAAAGGCAAATCATGTCTGATAAATTTGAGTAAGTTCTTAGCAGAGAGGGTAGTGCAGTTGATGTTAAGTATATGGACTTTCAAAAAGTAATTGGTAAAGTGCTACATAATAGAATTGTTAGCAAAATAGAAACCCATTGGATTAAAGGAGCAGGGGTATAAAATTGGCTAAGGGGCTGAAAACAAAGAGTGGTGAACAGTTGTTTGTCAAACTGACTGGAAGTATTGAGTAGGTCCCACAGGGGTCAGTATTAGGCACATTGGTTGTTTTGATCTACAATAGTGATCTGGACTCGGTAATATAGGGTATTATTTCAAAGCTTCAAGGTGAGACAACATTTCAAAATGTAATAAATAAGTGAAGGGATAGTACCAGATTTCACAGGAAGTAGACAGACTGGGAAAATGGTCAGACACATAGTCGATTAAATTTAAAGCAGAGAAGTGTGAAGTGTTTTAAAGGAAATATATGGAAAGGCAATACAAACTACAGTTCCAAATCAAATTTATAAATCAAACATTGCCATGTGGCATACAACTTATCATCCCTGTGCATTCCTAAGTGCATAATATGGAACTGCACCATCTCTGCATGGGTGACAGCAGTCTGGCATTGGCTGCCAAGCAACAGAAAGGGCACTAGAGGAGTAGCAGTGGTGGGAGGACAAATGCTGTCACTCTGAGAGAGGATGGCAGGTTTAAACACCACAGAGCCACCGGCACTCCCATGGTATGATGCCTCAACAATCCTTGTAATCTGCTGGAGGTCAGATTGCTGGGCTGCTGTGATACCCTGAAACCCTCTTTGAACACTGATACCTGTAGCCATGATGGCAACAGTCTGAACTTGCATGGCAGCAAGCTGAGCTTGCATGACTCCAGTTTGGGTTTCCACTGCAGCATTTAGCTGTTGGGTGTTAGCTTGTTTGTGCTGCAAAGGAAGCTGAGGTATTGGCCGTCATGGTTGGGTCTTTAAGTATCCTCATGGAGTTGGCCACCACGCTGGGAAGGATAGATTCCAAGCTCTGCAAGTCAGTGCCAGGCTCCTCTGTATTCCTTGACATTGCTTTCTGACAGGCCTTCCACCGTACCAAGCATTTTGTGTGCATACCCATCAGCCTTTTAATGGAGGATGCCCCCATTGAAGTCCTCATCGGAGTTATAACAACAGAAAATGCTTGAAATACTCAGCAGGTCTAGTTCACTGAAGGAGAACTTATGTGTGACCAAATATACAGTTTCCATCCTGTTTTCTAAGCAGGTACTAGATGCTTCATTTTCTATGAAGTGCCCCTCAGTGTCATTCATGACTAGGGAGCAATTGGGGTCTGGCATGTGTGTGATTTAGGAATAGTTGATGATGAGTAATACTATATAGGACTATAAGTGCCTGAGAAGTCTTTGCCTCTCCGTATTTCCATTCTCAATGACACTATTATTATTCATCTCCCTTCTCTTCACCCATCACTATCATCCTAGTTGAGCTGTCTATATCTTTGAAGAATTCTGTGCCTAAACCTTGTCCACTCCTCTCTTCCTTTAGAATCATGTATAAAAACCTTTATCAAGCTCTCAGTCACTACCTATAATCTTTCTTCCTTTGGATCAGCATCCATTAATTTCACGTGTCTCTGTGGTGTACCGCTGTCAAAGGTGTAAGTTGTTGATTCTGATTGTACTTTTGCTATGTCACATCATTAGAGGTCTCAGTAACACAGTGATTACATAGATAACATATTGCTGGACCAAATTAACTCTGAGTTATGGACATGGTGTCACTATGGCATTGTTGGCTTCAGGACACTTGTGAAATTGAGTTGTTGTATTGTTGAATTCTAAATAGTTATGCATACTGATATTATTCAGTTGTTCACCGCCATAGTATAAACAGTTTTAGTCTCATTTGATTTTATTGGGGTATGTGGAAGTGTTTATCAAGATCCACATCTGATGCTATAGTACTCAAAGGGTACAAATTGAATGTGCTTCAATTTCCTTGAGAACATAGAGATTGCAGACAGTAATCTGGCCAGATGTCCCAATCTTTTTAATTTTATTCCAGTAAATTTTCAGGCTTGCTCAGCATTCCTGTTCAGTTCATCATGACAGATGAATATTTATTGTTCCTAACAATTATTAGATTTTTCCCTTCACCTCCTCAGTCCTCTTTGTATTGGAAGGGAGCTGATAATTGTTCCTGGAGGAATCAACTTCCTTGCAGGGATGACCAGGCAACTCCTTCAGAGGCTGCAGAATTGGGAGTATGGAGAGGCCATATGCAGTCTTCCTGCTTTAGTAAACATGGTGCTTTTCTAACTTTCTGGGCTTCCTTCACAGCAGCATAGCTCAGGCACCCTTACCAGTGTCAACTGTCCATTCTGTGAATGCTATTGAGCCTCATCACTTCAAGTCCAGACAGGATATGCGGTGGACTCAATGGTCATCCAGGAGCTCCACTCTGTCACACCACTGCTGACAAAGTGACCATCTTTGAATTTCTGGTGCCCCCTCTCCCATGTAGTATCTGATTCCCTTGTCAACATATTCTTCTGATAACTTGGCTCTGCCCTAGGAACACTTGGGGAGGCTAAATCATAGACAGGGGCATGTAGTGTGCCAAACTAATGTGCTGGAGTTACAACTGGTTTTGTCTCAACATTGTGCAGAGTGATTATTTAATAATATATATATTTGTGTATTTTAGAATAAGGATGAAACAGAGAGGGAAATACAGACATTCAACAGTTTTTGGGGGGACTTACTAGTCACTGTTTAATCCTTTACAGGTAAAATCAGGATACATTACTTTTTGAACATAACACACAGCTTAAATTTCAAGATTTAATTCATTGAAGAAATTGCAATGCTGACCCAGTGAACAGTCTCAAATACTAAGAAAGTGCTTTCATGTCTGCATCTGTCACCTGGGCCTGCATGCTGAAATCTTTAGTGGCTATTTAAGACTCATCCACGTTAGGAAGCATGTCTTAAACAATGAACCAGAAATTAAAAAGATTCTTTTGCGGTGCATTTCTAGGAGTGAAAATATATCATAAGAGGAAAAAGAAATGAACTGGTGGAGGAATCAGTTGGAGAAGCCAAATGAGTTCTGATATGGGGTTAGACTTGAAACATTAATTTATCTCTCACTTTCAAAGCCTGACTGATCTAGCAGCTCCAATATTTTCTGCTTTTATTAAAATACTTGTTGCAATTACAATAATTTTTTTTAAATCTTAGAGTCATAGAGTAATTTGTGACATTGGAGAAGGCTGTTCAGCCTATTGAGTCCACGTTGGCTGTCCATGGAACAATCTAGTCAGTTCCATTCCCACACTCCATCACCATAGCCCTGCAAGTTTAGTTCTTTATTTCTTTCAAGTGCCCTTGTATCTGCCATGCCTGGGATTTTGTGTGTGCACACGCGTGCACGAGCGTGTGTGAGAGATGCATACATGCTGTATGTGGGTGCACGTTAGAAGGTGTATTTGGATTCATGTTATTTGCTAGCTCAAGCTCCTAGACAAATTAAGACATCTTGCAAACTCCAGATGAACAAATGGTTAAAGTCTCCCTAGGGCTTTCCTTGATCTTACCAAACAGTGGCAACAAAAACAAAACAAGCCACATGCGTAGACAAAAACAAAGTTGCAAAAAAACCACCGGCATTTATGCTTTCGGATGCTGCTCACACCCAAATCAGAACTGGAGCAAAGATGTGAGCGGGAATGTGACTAGGGAAGGGACTTACTTGAATTCCAGTGATAGTGAGTCAGGAAATGTCCCTTGTATGATTACTGTCATAGAAGTCAGAAAACCCAAACATTTTAGGCAAGCATTTTACACTGGAGTATGTTAACACAGCAATAAAGAACAAAGAACAAAGAAAAGTACAGCACGGGAACAGGCCCTTCGGCCCTCCAAACCTGCGCCGATCATATTGCCTGTCAAACTAAAACATTTTGCACTTTCGGGGTCCGTATCCCTCTATTTCCATCCTATTCATGTATTTGTCAAGCTGCCTCTTAAACACCACTATCGAACCTGCTTCCACCACCTCCTCTGGCAGCGGATTCCAGACACTCACTACCCTCTGCGTAAGAAACTTGCCCCGCACATCTCTTCTAAAGTTTTCTCCTCTCACCTTAAATCTATGTCCCCTAGTAATTGACTCTTCCACCCTGGGAAAAAGCTTCTGACTATCTACTCTGTCCATGCCACTCATAATTTTGTAAACTTCTATCAAGTTGCCCCTCAATCTCCGTCGCTCTAGTGAGAACAATCCGAGTTTCTCCAACCTCTCCTCATAGCTAATAACCTCCAGACCAGGCATCATCCTGGTAAACCTCCTCTGCACCCTCTCCAATGCCTCCATATCCTTCTGGTAATGTGGTGACCAGAATCGCATGCAATATTCCGAGTGTGGCCTAACCAAGGTTCTATACAGCTGCAGCATGACTTCCCAGCTTTTATACTCAACACCCCTGCCGATGAAGGCAAGCATGCCATATGCCTTCCTGACTACCTTATCCACCTGCATTACCACTTTCAGTGACCTGTGGATCTGTACACCCAGATCCCTCTACCCATCAATGCACTTAAGGGTTCTGCCATTTACTGTATATTTCCTACCTGTATTAGACCTTCCAAAATGCATTACCTCGCATTTGTCCACATTAAACTCCATCTGCCATTTCTCCACCCAACCGATCTATATCCCGATGTATCCTTTGACAATCCTCTTCACTATCTGCAACTCCTCCAACCTTAGTGTCGTCTGCAAACTTACTAATTAGCCCAGTTACATTTTCCTCCAAATCATTTACATATACTATAAACAGCAAAGGTCCCAGCGCTGATCCCTGCGGAACACCATTAGTCACAGCTCTCCATTCAGAAAAGCACCCTTCCACTGCTACCCTCTGTCTTCTATGACCAAGCCAATTCTGTATCTATCTTGCCAGCTCACCTCTGATCCCATGCAACTTTACCTTCTGTACCAGTCTGCCATGAGGGACCTTGTCAAAGGCCTTACTGAAATCCACTGCCCTTCCATCTTCGATCATCTTTGTCACTTCCTCGAAAAACTCGATCAAGTTAGTGAGACACGACCTCCCCTTCACAAAACCATGCTGCCTCTCACTAATACGCCCATTTGCTTCCAAATGGTAGTAAATCCTGTCACGAAGAATCTTCTTCAATAATTTCCCTACCTCTGACGTAAGGCTCACCAGCCTGTAATTTCCTGGATTATCCCTGCTACCCTTCTTAAACAATGGAAAAACATTGGCCATTCTCCAGTCCTCTGGGACCTCACCCATAGCCAGTGAGGATACAAAGATTTCTGTCAAGGCCCCAGCAATCTCCTCCCTTGCCTCCCTCAGTAATCTGGGGTAGATCCCATCTGGCCCTGGGGACTTATCCACCTTAATATTCTTCAAGACACCTAACGCCTCCTCTTTTTTGATCTCAACATGATCCAGGCTATCTACCCACTCTTCCCTAGATAAATCGACCGCTAAGTCCTTCTCTTTGGTGAATACTGATGAGAAGTACTCATTTAGTATCTCTCCCATTTCTTCTGGCTTCACACACAGATTCCCACCTCTGTCCCTGAGTGGGCCTACCCTTTCCCTGGCTACCCTCTTGCTTTTTACATATGTATAAAAGGCCTTGGGATTTTCCTTAATCCTGGTTGCCAATGACTTTTCATGGCCCTTTTTAGCCCTCCTGACTCCTTGCTTAAGTTTCTTCCTACTTTCTTTATATTCTCCACAGGCTTCATCTGTTCCCAGACTTCTAGCCCTTACGAATGCTTCCCTTTTCTTTTTGACCAATCTCACAATATCCTTCGTTATCTAAGGTTCCTGAAACTCACCAGACTTATCCTTCATCCTAGCAGGAACATGCCGGTCCTGAATTCTTATCAACTGACGTTTGAAAGCCCCCTACATGTCAGTTGTTGATTTGCCCTCAAACATCCGCCTCCAGTCTAGATTCCTCATTTCCTGCCTAATATTGCTATAATTAGCCATCCCCCAATTAAGCACCTTAACCCAAGGACTCCTGTTATCCTTATCCACCAGTACCTTGAAACTTACTGAATTATGGTCACTTTTCCCGAAATGCTCCCCTACTGAAACTTCGACCACCTGGCCGGGTTCATTCCCTAATACCAGGTCCAGTATTGCCCCTTCCCTAGTTGGACTATCTATATATTGTCTCAGGAAGCCCTACTGGATGCACTTTACAAATTCTGCACCATCCAAACCCCTAGCACTAAGTGATTCCCAGTCAATATAAGGCAAGTTAAAATCACCCACCACAACAACCCTATTGCTTTTACATCTTTCCAAAATCTGCCTACATAACTGTTCCTCAATCTCCCGCCAGCAATTGGGAGGCCTATAATTAATCCTCAACATTATGACTGCACCCTTCCTATTCCGGAGCTCTACCCATATTGCCTCGCTGCATGAGCCCTCCAAGGTGTCCTCCTGTTGTACAGCTGTGATATTCTCCTTAACCAGCAGTGCAAATCCCCCACCTCTTCTACATCCCTCTCTATCCTGCCTGAAATCTCTAAACACTTTTTAAAAAGTTGCTATTTTGTACTCTTTATAGCGAAAGATGTCAGTTCTGAACGTTTTTATTGTCTCTTACAGCTACAGTCATCTTCAAGCACTCATTAAGAACGCTGAAATTAAGACCACTCCCAATGATGTGATTGAGGCTGCTAAGGCATTTCAAAGCACCCATTTTGAAATGGCACCTAAAGGGGTCAAAATAAGAAAAAAATATCATCCTTACCTTTGTTTAGTGCCATGCACTTTGCCTCATCTTCTGCAATTCAGCCTCTAAAGGTTAAAGTGCAGAACGACACACTCAACTGTAACCAACATGACAGTTCTGCTTCCAGTTTCAGTCATCCTTGTGAGTTTACTGAGTGAGATTGTAAGACCAAAATACTTGGGCCTGTGAAAGCACAACCAAAACATATAACAGAAAGAGGGTCTTTTGTGGACTTAATCCTTTATGATGGCCTTTTTATTTAAATGGGAAAGAGGATCAACCAGAAATGAGGGTGGGCAATTCTCACATTTGCAATATGTGAAAAGAAGAGGCAAGACTGACAGAACAATGATAACTGTCAGAAGTTCCAGCAACTCCCACTTTTTGACCCTAACACAAAGTGTACTTACAATTAGTTGAAACTTGTTTGAAAAAAAATTATTCCTCAGCCAAAATATCCGGCCCCTCCCCTTTCAGTTGACCTATATCATTCATTCTTGGAACAAGTGACCATGTATTTACAGGCCATTATATTTTAAAATATTTCCTTTAGTTTAAGATGAAATAGAATGTTCTGGATAGGGGTATGGTAAGTCTGCCCAGAGACAGGTCCATGTGATTGATTGTCATGGGGAAAGAACCCAAAACCAAAACACAAAGTAGAAAAAAACTTTACTGTTGTACAGCGACAGTGGTCAAGTGACACAGGCACAGAGAAAAGACAGAAAAAGGAGATCAGTCTGTGTCAGAGAGATGATCTGAATGCTAGCTCTCTGATAAGAGAGACTACAAGGCTACTGTGAACAGTAGTAGAATGAATAGTCAGTTATAGAACTCAGTAAAGTGACCAGTTTAACAGAGGAAGACTGAGTTTAGGATACTCATCTGCTTGCTCTGCAGTTGAAGAAACAGTGGACAGAATCATCCCAGATTTGCACTAAGTGCTGTAGCAGGCGGGTAAAATGACGTTTTACCTATCGGCCGCGATGGCGGGTTTTCACACCATATCGTCCCAAACCCGCCACATTATTTACGCATTCCAGGGAAACATGCTGTTTCAATGGCAGGTGGGCTCTCATTCACTCACTCACCATCACCTCGCTCCTTCATCTCCCTGGGCGTCATATTTAAAGTGCAGCCACGCGCACGCACCTCAGCGCTTTCAGCCCACAGCTGCTACATGGAAGATGTCCATGAAAGGTAAGAAGACTGCAACCCCCAGGTTTAGCGATGCATCACTGGAACACCTTTTGGATGCCGTGGAGGCCCGCCGCGATGTTCCCCACCCCTGGTGCATGGGCAGCAGTGTGACCAACCAGGCTTGGGAGGCGGTGGCAGTGGTCGTCAGTGCCAATGCCCTTTAAAAGAGGACAGCCCGTAAGAGGATGAATGATCTCCTCCATTCCACCAGGGTAAGCCACTCTTCTCATCACGCTCATCTCACACACTCACAAACCCATTACACATCCAGAGGGATCTCACTCACTGCCAGTTCAAGGGACATAACCATTCACTCTCTCACACTCATCGACATTGTCCTCAACCCATCCATGGGACCACTCACCACCCACACATGCCAGGCATACATATCATCTGGCCTGGCAGGCATCCTGCTTACATTTTCTTCATCTCTATTCATGCAAGACAAGTTGGCACACAACAATAGGGAGAGGTCGCAGACTGGTGGAGGAGTGCCTGAAATCAAGGTGCTCGCCCACTTTGAAAACAGAGCCATCCAGTTGGCCAGCTGAGGATCTGGACCATTCCTGTGCTGGTGCTGAGGTCAGTGGTGCTCTACCAAGTGAGGATCCAGCAGTGCAACATCCATCAGACCACAGGCCACTGCCATGCACTAATTATCTCTCCTTGCTTCCTAGGCACATCTGGGAAACAACTGAGGGAGTCCACGACTGAGAACCTCAAATCAAACCCCAAAGAAACCTCTGAAGAGGAATCTGGAGGCACTCTCCTTGAAGTACCGTCACAACGCTTACCCACACCCTTCACCGGCACAGAGACACACACCTCGGCGGGACCTAGTTTTAGAGTAGCCTCGGGATCATAATCTGGTGAGCACATCGCACTGCCTGATCCACAGCAGGCGGAGGCAGTGACTTCCCAGGTCCCCGGCACTCGGAACACTGCTAGCGGCCAGAAATTTGCTGAGTCTGAGTCAGAAGACGTGCCTCTGGACTCGGGCATGTCACTGTTGTTGGGGCTGCAAAGGCAAGCTCAGGAACATCAGGAAGGGATGTCCAATGCACTCCTCAGATTAAAGGCACGATGGAAGAGTCCATCTGCCTTCACTCTGCGGTGATAGCGCCAGCATGTCAACGCACCAAGTTCAACACTGGTAGGATGGCGGCCGCCATGGATACCTTTGCGCAGGATGTCCCTCCTGCACTGCTGCACAGGCTCAACTCCATCACTGATGCCACAGTTGGCCTCTAACAGTGTGTAGGCAAGAGGGGTGCTGGCCAGCTCAATCTCACTCCAGCTACCCCTTCTCCTCAAGGAGTTAGCCTGGGGCTCACAGGCACCTATAGAGAGGAAGATCAGCTTGAGCACACCCCAGGGTCATCCACCCAGGTGACCGGAGTGTCCGGCCCATCCGAATCCCCTCTTCCTGTGACCTCAGCAGCTCCAGCTCCACAGGCCTCCACAGGCTGAGGAGGGTGCCACTGCCACACAGCAGGACTCTGAAAGCAGGCCGGGACCCTCTAGATCTCGGCCCTCTAGAGGACGCCTGCTAAGGTCATCACAGACCGGGCATCACAGTCAGCAGGCTTCCAGCTCCACTATGGACATCTGGGGAGCACCAAAATGTAGCGGCAGGGTTAGGAAAGTTAAGAAGAATTAGTTGCACAGCCTGGGCATGGGTATTAACCACTTGTACATAACATTCACTATTGTCAATAAACTCCCAAGAATATCTCCCTGCCTCTGGCTCCTTGTTCTGATGAGCACTGTTCATGTCACTCAGATGTGAAACATTTCTGCACAAGATAAAGGCAGGTGTCTCAGTCCAGTGCCTCTTCCCTGTGCTCTGTTCAAAGTGATGGTCCGGCCTCACACTCCCTGGACACATTACTGATGCCTGCATCTTGACGGTGCTTGTCACTGCTGCCAGGATGTCATGGGCAGGTGTCACAGAGTTCCATTATTCTCTCTGTGTGCTCTCAGCACCTTTAAGGTGGGGTAGGCCCCCATCTCTTCAGTATCTGTGACCACTGATGCTGTGCTCCTGAAGGGCTCAGGTACTGAAGGCAGACAAAGAATCAGGTGCTTCTAAAGTTTCATGGCTGCGTCTCTATGATATGACCCTGATCACAGAGCACAAGAGAGCTGCCCTTGGCCAGACAGGAGTCAGACATTCTCAGAGGCTTTGTGAAGATCTATGGAGTGTCCTCACCACATGTCATCATCATCCTCCTGCAATCAAGCGACTATAAGGGTCTGCACTGCGTTTCCATGACTGGAGCATTATCATAGAGGGTATGCATGTTGCTATAAAGCCAGACTGGAGTAACAACGTTCACAGGTGCAATGTGGGGATCAATGTGGTCTCCACACTGCATGTCATCATCACTCTCCATAAGTCCGGCAGCTATGAGGGCCTCCTGAGTGCGCCTGCCTCATCTGGCCAGTGCGAGGGCCTCATCCCTGTCATCGTCGCCTTCAAGGACCTCCTCAACCTCATCCCCGTCAGCATCCTCCTCATCGGAGGAGACCTCCAGCTCCTCCAAGCCAGCTCCTCCCCCTGTTGCAACACCAGATTGTAAAGGGCGCAACAGATGATGATGATGCGTGACACCCTCTGTGGACTGTATTGCAGGGCTCCATCAGACCCGTCCAGGCACCGGAACCTCACCTTCAGCATCCCAATAGTCTGCTCCACCAAGTTGCGAGTTGCAGCATGAGCCTCATTATTCTGTCGTTGTGCTGCAGTCTGAGGCCACCACACGGGTGTCATCAGCCACGTCCTCTGTGGGTGTCCTTCGTTCCCGAGAAGACATTACTCCAGCTTCTGTGAAGCCTCCAATCCTCAGGCTGCAGCAAAATGACAGTATAATTAGGTTCCGGTGCCTGGACCGGACTGGTGGAGCCCTGCAATACAGTCCGCAGAGGGTATCACACATTGTCATTGTCTGTGGCGCCCTTTACAACCTGGCGCTGCAACAGGGAAACCGTGCGCAGACCTGCAGGATGCATCTCTGGTGGTTACACACCAGCGGCACATTCAGGAAATGGAATTCCTTGCGGTTGACCTAGTTGACCACTTGTTACGACGGACATCTGCGCGACATGTGATTGCAGTCAATCGCACCCTGAACCTGTGCGAAACCCAAGATTTGGGCAAATCCAATCGCTCTTGCACCCTGGCTATCCTAGTCCTGGGCGAAATGCACAAAGTTCTGTGCTCTCGCAAAGATGGTATCTGTGACCTCGTGAATGTATTTGTGGTTGGAAGCTTGTAGGTCCCACAGATGTCACCTGTGGAGCTCCGAAAGGCATAGAAATTGAGCACTGCTGTCACTTTGATGGCCACTGGCAGTGGATGCCCTATATATGCCTGTGGCGCAAAACCCTGCAGCAGGTGGCAGATGTGACCAACCAGTTCCCTAGACACGCACAGTCTTCAGCGACACTGGTTCTCGGTTATCTGCAGGAACGAAAGGTGGTGTCTATAGACTCTGGGTGTCGCTAGGCGCCAACCAGCGACAGCTCGCTGTGGCTCTTTAGTGGCATATGCAGGAGCCCCAGCCGCCCCTTCTTTCTGAGGGTGCTGCTCCTGCCTCTGCGCAGGCAGGAGCCTCAGTCGCGCTCTCCTCCATTGTCTTCGCTCTCTGTAGGCCATCAGGCATACAGCTAATTCATCAGGCTCCATGCTCCTGATGTACTCCTCCTGCAGGATGAAAGACAGAGACACGTGGTTAGCATGGGTGTACTAAGAACCTGTCCTGGTTAAGTGTGAAGGCCCCTTAATGCTTCTTGCAGAGTGCTGGCCACCACTTGGATGACCAGAGATTGATACACTACATGGCTGCCCGTAACCGATTGGTGGCAGCTTTGCCCATTGGACTGCATGCTGTGCTCTCAGCTCAGGCGCAGTCATTCTCCTAACCCACACTGCAAGGTAGCGCTGTTAACGTGAACCATGGGGGAGACTGGTCCAAACCGGGATGCCGACACTGCAAGGGGCTGTGAGCACCTCCACCAGTGACTGCTCCATGGCCAGCTTTAGCAAGGAGATTGTACAACCTGTGCAGTCGTACAATTGTTCTGCAGTCCACTACAACATTCATGATGTTGCAGTCTGTGCTGGGAGGTGAAAAGCTCTGGAGCACTTGGTGGCACTTTGGTGCCTCTGTGGTGCTTGAGTGGGCAGAGAAGCTTGAAGCCCAATTCCAATCAAATTAATGGCTGCACTTGAACTGTCTCAGTTGCAGAGGAATGGTCACTTTATATAAGGTGTCGCTAATGCGTGGCTGCTCCCCTTGCCCACCCTACCCCCAACCTGAATACTAGTGTGCTATATTCAATGGCAGGGCTGCCTTTACCCCTCCCCCACAAGACACCTCAACTGCAAGGCAGCCTTGACCACACCCCCACCCCCCCAACGTGCCTCAAACTTGAATTCCAACAGGCGACCCTGGCGAGCGCTACACGTTACTGTGCACCCACCTCCAAGTTCCTCTCAAAGTGCAGCCTGCCAAGTGCACGCCTTTTATGTGCTGCTGTGAAACACATCAGCGTGCTTTCCCACCAACATGAACAGATGATCCAGCAAAGTGCGGTGGGGGCTGGGCGATTCTGGCCTGCTGGCCTGATAATGATATGCAGATGCATTACAGTAATGTTCCCGACGTCTGGTGGTAGGAAATGTGGCCCGCTTGTTGGCGGGCTGAGCGGATGATAGCAGTCTGGTTGCACGCCGTCGGGAAACCGATGGCACGATATTGTCCGCTCATGGCACCGAGCACGCCTGATGCTGGTGGGCGTGGAAAATCCCAGCCAGTGAGCTTAGAGTGTTGGGTGTCCCAGGGAGAGATATGAGCTGGGTAAAAAGCATTGAGTGAATGCTCAGGAATTCACTAGAAGAAAACCGTTTGCAATTGTGCCAGTCCCAAACAAGAAGACTTTGTGTCGAGCTAGTGCTAACTCTCCACAAGTTCATGTGTCTGTAAAGACTTTGCTGGGGTGAAGGAATGGTGTGAATTTGAAGCGTCTTCTTGTGTTTGTATTGAGATCTTTCCAACCTTTTTGTCTGGTGTGATACAGTTTATTTTTCTTGTTTAATAAATATTTTATTCCTTGCGTTAAAAGTTCACCAGTAGATTCCTGTGAAATTGTTCATTAACTTTCCTCCATGGTTTCTCAACAAAAGTTAGGATCTGACTTGTCCAGTATTAACATCAGCTGGGATCGTAACAAAGTGGGAGCTCTTGCAGGATCAGAAATCCTTGAATTTAAGTGGGATCTGTGAATCCTGAAAGAAACAAGTACGTAGAGGTGCTGGGCATAGGAATAGGGTTTTCTGTGAAGTATATTACACTGGATGGAACTCAAAAATGGATTTAACTGTTGCTAAGACTTATCTGGGACCAGAAACTGTAACAGTGGATTATTTGAAATCCTTGACTACGGTTACACTAAGAGAGTTAGCAGATCAATTGAAGGTAGATCAATAAAAGCAGGACTTTGTAAGGATAATATGATTAATTTGGAATTAAAAGAGAAACGTGAAATTGGTGTACCATAGCTCGAGTTCGCTAGATTTCAGTTACAAATGAAGCAATTTGAAATAGAAAAAGAAATGAAGCAGCTTGAGATAGAAAGAGAAAAGCAGAAACCTGAAATCTAAAAACAAAAACAAATGAAAAAGCTTGAATTAGAAAAAGAGGAAAAGGAAAAAGAAAAAGAAAGTTTGAAAGAAATAGAATTGAAGAAGCCTGAATTTGAACTCCAGAGAAAGAGATTAGCAAGGGAATAAAGAGATAAGGAAAGGGAAAGAGAGTTTCAAAGAGAAAAATAAATCAGACAGCATGAACTGGCTAGAGCAAAGCTTAAGGTACAGAGCAAAAGTGCGGCTAGTAGCTCCGATGAGGAATCGAGTTTTGATATAACAAGGAGTCTACACCTAGTGCCTAAATTTAGAGAGGATGGAGTTGAAAAAGATTTCACCTCATTTGAAAAGATAACTGTGAAGTTGAAGTGACCAAAAGATGCCTGGGCCTTAATGTTACAAAGTGCCCTGACAGGTACAGCTATGAATGTGTACACTGGTCTGTCTGAAAAGTGATCTGCAGACTATGAAGCGGTTATAAAGGCAATACTCGCTGCTTATGAGCTTGTCCCTGAAGTTTAATGATTAAAGTTTAGGACCATAAGGAAAACATTAATCAGACATTTGTTGAATTTGCAAGGGAAAAATAAATGCTGTAGGATCAATGGCTTCACTCATTAAAATTGGAATAGCCTTTTATTAATGTGAGTGAAATTATGATTATGTAAGATTTCAAAATAGCATTCCAGGAAACATTAAGGCTTATTTAGGTGAGCATCAAGTAACAAAGATCTGGGATGCGGCAGTTTTAGCTGATACCTATGATATCTCATACAGATAGTTACATGTGGGGAATCAACAAGGAAATTAGACGAATAGAAAATCAAGTGATGGAAAAGGTATTAGTTCTAGGGAACAGATAGAAAGATGCCAAAATATTAAAGGAGATTATCCTGTGATAAGCTAGACCCTAAAAGTGATGAGAAGAAAGTAGTATGTTTCCATTGCAATAATACGGGACATACTAAAGCTAATTGCTGGAAATTAATTGGGAGATATACTGCAGTAGTAGAGACACGTAAAGAATCTTTAGGAAATCTTTAGAGAAGGGGACAAGTGACAAAACAGTAGCCATAGTACAAGTGCAAAGTGAAGGCTCAGAATCTACCAAAGCGCCCCTCTTCTTTAGTAGAAATATAACAGGCTGATACTGAGTTCAGAGAGCTGTATCAAACAGCTTATTTAGTGACTGAATCAGAACCGATACATTAGTGTTATTATTTCAAAGACAAAGTGCTAATGAGGAAGTGGAGACCACCTCAAATATCAGCAGATGAGGAGTGGGCAGAAGTTCATCAGGTGGTAGTTCCATCTGAGTATCCTAACAAAATTTTACATGTAGCTCAAGAGATTCCAATCGCAGGTCACTTAGGTATTTGGAAAATGCAAGCTAAAATAATGAAACATTTTTACTGGCCAGGATTGCATAAAGACATGATTTAATTCTGCCATACATGTCAGCCATGTCAGGTAATTGGGAAACCCCAATCATCGATTAAGCCTGCAACTTTATTTCCGATACCAGCATTTCTTAATAGACTGTGTAGAACCCCTACCTAAAATCAGAAATGGGAATCAATGGCTGGGATTTTCCATGCCTGCCAGCATCGGGCGTGTTTGGTGGTGTGAGCAGACAATATGGTGCAATTGGTTTCACGACGGCATGAAGCCAATGTACAATCGTCCACTCAGCCTGCCAATGGTGGGCCACGTTCTCTGCCATCGGATGTCGGGAACCTCATTGTAATACTTCAGCATGTCATTATTATGCCTGCCTGCTGGATCGTCCGCCCATGTCAGTGGGAAAACATGCCAGTGTCAAACACATCTTGACAACTGTGACATGCAGGGTTTTGCTCACATCCCGGAC
Source organism: Cetorhinus maximus (assembly GCF_964194155.1). Lineage (NCBI taxonomy): Eukaryota > Metazoa > Chordata > Chondrichthyes > Lamniformes > Cetorhinidae > Cetorhinus > Cetorhinus maximus. The sequence continues at coordinate 35,772,157 of NC_135895.1, forward strand.
GTCCAAGGAGCAGAAGATGCTGGAGCCCGACACCAACGGCATAGCGGAGGAACATCCATGGCATGCTGGGTGGATTCTCATTGACATGGCTCTGATACAAAGCAGCACATGGAAGTTGGATAATCACCGTTGATGCTCACAAAGGATGATAGTCGAGGGGGCAGGAGAGGAAGGGCTGGGATCAGCTGGGAGAGGAAGAAGTGTCAGGATGGGGCGGGGCTGGGAGGGGAGAATGAAGTTGTCAGGATGGGGTGAGGTTGGAAGAGGGTGAATGAAAGTGTCAGGATGGGGTGAGGGTGGGAGGGGGGGAATGAAGGTGTCAGGATGGAGTGAGGTTGGGAGGGGTGAGATTGGGAGGGGGGAATGAAGTTGTCAGGATGGGGTGAGGTTAAGAGGGCTGAATGAAGGTGTCAGGATGGGGTGAGTTTGGGAGGGGGGAATGAAGGTGTTGGAGGGGAGGTTGGGAGGAGAGAGGGGGAATGGGGGAAGGAGGTGGTAATGGGGGAGAAGACTGCAACTGGGGAGTTAGGTGTAAGGTGGGGTAGAAGGTGCAAGGGAAGGAGTGTGGAGAGGGGAGGGTGTCCAGAGGTGAAGAAACGGGTGCAGAGAAAAGATGGTGTTCAAGGGGAGGAAGGGGGGAGGAAAGGGGAGGGTGTCCAGGGGGAGGACGGAGCGGGGAGAGGGGAGGGATTAAGGGTTGAGGAAGAATTAAGAGTGGAGGAAAGAGTCAGGAAGGGGGTCGGAGTAAGTCTGGAGGAAGAAGTGAGGCTGGAGGGAGAGGTAAGGCTGGAGGAAGGAGTCAGGAGCGGAGAGGGACTAAGAGTGGTGGAAGAGGTAAGGAAGGAGTCAGGAAGGGGGAGAGACCAAGCAGGTTGGGGGGGGAAGTCTATGGGTGTGGGAGGACTGGGGGGGAAGGGGTTCCAGGGGGGAAAGGGGTGAGGGGGTGCAGAAGGGGGGAACGGGTGCGGAGGGGGGGGATGTGCAGGTGAATGTGCATGGGAGGGGTTGGATAGGTCCATGATTGCCTCCTGGGGAGTGAACTGAGGGTGAACGTAGTATGGGGGAAGGGTGAGAGTGACCCAGGGCAGAGTGAGGTGGTAGGGTGGGAGGGTGAGACATCGACGGTAGCGATAGAGGAACAGGGAGGGTGGTTGGTTGGCAGCATACACGGACCCTGAGGTGGGAAGGAGGTGGTTGGGGAGGTGAATGTGGATGGGGGTGGGGTTTTCGGGTTAGAAAGGAATGTGCACGTTCACCTGGACATCCTGAAAGGAAAAGGGTTGGAGCTGGTAGCTAACGGAGTGGAGGTGGAATGTGATGCCGGAGGGGGTCAACTGTGATGGGGGTAAGGAAATGGGTGACTGGGGGAGGGTAAAGGACAGGGGAGTGAAAACCAAATTAGTATCATGAAGTGAAACGAGAGTCACGGTGGGCGAGATCATGCGTTGCATGGGAGTGTGATCATCGGGTGGGTGGAGATGCAGGTCAGCTCAGATGGACAATTGAAAGTGAACCCCAGCAGGCAGCATTGAAAATGCTCAGGACATTGAGATGAGTGTGAAATATGAAGGATCCGTGTGTGTGAGAGTGCTTGCACGAGGCTTTGAAAGGCTCTGCTACACACACACTTTCCACTTCAGAATCACTCGTGGGCGAGCTGCTCCCTCTGCAGTGACGGGTCTTCTGGGCTGCTTATTTCCACATCTTCACTGGAGGAGGCAGCCTCTTGGCTGCGGATGAGGAAGTGGATAGAGCTGAGGGGCTGGCTGCTGAGGGTGTTGGTCCCTTAGCAGAGCTCCCTGTGAACCAAAGTAGATATACGTAGTGCATGGCAGCAGATTCAAAAGCAGGAGGGACAGTGCTCAAAGTTGCTTTGAGGGAGGGATGATGTGGTGCAAGACCCTCAGGTGGGGAAGGCTTCCAGGGAGGAACCTCACCATCGCCATAGGCAGGGTCCTCATCCTCACCAGTCAGCGCGATGGCACGCTTCTCAAAATGAGTGAGGGGCCTAACGTGGGCCACTCCATCGCTGGACTGGGACTTCTCCGTGCTGATATGAGCAGGCTTCTCCGGCATGAAAACAGATGACGAGAATGTGAGCAGGACACATGGCACTGCGTGGAATGTTTGTGTGGTGAGCGGCTCCATAGACAGGAATGAGGATGTGAGCTCGAGAGAACATGGGCCTGATGGAGATGTGAGGGTGTGTGTGGGAGTTAGTGGTGTTGTCCCATGAGGTGTGAGATCCCTGTGGGTTTGTGGGTGTGTGAGTTGAGAGTGATGAGAAGAGTGAGTTACCCTGGTGGAACGGATGAGACCATTCACCCTGTAGTGGCACTGGGTGGCTGTCCTCTTTTGCAGAGCATTTGCACTGACCACCATTGCCACCGCCTCCAAAGCTTGGTTGGTCATGCCGCTGCTCATCCTGCAGCCAGAGTGGGGGTAGGGGTCATCACAGTGGGCCTCCATGACGTCCAAAAGGTGTTCCAGTGATGCATCACTAAACCTGGGGGCTGCAGTCTTCTTGTCTATCATGGACATTTTCCCTGCAGTAGTCGTGGACTGGAAGCACTGAGATGTGTGTGCGCAGCTGCACTTCAAATATGCTGCCCGGCATGATGAAGTGGCGAGGTGATGGCAGGTGGGCGAATTAGAGCTCGTCCGCCATTGAAACGGCGTGTTTCCCAGGAATGCATAAATAATATGGTGGGTTTGGGACAATACGGCGTGAAAATCCACCATCGCGGCCGGCGGGTAAAACAAGCTACTACACTTTGTGCAAATCAGTGACAATTCCGCCCAATATCTTTTAACAATTATAGATGTTTTGACAAGATGTCCTGAGGCGGTGCCTTTGGGGAAAGTTACGGCAAAAGTATTAATGGAAATGTTAGTCCAATTTTTTACAAGAAAAGGACTATCTAAGGAAATACAATCAGATCAAGGCTCAAATTTATGTCACAAATATTCAAAGAAATAATGAATAGCTTGGGAATAAAACAATTTAAGTCTTCAATTTAACATCCGCAGTGACAAGGAGAATTAGAAAGATAGCATCAAACTTTATAGACCATGATTAAAGCCTATTGTTGGGAATGTCCTAATGATTGGGATAGAGGAATTCAATTTTTATTGTTTGTGATTAAGGATGCTCCAAATGAGTCAACAGGATTCAACCCTTTTGAGCTGATATACGGGCATGAGGTGAGAGGACCCCCAAAATTAATTAAGGAAACATTTGTAAGCCAAAGCTCAGAGGCTACAATTTTGACCTATATGTCAAATTTCCGGGAGGGATTAACCAAAGTGTGCGATTTGGAAACAAAGAGCATTTGAAAATTGCTCAACAATGAAAGTTAGGGCAGCTAAAAATGCCAAAGCTCGAAATGTTGTCACTTGAGACAAGTTGCCTCTGCAATAGCTTGTTTCCAGTCCAACCAGAGGTCAGGCACTGTGGACCTGGTCCTGGGGAATGAGTTGGCCCAAGTAGATCAAATATCAGTGGGAGAGCATTTAGGGGACAGTGGCCAGTGCATCATAAGGTTTAGGTTGACCATGGAAAAGTACAAGGAACAGTCTGGAGCAGGGATAATTAACTGGGGGAAAGTCAACTTCGATGGGATGAGAATGCATCTGAGTTGAGTGAGTTGTAATCAAATGTTGACAGAAAGACGGTGGCTGAATAATGGGCCACCTTCAAATAAACAATATTGCAGGCAATTTCAGGGTATATTCCCTTGAAGGGGAAAGGTAGTACAAAGAAATCCAGAGCACCCTGGGTGACGTGAGAGATAGAGGTGAACATGAAAAGGAAGAAGTGCGCATATGACGGATGTCAGGTAGAAAATCCAATGGAGAATCAGGCTGCAAATAGAAGGACTAGGGGGGAAGTGTAAAAGCTAATATGAAAAGCAAGGAGAGAACGTGAAAAGAGACTGGCAGCTAATATAAAAGAGAATCCCAAAGCCTTCTATAAGCATATAAATAATAAAAGAGTGGTAAAGGAAAGAGTAGGGCCGATTAGGGATGAAAAAGAGGACTTGCACATGGAGACAGGAGAAATAGCAAAGGTATTAAACGAGTACTTTCTATCTATCTCTACAAAGGAAGAAGATGCTACCCAGGCTATGGTGAGAGAGGAGGTAACTGGTACACTAGAAGAATTTACAATTGATAAAGAGAAGAGGAAAGCTATCTTTACTTAAAATAGATAAGGTACCAGGACCGGATGAGATGCATCCAAGAATACTGAGGGAAGTGAGAGTGGAAAGTGCAGAGGCATTAGTGATAATCTTTCAGTCTTCCAAGGGTGGTGCCAGAGGACTGGAAAGTTGCGATTGTCACACCCTTGTTCAAAAGGGATGCAAGGATAAAGCCAGCAACTACAGACCAATCAATTTGACTTCAGTGGTAGGGAAACTTCTGGAAACTATAGTTTGGTACAAAATCAACAGTAACTTGGACAAGTACAGGATAATCAAGGAAAGCCAGCATGGATTCATTAAGGGAAAATCATGTTTAACTAACTTGATAGAGTTTTTTTGAGGAGGTAACAGAGAAGGTTGATAAGGCCAATGCTTTTGATGTGGTGGATATGGATTTTCAAAACGTATTTGATACAGTGCTTAACAGACTTGTGAGCAAAACACTAGCTCATGGAATAAAAGGGAAAATAGGCACTTGGATAAGAAAATGACTGAGTGACAGGAAACAGAGAGTAGTGATGAATGGTTGCTTTTCCAGATTGGAGGAAGGTTTGTAGTGGTGTTTCCCAGGGGTCAGTATTGGGACCCTTGCTCTTCCTGATATATATTAATGACCAAGATTGTGGTGTTTAGGGCATAATTTCAAAATTTGCAGATGATTCAAAGATTGGAAATGTTGTCAACTGTGATGAGGATAGTCTGGAACTTCAAAAGGACATAGACATTTTGGTGGATTGGGCTGACAAGTGGCAGATGAAGCTCAACACAGAGAAGTGTGAAGTGATTCATTTTGGCAGGAAGGAAATGGAGAGACAGTATAAAATAAAGGGAGAAACTCTAAACGAGGTGCAGGAACAGAGGGACCTTGGTGTATATGCACACAAGTCATTGAAGATGGCAGGGCATGTTGAGAGAGCAGTTAATAAAGCATATAGTATCTTAGGCTTTATTAATAGGGGCATTGAGTGCAAGAACATAAGAACTAGGAGCAGGGGTAGGCAATTCAGCCCCTCGAGCTTGCCCCGCCATTCAATACGATCATGGCTGATCTCATTTTGGCCTCAACTCAATTTCCCATCCTCTCCCCATACCTGTTACTAGTTAAAAATCTGTCTATCTCCTCCTTAAATTTATTCAGCGCCCTGGCATCTACTGCACTCGGAGGTTGTAAATTTCACAGATTCACAACCCTTTGAGAAAAGTAATTCCTCCTCATCTCTGATTTAAATCTACCACCTCTTAGCCTAAAACTGTGGCCTCTCATTCTAGAATGCCCCAGAAGGGGAAACATCTGCTCCACGTCTACTTTGTCTATCCCCTTTAGCCTCTTATATACCTCAATTATATCTCCTCTCATCCTTCTAAACTCTAGCGAGTATAGGCCTAAACTGCTCAATCTCTCCTCATAAGACAAGCCTCGCATCTCTGGAATCAATCTAGTGAACCTCCTCTGAACCGCCTCCAATGCAACTACATCTTTCCTCAAGTAAGGGGACCAAAACTGTGCACAGTACTCCAGGTGCCTTGTACAGTTGCAACAACACTTCCCTATTTTTATACTCTGTTCCTTTAGCAATAAATGCCAAAATTCCATTTGCCTTCCTTATTGCCTGTTGTACCTGCATACTAGCATTCAGCGATTCATGCACAAGGACACCCAGATCCCTCTGCACTGAAACATTCTGAAGTTTCTCTCTACTTAAATAATAAGTTGCCTTTTTATTCTTCTGACCAAAATGGATAACCTCACACTTATCCACGTTAAACTCCATCGGCCAAATTTTGGCCCATTTATCTAACCTGTCCATATCCATTTGTAAATTTCTTATTTCGTCATTGCAACTTACTTTTCCACCTATTTTGGTGTCATCTGCAAATTTAGCTATAGTACCTTCTAACCCTGAATCCAAGTCATTAATATCGATTGTAAATAGTTGGGGCCCAAGGACCGAACCCTGTGGCACCCCACTAGTTACAGCTTGCCATCCAGAAAAAGACCCACTTATCCCGACTCTCTGCTTTCTGTTGGTTAGCCAATCCTCTATCCAAGCTAATATATTGCCCCTAACTCTGTGTGATCTTATCTTGTGTATTAATCTTTTGTGCGGCACCTTATCAAAGGCCTTCTGGAAGTCCAGATATACTACATCTACAGGATCCCCATTATCCACTTTGCTTGTCACATCTTCAAAGAACTCTAGCAAATTAGTTAAACACGATTTACTCTTCATAAAACCATGCTGACTCTGATGGATTGCATTTTGACTTTCCAAATGCCCCATTACTACTTCCTTAATAATGAGTTCCAACAATTTCCCAATGACAGATATTAAACTAACTGGTCTATAGTTTCTTACTTTCTGCCTCCCCCTCTTTTTGAGCAAGCGCGTTATATTCGCATTTTTCCAATACACTGGAACCTTTCCAGAATCCAGGGAATTTTGGAATATTATAGCCAATGCATCCATTATCTCCACTGCCACTTCCTTTAAGACCCTGGGAGTAAGGAGGACACCAACCAGGCCTCATCTGGAGTTCTGTGTCCAGTTCTGGGTGCCATACTTGAGGAAGGATGTGAAGGCATTGGAGACAGTATAGAGGAGATTCACAAGAATGATTGCAGGGATGAAGAACTGTAACTATAGGGATAGATTGGAGAGATTGGGACTATTTTCCTTGGAGAAAAGAAGACTGAGAGGAGCAGGAGTAGGCCATTTGGCCCCTTGAGCCTGCTCCGCCATTCATCATGATAATGGCTGATCATCCAACTCAACAGCCCGCTCCCACTTTCTCCCCATATCCTTTGAACCCTTTCGCCCCAAGAGCTATATCTAACTCCTTCTTGAAAACATACAATGTTTTGGCCTCAACTACTTTCTGTGGTAGCGAATTCCACAGGCTCACCACTCTCTGGGTGAAGAAATTTCTCCTCATCTCATGCCTAAATGGTCTACCCTGTATCCGTTAATTGACACAGAAACAGAAAAAAGACAGAAAAGAGAGATCAGTGTGTGTCAGAGAGGGGGACAGGAATTCTAAGCTCTCTGATAAGAAAGACTACTAGGCTACTGGGGACAGTAGTTGCCTGAATAGTCAGCTATAGAACTCAGTAAAGTGATCAGGTTAGCACAGGTGCTACTGGAAGACTGAGTTTAGGGAACTCATCTGTTTGCTCTGGACTTGAAGAAATAGTGAATTTAGAGTGTGGTTTTTGGGTGTATCAAGGAGAGGTATGAGTTGGGTGAAAAGCATCGAGTGAATGCTCAGGAATTCACTGGAAGAAACACGTTTGCAAATGTACCAGTCCCATGCGAGAAGCCTTTGTGTCAAGCTAGTGATAACTCTTCACGGGTTTATGTGTCTGTAAAGACATTGCTGGGGTGAAGGAATAATGTGAATTTGAAGTGTCTTTTTGTGTTTGTATTGAGATCTTTCTAACCTTTTTGTCTGGTATGATACAGTTCATTTTTCTTGTTTAATAAATATTTTGTTCTTTGCGTTAAAAGTTCATCAGCAGACTCCTGTGAATTTGTTCAGTAGCCTTCCTCCATGGTTTCTAAAAAAAAAATTAGTATCTATCAAGCCAGGTTTGACTCTGGGATCTGACCTATCCTGTATTAACATCAGCTGGGTTCATAACACATGCTAGAACCGAATACAGACATTATAAACTCATCACTTTTATAGCCATCATATATGATGGAAATATTTTCAAATCCAAATTCCGGAAGAGAAAAAACACTTTCCCTAGCATTCCCTTGGTATGGAGCCCAAAGGTTTTCAGCCTCAGAAGTTCACAACACAAAATTGCTCTGATGAAGAGTCATACGGACTCGAAACATTAACCGTATTCCTCTCTGCAGATGCTGTTAGACCTGCTGAGTTTTTCCAGCTATTTTTATTTTTGCTTCAGATTTCCAGCATCCACAGTATTTTGCTTTTAACAAAATTGCTCTAATTTGACATAAATTGTGATTAAATTGGCAGCCTCAAGTATGGAAAATGTAATATTGCTGTTCTTCAGAAAATAGGGATAAATTGTAGTGAAATCCCAAATAAATTTCCTCTGAATACATTTACAATATTGTTTCATGGAATGACTGGAACAATCTTTCCTCCATTATAGAGACTAAATGAAAGGCATCAGTTCTGCACCCAACCTGCGCTATAACTGACCAAAGAAGGCTATATGCTATTACTGATTGCAATGGTAGAAAAACTTCCACTTCCCATTATTCAGCATTCATATCAATCATATTAATAGCAAACTCACATATAATACATCAATTGTTTTTTTTAAATTGAAGAAAACAGTAGTGAAACAAATTTCTAATTAGAACAAATTCTATAACTTCTACTTCTGCACCATCAATGCATATTCTATATGTAGCCCAAGCTACACTGTAAAGGATTTGGGTTAACATAGAATCAAATGTATGCATTGCATACATGGCAATCATTTTCTGTAAAAGAAAAGTTCAAGAGTGCCCCAGGATTATCATGACCGAGCTTAGTCTGTTCAATGGTGTATCAGGAACTCAGACTTCAGATACTATGGGATAAAACCATCTGCTCTTTCCTTTTAAGTCAAGTTAAATTTCCGTATGCATGGTCCGTTCTTTTGGAATACCATATGCAATGCACCAATACAAAACTCCCCTCATCTTAGTGAGGTTTCTTGGATGTTCTCCAGGCAAACTGGGCAAAGAGGACAAACTAGAAAAAAAGACAAAGAGAGGTGTTTGCAGGTCCTATGTTATCATTCTCTCCTTAGTACTAGTGATTCTTTGACCTGATCCTACCAATATTTAATCCTAATTATCAGTCTTTTAGACACACGTTTGATGTACTGGTAGCATATCTCTGCTATTCGCCTTAAGGGGTCCGATTGAAGATCTACTTTTTTCTTTTATCCTTACGTATTATTTTACCTGAGAGATGGTATAATCTTACAACACTGGCTGCTGCTGCGGTTGTGGACCCGTGTGCTTAGTGTTCCTCTTTAAAGATCATCACTCATTGACTATTTTTCAGGTGCAGGGTCCCATGATTAATAATATCTTTCACTACTCTTTGACATTTTGAACTCGTCATTATTCAACATATTGCAAATTATTGCTCTTTTTTCTGATAATTTATGCATTTGAAGTCTTCAAATAAAACATTATGTATAATGACATCTCGCGGCAGGAGTGTGAAGGAACCGCAGCTATGCACACATCATGATCTTACTGTACCAACATTAAAAATATTCAGCAAAAATCATGGCTTGTGATACTAAGACAGGTTTATTCAGCAAACGAAGACCACTTACTGCACAAAGGAAATTGAATGATAATGGTTAGCTTAAACACCCCCAAATTCCTAAGTATATAAAAATTTGTGGCAACGTGACAACACTCTGGAGACAGTTGGTTTGTAACAATATGAAAGAGTCTGAATCTTTTACCTATCTCTCGCCTGTCCTAGTTCTGATTCTGAGACATTCAACTCCTCATTGTTTACCAAACAGGTGATTTAATCTCTTTTATTGTGAAGGCCTTCAGAATGAAAATGGGACCCAGCAGGAAATCCCATGGCCTGGTTAAGTGTCCCCTGGGGTTCCTTTATTCAGCAACCATGCTGCCATTAAAATGGAAATGTCACCCTATCCCTGAATAACATGTATTTTATTTTATTAACTGAATTCAATGCCTGAAACTAAATATTGCTTCAAAGGCCTTTTCTCTCTCTTTTTTTAAAATGTTATTTGGCTGTCACGAAGGTTTCGAATTGGTAACAGTATCTTCCATCGCTTTCTACAACAGAGGATAATGTGCTTCAGAGACATTCACCTTTAATGAACAGGACTGAGCCTGCAGTGTAGTTCAGGAGAAAAGTTAATGCCTTGTCAGATCTCTCTCTCAGAAAAATGCTGAAATGAAGCTGCTTGCCAGGATTTTGGTCCTGAGGATAAAAGAATGCTGTCCTTGGCAACAGAAGTAGATTTTTTCGAAAACTTGAACATTGAACTTATTTTGCACCTTGAACAACGAAGATCATGACTCTGATCACCTGGTGAGATTGTTCTTTGTTTAAAACTCTGGAGACTTTCTTGAATTCTGCCACTATCCTGATAAGGCTGGAACAACTTCAATGATGCTATATTTGCTACCTGTCACCGTGCCATGAAAGTCACCGTGAAAATGCCATTCAAACTCTGAGGCTGCAAAGCCAAAGTTACGCAGTGCTTGTGTTCTTGGTGCTATGGGTGGCTTATTCCTCCAAACTGGCTTCCGTGGCACGCACGCCTCTGGTGCTGGCTTACGTTGGATGCCATTTGGGTGAGGGCAATATCACGTGTGCAAAGGTCATCAACCCACAGTGTGCAGAATGGGCATTTGAGATGCCAGCGCTATAACTTTGGAGTTCAATTCCCTCTCTAAACCTCACACAGCGAAACATGCATTCAGCAGCTGCAAGGACTCCCCCACCGGTGCTATTTAAAGGGATCATCAAATACTTTCAGGTTAGATGCTGATTGACTTCTATTGACTCTTGCTGTGATTGTGGAAGTAGCTTCTTTAAAGTCTACATGGGCTGGTGTGACAGAAGGACTTTGCCTTTGACTCAAAGATTCTGCACAAACCGTTTGCTCCTAGTGGTTTTCATCCCCTGGACCACTACACACCAGGGAGAAGGAGCAGGGATAACACAGAGGAGGGAAAATTGCTGAAGAGGGAGGAGGAGGAAGGGAAGAAGGGCTCTCAACTGAAGACCATATGCTGCCTAGACTGTTCACAGAGCACTCTTCCCACCCCAAACTCAATGAGGACCAATGTATCAGAGGCCTCTGTTTCAGTAAGGATGTACACTGCGATCTGTAACCTGCTGCAGCCACAACTGTAATCTCAGAGCAGGGCCAGGGCAGCATTGCCAGTTGCTAGTAATCTTCCAAGGATCCCTAGATTCTGGAAAAGTCCCAGAAGATTGGAAAGCTGCCATGTAATTCCCTTATTCAAAAAGGGAGGGGGGCAAAAAACAGGTAACTATAGGCCAGTTAGCTTAACATCTATTATAAAGGATGTAATAGTAGGGCATTTAGAAATGCATAATATAATCAAGCAGAGTCAGCATGGCTTCAGGAAGGGGAAATCATGCCTGAAAAATTTATTAGAATTCTTTGAGGAGGTAACAAGCAGGATAGATAAAGGGGAACCAGAAGATATAATACATTTGGATTTCCAAAAGGCTTTCGATAAGGTACTGCACATAAGGCTACTTAATAAGATAAGAGCCCACGGTGTTGGGGGTAGTATATCAGCATGGATAGAGGATTGGCTAACTAGTAGAAGACAGAGAGTTGGAATAAGGGGTAATTTTCAGGATGGCAACCTGTAACTAGTGGAGTGCCACAGGGATCAGTCCTGGGGGCACAATTATTTACAATATATGTTAATGACTTGGATGAGGGGAGTGAATGTACTATCGCCAAGTTTGCAGATGACACAAAAATAGGTGGGAAGGCAAGTGGTGAGTATGACACAACTAGCCTACAGAGGGATATAGACAGGTTAAGTGAGTGGGCAAAAACATGGCAGGTGGAATATAATGTGGGAAAGTGTGGGGTTATGCACTTTGACGGGAAGAATATAGGAGCTGAATATTATTTAAATGGAAAAAGACTGAAGAAAGCTGCAGCACAAAGGGATTTGTGCATTCATTGTGCATGAATCCCAAAAAGCTAGCATACAAGTTCAGCAGGTAATAGGTAAGGCAAATGGAATGTTGGCCTTTATATCAAAGGGAATGGAGGATAAAAATAGGGAAGTCTTGCTAAAACTATACAAGGCGCTAGTTAGACCACACCCAGAATACTGTGAACAGTTTTGGTCCCCTTATCTAAGGAAAGGTATACTGGCATTGGAGGCAGTCCAGAGAAGGTTCACTAGATTGATCCCGGGGATGGAGGGATTTTTTTATGAGGAGAGGTTGAGTCGGTTGGGCCTATACTCATTGGAGTTTAGAAGAATGAGAGGTGACCTTATTGAAACATATAAGATTCTTAAGGGGCTTGACAGGGTAGATGCTGAGTGGTTGTTTCCCCTTGTGGGATAGTCTCGGAGCAGAGAACATATTCTCAGAGTAAGGGAGCGCCCACTTAAATCAGAGATGAGGAGGAATTTCTTCTCTCAGAGGGTAGTCAATCTGTGCAATTCTTTACCGCAGAGGGCTGTAGAGGTTGGGTCGTTAAGAATATTCAGGTCTGAGATAGGCAGATTTTTAATCAGTAAAGATTATGGGAAAAAGGCAGGAACGTGGAGTTGAAGATTATCAGGTCAGCCATGATCTCATTGAATGGCAGAGCAGACTTGATGGGCTGAATGGCCTCCTTCTGCTCCTACATCTTTTGGTCTTATGCTGTGAAGGTGGCTTTATAAATCAGCCTTCTTCCAGATTGGATTAGGTGATATCTACACCTTTTCTCCCAGTTTGTCTTCCACTGTAGTAAAAAAGTTGATGAGATTTTATGTTCCAAGATCACTGAATGCACTCATTCTCTTTCTCAGAGAGAACCAGGTAGCATGAGCATGCAGCTTCGCGAGGATTGCAGGCTTTCCTGGGGTGCAAGGTACCATTGACAGCATGCAGCTGCTTTGCAGGGGCTGCATGTCAATTTTGAGATGTACCACAACCAGAAGGGATTCATGCAGGCCAGTATCCAGTATCCTGATAGCAGCCATGATGCCTTCATTCTACAGGAGTCTGCAGTATCATCTGCATTTGTACCACCAGGAGGTGGCTACTGGGCAACAAGGCTATCCTCTGACCACGTGGCTATATGATTCTGTTGCACAATCCAAATGCATGTGGACAGCATGCATGAAGTGATGTGAAATGTGATAGAACAGATCGTTGGGGTGCTTAACCAACACTTCTGCTGCCTGAATTGGAGCTCTGCAGCACTTGGAAGAATGAGTGCCATGATTTGCCATTGTCTGCTGCATGCTGCACAAATCCACCATTATTAGGGCAAAGCCTTTGTCATTAGCTATATGGCGACCAGCTGAAGATGAGCAGGAGGTGAAAGTAGAAGGGGTAGGTGAGGAAGAGGGGGAAGAAGAGGAGGAGGAGGAATTTGGAGGAGACATCAATGTATCACCAATCCTATCGGACTGTCTGTAATTGATTCATCTAACTGCCAATGCACCAACCCCAAATCTCCATTCACCAGCAGTCCCATACTTTACCTTCCCTCTGTTCCTGGCCATCACAGTGTCCTCTTGATGACTTGCATCTACCCATTTAATTCTACAGATTTCTTTGCCTTGACCATTTGTTTCAAGCCAGCAAGGTCAATCCATAACTGTTGCTCATTCACATTTTTTGTAGAATGCACACTATCTCACTATGAATGACAATCTGCATTAACTTCAATGTGTGTACTATCTTCAGTATACTCCTCGTGCCTAATCTCACCTAAAATATTTGACAAATAGAATCTCGTATTTATAGGGCTCAAGTGAATCCCCAGTTAATACCCACCACCTTCATGCAATTAAATACAATGAAAAATGATTAACATCTTTGAGTTGATACCCAAGTAAGTTGGTGAATTGTTGCAGTATGTCATGTAGATTGGCTGTAATATGTATGTTGTAAACCAGGGATTTGAGGATGAGGGTAAAGATTTTAAAATCAATGTGTTGGCATATAGTAAATCACTATATATTAGTGAGGATGAGATTAATGGGTGATTGAGTGTCGCGCAGGGTAGGATATGAGGGATTGAATTTTGAACAAAAGGCTGGCAAAGGGACTGGAGAAATCGGTGTCAATCTTAATTTACTTGCTTGGTGATAACAAGAGGCAACAACCCAAAATGGCATCAGTAGCCTTACTTCCCCATTAACCCTGACAGTCAGCATCTGTAAAGAGAAAAGGCAGGTCAATGTTACAGGTGTAGACTATTATCCGAATTAAATGACAAACAGTCTGCACCTAAACGCCCAAATCTGATGAAATAGATAATTTAATAGTTAACCATTTTTACACAACTACGGTGTTATAATGTTATTATTTAACTAAAATCAAGTAGTAACTCTGGGTTAAGCCATAGAACCACTTACTGTATATACATTAATTTTATTATTCACATTTTTAAGGTTGCTCCTGCTTTCAGATAGTTAGGAGATGATGAGCTCCTTAATTCTTTACAAAGGGCTGTAATCTATTTTATCTCTTTACCAACACCACTAGACATGATTTACACTTCTAATACTTTCTATTTTTTTAGTAACCTTTTGCTTGTTTTATTCTACAAATTTCTATTGTTAAAGCTGAATGCGACTTGTCCAGAGGGAGCTAGGAAAGTAGTTGGGAACTGTCTGGAATTCTGGCAGTTGCACAATTTAATGTCGCTCTTGGTTTTTTCACCCCGCTGTATACATCTTGCTATATCTTGTGGATTTCTAAGGTGCAATTTTCAACTGCCCCATTCTCTCTGAAACTTGGTGTGATAAGCAGATAAAAGTTGATGCAAAAGAGGTTTGACTTGGACACCTGGTGTACTCTCCAGTTGAAATTGCTTTCCTGGAATCAAACCAATAGTATTGTAGTATGTGAATTGTTAAAAGATATTGAGCATTAAAGTACTCTTTTGTTTTGTTTTCTTATGGTTCATAACCAGTCAGTATTTTGTTTGAAAACAATAGCAACTGAGTGATGAATTATTTGAACAGATGACTGTCTGGCAACACCGCAAAAGACTTCCAAGATTTTGCGAGTTGGTCAGATTGAGTGCTTTGAAAAATATAGGTCTAACAGAACTTGCCTCCTTTATGTTGTGTCTATTTGATTAATTGTTTATGACTAAGTGTAGATTTCCACATGCTGTGGCTAGGAGTGACGTACTGGCATTCTTTTGCAAATGGTAGAAGTCCAAGGTTCAAGAGTGCTGTAGGCATTAGTGAGTTATGAATAAAGGCATGAACAATGAAAGAGAAGAATAATTTCACTGCCACCAGTTCGATATTCTATTTACACTATATATGCACATCCCTCATCTGCCAGGTTTCCAAGTGGCTTACAGAATTTTGCATTTTCCAAATCAATAAGGCTGGAGAGAGGGGGATAATGGGTCAGCCTGTTCATGTTGGTAGCCTGGTGATGCAACATACTGCTATTATAAGGTCACCAAATGACAAGATGCAAGTTCATTCACTTTGATACTCTTTGGTGTATAAAATATTAAATATAGTTGATAACGTGAGCCTAGAATATTACTTCAAGCTAAATCAAGCAAACAGGATCAAATAACATTATTTAGGTTAGTGAAAGTAAATACAAAGTTAACACTGAAAATATCTCAAATCAAAGGCTGATAAATGTTTGGAATAATGTTGCATGTTGGTAAAATTGAGGTATCAGAGAGATGGATTTTAATGGATGAAAACCTTGACATTTCACGTGCTCTTACACCATATGCCCCCTCCATGGGTGGCCATCTTGATATGGTGGAGAGGTTTGTGGACTCTGACGATCCCTTAAGCGATGCTATCGGGGGCTCCATGCTCCTGTTGGCCACCCATGGTGGCAAAGTCAGGGGGGGGTGCCAGAGAAAATGTGCTCCCAAATGTCCTCAATGGCAGAACAGGCAAAAGAAGACTGCGCGCCTCACCAACTGCGAAGGTGCAGAAAAGGCTGCAGTGGCAAGGTGGTCCTGGTCATCATGGTTTGACACATCACCGAAATCTGACCACCAGCCTCAAGATTGTGTGACCAATGATGAGGCCCAAGGTTCCCACATTAAACAAAGCCACACACAGGCTTACACCACGGTCCATTTGTCAAGTCCTGTGGCGACGGAGAATTGGTGACATGGACAGGGCTGTGAACCTGGGAGTCCCTGGTCAAGAATCTGTACACAGGCAACAGATGCATGAAGGTCATTGGGCACTGTTGGGACTGAGGTGGCTTTGGGCAGCAGCATTGGTGACTGAGCAGTCCTCTTCAGGATACCCTCTGCTCACCCCAAATGCAGGAGGCTAGGACAGGTGCTGTAAAAGTAGGCTGTCCCACTCTCTCCTGACTGGGGAACATCACCCAGTGGGATAACCCTCTTTATTGTTAAATAAATTAAACTTTAAATTTTGAAACTTGAAATGTTAGAGCACTCTTGGATAATCTCAAGAGTGACCGACTGGAAAGCAGAACTGCAATCGCATCATGTGAGCTATGAAGAATCCAGATTGACATTGCTGCCTTCAATGAACCTGCCTTCCTGGGGACAGACAGCTGAAAAAATAACAGGGAGATACACCTTCTACTGGAAAGGAAAGGCTGACAGTGACATTCGTGTCAATGGAACAAAAACAGAAAATGCTGGAAAAACCCAGCCGATCTGGCAGCATCTGTGGAGAAAGAAACAGAGTTAACATTTCGAGTACATGTGACTCTTCTTCAGAGCTAAATCGAAGTAGAAGTATGATGGATTTTATACTGTTTAAGAGGGGGTGGAGCAAGATAGAAGGCTGGGAATGGGTGACAGCTAAGGAGAGATTGACAAAGATCCATGACACCTTTGTCGATCTCTCACAATCTCTCCTTATCCCTGACCTTCTATCTTGGTCCACCTGTTCCACCCCCTCTTAAACAGTATAAAATCAACCACATTTCTACTTTTCTTTAGCTCTGAAGATGAGCCATACAGACTTGAAACATTAACTCTGTTTCCCTCTCCACAGATGCTGCCAGACCTGCTCTGAGTTTTTCCAGCATTTTCTGTTTTAATTTCAGATCTCCAGCATCTGCAGTATTTTGCTTTTATCTTCGTATCCACAGAGTTGGTTTTGCCTTCCGGAATAGGATCTTGGATGCAATGCCAGAGCTCCTTAATTGTATAAATGAAAGGCTCATGACACTCCACCTACAGCTCAGCCATAATCGAGATGCCACCATCATCAGTGCTTATTCCCCAAATCTTGACTCCAATGAAGGTGTTAAGGAAAAATCTGTTCTGACCTCGATGAAGATCTCACTGCTATCCCAAAAGAAGATCATTCCTCTGAGGGACTTTAATGCCAGGGTTGACTGTGACTCTGATGTCTGGAGAGAAACTATTGAGAAAAATGGGGTAGAAACAGCCAGTGAAAATGGTGTTCTCTTGCTGACAAAGTGTGCTCAGGATGGCCTCATTATAACAAACACCCTCTTCTGCCAGAACGACAAAGACAAAACCACATGGAGGAACCCTAGAACAAAGCACTGGCACCTCCTGGATTACATAGTGGTTCAAGCCAAAGATCTAAGTGATGTCTGTATCACTCTATCCATGAGGAGGCTGATGCCTGCTAGGCAGATCATTGACTTATTTGATCAGTGACCAACATCTACCTAGCACCAAGACATCATAAGACCCAAAAGTCCAAGGGGAAGAAGATCAATGTTTCAGCCCTAAAGCAGCCTGACCAAAGGAAGAAATTCCAAGTGCAGCTCAGTATCAATCTGGAAAACCTTCACACATCCAACTCAACTCCAGAACAGTGGGATCAAATAAAGTCAGCTGTACTAGGCTCCTGTGTCCAAACCATTGGCTTTGAGCATCATCATCACTAGGACTGGCTTGAGGAAAATAATGCTGCACTGTGTGACCTTCTAGAACAAAAACAGGCAGCCTTCATTGCCTGGCAGAACAACCCAAGGTTGTAAGTCAGGTAGACAGCATTCCAACAGCTCAAGGCTGACACATAAAGACAGACCTGGAAGATAAAGGTCATATCATGGGAAGAAAAAGCATGAGAGATCCAACAATATGCTGAGCATCGTGACATGCAAAGCTTTTTTGACCCCATCAGGGCCATCTATCGACCAAAGTCAAATGGACAAAATCCCTTTCACTCATAAAATGGTGCTTCTCTTCTTAAGGATGACAATGTCATCTGCCAACATTGGAAAGAACATTTTCAACAACTCCTCAACTATGAATCCACAGTGCCAGCTGATACTCTCCAGGCTATCCCTCAGTACCCTGTGGTAGAATCCATGGGTGAACCACCATCAATTGGAGAGCTGCCAAAAGCAATCAAATGGATGAAAAACAACAAAGCCTGTGGCCCTGATGTATTCCAGCTGAGGTCTTCAAAGCTGGTGGGCTTGCACACTCATCCTTTGGATTTGGGAGGAAATAGAACTCTCCAACTTCAGAAATGCGACAATTGTTACTATCTTCAAGATGGGAGATAAATCATGAGGCGGAAACTATTGAGGTATTTGCCTCTTGTCCATAGCAGGGAAAATCCTGACATGCAATCTCCTAAATCGCCTCCTTCCTGTGGCTGTGGAAACCCTCTTAGTTTGGCTTTGGACCTTCCCGAGGAGCCTCCGATATAGTCTTTGTTACCAGACAAATCCAAGAAAAATGTCAAAAACAACACCAGGAACTCATTGCATTCATCAACCTGACCAAAGCATTTGACTCAGTAAATTGCTAGGCTCTGTGGATTGTGCTCCACGGATTTGGGTGCCCAAGAAACTTCATTACAATCCTGTAATTGCTTTATGATGATATGACTGTAACTGTCTTGAGTGAGAGATCTGAAACAGATGCCTTCTAAATCCAGACCAATGTCAATCAAACCCATACGATTTACAATCTACCTGGTGGTAAATTCACCTCACCAAAGGTCTCCACTATCAGTAGTAAATAACGCCTAGGTGGAAAACCCTTTAACCTCAGTTGCCTCGAGGCCAAAACTAAACTGACTACCATAAACATACATGACCTACAGTTTGCAGATGACTGCAGTGTTATTGCCCACTCTGCATCAGATTTGCAAGCCACTTCAATTCTGCCCACAAGAAACTCGGCCTGTCCTTGAACGTTGCCAAAACAAAATTCATATCAACCCACATGATCAGCCAAATATTCCTCCCTCCATATATGTTGAAGGAGAGACTCTGAAATATATTGAGCACTTCCCATTGCTTGGCTCAGCACTGGCTGTGTGGGAGGGGGGAGGAGGGCGAGCACGAACTTCACGCATGCACGCAAGTGTGCATTTGATAATTTCCCTGAGGCACAGAGCTGCCTCAGAGAGATGAAAGAGTTTTTAAAAATAATAATAAAGAAATTAAAAATGTAATAAAGCATGTCCCCGCTCATTTGGCTCTGTCACATGAGCAGGGACATGTTATTAGTTAAGTTTTTAAATTTTTATTTTATTTTTATTTGCTTTAGGAAACCTCATCCCGTCCATGGATGAGGTTTCCTAAAAAGTGCAAAGGCTGCTTGGCTTTTTCGCCTGCCCGCCAACCGTAAGGTTGGACGGGCAGCAAAAAAATTTATTTTATTTACCTTGTTAATGGCCTTAATAGCTCTTTTAATTGTCGGCGGGCAAGCTGCCGACTCCAGCATACGCCCGCCAACAGAAATATCATGCGACTGTGCGTTGACGTCGGGGCGTTCGCCTGATGTCAACATGCATCATTTTACACTCAAACGGGTAAGGTGCGCACTCGCCTGCCGAGGTAAAAATTTTGCCCCAAGTAAAGGGTAAAATATAGAGAAAAAGGAGAACTGACAAAATGGATGTAATGATCTGTACTGAATAATGATTTTTAACATTACAGTAATATTGTTGCACTAAAGTGACTTCTGGCATGTCGTTAGCAAAATATATAGTTTCATGTGTGAGGTAAAATGTTAAAAACAGCCTGCCCAGAGCATCCAGCATTTCCAGTAATGGAAGGGAGGGGAATAAATATTAATACAGTAATAAAAAGGAAAATAAAAGCCAGCACTGTGTTTGATACTGTTATAGCGTCTGCTGTGTTGGTTTATTGACTGATTTCAGAAGTAAACAGGCTACGTATATATAAAATATTCACAGTATATGTGAATATTTTATATGTAATGAATTAGTCCGCTAAGGAAAAAACTATCCAAGAGCCAAAACTTTGAAATGGACTGTGAGGTAAAGTTGAAAAAATCTACAAGAGTTCTTCTCCCTTGAGGTAAAGCACATTAATGACTTCCACCTTTGACCCTTTGACAACAGTGATGCTCTTGTTAAGGAAAGTAATTTGTCATATGTTTAAGATCACAAGACGGTGTCTGTTTACATTGCATTCTCTGTGTTTCCCTGAAACTATGATCAGAGATGATGTCCTGTTGGCACTTTTCTGAAAGCTCTCTGAGCTTCATTCTCAGTATAATTAAAGTCTATTCCTATTCGGAAGTCTCTGATTTCTGCCACAAAGTCGCAGTTTTTTTTTTCCTTTGGTCCATGTGGTTTTTGAGTTACATTCTTAGGCAGGAATGCAGGAATCACAAAAACCACAACCAAAGCTTAACTACAGTCCTTAGACAACACCCACAAGGAGGAATTATATTTCGATCGTGGGGGAAGGTGTTTGTTACTTAATAGATCCATGATTATCTTTCTTGGTAATGTTTGTTTGAATCTCTCCAATCAGTTTTCTGCCTCTGTCACAGTACTGAAATGGTTCTTATCAAGGGGCAGAATGTTCCATTCTGGAAACGAAGTAGGGTGGCAGATGGGAAAGTCTACATGATTCTTGCTAAGCGATAGGGTGGATTTTTGCGCCCAATTTCCTGCTTTTCAGGTAATTAATTATGCATCAATGAGGAGCTGGTCGAACCTCCTGTCAGGGAGGGCAGCGATTCGTCCACCCCGCCGTTACCTCATGGGGGTCAAAGGTCCTGATGCCGTATTTAAAAGGCACCCCCATAGACGTTCACTCACTGCAGGCCAGGTGTGAGCTGAATGTCTGCATTGCTATGGCGACCAAACCCTCGGCTCCATGGTTCTGTGAGGCCTCCCTGGGGATTCTCGTCCAGGCTGTCCAGGAAGGCCGGGAGGTCCTCTGTCCAAAGGGATGGGAGCAGGAGGTCCTCCCACCTGACCACGCTGGCCTAGGAGGAGACCGCCTGGGAAGTCAGCGCCCGTAGCTCTCAGAAAAAAGGACCGCCCTGTAGTGCGGGAAATGAATTAATGATCTGATGCGCTCTGCCAGGGTAAGTGAAACTTCTACTCACTCCAAACTCACACTCTTATAAGGCATCAGGTAATCTAAGGGTTAGAGTCCACAAGGATGTCACATACTACCAGCACATGGGACATTAGCACTGCATGTCTGCCAGCCACTTTAAGCTCACTATCTCATGTAAAGTCCTGCTTAAAAGCCATCTTAATCCCTTGCTGGGGAGGGCTTAGCACACACAACATGCATGCATGCTTCTGAAATACTTTTTCATCCATGGTGCTTAAAGTCAATCCATCTGTCTTTATGCAGGGCAAGATTGCCCACAACCAATGACTGGAAGGGGTCCCCAGTGCTCAAGACACTCTCCCCCCATGAGAAGCAAGCTGCAGAGCTTGCTGGAGGTGATAGGGATCACTCCTGCATTGAAGGCAAGATCGGCCTCCCCCAACAAGGGTCCATCCATATACATCAGCCAGATGCGGACAATGACTGCACGTGACTTATAATGTAGGAGACTTCCTAGTCAATCGCTAATTATCTCTTCTCTCTATTACAGCCACCAACAAGAAAAGGCAGAGGAAGAGTTCCAGCAGGCGCCTAAGCCCCAGCCTCCAGAGAACCTCAGATGAGGAGGCAAGGGAAGCATCTAATGAAAACACATCACTACTTTCGCCTGTGCTCCCACCAACGCAGATACACGCACTTCGGTGGGTCCTAGTTCTAGAGTAGGCTCGGGTTCACAATCTGGTGATCACCTCACGAACACATGGCAGTGACAGCCGAGGTCTCTGGCACTGGGAGGACTACTAGAGATCAATCCGCTGCAAAGCTCGAGTCTGATGACGACCTTCTGCAATTGGCCCTGAGAAAATAGTTGGAGATGTAAAGACAGGCCGGGGGGCATCAAACAGAGTCGCCAGGGGCGGTAAGCAGACTGGAACAAAGGATGGAGGGCTCTCTCCACTTTCTAACTGGTGTTGAGGCTCTGGCATGCGAGCACATCGAAGTCTCTGTGGGAAGGGTGGCGACCACCTTGGGGACCCAGGTCCAACAGCTTCTGCTAGGTTTGCTCTTGGACCTGCCTACACTTCATCACTCTAGCCACGGGCTCATTCCAGCAGTGGCTAGACAAGAGGGGGACGGAGCACCTCAGCCTCCCTCCAGGTGTCCCTTCTCCTCAAGGAGGGGCCCTCGGGCAT
The DNA here is from genome assembly GCF_964194155.1 of Cetorhinus maximus. Lineage (NCBI taxonomy): Eukaryota > Metazoa > Chordata > Chondrichthyes > Lamniformes > Cetorhinidae > Cetorhinus > Cetorhinus maximus. The sequence continues at coordinate 35,794,547 of NC_135895.1, forward strand.
CCAAAGGGAGGAGGAGAACCAGCCAGACATCCTGGGGCATCCACCCAGGACACTCCGAGTGTGTCCAACTGCTTCAAATCCCCTCTGCCCATGACCCCATCAACTCCAGCAGGTCAGGCTGAGGAGGGTGCACCTGCCCAGAGCAGGAGACCCCTAGCAGGCTGGAGCCCTCCAGGGGACACCCACTAAAGTCATCAACAGGGCCTGTCAGTCAATGGGCTACCTCCACCTTTGCTGCGGATGGTGAGGCTGCACCTAGACCTAGCAGTAGTGTTAGGAAAATTAAGACGCTTTGAAAGCACAATGATGGCATGGGTGTTTGTTCATTGTACATAATATGCACTAATGTAGATATATTTTGTATTTATCCCTCTCCAAGTCTCAGGTATTGAATAGCTAATTGATGTGATTCAAGGGCCCACGTTCATCCAAGAGTACAAAATGAGCACCCACCCCAATTATCTCCCATCTTGTCCCTCAGTTTTAATTAAGTCTCACTCAATCTCATCACAGTGAATTGCCTTGAGTTCCACAGCACAGACATGAACAAAGGCACTTCCTATGTGAAAATGATAGCTGGACAAGACACATGTAACCCATGCATCTTAGGCCGGCATTATGTTGCCTCATGAGAATTGTTCATCGAGGTTAGTTAATATGCTGATGCTGTCACACTGAAGTCTGTATTATGTGGATGTTATAAGTATTTGTTGCAACCGAGATTGCAGTCTTTTCACCCAAATGCACTTTGCAATGGTATATATTTTGTGACTGTGAGGTTTTGGTTAAGGTTGTATTCATCGTCGAGCACCACTGTTTTTCAAGCCTCGCTACAGCGTAATTTTAATGTTTGAGGCTGAACGTTATTCCTTATTAGTTCCCACTCTTCCCATGCATGACACTGAACAATGGAAGTTGGTTCCACTCGGTAGCACTTGAAATGTCTGCTATACGGATATGAGCGTGTGCTGTCAGAGGCATGTACTCATCCTGATGAACCCGTCCACTTACCTGTGAGATTCATACCGCCAACTCCAGCATGATGCCACCACCAAACACATCTTCCCTTCACCCCCACTGGTGGCATTCCGCAGGGATCGTTCCCTCCGGGACACCCTGGTCCACTCCTCCATCATCCCCTACACCTCAACCCCCTCCCACGGCACCTTCCCATGCAACCGCAGAAGGTGCAACACCTGCCCCTTTACTTCCCCCATCCTCACCGTCCAAGGGCCCAAACACTCCTTTCAAGTGAAGCAGCATTTCACTTACACTTCCCTCAATTTAGTTTACTGCATTCACTGCTCCCAATGCGATTTCCTCTACATTGGAGAGACCAAACGCAGACTGGGTGACCGCTTTGCGGAACACCTTCGGTCTGTCCGTAAGCATGACCCAGACCTCCCTGTCGCTTGCCATTTCGACACTCCACCATGCTCTCATGCCCACATGTCCATCCTTGGCCTGTTGCAATGTTCCAGTGAAGCTCAACGCAAGCTGGAGGAACAACACCTCATCTTCCGACTAGGCACTTTACAGTCTTCCGAACTGAATATTGAGTTCAACAACTTTAGATCATGAACTCTCTCCTCCATCCCCACCCCCTTTCCGATCCCCCTTTTTTTCACTGGACAATCTTCGACAGTGTGTTCACTGACACTGTGCCAAACAGCTCCGAGATTTACACCTCTTCACCTGTTTGAACAGGTTGTGTTCAAACCTGGACATTGGCTCATCTATGCCTCCAGCTAACACTACCCTTTCTACAAGTAACTTCATCTCATCACAGACCTCTCTTATCACTTTGGGCTTTCTTGTATTTTTGTTTCCTTGTCCTCTGATTACAATCAGGACATGTGTCTCATAATCTTTGCCATGCCTCTATGTAACCTGAATTCCCCCTGTGTCCATTCACGTGCACATTTTAGCAGCTATTCCAGTTAAAGCCCATTAATTCAATCCCCACTGGGCCATTACTTCTCGGCTCCTCCCCGCACCTGATCATAGCACTTTTCATTTCACCTATCTCAGTGTGTCACATCAGAACCTGGCAATAGCGGGAGGGGAGGGAAAGATTGGCAGTTGGTTGGGGAGTGTTGGTATTTGGCTAATCGCAGGGCAGGGATTGGAGGAGGTTGTCACTAAATTGTAGCAGAGAGAAGAGTCTGTGATCAGCAGAAAGTTTGCTTGAGGGCCAGGGACACATGCAGTGTCACAAGCAGTGCTCCAAAAGGTATTTACCTTCTGCAGCCAGCAACTCCTATGTCCATTTAGCTACCAGGCTTCCCAAGCACTGGGAAACCCTGCTGACAACTGTTAAATTTTCCCAAATGCACTGGTTTAACTATTGTAACAAAGTATTTCACCTCTCTAAGATGGAACATATGTATGGCATGCAACCCACTGCTGTCAAAATGGTGGCAGGTGCAGGTACAGCTGTTTGAGCACGTGTGTCCTGATTTTTAATTTTTAGTTCCCCAACCCTATGCCGCTCATTGTGGGATTTTAATATCGACTCCACTTTTACATGTATGCTGCCAACTTCTAGCTTTATCTCTCTACCAATTATCCTGATCCCAATACTACCTCTGTGTCGTCAGATTGTTAAATGTTGGGGGGACTGAAACCATAGTGCTGAATTCTTCCACCTGTTTGTGACATGCTGAGAGGAAGGAAGGCGCCAGTGGGGTTGGAGGGAGCCCAATATCTTCCCTCTGTCACAGCATATTACTAACAGCGGGAACCTAAGGACATGGCTTCCCACTGGATGACAATTAATTGCCCAATTAATAGCCACCTCATGCCCTGCAGGTATTTAACTGGCGTTGAGAGGGGCCAATGCCACATGTGAACATCACCGGTAAACCCTGTGGCCTCCCAGCGGCTTCCCGGGTTGGGGCAAGGTTGGGGGCGGGTGCGCAATGGGGATTGTTTATGGCCATGCCATGGCCCACTGAATTTACAATAATAGCCTTCACCCCTCCAATGGGTCAAATGATCTCATATTCGTCAGAAGCCAAATGACACAAAACACTTAGCCAGCAACAACCCACCAGTTAGAATCAGAGAATTTCACAGCATAGAAGTAAACCATTAGACCCGACATTCCTCCCCCTGTTCTCTGGAAGGGTTGTCTATCCGATGCCATGCACTGTACCCTTTGAAATGTTTATTTTGCAGTATGTTTTGACATAAATCAATTGCAAAGGTCAATCAAAACCTCCTGCTGCCTTTTTGTTAGACCTTTTAGTTTCCAATTTTCTCTTGGTGCCTCGACCACCTGAGCTCAGAAGGAACAAAGACGTTGGACAGAATTGTTTTAACTGTAAATGAAAGGGAAAAGTGTGTATGAATGGAAAAGGAGTGGATTGTGCTGCAGGTTCAACCACAGTTAACCTCTTCAATATCCTGGGCTAATAGGTCAGCTGAATGTAAAAGAGATTCAAAAATTGGATTCAATTGGATTTGAAAAACTTATCTGTAGTTACAATAGAGATGCTTCTTTTGAATAGTCAGTGATGGAAAAACAAGGAAAGGAGTTTTTCAAAAACATCTAACTTAAATTATTGCTATAGAAAATTAATTTGTATGCTTGTTGATTTTTTATTTTCAATTCAGAAAAATGAATGTTCGTTATTAATTATGCTTTTTTAAACAATGTTACATCAAACCCATATAAGAATTCTGCAATGTTAGAAATTGGATTTGACAAGTGGGCATACATGGAATGTGTTCTTGGTACATAATGAAATTATTCATTTTTTAGCAATTATGCTTTTCATTTACTGCATTGGGATTGTTAACATTTCTAAATACCTTTTCCTCATGTAAGGGCTGTATATTGTACTAACTCTTATCACAGGTGTTCAAGTAGCTCTGTGATTAATTCTCTTCATGAAATTGCCCCATTGATCGGAGGTCCTCTGTTTAGTAACAGATGGTCATTTGTGTACAAGGGTTATCAGGGAACATATGCTTACTCAAAAACTGTTTTCATGTTTGGCTTGTTTCTACTCACCCTATTTAATTAAGCAATAACAGGCCTTTTAAAACCTAGATAATTTAATACATACTTGAAAATGGTCCCACTTTTCAATTATTGTCAATTATCGAAATCAAAAAGAACTCTGATTAACATTCCTAGCTACTTTAATTACATTGATCTCAAAAGTTTGTACATAGTAGATGGTACTTTTGTCCCATAATCTTTCGTGGGGGTTGAAGTGACATGGACATGGAGGGGAAGGAAGATTCCAAAAGCAAGATAACTTTGCTATTTTTCTCTACTCGTATATGGTTGTGGTTACCCTACTTACAAATAAATTTCATGTCCAGGTAATGACAATTATCCTTCTTTGTTCAGATCATTTACAACAATCAAGAAGAGGAAACTGTTCTCCAATAGTCAATAAAATCATATAAGGTCTCAAAAGATCTCTTATTGCTTAACTAAAATGATGGCTTATATTACTGAGCTATGAATGAAAGGAGCAATTAACTGTTTTTGTAGTAGTGCACGTGTGCGGTCAGACTGCATAACAAGCAACCTTGGATTAGCCACAATTTCTTGCAGTTAAATATTGGGAAGATCAAAGAACTTGTCTTTGGTCCTTTCCAAAAACTCTGTACCCTTGCCGTCAACTCTATCTCTCCCTGACCACTGTAGAACCAGATTTTTTGCGACCTTAGCATTCTATTTGATCCCAAGCTGGTTTAAGCTCCCATATCCTCTTCATCACAAAGACCATTTTCATAGCACTGTCTGCTGCCACCTCAACTTCAACAGTCTGGTACAGAATGTTTTCATGCCAACCCCCTATTCTTCACCCTCCAGACACTTCAACTCATCCAAACTCATCTGTATCCTATCCCACACTGAGATCAGCTAACTTCACTGACCTGCATTATCTCTGGGTTACCCGGCACCTCAAAATAAAATCCTCACTCTCCTCGTTATATCCTTCATTGCCTTATTCTTCCCTATCTCTTCAATCTCCTTCAGCTCTCCAATTCGCACACCTCTCAAAAATCCCTGTTACTCTGACTTTACACTCCAAGGGTGCAGTGGAATAATTCAAAATGCAATGTGATCTGAGAAATACAGAGAAAATCCTGTAGATTTAGAGGGAGTTTAACCTCAACTTTTCCAGAAGCTTGTCACATTAATGAAGTTTTGGAGGAGTCATGTTAAGTACTATAGCAAATTAGTTTTCTGAATCTATAAGTCCTATATTGTCAATCTTCTGCGGCGTTTTCATATAGTCTAAGATCCTGAAATGCTTTTCCAAGTAAACCTGAGTCATATAGAAAATAAAGTGCTTATAATCTGTGCTGCAGCAGCTATTGTATCTGCTAAGTATGAACATGTTCAATGGGCCTTTCCATTTTGATGTCACCTCAAACTCTCCTGCTTATTGTTATTGAGATGAAATCTGCAGTTTTCAAGATCGGTGAGGAAGTGTGTGTAAGCTGTTGTCTAAACAGGTGACTTGTTGAATGTTCTGTTGAGTGCATTGACCCATGTTTCAAAGCTTGTATTTTTTTAAAGTCAGATCCTAACTGAAAGGGAAACTGAAACTTCAGATTTCTAGGAGAACTGAAACTGGTTGAAACAAGATAAACAACACAGAGCCATTTGAGCACACATCACTCAGCAGTGCAGTACAAGCAGGCTGAAGAAAGCAAAGGCTGGATCCAAGAGTTGGCAATAGGCAAATACAAGGTTGCTGCAGCTGTTCCTGTTACTTAAAATAATTGACTAATTGGACTCAGCCATACAGTGCACAGGGTGGTAACTGAGGGTGCAGGTAAAGGTAATACAGGTGGATCCATGCCATCAAGACTGTCATAAGCAGAGCTGAGGGCATTCTGGAGAAATGCACCATTCTGATGAAGATCCATGGAATTTGCAATGATCGTGAGCTGCTGTCAGATGAGAATCGATGGCTAAATCCTTAAAGAAAAGGAGCTGGAATACAACCTGACAAAGATCAGAGCTTTGAAGTGCTTTGTGGCTGATATTTGTGTCATATATGCTGAGTGGACTGTCTAGTAATTCCATGAGATTGTCTTTGTTATATCTGCTTTCAATGTATAATTCATAGTATACATTGACTGTGACTTGGCTGTTAACTTATGTTGATTTTGGTTTGATTGCTAAAATAAAAGTTATAAAAAGTTAAATTCTGTCCATTAGGTTCCCTGTTGGGGTCATCTGGTAAATTTGGTTCTATTAGTTTGTTGGTTTCCACCGGGAGCAAAACATTACCTCTATTCTATATCACCTCTGTAAGTACAAATCTCTGGCAAAGGTGCACCCACACTATCCAATTTTCAGCGCCTGGTGCTAATTTGTTCCCAAATATCCAGAGAGAGCAGAATGTTAACTTGACTGCTGGCAGAAGTGTCCCAGATTTGCATTTGTGGGCGAGGAAAATGACGTTTTACCCGATGGCAGCAATGGCAGCTTCTCACGCTGTATCATCTCAAACCCGCCGCATTAATTATGCATTCCTGGGAAACATGCCGTTTCGATGGCGAGCAGGCTCTCATTCTCTTGCAACACCATTACCGTGCCATTTCAGCATGCCGGGCACCATACTTAAAGTGCAGCCACGCACACGCCTCTCAGTGCTTCCAGCCCACAACTGCTGCATGGAGGCCATGGCCCCGAAAGGCAATAAGATTGCAGCTCCCTGATTTAATGACGTGTCCCTTGAGTGCCTTTTGGACACTGTGCAGGCCTGCTGTGATGTCCTCTATGCCTGCTCTGGCTGAATGATAGGAGGCAACATTACCAACCTGGCTTGGGCAGTGGTGACAGCAGTGGCCAGCGCCAACCCTCTGCAAAAGAGGACAGCCACCCAGTGCCGCAAGAGAATCAATGATGATCTCTATTCCGCCAAGGTAAGTCACTCTTCTCATCACACTCACAAACCCATCACACATCCACAGGGCCCTCATTCACTGCCAGTTCAAGGGACATCACTGTTCACTCTCTCACACACCTTCATTGTCCTCATCCCGTCCATGGGACCACTCAACACACACCATGCCAGGCATACTTATCATCTGGCCTGACAGGTGTCCTGCTCACACTCTCTCCATCTGTATTCATGCAGGACAAGCTGGCACACAACAAAAGGGAGAGGTTGCAGACTGGTGGAGGAATGCCTGAAATCGAGGTCCTCACAGACTTTGGAAACAGAGCCATCCAGCTGGCCAGGGAGGATCTGGAACATTCCTGTGCTGACGGTGAGGTTGGCGCTGTTCTATCAAGTGAGGAACCAGCAGTGCAACATCCATCAGACAACCATGCCGTGAGTGATGTGTCCTCTTTCATACGCACTAATTATCTCTCCTTGCTTTCATAGGCATAGCCAATGGTGTCCACAACCAGGGCCTCCAATCAAGCTCCAAAGAAACCTCTGAAGTGGAATCTGAAGGCACCCTCCTTGAAGTCCTCACCCATACCCTCCACCAACACCCACCTCAGTAGGTCCTAACTTTAGAGTAGCTTTGGGATCACAAACTGGTGAGTACATTGCACTTTCTGATCCATAGCAGGCGATGGCAGGGATTTCCCAGGCATCGAGTACTTGGAGGACTGCTGGAGGGCAGAAATTTGCTGAGTCCGAGTCAGATGAAGAGCCTCTAGACTCGGTCGTGTCTCAGTTGCTGGATCTGCAAAGGCAAGATCGGGAACATCAGGAAGGGATGTCCGCTGCATTCCTTAAGGCATTAAGGCTGAGGTGATAGCACAGGCATGCCAACGTACTGAGGTCAACACTGGTAAGATGGCGGCTGCCATGGAGACTTTTGTCCAAGACATTGCAACTACACTGCTGCGTGGGCTGAACTCCATCACTGACGTCCCAGTTGGTCCCTAACAGTGTGTACGTGAGAGGGATGCGGGGCAGCTCAAGCTCACTCCAGCTTCCCCTTCTCCTCATGGAGTCAGCCAGGGGCCCTTGGGCACCCATAGGGAGAATCAGCAGGTGCACACCCCAGGGTCATCCACCCAGGTGACTCTGGGAGTGTCCAAACCATCCGAATCCCCTCTTCCACAACTCAAGGAGGGTGCCATTGCCACACAGCAGGGCTCTGAAAGCAGGCTGGAGCCCTCCAGGTCTCGGCCCTCCAAAGGATGCCCATGAAGGTCATCAGAGACAGGGCGCAGCCATCAGCAGGCTGCCTCCGCCTCCGCTGTTGGTGTCTGGGGAGCACCAAGGCGCAGTGGCAGGGTTAGGAAAGTTAAGATGTAGTTGCACAGCCTGGACACAGGTGTACATAATGTTCACTATCGTAAATGAACTCTTAACAATGTCTCCCTGCCTGTGGCTGCTTGTTCTGATGAGCAGTGTTCGTGCCACTCAGATGTGAAACATTTCAGCACAAGATGAAGGCAGGTGTCTCAGTCCAGGGCCCCTTCCCTGTGCTCTGTGCAACCTTCAGACCAAAATGATGGTCTGGCCTCACACTCGCTGGAAACATTACTGATGCCTGCACCTCGATGGTGCTTGTTATTGCTGCCAGAATGACGTGGGCAGGCATCACGGAGTTCCATCATTCTCTCTGTGTGCTCTCAGCACCTTTAGGGAGGGGCTGGCTCCCATCTCTTCAGCATCTGTGACCAGTGATGCTGTGCCCCTGAAGGGTTCAGGTGCCGAAGGCAAAGGATCAGATGCATTTAAAGTTTCACAGCTGTGTCTCTATGATACGACCCTGATCACAGAATGGAAGTGAGCTGCCCTCGGTCAGACAGGAGTCAGACATTCTCAGAGGCTATGTGAAGATCTATGGAGTGTCCTCACTACATGTCATCATCATCCTGTGCAATCAAGTGACTATTAAGACCTCCACTGCGTCTCCATGACAGGAGCATTACCACGGAGGGTATGTATGCTGCCGTAAACCAGACTAGAGTCAAACGTTCATAGACGCAATGTGAGGATCAATGGTGTCTCCTCACTGCATGTCGTCATCATCCTGCACAAATCTAGCAGCTATGAGGGCATGTCGAGTGTGCCTGACTTGTCTGGCTAGTGCAAGGGCCTCATAGCCGTCATCGCCGCCTTCGAGGACCTCCTCATCCTCATCACCATCGATGTCCTCTTCATCGGAGAAGACCTCCTCGCATCGTTGTAGTGCCAGATTATAAAGGACGCAGCACGCAACGACGATGCATGACACCCTCTGTAGACTATATTGCAGGGCTCCACCAGAACAGTCCAGCATCCCAATGGTTTGCTCCATCAAATTTGTGAGTTACAGCTTAAGCCTCGTTATACCTTCTCCCTGCTGCAGTCTGAGGCCACCACACGGGTGCCATCAGTCTCGTCCTCTTGAGGGTAGCCCTCGTCCCTGAGGAGCCATCCCTGCAGCCTCTGCAGCTTCAGGACCCTGGAAGATGTCAGGAATCTGTGACTGACTGAGAATTTAGGAGTCATGGACAGGCCCTGGAAACCATGCGCAGACCTGCAGCATGCGTTCATGGTGATCGCACACCAGATGCACATTCAGTGAATGTGAGCCCTTGTGGTTGACATAGCTGACCGCTTGTTGCGACGGAGATTTGAGCGCCATGTGTGTACAGTCAATTACACCCTGCACCAGCGGGAAACCCGAGACCTGGGCAAATCCAATCGCTCTTGCATCCTGGCTCTCTTGGACCCAGGCAAAATGTAAAAGTTGTGTGCCCTTGCGAAGATGGCATCCGTGACCTCATGGATGGATTTATGGGCGGAGGCTTGTGATATCCCACAGAGGTGATCTGTGGAGGCCTGAAAGGGGCCACTGGCATAAAAATTGAGCGCCGCGGCCACTTTCACAGCCACTGGCATTGGATGCCTTCCATATCCCCATCGCGCCAAATCCTGCAGTAGCTGTCATATGTGACTGACCAGTTCCGTAGACATGCGCAATCTTCAGTGACACTGGTTGTCAGACATCTGCAAGAATGAAAGGCGGCATCTATAGACCTTGGGTGTCGCTTGGCGCCGACCAGCGACAGCTCGCTGTGGCTCTTTGGCGGCGTGTGCAGGAGCCCTAGCCGCACCTTCTTCCTGAGGGTGCTGCTCCTCCCTCTGTGCAGCCAGGCACCTCCGTCACTCTTTTTTGTTGTCTTTGCTCTCTGTATGCCACAAGGCATACAGTTAGTTCACCAGGCTCCTGATGTACTGTTCCTGCAGGATGATAGAGAGACGCATGGGTTAGCTTGGGTGTTCCAAGAACCTCTCTTGGTTAAGTCTGAAGGCCCCTTAACACACCCTAGAGAGTGCTGGGCACCACTTGGATAGCCAGAGTTTAGTGCACTGCATGGCTGCCCGAAACCCCAGCCACCTCCACCCCACTGCACCTGACCGATTGGCGGCAGCTTTGGCCATTGGACTGCATGCTGTGCTCTCAGCTCAGGCGCAGGCATTCTCCTAACCCACACAGCAAGGCTGCACTGTTAAATTGAACCATGGGGGAGGCTGGTCCAAACCGGGATGATGACATTGCAAGGAGCTGTGAGCACCTCCACTAGTGACTGCTCCACGGCCAGCTTTAGCAAGGAGATTGTACAATCTGCCCAGTCATCCAACTGTTCTGCAGTCCACTAAAACACACACTAGTTTGCAGCTTGTGCCCAAGGGGTGAAAAGCTCTGGAGCACTTGGTGGCATAAAGTCATAGAGGTCTACAGCACAGAAAAAGGACTTTCGGCCCATCGAGTCTGTGCTGGTCAAACAAATATCTAACTATCCTAATCCCATTTTCCAGCACTAGGCCCATAGCCTTGTATGCCATGGCATCGTAAATGCACATCCAAATACTTCTTAAATGTTATGAGGGTTTCTGCCTCTACCACCCTTTCAGGCAGTGAGTTCCAGATTCCCACCACCCTCTGGGTGAAAAAATTCTTCCTTATATCCCCTCTAAACCTCCTGCCTCTTACCTTAAATCTATGCCCCCTGGTTATTGATCCTTCCACCAAGGGGAAAAGTTCTTTCCTGTCTATCCTATCTATGCCCCTCATAATTTTATACACCTCAATCATGTACCCCCTCAATCTCCTCTGCTCCAAGGAAAATAACCCCAGTCTATCCAATCTCTCCTCATAACTAAAACTCTCCAGCCCAGGCAACATCCTGGAAAGTCAGCTCCGCACTCTCTCTAGTGCCATCACATCCTTCCTATAATGCAGATTCCAAAACTGCACGCAATACTCTAGCTGTAGCCTAACCAGCGTTTTACACAGTTCCAGCATAACCTCCCTGTTCTTATATTCTATGCCTCGGCTAATAAAGGCAAATATCCTATATGCCTTCTTAACCACCTTTATCTACCTGTCCCGCTACCTTAAGGGACCGGTGAACATGAACACCAGGGTCACCCTGATCCTCGGTACTTCCGAGGGTCCTCCTATTCATCATGTGTTCCCGTGTCTTGTTTGTCCTGCCTATGTGCATCACCTCACACTTATCCAGATTAAATTCTATTTGCCACTGATCAGCCCATCTGACCAGCCCGTCTATATCCTCTTGTAATTTAAGGCTATCCTCCTCACTATTAACCACCCTCCAATTTTCGTGTCATCCGCGAACTTACTGATCAACCCTCCTATATTCAAGTCTAAATCATTTATATATACCACAAACAGCAAGGGACCCAACACTGTTCCCTGTGGAACCCCCACTGGACACAGACATCCAGTCACAAAAATACCCCTCGACCATCACCCTCTGCTCCCTGCCATTCAGCCAATTCTGGATCCAATTTGCCAAATTGCCTTGGATCCCATGGGTTCTTACCTTCGTTATCGGTCTCCCATGCGGAACCTTATCAAAAGCCTTGCTGAAGTCCAAGTAGACTACATCAAATGCATTGCCCTCATCTACACACCTGGTCACATCTCCGAAAAATTCAATCAAATTGGTCAGACATAACCTCCCCTTAACAAAACCATGCTGACTGTCCTTGATTAATCCCTGCCTCTCCAAGTGTAGATTAATTCAGTCCCTCAGAATTGCTTCCAATAGTTTCCCCACCATTGAAGTTAGACTGACTGGCCTGTGGTTCCCCGGTTTATCCTGTCCTCCCTTCTTGAATAACGGTACCACATTGGCTGTCCTCCGGTCCTCTGGCACCTCTCCTGTGGCCAGAGAGGTATTGAAAATTATTGCCAGCGCCCCTGCTACCTCCTCCCTTGCCTCACTCAACAGCCTGGGATACATTTCATCTGGGCCTGGAGATCTACCTACTTTTAAGCCGGCCAGACCACTTAGCACCTCCTCCCTTTCTATGCTAATTTCTTTAATTACATCACAGTCCTTCTGCCTGATTTCCATACCCATGTTGTCCCTCTCACTTGTGAACACCGACACAAAGTATTCATTTAGAACCCTACCTACGTCTTCCAGCTTCACGTGCAAATTACCACTATGGTCCTAAATGGGCCCTACTCTTTCCCTAGTTATCCTCTTACTCTTATTGTACTTGTAACTTTCATGCATGTGCATTGCTTGAGTGGGCAGATAAGCTGGAGACCTGACTCCACGCATGTCAATGTGGCTGTGCCTGAGGTGTCTCAGCTGCAGAGGAATGGTTACTTTATACAAGGTGTTCCTAATGCATGGCCGCTTCCCTCTCCACCATCCCACATGTGCTTGAGCACTACCTTCAACCACAGACTTGGCTTACCCCGTCCCTCTAATACGCCTTAACCACAGGGCAGCCCTTGAACCGCTCCCCCCCTCCAACATGCCTCCACGTTACTGTGCACCCACCTCCAAGTTACCCTCAAAGTGCATCCTGTCAAGTGTACGCCTTATATTTGCTGCTGTGAAACATGTTGGCGTGCAATCATACTGACGTGGGCGGACGATCCAACGGGGGTTGGCAGGGGGTGATTCCGGCGGGCTGGCCTTATAATGATATGCAGATATATTACAATTAGGTTCCCAATGTCCAACAGCAGGAAACACGGCCCACCATCGATGGGCTGAGCGGACTATCATAAACTGGTTTCACAACGTCGTTGAACCGATTTCTAGCCTTCTTGCCATATTGCCCGTTCATGGCGCTGAGCACGCCCAGTGCTAACAGGCACGGAAAATTCCGTTCTGCGTTTCTTCTTAAATATATATTTTGCAAATGTTTCAGTTTGTCTTAATTAATTTAATTAAATTGTTGAATATATATTAAGTAGACTCTGGCATAAAGAATTACTAAATGTTTATTTTATCTGCCCATCACAAAAATGTTTATTCAACTGTGATCCTCTCTGTGATGTAATTCATAGTTAATAATACTGGAATTATTAACAGCCTCACTCTGTGACTATGAAACAATCATAGCAGCACATCATCATATCAGCTAATTCAAAAGGTTTACTGATTTTATATAGAAGTGTGAGGAATGTCAATACTGGGAATGGAACATTTTCTACTCTGATATCTAGCCCTAATATGAAGTATTCTTGGATAAGCTGTTACACTGATTAAACACAGGTTGCTCTAACAACATGTCTTAACCCCAGTCCCAACAGAGCATCCTTAAATACAGAATTGTGATATTTTAATTTCTAACAGTATATACCTCATTTTCTTTCTGAATAAGACTGACAATTTAAAGCCAATACGTGGCTTTCAATTATGGACAGTTCTGTTGACTTAGCAGCTGAGAATTTGATTGCGATTGCCCCAGATTCATTAGATGGCAGGATCTTTAGAGTCAGAAATAGCCAATTTCTTGTTCATTTCCTATCCTTCACATATAGCTAGGGGTGACCTCAGGTTACTAACTGGGGGAATCATGAGGATGTTGTGTTGTTAAACTGCTCTGTCATGAATAATGTATATGCAACCCCTATGAAGCTTTCCTTTCAGTTCAATTCTTAAAATTCCAGAACCCTGGCTTTGTTAAATGGAAATGAAAGGATATAAAACAGAATTTTTAAATAGTTTTAACACTGTGTCTCCTGCCAATTTTAGATGGCCGCAAAGATGGCCACTGATACCTGTCTGCACTTGCACAGAAAACTAATGACATCACTTCACTGCGCCCCAGCCTGCTAGAAAGCTTTAGTTAGAAATTTAGCACTGCAATGCTTATGACCCTTTAAGATCTTGTTACTTGGAGAGTGTATGGATTTGATTTATTTAACCATGGCATGCCAACGAATGACTGTGAATTATTCACTTAAAGATGCTGCCCTAGACACAGGGAGTTATTCGAATATCCTTCCCTATTCAGTGCCTGTGTTTATGCGGCATCTAACTGTCTGCAATCTTAACTGCAGAGCTGATTCTGATCTGGTAGGACCTGATTTTATTGCCGTCCTGCCATTGTGTGTCCCAATTACTTTGTTGTGATTATTTTGTGTAGAGACTTTGACCACAGGGCCCATCAGTAAAGTTAAGAACTCTGTCGCTCGCAATGGTGTCACAGAGTAAAACACGCATGCATGGCATTGGCAGCAAACACAGCCTTATTTTAAACCAAAAAGATTTCCATTTTCCACAGGCAGAATATAAAAAATTGACAAATGCAGAAGATTGGGAAAGAAAAAAAGGATCAGATATGCACTGGGATGCAGAAGAAAATCGAAGGTGGTGAGTTCTAGTGAGGTTCTGGAGGGCCAGCAGAATGGGAGCCAGATATATGCAACTGGGGGGTGAAAAGTGAAAAGAGTATTGAAGACAAATGCATGCAAATGGAAGTGACAATGGGATGCAGAAAATGGAGAAAAGAGGGGGACCAAATGGGAGGTACACAATGGATCACTTTTCTTCCAAGCTATTATACTGTCCATTCCAAGTGCTGTGGGTGTAACTACACTAGATGTATGGCAGCAGCCCAAGAACACAACTCAGCACCATCTTCTCAAAGGCAATTAGGGGTGAGCAACAAATGCTGATCTTGGCAGCAACACTCATATCCCATGAAAGAATTAAAAAGGCTTTTCTTCCAGAAGATTGACCAACCAAAATTAAAAGCAAAACAGGAGATTTTTATACATATTAACATAGTGTTATTGAAGTGCCCCATCTTTAAAGAAATACTTTTAATAATCTTGCATCTGAAGAAAATCATCAGTATGCAATCTGCTCTTCCTGTAGGTTAGACAAGACAATAGACCAAAGACAATACTTCTTTATTGTTTTGGCAGCAATTATTGACCTACCAGAAGGAAATAATGTCCATTTAATGGTTTTACAATCAGAATCATTAAGCAGTAATGCTCTCTTGGAGATCTCATTGAAAAGTTTGAAAACTCTGTACCCCAATAAAGTAAGTCAGATGCATCTTATTGGAATTTTACCTTAGTTGACAGCCATAAATACATTGTGTGTGGATAAGTTTATGTCAGGTCTTATAAAGGATAATTAACCCTAATAGATACTGGGTGGGGTGAACTATGACTTCAATAGCAGTGTCTAGGGGATGCAAATAGATGCATAATGTTGCATTAGTGCCGGTTTCAGATGTCCTGGGGACAAGGTGTGTGTACAATGCCTGAGCTTCATTGTAAGGTAAGGGAGTGTATAAAGTGAAATTATATTTAATCTTATCAGTGGCCAATACTTAAGAGCTTCGAACAAATTATATGAAGTGATATAGGTTGAATTCAATTTTAGATACAAAATGCTCCAAATTCAAACTTACATTGAGTATATGAAAATCTACCATTCCAAATAATTGATATATTTAAATGCTATTGAATCAAATTAGGACTTCTCTTGAGATATTGAATCATGTTTGAGAATGTTTCTCTACTACTGTTGGATTTCAGGAGGTTTTCTGCAAGCTGCAAAGCATTGGAAAAACACAATAGTGGCTGAAACAGTGACACAATTGCATAGTAATAGTGGGCTCCGTCAGTATTGCATTATAGAAATTGATAGCAACAGGCAAACATCTACATTGTGTGTTTCACATTAATGAATGAAAAGGATGGAAATGCTGGAAAAACTCAGCAGGTCTAGCAGCATCTGTGGAGAGGGAAACAGAGTTAACGTTTCGAGTCCGATATGGCTGAGTTTTTCCAGCACTTTCTGTTTTTGTTTCAGATTTTCAACATCCACAATATTTTGCTTTTATCTGAGAATCTTAAAATTGGTTTACTAGGATCAGGTCGCTTGTGGTGGCTGGTAATGATGGGGTTATGTATGTGTAGTGACTTTGTTGAGGGAGAGCATAAATGACATAACTGATCAATCTATCACAGCTGTCCTGTGCAAGAGGCATTTGCCATTTTTGTTAAGTATACAATGCACTGTATTGATCTCAAAGTTATAGAAAAGTGATACAAGATCATCCCTTTCATTTAAGATGTCACAATTGCAACAGTGGATAGGAAAATCAAGAATCAACCGGTTCTTTGCCGAACAAGACATCTAGCAGATTTTTCTTATGTTACAAATTATGTCAAATAGTCCAAAAAGACAAAATTTGTGATTGCTTTGCATATTGTTCCTGAGAAAGGCTTTCACTTTGCTGTCTATCAAACAGTGTCTGCGCAAAGCCCCGTCTCAAGTTTTTTTTAAAATCTTCGTGGGGTATTGACTTTGCTGGCAAGACCAGCATTTGTTGCCCACCCCTAATTGCCCTTGAGAAGGTGGCGGTGAGCTACCTTCTTGAACCACTGCAATCTATCTGGTGTAGGTACACCCACAGTGCTGTCAGGGAGGGAAAGATGTCAGGTGGGTCATCTGGTTTTATTCCTTTTTGACTCTTCTGTAGTAGTTTGGTACAACTGAATGGCTTGGTGAGCCATTTTAGAGGACAATTAAGAGTCAAACACATTGCTGTTTCCTGTAGCCTTTTCCTGTAGCTG
Organism: Cetorhinus maximus; assembly: GCF_964194155.1. NCBI lineage: Eukaryota > Metazoa > Chordata > Chondrichthyes > Lamniformes > Cetorhinidae > Cetorhinus > Cetorhinus maximus. The sequence continues at coordinate 35,811,368 of NC_135895.1, forward strand.
CCCTTTCCAAGTCCTCATCTAAGTTCTCTGCTGCAGAACTTGTCTGTGACCTTGCATTTTGGGAGGCTGGCACATCTGCTACCCTTGTCCCCTAGCCTGATTGCAAGCCATTCATCGCATGCTGATCTCACATCTATACTTTCCTATAAAGTATGCACAGTTCCAATATATGAGCTAATGGCTGCGAGTAGCAGGTCCAGTGATGGTGCTTCTACATCTGGTATGTACTCTTGCTTGCGCCTTTCATCAAACCCCCCGCCTCCACACAACCAATCTGTTAGTGATGGGTATTGCATGCTCCAAGGTTTTCTATCCATTTTCCATACATTTACCTGTCTTTCTGCCATTTATAAATTATCCAAGTTAGCGGCAAGAATGGCCCCAAATGTTTTCAATGGAGGATGTGTGCCTTGGCAGTAGCATTCTGACCCTCTAATTTATTGGAAAAGCCTAATTGCTGAAGGCTTTTGTCTTGACTGAGGACATCAGTTGACTACTCATGGAGTCTTGGAACTTGTGGCCCATTTATACATTCGCCCTGCCTCCCGTGGTGCTGCCACTGGAGTGCTGTGGCAACATTGCCTGGACCTTCCTGTGGCCCACTGGCTCCTGCTTGTTGTAGGAATTTCACCAGGACCTCACTAGGATTAGCTAATAATCTCAGACCTTGCAAATTGGGCCTCGGTTTTGGTGGGGTCAAGGCAGTGGGCATAAATCTCACATTGACCCAGTAGGAGTTGGAAAAGTGCATTATCTACAAACTTGGCTTTGATGATTTAATATTTGTTCCCAGTTCCAGTGTAAAAGTCTTCCGGGTTGGTATCAGTTGTCAAACTTGATAGTTTCATTTCCACTAAAATAGCGAGACACCCCACTTAAGAGATTTATTTCAATGATACAGAACAAAGTGTAAAAATAAAGGTCAGCAGTCAGATACAAACAATGGCAAAAGCCATAATTTGGTCACAGGAATGGGGATCTATCAAGAATGTATCAAAATCAATTCATGCGCAGAATTACAATTGATATTCGAGCAATTTAAAAAGCTGCTCAGAATGTTGCACAAGTAACCGATATCTTTTCTAGCATATCATAACTGAATGTATATGGACCTATGCAGAACGCTGTGTCTATGGCTGTCCCTTTAAGAGTTTTAGCAGGATCTGTTTCAATCCTCGGAGCAGTGACCGAACACTGAGTTAAAACTAGTTGTCATAGTCCCTCTACCAGTGTATTTCAGCAATCATAGGATTATTTGGAATCTACAACACAAAAACAGACAATTTGACTCAACTGGATTGTGTCAGTGTTTCTAGTCCACATGAGCCTTCTCCCACACTAATTACCTCTTCTCACCCTACCCAATATCACTCTATTTCCTTTTCTCACATTACAGGTGGGAACAGTGTAGATTCACAAGAGTGATAGAGCTTAAAGGGTTAAATAACGATGACAGGCTTAATAAGCATGGCTTGTACTTCCTTGGGGTTAGAATGAGTTTTACTTGCTAAAAGCACTCTTACTGAACTTTATTTAATTTTCTCCTCATTTCCTCCCCTGCTTTCCTCTGGGCACTGATTCCTGGTAGGGTATAGTGTCACGGGCACTAGTGATTTTGCTAATAATTTGTAATTCATTATTCATGTATAAGTGTGGCCAGGGTACTTGATCTTGGGCAGAACACAATTGAGTATCATCCTACAAGGTCCACATGCACTTCCCAGCAGAAATTACTGGGTAATGAGTAGAACCAGGAAGGTTTAGTTATCCCTAGTTCCGGACCAAGATTAATTGTAGCCCACTTGCCACTTTGGCTGGGATCTGCCCAGCACAGATCACCACTTGGGACTTTCAGAAAATGCTGGAAAAACTCAGCTGGTCTGACAGCATCTGTGTAGAGAGAAACAGGGTTAACGTTTTGAGTCCGTATGACTCTTCTCCAGAGCTAAAGAGAAGTAGAAATGTCATGGAGTTTATACTGTTTAAGGGGGGTAGGAGCAGGTAAAGCAGGAGAGAAGGTCAGCAATAGGTGGAGGCTAACTAGAGATTGACAAGGATGTCATGGACACAAGACAAAGGGAGTGTTAATGATGGTGGTAAAGACTAAAGAAGGTGCTGATAGTGGCATAAGGGTAAGATAGCAGAATGTGTTAATAGCAGAACAAGGGTCAGTACTCTGTGAAAGAACAGATTAGAATGAGTGACAGGTGGCCCTTTTGGGTGGGGGGAGGGGGTGGTGGTTGGGGAAAAAGGATAGAAAAGGGGATTAAAAAAGGGATTAAACAATGAATAAATGAATAAAAATAAAAATGAGTGAATAAAAAATAGAATTTTTTTTTGAATAAGTGATTTAAAAAAAGGGCGAGGATGGAGGAGACAGTTCATGATCTGAAGTTGTTGAACTCAATGATAAGACCAGAATGCTGTAAAGTGCCTAGTCGGAAAATGAGGTGCTGTTCCTCCAGTTTGCGCTGGGCTTCACTGGAACATTGCAGCAGACCAATGACGGACATGTGGGCATGAGAGCAGGGTGCAGTGTTGAAATGGCAAGCGACAGGAAGGCCTGGGTCATGCTTGCGGACAGACTAAAGATGTTCCGCAAAGCGATCACCCAGTCTGCATTTGGTCTCCCCAATGTAGGGGAAACCGCATTGGGAGCAGCAAATGTAGTAGATCAAATTGAAGGGGGTGCAAGTGAAGCACTGCTTCACCTGAAATTAATGTTTGGGCCCTTGAACGGTGAGGAGGAAGGAGGTAAAGGGGCTGGTGTTGCACCTTCTGCGATTGCATGGGAAGGTGCCGTGGGAAGAGGATGAGGTGTTGGGGATGATGGAGGAGTGGACCAAGGGGTGTCACAGAGGGAATGGTCCCTACAGGTTACTGACAGTGGGGGTGAGGGAAAGATGTGTTTGGTGGTGACATCGTACTGGAATTGGCAGAAATGGCGGAGGATGATCCTTTGAATGTGGAGGCTGGTGGGGTGAAAAGTGAGGACAAGCATGACCCCATCATGGTTCAGGGAAGGAGGGGACTTTCTGATCTACACAGGTGGGTGACTTACTGCCTTTAGGAATTGAGCCATTGGAGATCCTTTTGTACAACTAGCCTTTCTTCCAACTATACAATACATAGGTGAAATAATGCCAATGTATAACTCAGATGCATTGGGAGCAGACGATACATGGATATGGTACAGGGCCATATGTGGTGATTGTAACACAATTACCAATGGCAATTGGGGGAGATAGTGGCATAGTGGTAATGTCGCTGAACTCCAGAGGCCCAGGCTAATGCTTTGGGGACAACAGGTTCAAATCCCACCATAGCAAATGGTATTTAAATTCAATTAACAAATCTGGAATCTAATGCCACTTTCAGTAAGGGTAACCATTAAGCGATTGTTACTAAAAAAATCCATCTGATTCACTAATATCCTTCAGGGAAGGAAATCTGCCATCCTTATCCGGTCTGGCCTACATATGACTCCAGACCCACAGCAAGGAGAACGACTCTTAACTGCTCTTTGAAATAGCCTAGCAAGCCACTCAGTTCAAGGGCAATTAGGGATGGGCAACAAATGCTGGCTTGCTGGTGATGCCCATACCCCATGAAAGAATGAAGGGAAAAAAACAAGAGCAAATCAGTAGCTTGAATGGGGAATTTTGGGGTTTTGTCAGCCTCAGTCTTTGGAATGAGATAGCCTGTGACAGAATAATCACTTAAAGTGAATTCAGGGGATGCTGGAAATTTACACAAGAGGCAGATTAGAACAGGTCTTCAGAAATTTGTAGACGCTTGTACAGGTCGCCCATTTGTACAGATTTCCTGCCAAAACAGCTATATATAAGTATTCTTTCAACAAATGTGTATTTTAGCTGTGAGTAGATAAAAATATAACAAAGTTTTGAGACATTGAGTGTAAATATTACAAAAACTAAGTCTTATTTCGAGCAATTTTGATCTTTCTCAGCGAATTTTTCCCCTCTCTTTCCCTTACCTGAAGATGGGAATTGATTTTCAGTACCTTTACTTAGCATTATTGGGACAATGATGACCTTAAAATGGGGTCCCTTACTGCCTCATTCACAGCCTCATGTGACTAGCTCCACTTTTACAGGGCCCTACCAACGGGTGATCAGTAGTCTGAAGGCAGAAGACTGCTTGATAACGTCATCGCAACTAGACACATTTATGATCAGCAAATTCTTTTATGCAAAACTGTACAAGGTGAAGCCTAGACAGCACGGCTTCCCTGTCTTCTATCACAGAGGTTTTAGATGACAGCAAGCAGGAAAATCTGGACAAACAGCTCACTATCAATGAGCTGAAAAAGGCAGTTAAGTCCTTCAAGACGAATAAAACTGCCCCAAGCGATTGTTTTACTGGCCAAGTTGGATTTGACTCTGTGGGACTGGATAAGATCAGACCTGCTGTAAGTGTATGAGAGTATGTTTCTGGCCAGCAACATGTCAGAATCTATGAGAAAAGGCATAATCACCCTTATCTAAAAGGGAAGAGGTCAGAAATTGGAAGCCCATTTCACTGCCTAATATGGACTACAAAATTCTGCCAATCAGACCAAGTCTGCTCTGGAGTTGGTGATTTACCCAAATCAGACCCGCACTGTACCTGGCAGGAAGATCTCTGGTAGTTTAAAGCTACTCAGGGAAACAATCACCCATGTACAGGACAAGAGGGTCCTGCTTTATCAGTTTGGACCAGGAGAAGGTATTTGATATAATATCACACCTCACATACTCTCCAAAATGGGGTTTGAGGAGGGGATCTGCAATTTGATCCAACTGCTCTCCACAAACATCAGTAGCAGAGTTTAAATCAGTGGGTGGGAATTGGAAAGCTTTCCGATCAAATCTGGAGTCAAGTAAGATTGTTCTGTCCTCTGTCTTGTTTGTATATTGTATCAAAACCTTTGTAAAATCCATCAGGAAGGATTCAGGTATAGAGGGGTGATGATCCCAGGCAGCGGAGGTGCTCAAGTCAAAGCTTCCCTAGCTGTACGTGGGCAACATCTCCGTCTCCTGCTCGGATTTCCTGTCGATCCACAGATGGGTGAGCATCTGCAACCAGTTTGAACTGGCCTCAGGAGCCAAAGAAAATCACAGGACTAGTTTTTTTTCATTCGTTCATGGAATGTTGGCAGCAGCATTTATTAACCATCCACAATTGTCCTTGAGAAGGTGGCAGTGAGCTGCTTCCTTGAACCACTGCAGTCCATGTAGTATTAGGAAGGAAGTTCCAGGATTTTGACCCAGTGACATTCTAGGTAGTAGAGGTCGAAGAAGCCTTGGTGAGTTCCTGCAGTGCACCTTGTAAATGCGCACGCTGCCACTGTGTGTCAGTGGTGGAGGGAGTGAATGTTTAAGCTGGTGGATGGGGTGCCAATCAAGCAGGCTACTTTGTCGTGGATGGTGTCAAGCTTCTTGAGAACTGTCAGAGTTGCACTCATCCAGTGATGTCAGGTATTTTGGGAATTGGGCCAACCAATCCTTTTGTCCCCTTCACCATCAGGTCAGACTACATGAAGATGGAAGAGTATAGCCAAAGTAAGACAGAAACTGGACATACGGAGCAATGCTCCCTCTCCATTGTGGGTAGGAACCTGGTCATCCGGTATGACATGCTCTTGGTGTTGCTCTACATGGCCTCTGTGCCATGGCAGTCAGCCAAGCCCTCTTCCACGTTATTTGGAGATAAAAAATGGACATGACTGCAGCGACACAAAATACAAATCTCAGATAAAGGTGGGGAAAGCACAGCCCAGCATAGTCCAGATGGCGACATTAGCGTGCAGCTGCAAGAAACTGTTATAAACTCTCAGTGCACAAACACCAAGTGTCACTACATGCTGAGGTTCTATCTGTCCCCAGTGTTGCGAAGCATAATTTCCGTGGAACACTTCATTTAGTTGGACCATATCACATCACCCGTGCAGAAAAGCACCTTTGACCCCAAATCCATCAGGGTGTGGTCCATATGTAACATCCTTGAGGCCCTGCAGGAAAACAAAATGCTGGATCCTGCCAGGTGATTCCTTGAGCAGAGTGTCAAAGTCATTTGGTAGAACACCTCATTGTCAGAATTTTCAAACAAACACAAGGGGCAGAATTTTCTGTCTGTCAGGCAGGCTGGTTGGGAGTGGGCGCCAAGCCGATCGCCACCCGTGATCGGCTCCGCGCTGCCATTTTAGGCAGGCGGATCAATTAAGGCCCGCCCTGTGTGATTCGTGGCTCCCGAGGACAGCGGGAGGGGGTAGGCAGCGGTGGGCCTGCAATGACCACCAGATCCAATGGCAACCCAGCAGCCTGTTTGAAGAGCGCGCAGGCAGCCTTCCAAAGGCTGGCAATGATGGCCAGCAGAAGGGCTCCCGAGAGCGCTGCTGGTGAGCAGGCCAGGCAGGAGGGCAGGTCGGTGGGGCACTGTGCCCCTCACTTCTCAGGTGAGTGCCTTGCTGCCCTCCTTGAGGAGGTGGCAGCACGGCGTGAAATCCTCGTGCTGAGGGACGGGAGGAGGAGGCCCCCCCCCCCACCCCCCACCCCCCCCCGCCACAACATGACGAAACCTGCCTGGGAGGAGGCGGCAGAAAGGGTCAGTGCCCGTGATGTTGTCTGACGCACCCAGGTTCAGTGCCGCAAGCACTTCAATGACCTGTTGCGATTGGGAAGGGTGAGTACCGAGTTGGCATGGGTCACTTAGCACAGTAGTTAGGTTGGCCCCCCCTGGCCCTACCACCCACCGCCCTCACCCCCCCACCCCGCTGCCCAACTCTAAATGTAGTCACTGCATTGAATAATTCACAGTATGTAGCCTTCGCTGGGTGGGCCAGCATTTATGCCTAGTTCACCCTGAGGCAGTGGTCCTGAGCTGGGTTCTGTATCCGCTGCATGTTGTACACTTACACCCACAGTACTGTTTTGTGGGCGACCTCAGGGATCTCTACTTAGGCACAGTGCCTAAAGATGTCCAAAAGATGTGAATGTCAGGATGCTGGCTGACTGACAGGGGAACTTCCAGGTGATGGGGCATGCATTTGACATTCTACGTGGCAGTGCTTCCTTGCTTTTAAAGGTCACACAGTCTGGGTGGCAAATGTGATGGAGGCAGCATCTGGGCTAGGGGGTCAGCCCTGGCTGCTTGGTGTGAGTGTACGGCTGCTCCAAGGTCACGATTCACATGAGCCCAGCAATGTTTCACTCAGGTAGGGGTGGCAGGGATGCAATGGCAATGCAGGTACAGGGTGGACTAATCAATGCTCCTCTCTCCTTTTCAAGAGGAGACCAGGCACAATAACTCTGAGCAGATGCAGACTGGTGGAGGCCAGGCACAGTTGGCGATTCTCACCAGATACGAGAAGAAGGCTCTTGAGCTGGAGAGGAGCCATGCGCCCAGGTCATCCCGTAGCAGTGAAGTTGGGGTGCCAGGGGAAGGTAAGAGTGCCAAGCACTGAGGTGACCATGTTTGTCCTTGTAACCATTCCACTGTTGACACTAGTGAACTCAGCTTCCAACATGGGTTTCTCATTGATTATGGAAGGAGGAGCGCATACTGATACAGGGGCCAGGCATGCACATTAACAGTGCCTCGACTTCAACTAATCAAATGTCCTTGTTCTTCTTTTCAGCTTCTCTGGAGCATGCCTGGGCCGAGGAGGCAGAGGGACCGCCGCTGACACCTGAGGGCCCTGATGACTTACAAGCACCATCTCAGCCAGGCAGGCACCAGTGCAGATACCTTGGTGAGGATTAGATCATCGGCTAGTGTCCCGGGGCTCAGTGGTGAGGGCACCTTACACTCACTGGAGGTGCAGGCGGAGACAAAGAGTGCCCAGGACGCCAGCAGTCGGAGGACTGCAGGGGACCAGGAACATGGTCAGTCAGTGGCTGATGATGGACCTCTGGAGTCATCCCTGAGGCAGCAGATACTGGATGTCCAGCAGGGTCTGCGAGGAGGATCTGGCGGAGATACATTAGGGAATGCGTGCCATGGTCTCCGTGATGGAGGAGTCCATGTGGAGCATCAGCAATGCATTGATCCTCATGGCTGAGCACAATGCTACCTCCGTGGAGAGAGTGGCGACTCTCATGGAGAGACTGCTCCAGGAGCTCAATCAGGGCTTCCTGGTGATGTGTTCGGTCCTGTAAGCCCTCACAGCGGCATTGACCTCAGCTGGTCAGTGTCAGTTCCAGTATTCCTGCTAAGTGCCCATCCATCAATGGTGAGCAGGGAGGTCTGAAGCGACCTCACGTTGCTGCACAAACTGCCTGTTGTCTCTGCGGGCTCCTCTCAGGGCACTCCGGATGAGGGCAGCAGCTCCTCCACTCCTCTGCCAGTGACCATGGGATCCAATGAGGCTGTGGTGACTGGGGAGATGCCAGCCGTGCCACTGGCCGCTCCCTCCCAGGTGGAACCATCACAGGCTCCACAGGCCAGAGGACACCCGTCAAGGTCATCAAGGCCAACAGGACAGCAGAGTGAGCAGGTTGTCTCCAATGCCAGTGCCAGTGAGGCGGGAGCACCTAGGCATAGCACCCAAAAACGTAACCTTAAGGCATCTTAGACACACCACGGGCTTCTCACTGGTTGTTTTCTGTTGGCCCGGTATTAGTTGATTATAATTCGTGTGCAGCTCAACACCTGTGAAAGAAGTTTCTTTCCTGCTTTGTTTTGTGAATTCATTGAATGCTTTAGTTGTGAACAAGGCTCAGGGTGCTTCCCGACTTCTGCAGGTGTATGGGAACCCATGATGTTATGAATGACTTGTTTATCATTGAGCTTTATTGACAAGGCACATAGTTAATGTTCCTGACCAGGCAGATTTGCTCTTAGGTATCGATGGCATGTGTTGGAGGTCCATCTGTGGTAGGCTAGTTGAAGGGTCATTGGATTAAAGCCTCCCAGGTGTCCCTGCCTCCCTGGAGGTTGCCCAGGTCAGTGTTCTCCTAAATGTGCTTGTCCTCGGATTCACTACTAGACTCATGTGCAGCCAGAGCATCTGCGTCTACATCTTCTTCCTCCACTGTGTCCCCCCTTTCCAGCGCCAGATTGTGGAGAGCGCAGAATGCAACCACTATCAGTGACACATGATCTGGGGGGTTTGCAGTGCCTGAACGGTCCAGGCATCGGAAGCGCATCTTGAGAAGACCAATGGTTCCCTCTACCACAGCCCTTGTGGAGGCTTGGCTCCTATTGTACCACTGCTCAGCCTCTGTTCTTGGATGGCAGAGAGGCCTCATGAGCCACCTTTTGAGGTGATAGCCCTTGTCACCCAGCAGCCATCCATCCAGCCGGGCTGGAGCACTGAAGAGCCTCAGCACCTGGGAGTGTCTGAGGATGTAAGCGTCATGGGAGCTGCATGGGTACCTTGCACAGACTTGCAGAATCTGCATCCTGTGGTCACACACTATCTGCACGTTCATGGAGTGGAAACCCTTCCTGTTGATGAAGGCACCAGGCTCACCTGCTGGCACCTTGATGGCCACATGTGTACAGTCTATTGCACCCTGGACACGGGGGAACCCAGCAATCACTGCGAAGCCCCTGGTTCGCTGTGCCTGGCTGGCATCGTCCGTGCGGTAGTGAATGCAAGTCAATGCACGCCTGAACAGAGCGTCAGTCACCTGCTTGACACAACTGTGGACAGTTGACTGGGAGACTCCGCAAAGATCACCCACCAACCCCTGAAAAGAACCGGAGGCATAGACGTTGAGAGCAGTCGTGCCCTTCAACACCACTGGAATGGGGTGCCCACCCACACTGTTGGAGCTGATCTCAGGGCCAATCATCTGACAAATGGAGACGGAGACGGAGCCTCCTTCGGCACTGCACCTCAGACACATTGAGGTGGCCACTTCACCACCTGTAAACCCTGGCAGCAGGATAGTGACGTCTTCTGCGGCCCCTTCCACCTTCCACTTCCTGTTGGCCCTGCGCCCCTTGTGCCTGTTCTCCCGAAGGTGGCTCCTTTGGAGGCTGAATGTGGACTCCTGACCTCCTCCCCCTTCTGGCCCTCTCTTCCTCCTCTGAGGAGGTGCCTCCAGTGGAGAGCACAACCCCCATTTTGAGGGTAAGGGAAGGCTGCCTGAAACCTGCAAGGCCCCAAGAATGTTGTTTACTCCAGAATCCTGACCTGAAGCTTATTATTCCTGTGCAAGCAGCTGTGAAGAGATTTGAAGTTCTCCTGTTCACACAAGCAAGTAGGAGTAGGTTTAAACATTAAATATCTACCGAATACCACTCGCGAGCCCACTCACCCCTCTTATCCCGCCCGCGGATGAGGTTTTTAAAAATGTGGCCTACCCGCCTGCCCGTTGTGCCCGTGCGACACTCTGAAAATCGCACTGGCTCCCAAAAAATTGTCGTCTATTAATGCCACAAGGGCATTAAGTGGCCCATTAATTAACGGCAGGCGCGCATCAGAGCTCATAGTGCACCCGCCCATCGAAATATCGCAATGACGCCATCGTCACCACGTGTCATTTCACACATCAGCATGTCGGGCCCGCCCCCACAATGCTGACGTAAAAATTCTGGCCCTAAGTAGCTCGGCTGGTGGTGAGAAGGGGCCTTCCCCTCAGACCTCTCATGCACACTCAGAGTCTCACCCCATGCTGTCCTTTCTGCAGTGGGGAAGAAGCTATCGCCCACGTCCTTCTGGAACATGTCTTTTTTTTGCAAAGAAATTCCAGAAAGAGATAAAATAGTTTTTGTCGTGGTTCATCCTGAACAGCACCATAACACAGGATTCTGTGCTGTAGGGCCTATTCCAAGGGAAACACAGTGAGATAAGCATCAACTGCTGCTGGAGAACCATCAACTTGGTAAAAGATGCCCTTTGGTTTGCCCAAAACGTGTGGGTCTTCCGTGCAAATATCTGTTCATGACTCAGTGTTTCAGACTGGCACAATCCAAGGTCCAGTACTATGCTCTGAGGGGTGTGTTAAAGTTTGGGACAACCACTGCAAAGGCTCATTAGAGAAAGGTCACAGCCGAGGACCCTCCCGCCAATATACGCTGAGCGGCTGAAAGCTGTGTAAAATCACTCAGGCTTTATGCACCAGAGAATGTTTGACATGAAATGTAAATATAAATTATAAATATCAACCTGTAATTGTAAAGTGTAGTAAGGCACCTCAGTGCCACGTACAATGTAGAAGGAAATTAATCTGAGTTGCATTTTATGTAATGCCATATTTGAGCTGCTCTGTTGTGAATGTCATGAATAAAGTACATTTGTTAATAACAGGCCCTTTGTAATATGGAAATAGGCATCCTATGACTTAAATCCAAACCTGATTCTCAATGGTGCGAAATGGAGCCAAGGTAAGTGATGGATTTTTTTTTTGGACCAAAAGGAGGAGGCTGTACTTCCAGGGCTGCCAAAGATAATCTGCGTCACTGCTGCCCTGGGACTTCCACCATCTGTTATTGTGACCAGCCCCCTCAAAAACCCCAGCTTGCCTTTCTGGTGGCTGCCCCAGCACATTTTGGAAGCCTCAACCCAGCAAGCTGTACGGGATACCTGTTTAGCAGGGGCCTTAAAATTGTAAGGGCTGCCTCGCCGCCAGAACAGGTGACTGACCAGTACATACTGCCAGTTGGTTGCCCAATTATCAGTATGAGGGAAGGGTCTTTGGGGTCCCAACCTCCCTTCGATACTTTATTCAAGTGATCTTCCTTCATGAGTGGTAATAGACTATCAAAGCCAAGCCCAATCCTGTCCTTACCCAATATTTACACATCTACTGTTCCAGCAGGGATAGCAATCAGGTGCAAGAATACCAGCCAGTTTTTTCCATTCTCTAAAAGAGAGGTATTGAAACCAACTGTAGCACCTGTGTAGCAAATGCCACACTCGAGCATTCCACACTTTTGGTGACATCCCTGGTTAACAGCACCTGGAGCAGTTTTGCAATCTGTAATATTGCTTCTCTTCAAACAGCCATTACTACCTGCAATTAGTTTTTGTTCAGCCTCCATTCACTCTCCCCAGGGGTTGATTATAGTCTCTGGTGCTGCCCTTCCCTGTTTGTTCAGCTACAACAGTGCAAAGTGGGCAGGTACTTTGTGTGGCCTAGCAGGACAGCACTGCAGACCAGCCTTAGCCTTTGGCTCCCCCAGCCGGGGTTTACTGGCTCTCAGCAGGAGACTCATCATCGAGCTGGTACACATCTCAGCCAGAGGTGAGCTTCCAAAACTCCATTTATCTTTGTGTGGAGTAGACACTGAGGGACCGCAGCACAAAATCAACCTTTAATCTTACAACAGGTAATTTTTTTTAGCTGCTCAGTTATTTTCAATTTTCTCCGGTTGACTTTCTTGCCTTGAAAGTTTCTCATGCCCTGAAGCATTGGATACAATGAAATGGATTAGAGGGGAAAATGTGCAATGATAGAGCATTTCTTACTTCCTTCATCTGTTATTTAAGGTGCTTCTGCATTATATTTAGTATACCCAACTGCACATATCTGGCTTACCTTCCTGGCTACATTCCACATTGTAAACAAGCTCAGCTTCCCTATCCCAATGGAATTCTTTTTACCTACAGGAATATGCGCCAATGATTCTGCCAGCAGGATAGGGAATCTGATTTAAGACATATAAAAATGAGGAACTTGTGCACAGAAGCTACTTTTCGATGGCCTGAAGCACCTTTTAGGTCAATGAATGAACATGTACAATTGACAAGCAACACAACATCTGATGGACAACACACATACAGCAGCTAGGATCACTTAGGATTCGCACTATTACAGGCTATTTAGATTGATGGAAATTATTATTCAGGTTATATTTGGAGAACAAACAATAACTGGATGCAGTTTCAGACAATTCAGTAGATCTATAAACTATTAATATGTGAAGTCATCCAAACCTGAAGCACATGCTTATAACCTTGAACCACTAGAAGGGTGATTTCAAAAGTAAATTATATATATAGCTTAGTTTGATTTAATTTTTGTGGTGCTCTCACTTGAGTTTTCTTGGTTCTGTTATCTCTTACTTTTATGTTTCTGCGTTATTCTGAATTGCATAATATGAAAAAGAAGTATTTTACAATATTATGTAGAACATTTTACTCCATTACCAATTCAGAAAAAATGGATGTATAAAATAGAATTCCCACCATAGTATTTTGAAGCATATAACATTTCTATGCATTAAAGACAAACCTGGGCTACCTGGGAAAAACTACAAAGGAGTAACATAATTGGGGGATGTGTGTGACATCATTAACAATCAACATAAATCTCGAGCAGTTCTTCTACACCCACAAATGAGTTTACAGCTTTGAAATCCTTTCACATATATTTAATTTTGCGCAGGTGCCAATTCACAGCACAGACAATAACTTTCAGGACGTCACATATTGTTCATGTTTGATGCAATTCACAAATGAGCGACAGCCTTTCTTCATGTTTAAAAAATGATCAGTACTTCAATAACATAGAATACTGTCTAGTATATCTACCATGGTGCATTGCTTCATCACAAAGCTTCTTTTATAATATGGTTAGGAGTAAGGCTGTTTGCTGAAAATTACAGTGTTCAGCTTCATTCACAGCTCCCCTGATAATGAAACTGCTTATCCAGGTTTGTGCTTGTGGGTAACAGTCACACAACATAAAAGTTACAAGTAATATCCACCTTGAACAAGATAAATCCAAAGATAGCTCCTTGACCTTCAATGGGATCACTATGTCCCACACCCATCAATATCTTATGGATCACCATAAGCTTATCAACACCACAACTACTAGGATGAGTGCTGCGTGACACATAGGTCACCTCTTAACTCTGCAAAGCTTCTCAGCCACTGGCAAGCCTCAATTCAGGGGTGTAATGAAACATTCACTACATGCCTGGATAGGTGCAGCCACTTCAATACTAAGCAGAATAGAGCAGACAGATTGATTGGTATTGTTGTGCTATGCCTTTAAGAGATAGCAGAATGCTATCACTAGAGGGTAAGTGTGTCATGCAATCCAGTCTCAGTTTCACTTCGGCCTGTGAGCAGAACACAGCAGACACAGCTCTGCTGCTGATGTCATTAAGCTTTCTATCCATGTATATATGTTCTCACATGCCTAGTTTAAATAAATGAACACACAATGTGTTTACACCATCGCTTATGAGTGATTGGTGCCTTTATATCATTAGAAAAACACACCAGATTTCTCCATCACTGGACTCAATCGCCAACCCCTCCATCACCTGTAGCTACACCTTGTATGATCTACAGGATAGAGAAAGAATATAAAGTGCACACTGCAGGACTCAAATATACTGCTAACTTTGTATTTCAACAGCAAAATAGCACGCGCTGGTGAATAGCACCAGGCCTGCTGACCTTGGCAACATTAGATTTTAACTCCCAGGCCTCAGCATCTGTATACCACCAGCCAACTGCATGTCTAGAACTGGTGGGAATTAGTAACTGGCTGGGCAGCAGGCTGAAGCAGAAATTTGGGTGGCAGGAGGCCAGCAGCTGCTGCCTAGTAGATGATCTTTGACAACTGGGTAAGGCAGGGAATGGGGGACATTAATGAGTGTCTGACAGTAGAGAAGGGATGCCCACAGCTCTAAAGCAATTGTGTCCAAAGTAGTAATCCTATTCCTCCTGGTCGCACAATGAAAGCTAAAAACAACTTACCTCAAATAGTCTTTTCTACTCCTGGATCTTGTTCCTGCTGTCTTCCCGTGACGGGTAATGGCAGTCATGCTCAGGCCACAGTTAAAATTATACGTGCCTGCTCAGAAGAGTAGGATAAAAATTTAAGATGGCAGGATCCATAAGGATGTTTTGTCCACCATGCCCATTTTAACTGCCCACCTGGTTTCTGCCAGGATGATAGGGTTAAAAATATATTGATAGTGGACACAATAGAATACAAGGCCATTTTTAAAATGATGCCCCTGTGAACCAACTTAGGATAAATGCAAGTTATTGCTGTAGCTAAATTGAAATACAATACACACCATAAACCAGGTGCGTAGCATTTTATAGAATAGTAAAACAAAAATATACTGCATGCTCTAAAATTGGAATACAGTGAAACAGGAAGGCAATGAACACTAGCATTGAAATAAACTATAGGATAATATAAAGCGAAATGTGTTCTACACTGTAGAAAGAAAATATACTATAAGACCATAAGACCATAAGACATAGGAGCAGAAATTAGGCCATTCAGCCTATCGAGTCTGCTCCGCCATTCAATCATGGCTGATAAGTTTCTCAACCCCATTCTCCCACCTTCTCCCCGTAACCTTTGATCCCCTTACCAATCAAGAACCTATCTATCTCGGTCTTAAATACACTCAATGACCTGGCCTCCACAGCCTTCTGTGCCAATGAATTCCATAGATTCACCACTCTCTGGCTAAAGAAGTTTCTCCTCATCTCTGTTCTAAAAGATCTTCCCTTTACTCTGAGGCTGTGCCCTCGGGTCCTAGTCTCTCCTACTAATGGAAACATCTTCCCCACGTCCACTCTATCCAGGCCTTTCAGTATTCTGTAAGTTTCAATCAGATCCCCCCTCATCCTTCTAAACTCCATCCAGTATAGACCCAGAGTCCTCAAACGTTCCTCATATGTTAAGCCTTTCATTCCTGGGATCATTCTTGTGAACCTCCTCTGGACCCTCTCCAGGGCCAGCACATCCTTGCTGAGATACGGGGCCCAAAATTGCTCACAATATTCTAAATGTGGTCTGACCAGAGCCTTATAAAGCCTCAGCAGCACATCCCTGCTTTTATATTCTAGTCCTCTCGAAATAAATGCCAACATGCATTTGCCTTCCTAACTACCGACTCAACCTGCAAGTTAACCTTAAGAGAATCCTGGACTAGGGCTTCCAAGTCCCTTTGCACTCCAGATTTCTGAATCCTCTCCCCATTTAGAAAATAGTCTATGCCTCTATTCTTCCTACCAAAGTGCATAACCTCACAGTTCCCCACGTTGTATTCCATCTGCCACTTCTTTGCCCATTCTCCTAACCTGTCTAAATCCTTCTGCAGACTCCCCGCCTCCTCAATACTACCTGTCCCTCCACCTATCTTTGTATCATCTGCAAACTTAGCCAGAATGCCCTCAGTTCCTTCACCTAGATCATTAATGTCTAAAGTGAAAAGTTGTGGTCCCAACACTGACCCCTGCGGAACCCCACTAGTCACCGGCCGCCATCCTGAGAAGGACCCCCTTATCCCCACTCTCTGCCTCCTGCCAGACAGCCAATCTTCTATCCATGCTAGTACCTTGCCTCTAACACCATGGGCTCTTATCTTACTGAGCAGCCTCCTGTGCGGCATCTTGTCAAAGGCCTTCTGGAAGTCCAAGTAGATAACATCCATTGGCTCTCCTTTGTCTAACCTACTCGGTACCTCCTCAAAGAATTCTAACAGATTTGTCAGGCATGACCTCCTATTGATGTAACCATGCTGACTTTGCCCTATTTTACCATGCACTTCCAAGTGTTCTGAAATCTCATCCTTAATAATGGACTCTAAAATCTTACCAACGACCGAGGTCAGGCTAATCGGCCTGTAATTTCCCGTCTTTTGCCTCACTCCCTTCTTAAACGGGGGGCTACATTAGTGATTTTCCAGTCCTCTGGGACCCTCCCTGACTCCAGTGATTCCTGAAAGATCACCACTAACGCCTCCACTATCTCTTCAACTATCTCCTTCAGAACTCTGGGGTGTAATCCATCTGGTCCAGGTGATTTATCCACCTTCAGACCTTTCAGTTTTCCTAACACCTTCTCCTTGGTAATGGCCACCATACTCACCTCTGCCCCCTGACTCTCTTGAACCTTGGGGATGTTACTCGTGTCTTCCACTGTGAAGACTGACACAAAATACCTATTCAGTTCCTCTGCCATTTCTTTGTTCCCCACTACTACTTCTCCAGGGTCATTTTCCAGTGGCCCAATGTCCACTTTTGCCTCTCTCTTACCCTTTATATAATCGAAAAAAACTCTTGCAATCTTCTTTTATATTACTGGCTAGTTTACCCTCATATTTAATCTTCTCCCTCCTTATTTCTTTTTTAGTTGTCCTCTGTTGGTCTTTGTAGGCTTCCCAATCCCCTGGTTTCCCACTGCTCTTTGCCGCATTGTATGCTTTCTCTTTAGCTTTTATGCTGTCCCTGACTTCCCTTGTCAGCCATGGTTGCCTTGTCCTCCCTTTAGTATGCTTCTTCTTCCTAGGGATGAATTTTTGCTGTGTCTCCCAAATTACTCCCAGAAACTCCTGCCATTGCTGTTCCACTGTCTTTCCTGCTAGGCTCATCTTCCAGTCAATTTTGGCCAGCTCCTCCCCATGCCTCTGTAGTTGCCTTTATTCAACTGTAATACCGTTACATCTGATTCCAGCTTTTTCCTCTCAAATTGCAGGGTAAATTCTATCATATTATGGTCACTTCCTCCTAAGGGTTCCTTCACCTTAAGCTCCCTTATCAAATCTGCCTCATTACACATCACTAAATCTAGAATTGCCTGTTCCCTAATGGGCTCCACCACAAGCTGCTCCAAAAAGCCATCTTGTAGACATTCCACAAATTCCTTTTCTTGGGATCCACTACCAACCTGATTTTCCCAGTCTACCTGCATATTGAAATCCCCCATGATCACTGTAACCTTGCCTTATACGCCTTTTCTATCTCCTGGTGTATCTTGTGCCCCACATCCTGACTACTGTTCGGAGGCCTGTACATAACTCCTATTATGGTTTTTTTTACCTTTGCGGTTCCTCAACTCTACCCACACAGATTCTACATCATCTGACCCTATGTCGTTTCTTGCTCTCGATTTAATTTAATTTCTTAGTAACAAAACAACCCCACCCCCTCTGCCAACCTGCCTATCTTTTCGATAGGATGTATATCCTTGGATATTTAGCTCCCAGTCCTGATCCCCTTGCAGCCATGTCTCCGTGATGCCCACCACATCATGCCTTCCAATTTCAATCTGCGCCACAAGCTCATTTACCTTATTTCGTATACTGCGTGCATTCAGATACCTTCAGTCTTGTATTTCCCGTCCCCCTTCTCATTGTCGTCCCTTTATCTGATGTGCTTTGAAGTTAGATTCCTAGCCCTTTCCAAACACTCTGTCCTATTTTGCGTTCTGGAGACTTTAATAGCCTCTCCTGGGCTCCCCTTTCTTTTCAGTTTTTTCATAATTTTCCATGAAGTTGAATCCACCCCCCCACATGCTAACCTGTAGCTTTGTTTCCCATTAGTCATATTCCTTGGAGTTTTACCCTTCTGTTCCCCCCCACTTTCTAGTTTAAAGTCCTGTTGACCACCCTATTTACCCTTTTCGCTAGAACATTGGTCCCAGATCGGTTCAGGTGGAGACTGTCCCAACGGTACAGATCCCTCCTGTTCCAATAC
Source organism: Cetorhinus maximus (assembly GCF_964194155.1). NCBI lineage: Eukaryota > Metazoa > Chordata > Chondrichthyes > Lamniformes > Cetorhinidae > Cetorhinus > Cetorhinus maximus. The sequence continues at coordinate 35,829,780 of NC_135895.1, forward strand.
TGATGCCAGTGCCCCACGAAATGGAACCCCTCTTTCCCGCACCACTCCTTTAGCCACATGTTTACTTCCCCTATTCTCGTGTGCCTATGCCAATTTGCACATGGCTCAGGTAGTAATCCGGAGATTATAACCCTTGAGGACCTGTTCTTTAATTTAGTTCCTAGTTCTTGATAATCCCCAAACAGGTCCTCTTTCCTAGTCTTACCTATGTTATTTGTCCCGACGTGGACCAGAACAATTGGATCCTCCCCTTCCCTCTCCAACATCCTTTCAAGCCAGTCAGAGATGTCCCTCACCCTGGCACCGGGCAGGCAACATACCATACTGTACAATATGGAAGCACAGCATACGTCATGGAACAGAAATGTTCAGTGCTCTGTACAATAAGACTACAGAACACTATATAGAATACAGCCACATTCTCCTCCTCCAGATAGATGGGAAGAAGCTTGCCAATATTGTACTAATGGTCCAACACCAGAAGAACAACACCTCTCAGAGATGTATCTTTGGCTGATAGAAGTCCTGTTGTTCAAAAGATGTGCCCGGTTCCCCAAAACAGAATATCTGAGCCAGCATGATCAAACTGGTCCAGTGTCACCGAAAGTTCTCCTGAGAATATCAGTGATTATAGATTGCACAGCTACTGGAATGAATAAAACCAGATAAAAGCAAAAAACTGCAGATGCTTGAAATCTAAAACAAAAACAAAAATACCTGGAAAAACTCAGCAGGTCTGGTAGCATCTGCGGAGAGGAACACAGTTAACGTTTCGAATCCGAATGACCTTTCAACAGAACTAAGTAAAAATATTCTATTCTCTTCTATTTTTACTTAGATCTGTCGAAGGGTCATTCGGACTCGAAACGTTAACTGTGCTCCTCTCCGCAGATGCTGCCAGACCTGCTGAGTTTTTCCAGGTATTTTTGTTTTTGTTATGAATAAAACCAGGTTTCCTTTGCACAATGTGACAGAGTAAAAGGTTGTATTTCTCCACAAAATAATCACTGTAGCACACAGGTTAGTAACCTAGAGAGGTCTTGCAGTGTTTATCTCCTAAACTTTAAATCACATTAATTACAGAAAGACAAAAAAAAAGCAAATTAGTTTAAAAATATTACTCGATTTTAAGAGGGCCTGAAAAGACAGCTTTTAAACACCTGAAGAGCTCATGAGTTAACCATAATTTGGAGATTGAACACTCAAGGAATTTCTTGACTCTTTTAGAATCCTGTTAATTTTAACCATGGATAATTGAAAATTATTACTGTGACAAAAGGAATCGTAAGAGTCCTGTATGCTATGCTATTTTCTGACATTCTTTTGAAGGTTTGGGATTTTACAAAATACTTGTGACTAAAGGGCTCCCAAAGTGAGTAATGTTCATTTATAGCTGCAGGTGGTATCTTGAGCAGCATGAAGAGCTAGCAGAATTGCTTGTTGACAGGAAAACAGGGGGATTTGTTAGAAATGGACAGGTTGCTCTCCCTGTGGCAATGCTAAGGTAGTTGGATGAAGGGTTTACCTGATGTTTATCAGCCACTGGAGTCTCTTCAAACACAGGATTTTTTTCGAATACAGTACCTGTTAACTCGGTCAGATGTAAAATTCTTTATCAGTTCTTTTGTTATGCAGCCCCGTCTCCCTCCTCTTGTGGATGAAAATGACCTGAGGAGGTACACGTCTGGTTGTGGTCACTTTGCTCCAAGGTTCAATTCTTATCTGGTGCATGTTTGAGGGAGAGTCCCACATACAAAGGATATGTTGGATAAATTGGCTTTGTACATGGTGTTCATAAACTGTGTCACTTAAAGCAAAGGTTGTTTTGAAAGTAATTTTAGTACTGACAGAACTAAGTCTTCCTAACAGTTGACCTTAGGAAATCTGGAAAGTTTACTTTGATGCTTTCCTGTGAGAGACCCACACATCAGGAGCTAGCAGCACTAACATGGCAGGTAACTTAATCTAAAAATGACTTTAGCCAACACCCAAAGATACAGGGTCCCAAAAACTCTCAGCTCACCACCAATTCCATCCCCTCCCTTGAGCATTATTGGCTAAACATCAAGCTAACTGCTCACAACTTTGGAAGCAATGAGCAAGAAGCTTCTTGGTTTATGATCTTTTGTCTTGAAGCTAAGTTGCACGCGCCACAACTTCTCCACTACAACGAACTCTTATTTCTACCTCGGTATCATTGCCTAACTCTGACTGTCCCAGTCTAGATTTTGCCAAAACTCTCACACATGCTTTTGTTACCTTCAAGCTTGATTATTCCAATGCACTCGTGGCCAGCCTCCATCAGCTTCAGCGTATCTAGTAATCCAGAGGCCTGGATGAATGCTTCGGAGACATGAATTCAAATCCTGCCATGTTAGCTGGGAGAATTGAAATTCAATTAATATATCTGGAATAAAAGGCTGGTTTCGTTAATAATCATGAAACTACAGGATTGTCACAAAAACCCATCTGATTCACGAATGTGCTTCAGGGGAGGAAATCTGCCATCCTTCCCTGGCCTGGCCTACACATGATTCCAGACTCTATGAGAAGGATTCACCATCTGTGGCTAACTGAGGAAGTTAAGGATGGTGTCAAATTGAGAGAAAAGACATACAATGCTGCTAAAATTCGTGGTAGCTCCTAGAAGTTGGCAAAATTTTAAAAACCAGCAAAGGATGAATTTCTAAAAAACAGAGGGAGGAGTTGAAGTATGGGAGAAAACTAGCAAAAAATATAGCATGGTATTAATGGAAATGACAGGGGTCTCACTCGCCAGCTGGAGAACTAGCAAGAGCCTTGCATCACCTCTTTTCAGGAAGGTTTGACACATTAAGTGCCAATCAGGCACTTAACTGGGCGGCAGCAGATCTTTATCATCACCAGGATGTATGTGGCTGCTGGCAGTAATGCACCCACCCGAGGCCCAGGATCACCATTGACCCATCAGTGAGTGACAGGGAGGGGGGGCGGAATTGGGGGTGTGGGTGGTTGCAGGGGAGAGTGATCAGCAGAAAGGAAAGGGGGGTAGCTCTCAATGGGAACTCCCTTCCAGATGCCAGGTCCCTCCATCAGGCACTGAGTGCCTGACAATGAGGAACTTCCCTGGAAGACCACAAGCAAACACGCCAGGGTTTGCATTTCGGGTTCCCCACATGGAGAGTACCCTCCATCTGCCACTGGGTGAATACCAACGGTGGCAGGATGAGGCCCTTAAGTGGGCATTACTGGTCTACTTAAAGGCCTCAGTTGGCAACGGGGCAGGAAGGTCATCCATTGGCCTTCCTGACATAGGCTTAATTGGGGCAGTGGCATGAAGGTGGCAGGGTCAACACCTTCCACCATCCCATCCAATTAAATAGTCCACACCACCAAACTCATCACTGGGGAGGGCTTTAAATTCCACACATGAAAACTTCTATAAGTATATAAAAAGGAAAAGGGTAGCTAAAGTGACAATAGGTTCTAGGATGGGACTGGGGGATTAATAATTGGAAACAAAGAAATGGCCAAAACTTTGAACAAGTATTTTGTAGATTTCTTCACAAAAAAAATCCCAAGGATAGTAGAAAAGCAGGGGGTGAAAGGGAGGGAGGAATTTAAAATAATCATGATCGCCAGAGAAAACATACTAGGAAAACTAATGAGACTAAAGGCTGACAAATTCCCTGGACCAGATGACCTGGATCCTAGGTTCATTAAGGAATTGGCTGCAGAGAAAGTGGATGCATCGTTTGTAACCTTTCAAAATTCTCTAGATTCTGGAAAGGTCTCAGCGGACTGGAAAACTGAAAATGTAACACCACTATTCAAGAAAAGATGGAGACAGAAAGCAGGAAACAATATGTCAGTTAGCCTAACATCAGTTATTGGGAACATGTTAGAATCCATAATTAAGGAGGTAATAGTCGGACATTTAGAAAATCGTAATAGATCTGACAGAGTCAATATGGTTTTGGTCTCAGCTGCTGGAATCAGTCTTTTCATGTCAGGGTAGACAATTCCCTAAATTGCCGAGGGTAGGAGACCCGCCGCATACCTTCACCTTGGCCCGCCTGTCGAAATGGTTTACCAGGGTGTGCCCACTGTCCCATGCTAACAACTTGGAGCCACAGGTGAGACCTGGGTGAAGGGGGGACCGATACAGAATGAGCCACTCCAAAGAGTGTGGTGAGCCCGCCTGTGAGAGGTACTACTCTCCCTTACTTCCCAATTTCACTTGAGCTGCCTTCAGAAGCTTTTGAAGATCAGATGTCAGAACAAATTGCAAGGCACTGAGGTGCTTACCTGAGCTGGCATGCCAAGCATCCACACCATCTTGAGACAGTCACAACTGAGTTGGGCTGGTCATGTAGCCAGAATGCCTAACACTTGTTTACTAAAGTGAATCTCTTATGGAGAGCTTGAGTCTGAGGTGGTCAAAGAAAGCACTACAAGGACACTCTGAAGTCTTCATTTGGGAGTTTTGATATCAACTTTAAGTCCTGGGAGAAGCTTGCCCAGGATTGCTGCATCTGGGACAACCAAATAAAAGGTCGTACAGCCTTCTTTGAAAGCAAGCATTCTTTATGAGCAAGCATTATGAGTGGCATAGACAGAGTAGATAGGCAGAAGCTTTTTCCCAGGGTGGAAGAGTCAATTACTAGGGAACATAGATTTAAGGTGAGAGGAGAAAACTATAAAGGTGATGTGCGGGGCAAGTTTTTTACGCAGAGGGTAGTGAGTGTCTGGAATTCGCTGCCAGAGGAGGTGGTGGAAGCAGGTGCGATAGTGGTGTTTAAGAGGCAGCTTGACAAATACATGAATAGGATGGGAATAGAGGGATACGGACCCCGGAAGTGCAAAATGTTTTAGTTGACGGGCAATATCATCGGCGCAGGCTTGGAGTGCTGAAGGGCCTGTTCCTGTGCTGTACTTTTCTTTGTTCTTTGTTTTATTCAAACGCATATCAGAAGTGGAGAGAAAACACAAGCAGAGGAAATCCTGAGCAGCAACTCATCCAAAACTCAATTGTCTGCAGTGTCCTGTCCTATTTGCAGCAGAACCTTCCAGGCACAGATCAACCTTTGCAGTCACCTATGTACCCACCAGAACCCTAACAAGCACCCCAGATGGTGAATATGTTCATCTTCGCCTCGAATGACAAAAAAGATGTAGACTTCTTTGAGGATGCATCAAGTAGGGTGGATAAAGGGCTACCAATAGATGTAGTGTATCTGGATTTCCAAAAGGTATTCAATAAGGTGCATCATAACAGGTTACTACTGTACAAGATAAGAGCTCATGGTGTTGGGAGTGATATATCAGCATGGATAAAGGATTGGCTAAGTAGCAGGAAACAGAGAGTCGGAATAAATGGATCATTTTCAGACTGGCAAAGGGGAGTGCAACAGGGATTGGTGCTGGGGTTTCAACTATCTACAATCTATATTAATGACTTGGATGAAGGGACAAAATGTATTGTAGCCAAATTTGCTGATGATACAAAGATAGGTAGAAAAGCAAATTGTGAGGTGGATACAAAGAGTCTGCAAGGGATTACAGATAGGTTAAGTGGGTGGGCAAAAAATTAGCAGATGGAGTAAAATGTGGGAAAATAAAAGGTTGTCCACTAACTGGCAGGAAGAATAGGAAAGCAGGTTATTTAAAGAGAGAGAGATTGCAGAATGCTGTAGTAGGGAGAGATCTGGCTGTCCTTGTATACAAATCACAAAAAGTTAGCATGCAGGTACAGCAGGTAATTAAGAAAGTAACTGCCTTATTGCAAGGAGAACAGACTATAAAAGTAGGGAAGTCTTGCTGCAACTGTACAGGGTTTTGGTAAAACTGCACCTGGAGTACTGTGTACAGCTCAGGTCTCCTTGCTTAAGGAGGGATATACTTGCATTATAAGCAGTTCAGAGAAGGTTCATTAGGCTGATTTCTGGGATGGAGGAGTGTTTTAGGAGGAAAGGTTGAGCAGGTCAGGCCTATACTCATTGGCGTTTAGAAGAATGAAAGGTGACCTTATTGAAACATAAGAGATTCTGAGGAAGCTTGACAGGCTAGATGCTGAGAGAATGTTTCTCCTCGTGGGGGAACCTAGAGTGGTTTAAAAATGACTAAATTAAAAAATATGGAGGTGAGGAGGAATTTCTTCTGTCATAGTCATTAGGCTGTGGAATTCTCTCCCCCAGTGAGCTGTGAAAGCTGGATCATTGAATATATTCAGCTGAGTTAGATTTTTGATGTACAAGGAAGTCAAGGGTTGTTGGTGGAGAGGGAGAAAAACAGGCAGGAAAGTGGAGTTAAATCCACAATCAGATCAGCCATGATCACATCGAACAGTGGAGTAGGCCAAATGGTCTCCTCCGGCTCCTATTTCTTAGAAGCCTATGAAGTCCACAGCAATGTGGTTGACTCTTAACTGCCCTCTGAAATGGCTTAATAAGTCACTCGATTGTATGAAACTGCTACAGTAAAAAGGACTATAGATGTACCCATACCACATGGACTGCAGCAATTCAAGGAGGTAACTCACCACCAACTTCAAAGGCAATTAGGGATAAGCAATAAATTCTGACCTTCCAGCAACATTCGCATCCCAAGAATGAATTTTTAAAAAAGCTTAGCAGCCATGGTAGGCAGCACAACACATTTCTTAGGAGCATTCAAATGGTGGAAATATGACAAAGACAAATTGAAGTGCAGCATCCTGAGATTTCTGATCTCCTTTTGAAAGTTGTTGTCAAAATACTCCAGCAGCAACTTAAAAATTCTATTATCCTTTCACTAGTGTGTTAACAACTTGTTAACATCTGCATCTTGTGAGATCCTTCTATGGTGCAATTTCAGAGAGAGAGATTCTGGTAAAGTCACCCCCTGACAATGAGAACTAACAAACCCTTTGCACTTTAGATGTATAAAAGACAAGTGGGAAATGACAGATACTTGGAAGTGATTAAAGGCAGCATGTAATTGAGGGGTCCAGATGATTCCATTCTTTACCACAGCAGCCATCTGAACCTCTTTATTACATTGCAGCCTACAATCACTCCCAGGCGTTTATTACTCTTTTTAGGAACCATCTGATCCCATGATTAAATGACTAGCTAATAATCACTCTCAGGTATCCATTATAGTGTTTGTAAACAAGTTGAATAATTGGGGAACAAATAATCCATTTCAATCACTTGAATATGAAGAAAAGCCACTTGGGCTCAAAGGGCTTATAGTAAAAAAGGGGAAAATCAAAAGGATTTTAATAGCTTGGCAACAAAACATTAATTACTGAGGGAGCTATCATTTAGGAATTAAAAGTACACTTTTTAAAATCTCTAAGTATAATTTGCCACACAATTAAATTATTGCACTTTTAATAAAGGTTCCTAGGTTTATATTTCATACATTCAACGAATGCAAAAAAGGTAAGAAGTTTAATGTGTGGAATTTTTGGTACCAAATGATTAGTTAAATAGCTACAGAATTAATGATGGTTTACATCAGACTAGGTGCACCTCATTATTCCTTGTATTCTTCCCTTGAGTAAAAGTTGCCCTGTGTTTTAAGGGAGATTATGCTCCAGATTCACAATGAAGAGAGATGGCTATCTAGGTAGGTGAGTGTAAAGCTGAGTCTGAAGTAATTATGTGATTGCCTCCACAGTTGCTGCAGTCAAACAATTGTATGTGCTATAGTCTGAACCCTGCTTCATTCTTTTGACCTTATGCTGCTAAAAGAAATTCTCAGAAGTTATTTATTCTCCCATTTCTGCAGAGTTTAAAAAAAATGTAACCAGTTTGTATGATGCCAGTCCTTCTGCATGAATTAGAAGCCACACCTTTGTGTGTGTGTTAGTTTTATGGTTTGATTTTTATAGATTTGTGAAAATGTACAACCATGAATGTTTTTGTTTGCTGTGCGATTCATCATGGGTATCATCCACGGTCGCTTATGTTGTTTGAATCAGGCAAACTGTGGGGATGGACCACAAGGGAATTATTTGTATTATTTTTGTAATTCTGTTTTGAATCTCCCAGGAAGTGGACTGAATTGGAAAATCTGATCCCTAATCCCATCATTTGGCATATAGATTACTAAATATTGTGGCTCTGTTTTCCCTTTTCCATGTTGATTAAAGAATGTTTACAGCACAGAAGGTGATCATTCAGCCCATCATGTCTGTGCTGGCTTTCTGAAGGAGTGATTCACTTCATGCTATTCCCCTGCCTTCTCTCCGTAGGCCTGCACATTCTGCTTTTTCAGATAATAAACCAATTCCTTCTCGAATGCCTTGATTGAACTACCTCCACCACATTCTCAGGCTTTACATCCCAGATCCCAACCATTCGCTGTGTGAAAAGTTTCTCATCATGCTGCCATTGCTTCTTTTACCAATTACCTTAAATCGGTGCCTCCCTGTTTTGACCCTTCCACAAATGGGAACAGTTTCTCCCTATCTACTCTGTCCAGACCCTTCATGATTTTGAATAACTCTATCAAATCTCTTCTGAACACTCTCCTCCTTCACTGAAGTCCCAACTTCTCCAATCTATATGCATAATTGAAGTTCTTCATCCCTGGAACTATTCTCGTGAATCTTTTCTGCACCTCTCTTTAATGCCTTTACATCCTTCCTAAAGTGAGACGCCCAGAACTGGATGTAATACTACAGTTGAGGCCAAGCCAGTGTTTTATACAATTTCAACATAACTTACTTGCTTTTGTACTCTATGGTGCTATTAATAAAGCCTACGAGGCTGTATGCTTTTTTAACCACACTCTCTACCTTCACCGATCTATGCACATATATGCTCTGGTCCCTCTCCTGCTACACCCCCTTTAGGATTGTACCCTTTACATTGTGCCTCCACAATCTTTTTACCAAAATGAAACACTTCACACTTCTTGCACTAAATTTTACCTATCATTTGTCTGCCCATTCCACCAACCTGTCTATCTCCTTGGTTCTACATTATCCTCCTCATAGCACTTCTAAGTATTGTATCGTTCGCACATTTTGAAATTGTGGCCTGTACATTAAAGTCTAGGTCATTTATAAATATAAGGAAGAACAAGGGTTCTAACACCGACCCCTAAGGAACTCCACTATGAACCTTCCTCCAGTCCGAAAAGCATCCACTAACCACTACTCTTTGTTTTCTGCCACTCAGTCAATTTTGTATCCCTGTTGCTACTGTCCCCTTTATTCCATGAGCTATAATTTTGCTCACAAGTCTGTTGTGTGGCACTTTATCAAATGCCTTTTGGAAGTCTGTGTACATCACATCAACACCATTATCCCCATCAATCCTCTGTTATTTAATCAAAAACAACTCCAGCAAGTTAGCTAAACACGATTTGCCCTTATCAAATCCATTCTGGCTTTCCTTAATTAACCTGCATTTATCCACGTGACTATTAACTTGGGACAAAATTATCACTTCTAAAAGATTTCCCACCATCGAGATTAAGCTGACTTTCCTGTAGTTTCTCTGCTTTCTTTACACCCTTTTTTTGAACAAGTATGTAACATTTGCAATTTTCCAATCCTCAGGCATCACCCTGGATTCTAAGGAAGACTGGAAAATATGACCAGTGGCTTCCAATTTCCACTCTCACTTCCCTTGGATGCATTCTATCCAGTCCTGGTGCCTCATCAATTTAAGTACAGTCAGCTTATCCAATACCTCTTCCTTATCAATTTTAAACCCTTCAGTTGACTGAATTACCTCCTCTTTCACCATGAACTATGCAGTATCTTCTCCCTTTGTAAAGTATTCATTTAATACCTCAAGTATGCCCTCTGCCTCCATACAAAATCCCACTTTTGATCCTGAATTGACCCCACTCTTCCTTTTACCACTGTTTTTTTACATATTTTATTTATATGCCTATATAAGACTTTTGGATTCTCTTTCATGTTTGTTGCCAGCCTCTTTACATACTCTTTGCTTCTCTTATTTGCTTTTCCAATTCTCCTCCAAACCTTCTATATTTAGCCGAATTTTTCACTGTATTATCCACCTGTCATAAGCACACTTTTTTCCTTCTTCATCTTAATCTCTAGCTCTTTTGTCATCCAGAGAGCTCTGGTTTTGTTGGCCCTACCTTTCTCCTTCATGGGAATATACCTTGGTGTGCCCAACTCTCTCTTCTTTAAAGGCAGTCATTGTTCAGTTACAGTTTTGCCTGTCAACCTTTGATTCCAATTTATCTGGCCAGGATCTATTCTTACACCATTGTAGTTGGCTTTCCCCCAGTTAATGATTCTTACTGCAGATTGTTCCTTGTCCTTTTCCATAACCAACCTGTTCCTTGTCCTTTTCCATAACCAACCTAAACCTTTCTATACAATGATCACTGCCTTCTAAATGTTCTCATATTGACACTTGATCCATTTGACCCACCTCATTCCCATCAGCGAGGTCTAGAAGTGCCTCCTTTCGCATTGGACAGGATACATACTGCTGTAGAAAAAACTCCTGAACACACTTTAGGAACCCTTGCCCCTCTCTGCCCTTTACACTAGTGCTATCCCAGTCTATGTTCAGAAAATTAAAGCTCCCCATTATAACTACTCTATAATTCTTGTACTTTTCTGTAATTTCCTTGCAAATTTGTTCCTCTACATCTTTGTCACTAGTTGATGAATTATGGACTACACCAAGCAATGTAATTGCACCTTTTTTGTTCCTTCGACCTAGCCAAATAGATTCTGTCCTTAATCCTTCTGGAACATCCTCTCTCCACAACACTGCAATGTTCTCCCTAATGAATACTGCCACCCCTCCCCCTTTTCTTCCTTTCCTATCTTTCCTGAACACCTTATATCCAGGAATATGTAATACCCAGTCCTGCCCTTCTTTAAGCAGGTATAGCCACAGCATCATGGCCTGAATTTTTCTTGCTTTGGGCGGGCTTGTCAGGAGCAGGTAGGGATGGTCGGAGAGCCGACTGCTGCCCGTGATCGGCTTCGCGCCGCCATTTTACATGGGCGGGCCAATTAAAGCCCGCCCAGCGTAATACGCAAGCAGTAGCAGCAGTACCTGTGCATGCAGGAGGAGGAGGGAGAGTCAGGGCCAGTGTTCTTTCATGCATGTGCACGGAAGAGTGTTTCAATCTCTCTGAGGCACGGAGCTAATAAATGGAATTAATAAATGGAATAAACATTTAATAAAGCATGTCCCCTCATGTGACCATGTTACAAGAGACAGAACATGTTTTTATCTCAGAAATTTTTAAAATTCAATTTGTTAAAGCTTTAGGAAACCTCATCCCACTCGTTGATGAGGTTTCCTAAAAAACGTAAAGGCCACTTGGCCTTTGAAATTTATTAGTTCCTTAATGGCCTTAATAAGCCTTGTAATTATCGGTGGGCGCACAGCCAACTCCGGCGCACGCTCGCTGACCAAAACATTGCGAGACAGCGCGATGATGTTGGGACGCATGTCTGACATCATCGCGTGTCATTTTACGCGGCGGCATGTCGGACCCGCCCCTACACGACTGAAAAATCCTGGCCTCTGTTTTCACCTGGTGATCTGGACCTGCATTTCACAAATTTTATTTACTACAATCTGCACATTCACATACATGCACACCCCACCACCCCCCCACCCCACCACTTACTTTGAACCCACCTAATAACTTACTATTTCCTACTCTAGTGCTATCTGTCTCTCTCAGTATTCTGTGCATCTTGGCATTCCTCTCTAATATTATCTCCTGATTCCTACACCCTTGCCAAGTTAATTTAAACCTCCCCAAAAGCAAATGCAAATTGTTTGCAGGGAAATTGGTCCCAGCTCTGTTTAGGTACAACCGATATGGCCTAAAAACAGGTCCTATCTCCCCCAGAACTGTTCCCCAATGTATGAGGAATCTAAAGCCCTCCATCCTGCACCATCTTTCCAGCCGCACATTCATCTGCTTTATCCTCCTATTTCTATAGTTACTTGTGCGTTATACTGGGAGTAATTTGGAAATTATTACTTTTGAGGTCCTGCTTGCTAACTTTCTACCTAGCTGCCTAAATTCTGACTGCAGGACCACATCCCCTTTTCCACCTATATTGTTGGTATTGATGTGGACCTTAACTTCCGGCTGTTCACCCACCCCTCTTTCCCCCCCCACCCCTCCCCCCCGCCTCCTCAGGATGCTCTGAAGCCATTCAGTGACATTCTTGACCCTGGCACCAGGAAGGCAACATAACATCCTGGATTCACACATGTGGCCACAGAAACAACTGCCTGTCCCCCTGACCATTGAATCTCTCTTGTTTTTTCAGTCTTTTTGTCTCCCCATGAACTTGGCTCTAGCTGCACTTCCTAAGTAAACCATCACTTTCATCAGCATTCAGAACTGAATACTGATTGAAGAGTGAGATGCACTTAGGGGACTCCTCTAGTACTTGTCTGTTTCTTCTTCACTGCCTGGTGGTCACTCGTTCCCTCTCTCCCTGCTGCAGGATAACCACATCTATAAATGTGCTATCCACAAAGAGCTCAACCTCATGGATGCACAGCAGTGACACCAGATGAGCTTTGAAACTCAGAACTAGAGCTGCTGAAACTGATGGCACTACCTCCACATATGATTATCCAGGGCACAGGAAGAGTCCTGGAGTTCCCATATAACTCAGGACTTGAGAGTCATAGAGGTCTACAGCACAGAAAAAGGCCCTTCGGCCCATTGAGTCTGCACCAGTCAAACAAGTACCCAACTATTCTAATCCCATTTTCCAGCACTAGGCCCATAGCCTTGTATGTCATGGCATCGCAAGTGCACATCCAAATACTTCTTAAATGTTATGAGGGTTTCTGCCTCTACCACCCTTTCAGGCAGTGAGTTCCAGATTCCCACCGCCCTCTGGGTGAAATAATTCTTCCTCACATCCCCTCTAAACCTCCGGCCCCTTACCTTAAATCTATGCCCCCTGGTAATTGATCCTTCCACCAAGGGGAAAAGTTCCTTCCTGTCTAGCCTATCTATGTCCCTCATAATTTTATACACCTCAATCATGTCCCCCTCAATCTTCTCTGCTCCAAGGAAAATAACTCCAGTCTATCCAATCTCTCCTCATAACTAAAACTCTCCAGCCCAGACAACATCCTGGTAAATCTCCTCTGCACTCTCTCTCGAGCGCAATCACATCCTTCCTATAATGCAGATTCCAAAACTGCATGCAATACTCTAGCTGTGGCCTAACCAGCGTTTAATACAGTTCCAGCATAACCTCCCTGCTCTTATATTCTATGCCTCGGCTAATAAAGGCAAGTACCCCATATGCCTTCTTAACCACCTTATCTACCTGTCCCACTACCTTAAGGGGCTGGTGGACATGCACGCCAAGGTCCCCCTGATCCTCGGTACGTTCCAGGGTCCTACCATTCATTGTGTATTCCTGTGCCTTGTTGGTCCTGCCCAAGTGCATCACCTCATACTTATCTGGATTAAATTCCATTTGTCACTGATCAGCCCATCTGACCAGCCCATCTATAGCCTCCTGTAATCTAAGGCTGTCCTCTTCACTATTTACCACCCCACCAATTTTTGTGTCAACCGCGAATTTAATGATCAACCCTCCTACGTTCAACTCTAAATCGTTTATATATACCACAAGGGACGCAACACCGATCCCTGTGGAACCCCACTGGACACAGGCATCCAGTCACAAAAACACCCCTCGACCATCACCCTCTGCGTCCTGAGAGGTTGGAGCTGCCCTGCCAGTCCTCTGTCTATTAGATCAAGAATACCACTACCAAAGTAGCTCAGTTGGAAGAGCATTAGACTGAAGATCAAAAGTTCCTGGTTCAATCCTGGGTTTCGGCAGAGAACCGCAAGTCCGCTGGCTTCAGTGTCTTCTCACTGTGTTTACTCAAAAGAGTTACAAATAAACCTTGCTGCTTCTACAAATAAACCTTACTTAACTACTCAAAAAAAATGGCTCATATAGGAGTGTGATTTTTTTCCCTCCTGACTAATGTTAGTAAAATGATAGACAGAAATGCAATTTTTTCATTCTTCCTTAATGATTGTCATGTTCCTGATCTGTACCTGTGTCTGTGTTTATATCTCTGCTCTGCTAAGTGATAAAGTAAACTTTATCTATAAACTATAAAATGTTGAGCTGTGTTTAGTCCTAGATTGATTCAAGTATGATTTAGGTTGTTGAAATATTCTTAATAATACACATGGGGATGATACTGAAATGGAACAAATTAATGGACTTGCCAGGCTGAAGCTGGTCAACAGCTGGTGTAAGCACAAGGCAGGTAAGTTGGATAATTTCCGATATGGAATTAGAAGGAGCCCCAGAAAGAAAGTCATGGCCTCTCTTATCCTGGACCCCACCCAGCCCTCATCCTGCCACTTACATAGAAACTGACAGGCAGCTCAATCCTCCCAATCCTCCCCTGCTGGCTGTTCCTTGGCCCACACTTCCCACAGTGAGGTGGAAAATGAACCGGGTACTCTTACAGGAGGCCAGTGGTTAAAATCATCGTGGCTTCTTGCTGCCTTCGGCAGGTAGAAAATTAACTTGCTGGAACCCATTCCTGCTGGAAACCTGCTCCAAGTTAAAAGCCATCTTGCAATTTAATATGGACAAGTATAACATTTATTATTGCAGTCTATCCATGCCCTTGGCAACGTTAGTGGAAAGGGTTACAAAACAAAAACAAAAATACCTGGAAAAACTCAGCAGGTCTGACAGCATCTGCGGAGAGGAACACAGTTAACATTTCGAGTCCGTATGACTCTTCAACAGAACTAAGGAAAAATAGAAAAGAGGTGAAATATATTTCACCTCTTTTCTATTTTTATATATATTATTTTTATTATTATTTTTATATGTTTCACCTCTTTTCAAGTTTTCCTTAGTTCTGTTGAAGAGTCATACGGACTTGAAACGTTAACTGTGTTCTTCTCTGCGACGCTGCCAGACCTGCCGAGTTTTTCCAGGTATTTTGTTTTTGTTTTGGATTTCCAGCATCTTCAGTTTTTTGCTTTTATCTTAGTGGAAAGGGTTATTTTTTGCATTCAACCTCCGGCTGTGTAGAGGCAAATAGGGAAATTGTTTCTTTAATCCATTAATTTTAACAAAACCATGGTGGTTGTGAGCTGGTCTGTGAATCTGACATTGAAATCTGACACCATTCGCCCAATCTTTCATAATTCTCAGATACCTGGCATTGAGGGAGAGGAAGGAGACTTCAGGGATTGTGTGCAGTGCTTTACACACTGCCAAAACCATTATACTTAAGCCCAGCCCCTCCTTCTACTACCATCTGGTGGCGATGAGGTCAATCTTTCTCTCTCTCTGGCAATTATTGAATTCTTAGTACTTATCTGAATTGCAGATACTTAGCAGTTAGTTCTTTACATTATGATACATCAGATTGCAGCCTTTTAGGCTTGATGCCCAGGAGGAGTTGCACACTACAAGTCCTCCCTCATTTATCTAAGGTTGCCTGCTGGGAGATAATTATTGCTTTTGGCACTTAGTGCTGTTTTACACCTTTCTGACCTATTTTGAATTTGCAACCTGGAGCCTCGCCTAGTTTTCTCAGCCGCCATTAGCACTGTTATCTACAGAGATCCGAATTACATTGAATCATACTGCATAATATACAGAGAAACTCCTGTCTTCTTACTTTTCACCCTATTACAGTTATTGTTACTTAAACTTGTTTACAACCAAAGGGCTGAATGGATTGATGCGTTAACTGTGTGAATGTTTGCCATTAAGAGCTTAAAATTTTAACAAAAAAGCCAATACAGTATAGATAGAAAATAATTGTGAATCTCTGTTTAGCCCTGCTCTGAAGATTTTTTTTTCAAAAATATATCGAGGAGCATTAAAATGTGTAATTGTTGCTTGTTGAGGAACACGTGCATCATTAGAAGCACTGATGAAAAGTCATTGACTTGAGATGCTAATTTGTGTAGCAGCAGTATAGGTTCTCATCAATGAGCGCTAACCCTGAAAGATGTCTGGACGTGGTAAAACTGGAGGCAAAGGGTGCACCAAAGTCAAGACTCGCTCCTCCAGAGCCAGTCTCCAGTTCCCCATCGGCCGTATCCACTGACTGCTGCGGAAGGGTCACTATGCCGGGTGTGTTGTGGCCGGAGCCCCTGTCGACTTGGCCGCCGTCTCGAGTACCTGACAGCCAAGTTCCTTGATATGGCCGGCAATGCGGCCCGGGACAGCAAGAAGACCCACATCATCCCCCGCCACCTGCAGCTCGCCATCCACAATGACGAGCAGCTCAACAAGCTGCTGGGAGGGGTCACCAGAGTCCGGGGTGGGGTCCTGCCCATCATCCAGGCTGTGCTGCTGCCCAAGAAAACCAGCCACCCCAGCAAAGTTTATGCCTGAAGGGGCGAGATCTGGAAAAAAAAGATCAGACATTCTGATGAAACATTGGCCCAGATCTTCCGGTCTCTGGATAATTGGTGTAGCCCAGAAGGCGCACTACGGGACCTATTGGAAGCCCCAATGCAAGGGTTCCATGGGAATTTTCTGGGAAATATGAACTTCTGATGAGTAATTTTCCTTGCTGGGACCCTCTGAAAATGTATTGATCCTGAGTTAGAGTTGGAGACTTCAGATGGTTCTTCCTCACCTGAATATTACCCAGGAAATGTTAGACAGGAACAAAACCTAGTATGACACCTGGGTCAACTGACCTCCCAATCATCCACACTGACTCCCCTGACTGAGTTGGATGTGAAGAATCCTCCATCAGAAGATTGCTCAGAAAAATCGGAGGAAGGTAACGTGCATTTCTTTGTCCGATTAGGGTCAGAAATCTGAGCCATTAATTCTGTTCTTCTCTCCACTGATACTGACTGACCTGCCGAGCTCCTATCTGCATTTTGTGCTTTTAATTTCATAGCCATGATTGTTAATGGGACGAAAGTAACCATGAAAATTAATAGAATCTGCTTTTGATAAAACTGGACAGTAATAGCTACAAATAGGATCATTCTGATGTATTAATATTTCTAACTTTTATTAAAGACCTACAGAATTGAAACTAGGCCAATTCCAAATCCCTCTCCAAAAACTAAATTGCATAAAGCATTAATGATATGTGACGGAAGTTCAGGGCTGGGGGACAGCTGCTTGGTACTGCTACAGGAACTGTCACAGAAATCCCCGGTGATGAATTTTTCAGATTCCAAGGCTATGATCACTTCTAAGTATCTTTGTTTCCATGTTAGAATATGCAAATATTTTACTCTGGTTTCTTGATATATATCAGATTTTCACTGAGTAAGAATGTGTGTAAACGCCACATCAGCTGCTGATGACATAAGCAGGGGTGTAGTGCCAAATGTCAAGGAACCTCGTTTCTCTAAGAAACTGTTTTGGGAGCATACGAACAAGGAGCAGGCCACTCGGCCCCTTAAGCCTGCTTCCACATTCAATAAGATCCTGACTGATCTGATTGTCACCTACTCCTCATAACCTTTCACGCCCTTGTTTATCAAGAATCTATCTACCTCTGCCTTAAAAATATTTGAAGACTCTGCTTCCATTGCTTCTTGAGGAAAGGAGCTCCAAAGACTCACCACACTGAGAGAATACATTTCTCTTCAGCTGTCTTAAATGGGTGGCCCCTTATTTTTAAACAGCGACCCCTAGTTCTAGTTTCTCCCACAAGAGGAAATATCCTTTCCACATCCACCCTGTCAAGACCCCTTTTGATCTTAAAGGTTTTGATCAAGTCGCCTCTGACTCTTCGAAACTCCAACAGATACAAGCCTAGCCTCTGCAGCCTTTCCTCATAAGAAAACCCACCCAGTACAGATGTTAGAAAATCTTTTCTGAACTCCTTCTAATGCATTTACATCCTTCCTTAAAAAGGGAAACCAATACTGTACAAGGAAATCCAGATATGGTCTCACCCCAGTGTCCTATAAAACTGAAGCATAATCACCCCACTTTTATATTCAATTCCCCCTGCAATAAACAAGAACATTCTATTAGCTTTCCTAATTGCTTGCTGTACCTTCATACTAGCCTTTTTGCAATTCATGCACTCGGACACCCAGATCCCACAGCATCTCAGAGCTCTGTAACCTCTCACCATTTAGATAATATGCTTTTTTATTCTTCCTGCCAAAATGGACAATTTCACATTGGTCCATGTTATACTCCATTTTCCAGATCTTTGGCCACTCATGCCTCTTTGTAGCCCCCTTATGTCTGCTTCGCAACTACTTTCCTACCTATCTTTGCGTCATCAGCAAATTTAGCAACCATATTTGTGGTCCCTTCATCCAAGTCATTTATATAGATTGTAAAAGTTTGAGGCACCTGTGGCACACCACTCATTACATCCTGCCAACCAGAAAAAAATTCACTTATGCCTAATCTGTTAGCTAGCCAATCTTCGATCCATGCCAACATGTTACCCCTTACACCATGAGATTTCATTTTCTGCAGTAACCTTTGATGTGGCATCTTATCAAATGCCTTCTGGAAATTTATGTACAATACATCCACTGGTTCCCCTTTATCCACAGCACATGTGACTCCTTCAAAGAACTCCAATAAATTGGTTAAACTTTATTTCCCTTTAACAAAACCATGTTGACTCTGCGTAATTGCCTTGAATTTTTCTAAGTGCCCTGCCATAACATCTTATTCTTCCAACATTTTCTCAATGACATATGTTAAGCTAATTGGCCTGTACTTTCCTGCTTTCTGTCTCTCTCCCTTTTTTGAATTTTCCAATCTAAAGGAAGCTTTCCCAAATCTAGGGAGTTTTGGAAAATTAAAATCAATGCATCTCATGAGCCACTTCTTTTGAAGACCTTAGGATGAAGTTTGTCAGGACCCAGGGACTTGTCAGCCCGCAGCTTCAACAATTTACTAAGAACCACATCCCTGGTGACTATAATTTTCCTGAGTTCTCCCTCCCTCCAATTCCTGATTTACAGCTATTTCTGGGATGTTACTTGTGTCCTCCATAGTGAAGACCGATGCAAAATACCTATTCAATTCATCTGCCATCTCCTTATTCTCTATTATTAATTCCCCAGACTCACTTTCTATTGGACCAATGCTCACTTTGGTAACTCCTTTTCTTTTTCAAATATCTATGGAAACTCTTGCTAGAAATTTTTATATTTCTAGCTTTATCTCGTACTACAATTTTTCCCCCTTTACTAATCTTTTCGTCATCCTTTATTCCATCCAATCTTCTGACCTGCCACCCATCTTTGTACAATTATATGCTTTTTCTTTAAGATTTTTAGTTAACCACAGATGGGGGCGTCCTCCCCTTGGAATTTCTCTTTCTTGTTGAAATGTATCTATTATGTGCATTCTGAAATATCCCTTTAAATGCCTGCTACCGCGTCTCTATTGACCTATCCCTTAACCTCATTTGCAGCTCACTTTAGCTAGCTCTGCTTTCATGCCCTTATCTTTGCCCTTGTTTAAGTTTAAAATACTAGTTTGGGACACACTCTTTTCTCTCCCTCAAACTGAATGTAAAATTCAATCATTTAATAATTGCTGCTACCTAGGGCTGCCTTCACTGTGAGATTATCAATATTAATTCTATAATTTTTAAATCTACTATTACGTTGTTTTCTTATGTATTTTTCTCCATGCATGAGTTTCTAAAGGTCAGTAAAACTTTGCATTTTAAGTGAAGAATATTAGTGCCCCCACTGCCACCAACCTCTTTCTCCCCACAAACTCCCAAACTCCCCCTCCACCTGCAACCCCGCCCCCCGCAAAAAACCTCCCCAGTAGCAGCACAGCAATGAGTGAAATTGACGTGACAGACCAGCTTCAAAAAAATTGGAACTCTCAGCCTGAAAGTTACGATTTATTTTTTTATATCCGGTCTGTCAGGTCCTAAGCTTTCGGCGTGGATGACGAGAACGCCATTTAAAACACTGAGCCCAGGCCCTGGTTGGAGATGCCGCAACAGTGGGCCAGTGTGCTCTGGCAGCACTGCATCCCTGGACAGAGCTTTACAACTTGGAAGAGATTTCGAAACAATGCCACAATGGAGTTTTGTCCCAAATTGTGTCTCAGACCTTGTAAAATTAAAGCAAATACTGCAAGTAATGAATCAACTGCTACTTTTTAGGGCAAACTCAAAATACTGCAGATGCTGGAAATCTGACATATAAACAGTAAAATGTTGCAAATGCTCAACAGGTCAGGCGCAGCTGCGGAGAGAAACACTTAACATTTCAGGTCGACGCCCTTTCATCAGAACTGAAGAAAGGTAGAAACGTTAAGAGTTTTAAGCCAGTGGAAGGAGGGAGAGGCAGAAGGAATTAAAGAGAAGGTCTGTGACAAGATGGAGGGCGAGGGAGATTAAGTAACACATGATTTCATGATGCATCGGTCAAAGGGGCAAAGGTTGGACGGAATCGTCCCAGATTTGCACTAAGTGCAATAGTGGGCAGGAAAATAGACCTTTTACCCGCCAGCTACAAAGGCAGTTTTTCATGCTGTATCATCCCAACACAGCCTCATTAATCATGCATTCCCAGGAAACACGATGTTTCGATGGCCAGCAAGCGCTCATTTGCCCGCCACCTGTCACCTTCATCACGCCGGGTGCCACATTTAAAGTGCAGCTGCGCACACACCTCTCAGTTCTTCCAGCCCAGGACTGCTGCAAAGAAGACATGGCCCCAAAAGGCAAGAAGACTGAAAACCCCGATTCAGTGCAGCCCCTCAGTTAAATGATGTGTCCCTCGAGCGCCTTTTGGAAGAAGTGGAGGCCCGCCATGATGTCCTCTACCCCCGCTCTGGCCGCAGAAGAGGCATCTACGTTACCACTCCGGCTTGGTAGGTGATGGCAGTGGTGATCAGTGCCAATGCTGCACAGAAGAGGTTGGCCATCCAATACAGATAGAGGATGAAAGAGCTTATCTGTGCAGCCAGGGTAAGGCAACTATCTCATCACTCTGAACTCTCACACTTGAGCCCATCACACATTCACTGGCATTTCACTCATTGCCAACTCAAGGGACATCATCACCCATTCTCACATATATACCCTCAGCTCTCCATATGGCCTCATCTCCTCTGGAGACTTCCTCCTCTACCCTCACTATCTTGAAGCCACTTGCACAGATTAACTTGTGCCCCCACATACACCCTGGGATCCTCCCTCCCCCAGTACAGCCCTTGCCCTGCAGCCTCTTCCATTGCCTGTGGCCACTTCTCCCCCTTCTCTAAGCAAGCCCTAGCCCTGCAGCCATTGAAAAGCCACCCCTGCCTTATGGCTGGTCTGATAGGTAGAGACCTGACCGTGAGTCCCCCTAAAAGTGACTTGGTGCCGTGTGCAAAGCCTGGTGCTGATAACTGAGTGCTGCCCAAAGCAAGGTAGGCAAACAAATCTCGAGGTCCTGACTGAAGTGCAGCTCCCCAGGCGCATGTCGCTTATGTACAGTTGTGAAACATGTTGGCGTGCAATCACACTGACATGCTCGGATGATCCAGCATGGGGCGGGGGGGGTTGTTCCGGTGAGCTAGGCTTATAATCATATGCAGATGTATTACAATAAAGTTCCTGATGTCCGACAGCGGGAAATGTGACCCGCCATTGACAGGCAGAGCGGACAGTTGCAAACTGGTTGCACGACGTTGTGAAATTGATTGTTGACTTTCTCGCCATATTGTCTGCTCACGCCAGCAAACATGCCCGATGCCAACGGGCATGGGGAAATTCCACCCATTGTGTCCAAACGAGGCGTGGATAGCTATCTAGCAATTATCTGAATGCAACATGAAAGAACAAAGAATTAAGCAAGACCCAACCCAGCAAAACAAATAAAAGAAGAAAAAGCACCTAGAACAAGATGAAGGTGCTATTTATTGGTGACCATTTTAACCCATGATCATTGTATTAATGGGATAAAGATTCTCTCCATTAATATGACGTGAAGCCTTTCAGATATTACATGACTTTGCAGGCTATTATAAAGTATTGCATCAAAGGTAAGACATAGCCACTTTCTATTCTAGATCTAAAGCCTAAAGGAGAGAAAGACACTTGGATTAAAATGAGGGAGTTATTCCTCTTGTGAATATATAACCTGGATTCATAAGCCTAATACAAATAATGGATTAGATTTTTATGGTCCTGAGCCTGAGCACACCCTGACATACATCCAAAACATCATAACCCATATTTTCTCTTTACAGATGCTGACTGACCTGGGTATTTCCAGCATTTTCTGTTCATTAATAAAATGCCTGTTACAAGATTACCCCAAATTAACTCAACAGAATAAGCAGTGGAGTGGAAGGAGGAAGAGCTATATAGTTTTTCAATTTACTAAAAATATCTAGTTGCAAAGGGTGATGTTTGCTGTTTTTTAAAAATATCTTTGATTCATAACGGCCAACTCCCTTTAACATTCAATGCCATGTACTTTCATAATCTACTTGAAATATATTCGCAGTGTAGTCAGTAATGGATCCTTTTTCTGCTCTTCTGTAAGTGTTGATTCCTTGATGAGTTGGGTTTTTTTGATGGATACTGGGCTCCCTTCAGTGACTTGCCCATTAAACCATTATTCAACTGTGAGTTTTATATGTTGGCAGGCTGTTCAAGTGCAGAAGGTAAATCCCATTCATGTCCTCATTCATTCTCCACATTTGTCTCCTTTCAGCAGTAGTTGCTGGATGGATCATCATCAGGAACTTGGCTAATTTTTCCCTTTCCTATCCCACAGCTAATTTTAGCATCCTTCTCAAGCCCTGACTAAGATCTGTCAACTAAATATTCAAGAGTTGTCTTTATAGGAACATGATGGCCATTTAACCTCTCAAGCTTGTTCCATGAGGCCATGGCTTCTGTCATCTATCTTCGTTTATCTGTCTTGGCCCCACATTCTTTCCTACTTTGATGAACAAAAATCTATCAATCTCAGATTTAAAATTAACAATTGGCCAAGCATCAGTTGATGGATGTGGAAGAGTTCCAAACTTCTACCACCCTTTGCGTGAAAAGGTGTTTCCTAACTTCATTCCTGGAAAGCCTGTCTCTAATTTTTAGAAAATGCCCCCAGTCCTAAACCCTTCAAAAGTGGAAATAGGATAATTAATGAGAAATGATCAATTCCCCTTAATATCTTGCATGGCTCAGTAATTAACTGGACAATGTCACTGACTATTCCAACCCTTTTGCACTGTTATATTTGAAAACCCAAGGAAGAACATATTCGAAAGAAGTAAATACAAATAGTAACCACCATTATTGTCCATGATTTGTCTGAAAGGGTACCAGTCTTGTTTTATTGGTTCTATTTTATTAAATATAGAATTAATGTAATATATTGAACAAGAAATGATATCGGGCAAATTTCGCTTCAGTATCCATCATAAATTGGGCAGAATTTTCCACGCCCATTGGTGACTGGTGTGTTTGGTTGCGTGAACAGACAATATGCTGAGAAGGCCAAAAATGGGTTTCATAATGTCACGAAACCAGTTTGCAATTGTCCACTCTGCCCGTCAATGGTGGACCACGTTTCCTACCGTCGGACATTGGGAACTTCATTGGAATACATCTGCACAACATTATAAGCCCAGCTCGCCGGAATCATCCCCCTCCACCACCCATGCTGGATCATCTGAGCACATGTTGATGTGTTTCACAACTGTGCATAAGTGACATGTACCAGACAGGCTGCTCTTCCCTCGGAACTTCAAGGTTTGTTTGCCTACCTTGCTTCTGACAGCACTCTCAGTCATCAGCACCAGGCTTTGTAGGCAGCACCACATCACTTTTGGGGGCGCTCACAGGGTGTGTGTGACGGCACAACTTGATCTGTGCAAGTGGCCTCAAGATAGTGAGGGCTGAGGAGGCAGTCTCCAGAGCAGATGAGGCCAGATGGAGATGTGAGGATATTTGAGAGATAGTGAGTGGTGACATCCCTTGAGCTGGCAGTGAGTGAGATGCCAGTGAATGTGTGATGAGCTTGAATATGTGAGTTTAGAGTGATGCGATGGTTGTTTTCCCTGGCGGCACAGATTAGGATCATTCATCCTCTTTCTGCATTGGATAGCCAACCTCTTCTGTGTAGCATTGTCACAGATCACCATTGTCATCACCTACCAAGCCAGAGTGATAATGTTGCTGCCCCTCATGGTGGGTCTTCACAGCCTCCAAAAGGTGTTCCAGGGATGCATCACTGAATGAATATTTCTTGCCTTTTGGGGCCACATCTTCTTTGTAGCAGAGCTGGGCTGGAAGCACTGAGAGGCATGTGTGGCTGCACTTTAAATATGGCACCCAGCATGAGGCAACGGCGAGGTGATGGCGTGGCAGGCAAATGAGAGCATGTCTGCCATCGAAATGGCGTGTTTCCCAGGAATGCATGATTAGTGAGGTGGGATTGGGATGATATGGCGTGAAAATGTGCCATTGTGGCCAATGGGTAAAAGGTTCAATTTCCCACCCATTAACGCACTTAGTGCAAATCTGGGATGATTCTATCCATTATATTTGTTCAAAAAAGACATAATTTTGCAAATAAATTTGTCTGATATTGTATGCTGCATATGCTTCCCCATTCAATTGTTTTATGGTTAAAATTTATCAACTGTAGAGGGCTTAACTCTTTTCTCTTAGTCAAGTTAACTAAGCCGGGTGCAGGAATGTGGGATTAGAAAGGGCACCTGGGTGTCCTCAGGCTGGCATGGACAAGATGGGCCGAATGGCCTCCTTCTGTGCTGTAACTTTTCCATGGTCCTATACTACTTTCATCGATTCTCCTTTATCAATTTTGTTCGTAACATCCTCAAAAACTCCAAGTTCATCAAACATGATTTCCCATTTGCAAATCTATGCTGACTATGCCCAATCAGATCATGATTACCCAAATATCCATTTATCACATCCTTTATAATAAATTCTAGCTATTTCCCTACTACTGATGTAAGGCTAACAGGTCTGTAGCTCCCTGTTTACTCTCTCCTTCCCTTCTTAAATAGTGGGGTGACATTTGTTACCTCCCAATCTTCAGGAACCATTCCAGAATCTATAGAATTTTGGAAAATGATCACCAGTGCAACCACTTTCTCTATAGCAACCTCTTTCCACACTCTGGGATGCAGAATATCAGGTCCCGAGGACTTATCAACTTTCAGTCCCATTAATTTCTCCAATACAACCTTCTTACTTATACTAATTTCCTTCAACTCCTCATTCTCCCTAGTCCCTTAGATCTCTAAATCTGGAAGATATCCTGTATATTTCCTGTTGAGTATATTTGGATTTTCAGAAGGCTTTTGATAAAGTCCCCCACAGAAGGTTGATTAGCAAAATAAAAGCACATGGGATAGAAGGCAATATACTGGCATGGATTAAGGATTGGTTAACACAAATTGGGGACTAACTAATATTTCCAAGTTCGCGGATGATACAAAGCTAAGCGGGAATGTGTGTTGTGAGGAAAATGTAAAGCAGCTACAGGAGGATTTGGACAGACTTAGTGAGTGGGCAAGAACATGTCGGATGGAATATAATGTGAAAAAAAGGTGAGGTTAGCCATTTTGGTAGAAGGAATAGATGTGCAGAGTATTTCCTAAATGGTAAGAGATTAGAAAGTGTAGATTTAAAAAAGGACCTGGGTGTCCTTGTCCATAAGTCACTGAAAGCTAACATGCAGGTACAGCAGGCAATTAGGAAGGCTAAAGGAATGTTAGCCTTTATCGCAAGAGGATTTGAGTACAGGAGTGGTGAAGTCTTGCTCCAATTGTATAGAAGCTTGGTTGGACTGCATCTGGAGTACTGTATGCAGTTTTGGTCCCCTTACCTCAGAAAAGATGCTATTGCCATAGAGGGAGTGCAACCAAGGTTCATCAGACTTGTTCCGGGGATGGCGGGACTGTCTTATGAAGAGAGATTGGGAAAACTGGGTGTGTATTTCTAGAGTTTCGAAGAATGAGAGGTGATCTCATTGAAACCTACAAAATACTTAAAGGAATAGACAGGGTAGGTGCAGGTAAGATGCAAGCCAGATCGGGCTAGACCACTTAAAACACTAACAGGTCCTACTCTCATCTGTTAAAACTGCTTATTCCAAGATCATTCTGAAATGCAAAGATATCTCCTGGCTGCTTTTCTCAATTGCAGATCATCTTCTGAAATCCCTCTTCAATGTCCTCTCCACCCTCACTTCCAATAGCAAATGCGAAGAGCTCGTGGACTTCTCCAAGATTGAGACAATCTAATCAGCTGCCTCTGCCACGTTCCTCTCTTCCGCTAGTCCATTTGGCCAAACTTCCTTTAATGCTGCTCCTTGCCTGAACCCTGAGCTTACATCTTTCTCTAGTTTCTCTTCCACTTCCCCTCATTCCCTCTCTGCTCTCATCTTGTCCATGGAACCCACCTCCTGTTCCCTCCCCACTAAACTGCTGATTACCCAATTTCCCCTCCTGGCCCCCATGCTAGTCGGTATTGTAACTTCTTCTTCTTCTGGTGTTGTTGCTCTCTCCTTTTAAATCTACTGTCATCACCTCTGTCCTCACCATACCAGCCCTTGATCCTTCCATCCTTGCAAACCACCATTCCACCTCCAACCTACCTTTCTTCTCCAAAGTCCTTGAACCTATTGTCACTTCCCAAATCGGTTCTTATCTTTCCTAGAACTCCATGTTTGAATCCTCCTGTTCAAGTTTCTGCCCTTACTGCTGTACCGAAACAGCTCTCAGGATGTCATTTGCGATGTAAATAATATGTGACTCTGACAAATGTAAACTTTCCCTTCTTGACCTATCTACAGCCTTTTGACTTGGTTGACCACACCATCCTTTCCATTGTTATCCAACTGGGTAGCACTGCTCTCATTTGGTTCCATACTTATCTATCTAATTGTAGCCAGGGAATTACTTGCAATGGATTCTCTCCTATTCCCACACCTTTGCATCTGGTGTCCACCAAGGATTGTTCCCTTCCTATTTCCCATCTACATGCTGCCCCTCTGCAACATCATAGGAACATAGGAACAGGAGAAGGCCATTCATCTGGTCAAGCCTGCTCCGCCATTCAATACGATCATGGCTGATTGAACACTTCAATGCCTTTTACCCACACTATCCCCATAACCCTTTACATTATTATTCATCAGAAATCTATCAATCTCTACCTTAAACATAATCAATGATTGAGCTTCCATGGCCCTCTGGGAGGGAGAATTCCAGAGATTCACAACCCTCTGAGTAAAGAAATTTCTTCTCATCTCGTTCCTAAGTGTCCCTTATTTTGAAATTTAATACCAGCATATACCTCGTATACCCTGAATGTTAAAGCATAAGATAGATATTGTAAATTGTTTTATCTTTCTGAACTTTCATAGTAAAGTTTATTTTTGTTTGGTCAAAACCCATGGAATCTTGTGGCTTTATTCTCTTAGCAAATGTCTTGAATTTCAAACTTTGTCTTTAAACAAACTGTTATTGGTCCCTTACCAGATCTCACCGAAATCTTGGGGGTCCAATCCAGGATCATAACTAAAACATATAAATCCCTGGTACAACCTGTGGATTATAACAGCTCCAAGGCTCAACTATAATGGGGTTTTTTTCCAGTTAACGTCAAGTCCTGTGATATCGACATCAAAATTACCTCCATGCACCACTGTTTTTAATTTAAACACTGGTGTGTCACTGCTTTGAAATAGGCCAAATTCAAAAATGGGAGGCCGGACATTCTGGTGTGCCAATGTGGGAGTATAAACTATTGGCATCATGATGTATGCTCTGCAGAAAAGGAAATAAAATGATAAATGAAGAAGATAGTCATTTAAATACTATTGCAATAATTAATGCAAACAGCAACCCAACTCCCCTGTGTTAATGAAAGCGGTGAATGAAAATGTTGGAAACATTCAGCAGGTCCACCAGCTGTCAGTGGATCCCTGCAAGGTAGAGTACCTCAGATCAGTCACTGGTTAACATTTTTGTGCACTAAGAGTTTAACTATGGTGACATCTTTTCATGTTATATCCTTTCTTAGAAAAGCTTCTTCACATGTAATGAGGAGCGTTTCAAAAAAGTATTAGTGAATTACTCTGTATTTGGGAATCTGATTCTAGAAAGCAATGACTTGATAAAATGTAAATATAAGTAGCATTATCACTTAATTGGTGAATTGAGAAGGGACTTACCTAAAACAGAACCCAGACAATAAGGAATGTGAACTCATCAGGTGTGGTCTGACAATAAAGGATTGGACCCAGCTGTTTCCCCTGCTGGTATTAGTTTCCCAGACACTGAAAATCCTCTGTAACTTGCCCAAATGGTCATTCTTCGTGTATGAGACAAGCTTAAAATTTTGTCAGGTATTCTTCTGATCATCCGGTATAGCTTCAGCGAAAGGTAACTGGAAAAACCTGAAGAAACAGGGTAAACGCCCATTTATGGTTAATGTCATAGTCAAAGACTGCGGCAATTTTACCCATGGGCCAGAATTTTTCATATGGCGGGCGGGCTCGGTGGGAGTGGGCGCAGAACCGATCGCCGCCCGTGATCAGCTCCGCACCGCCATATTATGCAGGCGGGCCAATTAAAGCCCATCCAGCGCTCAGTGCTACCTGTGTGGGCAGGGGGAGAGGAGAGAGTCGGCGCCAGCATTCTTTTTCGCGTATGCGTGCGAAACAGCGCTTCAGTCTACCTGAGGCACGGAGCTGCCTCAGGGAAATTGAATGGATATTAAAATAATTAAATAAATGATTTGAAAATTTATTTAAACGTGTCCCCTCATGTGACCGTGTCACATGAGATGGGGCATGTTTTATTTTTATGAAAACTTTTTTATTTATTTAATAAAAGCTTTAGGAAACCTCATCCTGCTCGTGGATGTTTCCTAAAAAACGTGAAGGCCGCTTGGGCTTTTCGCCTGCCTGCCAACCTTAAGGTTGGGTGGGCAGTGTTACTAATTACATGCATTGCTTTCTTAATGGCCTTAATAGGCCGTTTACATATCGGCAGGTGTGCAGCCGACTCCGGCACGCTCCCGCCAAACGAAATATTGTGGGACTGCACAATGACATCGGGATGCACACCCGAAGTCATTGCGCATCATTTTACATGTCAGGCCTGCCCCCACATGCCAACTGAAAAATTCTGCCCAAGAATATTGCTAGACTATTTCATTGTGTGGTACACCACAGCGCAAGCTGATCTTGTCCTCATCCATATGCACTAGCCAGCAGGGATCACTGAACAAGGATCAACAATGGGAATCTTGGTTATTTCTTTGTCCAGCCTTTCAATGTTGAAAATAACTATAGCAACCCCTTCCTCTGCTCTCTGGCTGAGATCAAGTAACTCACTGGTTAGTATGGATTTACACGATTTTTCAAACTGGTTCACTTTTTAAAAGTGCATCAGCATTAGGAATTTCTATTGCAGACCAAAATGTACCTGCGTGTAAACACAGAACCAATCCACATTTTTGGAACAAAATTAATTTTAGAGTAATCAAAATTATAAGCCAGCTCTTTGCCATTGACAAGGAGTTAGCCAACAGAAGTTCCTGATAACAATGCACCATAATATTCACATGAATATTGGCTAGGACATTCATATACACGTGCAAACTCTCCCACATCCAGAAGTACGTGGTACATGTGGAATGGTTCAGGTTTGCTTTATACAGAGAAACCATTTAATATGATCACTGCCTACTTAGGACTTCTGTATAAGAATTGAGCATTAAGTATAATGACCCAGCTGGTGAAAGTCAAGCCAGAGTATAATATCTTCACCAATATCACTTTCAGTCTATTTGCTTACCTTGCATTGCTGTCCCTGACTTCAAAGGTAAAAAATCCTCCTATCAGGGACATGAGTTCCTGAGCAAAAGGGACGTTTGTCCCAATTTTTATGTTTGCAAAATATTTAGGTAGGAATACATATTTGTTATCAACCCTTCCTTCCTTAAGAATATAGAAAAATATGCTAGATTGGACCAGTTGATCCATGTAACTCATTCTTCCCAACAGATTACAAACACTTTGCACTCAGAACCCAATGCAATTTATGTAGTTAAAGAGAGGTGACTCAGCCAGTGTAAAACTTCAAAACATTAAGCATTGTGATTTTTTTTTCCCCCCAGGTCCACTATAGATTTAAAGCTCAGGATCTCGGTCTTAGGAAGTCTCCTCAGGCAATCTCAGATTCTGGAAGGGTTGTGTTTCTTGGTGGAAACATTGAACTTCATTTACAAGGCGGCAGCAGCAGCAACTACATGTGTGTATCGAACTCTATAACTAAAGAAGGAAATCCCTACCTGGAGGTTCCCCGTGCTGCTAACCCATTGGTTCACACAGGTCATGTGATCTTACAACACAGGGTTATTCTTAAAACTACAGTCCTACATTTCCCAAAACTATAATTACTACTACCTGCCCCTTTAACTTTTCTCTACATGTTGTATTTACAAGGATATTTATCTCATGACATTACAATATTTATACAGGTCATGAAATTACAAATTCAGTCTTTTCTGGTGGTTTCCTGATCCATGTGGAACGTCGCAGCTCCACGACTTCAGATTCTTTTGCAGGAAACACATTCTCTGGAACCACATTAAAATCAGGTGCCTCATTAGGCACTTGCAGTTGAGTGTCTTCCACTCTAACAAAGACATCGGGCATGCCTGTCCTTGGTTGTGAAACTTCAACAGGAACCTCAGCATTGGTTACAGGATGAACATCATTTTGTTGGGCTATCTCCTTTTTTCTTAAATAATCTACGTGTTTACGGATGATCTGGCCTTCCACTTCCACGTTACAATAATGGTCCGGTCACAGAGCTTACTTTACCAGGTAACCACTTCGGTCCTCCGCCAAAATTCCTTACATATACTGCTTCTCCAACAGTAAGTTGTTGCTCATGACTATGCAAATCATGAGTCGCTTTTTGGTTCCCTTGAGTATCTCCGCCTTCCCCTCCAAATTGGGAAATATCAGGCTTAGTCTTGTTTGAAGATGGTGCCTCATCAGTAATTCTGCAGATGTTGCTCCTGTGGGGTTGTTCTGTAGTGAAATAGGAAATGTGCAAAAACAAAAAACTACTGCGGATGCTGGAAATCCAAAACAAAAACAGAATTACCTGGAAAAACTCAGCAGGTCTGGCAGCATCGGTGGAGAAGAAAAGAGTCGACGTTTCGAGTCCTCACGACCCTTCAACAGAACTGAATGTGCAAGTTTAGTTTCCAACAATTCACCTGCTAACTTCTTCATTCCCGCCTTAAAAGTTTGTACTGCTCATTCCACCAGTCCATTAGATGACGGATGGTACGGTGCAGTCTTCATGTGATTGATACCATTGAGGCTGATAAATCGTTGAAACTCAGCGCTCATAAACAGAGTACCGTTATCTGAGATGATTACCCCTGGCAATCCATGGATTGCGAAGCTCTGGCGTAGTTTTTCTATAGTAGCGTCTGCCGTTGGCGACCTTACCTCATAAACATCGAAACACTTTGAGCTTCTATAATCAGTAGTAATATGGTTCCAAGGAAAGGACCGACATAGTCAATGTGCAATCACAACCAGGGTCTGCCAGGCCGCTCCCATGGGTGTAATGGGGCTGCCACCGGCAACTTTTGTAGCTGTTGACATTGCACACAGTGTTTTACCACCTTTCAATATCGCCGTCCATCCCCGGCCACCAAAAATAATTTTGCGCTATAGTCTTCATTCCTGACATTCCTGGGATGGGCACAGTGTTGCTCTACTAAGAGTGGTTCCCTTCCTTGTGAAGGAACTACTACTTGTGCACCCCATAATAGAATACTATCCTGACTGCTCATCTCATGTCTTTGATTGCAAAATGGCTTCACTTCATCAGAGATAAAAACAAAAAGCTAAAAGCTACTGCGGATGCTGGAAATCCAAAACAAAAACAGAATTACCTGGAAAAACTCAGCAGGTCTGGCAGCATCGGTGGAGAAGAAATCAGTTAACGTTTCGAGCCTTCACGACCCTTCGGCAGAACTGAAGCATAGTTAGGAGAAAGGAGAAATATAAGCATCATCATCATAATCATCAGAGACTGGTTCCTGGGACCAACCATGTAACACTTGGTCTCTCACCCGAGACAGGACTGAATCACAACTCGTCCACTTTCTTATCTGCCTGGCACAGGCTGGTGAGGAATCCAGAAAATTCATCACTAACACGAGCTCTTGGGAAATCGGGACATGGTCATTGTTCTCTTGCGAAGGAAGGCAACTTAGGGCATCGGCATTTGCTATATGAATCCCTGGTCTATGCACAAAGCTGTATTCATATGCTGCCAAAATTAGGGCCCACCTTTGTATTCATGCAGAAGTTATGAAGGTATAGACTTTTCCTTGCTAAACAGACCCAAAAGTAGTTTGTGGTCTGATTCTATCGTGAAATGTCACTGATGCACGTATTGGTGGAATTTTTTTACACCAAAAATAATCGACAGATCTTTTTTGACCCAAGAATATCCTTTTTCAGCTGTGGCCTCTCTGTACCATCGTCCATCTTGTGAGATAGTACCACTCCCACTCCATCGCAGATTAGCACCAATTCCTTTGTTTGGTCATATTACACTAACAAATTTGAAGAGTGCAAGAGCTGTTTTACTTTCATGAAAGCTTCTTCTTGGGGTGATTCCCAAACCCAATGCTGGTTTTTCTTTAGCAGCGAATATAGAGGGGTTAAAACTGTTGATAAATTTGGTAGAAATTAGCCATAATAATTTACCATCCCTAAAAATGATTTTAATTTCAGAGATGTTCTTAAGTGCAGGTGCCTCTCTGATTGCTTTAATCTTCTCTTCAACAGGGTGTAATCCTTGGGTATCTATCTACCCGGTGGCCCAAATAAATGACTTAATTTGCCTGAAAAGTGCATTTTTCCTCCTTTAGGCACTCTACCGCTTTTAAAAAATGTTTCAGGACTTCCTCTAGATTAGCTAAGTGTTCTTTTTCTGTGAACCCAGTTATCAGCACATCCTCCAGGTAGACCACAACCTGAGATAGTCCATGTGGCAAGCTCTCCATTGTCCTCCGATAAATGGCACAGGCTGAGGAAACACTGAAAGGCAGCCATGTATATTGATATAACCCGTTGTGGGTATTTATGGTCACAAATTCTCGGGAAGCATCACCCAGCTCCAGTTGCTGATATGCGTGACTCATGTCAAGCTTTGTATACGTTGTCCCTCCTGCTAGTTTGGCATAGAGATCTTCAATGTTGGGAATAGGGTACCTGTCCAGTTTGGCTGCTTTGTTGACTGTTAGTTTATAGTCCCCACAGGCCCAGACGGTCTGGTCTGGTTTAAGGACAGGGACTATGGGTGTTACCCACTCTGAGAACTGAACCGCTTTTATGACACCCAGCCTCTCTAGCCGGTTCAGCTCAGCATCAACCTTCTCTCTCAGGGCGTATGGCACTGGTCTTGATTTCAAGAAGCAAGGGGTTGCTTCTAGGTCCAAGTTAATCTTGGCCTGTAGGCCTTGGAATTTTCTCAGTTCATCCTTGAAGACGGTGTCATATTTTCTTTAGCAGCTCTCGCAGTTCCCCTGCTCACAACTGGGAAATTTTGGACCAGTTTAATTTAATCTCTTTCAACCGGGAAATTTTGGACCAGTTTAATTTAATCTCTTTCAACCAATGGCAACCAAGAAGGTTTGGTGCTTCACCTTCTACCACCATCACTGGTAGCTGGGCTGATTGGTGTCTAAAATGCACAGTGATACCTTTTTACCTGGATTTCTTCGCCTGTGTACGCTTTCAACTTGGCAAATGTTTGTTCCATATTTAATTGTTGAGCACCTTTATTTAAATATCTGAAATTGTGTTCTCCTTTACAGTGTTAGAAGCACCCATGTCTACTTCCATTTTTAATGGTTTGCCATTCACTTGCACTGTGACAATAACTGGCTCTGCCTTACAAACGTTCATGTTGAATAAATGTCAGAATTGGTTGCTTCTGGCTCTCTACACTATACATTTCATTGGACTTTTGATTGTTGCCTGGAAGTCTGTTTAAATCTTGCTTGGCAATGTTTCAATATGTGTTGAAACAATTCATGGAATTCATTGCCACAGAAGGCTGTGGAGGCCAGGTCATTGAGTGTATTTAACCGAGATAGATAGGTTCTTGATTGGTAAGGGGTTCAAAGGTTCCGGGGAGAAGGCGGGAGAATGAGGTTGAGAAACTTATCAGCCATGATTGAATGGCGGAGCAGACTCGATGGGCCGATTGGCCTAATTTCTGCTCCTATGTCTTATGGTCTTATGGTGTCCACTTCTGTGACAAAAGTAACACTCTACCTTTTTAAATTGCCTTTTTAAATGGTTAGGATTATGATTGTTTCCATGTTGATAAAAATTAGTTTTCGACTTTGCTGCTAAGCTGTTTCCTCTAAATTTTCAATTAGTGGGGGCTGTTTCCTGCTTCGCGGTGGAGTCCCGGCTTTCTGCGCCACTTTTGGCTGACTGTTCCCACGCAACTAGGAGAACGGCGCCATTTTGTGCCCCTTGAATCACTTGTGAATCCCTTACAGTGCTTTCCATCACCAGCGCTATTTCTAACGCTTTCTTAAAATCAAGATCCACTTCAGCCAGCAATCTTCGCTGAATAGCATCCTCTTGCACGCCACAGACCAAACGATCCCTGAGCATATCATTCAGGGTTTCACCGAAATCACCATGTTCTGTTAGTTGAATTAATTTCGCCACGTAGGTAGCAATGGTCTCCCCCGGGGCTCTATTCCGTGAATTGAATCTGAAACTCTGCATTGTGATTGAGGGCTTGGGTAGGAAATGTCCCTTAATGAGGTCTACTAATTCACTGAAGGTCTTCAAATCAGTGGCACTGGGGGCCATCAAGCTACGAATTAAACTGTCGGTCTTGCTCCCACAAATATTCAGGAGAATCACTCTCCTCTTTTCCTCCTATATATTGAAACCAGTCGTCTGTGACTGGTTCAAAAGATCAATTCTGCCAAACAGTGGCATCTCGGATGAGTATATCTTCTTTTTCTTTTTAATTATCTTAGATACTCACAACTGCTGGGCGAGGGACAGTATCGGATTTGACTTATCCTCATAGCCAGCTTATTATAGAGTTGATTTTCCAGGCAACTTTTCTTGTTGGACACATTTAACTTTATTTAGGAGGCAGCAGCAGCAACTACATGCATGTTTCAATCTCTTTAACGAAAGAAGAAATCCTTACCTAGAGGTTCCCTGCAATGCTAACCATTGGTTTACACAGATCATGTGATCTTACAACTCAGGATTATTCTTAAAGTTACAGTCCTATGTTCCCCAAAACTATAATTACTAGAGGTTGATATTTGTTTGATGTAAGGATATGGCCTTATGGATGTAAATGTACACATTCCTTTTAAAGTGCTGCTTCCACCCATCCCATGCATAGTAATGTGTGCATTTTTAAAGGCGTCCTGCCTCTACTACAAATCTATTTTGCTCTGATCCCAGCCCTTTAAGTTAGTGTGGCCCTTTAAAATGTGAGAAACATCTTGAGTTTTGCACTTTCAACAGATGGGTTTTGGATTGGAGGTGGTTGTGATGCCAGAGATCACCCCTAAATACTTTATTCAGCCTGAGCCTAGAAACCCAGTTGACATCAAACGGGTATGAATGTCCTGCTCAGCTACAGTTTGGGAATTCACTGAGCTAGGATGTAGGTAATAGTGTTCCATTGATGATTAGATCATCTATACATCCACTTAGCATGAATCCCAGTCTTAATCAGTTGCACTTCCAATTGTTTTATGAAGCTAACATAATATTATTTGAGTATTTTCTACATATTTACAACTCCATGGATTGGAGAATCTTATAATATTCACTCCCATTTGACACTGGCTCATATTAACTTGCTCTCATCTACATATCCATCGATTGAGAGAAATCATATTAATAGCTGATGTGAGAAATTGAAAAATTTGCATTGATGCATTATTGAAGATGGCCTGATATATGGGATTGAGGAGGTTAAGGCACTTTGATGTGTCAGAGCAGGAGGTTTTCTCTGCATGTGACATCCGCCCCACCTAGATTTTCATGGCTGCAAAAGTGTTTACAACTGGATTCTTACTCTGGCGTTGCTGTAGTGGCTCCGTCCTCAAAAATCTCTAACGAATTGTGCAACTTTCATCAGACATGATACACTTGAAAGTTCTGACAGAACTGTCCTGTGATACAGCCCTATTCCTCATAGTTATCAACAGCACTTCTTCAAGATAGCCATAGTATGTCCGATATAAATCATGGTAGCAACATGAATTCATTTGCTTTCAGCACTGGACTCTTTCTTTCACTTTATTAAGCACAACGATAAAAATCAAGCTGAGAAGCTGTTGGAAGCAAAATACCCTGGGAGATTCGGTGAATTATTTGATGGAAAGAGTACTCCTTTGGTGGTCATTATGTAATTTAAAATTAATTCTCTTGGCAAAAAATTACAGTTCAAATAATTAATAAAGGAACATTATTTCCATGAAGGCCTTCTGTGAGGTCTCAGAAATTTGAGGAAGTACTGCATGTGCACATTACCTTCATCTGCAAAATCTGCTCATCAAAGTGTATTTGTGTGGGAACATTGAACCAAGTTCTTTGAATCAGCTGTAAAAACTCTCCTATCAGTTGATGCATGATCTGCTAGGCCGCAATTGGTTTTACACTGATTGCACAGTTAAAGAACTCTATTTATCTTACAATCTCAGATTGACTGATTGAGAATATCTTTCAAAGCTTAAAGTCTTAATGAAGTACCGGAAGCATCTATGGTCATAGATTAGTGTATCAATTAGCTCACGTTTGAGTGCCACATCCTAATAAATTTTGATTAGGTCATGGTAAAATACATAACGTTAGTACCTAAAATACAAGCACAGCAATTCAACTTTACGGTCTGAGCACAAATTATTTACAAGCTGAACGCCTTTTCCTTAGACCACTTATAAAGGGATCTCACCAAGATTACCCTATGTTCAAATTAAATGTTTATACCACTATTATTTACATTTATCTGCCACCAGCTTCTCGTAAATAACTAAGGATGGGCAATAAATTCTGGTCTTGCCAGTAGCATTCACATATCCGAGAATGAGTTTAAAACAAATTTCATGTGAGAGTTTCTGTGAATCAGCTCTAGATTATCATTCAGTAATCTTCCACTGATTATGCCGTAATCATTAATCCATCTGCACAGACAGTTTTGATTGGCCTAGCCTTGGTGATTGTGGTACATCTCTGGCAGGTTGGGCCGCACTCCTGCCCACCTTAGTGATGCGTGCAACTGAAGCCTCCTGGTCCTCTAATGGGGTGTATTGCTGTAATTAGAATGGGATTAATTGTGGTAGGCCATGCTGCTGTACCAGTTTGTTAGCAGGCTTAGAGCTGCTGGTAAGGGGGGAAGGAAATGGGAAACTTTCTTTCCCTCTTTTGGAAATGTGTCATGTGGAATCTCAGAGAGCCCTAGCACTGATCATTGGTAGTGATAGTATTTTTTTCATCCCTCTGTCAACCTTTGAGCATCTCAAACCAGGGCCCACACATGCAGGCCCTGCGTCGAGCATTTGAACTGGGCAAATGTGAGAATAACATGGAAGCTGAAACAATCACATTACGCTTATGTCCGCCCACAAATTTTATACCACTGGAACTGACCTGGGAAAGAATTGGTGAGAGGGCAGGTGCAGGAGGTGGGAACACCGCAGAATGTGCTCATGATTGCACTTCCAGCCCTTATCATCCCACATCAGCCAGAAAACTAACAGGATGGGACTACGAAGCATAGGTCATTACTTTTACTTTGTGAACTCTGTTCTCAGGCATGAAAACATTTGGAATCAGTAACTTCTTCAAACCCAAATTTCATGGCGAGGGACAATGATGCCGATTGGCAGCAAAGGCATTGGAGCAAGAATGGAATTAAACTGCCTCACCAAATACATAATTATATTGTAAGCCTAAGAAATAAATGGAAATGATATCAAGACAGCATTACAGTGTTCAGTGTTTGAACCTTGCTCTCATGGTTTATGGTGCTATACCTTGATGAAGTCTGCCACGTAGATTTCCAGGTGATCAATCTTGTATGTCAGTCATTCCCTATTTAATCAATGATATTAACATTGGAAGGAATGGCGTAGAGGGTTTATTGATCCCTGATATTTATAGTTCTTCCACTGCACCTCCAAAATGGCCATTATTCAATGATTGTTTCAGTAGATTATTCAGCTCATGATTATCACAGTTGTTGCTGAATACCCATGTCACCATCCAAAGTTAATGTGCGCTGTTCCAGCAGGAATTGCTGAAGCCAGTTGGTGCCTTAAAGAACTATGCTACAATTAAAACTACAGATATGCTAATTCATTTGATTATTCCTTTCTTTTTGTGCTATCTGGAAGTAGATAAAGAGGTTTGAAAAAAGATATTAATTTGTACCAGAGGCATATTGTCCCTCATCCACACTTATTTTAGCAGCCGTGTCAGCAGGATTAGGTACAATTACCTGACAATATTCAAGAAAGACTTTTCCATAGACTGTGCTTCAACAGCAGAGCTGCGCCATCTTTTAGAATATGACATATCAGCAACCTTCATCAACTTTTCACCATTAATTTGGGTCAATATCAATTCAAAATCTCAGACTAAAAGGGCCAATTTTAAAATGCATTTACAGTTACAGAATCTTTTCCTTCGAAAGTAATTTAATTTTGCAATACATGGCTGATAGGAGCATTTGATTTGTCAACAGGTCCACCAAAAATGCAACATTAATAATGCCTAAGAAAATAACTGTATTTTATTATAAAGGTATTTTAAAAAGGACCCGATTTATCTCAATGCTTTCACTGTTCTCGTAAGCCGAAACTCTTCAAGATATTGCAAGTATATTAGGACTCATTCCAGTAGTGACACCATACAATGTACTGTCTCTATAATACATCCCTCAAGAGAGCACACTTTCTGTATAGCACCATAACACATTGTTGATGAAAAATTCAGTAGTGTATATAACCTTGCATAGGTGAGATTGTTTTATAAACTTAATGATGATGATCTGTTTTCCTTTTTTGATAAAGTATGTTAGGTGTGGCATACTGACTTAATTTTGAGACTAAAATCTATTGATTTGTTTATGTGGTTATTGTTACTCTCTAGAATTCTAGACAAGTTAATCATCCTTGAGAAGGCAACACACAAGAGGAGGACAAACTGTGATTCATTCGCCTAGCATTCAGACAGATACATTAGCCACACAAACAAATTATAATAAATTGCAGTTCAATTTTACCCTTACACATTTGCAAAACACTACTGAACATATTCACTAGAACAATCATTTATAATTGCAACATTGAACTCACCACTTGTGTTGAACATAAATCTGCATTTACTTCAAAATATGTTTCAATTTATATTTTGGGTCAGTATTACCCTTGGTAAAGACATTTTGGATGGAACATAAAGATGACTGGATTTTGATTAAAGTTCAAATAACTGAAGTGAATGTTGAATTTAATTGTTTTTGCTTGCCTATAAACTTTACATACTGTATCACATCATAACATATCACTCAAGCAGAGGGCAAAATGGAGCTTATCTGATAATCAACAGAATGTGGAAGAACAGAAGTTCATTACAAACTCAAGGTTTTAACCTATTAAGCACAACATTTCATCATTATATAAACGAGTGTTCCAGCATTTAATCGTTAATTTCCCAGCAGATATTACCAATTGGCATATTGGCCTCCAAATACAAAATTATACATTGGAGAAAACACTTTCTTAAGCATCCAAATAAAGCGCTACAATTATATCAAGGGAGAAAAGAAGCCCATTGGATATTTTAATCAAAGTTCACAATTAAACAAAACCAATTATTCACACTTTTGTTGCAATCTTATTTCTTCATAATGATTTAGGATATGTGACTTTGATTTAAAATCCCCTGTTCGTAAATAATCAAATCAGGACATCAACCTGTTTTAAAGATACATTTATAGCAGTGAACCAAAAATATTTCCACTGATAAATTTCATAGGTTTCACAATAAAATAAATTCATATTTTTGACTTTTATTGCCATTGGCCTAACTTTTTAGCTCAGCTGGGAAACCGACCACAATCGGCCCCTCTGGCCCAATTAACGGCCAGCCAGCATGAAGCACGCGCTGAAAAGCTGAGCGCTACCAGGTGGGGGTGGGAGGAGGGTGGGCGATGACATCAACGTGGGCGCAGGCCGCTGAGAGAAAGCTCCCTGAAGGCAAAGAGCTGCC
Source organism: Cetorhinus maximus (assembly GCF_964194155.1). Lineage (NCBI taxonomy): Eukaryota > Metazoa > Chordata > Chondrichthyes > Lamniformes > Cetorhinidae > Cetorhinus > Cetorhinus maximus. The sequence continues at coordinate 35,870,073 of NC_135895.1, forward strand.
TCAGGGAGCTGCAGACCCAAAAATGTCTAATAACATTTTAAAAAGCAGAAAAAAAATGTCTGAGCATCATAATCAGGCACCTAAAAATGTAGATGAGAAAAGTGCTGCCCACAGATTTTTATTTTTATTTTATTTCATAACAGAAACCTCATCCCGCCCTTGGATGAGGCTTCATGAAAAATGTAAAGGCTGTCTGGCCAATTCGCCCATCCGCCAACCGTAAGGTTGGACGGGCAACGAAAAATAGCAGACTATTGCATCGTTAATGGGCTTAATGCCCTCTTAATTGTTGGCGGACATACTTCCGACTTTTGTGCGGGATGCTCACCCAATGTCATCTCACGTGATTTCACACCCGATCAGGTTAGGCTTGCGTCCACCCGATCAACGTAAAATTTAGCCCATTATTTCTGTAGCTTTTGAAAGAGACCTCTCTGATAAGACCCTCCCATCTTTATAGGAGGGAAAGATGCTACTATTTTTACAACATAAGCTTAAAATATAGACTGACGCTCCAGTGTAATCCTAAGAGAGAGCTGCACTGACAGAGGTGCCATGCTTTGGGGTGTTAAACCAAGGCCCTGACTTCCTTCAGGTAGACATAAAAGATCCCACTCTTTTTTTTGAAAAATATACTTTATTCATAAAATATCTGGAAGAACATTACAAAACATTTCAAAATCGCCATCACAAAAAGTACAATCAGATTCAACTTTTACACATGGATCACGAGGTGCATCAATACAATCAATGAATGTAATATTTATCTCTCAGTCCATGTTTCTCTCTAAACAGGTTATCTGGATATTATCACATTTTTGTTTGTGGAATCTTGCTGTACACAAAGCAGCTGCCACATAACCAACATAATAACAGTGATTACACTTCAAAAGTACTTCATTGAATATAAATTGCTTTATGTCCTGGTTTTCTGAAAGGCACTATATCATTGTAAGCCTTTCTTTTATGCTGATTCTCACAGTAAAATTATGCCATTGTCTATGACAAACTAAATGTGCATTCTATGTCAACACATCCATAAATTCTCTCCACTCTCCTTCAAAAAGTGTAAAGAATTTTCCAATATTGCTACATGCTGGTTACACCCTGGTCTGGTGTGACAACAACCTTGTGAAAACCACATTTCTGTCATAAGACAGTGTTAATTATGACACAAGGAGATGTGTTTAGTTGATTACTGGATGACAGATCAATGCCTCATTGCCCTGGGGCTATAATTTTTGAGAAAAACTTATCTCGAGGGTATGCCCCGTCTGTGGCAGGATTTATAAATAATATTGTGATATTGCTTTTGTGCTGGACTTCTGATGGCTAATGTGAAAAAATTGTCATGCAAATGGAGGGCAAAAGAAAGAAAGCTGCATTTTTTTTTAAAAATTGCAAAATTCAGGTCTGTCAAGTTGAAGGTGTGGCACTTTTGACTTGCTTAGGCTGAATTTGGGGAAATACTGTGCTGTGTTTTTGGAGTTGTTTTTTGAGAGTTGATGCTTCCAGCCAGGGAAGACAGAAGAAGGGTCTGTGATTGCAGTGCCTCTTGGTCTGCAATATGTTCAGGGAATGGAGAAGAGAATGCATAGAGGTGAGGTGAGGTGAGGCGGTCGGAGAAGAGCTCTACACAGAAGGGTCTACCCATCAAGGGTTTGTTGAGAGTACTTCCTATAACTACACCTGACCCAAGAACAATACCTGAGGTGACTCAGATTCTATAAGGAGATGGTCACTGAACTGTGCAGCCTCCTAAACCTGACCTGGAACCTTACAGCAGCTGGAGGACATCCCTGCCGGTGATCGTCACCCACAATTTTTATTCCTCTGGGTTTTTCCAGGTGAAAATATGAAACATTGCTAACAGTTCCCAGAATGCTGTTCCTTGCAGCATCCAGGAGGTCTCAGAGGCCATTTACACCAAACAAGGACAGTTCATCATCTTTTCCCTTGAGAGGAGAGTGAGATGAAAATTCCAGGATGGGGGTGATTCTGATGGTGCAGGGTGCCATTGACTGCGCGTACTGACTCTGTGGATGCCCCATGACAACAGGGAGAGGCGTAGTAAGCTCAAGGGCTTCCATTCCATAACCATTGGTGTGTGAGTCGGCCAAGACCATTGTTTTGGTGAATGCCTACTTTTCTAGCAGCAGCCATGATGCATTCATCCTGCACTAGTCGGCCTTCCCAACATCTTCAGCCCTCCTAGAGGAAACAGAATGGCTACTGTATGTGATGACTCCCTCCACAATCTCACTACATGAACAGAACAGCCTACAGCGGAAGCCACAGAGTCGCTCGGATGATCATCAAGTAGGCAACTGGTCTCCACAAACAACGGTTCTGCTGCCTTCACTGCTCGTGAGAAGCACTGCAGTACAATCCAGAGTGGGTCTTGAAGTTTGTGGTGGTCTGCTGCATCCTCCACAACCTCTTCATTATGAATGCACAGCCATCGCCTCCAGGGACCCAGAGGCCAACTCAGGAGAAGGTGGAGAAAGAGGCGGGGGCGGAAGAACAGGAGGAGGAGGCAGGGAGAAGGCATATCCTAGATCTCTTTTAACCATCGAGCTGTGGGGGAGTGGATTATCTGGCTCTAATTTCACTAATACAAGTACCCTGCAAAAGCATGGACCCACCATTTTCCATGGTTACATCCATTTGAGATGCCCAGTCACAGCATTTCCTTGGCCACCGTCAATAAAAGCCATCCAGAAATTTTTTTCTATAACGTTTTATCTTATGACTCATTGAATTATACAAACAGAAGTGAACAATTCACCCTTTTGCATTCCTGTGCTTGCCTTACTGATAGCCTTTCCTGTCCAAGTGCTCCTACACAGTGCTAACCCAGTGGCTGGGGCATGGCTGGTGGAAGATTGCTAACTTTAGTGCGGGAGACTGCAAATGGCTCTTGAGCAGCTCTGGGCCTTGAAGGGCTGCACCATCTCAGCATGAGGTGTAGCAGTATGGGCTGGCTGTAGCAGTATGGGCTGGCTGGCTGACAGGCAACAAGGGCACTGGAGGAGTGACAGTGGTGGAAGCACATAAGTTTCCCTTCTAAGAAGGGACAGCAGGCTCATGCCCCACAGTGCCAACGTCACTCCGCCAGGCCGGCACCTCAGCAATCTGGTAATATGTTGAAGAATAGATTGCTGGGTTGCTGTAAGAGCAGCCTACCCATTCCCAATGATTCACCATGTGTAGATCCTGATTCTATAGTACTCGCTAAAGGTGGTGAGGTACAAGTATTTGATCTGGTTTCTACGAGTGTCAGATCAGGTGATGGTGCTTCTTCATCATGATGCGGTGTCGCTCTCCCCCTTCTTCCTGGGTGCACTGTGGCTAAGCAGGTGGAAGTTCGTGGAAAGGAAACCAGAAAGAAAAGGTTTGCGTGAGGGAAGGGGGGATAGGTTGTAAAACAAGAGGCCCATAGTCACATCATCATGCTTATCCATCAAGATGCAAGATGCCAAGTAGCAAGATGAGGGTCAAGTGGAAATTGAGAAAGGGCATAAGGCAGGAACTTACCATCATCCTGTATGTTCTGAATGATGCTGGATGCCAGGGGCTCTGTTGCAGCCGGCCCAATGATGCAGAGCCTCATCACCTCCAAAAAGCTCAGGAGATGCAGGTTTGCTTTGCCCCCACAGGTTCTGTTCTGCTTCCTATGGTTATGGGCCAACTTGTCCTGCTAGAGGTATAGACAAGCAGGGTAGATGTAAGGATGACATTGGAATATGTGTGCGTGTGAGCTGGAGTATTCAGAAATTAGGTTGGAGTCCTGAATGCTAGGGATTGCTGATGGGTGAGTGAAGGGGATGTGGTACATTGGGTGTGTGAGGGGTTGGTGGTCTGGTGGGTTGGTGATATCATGTACAATATATTATTGATCTAGATCACTTGAAGGTGTGAGGCCTTCAATCTTCTTGAAGCATGGCTGTCAGGTCCTCTAAGCCAGATGATAGGCATTGATCTCCCTGACTACCTACTCCCAGTCCCTTCAGAGGCCTCTTGGCCCCCCCCACAGAAACATGTAAAAGCCTTTCTCCTCCTGTCAACCTCCATGATGGAGGCCTCCAGTGCCACATTCACAGACCTAGGAATCCTTTGCCTTCCCTAGTTCTCGATTTCTGCAGCTGCTTTTGGTACCTTGTGTCAGTCCAGGCAGTCAACAGAAGATCCCTTCCACTAATTGTAGCTCCCCTTTAAGAGGCCCAGACTGATTCTACTACATCACACCAGCGCTCTGGTAGTCAACAGCATAGGCCCCACTTGATCCAATGTTACAATCATCTAAATGAGGGGACAGCACCAAGTTTATAGGCTGCCTACCTCAACCGGCATAGGGCCAGCATATCGCGATTCACGATCTTCATGCCCTAAGGTAGGCCTTAACAAATTTTTAGCCCTTAGTCTCGCTGTGAAAGCCTTTGAAAAAGTGTTTTGTTTAATGAGGTGTAACTGGGTTTTTAACGGTGTAATAAGTTCAATTACGATTAAACTGCCTCACCGGCCCTGAAAGAGTAATTTTATATTTATGAATTGTCAAATTCCTCCATTATGAGAAAATTCTGTACATTTTTAAAATAACTTGCTTTAAAAATGTTTGTTTCGGATAGTTTATCTTCTTTCTTTACCTTTGTGCATATCCCAATCACTTATTTTGCTATCTGTAAAAAATGAAATTAAAAATTCCTTTAATATGCATTGTAAATTTTTGGTCTGCAACAGATACAGAACATGGCTGAGGTTTCAGAGCAGACTTTCAGGCAGTTCTGAAACCACCTTATCAAGATGATAACACCCCTTTAAAAGAGCTAATTACTTCAACCTTAGGTTTTAACCAACCCCACCAAAAATACATATGTTGTGTAATACCGAACTGAAATAACCAAGGGCTCAGGTTGCATGCATTGACTAGCTCCCCTGGAAATTAGCTTTGTAGTTTTTAACGAGACCTGTAAGGACAGGATTTACAGATCTCAGCTATACCAAAAAATTTGGTAACCTTCCTCCCTGTTTCTACCTGCTTTTAATGTATGTAATCAGCTTCATTACTACTTAAACAGTTTTTAGTATAGTTGCCAATGTTTGATTATTTCATGTCAAGCGATTCCAAGTGCATTGAGTTCGAGCTGTAATTATCTTTTACAATACCCTAATTAACTTTTTTTTAACCCTTTGATGTTCATAGCAACATTTATGTCACATTCTTTCTTTAAAAAAATCTGAAGATTCTAGTTGTTATTAGTTTATTTTAACCATACTGGGTATAGGAGCCGTATCTCACTGGATGAGAAAGTTTGATTTGGACTGTGTGCAGCTGTATGATTGTGGAAATAAAAGGCAGGAAAATGCCCTACTGGTCCAACCAGCTTGTCCAAATAGCTGTGTTGCCTTATGCCTCGCAATACATGCACTCCTTACCCACCTGTATAAATGTGGTTTTATACTATGGGCAGAATTTTCTGGCTGGCGGGCGAGTGGGAGCGGGCGGGCGGTGGTGGGATTACAATGATCGTCGGGTCCAATGGCGACCTGGTTTTAAAAAGCTACTGCAGCCGTTCAAAGGCTGACAAACATGGCAACTGGAAGGGCTTCCCAGAGCGCTGCTGGTGAGCAGGCCAGGCAGGAGGGTAGGGCAGGGGGGCACTGTGTCCCTAGTTTTTCGGACGATTGCCTTGCTTCCCTCCTTGAAGAGGTGGCAGCACAGTGGGAGGTCCTGGTACCCCAGGATGAGAGGAGAAGCCCCCACCCCCCCCCACCCCCCTCCCCCCACATGACCAAATGTGCCTGGGAGGAGGTGGCGGAGATCATGAGCTCCCGTGACGTGATGCGGTGCACCAGGATCCAGTGCCACAAGCGCTTTAACGACCTCTTGCGCTCGGGTGTGTATCGTGTTGGCATTGGTCACTTAACCCAGCAGGTAGGCTTTCCCCCTGGCCCCCGCCCACCAAGTCTGAGTGCAGTGACTGCATTGAATCATTGACAGCATGTGTCCTTCGCTGGGTGGGCCAGCAGATATTGCCCATGCCTAGGTCACCCTGAGAGGGCGGTGAAGAGATGGGTTCTGCCCCTGCAGCATGTGGTACAGTGACACCCACATTACTGTTTCGGGGACAACCTGGAGGAGCTGCATCTAGGCGTAGTGCTGGAACTCCAGGACATGTCAAAGTCAGGATGATGACATGCTGGGAGGGGAGCTTCAAGGTGGTGTGGCACCGGTCAATCTGCTGCCCTCTGCACTCCACGTGCTTGCGCCTCCTTGCTATGGAAGGTTAGACCTTGTGGTGCCAAATGTGATGTAGGCAGCATTTGGCCAAGGGGGTGTGTGGGGACAGGCCTAGCAACTTTGTGCGAGTGTTTGGCAGCAGCGGGGTGAGGAGGCACTGGAGCCCTGCAATGTCCCACTCGGGTTGGGGTGGGCCGGCCGCGAAGAGAGTCCAGGTACAAGTAGCACTAATCAATGCTCTTCTCTCCTTTTCAGGAGAAGAATGCACATAATGCTGCTGAGCGGGTGAGGACTGGCAGAGAGCCAGCCCAGGTGGCGATGCTTAGCCAATTCAAGCAGGAGGCCCTAACCTGGAGAGGCACCTTATGCCCAGGTCAACCAGTGTCGGTGAGGCTGGGGTGCCACGGGCAGGTATGTTTGCCCAGCACTGAGGTCACCATTGTTCTTCCAGCAGTCATGGCAGTGCTGAATGTTCAGTGATTGAAGTTTGCAACATGGCTTGACCATTGCTTATGGAAGGATGAGCACATAATGATCTGGGGGACAGGGATGCACATTGACATTGTCTCCACGTTCTTCCTTTCAGCATCAGTGGAGCAGGGCCGGGAGGAGGAGGCACAGGGGCCCCCTCTCACACCTGAGGGCCCTGAAGTCTCGGACTCACCAGCATCACACCATCTCTGCCAGGCAGGCACCAGTGCAGATACTAGCACCTAGGTGAGAATTCGACCATCCACTAGTGTCCCGGGGCACCGTGGTGAGGGCACTTCACAGTCGCTGGAGGAGCTGGCAGAGACAGAGAGTGGCCATGGCGCCAGTAGTCAGAGGACTTCAGGGGATCAGGCACATGCTCAGTTGGTGCCTGATGATGTGCCTGTGGAGTCGTCCGTGACGCAGCAAATGCAGGGAATATGGCCGGTGTGTGGGAGCATCTGGGGGAGACGCATGAGGCTGTGCTTGGCTTGGTCTCCGTGATGGAGGAGTCCACGCGGACCCTCGCCAGTGCAATGAGCCTCATGGCCGAGCGCCATGCATTCTCCATGGAGAGAGTGGTGACTCTCGTGGAGAGACTCCTCCAGGAGACCAATCAGGGCTTCCTGGGGATGCGCTCGGACCAGCAAGCCCTCACATTGGCATTGACCTCAGCTGGTCAGTGCCAGTGTGGGAGATGGTTTGGGCGCCAAGTTTCCCAGCTCGGTTCCCATCCATCCACGGTGAGCAGGGAGGTCCGAACTGACCTCATGTCGGCACAGCAGCTGCCTGTCGTCTCTGCGACTCCTCTCAGGGTGCCACGGATGAGGGCAGCAGCTCTTCCGCCCCTCTGCCAGTGACCGTTGCATCCAATGAGACTGTGACAACTGGGGAGATGCCAGCTGTGGAACTGGCAGCTCCCTCCCAGGCGGGGCCAGCACAGGCTCCACGGGCCAGATGATGGCCTCCAAGGTCACCGAGGCCAACAGGACAGCACAGTGAGCAGGCTGTCTCAGGTGCCAGTCCCAGCGAAGGGGCCGCACCAAGATGTAGCACCTGAAAGTGTAAATGTAAGGCACCTTAGGCACCCCACAGGTTTCTCACTGGTGCTTTTGTATTGGCCTGCAATGAGACCTTGTGAGTTGGTGTGATGTTGAACACTCCTGTCATTTTGTTCTCTTAAGATCCTTTTGTTGTACCATTAAATTCAGACATGTCACCATGGCTGAGGGTGCCTCTTTTCTTTTGCAGGTGGATGGTTACCAATAATGTTATGAGTACTTTGTGGGACATTCAGCTTTATTGACAAGGCCCTTAATTAATGTTCTTATCCAGGCAGATTTTGCACTCAGGTATTGAGTGTGGAGCCTGAAGCCCAGGCTTGTCCTGGAGGTCCATATGTGGTGGGCTAGCTGAAGGTCCGTTGGATTAAAGCCTCCAGGGCGTCCCTGCCTCCCTGGAGTATGCCCGGGTCAGTGTCTACCCCCTCAGCATTTCCCTGTGCGTGCTCATCCTCGGAATCACTGCTGGACTCATCGTGTGCAGCCGCAGCCACTATGTCTACATCTTCATCGTCCACTGCGTCCCCCCTTTCCAGCACAAGATTTTGGAGAGCGCAGCATGCAAACACTATCAGCGACACACGATCTGGAGGGTACTGGAGTGCGCCCCCTGAACAGTCCAGGCATCTGAAGCGCATCTTGAGAAGATCGATGGTTCTCTCCACCACCGCCCTTGTGGAGCCGTGGCTCCTATTGTACCGCTGCTCGGCCTCTGTTCTTGGATGGTGGAGAGGCATCATGAGCCACCTTCTGAGGGGATAGCCCTTGTCACCCAGCAGCCATCCATCCAGCCGGGTTGGAGCACTGAAGAGCCCCGGCACCTGGGAGTGTCTGAGGATGTAGGTATCGTGGGAGCTGCCTGGGTACCTTGCACAAACTTGTAGAATCAGCATCCTGTGATTACGCTCTACCAGCACGTTCATGGAGTGGAAGCCCTTCCTGTTGACGAAGGCACCGGGCTCACCTGCTGGCGCCTTGATGGCCACATGTGTGCAGTCTATTGCACCCTGGACGCAGGGGAAGCCAGCAATCACCGCGAAGCCTCTGGCTCACTGTGTCTGGCTGGCCTGGTCCCAACAGAAGTGGATGAAGGTCAATGCACACCTGAATAGAGCATCTGTAACCTGCTTGACACAAGCGTGGACAGCTGATTGGGAGACACCACAAAGATCACCCACCAACTCCTGGAAGGAGCCAGAGGCATAGAAGTTGAGGGCAGCTGTGACCTTTAGAGCCACTGGCATGGGGTGTCCACCCACACAGTTAGGGTAGATCTCAGGCCCAATCATATGACAGATATAGTTGACTGTCTCCCTTGAGAGACAGAGCATTCTTTGGCTCTGCACCTCAGGCATATTTACCACCTGTATACCCTAGCAGCAGGATAGTGGCGTCTTCTGCAGCCCCTTCCACCTTGGACTACCTCTTGGCCCTGCACCCTTTGTAGCTATGCTTCTCCTCCCAAAGGTGGCTCCCCTGGAGGCTGAATGTGCACTCCTGGCCTCCTCCCCCTTCTAGCCCTCCCTTCCTCCTCAGAGCAGCTGGTGTGCGTTTTGAAGTATTGCAGATCACACAAGCAAGTATCAGTAACTTTGCAAATTAAATATTTGACACAGCACACTCGTGACCCCACTGAGCACTCTTATCCCGCCCGTGGATGAGGTTTATACAAATGTCTCCTACCCGCCTGCCCATTGCGCCAGTGCGATGACCCGAAGATTGCACGGGAGCTGAAAAATCGCCGTCAATTGGTGCCTCAAGGGCCTTAAGTGGCCCGTTAATTAATGGCAGGTGCACATCAGATATCATCGCGCGCCCGCCCAACGAAATATCACGATAGTATGCGGTGACATCGGGACGTTTGCCCGACGTCACCCCACGTCATTTTATGCGTCGGCATGCGGGTCCCTCCCCCAATGGGAAAATTCTGCCCTAGGTTTTCCAAATTATTATTTATTTTTTGTAAGTGTAACCTAAGAGCTTCTTTCGCTCCTGGCCATTGTACCAGGATGGTGAGCATTACAGGTAAATGTGTCTACAGTAAATGTTATGCTGTTATTTTGTTGTTAGGTTTCCCTAATAAACTCAGGAACAAATTATGAAATAAGAACAACCATATGGTTTGCAATTAACTTGATGTAAAACAGAATTTATTAATTCACTGCAACCTTCCATTCTCCAGCTTGTAGGCTTACTGACATCTTCAGGCTGCAGCTAACAAGTTGCTTAATCAGAACATTATTGCAGTACTTAATGAAGTTAAAAGACCATTCATAAATTTTCTTAGGATGTTTTGCTAAGTGAAAGGCAATATATAAAAGCCAGATATTGTTGTTGTTGACATATCATTAAAATTGATGGTTACTATTTCATTTATGTACCTTAGGTCCAGAAGTCTGCAGGCATTTTATCAGACTCACACCATAACATCAACAGGAGTTTGCCCGAAGAACTGGAAGCTAGGTCTCAGCTTTGTTGCTAAGTGGGAGGAGTTTATTCACGTACCCCTTGGGGAGTGGGTTGCCATAAGGGGCAGGTCATGCTCAGAGTGTCTGAATATCACAGTTCTGGCACTCCAGGATATCTTTGGGACCTGGGGTATGGTTGGTACAAGTATAGTTGGTGGTTGTGGGGTCCATCTGGGGATCCAGGCTGAAATCACGGCCTCGGCTTCCAAAGATCTGGCCAGTACATTTTTGAAGTAGCCATCTTTTTAGGCGGGCATGGCAATGTGAAGGCTAGCAGTAAAGAGCAAGGATTTTGGTGGGAGGAGACTTCCAAATACAATGAAATCACGATGAGTCTAACTCAGATGAAATTCCAGTTATGTCGAAGTCGTCAACTTCCATCAGCAGAATAGCAAATCCCATAGAAAGATCCCTGTGATAACCTGAAATTCTGCACTGGTAAAGTAATGGAAGGGTCATCAACAGTGTTATCAAGCAGCACTTACTTAGCAATAACCTGCTCACTGATGCTCAACTTGAGTTCTGCCAGGGCCACTCAGCTCCTGACCTCATTACAGCCTTGGTTCAAACATGGACAAAAGAGCTGAACTCTCGAGGTGAGGTGAGAGTGATTACCTTTGACATCAATGCTGCATTTGACCGAGTGTGGCATCAAGGAGCCCTAGCAAAACTGGAGTCAATGGGAATAAGGGGAAAACTCCACTGGTTGGATTCGTACCTAGCACAAAGAAGGTGTTTGTGGTTGTTGGAGGTCAGTCATCTCAGCTCATCACTGCAGGAGCTCCTCAGGATAGTGTCCTTGGCCCAACCATCTTCTGCTGCTTCATCAATGACCTTCCTTTCTTCATAAGGTCAGAGGTGGGGATGTTCGCTGATGATTGCACAATGTTCAGCATCATTCATAACCCCTCAGATACTGAAGCTGTCCATGTCCAAATGCAGCCAGACCTGGACAATATCCAGGCTTGGGCTGACAAGTGGCAAGTAACATTCGCACCACACAAGTGCCAGGCAATGACCATCTCCAACAAGAGAGAATCCAACCATCACCCCTTGCTGTTCAATGGCATTGTTCAACCATCACTGAATCCCCCACTATCAACATCCTGGGGGGTTACAATTGACCAGAAATTGAACTGGACTAGCCATATAAATACTGTGGCTACAAGAGCAGGTCAGAAGCTAGGAATCCTGCAACGGGTAATTCACCTCCTGACTCCCCAAAGCCTGTCCACTATCTACAAGGCACAAGTCGGGAATGTGATGGAATACTCCCCACTTGCCTGGATGAGTGCATCTTCAACAATACTCAAGAAGCTTGGCACCATTCAGGACAAAGCAGCCCACTTGACTGGCTCCACATCCACACAAACATTCACTCCCTCCACCACTGATGCACAGTAGCAGCAGTGTGTACCATCTACAAGATGCACTGCAGAAATTCACCAAGGCTCCTTCAACAGCACCTTCCAAACCCATGACCACTACCATCTAGAAGGACAAGGACAAGATAGATGGGAACACCAGCACCTGGAAGTTCCCCTCCAAGTGACTCACCACCCTGACTTGGAAATATATTGCTGTTCCTTCACTGTCGCTGGGTCAAAATCCTGGAACTCCCTTCCTAACAGCACTGGGGGTGTACCTACACCACATGGACTGCAGCAGTTCAAGAAGGCAACTCACCACCTTCTCAAGGGCAACTAGGGATGGGCAGTAAATGCTGGCCCAACCAGTGAAGCCCACATCCCATGAATGAATAAAACAAAACTCCAGATTAGCCGAACTTGTCTAAGCTTGTCATATCTACACCAACCAATCAGAGCAAAGTTAGAACACACAAGGCGTGAAATCATGGAATTATGAAGTCTTTCTGGAGCGAATTCCCAACATTTTTCAATGCAAAGATCCAGCCATTTACAAGGTTACGCCATTGTAAAGTGTGAACAAATTGAATAAAGACTTTTTGACAAGTTTATTGCTGTACTGTGTTTTGATTTGATATTTGAATCACCAAGTGCTCCAGAGCTTTTCACCTCCCAGCACAGATTGCAACGTATGAACGTTGTAGTGGACTGCAGAACAATTGGACGACTGGGCAGGTTGTACAATCTCCTTGCTAAAGCTGGCCATGGAGCAGTCACTGGTGGAGGCGCTCACAGCCCCTTGCAGTGTCGGCATCCCGGTTTGGACCAGTCTCCCTGATGGTTCAAGCTAACAGTGAAGTCTTGCAGCGCGGGTTTGGAGAACGCCTGTGCCTGAGCTGAGAGCGCAGCATGCAGTCCAATGGGCAAAGTTGCTGCCAATCATTCAGGTGAGTGGGGTTTTGGGCAGTCATGCAGCGCACTAAACCCTGGCAATCCAAGTGGTGGCCAGCATTCTCCTCAATGCATTAAAGGGCCTTCAGACTTAACCAGGGCAGGTTCTTGTACACCCATGCTAACCCATGTGTCTCTCTCTTTCATTCTGTGGAAGGAGTACGTCAGGATCATGGAGCCTGGTTAATTAGCTGTATGCATGATGGCCTACAGAGAGTGAAGACGACAGAGGAGAGAGCAACTGAGGCTCCTGGCTGCGCAGAGAGAGGATAGGCACCCTCAGGAAAAAGGGATGGCTGGGGCTCCCGCTCACACCGCTGAAGTGCCACAGTGAGCTGTTGCTGTTCGGCACTTAGTGACACCCAGGTTCTATAGATGCTGCCTTTCATTCTTGCAGATGACCGAGAACCAGTGTCACCGAAGATGGCGCGTGTCCAGGGAACTGGTCAGTCACATCAGCCACCCGCTGCAGGATTTAGCGCCATGGGGACAGGGAGGGCATCCACTGCCAGTGGCCATGAAATTGACAGAGGCGCTTAATTTCTACGTCAGTGGCTCCTTTCAGGGATCCATAGGTGACCTCTGTGGTATCTCACAAGCCTCCACCCATAAATGCATCCATGAGGTCATGGATGCCAACTGTGTGAGGGCACACAACTTTGTGCATTTTGCCCAGGACCAGGACAACCAGGATTATCCCAGATCTCAGGTTTCCCACAGATGCAGAGCGCAATTGACTGCACTCACGTGACTCTGTCACAACATGTGGTTAACCGTAAGGAATTCCATTTGTTGAATGTGCAGCTGGTGTGCGACCACCAGAAACGCATCCTGCAGATGTGCGCATGGTTTCCAAAGACTGTGCACAACTCCTACATCCTCAGTCGGTCACAGATCCCTGAAATCTTCCAGGGTTCACAGAAGCTACAGGAATGCCTCCCCGTGGACAAGGTCTACTCACAGAGGCCGTGGCTGATGACACCCGTGTGGTGGCCTCAGACTGCAGCAGAGCGAAGGTATAATGAGGCTTATGTAGCAGCTCACAGCTTGGTGGAGCAGACCTTTGAGATCTAAAAATGAGGTTCGGGTGCCTGAACCAGTCTGGTGGAGCCCTGCAATATAGTCCACAGAGGGTGTCGAGCATTGTCGTCATCTGCTGCGCCCTTTACAACCTGGCGCTGCAAAAGGGGGAGGAAATGGCTGAGGATGAGATGGAGGAGCTGGGGGTCTCCTCCAATGAGGAGGACGCCAATGTGGATGAGGGCGAGGAGGTCCTCGAAGACAATGATGATGGGGATGAGGCCCTCAAGGCAGTCATGCTCAGGAGGCTCCTATAGCTGCTAGATTTTTGGAGGATGATGACGACATGCAGTGAGGAAACCCCATAGGTCCTAACATTGGATCTGTGAACGTTTTTACTCCAGTCTGGCTAATAGCAACGCACATGCCCTCTGTGATAATGCTTCTGTCATGGAGGCACAGTGGAGGACCTAATAGTCGCTCAATTGCAGGAGGATGATGATGACATACAGTGTGGACACTCCATAGATCTTCACATAGACTCTGAGAATGTCTGACTCCTATCTGGCCGAGGGCAGCTCACTTGCGCTCTGTGATCAGGGTCATATCATAGAGATGAAGCCATGAAGCTTTAGAAGCATCTGATCCTTTGTCCACCTTCAGCACCTGAGCCCTTCAGGAGCACAGCATCACTGGTCATAGATGCTGAAGTCCCACCTTAAGTGTGCTGAAAACACACAGAGAGAATGAGGAACCCTGTGAAGCCTGCCCATGACATTCTGGCAGCAATGACAAGCACCGTCGAGGTGCAGACATCTGTAATGTGCCCAGCAAGTGTGAGGCCAGACCATCACCTTGGTCTGAAGGCTGCACAAAGCACAAGGAACAGGCCTTAGACTGAGACACCTGCCTTTATCTTGTGCAGAAATGTTTCACATCTGAGTGACACAACCACTGCTCATCAGAACAAGGAGCCATAGGCAGGGAGACATTATTGACAATAGTAAGCAGTATGTACAAGTGATTAACACTCATGCCTAGGCTGTACAACTGTCTTCTTAACTTTCCTAACCCTGCCGCTATGTCTTGGTGCTCCCCAGACATCCACAGCGGAGGTGGAGGCAGCCTGCTGACTGCTACGCACTGTCTGTGATGCCTTTGGCAGGGGTCCTCTGGAGGGCCAAGACTTGGAGGTCTGAAGTGGCACGCTTTTGAGGTCCTGCTGTGTGGCAGTGGCACCCTCCTTGGCCTGTGGAGCTGGACTGCTGATGTCACAGGAAGAGGGGGTTCGGATGGGCCGGACACTCTCAGAGTCACCTGGATGGATGACCTTGGCATGTGCACCTGCTGATCCTCCTACCTATGGGTGCCCAAGGGCCCATGCCTGACTCCTTGAGGGTCCAGAAAGGGTAGCTGGAGTGAGATTGAGCTGCCTGGCATCCCTCTCGCGTACACATCATTGGAGGCCAACTATGGCATCAGCGATGGATTCGAGCCTGCGCAGCAGTGCAGGACTGATGTCCTGGACCAAGGTCTCCATGGCCGCTGCCATCCTACTAATGTTGAACTTAGTGCGTTGGCATGCCGGCGCTATCACCTCAGAGCGAAGGCAGACGGACTCCTCCATCGTGCCTTGCAATCTGAGTGCAGCGGACATCCCTTCCTGATGTTCCCGAGCTTGCCTTTGCAGCTCCAGCAACAGTGACATGACCAAGTCCAGGGGCTCGAAATCTGACTTGGACTCAGCAAATTTCTGGCCTCCAACAGTCCTCCCAGTGCCAGACACCTGGGAAGTCCCTGCACTGCCTGCTGTGGATCAGACAGTACGATGTGCTCACCAGATTGTGATCTCGAGGCGATTCTAAAACTAGGTTCCACCGAGGTGTGTGTCTCTGCACTGGTGGAGGGTGTAGGTAAGCGCTATGATGGGACTTCAAGGAGGGTGCCTCCAGATTCCTCTTCAGAGGTTTCTTCAGGTCTTGATTGGAGGCCCTGGGTCATGGACTCCATGGCTGTTTCCCAGATGTGCCTGCGGAAGCAAGGAGAGATAATTAGTGCATGGCAGTGGCCTGTGAAACAGGACAGATCACTGACAGCATGGTTGTCTGATGGATGTTGCACTGCTGGACCCTCACTTGGTAGAGCACTGCCGACCTCACCGTCAGCACAGGACCGGTCAAGATCCTCGCCGGCCAGCTGGATGGCTCTGTTTTCAAAGTCCATGAGAACCTTGATTTCAGATGTTCTTCCATCAGTCTGCGACCTCTCCCTGCTATTGTGTGTCAACTTGTCTTGCATGAATAGAGATGGAGAAAGTGTAAACAGGACACCTGCCAGGCCAGATGATAAATATGCCTGACATGTGTGGGTGGTAAATGATCTCATGGACGGGATGAGGACAATGACGGTGAGTGTAAGAGAGTGAATGGTGATGTCCCTTGAACTGGCAGTGACTGGGTGTGGATGTGTGATGGGTGGATGTGTGATGGGTTTGTGTGTGTGCGAGTTGAGAGTGATGAGTAGAGTGACTTACCCTGGTGGAATGAAGGAGATCATTCATTCTCTTGCGGCGCTGGGTGGTTGTCCTCATTTGAAGGGCATTGGCACTGACCATCGCTGCCGCCACCCCCAAGCATGGTTGGTCACACCGCTGCCCATCTTAAGGCCAGAGCAGGAGTTGAGGACATCTCGGTGGAGCTCCAAGACGTCCAAAAGGCATTCCAGTGATGCGCTGCTAAACCCTGGGGGCTGCAGTCTTCTTGCCTTTTGTGGACATTTTCCCTGTAGTAGTCGTGGGCTGGAAACACTGGGATGTGTGCGCGCAGCTGGACTTTAAATATGTCGCCCAGCGTGATGAAGCAGCGAGGTGATTGGGGGTGGGCGGCAAATGAGATCCTGCCCGCCATGGGAATGGCGTGTTTCCCAGGAATGCATAAATAATATGGCATGTTTGGGACAATAAGGCATGAAAACCCCTCATCGGGGCTGGTGGGTATTGCAAACCTGGGACAATTCCGCCCAGTATCAATTTGTAAAATTAAGCTGCACTGGCAAAGAGGGCATTGGAAACTTATCTCATAGAGGGGCACATAAGAAATTAATTGATTTGACGAAAGTTCCTCTGGCTCCTAAAAAGGGCTTGTGGCATAAGAGTTGAGAGTTGCAGTCACTTTCAGTGGCATACTCACAGCTGTCAAGCTGTGGCTGAAGATCTGACTGCTGTACTGTATCGAGCTCCAAATCTTCAGGGTGGACCCCAACTTCCCCTGAAGACAGGGCTTCTGGAACAGATCTCAGAACTTGCACCTGGGGCTAAAGATCTTGGTAGATTGGTGGTGCTGGGATAGTTAGATCTTCACCTCACCATCTATTATATAGATCACGTAAAGTGAAATTCACATAAGAAAGCCCATTGTACAACCCTCAGGCCCGCATTCAGTAATTGCAAATTAATATGCTTTCCAAGGGTGCCACGGAACATTGAGGCAGGCTTTCTGAGTGTCAGGAGAATTACCTTTGTCAATATGTGCAGCGAGTCCCAAGTTATGAAAAAGATTCTCCACAGCAATCTCTGAGCAGCGCTCCTTTAAAAAAATGTGATCATTTTGATGAAATCTGCACGAGAGCCAAGCCAAGCCCAAGGGTGGTAAAGAGGGGGAGCAAGAGGTACATCAGGGCGTGGGAAAACTCTGCTTAGAATTTTCTGGAACAACCTCCACTGGCCCTTTATGGCTGATCAACATCTGGTACAAACAAATGGACCCCGGAAAATTGTCAATGTTCACAGGATGCCAATCTGAAGTAAGCAGCTTCTTGTTTGTGCGTTCATTTCGAAATAGCCGTAGGTGAGCCTTGGGCGCCCAAGAGGCAGATGAGATGCTTTCCTCCACCTTCCCTCCCCACACCCTCTGCCCTCCCTCTCCACTCCTCACACTCCCTTCCCACCCCTCACCCTCCCTCCACCCCGCCCCCGCCCCCGCCCCCTCCATCCCCTGCTTTTCCAGGAGCAGATGCTTGTATTTTGGTTGAGAAATGAGCAGGTGAGCAGTTGAAAACTTCCCCCAGTGCGTCTAACCTTCAGTTATAGTTTTGCCTCCAAAAATAAAAAAAGTGGATATATACAAAATACTCTCGGTTACAGGGTCCCAACAAGTCAGCATGCTTTTTTTCTCCAAAACAGTAAGAGGTGGGTCCAGCCAATATAGCTTCCACATCAAAAGGATTGGAAGGCCCGGGGCTAGGCTAACAGCCTGCTGCCTACACCTCTTTAATTCGTAGTTTATTACAAGCCCCCAGATCAGCCTGAAGTGGATTTCCGTCCAAGGTTTCCGCTCTTGTTTTATCTCTCCTTCCTCCTTTATTTCCTTCCCTTCCCTATCATGACTTGTCTGATATGAGTCAATCACTGTGCAGGGATGGGGAACAAATGTTTGGACACCAGGAACAGGGTGCCAACCCATTTCCTATTTCGAGCAGGGTTGAAGTTTCAACACACTATGCTGCCCCACACACCATCAAAATCAATTTCGAAAGAAAGTAGTATTATTGTTGTGGTGCTTCTTCATTTCTAATCAAAGGCATTATTAACAGGGCAGGTTACAGCTTAAGCAATGGTGATTTTTAAACCGTCACAACAGTTTGTCAGACTGAACTTGTAGTGTCCTCACTCCCTCCATAAGAACCCAGTGTTGAATCCCAATATTACTACAAAGTTGACAACTGGATAGGCAAATTGAAGAAAAACATTAAAGCATTATTACGAGGATGATATGTACACAAAAGAAGCTTAGTACAAAACCATTTATTGAATATATTTCTTGGCCATTTTTTTCCTCCCCAACTATTTATCCTCCTCACACCTCCTCTCTCCTTCCATTCCCTAACTCTCCTCTCCACTTCCCTTCTCTCAGAAAGGCTTGACTCACCTTTGGTCAATGGTGTATTGCCTTCAGGTGTATTGCTCAAGTGGCCATTATTAATGGGCAGCTTTGAAAGTGAGTAAAGAAAGCAACAACTTCCATCTACGTAAAGACATTGTGTCCTTGGCATGTTGCAAACTACTTACAACCAATAGGTTACTTTTGCTGTGCAGTCTCCTTTGTTAGTTACTCAAGTGCAGCAGCCAATTTGCACACCAATTGCAAATAATGGAAGAACCGGAACCTTTGTTTTTGGTGGGTTTGGTTGGGGAAAGGAAGGTTTGCCTACATTATCTGCTCTTCATTGAATAGTGTCACAGGATCTTTTATATCTACTTGAAAATGGCAAATAGGGTCTTATTTTTACATCTCAACTGAAAAACGGAACCTTCAACAATGCAGAACACCCTCTGTACTTCACTGAAGTGTCAACCGGGACGAGGTGCTCTAATCCATATTGAGGCTTGGACCAACAGCCTTCTAATTCAGAGTCAAGTGTTCAGCTAAACTGACACTGGAATATTGGCTGAATGGTTATTTGGGTAGGGGCTGTACAGCACAACTGAGCTCAACTCCAGTGTCACCCAACACTCACGCACATGCACTTTCAACAGGGGTATTTTACAAACCTGATATTTGGCCAATTAGTTCAACACATGCTGGGAGTCAAACCAAGGACCACTGCAAAGCCCATTGCTTACTAAATAAACTTGCTGATCCACTAAGGAGCTAAAAGATGCCATTTTAATGGTCTTTAGCTATTTTCGTCATTCAAAGATTCTCAAATATTACCATACGGATGCCTGAAATGTGCTGTTTAAGTAAAACTATTATTGGTTTGTGGTTAATGGATGGTTAACAAGTCTTTACATGTTTACAGAATGTCTGAAACAACGTTTTTCCAGAAATGCTTCCCTTACTAATCTTTGGTGTACATCAAACAGAGACAATAGATAAGTGCCTCTGAGTACAATCAATCGGAATAACAATATGCACCTTTGCATGTTCTGGGAAGAAACTAAACAATTAGTACCACATTTCCCGACAGTAGGTGTTGAACCCCATTACAAAATGAAATAACTCTTGACGGCATGAAGTACCCAAGGCCATTGAGAATTGTCAGGCATGCTACATGCTGCAGGCATCATGCTAATTCAAGTCCTGATTAGTATTCTGTGCTGATTTATCTGTACTTTAATATGAATAAGCTTTCCTGTACAGAACAATGGTCTACTGTGATAGTAAATGGTGTATTTCGCTTGTGAACATTTAATATACATTCCTACCCGTTGATTGGTATTTTTGTAATAATCTTATATATTTGTCTGTTAAAATGAAGAACTTTTTCTGCTCTGTATGAAGTTACATTTTTTTACATTTTCACACAAATGGTGCCAATTTTTTTTTGAAGTAGGTTCTTGTAAAATTCAGAAAGATGAAGGATTTCAATTAATATAAAATCTGAAAGTGCTGGAAATACTCAGCAGGTCAGGCAGCATCTGTGGCGAGAGTCATAGAGTTAATGTTTCAGGTCGTTGACCTTTCATCAGAAATTGGGAAAAGTTAGAAATGTAATAGGTTTTAAATAGGTGAAATGGGAGAGGATAGCAAAAGAACAAAAGGGAAAGTCTGCGATAGGGCTGAAGACGGGATACATTAAATGACCAAAACAGTTGGTGGGGCAGAGTTAAAGGCAGTGATAATGGGCCAAGTAAATAAAAGAAACATGCATCCAGAGGATGTGCGAATGGCAGGATAATGAAAGCTGCCATCCTTGGGCAAAATCAATAGAAAAACAGGATTAAGACTGAAACATGCAAAGAAAAAGAAAGGAAAAGTAGGCAGAGATTACAGTCTGAAGTTATTGAACTCAGTGTTAAATCCAGAAACCTTTAAGGTGCCCGATCAAACGATGAGAGGTTGTTCCTCAAGTTTGCATTGAAGTTCATGGAACACTGCAGTAGGTTGAGGACAGAGATATCAGCGTGAGAGCAAGAAGCAGAGAATTAAAATGGCAGGCCACACGAAGATTAAGTTCATGCTTATGGACCTAATGGAGGTGTTCTGCAAAACGGCCACCCAATCTGCGCTTGGTCCCATAAGAACATTAAGAACATAAGAGATAGGAACAGGAATAGTCCATTCGGCCCCTCGAGCCTGCTCCGCCATTTAATAGGATCAAGGCTGATCTTCTTGTGTTTCAAGTTCCACATTGCCATCTCAACCCTCAATGTGGAGCAGACTGCATTGTGAGCAGCTTTTACTGTATGCTACACTGAAATAAATACACGTAAATCACTGAAAATCCTTTGAATTTGGAGGGTGGTGGAGTGGAAAGTGAAGTCAAGGGGAACCCATATCATCATTCAGCGAGGGAGGGGAAGTGGTGAGTGCAGACGTGTGGGGAATGGGACAGACATGGTTGAGGCCCTGGTATTGAAGAATTCATAATTGAGGAAAAAGGAAAACATATTTGGAGCGCTGGTGTGGAAGGTTGCATCATCAGAACAGATGCAACAGAGATGGCGAAAGTGGAAGAATGGAATGGTATCCTTACAGGGTGTAGAATGTGGGAAAGTGTAGCCAAGGTGGCTGTGGGAGTCAATGGGTTTATAATGAATATTTGTTGATAGCCTATACCCAGACATGCGGACAAAAAAGTTGAGAAAGGGAAGGGAAGATTTGGAGATGGATCATGTGAAGGTGAAAGAATGGTGGAAATTGGAAGCAAAATTGGTAAAGTTTTCTAGTTCAGAGCGAGAGCAGGGAATGGCACCAATGCAGTACAGTCCGAAAAATTGAGACTTGGGGTGGGGTGGGGGTTTGGGCAGTGGTGCAGGATATACCACTGGAAGAGGTTATAGGTTTTGGGAGAGTGAGGCTATAAATGAATTTAAATGCAAGGATGAGAACTTGGGTCATTGGGGAAGGGATCCAATGCTGGTCAGCAAAGACAAAGGTGATAGTCAAGTTAGACTGGATGTGGGATGTAGACAGTAGAACTTTAGATAAGCTGACCAGAAGTTGAAGAATGCGAGGGAAAAAGGAGTACGTTGGAATAGTCAAATTTGACCTTGACAAATAATAAATGGGGTCTTTGGTGGAGACCAATTGAGGTAGAGAGATATGATACATACTCAAAAGTAGGTGGCCTTTTTGATGGATAGGATATGTGGTCAGCAGCTCAGCTCAGGGTCGATTGGAAAACCAAGATTGCAAACAATAAGGTACATTTTATGATAGTGGCTATGGAGGGAGTTAATCGCAAGGTTTTGGAGTTTGTGGCAGGAGCTGGTCTTCCCAATCGTTAGGTGAAAAAAATTGTGGCTTATTCAAGATTACAAAGGGCCATCACAAAGACCAAGCAAAGAAACCTGTGGTTCTTCTAACATGATAGTGTAGGAGTGGGAGGGGAATTCATTTCTAGTCATGTTCTGGTTACCCTCAAATATATAAGAGTGGAAGCAAACAAGGGGGCCCCACAGAACTAGACAATGGAAGGGATGCTGCCTCTGTTTTATTCCAAGCCCTTGCCTTGAGCATTGTAGTTGCGCTCCCTTTCCCAAGGGTATGCTAGGTGCTAGCTCCAGCTCCATTCAACTCAGTCCCCATTTGTTCCTCTATTTCAAACCAACTCAGAGTAATGCACTTCTGACTTTGGCTTGCATTGAGGTTCAACCCAATCGCCCTATACCCCACTTGTTGTGCTGTGCTTCAATCCCAAAAGACAGCTGTTAGATCCTATTGTTTAGATCGCATTCATACCTCTTTCTCCTCCCATTGCTAAATTATTGGCAGGAAAAGAAAGGAATGGAAACCCAAGATGTAGGTGAGTGTTTTCAGGTAAGTGACAGAACAGATTGCCACCAGACCTCTTGTGAGGGATTTTGCTATCCAAGCTACACTATATCACCTATCCATAAACCCAGAGTGCAGCATGTTTAGAAATAGTTCGAGACCTACTTGAGTTTTAAAATATTTTGTTATTTGTTCATGGGGTCAATAGGCATCACTGGCAAGGCCAGCATTTATTGCCTTTCAATAATTGCCCTTGAGAAGGTGGTGGTGAGCTGCCTTATTGAACCGCTGCAGTCCATGTGGTATAGGTACACTTGCAATGCTGTTAGGAAGGGAGTTTCAGGATTTTGACCCAATGACAATGAAGAAACGACAATATAGTTCCAGGTCAGGATGGTGTGTGGCTTGGATATGAAGCTTGCAGGTGGTGGTGTTCTCATTTACCTGCTGCCCTTGTTCTTCTAGGTGGTAGGGATTGTAGGTTTGAAAAGTGCTGGTGAAGGATACTTGGTGACAAATGATAATTAAACTGTACATTGTACATTGCCCGTAGATGTCTTTACAGTGAATGCATCTGAATTTTTGCTGACTTGGAAACCATGAAGACTTTTCCCCACAGTCATTACCAAGTAGTTAGGAAAAAGCCTGCCAATATTGTTAGCAGTTGGAGGATGTGGAAAATTAGACTTTCCTAGCTGATAATCACCCTGACATGCCCTTTTGCAATATCACATTAGGCCTGGCTTGATGTTATTGAGCTGCTTCTGAAGAGTTATTCAGAAAAAATGTTAGCTTAGTTCGGTGGTAAAGTTTTATGTCTTGACTCTTACAGTAGTGGATTCAAATTACATTCCAAATAACTTAAGCAAGTGATCTAGGATAAAATATCAGTGCAGTACTGAAAGAGTGCTGCATTATAAGAGGTGCCATCTTTTAGGTGAGATGTTAGGCCAAGGTCCCGTCTGTCTGCCTGTTCAGGTGGGCGTGAAAGATCCCATGGTATCATGTGAAGAACAGCAGATGGGTTCTCCTGGTATCCTGTTCAATAAATCCTTCTCAACCAATCTCATCAAAAACAGATGGACTGGTCATTTTGTAATCATTTTTGTTTGTGGCAACTCACTGTGCACAAATGGCTGCTCTATTTTTCTACATTCCACAAGTGGCTGGACTTCAAAAGTACTTCTTGAAGCACTTTAGGGTATATTAAGAATGTGAATGGAGCTTTATAAATGGAATTTCTTTTCATTAGAATGGTTAGTCATATGAATCTGTGTTGTCAGGCCTGTTGTCACAACCTGCCTTGAATTTTGGCATGACTAATCCTCAAACAAAATAACATACGTTCACTCTGTCTGCAGATGTAGGTGTGTAGATACTGGTAGATGACACACAATTAATATTCTCATAGTCTGAACTGCCTGCAATTCCATCAGTGGTGTCACTCTTCTTCTTTCAAGCACGTCAGATAGGAAGAGTCCGACTGGGAAACCCAATCGTGCTAGTGCAGGAGCTGGGCACAGAAAAAAGCATAAGACTCATGAGAATCTAAATGCCAGCAGGGAAAAAGAATCAACGACAATAAAATTTAAGAAAATAGGCCAGAAGTTGTTGAATGAATCTTCTTGCTGGTCTCTTAACATCCCTCGATGGCCTTTTAGGTGGTAGAAGTTGAGGGTTTGGAAGGTGCTGTCGGAGGAGTTGTGATTAGTACTGAACCAAATTGCACAAACATACAAATTAGGAGCAGGAGTAGGCCACTCGGCCTCTCGAGCCTGCTCTGCCATTGAATAAGATCATGGCTGATCTGATCGTAACCTCAACTCCACTTTCCACCTGCCCCTGATAACCTTTCACTCCCATGCTTATCAAGAATCTACCTAATTCTGCCTTAAAAATATTCAAAGATTCTGCTTCCACTGCCTTTTGAGGAAGAGAGTTCCTAGGACTTACAGCCCTCAGAGAAAAAAATTCTCCTCTACTCTGTCTTAAATGAGCAACCCCTTATTTTTAAAAAGTGGCCCCTAGTCCTAGATTCTCCCACAAGAGGAAACATCTTCTCCACATCCATCCTGTCAGGATCTAAACGTTTCAATCAAGTCACCTCTTACTCTTCTAAACTTCCAGTGGATACAAGCCTAGCCTGTCCAACTTTTCCTCATAAGACAGCCCGCCCATTCCAGGTATTAGTCTAATAAACCTTCTCTGAACTGCTTCTAATGCATTTACATCCTTCCTTAAATAAGGAGACCAATACTGTACACAATACTCCAGACCTGGTCTCACCAGTGCCCTGTGCAACTAAGGCATAATCTCCCTACTTTTGCATTCAATTCCTCTCACAATAAACAATAACATTCTATTAGCTTTCCTAATTACTTGCTGTACCTGCACACTAGCCTTTTGTGATTCATGCAATCGGACACCCAGATCCCTCTGAAAATCTCAGAGCTCTGCAATCTCTCACTATTTAGATAATATGCTCCCTTTTCATTCTTCCTGCCAAAATGGACAATTTCAGATTTGCCCACGTTATACTCCATTTTCCAGATCTTTGCCCATTCACTTAACCTATCTATGTGCCCTTACGTTCTCTTCACAACTTACTTTCCTACCTTATTTTGTGTCATCAACAAGTTTAGCAACATGCCTTAGGTCCCTTCGTCCTTGTCATTTATATAAATTATAAAAAGTTGAGGCTCCAGCAGTGAACCCTGTGGCACACCACTCATTATATCCTGACAACCAGAAAAAGATCCATTTATGCCTACCCTCTGTTTCCTGTTAGCTAGCCAATCTTCTATCCATGCCAATATGTTACCCCCTACATCATGACCTTTTATTTTCCACAATAACCTTTGAAGTGGCACCTTATCAAATGCCTTCTGGAAATCTAAGTACAGTACACACACCGATTCCCCTTTATCCACAGCACATTTCTGCTCCACAAAGAATGGAAAATCTAACCATCACCCCTTGACAATCAATCGCATTACCATCACTGAATCGCCCACTATCAACATCCTGACCAGAAACTGAACTGGACTAACCATATGAATGCTGTGACTATAAGAGCAGATCAGAGGCTAGGAATCCTGCGATGAGTAACTCACCTCCTGACTCCCCAAAGCCTGTCCATCTACAAGGCACAAGTCAGGAGTGTGATGGAATACTCTCCACCTGCCTGGATGAGTGCAGCTCCAACAACACTCAAGAAGCTTGACACTACCCAGGACAAAGCAGCCCACTTGATTGGCACTCCTTCCACAAACATTCACTCTCTCCACCACCGACAAACAGTGGCAGCAGTGTGTACCATCTACAAGATGCACTGCAGAAACTCACTAAGGTTCCTTAGGTAGAGTGTATTCCATCACACTCCTGACTTGTGCCTTGTGGGTGGACAGGCTTTGGGGGGTCAGGAGGTGAGTTACTCGTCACAGGATTCCTAGCCTCTGATCCATGGCCACTACCATCTAGAAGGACAAGGGCATCAGATACATGGGAACACCACCACCTGGAAGTTCCCCTCCAAGCCACTCACCATCCTGACTTGGAAATATATTGCCGTTCCTTCACTGTCGCTGGGTCAAAATTCTGGAACTGCCTCCCTAACAGCACTGTGGGTGTACCTTACCTATACCACAGGGACTGAAGTGGTTCAAGAAAGCAGCTCACCACCACCTTCTCAAGGGCAATTAAGGAGGGGCAATAAATGCTGGCCTAGCCAGTGACGCCCACATCCCATAAATGAATAAAAAACATGTGTCTCCATCAAAGAACTCCAATAAACTGGTTAAACTTGATGTCCTTTTCACAAAGACATGTTGACTCTGTCTGATTGCCTTAATTTTTTCTAAGTGCCCTGCTATAACATCTTTAACAATTGCTTCTAACATTTTCCCAATGACAGATCTTAAGCTAACTGGCTTGTAGTTTCCTGCTTTCTGTCTCCCTCCCTTTAGGAATAAAGGAGTTACCTTTGCTATTTTCCAATCTAATGGAACTTCTCCAAATCTAGGGAATTTTGGAAAATTAAAGCCAACACATCAATTATCTCGCTAGCTAAACATCCCCACTTCTGACCTTCTGATGGAGGGAAGGTCATTGATGAAACAATTAAGGTGGTTAGGCCAGGACACTACTCTGAGGATCTCATGTTCTGATGCCTTGATATTGAGATGATTGACTTTCAACAACCATCTTTCTTCCTGTAGGTATGACTCCAGCCAGTGGAGAGTTTTCCCTCTGAATCTCATTTGCTTCAGTTTTGCTGGGACTCCTTGATGCCACAATTGGTCAAATGCTGCCATGATGTTAAGGACATAACTCTCATCTCACCTCTTGAACTCAACTCTTTTGTTCATGTTTGGACCAAAGCTGTAATGAGGTCTAGAATGGAGGAACCCAAACTGGGCACCAGAAGCAGGTAATTGCTGCGTAAGTGCCGTTTGATAGCATTATCTATGACACATTCCATCACTTTGTTTATGATTGAGAGTAGACTGATGGGGCGCTAACTGGTCAGATTTGATTTGCGCTGCTTTTTGTGGACAGGACTTGGCAATTTTCTGTATGTCGGATAGATGCCAGTGTTAAGGCTGTGGCAGAACAGCCTGGCTAGGATCATAGCTAGTTCTGGATCACAAGTCTTCGGTACTACAGCCAGGAGGACCCATGGCTTTTGGTCTATCCAGTGCATTCAGCAGTTTCTTGATATCACGTGGAGTGAATCACTTTATCTGGAGCTTTAATGAGACCACACCTGGAGTGTTGCTTAGTTTCAGTCTTCTTAGCTAAGGAAGAATATGCTTACCTTGGTGAGGTAAGTTCACTTGGTTGATTCCTGGAATGAAAGGGCTGTCCCTTGAGCAGAGATTGAGCAGAATAGTCCTACGTCCTCTGAAATTTAGAAGAATGAGAGATGGTCTCATTGAAATGTAAAAAGAAAATCTAAGAAGGCTTGACACAGAATAAACTGGGACTGTTTCTGCTGCCTGGAGGGCTTGGAAATAAGGGTCATAGTGTCAGAATAAGAGCTTGGCCATTTAGGACTGAATGAGGAAAAAGATCTTCATTCAGATGGTTGAGAATCTTTAGAATTCTTTATCCCTGAAGGCTGTGGATACTCAGTTGATGAGTATATTCAAGACTGAAATCAATAGAATTTTGGGCAATAGGGGAATCACGGGACATGTGGTAGGATAAGAAAGTGGAGTTGATGTGGAAGTTCAGCCATGATCTTACTGAATGGTGGAGCAGGTTTGATGGGGCATATGACCTACCCCTGCTTCTATTTCTTATGGTCATATTAATGCAACTCAAAGCCTCTTTGTAACCCTTTGTAATATCATCTTTGGTAGGCATATTAAAGTTTATTTAGTTATGAAAAACTTCCATTACAATAGCACATTAGTACATTTCTCTGGAACATTCCTCAGTGCTTTGGATACAATGAATTACTTTGACGTGCACTATGTGCTGACAAGCATGCAACCCATGTAAACACTGCAAGATCCCACTTACAAGGTTAGTTGAATGACCCATTAGTCTGTTCTTTGTGATACTGAGTGAGAGACAGGAAGAGAAATCTCTGTCTTTTTTAAATAGTAGCTGGGGATCTGTAATCTTTAGGGAGAGGCGATGGCGTAGTGGTATTATCACTGGACTAGTAATCCAGAGACCCAGGGTAATGCTCCAGGAACCCGCGTGTGAAACCCATCTGTTTTACTAATGTCTTTGAGGGAAGGGAATCTGCTGTCCTTATCTGGTCTGGCCTACATGTGACTCCATACCCACAGCAATGTGGTTCACTCTCAAAAGCCCTCTGAACAAGGGCAATTAGGGATGGGCAATAAATGCTGGCCTAGCCAGTGACGCACACATCTCATGAATAATTTTTTAAAAAGTCCCCTGAGCCTTAGGTTCAAATCTTATTCAAAAGTCAACACCTTCAGCAATACAGCATTATTTCATTACTGCATGGGAGGCTTGGTCTACGGTATGTGTTCAATTCCAGGAGAGGGGCTTAAACTCACTTACTCAAAAATAGGTTCAATCAAACCCAAGCAGAAACAACTGACATACCAAAACTGATTCTGAGGAGGACCACATGAAATTGGTTCCGTAAGGGTCTGCCACATATAGGGTTAAGGCAGGACTGAGTACAGTACTGCCCACACAGTGATGTAAGAGAGCACATGACCTGCACCCAGAGTCAGCTGAGGGTTGGACAGAGCCGTGTGTACCAGCAAGCATAGAGAGAGCTCCGAGCTTGTACCCTTTACTATATATCTGTAAATAGTTTGAAGAGTCAATAAAGACTTACAGTTAACCTAAGTATGACTACGAAGGCTTCTTCAGACCTAACAAACTGGAACCAACACCCTAAAAAAGGTTCCCTGGTGTCTTCAAGACAGAACTGAGTGCTGGAGAAGCTAGTGCCATTCCGAGAGTTAGTGTAGTGGTTTCAAAAAGGAGGGAAGTCAGTTGATGGGAATGCCAGTGCCAGGAATGAGTTTATAGTCTGGGAGGGTCGGTCCATGGCCAACAGGTCAATGTGGAGCTCAGAATACCTCTGCTCCTCCTGGCTCTACATTTAGTAACTAAATGGTCTTTTCTTAACTCTTTAATAAAATCCTCCAACAGTCCCTTTAAGGACCACACGTTTAACTGCTCTACGTCGAGAAAACTGACCATAATGAACATGACTTATGCTGGTTGTCAGTCATACTTAATTCCCAAAATCAGCCTGAAATGGGCTTTGAGTCCTTCATTTACATAGGCAGTCGGCCTATGATAGTTTCAGGCAGGCGCCCATGGACCACACTGACACACCCTACCCCATCTCTCATATGCCACACGCCATAAGGGATGCTTCATAAGGGATACTTTTTGCCCAGAAAATGGTCTTTGCAATCTAATTTCAAGGCCACCATCTTTTGTGTCAGAGGCAAAAAAAATGCTAACAACTGAGCCAAGCTACCATTTTTAAGATAAAATCCTAATTACTGGGATAGTCAGTTTGTTCTATATTCTTTTAAGTTTCATTTGTGAGCATAGCATGAAGGAATGTTAGGAATGTTAGGAGCAATATGAAGCCTTCCAACTGAAGTTGTACCAGAATTTTGAGGGAATTCCACGTCCCATTACAAACTGCATCTTTTAATCAATTTGAAGTTAGAGTGCCCTCTTCTGTTTATTCATTTGAGACTATAAATATGTTATATGCAATTAGTTGTTTGGTAGTACAGAACTTGAGTATCGCTGAATAAAGGCACATGTTGAAGCTTTTTGCCTTGCACTCATCAGGACATTCACAAGAATACCAAATGTAAAGGGAACAACAATTTATCCCTTTACATTTGGTGTTCTTGCGAATGTCCTGATGAGTGCAAGATGAAAAGATTCGACATGTCATTTTTCAGCGATACTCATATGCAATTGTAAAACTAGACAGAATTGACTTATAATTAATCAAGCCTGTCTATTAAATGTACAAGTCTGTAGTAATCGCTGTTTTAAGGTTGTACACATGCAGATGAATTTGGGGATTTATTTTAAAATGTGAAATCTCATATCATGAGAAATTTTGCGAAAAGCACCAAATTGCTCAGACTCATCAAAAATCCCAGTGATTTGGAATCAGCCATTGTGACTTGGGAATGGAGAGCTGATAATTATTGGGGAGGTTTGTTAAAGAATTTCCTTCAACCATTGAGTAACCGCATACCTAGTAAAAAATACCACTTTGCAACTTAATTGGAACTTGGCTGTATGCCTTCAGGAAGAGTCACTTGCAGGTGGTGGGGGTGGATTTAACTCCCAAGGGAAAGGTGGGTTAAAAATGGTTGGTAGGGTCAAAATTGTAAAATTCTCAAACCAGACCCAAACCCGTCCCAGCCTGGCCACTTCAGGGTTTAGCAGACCTGCATAGCTGAGTGAGCCGTCAACATGTTCTCAGGAGGGTCGGTCATTAAAATCTCTTAAAGAGGTTGCATGCCTCCATTTTAACTCAATTTTATTTTTTACACATGGAAGCCAGGATTTCCGTCCAAATCCTTTCCCTGCCCTACTATTTTCCCAGCTCTGAGTAAATATCAGGACCTCTTTGCCTGCCTTGTTTATTAAAAATTTGCAGAAAGCAGATATTCCAGTGTGAAGCTTTATTAGCCAAAATTTCTTGGGGAAAATGGGTGCATTTGACTTTTTGCTTAACTTCAGAAAGAAATGGGAGTTATACATACTTGCTGCTTAAGATCAAATTTTAAGGCTCTTTGTTAGTTCAACAGTTGTGGTTCAGAACTTTTGGAGTGAATAATCTTTTTTGTTGACCATTTGGCTGATTCACACAGCAGCCTAGAAAACAGCTGACGCCTCAGTTACTCACTTTTGTGTTGTGGTTGGTCTGTCATTGTTTTTGCTTCAGGTGAGTCTGCCACCCATTTCTGCTCATGTGTGTGAGGAAGAGGGGATGAGATTACGCTCCCTTCTCTGTGCTGAAGTCTGAGGCCATCACAGTTCTGCATATAGACATAAAATTGGCAGAGGGCTGCTTACAGCGGTTGTTTGCTCAGGGCTTTGCCTTTAAACCTGATGGTTGCTCGCAGTGTGCCAGAATGAACTGTAACCCTCCTCAGTGGCCTTGTGTCTATGTGTGAACCGGCGCGGCATTGGAAAATATGCCCCAAATTGTGGTCACCAGCTCTCCACCCCGATCCAGCAGAAGATTTTTGGGCTAAAAGCAAAATACTGCAGATGCTGGAAATCAGAAATGAAAACAGAAAATGCTGAAAAAGCTCAGCAGGTCTGGCAGCATCTGTGGAGAGAGAAACGGAGTTAACGTTTTGAGTTCATATGACTCTTCTTTACCTCTGCACAGAGCTAGCACTCTCTAAGGGACTGGAAGCTGCTGCAACGTCATGGCTGTCAAAGGGACGAAACATTCTGTCCCCAGATTTAGCGATGCGTTCCTCAAGTGGCTACTGGACGCAGTGGAGGCCCAACATGAAGTCCTCTACCCCACCCCTCTGGGCGAAGACTAGCAAGCATGACCACCAATCCAGCATGGCAGGTGGTGGTAGCAGTGGTCAGTGCCAAAACCCTGCAAAAGAGGACGGCCACCCAGTGCCAAAAGAGGATGAATGATCTCCTCTGTCCTGCCATTATAAGTAATTCTTCTCATCGCACACTCACAAACCCATCACACATCCACAGGGATCTCACTAACAAGCGACATCACCATTCACTCCCTCACACACACCCTCATCTGCCCTGTGGATCATGTCGTAATTTGTCCACGGCACCACTCACCACTCACATATGTCAGGCATCCTTCTCATCTGGCCTGGCAGGCATCCTGCTTACACTGTCTCCATCTGTCTTCATGCAGGACAAGCCGGCACACAGCAAAAGGGAGAGGTCACAGTCTGATGGAGGAATGCCTGACATCAAGGTCTGTTCTAGACTTGATTTTCCAGACAGGTTTCTCATAAGGAACAGTGAACGTTACTTACAGGGCTTCAGCAGCATTTACACACTTCCATCCAGATCCACAACGAGACACAAATACGAATACTGTTTCACCGACAGTAAATTTTCATTCTCGACTATGCAAATCATGAGTCACTTTTTGATTCCCTTGACTGTTCTCTACTTTCCCCTCCAAACTGGGAAGTACCAGGCTTAATCTCATATGAAGGCGGCACTTCATAAGTAATTCTGAAGGTGTTGAACCAGCAATAGTGTGGGGGGTCGTTCATTGTCTTTTCTGAACCATCTTCCATCTTGTCTTCTTTTGTCTACCACAGAGTTTAGTCTCGCCCTTCATTTTGACTTCACAATCGGCCAAACTTCTTTCAGACGAAATCTTAACTTGGTTCAGTTCAGGAGTTGAGCTACCCATGGCTTCACTGCCCACTTGCATTTTGGAAACTTCCACGATTTTTCATTCTAATGCCTCTTTTGTTTCACTCAGCTGATTCTTCAGCTCTTCTGTATCCTCCTTGTCTCTTTTGGCTTCCTCCTGGAACCTTTGAGCATTGCTGCGTCTTCTCTGCCAACCGGTTCTTCAGTTTGTTCAAAATGACATTAAGTTCATTCTGTTTCTCTTCGTAATTTTCCAGAAGTACAAACTTTGATCTGAGGGATCCTTGTAGTGTGTGAAGGTCTTTCAACAAGTTTACTATTTCTTTGCGAGACACACTTGCTTCATCTTGAATTCTATAATTCAGAAGAGTCTCCTTTAGTTTCTTCTGCTGTTTAAGGCAGTCTTCATTTCCTCAGGTTGTTGAATGGCTACACACTCCTTTTGCATCCTGTTAAGGTCCTTGACACTCCAGGCTCTTTCCGAAGTACCTTGTCTTGTTCCTTTTCCAACTCAGGAACTCTTCCAGCTTCCCTTTGAAACCTCAGTGGCCAATCAAGGTTAATTTCCCTCAACCAATCATGACCTAGAAGGCTTAGTCCTTCACCTTCCACTACAATCACAGGAAGCTGTGCTGTCTGGTGCTTGTAATTAACAGGTACAGGGGTAGCACCTTTCACTTGTACGTCTTCACCAGTATATGTTTTCAATTTGGCTGAAGTCTGCTCTATATTCAATTGTTGAGTATCCTTGTTTAAATATTTGAATGTGTGCTCCACCACTACAGTGCTGGATGCACCGGTATCCCCTTCCATAATCAAAGGTGACCTGCAGAGTAACAGTGCTTGGCTGTTTTCCCTACTTTCACATCAAATAGAGAATAAACATCGGAATTAGTGGTAACTGGTTCTTCTACATTATGTACTTCGATCAGTTTAGTTTACTGCCTGGGAGTCTGTCTCAATCTTGCTTTATATTGTTTTAGTATGTGCCCTCTTTTATGACAATATTGGCACCCCACCTCTTTAAAACGGCAGGCTTCAGTGATATAGTTACTTCCACATCGGTAACAATTCATTTTCAGATTTGCTGCTGAGCTGTCTCCTGTATATTTTTAAAATTTTTGGGTAGCAGGGACTGTCTCCCGCTTTGCGACTGACTCCCTGGTTTTTGCACCATGCCCGGTGGTCTGTTCCCACCCCAACTGGAAAAAGGTGCCATTTCATAAGACCTGTGAATCCTGTTCAACACTTTCCATCAAAAGTGCTATTTCCAATGCTCTTTTAAAATCGATATTTGCTTCAGCTAATAACCGTCGTTGAATGGCATCATCATCATGCACACTGTAGACCAAATGATCCCTTAACACATTGTTTAGGGTCTCCCTGAAGGCACAATGTTCAGTTAGCAGTTTCAACTTCGCTATGTATGTTCCTATGGTCTCACCCAGGGCTTTTACTCTCAAGCTAAATTTGAACCTCTGCATGATTACAGAGGGCTTGGGTTGAAAATGACTCTTTACGAGGTCTACCAATTCACTGAAGGTCTCCGAATTGGGAGCATTCAGGTCCGTCAAACTACGGATTAAATTATAAATTTTATCCCCACAGACGCTTAAGAGAATGCTTTCCTTTTTCCCTCCACCCATTATTTCGATTGCTTGGAAAAAGAAACTGAGGCGTTCTATATATTGACTCCAATCCTCTGTGGATGAGTAGAAGGGGTCGATCCTGCCAAAAAGTGGCATACCTGTTGAGTATATTTTCCCTTTTTTCTGTTTAAAACAAGATACTCATGTTCACTGGGCAAGGGACAGCACTGGAACCAATTTATCCTCATCGCCAGTTGTTATAAACTTGATTTTCCAGACAGGTTTCTCAAAAGAAACAGTAAACTTTATTTGCAGGGCTTCAGCAGCAGCTACATTCTTCCATCAAGAACCACAACTAGACACAAAGCTCCACCCCTAAGGTCCTCCGCGCTTCGGGCTGATTTGTTCACACTGTCACGTGATACTACACAGTACAATAAGTCTTAAAGCTAACATTCCTTAAAGCTACAGTTACTACAGTGTCCTTACAGACTTTGAAAATAGAGTCGTCCAGCTGCCTGACGGCAATCTGGACCATTCCTGTGCTGACGGTGAGATTGGTGGTGCTCAACCAAGTGAGGATCCAGCAGCGCAACATCCATCAGGCATTCTGTAAGTGAGTTCTCCTGTTCCGCAGTCCCCTGTCATGCACTAATTATCTCTCCTCGCTTTTGCAGGCACATCTGGGAATCAGCCAAGAGGGTCCACAAGTCAGGTCTTCAACTCAAGCCCAAACACCTTGGAAGAAGAATCTGTTGACTCCTTAACTGAAGATCCATCACAGCGCTCACCCATATCTCTCCACCAGCACAGAGACACACATCTCGGTGGGACCTAGTTCTACTGTAGCCTCAGGTGAGCACATCGTACTGTCTGATCCACAGCAGGCGGTGGCAGAGACTTCCCAGGTGTCCGGCCCTCCGAGACTGCTGGAGGCCAGAAATCTGTTGAGTCCGAGTCAGATGAGGAGCCTCTGGACTCGGTCGTGTCTCAGTTGCTGGAGCTGCAAAGGCAAGCTCGGGAACATCAGGAAGGGATGTCCGCTGCACTCCTCGGATTGCAAGGCACGAATGAGGAGTCAGTCTGCCTTCAGTCTGAGATGATAGCGCCGGCATGCCAATGCACCGAGGTCAACACTGATGAGATGGCAGCTGCCATGGAGACCTTGGTCCAGGACATCAGTCCTGCACTGCTGTGTGGGCTGAACTCCATCGCTGATGCCATGGTTGGCCTCCAACAGTGTCAATGTGAGAGGGGTGCGGGGCAGCTTGATCTCACTCCAGCTTCCCCTTCTCCTCAAGGAGTCAGGTAGGGGCCTTCAGGCACCCATAGGGAGGAGGATCAGCAGATGCATACCCTGGGATGATCCACTCAGGTGACTCTGGGAGTGTCCAGCTCATCCAAAGTCCTTCTTCCTGTGACCCCAGCAGCTCCAGCTCCACAGGCCAAGGAGGGTGCTACTGCCACACAGCAGAACCCTGAAAGTAGGCTGGGGCCCTGCAGGTCTCCGCCCTCCAAAGGTCGCCCATCAAGGTCATCACAGACAGGGCATAGCAGTCAGCAGGTTGCCTCCACCTCTGCTGTGGATGTCAGAGGGGCACCATGGCGTAGCAGCAGTGTTAGGAATGTTAAGCAGATGTAGTTGCACAGTCTGGGCACAGGTATGAATCACTTGTTCATAATGTTCACTATTGTAAATAAACTTCCAAGAATGCCTCCTTGCCCATGGCTCCTTGTTGTGATGAGCAGTGTTCGTGTCACTCAGATGTGAAACCTTGGTTCCTGCACAAGATAAAGGCAGGTGTCTCAGTCCGGGACCTCGTCCTTGTGCTTTGTGTAACCTTCAGACCAAAGTGATGGTCTGGCTTCACACTCACTGGACACATTAGTGATGCTTGCACCTCGATGCTTGTTATTACTGCCAAAATGTCGTGGGCAGGCATTGCAGAGTTCTATGTGCTCTCAGCACCTCTAAGGCAGGGCCCCCCATTCTCTTCAGTGTCTGTGACTGGTGACGCTGTGCTCCTGAAGAGGTCAGGTGCTGAAGGCTGACAAAAGATCAGGTGCATTTAAAGTTTCATGGCTGCAGTCCATGATATGACCCTGATCACAAAGCACAAGCGAGCTGCCCTCAGCCAAACAGGAGTCAGAGATTCACAGAGGCTATGTGAAGATCTATGGAGTGTCCTCACTGCATGTCGCCATCACCTTCCTGGAATCTAGCGACTATTGGGGTCTCCGCTGTGTCTCCATGACATGAGCCTGAGCACTGAGGGTATGTGCGCTGTCATCAGCCACACAGAAGTCAAATATTCACAGATGCAAGGTAAGGATATCAGGGCTGTCCTCATTGCATTTTGTCATCATCCTTCATGAATCCTGCGGCTATGAGGGCCTCCCGAGCGTGCCTGCCTCGTCTGTCCAGTGTGATGGTCTCATCGTTGGCATCCTCACCTTCAAGGACCTCATCATTGTCATCCCCTTCGATGTCCCCCTTATCAAAGGACACGTGCAGGTCCTCTATCTCCTCCTCAGCCAAGTCCTCCCCCCATTGGAGTGCCAGGTTGTGGAGCACGCAGCAAGCGACGATGATGGGCGACACCCTCTCGGGAATGCATTAGACCTGTCGAGGCACCAGAGCCTCACTTTCAAAATGCCTATCGTTTGCTCCACCAAAGTCCAGGTCACAGCATGAGCCTCATTGTACCACACGGGCGTCATCAGCCATGGTCTCTGTGGGTAACCCATGTCCCCGAGGAGCCAACCCTGCAGCCTCTTTGGACCTCGGAAAATGTCAAGGATTTGAGAACTGCTAAGGATGTAGGAATCATGGACAGTCCCTGGCAATTGTGCACAGACCTGTAGGGTGCGTTTATGGTGGGGCGAGATGAAGCCCTTGTGGTTGACATAGTTGACTGCTTGTTGCCACAGAGATCTAAGCGCTACGTGAGTGCAGTCGATGGCACCCTGCACCTGTGGAAAACCTGAGATGTGTGTAAATTCGAGCGCTCCTGCTTCCTGGCTTTCCTGATCCCAGGCAAAATGCACAAAGTTCTATGCCTTCATAAAGATGGCATCCATGACCTCCTGGATACATTTGTGCATTGAGGCTTGCGAGATCCCACACAGGTCACCTGTGGAACCCCAGAAGGAGCCACTGATTGAGCGCCGCGGTCACTTTTACTGACACTGGCAGTGGATACCCTCCATGACCCCGTGGCGCCAAATCCTGCAGCAGGTGGCATATGTGACAGACCAGGTCCCTAGACATGCACTGTCTTCGGCGACACTGGTTCTCGGTCATCTGCAGGAATGACAGGCACTGCCTATGGACCCTGGGCCTAGTGAAGCGCCTACAAGCGACAGCTCTCTGTGGATCATCAGCTGCGTGCACAGCATGCCCTGCCGTCCTTTCAGCTTAAGGGAGGTGCTCCTCCCTTTGCCGAGTTAGATGCCTCCGCTGCTCTCTTCTTCTTCTCTGGTCTCTGTAAACCAGTGCATCTCCCTGCCCTTTTGTGTCTGACTTCCCATTGGTTCCACTCGTGGGGCCGCCAGAATTTTGACCAGCTGGTTTGAAAAGCTGTCCACCAGCATTCATTCATTGCCTACTAAGGCCAAACCTGAAAACATTTCAGGCTGCCATTAAAGGGTTCAGGTGGGCACAGAGAATGCACTAACAATATCACAACCCATATTTAAAACTCCCCTTGCTGTAATAGAAGGAACTTTGCCCTGCTCTATCCAATCTGGGAATGTGAAAAA
Organism: Cetorhinus maximus; assembly: GCF_964194155.1. Lineage (NCBI taxonomy): Eukaryota > Metazoa > Chordata > Chondrichthyes > Lamniformes > Cetorhinidae > Cetorhinus > Cetorhinus maximus. The sequence continues at coordinate 35,907,587 of NC_135895.1, forward strand.
ATGAAATTCCATTTCAGTGCACTTTCATTTTCAACTAACTTGTCACCAAATAATCTAACCCGTGAAATGTTTTGTTACAATTTGTGTTTCAGAAAAATCGCACTTGTTTGGGTCAGCATGACCAAGCAATTTTGCAACTGATTGAAGACCAATGAATAAGAATTATTTCCATTTCTATTGTGCTCCTCATGTGCAGAGAGAAACCTTAGAGAGCCTCGCAGAGTGCAGGACAAAGATTAAAGGGCAAACAGGAAGGGGCAAAGGGAAAGAGAGGCATAGGGGCAATGAAAGGATAGCTGAAGAGAAGGATCTAACAGAAAGTTCTTGAAGGGCAGAAGGTAGGTGACACCTCAAATTCTCTCCCCAATAGTCCCTTGGGATCAAAGATGACTTGTTTCCACTCCAGTGCGATGGGTTCTGAGATGGTTGATAAGTCCAATGTGTGAACTGAAGACTCTGCCACATGCAGGACAGGTGGTGCTCAGGGGGATGGGTAGATGAGTTTTTTGGGAGATTTCTGTGGTCTCTCCGATGCCTTGAGTTTGCCCCTGCATATTCCAAATAAAGTCTCTCAGTGTGCTCGGTGCATTTCTGAATGAACCTTCTCTATTTTGGCTGGTCACAAGCCAGGGATTCCCATGAATTGGTGGGGCTGATTGACCTCTTCTTGGATGCTGCGAGGATATTCCTAAAGCATTTCCATTGTCCTCCTGGAAATCTCCTGCCAGGACCAAGTCGTTGCTTTAGGAGTCTGGTGTCAGGCATACGAACGACATGTCCTGTTCAGCGGAGCTGGTTTTGAGTGATTAGCATTGTATTATTAGGGTGTTCAGACTTGGAAAGGTCAATGTGTTGCACTGGAGAAACAGTAATGCCCAAGTGATGATCTAAGAGTCACATGGCCAAGAGTCGAGAGAGAGAATGCTCATGGCTTAGACTGAGTAACACCCAGTCTTGTATATCTGTATACAGTTATGTTTATCCAACAAACCAGTTATAGTTCAGACATACCAAGATCACACCAATCACTCCTTAGCCAGTCACAATCAGCATATGACAAGCAGCTCAATGCTGGGCATGTTGGTTTGGGAGAGAATGTTGCTGTTGGACCATCTTTCTTGTCACCAAGTTTGGAGGATCTTACAAAGGCATTGCTGGTGGTACTTCTTTTGGATGTGGGTCATATAAGCCTCTAAATTAGGGAATACTAGACTCAATCTTGTACAAAGTTGACGCTTCATTAACAATTCTGAAGGTGTTAAACCAGTGGTCACATGAGGAGCCGTGCGTTAGCTGAACAGGAATCCCGAAATTCATGTTTTTAACGTTCCCTCTGTTAGCTTCTTCATGTGGCTCTGAAGGTTTGCACTGGTTTTTCTGCTAACCAAGGATGATATCGCTGTTCTGACGTGCTTAATCCCATGTAGTTTCACAAATCTTTGGAATTTAGTGCTAGTGAAAGCCGTACCATTGTCTGACACAATAACTCCAGGTAAACCATGAACACTGAAACTCTGGCACAATTTTTCAATGGTTGCAGACGAAGTAGGTGATCTCACTTCAAACAAATCCATCCATTTGGAATGTGCATTGATAATCACAAGAAACATGGTACCAAGAAATGGACCTACATAATCTGTATGTAGTCTAACGCAGGGTCAACCAGGCCACTCCCACGGATGTAGTAGAGCTGAAATGGCAACTTCTGCTGTTGCTGGCACTAGAGACAGTAGTTCACCATTTTTTCTATATCATTGTCTATACCTGGCCACCAGGTATAACTTTGTGCGAGCATCTTCATTTTCAAAATACCAGGATGCGCACCATAAAGTCCTTCTAATAAAGGTTCTCTTCCTTACACAGGGACAATGACCAATGACTCTTGTTCCCCATAACAAGATGCCATCCTGACAACTCAGTTCAGATCAAAAAATGGTTTTAATTCTTCAGGAACTTTGCATTTGACCATCCTTGTAATGCTTTCTCACGGACTCTTGCTAAAATTGGATCCCGATTTGTTCAATTCCTTATCTGTCTCATACAGACTGGTGAGGAATCCCGGAAATTCAACGCAAGTACTACCCCTTGAGGTACTGGTATGTGTATAATACTATCTGGCAAAGGGAGATGACTGAAGGCGTCTGCATGTGCTATATGCACACCCAGATGGTGTAAAAGTGTACTCGTATGCCGACAAAATTAAAACCTATCTTTGAATTCTAGCCGAAGCTATCGGTGGGATTGCCTTATCTTCACTAAACAAACCTAACAGTGGTTTGTGATCTGACACTATGGTGAAGTGTCGACCGTGCAAATATTGATGGAACTTCTTTACTCCAAATACAATAAATAAGCCCTCTTTTTCAATTTGAGAATAAACTTTCTCAGCTGCAGAAAGAGTTCTGGATACATATCCTATCGGTCTTTCAGATCCGTTCTCCATCTTGTGTGATAATACTGCTTTCACTCCGAAGGGAGATGCATCACAAGTGAGTATCAATTCCTTAGATGGGACATAGTGCACTAGCAGATACGATGAGCGTAAAAACTCCTTGACTCTTGTGAAAGCTTCCTTTTGCTGTGCCTTCCAGGACCATCTGTGGTTCTTCTTCAATAATAAGTGTAAAGGGGCTAACAGTGTAGATACATTAGGCAAAAATCGACCATAATAGTTTACGATGCCTGAAAATGACTTGAGCTCAGTGACGTTGGTAGGAGAGGGTGCTTCCTTGACTGCCCTGACTTTCTCCTCTAATGGATGCAACCCTTGGGCACCCACTCGATGACGCAGATATACTCCTTCCATTGCTTGGAAGGTGCACTTTTCTTTTTTTGAAATGAATGCCAGCCTCTAAAAATCCCTTCAGAACCTCTTCCAGGTTTGCCTCATGTTCTGCTTCTGTGGATCCTGTGATTAGGACGTCGTCCAGGTACACTATAACTCGGAAGTCCTTGTAGTTGGCTTTCCATTGTTCTTTGGAAAATTGCACAGGCAGATGACACACCAAAGGGTAGGCGTGTATATTGGTACAGACCCTTGTGCGTGTTTATGGTGACATAATGTCTTGATGTGTTGTCCAGCTCAAGCTGTTAATATGCATGACTCATGCCCAGCTTAGTGTAGGCTCTTCCTCCTGCAAGTTTAGCATACAGATCTTCATCCTCGGGGTTGGGTATTTGTCTAATTTTGCTGTCTTGCTCACAGTTAATTTATAATCTCTGCAGATGCGAAATGTTTGGTCTGGTTTCATCACAGGGACTATGGGTGCTGCCCATTCTGAAAATTGGACTAGCTGTATTATTCCTAACTTCTCCAAATTACATTATTCTGCATCTACCTTTTCCTTTAGAGCGTAAGGTGCAGGTCTTGCCTTCAGAGTCCATGTATATTTTAACTTGTAGACCTTTGATTTTCTCCAGCTCATCTTGGAATACTCTGTTATACTTTTTCAACAACTCTGGAGTTCTTCTTGTCCTGACCTGAAAAAATTCTGACCAGTTTAGTTTGATTTCTTTCAACCAATCATGGCCCAGAAGGCTAGGTCCTTCTCCTGTTACAACAATTGTTGGCAGCTGAGCTGCCTGTTGCCTGTATGATACAGGAACAGAGCTGATGTCTTTCACCTGTATTGCTTCTCTTGTGTATGCTTTTAACTGAGCAGTGGTTTTCTGCAAACTCAATGGTTGGGTACCTTCTCTGAGGAATTTAAAGATGTGTTTTCCCACCACTGTGGTCGATGCTCCTGTGTCAACCTCCAGGACCAGAAGCTTTCCATTTACTTGATGGGTAACAGTGATTGGTTCATTTTTCCTGGCCTTCAGATTGTGTAAGGAATAAACATCAGCTTCAGTAGCTTCTGGCTCATCTATATTGTTTGCTTCATTTAACTTCACCTGCTGTCTGAATGGCTGTCCTGATCTAGTCCTGCACAATTTTACAACATGCCCTTTTTTGTGGCAGTAGTGGCATTCTGCCTCTTTAAATCTGCAGGGGGGATCTGATTGAAATTTACAGAATACGGAAAGGCCTGGATAGAGTGGATGTGGGGAAGATGTTTCCATTATTAGGAGAGACTAGGACCCGAGGGCACAGCCTCAGAGTAAAGGGAAGACCTTTTAGAACAGAGATGAGGAGAAACTTCTTTAGACAGAGAGTGGTGAATCTATGGAATTCATTGCCACAGAAGGCTGTGGAGGCCAGGTCATTGAGTGTATTTAAGACCGAGATAGATAGGTTCTTGATTGGTAAGAGGATCAAAGGTTACGGGGAGTAGGCGGGAGAATGGGGTTGAGAAACTTATCAGCCATGATTGAATGGCGGAGCAGACTCGATGGGCCGAATGGCCTAATTTCTGCCCCTATGTCTTATGGTCTTATGGACTTCAGCTGCATGATTTCCCCCACAACGGGAACACTTTAACTTCTGGGTTACTGGTAGGCTGCTTCCAGTATTTATTTCCATTTCTCTGGCGGTAGGGACAGTGTTCCACTTTGTGGTAGCCTCCCTGGTCTTCGCGCCACACCCGGCGGAAGGTTCCTGCCCTAACTGCAGAACGGCACCTTCTTGCACACTCTGCAAAGCCTGCGAGTCCCTCTCCGCACTCTCCATTGTTAGTGCTATCTCCATAGTGCACCTCAGGTGTATCTCAACTTCTGTAAGCAAACGGCACTGAATGATATCGTCGTTTACGCCGCAAACCAAACGATCTCACAACATGTCGTTTAAAGTATCATCGAAGTCACAGTGCTCCGTTAACTGTTTTAACTTCGCAATGTACGTTACGATCAACTCACCGCGGGCCCTTACTCGAGAGTTAAACTTGAATCTTTGCTTGATCACCAAGGGTTTAGGCTGAAAATGTCCCTTCACGAAGTCTACTCGCTCAGTGAATGATCTGGAATTTGGCGCGTTCGGAGCCATCAAGCTACAGATTAGGTTATAGGTTTTGCTCCCACAGACACTTAGAAGAAATGCCAGATGAGTCGTACAGGTCAATTCTGCCAAAGTGAGGTATTGCTGGTGACTATAATTCTTTTCTTACCTTAAGAAATCGAATTACTCACAGTCGTGAGGCAAGGTGCTGCGTCGGTGCTATTTATCCTCATCGCCAATTCTAATAAACTTGGAATGCAAGGCTGAGTTTTCGTAAGAAACAGTAAACTTTATTTACAGATTCCTGGGGCAGAATTTTACATCCCGTGGGCGGGCGCGCATTAACAAACCATCGACAAACATGTTTCTTAATGTTAAATATCTGTCCGGTCCCCTTAAACTGCAGCTGGTTTTATCTTCTGTTTCTACCTCTAGATATCATCATCCAGATATTTTGTTGGCCAAATTTCTCCAACACTTCCCTGCACCACAGGTATTTTTCAATCCCTTCAACCACCCTCTGAGTTTGTCCCTCCCCCAAGGCCAGTTTCAGATGGGAGACTGGCAGGTGGGGACCCTGCCGCCTCCCCATCTCTGCCCCGATTAAATCCGGGACTTGCCATGCAGGAAGCCTGAAAAGCAAACCCTATGGCAGTTACTTACAGCTTTCCAGGGGGCTGGGAGTCCCTCGTTGTCAGGCACACAGTGCCTGTTTGAGAGACCCAGCATTGAGAAGGGTGGACTGCTGAGAACCACCCCCAGCTTGCTGCCCCCTTTTTCCCGTCCTGCACGACCCCCCCTCTCCCACTATCACTAACCTGTGGCCTGGGCCCCTTGGTGACCCTGGGCCTCAGGTGGTGCATAACCAGCAGCAGCCACCGCTATCCCAGCGACACTGCCTGCAATGACAGCTGCCAGCAGCTTTCGAGGGCCAGGATTTCTGCTCCTGGGGATCCTTGATCCTGGGGTAGGCCTGCTGCTGCCCTGTTAAGTGCCTGAGAGGCGCTTAATACAGCTGTCCTTTCCCAAAGGCTCACTGGCTCTCCAGCCAATGGGAAAGATCCCTGTTGCCTCTATTAAATACCACACCTTGGCTCATTTGAGACAATGGAAGCCATATTCAACAGCTCACATGCCTCTGGACCTCTAAATAATTTAACCCAGGAGCTGGGACAGCAATTCACTGATGTCCATTCACTGTCGCTGGGCCACAATCCTGGAACTCCCTTCCTAACAGCACTGTGGGTGTTCCTACAATACACTGACTGCAGTGGTTCAAGGAGACAGCTCACCACCATCTAAGGGCAATTCGGGATGGGCAATAAATGCTGGCTTAGCCAGCAACACCAACATCCCATGAACAAATTTTTAAAAAGCAACGTAGCTCAAGGTGGCTGAAAGTATTGCTCTCGCTCTGCTCTAGCAGACAATAGCGACATCACAGTTTCAAACCCAAAGTGTTTCATTGTTTTAAATATATACTAAATTGTGTTTTAGATGTTTATATCTATGTTTAGAGGTTCATTATATTATATGAATGAATACTCCAGAGTATTTGAATTGGATTATCATTGTAAAATCGGTATTTGCTTCAATGTCATTGTGTGTGAGCCTAAAAAACTTTCACATGGCCAGGCCAGGGAGGCTGACATTTTTCTGCAGTCAAGTCACTGATTAATCAGCAGGCTCATTACTAAAGTTGGAACTGTCAACAACTCCACGTCATTCTGCATTGTTACAGAGCCTTGTAAGAGGCATCAAAATGTGTGGTCAAATTTGAACATGTAGGTTATAATAAGACATGCTAGAACTAACTTTGATGATAGCGACACTCTAATTATAAGCATGAGTAAGTGTTAAAATTTGCTTTTAAATAAGATGTTTGTGACTATTGGGTTTAGGATCACATGAGAGGAGGTCACTCCTAGGCCCTCTCCTTCCATTAAAGAATCTTGGAACTTTCCTGCTGCTATCCATTTTCTAAATTTATTCTTCCATAGGGTGTGGGTGTCATTGGCAAGGCCAGCATTTGTTGCCCATCCCTAATTACCCTTGAACTGAGTGGCTTGCTAGGCCATTTCAGAGGGCAGTTAAGTCAACCACATTGCTCTAGATCTGGAGTCACATATAGGCCAAACCAGGTAAGGATGGCAGATTTCCTTCCCTACCAGATGGGCTTTTACAACAAAAATTGATGACAGTTACCATGGTCACCATTATTAAGACCAGCTTTATATTAGAGATTTATTAATCGAATTTAAATTCCGCCAGCTGCCATGGTGAGATTTGCACCCCTGTCCCCAGACCATTCACCTGGGCCTCTGGATTACTAGTCTAGTAACATTACCACTATGCCACCATTTCCCCCCTACTAGCCAATCTTAGGAACAGCATAAAAATCAGCAGGGAAGTTGTGCTTCACATTTGATGAGGAGGCAGGGGCTGGCATCATTCCCAACAGCGGGAGTGTGAGGGAAATGGGACTGAGGGCTTGGGGCGCGAATATGGTAGTAGACCACCGGATTTTTCTTCTCTTTTCCTCCACCTCCTGCTTGACCTCAGAAGAAAAAGCAATGTGATATCATTATTCCTATTGAAGTATTTCTCTATAGGAGTCCGCTGGCAATAAACCCGAACCGTTCTGAACTTGTGGATTGTTGGGCTGTTTATTTAAAATACCGCCAAAAGTCTTAAAAACATTCACAGTCCACCACTTATTTAACCTGACGGGCGATTTATTCTGTCGTTTTGCTAGTGGTCACTGAAAGGTGCATGGCATCAGTCCAAGTGGGGCCCAGCATGTTCTGTGGCACGTATTGAGGAAATCCCCAAGGTCTGAATGCAAGTGGCATGAAAATTGGAAAAGGAAATTCAGTAGTGGATTCAGACCAACTTCAGAGAATTTAATTAAAAGTAATTGCCACTGGTTATTTTCCATTTACATGCCATTTTCTGTGCCTTGGCACCATGCTATTACTTATCTTACAATTACACATTTTAAAATCTAATTTTATCAGAACATCTATGCTCCCTCCAGTTTGGCAGAAATTCAATTTCTTAAAGAGAAAGGGGGAGTTAATTTGTATTTTCTCTTTCCTCTTTCTCTTTTTTTTCTCCGAAATCTTTCCGTGCTATGTATCATTTCCCAATTTCCGCTTTCGCATAATACCTCCTGCCCACTGCCCCCCAACAAACACACTGCCAAACATTATTATTGCAGTTATTGCAGTGGACAGCTCCTAACTTTCAGTTTGAGTTAACAAAAACAAAAAAATGCTGGAAGGACTCAGCAGGTCCGAGGTTTGCCTTTATTTCAGTTTGAGTTATTCTTTTTGCTCTCCTCCCTCAGCCTGACATTTAACACAAAAGATTTGCCTCTTTTCACATATACTGTACAGCAGCACCATTCAATGACTAAAAGAGCCAAGTCAGCAAGCTGCTCTGAAGCTTCTGATAGCAGTGCTTGTTACCTGGCTGCAAGGGGTTGTACTGCAGAGGCACAGACAGTGGCCGGGATTTTCTGCGAGACCCATCGAGGGCGGAAATGGATAATTTGGAGAGCCAGCCAAAAGTCCCTTGACTTTCAGCGGCACTGGAAAATCCCAGCCAGAATTATCTAGAAAGAAAGATCCGCATTTGCATTGCACCTTTCACAATCTCAGGACATCCCAAAGCACTTTCCAGCAATTAAAATATTTTTTTGATGTGTGAACACTGCTGTAATGTAGGAAATGCAGCAGCTAATTTTGAACACAGCAAGCTCTCACAAATAGTAATGTGCTAATGACCAGATAATTTATTTTAGTGATGCTGATTAAGGGATAAATATTGGTCAGGGAACCTGGAAGTACTCTGTTGCTTATTATTATTCCCCTTCTCCTCGCTCCTACGTAGCACAAGGGCTGGGAGGGGTGGTGCTATTTTAAAAATGAGAGGGGCTGGTGCAACTGGGCAAAGAGGTGTGAGACTTAACTGCCCAGTCCTCACCTATATAACTCGAGAAAGCCTCTCACCGGAACCTGGCATAAGAGCTATGTGGTTGGTGGGCAAGAGCTGAATTTCAGACAGTAAGAACGTACCCACTGGTTGTCTGATTAAGCAGTCTCCCACTGCATTTGGATGTTTGGCTGTTTGGAGGTGGGGGAGGCAATTGACCATAATGACTAAACTATTAAGCCATTATTGGCAGGCAGAATTGATTAAAATGTAAATAATTAAAATGTAAACAACCATTTTGTTTTGCATTGGGATGTACTAAGCGTGTAACGCATGAACCAAAATAAACTCCTGTGCTTCTTTAGCTGTTTTAACTACACTGTCACAAATGTGCAATAAATATGCAAGAAATGAATGTAATAAATTGAAATTTTTTTTTAAATCCTTTGGAATTTCTAAGCAATATTTAATATTTTAGACTGCCATCCATGTTTATGTTGTGGGCACCTCACCTCCCAATGAGGGTATATGGGAAATTGCAGGAACACTGCCTGCAATTTTCTAATCTTCACTGGCAATGGGCCAGGTACCTTGTTACTGGTATAAATTTGAAAATTGTAGTTTCACAAGTGACTATATAAATGATTTAAAGGAACTTTAAATGTTTAATGCAACCTATGGTTGTGCTCATTTATGTTTTACATTTTATACTTGATTTAATGCAAGTCACATTTCATAAACACGCTAAGGAAGTGAAGGCCCAGAGATTGGAAAGAGCAGCATGTGTATCACAGTATTTTAGAAACTAAAACCTAATTGAAGGTCTTGGGTCAAGATATACCTGTACAGTCTGATAAGAATGAACTAAGATTCCTATGCTGTTGGTATACAGGTCACTGAAATGCTGAGTACTCAATGGAACAAAATAAATCAGATTACTTGGTTGCACTGGGAAACCATTTAAATTACATTAAACGCATTCAGTCTATGTTTTAATGGGACAGGCATGTTCATTGAAATTGTATTCAAAAGGCTTTAAGATAAACCATCCAAGACTTCCTTGACCCTGGATGTGTGGCATACAACTGTACAAAAACAATGTCAATTTTTCTCTGAGTGCAAACTGAAAGAATGAAAACTAGAAATTCTCATTGTAGGGTGCCACACCAACAATTTTGCCAGGGGACACGACCACACAACCTGAATCCAATGGATGTTTGCTCCATGTAAGAATGCCTTCAAATTACATTCGAGGAGGGACAAATGCTTCTCAGATCTGTCCCCACCTTAAAACCACCGTCTAGATGTTTCCCAAGGTTAATTAAGTTTTGCTTTTCCCTTTAATCTTTAATCTCCGACCTGATGAGGGCCTTAAGTGCCCTCCCTCTCTTATACTTTTATAGGCTCAGTGTGATTTCCCTGGATACCTATATAACCTCCACTGCACTTCCAACCCCTTGACAAGATTGTAGGATTACTTGTTACTGTTATTTTACTTAGCTACCATTAGCTTACAACAATTCAGTAAAATAATTTTTCTTTATTTTAACACAGAAGAAAATATATTTACTGTTTTGTACTGCCACCATGTTTGGTGTACTCTTGGCATGGTTCCAGGCTTCTGTTATGCGTGACCTATCATCCATAACCAGACTGTCGTCTTATTCTGGAACTTGCTTTAAACTGGTTTACTAACACAATATATAAGACAGGTTACAGAGTAGGTATGTTTCTCCTGAGTACAGTGTGTTCCATCTTCTCAAGAGACAAAGAGAGAGAAAGAGAGTCTAGCACATGACTGCTGATGTCACTGATACATCGCCATCTACATCATTCATTAGCATATCTATACTTATAACCCATTACACTACACCTGTCCCCAAATATTCTATCAGCTTCTTAACAACATTGTGAAACTATACTTCAACTATTCAGATTACACTTCTGTAACTCCTTTTCACTGCTTCAGGTTCTACCCAAATCCTACTCCTAATCTTCACCCTCCCACAGCGCCCCCCTCCCCCCACCCCCCCTCCACCCCGCACTGAATCACTGTTATAAGGGATTCAGTCTTATAGTGTTCTCGGCCCTTAGGGAAGACGACTTGGGGACATGAGGGCTTCCTTCTTTTCCCTGGAGGACATCATCATCAGCAAAATGGGACAGCAACTTTGCAGGACTGCTGGTAATCAGAGGGTAGACTTCAGGACTGCTGAGCTGTAAGGACAATAACCCTTTGTCAACAAAAGACTGATGCAAGAAAGAGACTGGAAGATGTTAACCCTTGGACTCTCTTGAACTAGAAGAGAAAAATGCTACCCTAGGAGGAATATTCTGTTCCCTCAAAGCACACTGGGGAAAGACCTGAGAAGGTGAATGATCCTCAACGCCAATGAAGGCTCTCACAGCCATATCATTCACTGCTGCATGGAAGGCAAAAAAGGTATCGAAGATCTGAAATTCTATTGAATCTGGATGATAAGAAGAAAAATAACAAAATTCCGGTAGACATTTCAGGGAATGAAGAAGAGATGATTTCCCGGTGGTATTTTGGAAAGAAAGTTCTCTTTCTGTAGGCAGTGGTAACATTGCCATACTTTTCTCTGTGTGAGGCTGCTCCACTGTGGGCAATGAAAAGAATTTCTGAGGAGATAAAGATAAGACAACACCATTTTCTTTAATGGGATGAATCTCTAAGACAATATGAAGATGAATTCCTGTAGACAAGTTTCCTGTACAGGATTTTAAAGCTTTAGGAGCTCTGAAGATTCTGGCTCGGTTTCCGTGCTGAAGGACAGCTCTAGAGGAAAGAAGGTTTTCAGCTGGGGCTGAAGTATGGGCATTAATTGACTTTCGCCCCTGGAAAAAGGTGCTACCAACTCTTCGGCAGGGTGATCTCGTATGGATTTTGGCCTGGAATCAAGCAAGTCATTTTCCCTGGAAGACTCTACATGGTTAACCAGTGGTATACAAGATGTTGCATTGGTAGGTTCAGTGGAATAAGGATCTGAATGCTGCTCATCCTCTAGAAACACAGCTGACTCTTCAAAAAATACAACATAGACTTAATTTAGCACTTTTGGAATGAGGGACCAACCTCTAGGACCTCAACCTCCAACAGATCATTCAGTACTACAACAGCCGCTTCCTCATTACTTTCTTCAGGTCCAAAATGTCTTCATGTGGATGGCCACAGTCTGCTGCAGTGCCTTCTGTATCTGCCACCTCTGGTCTAGCTTCATAAAGAACTAAGAGATCCACAACCTCAGTATCTGCCTGGGGTCTAGCGGATGGCTCCATGAAAGGCATCGAGTTGTTCAAAGACTGGTCACCCTCTGGTTTTTCCAGAATTCCCAGTAGTACACCAACATCTCCACTCAATGAGGCTGTATATTGATTATGAACAACATACAGAAAATCAACAGTCTGATGCCCCTTGTAATGAAGAGAAATTATCCTGCCTTTAATTGAAAGGTTTGCACCACTTGGACCTTGCAATTTAATATCTAATGGTTGAAGGGGTATTGGCTGACGCCAGTCCAGATCATCTGCTAGTACCTTTTTAATGGCCTTAATAGGCTTTTTAATTGTCGGTGGGCGCGCCGCTGACTAGTATCAATTTTAGTGTCGAAGTCTTTAACTTACACTGTAACTGACCTGTAGTCTTGTTTAAGACCATTTACTTCATCTAGATTTTGTCCTAGTCTTGATTTCCAGTTTCTTGGATTGAGTGTGTCTCATAAATATTCTCTTGTGTTTTTCCTTAAAGTTGTTGGACTTGCAGAAACGCTTGACATGTCCAGTTATCCCACACTGGAAGCATTCTGCGTCTCTTGCTGGGCATTATTGGCGTCTGTGTTGTTTATTTGCACCACAGCATAAGCATCTCAAAATGGCTGCTGTGGGGCTTTCCGCCCTTTTGCCTGTCTTTGGTGTGGGTGGGGCTGCTGCCCAGTTAGCAGAGTCATCTAGAAATTTGGAGTTCTACCTGCCTCCCACATCAAACTGTTTGATTGATTATGGTGGACTAAAATGTGTTAAAAACTTTGAGAATGGTGTCGAAGTCTGCAGAGGACTCTTCCACCCGCTGCCTCAGGAGAACATCATTGGCTACTGGGCCAACGGCATAAAGGAACAAACCAACCTGGAGCATCTGCTCTTTAGAGTGTGATCCCGATGCTGCTCGGTTCCTGAGGAAGTTTTTTTCCAGAAGTCCCAACTCTGGCCTCAGTGTGGGCTCTCGAAGTCTTCAAGCTGCTCCAGAAAGGGCAGTGACTGCTCGACCACTGCTGGAATCACTACCGGTTTCCTATTTGCCTCTTCCTTCAGTAAGTTTATAAATTCGAGCTGCTACATTAAGGGGAGGAATTTTTCCTCATCGGGTGGGCTTGGCAGGGGGCTGGCGATCAGGGCCGCACCGCAATTTCACGCTAGTGGGCCCATTAAGGCCCACCCAGCGTGAAACGCGAGCGGCAGCACTCAGTACTGCCTGTGTTGTGAGGGGGGAGGAGGGTGAGCATGAGCTTTGCACATGTGTGCAGGTGCACACTTGAAAATCTTCCTGAGGCACAGAGCTGCCTCAGGGAGATGAATATTTTTCAAAGTAAAAAATAAAACTTTCTAAAATGTTGTGAAACATGGCTCCTCATATGACTCTGTCACATGAGCAGGGACGTTGTTAATTAAATTTTTAAATTTTTATTTGCTGTTGGAAGCCTCATCCCGCCCGCTGCTTGGCCTTTTCACCTGCCTTCCAACCGTAAGGTTGGACGGGCAGCGAAAAGTTTATTTTAATTACCTTTTTAATGGCCTTTTAATTGTCAGTGAGCACGCTGCCAACTCCAGCGTGTGCTCGCTGACTGAAATATCACGCGAATGTGCGATGGCGTTGGGACACTTGCCCGACGTCATCACACGTCATTTCACACTCGATCGGATCGGGCACGTGCCCACCCAACGAGCTAAAAATTCAGCCCTAAGTTTTCTTTCACTCTCTTGCCATTATTCATCGATGGTTCCAATCTCTGGCTAGATTAGTGTCACCGCCGCTGCTACCATGCTTTGTGCTGCCACCATGTTCGGTATACTTTTGGCATGGTTCCTGCTTCTGGTATGCGTGACCTATCTTCTGTAGACAAACTGTAGTCTTACTCTGGTACTTTGTTTAAACTGTTTTACTTACCTACTCTGTAACCTGTTTTATATATAGTGTATGTCTCTCCTGAGTACAGTGTGTTCCATCCTCTCGAGAGAGAGAGAGAGAGAGAGAGTGTAGCACATGACTGCTGATGTCACTGATACATCACCATCTACATCACTTATTAGCATATCTATTCTATTAACCCATTGCACTACATTTACTTGTCCAGTAGTGTGAGCAGGAGGTGCCTGCAGCTTGAGAAGCTATTACAAAGCCCATGCTGTACCAGTGTGATAAACAAAAAGCAGAGTTTTGAACATCATCAACCTTTCCGGTGAGTTTAGCGAGGCACTCTCTGTCATTGCAAACACAAGAGCCATTGGGAGATGTGGTTCAGTGTTGGAACCTTATACCATTCAACACGGAGGCCGGCATTTTCTGGCCCTTTGGTATCGGGCGTCATGGCAGGCAGGGGTGGTGGGGGGGCGGTACTATATGATGAGAAAGCCAAACATCGGAGTCACGCCGGCGTGAAAGGACAGCAGGATCATCCGATGGTGTCCGCCATGGTGGAACACCAATCCCGCTGGAGACCAACGTGAACCCACTTTGCATCCCGCAAATGGAATGCAAAGTAAGGCCCGACCGGAATCGCCCCCCAATGCCAGATATTCCATTATGGCGGTGAGAAAACATACTGGTCCAGAACTCGTGTGGACAAGTGTGATGTGCAGAAGTCGGGACTTACCATTGGGGCCTTGCTCAGGTCGCGAACATCCAAGGAGCAGAAGATGCTGGCGCTCTACAGCTACTGAATCCTGGAGGAACATGCGCATCACATGCTGGGCGGACTCTCATGGACATGGCTCTGCCATGAAGCAGGTCTTGGAAGGGGGAGGTCTCCATTGATGCCTCAGGCCTGCTTCAGAACATCACGGTCTTGATCGGCTGATCAGTGAGGGGGGGAGAGAGGAAGGTCCAGCTGTGAGTGGGAGAGGAAGGTGTGCTGAGCGGGTGGTGAGTGAGGTTGGGAGGTGGGGGACAAAGACGTCGGGAGTGGTGATTGGGAGGGGGTAGGGGAGAGTACAGAGGGAGGAGGGTGTAATGGAGGGGAATATGGCAAGTGGGGAGGGAGGTGTAAGGGGGAGGAAGGTGTAAAGGGGAGGAAAGTGTAAGGAAAGAGTTCGGAGGAAGGAAGGAGTTCAGAGGGGGGAGGGAGTTCGGAGGCGGGGGAAGGAGTCCAGGGTGGGGCGAGGAAAGAGTTCGGAGAGAGGAAGGAGTTCGGACGGGGGAAGGAGTCCAGGGTGAGGGAGGAGTCCAAGGGAGAAAGGAGTCCAGGAGGAGGAAAGAGTTTGGGGGTGGGAGGAATGAGTAAGGGTGAAGGAGGAAGTAAGTGTGGAGGACAGAGTAAGGGTGGAGAGGGAGTAAAGAGTGGGGGGGATGTGCAGGTGAATGTGCAAGGGAGGGGTCTGTGGAGTCAATGAATGCCTCCTGGGGACAGAACTGAGGATGGGTGTGGTAGGAGGGAATGGTGAGTATAAGAGAGGGCAAAGTGAACTGGAAGGGTGGGAGGGTGAGGGTGCAACAGTAGCAGTAGAAGGGATGGCAAGGGTGGTTGGTGGGGTCTTGGAGGCAGACACAGACCCTGGGAGCAGGAAGGAGGAAGTCAGGGAGGTCAATGTGGATGGGGGTGGGATTCTCAGGAAGGAAGGGAATGTGTGCATTCAGCTGAACATCTCGGAAAGAAAGGGGTTTGGGTGGGTAGGTGATGGTGGGGAGGTGGAAGGTGATGCCGGGAGGTTCGAGAGTGATGGGGGAAAGGACATGGGTGATTAGGGGAGGGGAAAGGACAGGGGAGCTTATGAGAAATTTGACTACAACCATGTTTTTCAAATCGAAAGTGAGTGGAGCCGCATGTTGGATGGGCAGAGGTGCTGAATGGGAGTGTGATCAGTGGGTGGGTGGAGATGTAGCTCAGCTCGGATGGACAACTGAAAGAGAACCCCAGCAGGCAGCATTGAAAACACTCAGGACATTGAGATGAGTGTGATGGAGGAAGGCTCCACATGTGTAAGAGCTCGCACGAGGCTCCGAAAAGCCCAGCCATACACACACTTCTCCCTCCAGAATAACTCATCATCTGGCTGTGCGCAGCTGAATTGCTAGTGGGAGGCGGGGGGGTGGGGAGGGGGGCAGGACCTGGGGGGTGGGTGCGGAATGCAGGGGGAGAACATGTGAAGCCTGTAAATGAAGCTAAAAGGCGCCATTACACATTATTCAATGAAAGTGAATATATTTTCAGATTATAAAGTGGCAAAATGTGTTCATCTGTGCAACCATTTGTGATCAGAATTTCTTAACTTTTCTAGGCCTGCCACTTCTTCCAGGTGTGTCTGCAGCAGGAATGGAGTCAGCCTGTGCAGTGGTTGGCCCTGTTGCCTCTGATGACTTCGGAGTGGGTCCTCTGCAGAGCCGAGACCCCGAGGCCCCCGGCTTTCTTTGGCTGCCCTCCTGTGGGCCAGCTGCGCCCCCTGCAGTGGCAGAGGATGAGGTTGAGGGGGGGTCACAGGCAAAGTGGAGTCAGAAGGAGAAGACAGCCTCTGAGATTCCTGAGTGGATGATCCAGGGGTGTCCAGCTGCTGCTCATCCTCCCTTTGGGTGCTTGAGGGCCCTGGCCCGACTCCTTGAGGGGAAGGAGCACCTGGCGGGACATCAAGGTGCCCCGTTTCCCTCTCGCGTTGCCGCTGCAGGTGACATGGCTCCCGTGATGGAGCGCAGGTCTGTGCGCATCTCTGCGTTCTGCTGGACCAAGGTCTCCATTGTGTCCACCATCCTTCCTATTGAGACCTTCATACATGTAAATGTGAGACCACTTCAGCAGAGAGTAGGCGGATGCACTCCTCCGACTCACATGCCACTCTTTTGAGGGCTTCCAACAGCTCTGTGTGATGCTCCCTCGCCTTCTGCCAACTCTCCAGGATGAGTTGGAAGGCCAAATCCAGAGGCTCATCATCTGACACGGAACTCATCGATGCCTGTTCCCCAGGAGTCCTCTGAGTGTCGGGGCACTCAGCTGAACCTGACTCCTCCTGCTGTGAACACGTGTCTGTGCAGTGACCACCAGATTAGGAACCCGAGCCTGCTCTAGGTCTGGAGCCCACCGAGCTGTGTTTCTCTGCCCTGGTACAGGGTGTGGATAAGTGCTGGGTCAGGTCTTCCAAGCTGCTTATTTCCAGCTCTTCAACAGAAGAAGTGCCCTCTTGGCTGGAGGAGAGGATGTGGATGGAGCTGAGGGATTGGCTAGTGGAGGGTTTCGGTCGCTTGATAGAGCTCCCTGTGAACCAAAGTAGAGATAATTAGTGCATGGCAGCAGATTTAAAAGCAGGAGAGAGAGCATTCACAGTTACGTTGAGAGAGACATGATGTGACGCAGGATCCTCATATGGGTGTACTCCGCCGACCTCACCGTCACCAGAGGCATGGTCCATGTCCTCTCCAGTCAGCACAATGGCACGCTCCTCAAAGTGAGTGAGGTGCCTGATGTGGGCCACTCTACCCCCGGTCGGGGGCCTCTCCCTGCTGTTGTAAACCAGCTTCTCCTGCATGAAAACAGATGGAGAGGGTGTGAGCAGAATGCATGGCACTGTGTGGAATGTTTATGTGGCGAGTGGAGCCATGGACGGGATGAGGACACAAGCTCCAGAGGATATGATCCTGATGGAGATGTGAGGGGGTGTGTGAGAGTTAGTGGTGTTGTCCCTTGAGGTGTAAGATCCCTGTGGATATGTGATGGGTTTGGGAGTGTGTGAGTTGAGAGTGATGAGGTGGTTGACTTACCCTGGCGGAAAGGATGAGATCATTCATCCTCTTCCTGCACTGGATGGCTGACCTCCTCTGTGCTCCAGTGGTGCCGACTGCCGCTGCCAACCCCTCCCAGGCTGGAGTGGTGACTCTGGTGAACCTCCTGCAGCCAGAGCATGGATAGAGGACCCCATGGTGGGCTTCCACTGCGTCCAGCAAGAGCCCCAGAGAGGCGTCACTAAGTTTGGGGGCTGCCGTCTTCTTTGCTTTCAGGGCCACCTGTCGCCTGGAGCAGTCCTGGTCTGGAGACATGAAGTAGGCTGCACTCTGGTGTGCTTTAAATATGGAGCCCAGAGTGAGGAAGTGCTGTGGTCACGGCATGGTGGGCAAATCCGAGCCCACCCACCAATGATCTGGCTTGTTTCCCACGAATGCATTATTAATGAGGCGGGACATGCTGGGAATGGGACGATATGGCGCGAAAAGCCGCCATTGCAGCCTGCGGGTACAATGGCCTTTTCCTGCCCGCTACCGCACTTTGTGCAAATCTGGGAGGATTCCACCCAGAGGGACACCTTCCTCCCTGATGTCAGCAAACCTTTAAAGTCACAAACCACCCATGCTACCTTCCTGCCAGCTTCCCCAGCTTCAAGCACCCTCCCCTCCCCAGCCCCTTCAGCAGTGTTTGTTGGAATTATGAAAAAGCGTCCTTGGATTCTCACGACCCCAGGGCCTTCCTCCTATCCCCCCTCAACCTATGGCCTGGCTCCACTGGTTGGCAGCCAAATCGAGGACCTTCTCCTCGATGGTTGTCAGGATAGTGACGTTGGGAGCACCGTCTCCAGTCCTTTTCCTTTCTCGTGCATTGTGCATCCTCTTCTCCTGCAAATAAAGAGGGAGATTGTAATGATGAGGCTGTGCTACAATTAGGCCTTCAAATGTATGGCCAGTCTGTACTTTGTTGGCAGCACACTTTGTTCTATGCCAGCTGACAGGTGTGACACCCACACCCCTTCTTATCCCTCATTAACACGCAGAGTGGCATGTGTGCAATATGCTGCCATCTTAAACACTTGGGCAACACACAAGACAATCCCATAATGAACCCATATCATATCCTTCCATATATGTCCCTCTTCAGAATGGTGACATACTCACCCTTGCAGATTGCAGAAGGTCATTGGGACTTTTGCACACTGCAGCCAGGTTTTGCTGGATGACCCCAAGGCTGCTGCTAATTGAATGGCAGGGTAGGCTCGAGGGGCCAAATGGCCTACTCCTGCTCCTAAGTCATGTGTTTGTTTGCTGACCTCTGCTGCAACCTCTGTCCAGGCTGTTCTTGTCTGGCTGGGGGAGCCTCCTCTTTCCATCAGCTGGCACAAGGATCTCCCACTTATCACTTACAGCCCGTAAGAGGACTCACAGGGAGCCATCATAAAACCTTGGGGCCGCCCTTGGTCTGGGGCCCTCCAGAGTCCCTGGCTCCATTCCCTTCACCATCTGTGGAAAGAAAAAGAGAGGTAAAAACCAGAGTTTCAAAATCTCCCTAAATACTTGCTATTCCTTAGGGGAATAGGTCAGCTACATTCCAATGGTCCAGAGTGCTTCCAAACTAGATGATTAGCCATAAACATTTCTAAAAAAAGCTCCTACCCACTGCAACAGTTTACAGGAATTCAAAGTCTTCACAAATTATTTGTGCGCCCAAACACTGCTTTGTCGTACAGCTGCCGGAGTCCAGTGCCAGGGGTCCCTTTAAATGGGTGGCTGTGACCTCCTCCTGCATCACGGCCTGACCACTCTGTTCCCGGATGTCCCACCTTTAGTTGCCCATTGGGCGGGCTGCCCACTATCTCCCAATGCTGTTGGCCAGCTCCCCACTGGGCGGCTGCTAAGTCACCGCTACACGTATTATGCACCGTCATTCAAAGGCCGGGGCGGGAATCAGCAATCCACTGACTTGCATATCGGCCTCCTGACCACTTTCGAGCATTTGGAGGCCAGGTTGAGTAGGTAGTTGCCAGGTAGTTAGGAAGGCAAATGCAATGTTTGCATTTATTTCGAGAGGACTAGAATATAAAAGCAGGGATGTGCTGCTGAGGCTTTATAAGGCTCTGGTCAGACCACATTTAGAATATTGTGAGCAATTTTGGGCCCCGTATCTCAGGAAGGATGTTCTGACCCTGGAGAGGGTCCAGAGGAGGTTCACTAGAATGATCCCAGGAATGAAAGGCTTAACATATGAGGAACGTTTGAGGACTCTGGGTCTATACTCGATGGAATTTAGAAGGATGAGGGGGGATCTGATTGAAACTTACAGAATATTGAAACACCTGGATAGTGTGGACATGGGGAAGATGTTTCCATTAGTAGGAGAGACTAAGACCCGAGGGCACAGCCTCAGAGTAAAGGGAAGACCTTTTAGAACAGAGATGAGGAGAAACTTCTTTAGTCAGAGAGTGGTGAATCTATGGAATTCATTGGCACAGAAGGCTGTGGAGGCCAGGTCATTGAGTATATTTAAGACCAAGATAGATAGGTTCTTGATTGGTAAGGGGATCAAAGGTTACGGGAAGAAGGCGGGAGAATGGGGTTGAGAAACCTATCAGCCATGATTGAATGGGGGAGCAGACTCGATGGGCCGAATGGCCTAATTTCTGCTCCTATGTCTTATGGTCTTATGTAGTGCCTCCTAGAGTTCTGCAGAGAGTCAATACAGTGTGATTTTCTACTTGCCACACCACCAGACATCTGTTTACAGGTACTATGCAAGAGCAATTCTGCAAACGTTTTTCCAAACTGTTTTTGTGCCCATCAAGGCAAGTGATGTTAAAGCTGACGAACATTCTCCATTTCAGTCACCAGGAACTCCCAAGTCAAGTGAGACATGAAGCAAAAACAAAAAATGCTGGAAAAACTCAACAGGTCTGACAGCATCTTTGGAGAGAAAGACAGAGTTAACGTTTCGAGTCCGTGTTATTTTTAAAATTTATTTCCATTTTTATTCATTGTTTTGTCCCCAGCTTTTAGCCTTTTCAATCTCTTTTTCCACAACCATCCCCTCCCCCCACCTCACCCCCACGAGGGCCATCTGTCACTTTCCAGAGTGCTTACCCTGGTCCTGCCATTACCACATTCTGCTTTCCACTCTTACTGTCACCATTAGCACCTCCTTTAGCCAGCACCACCACTATTAACAACCCTTTGACCTTTTGTTTATGACATCTTTTGCAATCTCTTCTTTGCCTCCACCTGTCGCTGGCCTTCTATCCAGCTTCACCTACCCCACCCCCCTTAAACAGTATATATTTCACCACATTTCTACTTCCCTTTAGCTCTGAAGAAGAGTCATATGGACTTGAAACGTTAACTCTGTCTTTCTCTCCACAGATACTGTCAGACCTGCTGAGTTTTTCCAGCATTTTTTTTTTGTTTTAGATTTCCAGCTTCCGCAGTACTTTGCCTTTATCAAGTAAGACATGGTTAGGTAGCATGATTTGATAGAGTTCTGACTATTCTGGACCAGCAACATGCCTCCAACCAAGCCCACCACACCAATTATGCAGCTGGCCAGTTTGAGTGAATTAATTGAGTGATGCAACACCCAGAACTTTTGTGCTGTAGGTCCATTCCCACTAGGATCCAGATTAAAAACGCTAAAAATTATTTTGTAAACAATCCTTACAATCAATAGAGAAGTATGCACTGAATTTCCACCCAGAATCCAGAGGTTTAAACAATGCTGCAGTCTCCAACATGTTCAATATGTATTTCTATCTGTCACTACCTAGTTGCATTTGACAACATTCATCACCAAATCTGATGTTAAGTCTTTTTTGATTCATGGCATATAATGAATCTCAGGATGCCACCTGATTTTGGAATAAAGCCCAGTGCATATCTCAATATGCAATCCCTAGTATATTGTAACACTGGCTGACTTCATTTTTAATGTCAGGGTTGTGCTAAGGCAATTGAAATCTGATACTAAAAGTGAAGTATAATAGCTAAAATAAAAAGCAGAAAATGCTGGAAAAACTCAACAGGTCTGTGAAAAGAAAAATAAAGTTAACAGCCCATAACTCCCACAATCTGGGGCGTCATACCCGGAGGGTGGGGAGAGGGGGCAGGGGAGGGGGGTACCCCAAAAATATGCTGAGTGACCCCCCAACCGGAAGTCCCCACAGAAGGATTGCATGGCAATTGTCCGGGAAGTTCAAGCTTCCATTGGGCAATTGCCCTGCATTGATAACCATCCAAAAGTATGATTAATTGCAAACTTTGGACGGTCCCGCCTGTCTTACAGCAATAGTTACCCAGGAAAATTTAGAAGAATTAACACCACTTCTTCTAACACCTGGGAAACTATCATACTGAGCACCCCCAAAACCCCCTACAGCCCCACCCAACCACGGGACTCTCCTCTGACCCCACTGGAGACCCCCCTGACTGCACCCCCGATAGGACTCCTCCCCACACCCTACACCTCTCGACTACCCTCCCCACCACCGACTACCCCCATCAGGCCTGACTGACCTCTCCACCTCCCCAATTATCCCCACCTCCTGACTACCTCCGCACCCCCCAAACTACCCCGCAACCCCTTCTCCACCTGCCCCACTGACCAGCCCATTGAACACCTGGCCCCCTCCACTGACCATTCCCCACTGACCACCTGACCTGCCCACTGTCCACACCCCACTCACCACCCAGCCCCACTCCAATGACCACCCCCCACTGACCACACAACCTACTGACCACTTTACCCCTGCACTGACCACCCCACCCAACATACCTCCCACCCCTTGACAACCCCCCCGACTCACCCTAACCCCCAGCACCCACCGCCCCCCCCCCACCCCACCCCAATCCTGCCCACTTATTTTATACACTTACCTTATCCCTAGCTTCTCAAATTGACTGGACCTTTAAACCTACCTGCTTTATGGCAGTCAGTGCCGTAAAAAAAATGGCATGTCTTCCTCACCTTCGACTCTGCTGCCCTCAACACAATGCCTTGGGAACTCGGTGCACTGCACCTTTCTCACCTGGCCTGAGTCGGAAGGTTGGCTGAGAAAGGTGTGGCTTCATTTGAGGGTAAATAACTAGGAGCAGAATGGCAATCCGACTGTGATTGCCACTCCACAGATGTTACGGCCCAACGTTTCTAATCCAACATGACTCTTCTTCGGAGTCCCAAAGAAGAGTCATATTGGACTTGAAACGTTAACTCTGTTTCTTTCTCCACAGGTGCTGCCAGACCTGCTGTGGTTTTCCAGCACTTTGTTCTTATTTCAGATCTCCAGCATTCACAGCACTTTGCTTTTATAATGGCCCTACTTCTGCCTTGAACTGATATTGTGAAGGACCATTCTCATGAATCAAGTGTCCAGAAAATATCCTTTCATAGTTTGTAAATTTATGCTAATAAACTGATGGTTTTAATTATATCTAGTTATGTGCAAATGATATCTAATTTCAAGGACTGGTTAGCTCAGTTGGCTATACAGTTAGGGCAGGATTTTGCCCTTGGCGGGGGTGCTCGGTGGGGGCGGGCGGGGGTGTTCGGGAACCCTACCGCCGCCCATGATCGGCACCGCACCGCCATTTTACGCAGGTGGGCCAATCAAGGCCTGCCCAGTGTGGAACGCGAGCGTCATTCTGTGCGGGCGGGAGGAGGAGGGAGAGCAGGCCTAGCACGAACTTCGCGCATGCGCGCAAAAGAGCGCTTCAATCTCACTGAGGCACGGAGCTGCCTCAGGGAGATGAACCGCAGTTTAAAAAAACTAATGAACAAAATTAAAATGTGATGAAACATGTCCCCTCATGTGACTCTGTCACATGAGCAGGGACATGTTTTTAATTCAAGTGTAAGTTTTTTATTTTATATTTATTTGCTTTCGGAAACCTCATCCCGCCCGTGGATGAGGTTTCCTAAAAAGTGCAAAGACCGCTTGGCGTTTTCGCCTTCCCGCCAACCTTAAGGTTGGATGGGCAGCGTAAGTTTGAATTTAATTACCTTTTTAATGGCCTTAACAGGGCTTTTAATTGTCGGCAGGCGCGCTGCCAACTCTGGCACGTGCCTACCAAACGAAATATCGTGGGACTACGCGATGACGTCAGGCGCACACCCGCCCTCCGAGCTCAATATTTTGCCTTTAGTGTGCGGTTTAAAACAATGTCAACAGCACAGTGTTCGATTCCTGTTCCATCTGAGGTAGATTTGGGGCCCACCTCCTCGCCCTGCCCTGCAGATGTATTTTGCCGCCTCTTTATACTGATCGGTAATCACATGGATTGCACTTTTACATTCTGTGGTGTTTTGACAGATGCAATAATCTTTTGTCTACAGAAAAGTCCAACACATTTGATAAATTGTTCCAGAAAATGAAAATATAGTGTTGCCTTTCAGAATATCTATTATAATTGTTATCATTTCATCTTGAATTGACAACTGGTTTTCTGGCATTGAGGGAAGGCTGCCAACAAGCAGTTGTATTGAGAATACTGCCTTTTGTATGAAAGACTCTGGATAAAAAAGTAATTAAATAAGTGATATTTTACAGAGTTAAAAGAAGGGTTTCAATATTCTAACCAGTTTTTGAAGTTGAATTTTGGGAGAAAATAGAGACCCTCCCCTGCAGAGAAGAATGCCACTGGCCCAAAATTATTGTCAAGTTGACTATTGGAGGATTCATAGGTTATTAATATCCTGACGTGCAGCCAGGATGATTTTAGGTGACAGGTGAGAGCGGTTTGCTGGTCGATAAAATAGCCAAGATCTTTTGCTAACCTTGCATGCTGACTTGCATTGTGCAACACCGTGAAGAAATGTTGCTGAACATTTGATTGAATCAAAGTCATTTTTGGTGCCTAAGCCCTCCAGGCGCTCTCTGTTTTCTGCAAAGGAATGGGTTGTGACATTTAAAGAGACAACTCCTGATCGGTGTATGTGTGTGGGTGTGTGGGAAGTGTTGCTTCATGCTTTCCAAATGTAAGTAAGGATGATTCATTCACTGGAAGGTGACCCTCTTAAGATCCTGCATGTGAGGCGACACCCAAGAGGCCGTCTCTTTTGTTGATTGCGTTATACTGCTTCGTGTTGGATAACACTCCAAGCGTCAATCATATCTGCTCTTCCTCTTCCACTATTTTCTCCTTTATGTTTTCATCCTCCTCAGCTAAAACAATGGTGTTTTCTTATGATGAATCAGCCATGGGTGGGTATTATAGAGTTGATCTCCAGACAACTTTTCTTAGTGGAAACACTTAACTTTATTTACAAGACAGCAGCAGCAACTACACGTCTGCATCAGACTCCATAACTAAAGAAGAACTCTCCCCTAGAGGTTGCCCGTGCTGCTAACTCATTGGTTTACAGAGATTATGTGATCTTACAATACAGGATTATTCTTAAAGCTACAGTCCAACGTTTCCCAAAACTATAATTATTGCATTCCTCCCCCCTTTAACTTTTCTGTACATGTTGTATTTACAAGGATGTTTATCTCATGACATTACAATATTTACACAGGTCATGAAACTGCAAATTCAGTCTTTCAGGTGCTTTCCTGATCTGTGTGGAACGTCGCAGCTCCATGACTTCAGATTTTTTTGTATGAACCACAATATCAGGTACCTTATTAGACACATGCAGTTCAGTGTTTTCCACTCCGACAGAGACATCGGGCCTGTCTGTCCTTGATTGAGCAACTTCAACAGGAACTATTGGTTCAGTAATGGTTACTGGTGGAACATCATCTTGTTGGAGTACCTCTCTTTTTCTTAAATGATCCACATGCTTATGGATGATCCAGCTTTCCACTTCCACGTGTTACGAAAATGGCCCAGTCACAGAACTCACTTTACCAGGTAACCAGTTCGGTCCTCCACTGAAATTCCTTACATATGCTGCTTCTCCAACAGTAAATTGTCACTCACGACTGTGCAAATTATGAATCGCTTTTTGGTTCCCTTGACTTTTCTCCACCTTCCCCTCTAAATTGAGAAGTATCAGGCTTAGTCTTGTCTGAAGATGGCATCACATCAGTAATTCTGCATCCTCTTCCTACATGCCTTCTTCTTTTTAGCACCGAATTTAGTCTCCGCCTTCTTTTTGACTTCACTGTCAGGCAGCCTTCTCTCAGATGCAATCTCAACTTGTCTTGGTTCAGTAGTTGAGCTAACCATGACTTCATTATCTACTTGCATCTTGGAAAGTTCTACGACTTTTGCTTTCAAAGCCTCTTTAGCTTCATTTAGCTGTTCTTCAGCTCTCCTGTCTCCTCCTTATATCTGTTGGATTCCTCCTGGAAACTTGAAAATTGCTGCGTCTTCTCTGCCAACCGGTTCTTCAGTTTGTTCAGAGAGGTGTTAAATTCTTCCTGTTTCTTTTCGTAATTTTTTAGAGGCACAAACTTTGACCAGAGGGATCCTTGTACTGCGTGAAGGTCTTTCAACAGGTTTTCCTTCGCTTTGTGAAGTTTGCCCACTTCATCTTTAACTCTGTCATTCAGCAGAGTCTCTTTGGGTTTCTTCTGTTGTTCTTCTATGTCGTTGTTTAAGATTGTCTTCATTTATTCAAGTTGCTGAATGCTTACACACTCCTTTTCCATCCTGTTGTGGTCCTTGCCTCTTTCTGAAGTACCTTGCCTTGTTCCTTTTACAAGACAGGAACTTTTCCTGCTTCCTTTTGAAATCTCACTGCTCAATCAAGGTTGATTTCCCTCAACCAATTTTGACCTAGAAGGCTTGGCCTTCTACCTTCTAATACCAGCATGTGTGCTGTTTGGTGTCTATGATGAACAGTTACTCTGGTGATACCTTTTACTTGGATTTCTTCACCTGTGTACGTTTTCAACTTGGCAGATGTTTGATTCAAATTTAATTGTTGATCACCTTTATTTCAATATCTGAAATTGTGTTCCCCTATTACAGTGGTAGAAGCACCCGTGTCTACTTCCATTTTTAATGGTTTACCATTCACTTGCACTTTAGCAGATATTGGCTCTGTCTTCCCAACTTTCATGTTGAATAATGAATAAATGTCAGAATTGGTTGTTTCTGGCTATTCTACACTATAGACTTCATTGGATTTTGTTTGTTTAGAGGTTTGTTTAAATCTTGCTATGCACTGTCTCATTATGTTTTCCACTTCTGTGACAAAAATAACATTCTACTTTTTTAAATTGCCAGTTGCGAGAAGACTGATTGTTTCCACATCAATTAATGTTATTTTTCAATTTAGTTGCTAAGTTATTTCCTCTCGTTTTTCAGTTAGCGGGGGCTGTTTCCCGCTTCACAGCAGAGTCCCGGCTTTTCGCGTCACTTTCGGCTGACTTTCCCGCCTGACTAGGAGAACGGCGCCATTTTGCGCTCCTTGACTTGCTTGTGAATCCCTTATGGTGCTTTCCATCGCAAGCACTATTCTTAACGCTTTCTTAAAATCAAGATTCACTTCAGCCATCAATCATCGCTGAAAAGTGCCTTCCTGCACACCACATATTAAACAATCTCTGAGCGTGTCATTCAGGATTTCACCAAAATCACAATATTCTGTTAGTTGTTTTAATTTTGCCACATAGTAACAATTGTCTCCACTGTGGCTCTATTCCGTGAATTGAACCTGAATCTCTGCATTGCGACTGAGGGCTTGGGTTGAAAATGTCCATTAACGAGGTCCAATAATTGACTTCAAATTTGGGGCTCTGGGGGCAGATTTGCTTCGAATTAAACTGTAGGTCTTGCACCCACAAAAACTCAGGAGAATCGCTCTCCTCTTTTCCTACCCCATGATTTTGTTTGCTTGAAAATAGAATGTAAGACATTCTGTATATTGAGGCCAATCATCTGTGGCTGGCTCAAAGGGATTGATTCTGTCAAACTGTGGCATTTTCGATGAGTATATCTTCTTTTATTTTTAACAAACTTAGATACTACAATCACTAGGCAAGGTACAATACTGAATCTGATTTATCCTCATCACCAGTTTGTTAATGAGTTGATCTTCAGACACCTTTTCTTAGTGGAAACATTTAAATTTATTTACAAGACAGGACAGCAGCAGCAACTATACATGTGTATCAAACCCCATAACTAAAGAAGAATTCTCCCCTAGAGGTTCCCCGTGCTGCTAACTCATTGGTTTACACAGATCATGTGATCTTACAACACAGGATTATTCTTAAAGCTACAGTCCAACATTTCCCAAAACTATAATTACTACAGTGGGACATGGATGAATCACATTAAAGATATAAAATGTTCATGAATTTATGTCCTTGAACTTGGTATCAACTCAAGTTTTAAAGAAATTTTCTGCACACAACATGAAAGCCTATTTCTATTTTGGAAAACTTTACAGAATATAAATACGAAAGTGAACATTTCTACCCACTATCTATTGCATAGTTGCCTATTGGCATTTTCAACATTTGTCACCACCGCTTGATAGGCAGGAAAATAAGTTGTGAAGAGGACATAAGGAGGCTACAAAAGGATATAGATAGGTTAGATGAGTGGGCAAAGATCTGACAAATGGAGTATAATGTGGGCAAATGTGAGGTTGTCCATTTTGGCAGGAAGAATAAAAACAAAGCATATCATCTAAATGGTGAAAGAATTCAGAGCTCTGAGAGGGATCTGGATGTCCTAGTGCATGAAACTAGTACAAAAGTTTACTATGCAGGCGCAGCAAGTAATTAGCAAAGCTAATAGAATGTTATCATTTATTGTGAGGGGAATTGAACACAAAAGTAGGGAGGTTATGCTTCAGTTATACAGGGCATTGGTGAAACCACAACTGGAGCACTGCGTACAGTATTGATCACCTTATTTAAAGAAAGATGTAAATGCTTTAGAAGCAGTTCAGAGAAGGCTTACTAGACTAATACCTGGAACGGGCAAGCTGTCTTATGAGGAAAGGCTGAACACACTAGACTTGTATCCGCTGAAGTTTTGAAGAGTAAGGCGATTTGATTGAAACATATAAGATCCTGAGGGGACTTGACAAGGTGGGTGTGGAGAGGATGTTTCCTCTTGTTGGACTATCTAGAATAGGGGTCACTGTTTAAAAATAAGGGGTCACCCATTTAAGACAGAGATGAGGAGAACGTTTTTCTCTCAGGGGGTTGTGAGTCTTTGGAATTCCCTTTCTCAAAAGGTGGTTGAGGCAGAGTCTTTAAATATCTTTAAGGCAGAGGTAGATAGATTATTGATAAACAAGGGGGTGAAAGGTTATCGGGGGTAGGCTGGAATATGAAGTTGAGGTTAAAATTAGATCAGCCATGATCTGATTGAATGGCCAAGTAGGCTCGAGGGGCCAAGTGGCCTACTCCTGCTCCTAATTCAAATGTTCCTATGATATTTTATAGAGCGCTTTAATCCACTCCCAGTCTATTATTTGCCTTATAAAGGGAATGATGAAGTTCTGTTCCCATACTAGGCACTTTGGAAATACTCAGAAAAGGCAGACACCCAATGTAACTAGATCTCAGCTTTACTGTGTAATTTTACTCCCGAACCCGCCTGTCTCCATACTCACCCCCATATTGGGCCAGAAATCCTGGGCCCTGTTTCTGGGAATTACAGTTCCATTGATAAACATCACAGATTGGAGATAGGTGAAGACTTAAGAAGGTAAATATAACTTTGTGTTGAGAGGAGAAAAATGAAGTATAAAGAGGCAGGGAAATGGCCAGATCAAAAGATAACTGCATGACCCTTTTCCAAAGCGGATTCCCCTTTAAAAAAGACCTGTCATGACTAACTTTGGAGCTAACCTTCTTTTGAAATGAACAGTGTTCAGGCATCAGCAATATGTATATGTGTTCTTAACATAACTTTCTGAATCTTAATGAGCCCAGCACATGACATTACTGGCACCTGTGACTGTGCAGCACCCTCTCAGTGCTGTACTGTAATGTCAACCAAGATTATGTACTCAAGTCTCTGGACTGGGCCTTATACTCACAACCCTCTCACTCTGAGACAAAAGTGCTACCACTGAGACAAGACTGGAACTGTTTATGAATAAAGGCAAAACTATCCATTGACTATTTAATGCTCTATGTCTTATGCTTTACAATAATATCTCCTCAATTTTGATTTTAACTTTGACACTGACTGTGCTTGCTTGAATTTGATATTACATGAAATGGACCTCAAATTGGCTGTTAGCTAGGTGTAGTGCTGCCCTTCATATAACCTTCAACCACACAAAAGATTTTGAAATAAAGAAAAATAAATTCCTAAACTAAATAGGTTCTCACGTGAGTAGAGCTTTTTGTATGGCTAGGAATGCATACCTGCTTGTGCATTCATGTTAAGTACACAAGAGTTGACAGGCATAAATAAATGCAGGAAAAAAGGAAATCACAAATTGAATTGATGATATAATACCTGACATACACAGATTATTGTCTGTACATAATTTATCTCCTGCTTACACTCAAGTACTTTTTACCTCTATTAGCCCATCCCCTGTGCAGAAAACAGCAGCACAATGCTTTGCTATGTGAGTTAGTACGAATACCCATTTTTAACTGCAGTATTTTAACATTGTTCAATAATTGCACCTTCACCTTGCAAGCATTCTAAAGTATATAAATTACATTGGAGCCCGAGAAACAACAAAAATCTGGTCTCGAGATCACTTGGTTATGAATTCCAAAGCTAGATTTACCACTAGTGGGACCTGACTGTCCCAAATAGAGTTGCCTGAATAAAAGCTTAGGGGATTTTGTTAACTTGCTGATATTTGGCTGCCTTCAAATTGCTTACTAAGACAATGGCATAAAGGTTTTTTTTAGCTTGTAATCAAGTGCT
This sequence comes from Cetorhinus maximus, assembly GCF_964194155.1. Classification (NCBI taxonomy): domain Eukaryota; kingdom Metazoa; phylum Chordata; class Chondrichthyes; order Lamniformes; family Cetorhinidae; genus Cetorhinus; species Cetorhinus maximus. The sequence continues at coordinate 35,938,162 of NC_135895.1, forward strand.
GGATTATCAATCCCACTTTTTGAAAATTCTGAAGATGTTATCTGCATCAGTGATGACGTTAAATTTTCATTTTTTAAAAATATTCTTAATGGCCATATAAAAACAATGTTGATATCTCTTTTGAGTAAAACACACCTGTGTTAAAAAAAAGTCATACTATTCAGTGAAATATCAGCTAATTAAATAGATGTTAATGGTAGATAGAATTTAATATGGAAAAGACGTACAATAATTAGTATCAGAAACATGCAGCACATGCAAAATGGATGGTGCTGTTAGGAAAAGTGGCCATTTAGTCAACCTGAGACAGTTGCAAACAAAACCAATCAAGCATTGAAGACATTTGGAAGGAAATTGGTTAGAAATGAGAGCATGTTATGCTAACTGTGTATGATTAATTGGTAAGGTCATGAAATTTTGAGATAGGTTACATGAATTAATTCTTCTTTCATGAAACTGCATATGACAGGATTGCATATCAGGAATTCAGAAGCATTGAAAGGGAGCAACGCAATTATCTCTTTATGAAAGAGATTGAATGGTATAAGTGAACATAGGCACGCATGACGAACTATTCTCTGGAACATGATGACTTGAATTTTCCACAGATTTACCACCCATTTTCTGGCAGTTTCTGGGAGAAATGGGCAGACCCAGTAAGTGAAACAAGGAGCCAACTCCCCAGCCTCTGCTGCTACTTCTGGATTTTCCAGTGGACAGGAAGATGTCTGGTTCTTATTTGGGTGGATACATTTCAAATGACCATGTTAATGACAGAAGTACATCATTCAGTATTTGTAGCACTGGGTGTCAGGTGGCCAGCCTTGCTAAAGCGCTGAAGGGAGGTTTTAAAAATGAAACACATTACCTTGTACAGCAAACGATCTCCCTTTGCCCACAGAGCCAAGCTTGGTACCTGACTGGAAATAAAGCCGGGAACCCATCACAGAAATTGAAATGATTCTGTTGGATTGGAATCCAGGTTATTAGTTGTAGCTCCAATGAGACTATTTATTGTTACTTGTGGAGTACGTACAGGTGAGATAGCTAATTTAACCAGTGCTAATTTTATGGCATATTTTGAGCAGGCTATTTGCAATGTTACCATTGTCAAGGGTTGACTTGTTTTATTGCTTTCTCCTGATTTTTTGGTGAAGAGGATAAGCTGGAGATCTGAACAGTGGCCTCCACTGGTATAACTCCATAACAGATCACTAGGTGAGCATGTCCCAGGATGACCTGCCCTCTTACTTTCACCTCATCTAGTGGAGCAAATGCAAATGATTTAAAATGAATGCTCCCTTCCTCTTGGCCCTAGTCCAGAAAAATCACAGGCTTGAACCAATGTCATGTCATTATCCAAAGCTGCAGTAAAATCTTCTATAATGTTAGCTTTCCCAAAATTGAAAGTAAAATGGGTCTTACAACTGAGTTTTGGGAAGAAGGACTTCAGCTTTCTCGGATCTTGTGATATGAAAGGCCCACTGAAGTTGACATCGGGCAGAATCACCCCAGGTTTGCCCTAATTGCGGTAGTGGGCGGGAAAAGGACATTTTACCCGCTGGCCACAATGGCGGTTTTTCATGCCATATCACCCCAATTCTGCCTCAGTAATTATGCAGCCACAGGAAACACACCGTCTCGCTGGCGGGCAACCTCTGAATCACCCGCCACACCGTTACCTCACTATTTCCTCACTCCAGGTGCCGTATCTAAACTGCAGCTGCCCACATGGCCCTGAAAGCCAAGAAGAGCTCAGTGGCCCATCACTGGAGTGCCTTCTGGAGGCCCATTGTGATGTCCTCCACCCCCGCTTTGGCCGCAGGAGGTCCAGCAATCTCACCACTCCAGCTTGGGAGGCGGTGGCACTTCTGGTCAGTGCCAATGCTGCACAGATGGGGTTGACCATCCAGTGCAGAAAGAGGATGAATGGTCTCATCCATGCCGCCAGGGTAAGGCAACCATCTCATCGCTCTAAACTCACACACTCATAAGGCCATCACACATTCACTGGCATCTCACTTACTGCTACCTCAAAGGACATCACAACTCACTCTCTCACACACACCCTCACATCACATCTAACCTCATCTCCTCTGGAGACTGCCTGCTCAGCCCTCAACATCTTGAAGCCACTTACACAAATCAACATGTGCCCACCCCTCAATCCCCAGGTTAGCCCTGCCCCTACAGCCTCTTCCCTTGCCTGAGGCCACTTCTCCCCCTTCCCCAAGCAAGCCCTAGCCCTGCAGCCATTGAAAAGCCACCCCTGCCTTATGGCTGGCCTGGTAGTTAGAGACCTGCCCGTGAGCCCCCCTAAAAGTGATGTGGTGCTGCCTGTGAAGCCTGGCGCTGATGGCCGCGAGTGCTGCCCAAAGCAAGGTAGGCAAACAAACCTCGAAGTCCCGAGTGAAGTGCAGCTCGTCAGGTGCACATCACTTATGTACATTTGGGAAGCACGTCAACCTGATTGTTCCTGGATGATCCAGCATGGGGGATTGATTCCAGCATGCAGGACTTATAATGATATGCATGTACAAGTGATGTTGTTCCAAAGCAGTACTCAAGGCACAATGGCGTAAAAATTCATCTGGACTGGCTTTTGAGTGCAGAATTTTGCTATTCGAGACAAGGACATAAGTTTGGCCTGGGGACTTATCTATATCTTAGGAGGATCTGCCAATACCTGTGTAACTTTGGCAGCTTTCCTCATGAGAAAAATAAATTACCTGGCATGATATGGTTCCCGATGTCCAGTGGTGGGAAAGGTGGCCCACCATTGATGGGCGGAGCAGACAATCACACACTCGTTTTAGGACAACGAGAAACCGAATTTTGGTCCTCCCAACATATTGTCTGCTCACACGTGCCATGATACCGGATGCCAATGGGCATGGAAAATCCCGCCCATCATTTTGTTGCGGTATATTACTGGAAGAGTATTAGCTTTGATGATCAGATCTCTCAATGGTTTTAAATTAAAATTAATTCCCACCCATTTCTTCAGTCTTGAGGACAACTCAAAATGATTGACAGTTCACTCGAGTACAGTCTATGAATGGATCTTTCATGTCTTCATGTATGATATAATTTCTGAGTGACTGTTAGAAATATAGACTGGTTTTATTAAACAGTAAATTGATAAAGAAACAGTGGCAGTTATTAACTGTAAATTTACAGGCTTAATGAACACTCCTTAGAAGATAAAAAGTAACAGACATATCTGGTGTGCCAAATTGCAAATATAAACTGGGCCAGACAGAAGGCCCTTGAAGATTGGCATGGTTGCTGTTACTGACTGCGCATGGAGTATTTGTGCCCTATCTATTTCTCTCTGATAGATTCAGATGGTGTCACAGAATCACAGAAATGTTATAGTGCGGAAGGAGGCCATTCGGCCCATTATGTTTGCACCAGCTCTCCGAATGAGCAATTCACTTAGTACCATTCTCCTTGCTTTCTTCCCTGTAACCCTGTACATTCATCCTTTTTAGATAACTGTCTAATTCCCTCTGAATGCTTCCATTGAATCTACCACCACTCTTCTGTCCATGTTTGAACCAAGGCTGATGCAGTCAGTAGTTGAGTGGCCCTAGTGCAACCCAAACTGAGCATCAGTGAGCAGGTTATTGTTGAGTGAATGCTGCTGGATAGATTTGTTGACAACATATTCCATCATTTAGCTGATCATTGAGAGTAGACTGATAGGGTGGTAATTAGTCAGGTTGGATTGGTCCTGCTTTTTCTGGGCAGGACATACCTGGACAGTTTTTCAAATTGCTGGGCAAATGCCAGTGTTGCAGCTGTACTGTAACAGCTAGGCTAAGGATGCGGCTAGTTCTGGAGCAGAAGTCTTCAGTACTATTGCCAGAATATAGTCAGGATCCATAGCTTGTACTTGGTTTAAATTTCAAGCAATGCTTGGTGGTTGACTGTCAGTCACCATCAACTGATGCATTCTCCATGGCGCGACTTGCCAACAAATCAGCACTCTCTTCTCATACAGTATAAATCATTATTTTCCCCTTGTATTGGTGTTCTTCTGAAGTGTCCTGATGAGTGCAAAATGAAAATATTTGATATGTCTCTTTTTTCAGCAATACTCAAACTTTTTATTACCAAATAACTATATGGGGATATTTGTGGAGCCTCCTCCTTCTGTTAGTTCTTTAATTGTCCACTACCATTCACAACTCGATGTGGCAGGACTGCAGAGCTTAGATTTTATCAATTGGTTGTGGGATCACTAAATTCTGTGTATCATATGCTGCTTCCACTGTTTGGCATGCAAGAAGTCTTCACCAGGTTGACACCACATTTTTAGGTATGCCTGGTGTTACTCCTGATGTGCCTTCCTGTACTCTTCATTGAATCAGGGTTGATCCCGTGGCTTGATGGTAATGGCAGAGTGGGGGATATGCCAGGCCATGAGGTTACAGATTGTGCTTGAATATAACTCTACCGCTGTAGGTTTGGAGTCACATGTAGGTTAGACCAGGTAAGGATGGCAGATTTCCTTCCCTAAAGTCATCAGCTGCCATCATAGGATTTGAACCCATGTCCACAGAACATTAGCCTCGACCTTGGATTACTGGTCTAGTGACTTTACCACGACACCACCACCTCTCCATATTGTAAACACTGCTGCTGCTGTGTGCCCAAGGTGGAGGGAATTAATGTTTAAATTGGTAGATGAGGTGCCGAACTTGCAGGCTGCTTTGTCCTGATGGCGTTGAGCTTCTTGAGTGTTGTTCGAGCCACACTCATCCAAGCAAATGGAAAGCATTCCACCACACTCTTGATTTGTGTCTTCTAAATGGTTGCCAGGCTTTGGGGAGTCAGGAGGTGAGTTACTCTCTGCAGAATTCCCAGCCTATGACCTGCTCCTCTAGCCACAGTATTTATATGCCTGGTCCAGTTCAGTTTCTGATCAATGATAACCCCCAGGGTGTTGATAGTGGGGGATTCAGCTATGGTAATGTCATTGAATATCAAATGGATATGATTTTCTTTTGTTGGAGATGGTCATTGCCTGGCACTTGTGTGGCATGACTGTTACTCAACACTTAATAGCCCAAACCTGAATATCGTCCAGGTCTTGCTGCATAAGGACACAGGCTGCTTCAGTATCTGAGGAGTTGCAAATGGTTGTGGATAATGATTGTGAATGGCACTTGCAGCAGGGATTGCTGGTTTGTAATCAGTGGTTGTTTCCTCCATCACCAACACACAGTGGCAGTATTGTGTGCCATCTACAGAATGCACTGTAGGAACTCACCAAGGCTCCTTTGTTAGCACCTTCCAAATACGTGACCTCTACCAATTTCAAGGACTAGGGCACCAGATGCATAGAAACATCATCACCTGCAAGTTTCCGTCCAAGCCACAGACTATCCTGACTTGGAACTATATCACTGTTCCTTCACTGTCACTGGGTCAATATCCTGGAACTCCCCTCCTAACAGCACTAAGGGTGTTCCTGCTCCACATGGACTGCAGAAGTTCAAGAAGACAGCTCACCACCACCGTCTCAAGGGAAATTAGGGAGGGGCAATAATGTTGGCCTAGCCAGCGACGCCCACATCCCATGAACGAATAAATTAAAAAATAAGATTGGTCTTATCGGCAACCTTGTAAATAGGGCCCAAGCCATTTGCTCACCATACAAGCTTGATGTTCGAATAGGACACATCAAAGGCATCCTGCAGGATGATGGCTACCCTGATCAGATCATGTGTTGTATATCACACAAATACATGAACAGGCCTAAGGCCATCACTTTCGGCCCTGAAAAGTGCCCAGTCTTCCTCAGATTACCCTGGAAGGGCAAGGTATCTCAAAACTGGAGCAACAGGTGAAGCTAGCTGTTTCACACTGCTACTATGCAGTAGCAACACGAGTGGTATTCGCCACTAACAGGTTTCTGCCGTCAAGCCAAAAAGACATTCTGCTTATCACATAAATGAGTAATGTGGTATATGAGTTTCAGTGCCATTGTGATGCTATGTATGTAGGCCGTACACCCCAAAGACTGGGGTTCATATCAAACACCATGTCCCAGCTGCTGTTCGCAATGGGCAGGGTACAGATCGTACCCAACCAGCCTGTGCTTGCAAAACTCAAAACGCAGGTTCCAACATTAGATGTGATTTCGTGATTGAACAACATTAGCTAAATAATCCCCAGTGTGCTAAGAATTATGCTGACAACCAATTTAAGATTGTCAGTTGGGTTCTCAGTGTGGCACATTTGCGTGTATGGAAAGCTACATATATTAATACACAGGGCCTTGTTCTTTGCAGACAGAAAGAACATGTACACACATTACGCCTGTTTCAACTAAACAAAATAAGGGACAGCCATCGCTGACTCACTCCTCAGGACTATGCCTTGACTAATTAGGGTCAAATTGCCTGGCTTAAGTTTCAAACATTGATTGGCAGTTAACTTTCAGTCACCATCACTAGTGCATTCTCCCTGGTCACCCGCCAACCAATCAGCACTCTCTTCACATACAATATAAATTGTTGTTTTCTCCTGAAATTGGTATTCTTGAGAGTTGTCCTGATGAGTGCAAGATGAAGAGCTTAAACATGCCTCTTTTTTCAGCAATGCTCAAGTTCTATACTAGCAAATGACTATAAATTTTAAAAAATCAAATTTGAATATGATCAGGTCACGATGAGAAGGAAAAGAGAGGCTTTTAGCTGGTACAAGGGAAGCAAATCAGCGGAGGCATTAGTGGAGTACAGAAAGTGCAGGGTGGAGCTTAAGAAAGCAATTAGGAGAGCAAAGAGGTGATATGAGAAAGCTCTGGCTGGTAAAAGTCAGGAAAATCCCAAGATATTCTAAAAGTATATCAATGGGAAGAGGATAACCAGGGAAAGAGTAGGGCCCATAAGGGACCAAAAGGGCAATCTATGCGTGGAGCTAGAGGACATCGCTAGAGTGTTGAATGAGTACTTCACATCCATCTTCACCCAAGAGAATGAGGATGAAGGTATCGAACTCGGGGAGTGAGACTTCGAAGTTCTTAAGCAAATTGATATAGGGAGTGACAAGGTATTGGAGGTGTTGGCAGGCTTAAAAGTGGACAAATCTCCAGGTCCAGATGATTTGTGTCCCAGACTGCTGAGGGAGGCAAGGGAGGAGAACGCAAGGGCTCTGATCCAAATTTTTAATTCCTCTCTGGCCACAGGGGAGGTGCCAGAGGACTGGACAATGTGGTTCTGCTATTTAAGAAAGGTTGTAGATATAAGCCAAGGAACTACAGTCCAGTGAGTCTCACGTCAGTGGTAGGGAAACTATTGGAGGAAATTCTGAAGGAGAGAATCTATCTCCACTTGGAGAGGATCAGGGATCAGGGATAATCAGCATGGCTTTGTCAGAGGGAGGTTATGTCTAACAAATTTGATTGAATTTTTTGAGGAGTTGACCAGGTGTGTAGATGAGGGTAGTGCAGTTGATGTAGGCTATATGGATTTCATCAAAGTCTTTGACAAGGTCCCACATGGGAGACTTATAAAGAAGGCAAATGCACATGGGATACAGAGTAATTTGATAAAGTGGATTCAAAATTGGCTTAGTTGTAGGAGACAGAGGGTGATGACGGAAGGATGCTTTAGTGACTGGAAGCCAGTGTCCAGTGGCGTACCACAGGGATCTGTGCTTGGTCCCCTATTATTCGTCATTTATATAAACGACATAGCTGACTATGTGGGGGGTAGGATTAGTAAGTTTGCGGTTGACACAAAGATTGGCTGGGTGGTTAACAGTGAGGTTGAGTGTCTTGGGCTACAGGAAGATATAGACAGGATGGTCAAATGGGCAGATAAGTGGCAGATGGAATTTAACCCTGAAAAGTATGAGGTGATACACTTTGGAAGGAGTAATTTGACAAGGAAGTATTCAATGAACGGCATGGCACTAGGAAGTTCTGAGGAACAAAGGGACCTTGGCATGTGTGTCCATAGATCATTGAAGGTGGAGGGGCATGTTAGTGGGGTGGTGAAAAAGGCATATGGGACACTTGCTTTTGTCAACTGAGGCATAGGTTACAAAAGTAGGGAGATCATGTTGGAGTTGTATAGAACCTTGGTGAGGCCACAGCTGGAGTACTATCTGCAGTTCTGGTCGCCACATTATAGGAAGGATGTGATTGCACTGGAGGGGGTGCAGAGGAGATTCACTAGGATGTTGCCTGGGATGAAACATTTAAGTTATGAAGAGAGGTTGGATAGACTTGGGTCGTTTTCACTGGAGCAGAGAAGACTGAGGGGCGACCTGATCGAGGTGTACAAGATTATGAGGGGCATGGACAGGGTGGATAGGGAGCAGCTGTTCCCCTTAGTTGAAGGGTCAGTCCATGAGGGGACATAAGTTCAAGGTGAGGTGCACGAGGTTTAGGGGGGATGTGAGGAAAAACTTTTTTACCCAGAGGGTGGTGACGGTCTGGAATGCACTGCCTGGGAGGGTGGTGGAGGCGGGTTGCCTCACATCCTTTAAAAAGTACCTGGATGAGTGCTTGGCATGTCATAACATTCAAGGCTATGGGCCAAGTGCTGGTAAATGGGATTAGGTAGGTAGGTCAGGTGTTTCTCATGTGTTGGTGCAGACTCGATGGGCTGAAGGGCCTCTTCTGCACTGTGATTCTGTGATGGAGGCATTTCTATTGCTCCCCAACGAATAACAGCTAAGTTATTACAACTTACAGGTCACATTTGGGCCCTGTATGGCCCATGTACTTACTAAGTAAATTCACTTAGCCATCATGATAATTGTAGCTTCTGATTTGTAATGCTCTTGCTACCAATAAAGACTACTCACCAATAAAATGTGAATTTTTTTTTATTTGATCCATGTTATGTAGAGATGGTGTTTGCTGAGCTCTTTGTTCTCCTTCAAATTTTAAAGTTGCATGACTGCCCTGTAAGATTGTTTTTCCCTAGCAGAGAGAATTAAGCACAACTTTCATTTTTTTAAATAGTCATAGGTCCTGCTCATTAAGAAGATATTGAAGTTTTTGTTCAAAAAATTTGGAATGCATGGTTTATATATTACACCACACAGTTTTGTAAGGAGTTCGGTATAGCAGGGAAATTAATAGTCTACAATTTGAGTACATGATCCAAGCATTCATAAAATTGACCTCTGCTACAACTTGTTTGTGCAATAACGATGATGCAAGAAGAATGTTAATATATTCCTCTTCTGGAACAGGTTAGAGGGAGACACTCCTTAGATCTCAGCTGGAGTATTGTGTACAGTTCTGGTTGCCACATTATAGGAAGGATGTGAACACATTGGAGAGAGTGCAGAAGAGGTTTACAAGAACGGTTCCAGAGATGAGAAACTTCTGCTATGAGGATAGGTTGGAGAGGTTGGGACTGTTCTCCTTGGAGAGAAGGCTGAGAGGAGATTTGATAGAGATGTTCAAAATCATGAGGGGGCTGGACAGAATAGATAGGGAGAAGTTGTTCCCACTCATATAACGATCAAGAACAAGACGGCACAGATTTAAAGTGATTTGCAAAAGAAGCAAATGTGACGTGAGAAGAAACTTTTTCACAAAAGTAGTTCAGGTCTGGAATGCACTGCCTGGAAGTGTGGTGGAGGCAGATTCAATCGAGGCATTCAAGAGGGTATTGGATGATTATTTGAATAGAAACAATGAACAGGGAATGACCCCCAGTCTGTCTTTCCATCCCCAGGGAGTGACCCCCAGTCTGTCTTTCCATCCCCAGGGAATGACCCCCAGTCTGTCTTTCCGCCCCCAGGGAATGACTCCCATTCTGTCCCTCCTCCCCAGGAATGACCCCCAGTCTGTCCCCCCTCCCCAGGGAATGACCCCCAGTCTGTCTTTCCGCCCCCAGGGAATGACTCCCATTCTGTCCCCCCTCCCCAGGAATGATGCCCAGTCTGTCCCCCCTCCCCAGGAATGATGCCCAGTCTGTCCCCCCTCCCCAGGAATGATGCCCAGTCTGTCCCCCCTCCCCAGGAATGATGCCCAGTCTGTCCCCCCTCCCCAGGAATGATGCCCAGTCTGTCCCCCCTCCCCAGGAATGATGCCCAGTCTGTCCCCCCTCCCCAGGAATGATGCCCAGTCTGTCCCCCCTCCCCAGGAATGATGCCCAGTCTGTCCCCCCTCCCCAGGAATGATGCCCAGTCTGTCCCCCCTCCCCAGGGATGATGCCCAGTCTGTCCCCCCTCCCCAGGAATGATGCCCAGTCTGTCCCCCCTCCCCAGGAATGATGCCTAGTCTGTCCCCCCTCCCCAGGAATGATGCCCAGTCTGTCCCCCTTCCCCAGGAATGATGCCCAGTCTGTCCCCCCTCCCCAGGAATGATGCCCAGTCTGTCCCCCCTCCCCAGGAATGATGCCCAGTGTGCTCCCCCCACTCAGGAAATGAACCCTGTCTGTCTCCCCTCCCCAGGGAATGATTCCCAGTCTGCCTCCCCCTCCCCTTGGAAAGACCCCCAGTCTGTCTCCCCACCTCCTCCCTAACTAGGGGAAGAGAGACTGAAAGATACTTTTCAAAATTTGATCAGAACAAAGGAAATGCTAACAATGTATCTATTAAACTCAAAAAGAGTTGCCAGTCAAACAAATGAAGAAATAAAACCCAGAAAATGCTTGTATTTGAATTGAATGCATTGGTCCTTCTCTGATACCTGAAGCAGACATACGATCAATATTCCAGAGCTATTGTGTATCAGGACAAGCTAATTTCTGTGAGTTTACATAGCTTTAACATAGTATATACTGTGGCAGAAAGGATACAACCTCATAGGCAAAAATGCACTCAACAATCTTTCTTCAATTTGCCCCCTTAACCTTTCCTGACGGTGTTGACTCCTTGTTCAACATGTACTTGTCCGATCCACTGTCAAGTACTTCAACTAAGTGATAACTATTCATCATTCATGTTTGTATGTATCAGTGTGTTAGTGGGCCAGCAAGGGAGGCATCAAGCTGAGCCTGATCCTGTTTTTCCCTGCTGTCCACACCTGTGCCTTTCTAACCAGTCACAAGATAGAGAACTAGAGTGAGAATCCTGGTCAATTTTCCATTCCCTATTCTTGGGCATTGAAGCAAATTGTGCAATTCTGCCACTACCTCAGCTGAGATGAACTAACTCAGAAATCTTCTTGGTCTGAATGCCATCAGGATAGCTCTGGTGTATGACCTTCTCCATCTTCAACTGTTCTTTCATATTTTCGCTACCTCACATGTTATTGCTTAGATTAGGTGTTCTACCTGCTTTTTCTTTGCAGCCCAACAGCTTTACTGAGATAGTTCAAAGCAATTTGAAAGCCAAGGCCGGAATGTTCCCCTCCCATTGGTGTCGGGCATGTTTGGCAGTGTGAGCAGACAATATGACGAGAAGGGCAAAAATTGGTTTTACGCTGTCATGAAGCTAGTTTGCGATTGTCCACTCCAACCGTTGATGGTGGGTCGCATTGCCGCCACCACACGTTAGGAACCTAATTTCAATACTTTAGCGCCTCTTTGTAAGCCCTGCTTGCCAGAATCATCCCCCCCACGCTGGATCATCCAGGCACGTCGGCATGTTTCACAACTGTACATACGTGATGCACACCTGGCGAGCTGCACTTCGCTCAGGACTTCGATGTTTGTTTGCCTATCTTGCTTCGAGCAGCACACGCGGTCAGTGCCAGGCTTCACAGACACACCACATCACTTTTAGGGGGGCTCACGGGCAGATCTCTACCTACCAGCTCAGCCGTAAGGCTTCAACAGCTGAAGGGCTAGGGCTTGCTTGTGGAAGGGGGAGAAGTGGCCTCAGGCAAGGGAAGAGGCTGCAGGGTGAGGGCTGTATTGGGGAAGGGGGTGGTAACCCAGGGTGTGTGTGTGAGGGCACATGTTGATCCATGCAAATGCCCTGAAGATTGTGAGGGCAGAGGAGGCAATGTCCAAAGGAGATGAGGCCAGATAGAGATGTACTGGTGTGTGTGAGAAAGGGAGTGGTGATGTCCCTTGAGTTGGCAGTGAGTAAGATGCCAGTGAATGTGTGATGGGCTTGTGAATGTGTGGGCTTAGAGTGATGAGATGGTTGCCTTACCCTGGCAGAACAGATGGGATCATTTATCCTCTTTCTGCATTGGATGGTCAACCTCTTCTGTGAAGCTTTGTCATTGACCACCACTGTCACCGTCTCCCAAGGTGGAGTAGCGAGATTGCTGGACCTCCTGCGGCCAAAGTGGGGGTGGAGGACATCACAAAAGGCATTTTAGTGATGGGTCACTGAACTCTTCTTGATTTTCAGGGCCATGTCTTCACTGGAGCAGTCCTGAGCTGCAAGCATAGAGAACTGTGTGCGCAGCTACAGTTTAGATATGGCACCTGGAGTGAGGAAATGGTGAGATAATGGCATGGCGGGTGATTCAGAAGCTGCCCGTCAGTGAGATGGCATGTTTCCTGTGGCTGCATAATTAATGAGGTGGGAAGCGGACAATACGGCGCAAAAATTTTGCTTTTCACGCCCAATACCACACTTAGTGCAATTCTGGGATGATTCCACCCATAGTTTAGTAAGAGTGCAAATGTCAGCCATTATAGTTTAATTATAGGAAATTCTACAAATATTTAGCAGGGCTGCTAGCATCTGGTAGAGGGACTGTAGCTTGTGTTCCGATGCATCCTTTCTAGGTACTGGATGCAAACACCCTGAGATTATTCAAGAGAATGTAATTTGCTGTGATGCAGGTTTCATTGAGTCTATCGAAAGCACATGGGCTGAATGGACTCCATCATCTGTGCTTATCTTTGTGATCCCCCTGAAAGTTCTAATGAAAGGCCCGAATGGAACTGTTAATCTTACTTTATATTTTAGATGTTGACTCACTACTGCGGATTTCTTTTTAGCTTTTAATGAAGAAATTGTCCTGGTTATGTTTTTAAAGCTTTGAACATTTCATCAACCAGGAGATTTCATCGAATCTTTAAAAATAATCTGTCATGCAGTAATCTGGCTAAATGATAATTAAATGAATGTCCGGGGCAGACGCTACGATCCCTAAAAATACCGTAAGACCACATGGTTAAGGCTACTGTTGTTCCTCGGGCCTTTCTGTTAAACAGACATAAGCTCACTTGTTTTGGGTGGGAGCTACAGGTGGGATATAAAAGGAACAAGTAATCTCGACATCATTCTTTTAAGCACTGAGTTACTTATGAAGCCTAAAGCATGGCAACGGGGAACATAGCAACTAAATTATTAAATTATCATATTAAGTGGGGATTATATCAGCAAACCATAACAGCCAGATTTAACCACTTCATTTTTGCTTCCTCAGAGAATCTCAAATTGACCAAGGTTCAAATAGTTTTCAGGTAGTTACATATTTATTGGAAAATTTGCATAACCACAGATTAATAATTAGTTACACTGAATAATTACAATGTCAAATGGGAATAATGTCTTGCATTTATATAGCATCTTTAATGTAGTAAAACATCCCAAAACATCAAAGAAGCATTATCAAACAAATTTGATACTGAGCCACATAAAAAGCTAGAAGGGAAGATGACCAAAAGCGTTGAGGTCTAAGGGATGTCTTAAAGGACAAAAGGGCAATAGAGAAGTGAGGAGGTTTAGGGAGGGAATTCCAGAGCTCAAGGCCTCAGGAGCTGAAGGTTCAGCTGCCAATGGTGCGCTGTAAAAACCGGGGATGCTCAAGAGGCCAGAATTGATGAAAGCAGATAGGTTGGATGGTTATTTGTAGATAGGAAGGGTGGCGTCGTGGGAGGATTTGAAAATAAGGATGAGAATTTGAAAATCAAGGCCTTGCTTCAATGGGAACTAGTGTATAGTAGGTCAATGGACATGGAAGGGTTGTATCTTGGCATAGGGAGCATGAGGGGCCTTAAGGGGTGGGTGGAAGGGCAGACACTGGGATAAGGAGCATGAGGAGGACATTTGGAAATTATCTTTTAAATGTCCCCTCATGCAGACTAGTGTTCACAACTCTTCTGAGGAGCTCTTTAAAACCTTTGCCTTACTGCATGAAAATTGCAGAGGGGTAGGATGTAGGATATGCCTGAGGTTGGGAGTACAGAATGCGGGCTTTGACAGGAATCAGTCCACACCCTTTAAAGGCACTCTCAAAAATCTGACAGCCCAGGAATGGGGTCGGGAATCCTGGAATCAAAAATGACCTGCCATTTTTAACGGGCTCCTGAGTGATCTCAACTCGCTGAAAATCGAGGCCCTTAACAAAAACCCAGAAATCCTGTTAAATGTCTTTGCACTCCTTCCTCTTGGGTATACATTACTACCTGCGAAGTCACTATTTGGGTAACCCTCCTACTTGATAAGAATGTTATTGTTTCAATTTAACAGCCATAAATGCATTATCTTTGGTCAGCCTGCTCTGGCAGCTGAGGCTATTGCCTCTCAACAGGGATCTCCACACCTCCTGGACTGAGCTGTGGGGAAGATGTTAAATAAAAACAGGACAATGTTGTCTGCCTTGTAGTGATTTCTTATTTCCTCAAGTTATATCTACAATGGCAACAACAACTTATATAGTGCTTTAACGTAATGAAGCATCCCAAGATTCTTCACAGAAGCATTATAAAACAAAGAATGGCATTGATCCACATAAGGAGATATTAGGTTAGATAACCAAAAGCTTGGTCAAAGAGATAGGTCTTGAGAAGTGTCTTAAAGTAGGCAAGCGAGGCAGAGAGGAGGAGAGGTGTAGGACAGAAATTCCAGAGTTTGGGGCCTCGGTACCTGAACTCACAGCCACCAATGGTGGAACAATTATGATTGGGGCTGCACAAGAGGCCAGTACTAGAGGAGTGCAGATATCTTGGAGGACTGTCGGGCTGCAGGAGATTACAGAGACGGGGAGGGGCAAAGCCACGGATGAGAATTTGATAATCAAGGCATTGCTTGACTGGGAACTGATGTAGGTCAACAGGCAGAGGGGTGATAGCAGAATGGGACCTGCTGCAATTTAGGATATGGGCAGCAGTTTTTTGGATGAGCTCAAGTTTCTGGATGGTAGAATGTGGGGGCCAGCCAGCAGTGTGTTGGAATAGTTGAGTCTAGAGGTAACAAAGACATGGATGAGGGTTTCAGCAGCAGATGAGCTTTAGTAGAGACAAAGTCGAGCAATGTCCTAAAGGTGGAAATAGGCAGTTTTAGAGATGTTTGGCAGGCCCTGGCAAGTTAGCAGGGTAGAAAGGCGCTGGAATGGTCATGTTTTGGGGTAGGGTGTTGGGCAGGACTGGAGAAGCCTGGCAGGAGTGAGGAGAATGTGTGGGTGGCCTTGGATGAGCCCTAGGGGGCCTTTCCCGCCAGCAGCCTAAGCAGTGAATACTGCCAAGCTTCCCAAAAGGCGCCAGCTTCTGCCTGACAAGGGGAAAATTGGGGCGGGGGCAGTAAGAGGCCCCTTAGTGGCCACTAAAGGGCCTCAATTAGCCCACAGACAGGTGGCTTGCCCGATGTTGTCCCCACTACTTGTTAAACTGCGGCAGGGCAGGCAGCTAGGCACTGTAGATAAGTTCACGGCATTATGCTCAATATATACCCCTTCCCACTTCCAAACTGCATCCAAGAGAAAGTAAAATTATGCCCTTGATGCTGGTGCATGTCAATGCTGAAAGTCATCACTGGAAGATATGACTTAACATGCAAATTCTCCAGTAACTTGCGCTACATTGTACAAGCTGTATATCACTGGCAGACCCTATATGGTAGGTAACCTTTCTTCGCGCTCCCAAGTTACATTGAAAATTCAGTTTGGCTCTTTTAACTCAAGATATTGTTGCGCTTGTTTGGAATGCCTTTGGTTGAAAAGCTCATTGTTTCAATTTGGCAATGTGTGCAATACTAAAGCGCCTGAAAATCCTGGAGCCCTCCCAGTCTGAGATAGATCCTGATTAACTTTGATCATTGTAGGTCTGCAACATTCTTTGATGTTGTTCCACTTCTCAGAGACTTTGGAAATTAATTACTTAATACTTATACACCTGTGGGAGATAAACTGGAGGCTTATGGAAAGTGACAGCTTTCAAAGAAAAAAGAAAAGTTACCAATGTCTCAGTTTTCATTGCAGCACAAGCAGAAGTCACCCAGTGTCTGGCTGTTGCAGCGGAAGCTCAGGCTGCAGGCATTACAAGTTAAACTTGCTGCCAGACAAGCTCAGGCTGCTGCCATCTTAGCTGCTGATACTGATGTGTAAAGGGGCTTGTGGAGTCCTCCAGCAATCTGTCCTCCAACACATTCCTAGGATTTCTGAGGCGCCGCCTCGAGCAAGTGGCAGTAAATCTGCGGAGTACAAACCTCTCTCCAGGCAGCAGCATTTGTCCTCGACACATTGCCACTCTACCAATGTCCTTGTTGTTACCTGTCAGCCAGACAGCCCGGACTACTGCTGCCCACGTTGAGGTGCTGCAGCCCAAAGTCAGGCCTTCTAGACCCAGAG
Organism: Cetorhinus maximus; assembly: GCF_964194155.1. Taxonomy (NCBI): domain Eukaryota; kingdom Metazoa; phylum Chordata; class Chondrichthyes; order Lamniformes; family Cetorhinidae; genus Cetorhinus; species Cetorhinus maximus. The sequence goes on from NC_135895.1 coordinate 35,954,618, forward strand.
CTGCTCGAACTCATCCTGCAAGGTCATCTGCAGTCTCCCCCATTGAATGTGAGTTGCCTTTCCGCCATGCTGCAGCCATTGGCATAACATTGCATTAGATTTTTTAAAAAGGCAAAATGGAAGACAGGCACTAAGGATGTGTATAAGGTCATGTGACTTTTGTATAGCCTTTTGGATGGTTTGATTTGTAAATTTGATTTGGAATGTTTGTTTGTGGTAACTTTTATTAAGAGGACATTGCAGTGTTCAGCGATTGGGCCAGCAGCTCTTCATTGGCCACAAATGACAACCACTTAATTGGCCACCACTGGCAAAATGAGGCCCAGGGTCCTGCCGGCACCTACCACCTGCCCCCACCCCCGCCCCTGGATGAAGCAAGGTCGCCACCCATTTTTGGCCCAAAGGCGGGACTTCCGCCACCTCAGAAAAATTCCTGCCCTAGTGCCGGAAAGTGACACTGAATTCCAGTACTTAAAACCCCACATTTGATGGATAGCAACATGTACATGCCGCTACCTGAGGGTTGGCATGTTTGGTAAATCAGTACACCTTCCCCAGAAGACAGCGGTGCATCTTGCCTGTCAGGATGTTGTGACAGCCTGGGCAGTGTATGTGACTTTTACCTTGCCTATGACCATGGGAGCCTTGGCACCTGAGAAATTTGTGGATCCTGATAAGCTGATGCTTCCTTTCTACAGGGAAAAGAATAAAAAACATTGCCCCTTGCATGGTTCACCTGATGGCATCTGAATGACTCATTTTGCAAAGTTACTGGTGATAATTTGCAAAGATTCAGGGGGTCGTGGTTTACTGTTCACCCGTAGGACAACTTGTGCCTGTAGTCCCTTCTGCGAGTCAGCCTCCAAAAAAAAAGGCATAGATCTGTCGAACTTCTTTGTGAAGCAACTGTGCCAAAAACAGGGAGGACATACTGTCTGAAACAGTAAATGGAGGTGCTAGAGTGAAAATGGATATAAACATAGCATGTGAGATTCAATTACAATGGCCTTTCTTGTGCCCCTGGGAACTGCTCTTCTGCCTCCATAGATAAGAGCACCATTGATCTCACCTAGGAAATCCTGGCTACATCAATTGCTGCAGGTAAAACAGCAGGACAATTGCAAGAAATGAATTTGGAAAAATAAACAGTTATAATGAAAAATAAATGGGCACAAACAGTGACAAAAACGAATACAGCAATAAAAATGCAAATAAAGCTAATAGATTAAATGTGAAAATAACTTGCTGATCACACATTAAAAAGTCAAACTTTCCTTTAAATGTATTCCTGAGAGCCAAGCCAACCGCATTGTTCACTGTCCGTTTGAGTGGGAGAACAGCGATGCCAGTGCAACATCCAACAAGGGACCAGCCTGATACATGCTGTTCTCTCCCACCTCGTGACTCATAATCAAAAGTGTCTGCATTCTGCAGGCTTAAATGTTTCTCAGTTCTACCAGTCTCACCTGTTGCTGGTAAGACGAACACCTTAATTTGTCTTTTTCTAAGTTACATGTGGTGCATTATGAACTTTACTTCCAGGATTTAGGTGTGCCAAGGCCACCAGCCCTCATGTTAATGAATGTTCATGATCTTTAAGGGGACTTGGTTGGATTGCAGGAGAGACCCAGTAGCATTGGATAATCGACTGCATTAAATAATTAAAACCATCAATTTGCTGGCCTTAAAAGCAGCCAGCACCAAATTAGATGCCATGCCAAAAGCAGCCAATGTTCTTGGCTCCTCTGTGAGTTCATACTAGTTAATTCTATTAATTTAGGCAATCTGCCAAATTACTGCTGTGCTGGGCATGTTTCTGATTACTCCCTCTTTAATAGTTTTAGTTTCTGTGCTTTCTTTCATCTTCGTTGCATCAATTTTAATGATTTTTCAGAGCCATACAGGTGGAATTTAACTGAAACTAAAAAATAATCAGTTGAAACAGTAATAATTATTGAAAGAACCATCAATTATTCAATGCTGTGAAAAAGTGAGCCATGGCCATGTATATCCTACAGGCTATGGGGTAAAAATGTCACAATAACAGGGAGATGGAATACAATGTGGCAAAGAGTGAAGTTATCTACTTGGGTAGGAAAAATTAGAAAAGAATTTTTGGATGGTAAGAGATTTGGAAATGTTTGCATTCAGAGGGGCCTGGGTGTCCTTTTATGTGAATCACAGAAAGTTAACATGCCAGTACAGCAAGCAATTAGGAAAACAAATGTTTCTGTTGGGAGTATAAGAGTAAAGACTTGTTACAATTGTACAAGGCATTGGTGAAGCAGAACCTGGAGTATTGTGCGCAATTGTCTCCTCACTAAGGAAGGAGGGTCTTGTGGGATTGAAAAGAGAGACTCTGAGACCAGAGTGATCACAACTTTCCTTGCAGTTGACCTGCTTTAGCCAGACAAGAATGTCATGGTGACTTTCTCTTATGCAATACTATTGGAACCTCTTACTGTAATACAACCCTGGTTGGCAAAAAATCATCAGGCTCCTGGCTGCTTTAGGTGGACAGCTCATTGTCTACTGAACCCTGCAGATTGAAATTGGAAATGGCCGGAATGGATCGAGTTCTGAGCTAATCTCAACTGTCTGCCACCCAGTTTCTGCTGGGTGAGAGGATTTAAAATTGACCTCTATTCTTCATGAGACAGTAGAGACCAGGAAAAGAGCTTCAGCCCAAAGTTTTATGGACACCTTGTGCCAACATGTTACATGATGCCTTTACATGTCCTTATTTTTTGTAGAACTACAGTTGCTTTCACGATTCTTGACACTTATAGGCTGAACTTGAATTTGCCTTTATGCCTTTTTATAGTTTGCAACATTGATAACTTCCTTAAGAAATACTTGTACATTTCTCACAAAATGAGCCAAAAATGTGAATACAAAGAGGAAATCCTTCTCCTTCGGTGCATATTGGAGATTAGTTGTGGAGCTAGAACATAGTAATGGCTGTTTTTTGTTTGCATATCCATAAACAATATGCCGTAATCCTGGTTTTGAGGAGGGTTCCAAAAGTGTTGCAACATCAATGCGAACAGTGAAAATAATTAGTTCCTAATGCTGCAGGTGATCTAAGAACACACCCACTAATGTTATATTTGGCATATTCACTTGGTTCCTTTATGCTTTAATATTCATCAATCCATCAAGAGTGCTATGACTAACACATCTCTGTCAGTTAAGTTTAGTAAAAACATCAGCTATCTTTAATGACTGAAACATGTCTTCCTAGTTGGCAAGATTCAGAGCTAAGGTCAATATCAACAAACAAACGAGGCATGTTTTTTACTGTTTTCATAAATCTTAAACAGCCAAAGAAAACCTCTTCTCTAATTTACATAAACTGTAAAACATGCTTTAATAGCCTAAATTTTCCAATATGCACTGATATTGCAGTGTTTCTCAATTGTGTGCTCTACTACTTATGCACAATACCAGCTGCAGAACACTGCACAAAATGTTTAAGAACACAAACAGCCACAGACAGCACCTCTTTTTTTAATCATTCATGGGATGGAGGCGTCCCTGACAAAGGTAGCATTTATTGCCCATTCCTAATTGCGCCTGGTGGTGAGCTGCCTGCTTGAACTACTGCAGTCCATGTGGTGTAGGTACACCCACCGTGCTGTTAGGGGGAGAATTCCAGGATTTTCACTCAGCAACAGTGAACAAAGGCAGGATATTTGCAACTCACGATGGTGTATGATTTAAAAAGGATGGTCGTTTCTCATGCGCCTGCTGCCCTTGTTTTTCTAGGTGGCATAGGCATCACAGGTTTGAAAGGCTCTGTCGTAGAAGCATTGCTGAGTTGCTTGCGGACTGCTTTGACTTGGATTGTGTTGAGCTCCTTGACTGTTGTTGGAGTTGCACTCATCCAGGCCCATGAAGAGTATTCCATTAAACTCCGATTTGTGCCATGTAGATGGTAGACAGGCTTTGGGGAGTCAGGAGGTGAGTGACCTACCACAGAATTCCAGGCCTATGACCTGCTCTTGTAGTCACAGTATTTACATGACTAGTGCAGTTGAGTTTACGATCAATGGTGACCCTCGGGATGTTGATGGTGGAGTATTCAGCAATAGAAATGCTGTTGAATGTCAAAGAGAAGTGGTTTGATTCTCTCTTGTTGGACATGGGCGTTGTCTGGGACTTGTCTGATGCAAGTGTTACTTGCCGCTTATCAGCTCAAGCTTGAATGTTGTTCAGGTCTTGTTGCATGTGGGCATGGACTGCTTCATTATCTCAGGTGTTGCGATTTAAAATAAACGTTGTGCAATCATCAGCAAACATTCTCACTTCTGACATTATGATGGAGGGAAGATCGGTAGTGAAGTAGCTGAGGATGGTTGGGCCTAGGACATTGGCTTGAAGATCTCCTACAGCAATGTTTGGGTCTGAGGTGATTGGGCTCCAACAACTACAACCATCTTCCTTTGTGTTAAGTATTACTCTAGTCCATGGACAATTTTCCGTAGTAACTTAAATTTTAGTGGGGTTATTGATGCCCACACTTAATCAATTGCTGCCTTGCTGTCAAGGGCAGTCACTCTCACCACAACTCTCGAATTCAGCTTTTCTCCATATTTGGATCAAAGCTGTCATGAGGTCTGGAGCTGAGAGGTCTTGGTGGAATCCAGACTGAGCATCACTGAGCACATTATTGGTGAGTGCAAGTACCACTTGAGAACACTGTCGATGATACCTTCCATCTGTTGATGATTAAGAGTAGACTGATGGCCAGATTCGATTTGTCTTGCGTCCTGTGGACAGGACATACTGTAAATTGCATATTAGTTGAAGGTTTAATTGTATTCAGGTGTAGGGCAATAACTGGGGATTCACTTGTGTTTCTATACATAGGAGCAGACTAAAACTGTGTTGGTTGGGTTTGGAGGTGCATGTTTGTAATGTGTGGCTCTGTAGCTAAAAGATTGTAAAGATAAAACTCCAGTTCTATCCTTCATCGCCTAGCTATCTAAAATAGAGTACATGCCTGGCAATTATCCAGTCTGTTAGGTAGATGCTGTTGTTGTAGCCATTACCATGATGCTAGTTGCATGTTGACTTGGAGTTTGTACAAATTTTAAAAACTTGCTTCACCTTTTATACAGATTAAAAAAAAATAATTTCATGGTTAAAAAAGCAATTAATTCAGAAACAAATAACTTTACTATTTACTTATGGGCAAAAAGTGTGGGCAGAATTTTATGGCCCTATTTCTGCGGGGACGGAGCCGAAAAATGCAGTGAGCCATTATAAATCCCATTGACAACAGCGGGAATGTAAAATCCCACTGCCGTAAAATTCTGCTCTCTATCTTAATGTTGACACAAAATCTGAAAAGGAGGTTGCTCTGAGTAGCAGAATGGAAAGATCGAATATTGTGGCCACACACTCAAAATAATTCTCTTAGCAACAAATGAAAATGTAGTTCTGCACTGCACGGATTCATAAGGTTGCTCAGAATAAACCAGGCCTACTATTCTGCTATATAGATGGTTTTACTCCAAAATAGATGCAATTTACATCCTTGTTCCACATAACCATGTCTTATGGTAATGAAAGCAAACCAACTAAAGTCACTAATGTAATAGCTGCTTTTATTTCAGACTCTCTGGGACATTTCCTTTAGATGTAACATACAATGCAGGAGGAGATCCTGGAGTGTAATTGCTCTGTCCTGGATGGAATTTAAAGCATTTATTACATTAGCAATGTCTATTGATATACATTAATAAATTACACTTAAAATAAATGTGCTTGTTGGAATAGGCACTACATAAACAAGATGACAGATTTTTTTATAAACTGTAAAATGAGAAATAAGGGACAATAAAACTAGAGTTGTCAATTTTTAAATATTGTACACTTCTGGGATTTGTGAGCATTCATTCTTTCCTAGTGTGTCATTAACAACACTGTTAAATATTGTAGAAAGTTTGAAAACTATAAGGAAAGTGGATTGGGAACTTGCTTGTGCAAGTTCCAGCAAGATCATGAGCTATAAGCTGAAGGGTGAACTTCAGAGGGAGTGGCTTCATTACCATGGAATAAAAACAGAAAGTGCTGGAAAAATTCAACAGGTCCGGCAGCACCTGTGGAGAGAGAAAAACAGAGTTCACATTTCAAGTCCAATATTACTTCTTCTTGAGTTCTGAAGAAGGATTCGAAACGTTAATTCTGTTTTTCTCTCTCCTCTGATGCTGAAAACAGAGTTCGCATTTCAAGTCCAATATTACTTCTTCTTGAGTTCCAAAGAAGGACTCGAAGCGTTAATTCTGTTTTTCTCTCTCCTCAGGTGTTACTGGACCTGTTGACGTTTACCAGCAATTTCTGTTTCTATTTCAGAATATCAGAAATAACAATCCTGAGGTGTGTACAGGTTGCTGTAGCTGTGCTGATACGCTGAAGGTTCCTACCTACACAAAGATTGTAGCAGTTCAAGAAGGCCCACTACTACCCTTGCAGGAGAAATAGGCACAGGCAATAAATGTGGCCTCACCACCAACTCCTACATCCTGATGATAAATAAAAAAAATCTTTCTTTGTGATTGACAGGACTGAAATTGAGGTGCGATTGAATCAGAGATATTTCCCGCCTCATTCAATTTATACTGAACTGTGGGAATACGCAAAGGAATTTCTGTCTTCCTAACTATATCAGAGGCAGTGAATAAATGCTAACTGTGGGAAAAAAAAAACACTGCACTTCAACACTAATTGAAAAAGACCAGCCTTGTTTTTTTAAGAATTAGACACAAGTAGGCCTGGCCTACAGCATGTATGTACCCATCGTAGGTGCGCGAGGTGCAGTCTGGAGGCACAATCTTGCCCAAGGTTGTGAAATTCAACATGAGGGGCTTCACTTCAACCCACCTCCTCTGCCGTGAAACCAACATGATCAGATCTGCTTCAACAGGAAGTAAAATCAGGCAGGGTGTAAAAAGGATATCTAATCTGATCCCATCAATTTACCCCGTGCGGATTAATTCAAAATGATCCCTGAGATTTTATTTGAATAATTTGGCTGCTTAAATGCAGGTTGTGTATGCCTTGACTGCTACCTCTCCTCAAAAACATCTTGTGTCTCACAGACTCAACGGGCAGAATTTTCCGGCTATAAAAACAAAAAACTGCAGATGCTGGAAATCCAAAACAAGAACAGAAACACAAATACCTGGAAAAACTCAGCAGGTCTGGCAATATCGGCGGAGAAGAGCACAGTTGACGTTTCGAGTCCTCATCATGAGGACTCGAAACGTCAAATGTGCTCTTCTCCGCCGATGCTGCCAGAATTTTCCGGCTGATGTGCAGAGTTTCTAAACTATTTTTCTAAATCCTCCAATATTTATTTTTTAAAAGATCACACAGGCAACTTTTAAACATTTTCAGCAATTAAAACTTCATGTAAAACACGAACAACCTCTCTAAGTCCACATATCCTGCCAGTGCATGAGTTTTTTTAAATAATCTCCTACCTGCCTGCCCGTTGGGCCCATGCACCAACCCGAAGTTCACCCATTTCTCCAGCGGCAATCAGCCGCCCCCCCCAACCGACAAACGGAAAATTCTGGCCAACATGTTGTAAGTCAGGTGACCGTGGGTGAAACAAGCGATTCATGACTTTGCCATTCATTTATTGCATGGGGTGTTACTGTAAACCTTTATGTTTACATCTTTATGTCAACAAGTACGCATTGATATCTTTTAAAAAATAAATATTGGAGGATTTAGAAAAATAGTTTACTTGCGTGGGAAGGCCAGCTGCAGCTAACCCTGTGGAATGGATTTACATCTGACAAGCATGTAATCAAGAAGAAAGAGATTTGCCGTTAATTTATGAATTTGGTAAACCAGTTTCTCTTCAGCCCAAGGCAAGTCACTGTTTATAGAGTTTCAAAACTTGTAATTTGATGGGAAACATGTCAGATGCTGAGAACAGGCAAAGCAGAAGGAAAGAAAAGAATACTTCAACACACCCGCTATAAATGTTTGGTGACTCTGAAACCTCTGGTATTCTTAAGGTTTGTATCCACACTGCCCATTGTGGAACTGGGCCAATTTTTAAACATTTATTCTTGCACAGGGTGTGAGCATTGCTGGCTAGGCTAGCATTTATTGCTCATCCTTAAATGCCCTTGAGCTGCCTTCTTGAACCACTGTGCAATCATCAGTGAATATCCCCACTTCTGACCTTATGATGGAGCATGGGTCATTGATGAAGCAGCTGAAGATGGTTGGGTCTTGGGTATTATTCTGAGGAACTCCTGCAGCAATGTCCCGGGAGTGAGATGTTGGACCTCCAACAACAAGAACCATCTTCCTTTCTGCAGAGTACAACTCTCAAGCAATCAGAACAGAAAGATTTTAACAAAAAGCTAAAAGCTACTGCGGATGCTGGAAATCCAAAACAAAATAAAAACAGAATTACCTGGAAAAACTCAGCAAGTCTGGCAGCATCGGTGGAGAAGAAATCAGTCAACGTTTCGAGCCCTCATGGCCCTTCAGCAGAACTGAAGCATAGTTTCAACAAGGGAGAAATATAAATTGGTTTAAGGTGGGTGGGGGGGAAGAGACACATTGAGGGTGTGGTGTGAGCAGATAATCAAAAGATGTCAGAGACAAAAGGGTCAAAGAGGTGTTGAAGGTGGTGGTCTTTGTCTGAGATTTTATCCTGTCCTGAGTCAGCTGATTTTGTGCAGGCTGCATTGATGACATTGTAATTGTCCTCAGTGCCTCTGAGCTATGGACTGTAAAGTTGAGTTGGGGTGACTTCTGGTGACTCTCAGCTCTGAAATTCTCTCCCTAAACCTGTATGCCTCTCTTTCAGCCTTTAAATACCCTCAAAACCTCCTCTTTGACCAAACTTTTGATTAACCACCCTAATGTTTCCTTGTGTGACTTGGTGTCAAATTTTGCTCGATGACATTCCTATGAATTGTATAGGGACCTTTTACTATGTTAAAACTGCTAAATAAATGCAAGTTTTGTTGTGGAAAATTATTTCCCTTCAAGTATTTATCTAATTCCCTTCTCAAAGTGCTTTCACCACCCTTTCAGGCCCTGCATTCCAGATCACAACAACTTGCTGTTTAAAAAAAAAATTACCTCATGTCGACTCTGGTTCTATTGACCTTAAATCTGTGTCCTCTTGTTATACTGGCTCATCTGTTACTGGAGTTTCTCCTTATTTATTCTCTCAAAAGCCTTCATGATTTTTAATAGACCAATCAAATATCCTCTCTTAAACTTCTTTCCTCTAAGTACAGCAACCCAGCTTCTCCATAACTCACCTTTGGTACCATTCTAGTAAATCTCTTCTGCACCCTCTCTAAGACCTTGACATTCTTTCTAAAGTGTTCAGAATTGAACACAGTGCTCCAGCTGAGGCCTAACAAATGGTTTATGAAAGACCTGTTTATCTTCCTTGCTTTTGTACTCTACCCCTCTATTACGAAAGCCAAGAATCCCATATGCTTTTAGCAGCTTCTCAACTTGTCCTGACACCTCCAAAGATTTATACACATGTACACTGGGCAGGACTTTTGGCCCCTGCAAAGTCGGAAACAGATGGGATACAAAAATATTGACGCTGGCCAGCGTGCTCGTTTCCCAAACCTGTTCCCGGTGTTAGCCATTTTTGCCTACCAGGCGGGCAACTAATTAGGTCCATTAAGAGCCTTGCTAAGGGCAGTTAAAGGAGGCCAACTGGAATTTTTCAGTCGGCCTCCAGTTTCTCAACACGACAGGGCGGTTCAGCTTCCTGCCAGCAGCAGGCTGAGGGTGCCAGCGGTCCAGGCAGGCCTACATGCCCTCCCTGCCTGGGTACTGTAGAGGGCTTCCTCACCCACCACAGTGGTTGCCTGGCTGCTCTTCCTGTTTATTCATTTGTTTTTTTTTAAAGCTAGTGGGAGGGCATCTCTCAGTCAACTTACCTTTCACTAACTCTGATTGCTCCCCCCTCCAACTTCGAGAGCCCACCCACCAGTCCTTATTTGGACAGAATTTGATCTCCATGCCAATTAAGAGGGCACCCTGGTCAAAACCCCAAAGAGTGACTGTATCCCCCACATGGGAGGGTTTGAAACCCAAAAACAGTCCCCGCTCTTGTTTCCCACCCCCAAAGCGAAAATTCTGTCCATTGTCTCTCTGTTCATCCCTTTTAATATCATATTATTTAGTTCATCTTGTCTCTTCACATTCTTCCTACCAAAATGTATCACCTTACACTTGTCTGTGTTGAATTTCATTTGCCATGTTTCCAACAATTCCACCAGTATTTTTATGTCCATTTGAAGTTTATTACTATCTGCTGCGCTGTTCACTACATTTCCAAGTTTTGTGGCGTCTCCAAAACTTTGCAGTAATATCCTGTATCTATGAGTCAGGTCATTCCCCTGGGGAACACCACTATGTACTTCCCCCTAGCCTGAAAACAACCATTCACCATTAGTCTTTGCTTCTGCTCCATAGCCAATTTTGTGCCCACACTACCACCGCCTCTTCAATCCGTTGGACTTTAATTTTTGCTAACAAGACTATTACCATAGACAGAGGACAGAGTAGATAAGGAGAAACTGTTCCTGCTTGTAAAAGGATTGAGAATGAGGGGGCACAGATTTAAAGTGATTTGCAAAAGAAGCAAATGCGACTTGAGAAAATACTTTTTCACAAAGCGAGTGGCTTGGGTTTGGAATGCACTACCTGGAAGTGTGGTGGAGGTAGGCTCAATCAAGGCATTCAAGAGGGCATTAGATGATTATTTAAATAGAAACAATTTGCAGCGTTGCAGAGAAAAGGCAGAAGAGGCATGGTGCTCATTCAGAGAGCCGGTGCAGACATGATAGACTGAATGGTCTCCTTGTGCACCATAATAATTCTGTGATTCTGAGATGTCAGCATATAAGTCGACCTTTGGAGCCTCGAAAAATTCCCCCAAAAACGGTGGTGGGGGGGTGGTCAGCTTATAAAAGTGAATGGATGGCATGTGTGTGGCTGGTCGCCATTTTTGTTGTTCACCAGGCGGGGCCTGCTCTGTGTGGACATGCCTTAAACTCCTGTGCATCCACACAACACAGCCCATACCATCTACTTTATCCTTTTAAATCCAGTTATAAGGATAGTGGGGTGAAAAATTGAGGCTGACTGCTAATGTAAACATAGCATGTTGTGGCTGAAAAAAGGGGTAAACTTATTTGCCTTGTATATGAAAAAACATGATATTTTGGGGCGGAAAAATAGGATCACCTTCTCTGCCGTGTCAACTTATATGCCGTGATCCACAGTATTTTGCCAAACTTTGACAAACATCTTTTGAAAGTCCATATAAACAACATCAACCAGAATTCCATTATCAACCCTTTCTGTTATTTCATCAAAGAACTCAATCAGGTTAGTGAAACATGAGTTGTCTTTAAGAAATCAGGGCTTCTCCATATGCCAATTATTTTTTCTCCTGTATTATTGTCTCCAAAAGTTTCTGCTCCATTGACTTTAAGCTGACCAGCCTGTGTTTGCTAGGTTTATCCCTCTACTGCAACACCTGCCCCTTTACTTCCTCTCTCCTCACCGTCCAAGGGCCCAAAGACTCCTTTCAAGTGAAGCAGCATTTCACTTGCACTTCCCTCAACTTAGTCTACTGCATTCGCTGCTCCAAATGCGGTTTCCTCTACATTGGAGAGACCAAATGCAGACTGGGTACCAGACCTCCCTGTCACTTGCCATTTCAACACTCCACCCTGCTCTCATGCCCACATGTCCGTCCTAGGCTTGCTGCATTGTTCCAGTGAAGCTCAACACAAACTGGAAGAACAACACCTCATCTTCCGACTAGGCACTTTACAGCCTTCCAGATTGAATATTGAGTTCAACAATTTTAGATCATGAACTCTCTCCTCCATCCCCACCCCCTTTCCGATTTTCCCCCTCCTTTTTGTTTTTTTCCAATAATTTATATAGATTTTTCTTTTCCCACCTATTTCCATTATTTTTAAGTGTATTTCCATCCATTATCTCTACCTTTTAGCCTATTTCAATCCCTTCCCCCCACCCCACCCCCACTAGGGCTATCTGTACCTTGCTCGTCCTGCTTTCTACCCTTAATTAGCACATTGCTTTAGATAATATCACCACCTTCATCACCTCTTTGTCCTTTTGTCTGTGACATCTTTTGGTTATCTCCACCTATCACTGGCCCTCTGTCCAGCTCTTCTTGTTCCCCCCACCCCACCCTGCCCCCCCCCACCACCCCCCTCCCCACCCACCCACTTAAACCAGATTATATTTCACCTCTCTTTTATTTTCACTTAGTTCTGTTGAGTGGTCATTCGGACTCGAAACGTTAACTGTGCTCCTATCCGCAGATGCTGCCAGACCTGCTGAGTTTTTCCAGGTATTTTTGTTTTTGTTTTGGATTTCCAGCATCCGCAGTTTTTTGCTTTTATCCCTCTACCCTTTTTTAAACAGGATGTAGCATTTGCAATCTTTCCAGTCCTCTGGCACCACTCCCATATCTAAGAAGGATTGGAAAATTGTGGCCACAGTCTCTGCAATTTAGCCCCTACTCAGACAGGATGCCTTTTCTACTTTGACATGGAGGTGATTTGCAATTTGGGTAGACGTTGTAGGCGTAGTCCCTAGTTGGAATCTCAATCAATGGGCACCTCTGTAAAATCAGAAAGTGCAACTTTGTCAGAAGACAAGTTACAGAGGTTAAGGTTGTAAGACTGGGCAGATGTAAGCGTGTTGTTTAATTGTACAAAGTTACTTGAGATCGAGGAAGATGAGATCTAAGCCAACTAATTCAGATATTGCTGCAGGAACCAGGAACATAAGACAGTCCATTGAGCCAAAGTTTGGTATTATTCACAAATGTACACAGACTGATACTCTTTCGAGTTATCAACAGTCACAGATTGCAACTCTTTTGAGTACAATCACAGTTCTTGGTTTCCGGGAGTGGGACATGAACCCACAACCCTCTGATTCAAAGGCGAGGGTGCTATGAACTGAGCCACAGCTGACACCTCACGTACACAGACTGATAGTAAACTCCAGACAGTTCCTTGACAAGGGGTTAAAGTGAAAGGATTAAGGATTTGTCTGGTGGCCTTGATGAACATTCTCCCAAGGGCATTAATCCCGGTGTTCGTCCAAACTCTTCACACAATTGTAGAATCAAACTTCTGTGTTGGAATTCATTTGGCTGCTTTGTCCCCTGGAGTTAATTTCTTTGTATTATGTGTAGCAAATTAGTTTCATACACTGTGTCTCTCTCTTATAATGGGTCAATACCTTTTAATAATAAAGCATTAATGCATTTCAACGGTTACACAGTGGCTATCTGCTGGTATTCATTTGCAAACTGTTCCATTTCAACTCTCGGCCCTTCAACCATCTGTGCCATGTGGTTAATAAGTGCCAATCAGTACATACGTTTATGGGTTATTAAATAATTCTATAATCGAATAATGACATGTAGCATTGAAGTCAAAGTGCCAGATCGTTCTGCTCATTTTATTTGTTTATTTTTTTTAACTGCGCCAATGTTTACCCTGCTTATAGTTATGGCTTTGTTGCTTAGATGTGATGACAGATCATGCTTTCCACCTGTATTAATGCAAACAGCGAAATCAATTTAAATTCACTTCTGTGGAAGTGTAGTTGACAACTGTTCTAGTGATGCATGTGCATGGAAATACATAGGAGCTACAAGAAGTAAAACAGGTCATTAAAACCAGGGCACAGGAGAAATCCTCCTGATCACATTTACCCATCCTGTTCCCATATCCCTTCAATTTTTATTGCTTCATTCACCTGCAATCTAAACTTAGATCTGGATTTTATGCAGCTTGCTGTGGTTGGAATCATGGCGGCAGGGCTCACTTACTCACAGGAAATACCCTGTGTCCGGCGGCAAAACCTCTCTGATTAATTCAGAGGGTGGTAGGGACTGACCCGGGGATTCCCAGCCACGGCCAGCAGGATGTCAATTAGGCTCATTAATGAGCTAATTGACACTCATTATCCCTAAGCCCACCACAATTTAGTGGTGGCTCAGGGATTAAGTGGAAGCTGCATGGGGCACCCCTGCCCTCAGAAAGCCACCCAGCAAAGCCTGTTGGGTTTGCCAGCAGTCTCCCAGGTGGGTCCCTCATTAACAGGTACTCGGTTGCAGGGAGGTGGCCGCTGAGAGGCAATTGGCGTGCGACGTTTAATAGGCGGAAATCCATTTTCCAAATCAGGCAGCAGGAGACATTCTCTGAATCACAACTGTTTTATTGTTAGAGTATAATTCAGTACAAATACCAGCTTCCATTCTACCCTTCTGAAATCCCCTCCCTGTCAATAAGCAAAACTCTCCTACTGGGGGAAAAACCCAGCTTTTAAGTACAGGCTTCCATGAGCATCACCTGCTCTCAATTCACTTTGAAGCTTGTCCTGGTTTACTCTTAAAGGGACCTGCATTTCTAACATTGTCATGTGAGGCCTCCATCGGCCCAGTCCAGGACCTTAAACCCCCTCAGTTCCATGGGGGAAGCCCGGTGGAATCAAGTGCCCTTCAGGCACTTAATTGTCCGCCATTCAACCTTCCTTGCAATTGAGATCCCCAGCGGCGCAAGTCCCAGCCAATCAGAGGTCAGCAGCTCATCATTGCCACCAGTAGAAGCAGTGGCTGTTGGTGGCACTGCACCCACTTGAGGTCCAGGATCACATAGGGACCCCAGGCTACTGGTGATTGAAGACGGGATGGGGGAACGGGGTGGAAGTCACAAGAGAGCGGGGTTGGGATGTCGGAGGCATGAGCAGACAAGTGGCTTTCAGTGGCCATCCCCTACCTGTGCCAGATCCCTTGATTGGGCACAGATATAGAGAGGGACCCCTGTGCACCAACCCCTTGATCTCCCTTTCATATAGTTAATCTTGTAGCTATGGCCCCTAATTCATCAACCTCTCAATTATCTACCCTGTCCAATCTATTCATGATTTTAAACATTTTTTATTATATTGGTCCATAATCTGCATTCTTCTAACAAAATAAAGTCCAGTTTTTCAAGTCTTTTTAGTGTGTATAGTTCCTTATTACAGGCAGCTTCCTTATGCACCTTCTCTAAGGCACCCATATCCTTCCCACAGCATGGAGGCCAATACTGCTCACCGTACTCCAACAAAGGTCCTATTAAAGTTCTGCAGGTCTGCAAGGGGGTCTCGATAGATTAAGTGAGTGTGCAAAAATTTGGTAGATGGAGTATAATGTGGGAAAATGGGAGGTTGTCCACTTTGGTAGGAAGAATAGAAAAGTGGAATATTATTTAAATGGAGCGAGACTGCAGAATTCTGCAGTACAAAGAGATCTTGATGTCCTTGTACATGAGTCACAAAATGTTAGCGTGCAGGTACAGCAAGATAGGAAGGCAAATGGAATGTTGGTTTTTATTACAAGGGGACTGGAGTATAAAAGTAAGGAAATCTTGCTACAATTGTACAGGACATTGGTGAGACCACTTCTAGCATTGTGTATTGTTTTGGGCACCATACCTAAGGGAGGATATACTTGGAAGCAGTTTAGAGAAGATTCACTAGGCTGATTCCTGGGTTAAGAGGTTATCAATGAGGAAAGGTTGAGCAGGTTGGGCCTATACTCATTGGAGTTTAGAAGAATGAGAGGTGATCTTATTGAAACATATGAGATTCTGAGGGGGCTTGACTGGGGAGATGCTGAGGGGGCTTGACTGAGTAGATGCTGAGGGGTTTGACTGAGTAGATGCTGAGAGGATGCCCGGGATTTTCTGGGTCCACCATGGCGGGACCTGCTGCTAGGGATGCAGTGGACCTGCCAAAAATCCATTCACTTTTGGCAGGGCCAGAAAATTCCA
This sequence comes from Cetorhinus maximus, assembly GCF_964194155.1. NCBI lineage: Eukaryota > Metazoa > Chordata > Chondrichthyes > Lamniformes > Cetorhinidae > Cetorhinus > Cetorhinus maximus. Next base: position 35,970,505 of record NC_135895.1, read on the forward strand.
GCCAATGTTTCTTCTCATGGGGGAATCTAGAATTAGGGGCACAGTTAAAAAATAAGGGGTCTCCCATTTATGGTGGAGATGAGGAGGAAGTTCTTCTCCTAGACGGTCATTAGTGTCCCTTCCACAGAGAACAGTGGAGGCTAGGTCATTCAAGGCTATGTTAGATAGATTTTTGATTGACAAGGGAGTCAAGAGATATGGGGAAAGGCCGGATAGTCGAGTTAATGCCACAATCAGATCAGCCATAATCTTATTAAATGGTGGAGCTGGCTCAAGGGGCTGAATGGCCTACTCATGCTCCTATTTCTTATGTTCTTATGTTCTTAAGTTCTCAGAATTACCACTGGGCTTTTATATTCTATACCTTTTGAGAGAAAAAACCTCGAATTCTATTCACTTTCTTGCAACCTGACCAACCTGAGGTTCTGCCTTTAATGTTCTGTGAACTTATACCTCCAAATCCCTGCATCCTTTTACAGCACTGAAATTACAGCAGGCCAGACTTCATGCTGTCAAGGTCAAGTCAGTTTGCCACCTGTCTTGACCCCCCTGCCCATCCAATTACTTCCCCAAGCTAAAATTTTGGCGACTCTTAGTACCAGCTATTTCGTAATTTGTTTTTAACACATTTTATGAATTAAAATAAGAAGTATTATCAGAATAGCTGTAGGTAATAATCAGCAACTACACAACTGGTTTATCATTGCACCATTTGTAAGCTATTCAATCCCGCTACCTTCCTCAGCTTCCTGTGCTGCTCTGTGTGAGAGCTTACAAATTCTTCAAGGCTGTGATCAGCCCCCAACCTCGATTTCACGCTGGCCGGCCGTTAAGTGGCTCAGCGCTACCGGGGTGGGGGCGGGAAGAGGGCCGGCAATGACGTTTTCGTGAGCGCTGTGGGAAAGCTCCCTGAAGGGAGACAGCTGCCTCAGGGAGATGCAGACCTGAAAATGCTAAAGTAAGGGCTGAAAAAGCTGCAAAAAAGTATCCTTGCATCACAATCAATCACCTGAAAATGTAGCTGATAAAAATGCTGTCCACAGATATTTATTTTTATTTTATTTCATAGCGGAAATTTCATCCCACCCATGGATGAAAAATACAGATGTCGCCTGGCTAATTCGCCCGTCCGCCAACCATAGGGTTAGACAGGCCATGAAAAATTAGACACAATTCCGCCGTTAATGGGCTTAGTTGCCTTCTTAATTGTTGGCGGTCGCGCTTCCGACTTTTGCGTGCGCCCACCGAGCGAAATATTGCACGAGTGCGCGATGACATCGGGACACTTGTCCGATGTCTTCCCACACGATTTTATGTCCGATCGGGTCAGGTGTGCGCCCACCCATGGGATGCAAAATTCAGGCCCTGGATTCTCTGTCACAAAAGTTATTAAGTTGTTGTTAATTATAGCTGATTTTCCTTTACTTGGTCAAATTAGTTTAAGTAACCATGATCATACATGGCATTCTTGCACAGATCAGATAACTATGAATTTAGACCTCACTTATGCACACATGGGACAGGATTTGCCTCATCTCATGCATGCATTTTTATGAGTGTTATTGCAGCAGGAAGTAGTGCTCACTACAGCTGCCCCCTCAACTCCTGATACTGATGATACAAATGCTGAGGCTTAGGTTTGAATGATGACTTATTTACCAGATGTGAAATTCATGCTCTGCAGGATCTGACAAAGGTATTAGAAGGCATACAATAAGGGCAATGAGCTATGTAGGAAGGAAAAGGGTGAAGCAATTTTGCGGTTAGCAGTTTACCTACAGAACTTAACACACAAATAAAAGTTATTCAGGTATGAAAATAAAGTTTTGTCATATGAAATAAAAGTTTGTCATACGAAATAAAAGTACGTTGAACTTAAATCTGGTTTGGCATGTGAGTTTGGGAAGGAGATGGCACAGAACAATTATTACAGGGGGTAGGAGGGATAGCAGACATGTACTAATCACAATAGTGTAATGCTTTCATTGAAGCAAAGTGCTTTTGCTGCGTATCAGTGCCGAAACATTAGCAATATTTCCCTCAATACTAATTTGTAACTGGCATCACTCAAGGTAAAGGGACAGCACCACTTTCTGTGGGGTGTTGTTGGGATGGGTTATCACCCTGTGCTATTTGTAGCAAGAGATGGCAAACTCCCATCTTCCTTTTTTGTCAGTCAGGTCTTTCTGTGGAGTTGATAAAGTGATTCCCCAGCAAGAGCAACCAGATATTTTGGGTCTTTCCCTGGTATTCATGCGTAATAAATTTAAACTGATATGGTTCATTTTGTGATCAACCACTACCTTCATGTAATCATAATGACAAATGGCAATTATCTGCACTTTCAAAAGATGTTATTGCCATGACAAGCGCACTTAATTTCACATTCAAAGCTTTAAATGAGCTGTGTTAAGGTTAACAAGGCAAATGCAAATTTTGATCAGTATGTTGCACTCTTGCATGAAATTATGTGACTCTCCTGCCAAAGTTACAATTGAACAATTGTCAGCAAAAAATTATGCAGTATGCAACAGACCACATACTTAGTTGAGTATTGCAGGGTTCCACCAGAGAAGTCCAGGCAACGACATCACTCCACTGTATGCAAATAGTCTGCTCTAACAGACTTCTTGGGCCAACTTGCTCTTGTACATGCATATGTTCAGGGGTACATGGATTGCTAACTGAAGTCATGAAATCAGTCAATGGACAGCTCTTGTTGTCCAGTAATTACCACCTATTGGTTTGGCACGGAGGCTAAAATACAGCTGACAGAGTGGACTCGAGAGTACTGTCACGAAATGAACGCTTCATGACTGCTGCCAGGATACTGGGCATTGATCTGCATGATTCTGCCTATCATCACACACCAGCAACATGCTGAAAAAGTGGAATCCCTTTCAGTTCTGGTACATGGCAGAGTTGGCATGAGGCACTTCAGAGCAATGTGCCTTCAATCACTGGCACCTGTGACAGTGATCTTGACAACATTTTGTGCTTGTTCCACCTGCTTCTCTCTGGCAAGAGGGGATGAAATTAAATCACCTGTCTGTGAATAGAAAACCTCAATGACCTTGCTGCTGCAATGGCGCATGTAAACTGCAAGATGTTGCTGATGTCCACAAAGTTTGGTTGTGCAGCACCTATATTTTCGGAGACATGGGTGGTCATTTTGATTCAAAAATGGTGATTGCAGCATGCATGCACAGTCCTGGAGTGCAGTGCAGCAGATGCCATCTTGCATAGATCATTAGCTGGAGCGCAGGGAGAATGTGCTGGATCATTACGTCAATCAGCATGCAATGATGACTGATGCCAGCCTTGCTATTTTGGAGCTCAATGCTCCAGCTAACGTCCTCTTTTATCCACGCACCAGTTGAACACACATAGAGGATTCCCCCCACCTGCCCCGCCACAATTTACAGGGATCATCAACTATCAACTCCTTTCCGGTTAGTTGCTGATTGATTTCTAATGGATTTTGCTGAGTTTGTAAAGATGTTTGGTAATTTGTACTGTTATTTAAAGATGCTGAAGTCTACAGGGACTGGTGAGACATATAGTGAAGGGCTTAGTCCTAACTTCAAAGGCTCTGCTCAGTCCACATTGTCCTGAAACAGGTGCTGTATTTTGTAGTGTGGTCTGTAGCCTGACAGGGAAAATGAATAAATACAACATTGAGGATGACAAGCTGCTCAAAGAGGGAGAACGAAGAAGGCAAATAGGGCTCTCAGCTGGAGGCCATATGTGTCCATGGTCTTTGGTGAGCAATTTTCCTACCTCAACCTTAGTGAAAAACAGTGACCGGAATTTTCCGTGCCCACTGGTGTGGGGCGTGCTCAGTGCTGTGAGCGGACAATATGGCGCGATCGGTTTCATGACTACGGGAAACCAGTTTGCAATTGTCCACTCAGCCTGCCGACAGTGGGCCGCGTTTCCCGCCATCAGATGTCGAGAAGCTCACTGTAATACATCCGCATATAATCATTAGGCCAACCCGCTGGAATCATTGCTCCCCCCCCCCACCCCACTAGATCGTCCGTCCAGGTCAGCAGGAAAGCACACTAACGTGTTTCACAACAGCACATAAAAGGTGGGCTGCACTTTGAGGGGGACTCGGAGGTGAGTGCACAGCAACAATGTACAGCGCTCGCCAGGGTCACCTGTTGGTCTTCAAGCTTGAGGAGCCTTGTGGGGGGGACGTCAAGGGCAGCCCTGCCCATTAAGACGGCTTGGTGGGGGGGTAAGGGTAGCCCAGCTGTTGAGGCAGCGTGGGGAGTGGCAATGGCTGCCTTGTGGTTGAATATAGCGCTCAAGCACTTAGGATGGGCTGACGGGGTTGGGGAAACGAGGGTCCTGAGGCTCCTGTATAAAGTGACCATGCCTCTGCAGCTGAGACAGTTCAGGCGCAGCCGCATTGATATGATTGGAATCGGGCTTCTAGCTTTTGTGCCCACTCAAGCAATGCGGAGGCCTCAAAGTGCCAGCAAGTGCTCCAGGGCTTTTCACCCCACCGGCACAGACTGCAAATTCATGAGCGTTTTAGTGGACTGCAGAGCAGTTGGATAACTGCGTATGTTGTAAAATTTCCTTGCATGGCCTCCTCATGGCCTTGTTAAGAGGCCATGGAGCAGTCACTGCTGGAGGTGCTCACAGCCCTTTGCAATGTCAGCATCCCAGTTTGGACCAGTCTCCCCGATGGTTCAAGCTAACAGTGCAGCCTTGCAGCGCGGTTTAGGAGAATGACTGCATCTGAGCTGAGAGCACAGTATGCACTCCAGTGGGCAAAGCTGCTGCCAATCGGCGAGGTGGAGTGGGGCGGAGGTGTGTGGGGTTTTGGAGAGCCATACAGCGCACTAATCTCTGGCTAACCAAGTGGTGGCCAGCGCTCTCTGGGATGTGTTAAGGAGCTTCACACTTAACCAGGACAGGTTCTTAGTACCCATGCTAACCACAAGTCTCTCTCTTTCATCCTGCAGGAGGAGTACATCAGGATCATGGAGCCTGGCGAACTAGCTGTATGCTTGATGGCTTACAGAGGGTGAAGACAACAGAGGAGAGAGCGACTGGGGCTTCTGGCTGCACAGAGGCAGGAGCAGCGCCCTCAGGAAGAAGGGGCAGCTGGGGCTCCCGCACAAGCCATCGAAGAGTCACAGCGAGCTGTTGCTGGTTGGCGCCTAGCAACACCTAGGGCTGAATTTTCCCACGGTCAGGGGGAGTTGTACGGGTGCGGGCGGGAGCAAGCACAAACCCGATTGACGCCCCCAATCGGGTGCATGGCGCCATTTTACGTGGTCGGGCCAACTAAGGCCCGCCCAGTGTGACGCACATCTGGAAGCGCTGTGCACTCCCTGTGTGGGTGGGGGGGGTGGGATTCCCTGAGTCGGGGCCTGTGCATGCGCGCAAAAGAGCACAGAAATCTCCCTAAGGCACCTTTGTGCCTCAGGGAGATTAGTTTAAGTTCTGGAAAATTTAATAAAGGTGAAAAAAAATTTTAAGGACATGTCCCTTCATGTGAAACTGTCACATGAGTTGGGACATATCCATTAATTTTTTGAAAAACTTTTATTTAATTAATAAACCCTTCATGAAACTCATCCCGCCCGTGGATGAGGTTTCATGAAAAATGTGAAGGCCGCCTGGGCTCTTCGCCTGCCCGCCAACCTTAAGGCATTCTTAACAACTTTAATGACTTTGTTAATGGCCTTAATAGGCCTTTGACAGGTCGGCTGCACGCCCGTCCAACGTCACCGTGCGTCATTTTACACGTCTCGCCGATGGGGAAATTCTTCCCCTAGGGTCTATAGACACCGCCTTTCCTTCCTGCAGATGACCAAGAACCAGTGTCGCTGTAGACTGCGCATGTCTAGGGACCTGGTTGGTCACATCTGCCAGTGGCTGCAGGATTTGGCGCCATGGGGACATGGAGGGTTGTGTGGCAGTGGCACCCTGCTCAGCCTGTGGAGCTGTTGAGGTCACAGGAAGGGGTGATTCAGATGGGCCAGACATTTCCAGAGTCACCTTTTTTTTATTTGTTCATGGGATGCGGGCAGTGCTGGCTCGGCCAGCATTTATTCTCCATCCCAGAGGGCATTTAAGAGTCAACCACATTGCTGTGGATCTGGAGTCACATGTAGGCCAGACCATGTAAGGACAGCACATTTCCTTCCATGATGGACATTAGTGAACCAGATGGGTTTTTATGAGAATTAGACAATGGTTTCACAGTCATCATTAGACTTTTAATTCCAGAATTTTATTGGATTCAAATTCCACCATCTGCCGTGGTGGGATTTGAACCCTGGGTCCCCCAGACCACTAGCCCTGGGCTTCTGGATTACTAGTCCAGTGACAATACCACTACAGTACCACCTCCCCCAGGATGGATGGCCCCGAGGTGTGCACCTGCTGATCGTCCTCCCTATGGGTGCCCAAGGACCCCAGGCTGACACAAGGAGAAGGGGAAGCTGGAGTGAGATCAAACTGCCCGGCACCCCTCTCGCGTTCACACTGTTGGAGGCCAACTATGGCATCAGCAATGGAGTTAAGCTCGTGCAGCAGTGCAGGAGTGATGTCTTAGACCAAGGTCTACATGGTGGCCGCCATCCTACCAGTGTTGACCTCGGTGCGTTGGCATGCTGGAGCTATCACCTCAGCCTGAAGGCAGGCGGAGTCCTCCATCATGCCTTGCAATCTGAGGAGCACAGCGGACATCCCGAGCTTGCCTTTGCAGCTCCAGCAACTGTGACATGACCGAGTCCAGAGGCTTTTCATCTGACTCAGACTCATAAAATTTCTGGCCTCCATCAGTTTTCCGAGTGTTGGTGACCTGGAAAGTCTATGCCGCGGCCTGCTGTGGATCAGACAGTACGATGTGCTCACCAGATTGTGATCCTGAGGCTAGGGCCCACTGAAGTGTGCGTCTCTGCGCTGGTGGAGGGTGTCGGTGAGCGCTGTGACTGGACTTCAAGGAGGATGCCTCCAGATTCCTCATTAGGGGTTTCTTCAGGCTTGATTGCAGGCCCTGGTTCAGGGACTTGTCAGCTGTTTCCCAGATGTGCCTGCGGAAGCAAGGAGAGATCATTAGTGCATGGCAGTGGCCTGTGAAACAGGGCACGTCACTCACAGCATGGTTGTCTGATGGACGTTGCACTGCTCGACCCTCCTTGGCTGAGCACCGCCGACCTCACCATCAGCACAGGACCGGTCCAGATCCTCGCCAGCCAGTGACGGACCTTGATTTCAGGCATCCCTCCACTGGTCTGCGACCTCTCCTTCTTGTTGTGTGCCAGCTGGTCCTGCATGAATAGTGATGGAGAAAGTGTAAGCAGGACGCCTGCCAGGCCAGATGATAAGTATGCATGGCATGTGTGGATGGTGAATGGTCCAATGGATGGGATGAGGACAATGATGGTGACTGTGCAAGAGTGAATGTCCCTTGAACTGGCAGTGAGTGAGGGCCCTGTGGATGTGTGATGGGTTTGTGAGTGTGAGTTGAGAGTGATGAGAAGAGTGACTTAACTTGGCAGAATGGAGGAGATCATTCATCCTCTTGCAGCACTGGGCGGCTGTCCTCTTTTGAAGGGCGTTGGTGTTGACCACCGCAGCCACCACCTCCCAAGCCTGGTTGGCCATGCCGCTGCCCATCCTGCAGCCAAAGCAAGGGTGGAGGACATCCCAGCAGGCCCCCACATCATCCAAAAGGCGTTGAAATGACGCGTTGCTGAATCTGGGGGCTGAAGTCTTTTTGCCTTTTGGGGCCATGTCTTCCTTGCAGCAATCATGGGCTGGAAGCACTGAGATGTGTACGCGGCTGGACTTTAAATATGGCGTCCAGCGTGATGAAGCGGCGAGGTGATGGTGGTGGGTGAATGAGAGCCTGCCCACCATCCAAATGATGCATTTCCTGGGAATGCATAAATAATGTGGCAGGTTTGGGACGACATAGCGTGAAAACCCGCCATTGTGGCTGACGGGTAAAATATCGTTTTACCCGCCCGCTATCGCACTGAGTGCAAATCTGGGACGATTCCGCCCAGCGTGTTAGACATAATTTTTTTTTTGCAAAAATATACTTTACTCATAAAATATCTGAAAGAACATTACAAAACATTTCTAAATGGCCAATACAAAAGGGGCAATCAGATTCAACTTTTACACATGGATCATGAGGTGCTTCAATACAATCAATGAATGTTACAGTCATTTCAATATGGTCATTAGAGACAGTCAGACAGTGCAATGGTATTGGAGTTATCGACATACATCATGTTGCACTCTGAGGTGCTTCAATACAATTATGATACATTTAGTATTTAATGCATTACATTCATTGTGAGTCATACAGCCCGAGGAGTCTATAAAATTCCCAACCCCTCGGTGCACTCTGGAAGACAGGTCTTAGACAGTGAGCTTTCCCCATTTTGCCTTTGCAGATCTTTAGCTTCAACTCCATTTTTGCTCCTGCTTCCCATATCCCTTGATTCCTTGAGAGATCAAAGATCTGTGGATCTCAGCATTAAATATATTCAATGATGGAGAATGCACAACCCACTGGGGTAGAGAATTCCAAAGGTTTACAAGCTTTGACAAACCAGAGGATAGTCAGTGAGCAATCGGAACTATCTGTTGATTCCCGTGCGTAATCCATTCACATGTGGACAGATTGCATATAATGAAAAGCATGTTACTATACAAAATGTGATTCAGCAGACCATTTGAGGTGTTTAATCAACAATTCCAATGTTTAGATCATTCAGGAGGAGCCCTGCAGACCTTGACACGTAATATGCCAAGATTTGCTGGGGTCTGCAGCCTGCTGCATAATCTCACCATCAGGATGACACAGCCCTCGCCAGCAGCTATGCAGTGAACAGCTGAGGAGCAATCAACATATCCTTTTGAGGTTGAACTGTGAACAGGGTACCACCGAACGCATCCCCAATTCTCTCAAAGTGCTACACCTTACCTACTCTCTGTTACTGACATCACAACATCTTCTTGCCACAAAGCCAAAACAAAAGCTACCACAAAACATGCACTCCAAATCAAATATATAAATCAAGCTCTGTGGCCCCTGCTCGTTCTTCCAGTTATGCTGGATTTCTAGAGGAAATGCCCCTTACTGCACCCATGTCTGACAGCAGCTCATTTATCCAGAAGCTTTGAAGTTGGCAAAAAGCAATTCAACATCTGCCACACTTTTGAGACTTGAACTAATTATGGAACGCACCAAAATGGGTAGAATTGTAGCAATAGCAAGAGCAAGTAATCCAGAAGTTAACATGTAAGTAGTTGATGATCCCTTAGTCTGGTGGGTGAGGGTGGGGGTGAGTCCTTCATGCTGCTTAACATGGGTTCCAGCTGTGTAAGGTTAAGCGAGGGCACTGGCTGCAGCATACAGCATATAGTAAACATGGCATCCATTATGTATAATGTACTGTCTCAAAAACAGCAATAAAGTGAAACCTTGTCCAATAAACATTCGAGATGATTTTTTTGTTTTGTTAATTAAATAATAATCAAGAACGTTGGCCAAGATCAACCTGTATACTTCTCCAAATAATACTGTGGGATCTTTCACATCCACCTAAACCACTTGCACAGGACCTCAGTTTGACATCTCATCTCAAGGGCATCACCTCTGGCAAAGCAACATTCCCTCAGCATGGCACTTAGGTGGCAGCTTAAGTTTTGTGCACAAGTCCTGGAGTGAGAATTGTACTCACAACCTTCTGACATAACAACAGCACATTATATAATATGCTTTTTACATAATATGACATGCGCATCACTGGCTAGGCATTTAGTGCCCATGCCTTTGTTCAGAGGGAATTTAAGAGTCAACCACATTGCTGTGGGTCTGGAGTCACATGTAGGCCAGACCAAGTAAGGATGGCAGGTTTCCTTCTCTAAAGGGAAAGAATATTAGTGAACCAGATGGATTTTTACAACAATCAGCAATGGTTTCATAATTGTCATTAGGCTTTTAATTCCAGATTTTTATTGAATTCAAATTCCATCATCATTCAAACCCCAATCCCCAAAGCATTTACCCTGGGTCTCTGGATTACCAGTCCAGTAACAATACCACTACGCCACCATCTCCCATAAGGGAAAAGCCTCCAAAGGCATATGAACAATGCAAAATAGGAGCAGGAGTAGGCCATTCAGCCCCTCAAGCCTGCACCGCCATTCAATAAGATCATGGGTGATGTGATTGTGGCCTTAAGTCCACATTCATGCCTACCCCAAATAACCTTTTGCTCCCTTGTTAATCAAGAAATTATTTACCTATGCCTTAAAAATATTCAATGACCTCGCGCTGCCTCCACCGAACTGTTAAAGGCCTATTAAGCCCATTTAAAAACTAATTCAATGAATAAACTGAGCTGCCTGTCCAACCTTAAGGTTGGCGGGCAGGCGAAGGGCTCAGGCGGCCTTCGCATTTTTCACGGAACCTCATCCACGGGCGGGATGAGGTTTCATGAAGTATTGATAAATTGAATAAAATTTTTTATAAAAATTCATTGACATGTCCTAGCTCATGTGACACTGTCACATGAAGGGACATGTCTTAAAATTTTTTCTTTTCTTTATTTAGATTTTTAAAACTTAAACTAATCTCCCTGAGCCAACTCTGTGCCTCAGGGAGATTTCTGCGCTCTTTCGCGCGCATGTGCAAAAGAGCGCAGGCCCAGACTCAGGGACCGCCCCACGCCCACACCCGGGTGCACGTCACGCTGGGCGGGCCTTAATTAGCCCGCCCACATAAAATGGCAACGCGGACCCGATCAGGGGCGATGATCAGGTCTGCGCCCGTCCCACCCGACCCCGCACAACCGTCCCCCAACATGGATAATTCTCCCCCTAATTTTCAAACTGTGTCCCCTAGTTCCAGTCTCTCCCAAAGAGGAAACCTTTCAGTGTCCACCCTCAAGTCCCCTCAGGATCTTATGTTTCAACAAGTTCACCTCTCATTCTTCTAAACAATGGATACAGGCCCAGCCTCTCCAACCTTCCCCTGTAAGATAAACCCCCATCCCAGGTATCAGTTGACTGAACTTTCTCTGAACTGCTTCCAACGCAATTATGGGCAGGTTTTTCTGGTCGTCGGGTGGGATGGGGCAGGCAGGCCATGGAGCGGCCAGGAAGCGGTCCGCCACCTGTGTTCGGCCCCCGGCCGCAATTTCGGGGGCCAAATTAATGGCTGGCCAGCGTGACAGGCGCACTGAGGATCTTAGTGCTGCTGGGGTGTGGAGCGGGAGGAGGGCGAGTGGTAAAGCCTGCGCACGCGTGGAGGAGCGCACAATGAAACTCCTTGAAGGCACAGAGCTGCCTCAGGGAGCTGAAGAATTGTGGATGCAAAAATACAGATTTTAAAAATGAGAGAAACATGTCCCCACATGTGGCTTAGTCACATGAACAGGGACATATTAAAAATAATGTGTAAAAGTTTTTATTTTTTTTAAATTACTGCTGGAAACCTCATCCCGCCCATAAAAAATCCAAAGGCCGCCTAACCTGTTCACCCACCCGCCAATCGTAATGTTGGATGGGCAGTAAAAAATAGCTTTCAATTATTTGATTAAGGGCCTTAATAGGCCTCTTAATTGTCGGTGTATGCGCGGCTGACTCCCGCACGCGCCTACCGACTGAAATATCGCACGAGTGCTTGATGACATCGAGATGCTCGCCGGACATCATCGCGCATGATTTTACCCCCAATCAAGCCGGGCACATGCCCGCCCGCGGGACATAAAATCCCGCCCTTTGTCCTTTCTTAAATAAGGAAGCCAAAACTGTACACAGTCCTCTTAATGTGGTCTCGGAGAGAAAGAGAGAGGTTTAAGGAGGGAATCCCAGAATTAAGGGGTAAGGCAGCTGAAAGGTAAGAGTACTAGATACTGAGCCAGAATGACACTGGCCATAAATTTTAAATATTAGTGCAAAACAATAGTGTGTACTATACTTCTAATCTCTCATTCTGATATTTTATTTTGAGGAGAAAGTCTCCTACTGAAAGCAAACAATTCACAAGCAAGGCTGACATATGGAAAGCTTGTTTTAAATAAGTACACACTGCTTGTTAGTTATTGCTCAAGATGCTGGGATTCCACACCCTCCCAAGCAAACGCTAATATCACTTTGCTGGAGTATTCCTGAAGAACACGAATTGCTGATGTGATTCATTTGAGGAAAAGCCCTTTCATTCATAAGATGGAGAACTCGTCAACACACAAAAACAAAAACAGCTTTCAGTAATTTAATCAATTCCACACCCCTGTTACAAATAATATGCTCCATATAAAAGCTACATAAACACATAGCAAACTGTTTAACGCATTCTTTGCAGCCACAAATTGTGGCCTGTACAGCAACTGGCTACTTGTATGCTAGAGTTCCCTTGAGAACATATATTTATCTCATATGAAACCACACTAACCATATTGTCCATTCCCACCACTTAATCTTTGCTGCAAAGGTTTAGGGAGGAATTTTCCGTGCCTGCTGGCGACAGGCATCATGGTGGGCGTGAGTGGACAATATGGCAGGAAGGCCAAAAGTCGGTTTCATGCCATCGGGAAACCAGTTTGCAATCGTCCGCTTTGCCCGTCAATGACAGGCCACGTTTCCCACCTCTGCATGTCAGGAATTTCATTGTAATACATCTGCGTATCATGATAAGTCCAGCTTGCCTGAATCATTCCCCCCACGGATCATCCGAGCACATCAGTGTGTGTTTCACAACTGAACATAAGCCTCATGCACTTGGCAAGTTGCAGTTCACTCAGGATTTTGAGGTTTGTTTGCCTATCTTGCTTCGGGCAGCACTCGCGGCCATCAGCGCCAGGCTTCACAGGCAGCACCACATCACTTTTAGGGGGTTTCACGGGCACCACAAGACCAGCCATAAGGTGGGGGTGGCTTTTCAATGGCTGCAGGGCTAGGGCTTGCTTGGGGAAGGGGGCGAATTGGCCTCGGGCAAGGGAAGAGGCTGCAGGGCTGGGGCATTACTAGGGAAGGGGGGTATCCTAGGGTGTGTGCGGGGGCACATGTTGATCTGTGCAAGTGGTGTTAAGAGGGTGAGGGCTGAAGCGGCAGTCTCCAGACGAGATGAAGCCAGATGGTGATATGAGCATTTGTGTGAGACAGTGAGTGATGACATCCTTTGAGCTGGCAGTGAGTGAGATGTCAGTGAATGTGTAATGGGCTTGTGAGTGTGTGAGTTTAGAGTGAGGAGATGGTTGCCATACCCTGGCGGCACGGATGAGATCATTCATCCATTTTCTGCACTGGATGGTCAACCTCTTGTGTGCAGCGTTGGCACTAACAACTTCTAGCACCGCCTCCCAAGCCGGAGTGGTGACACTGATGGCCCTCCTATGGCCAGAGCGGGGGTACAGGACATCGTAGCGGGCTCCAACAATGTCCAGAAGGCGTCCCAGGGATGCATCACTGAATTGGGGGCTGCTGTTTTCTTATCTTTCAGAGACACGTCTTCCGTGTAGCAGTCCTGGACTGGAAGCACTGAGAGGTGTGCACGTGGCTGCACTTTAAATATGATGCCCGGTGTGCGGAAGTGGTGAGGTGACGGCGTGGTGGGCAAATCGGAGGCTGCCCGCCAGCGAAATGGCATGTTTCCGGGAATGCAAGGTTAATGAGGCAGGATTGAGACGATACAGTGTGAAAAGCTGCCATTACAGCCAGTGAGTAAAACATTCTTTTACACGCCCGCAACCACACAGTGCAAATCTGAGATGACTCTGCCCTTAGTCACCGCTCACGGTAACAGAAATGTCAGCGCCTTAATGACATTTAATATGCTGAGTATTAGCAACTAGATCAATTCAGAACTATACTTTGAAGGTTACTTGAAAAAGTGTTATGTTGCATCATATATATGCAGAACACATGAAAAATTGCATAATGTAAATGATAGGCAATACAAATAAATTCAATGTATTTTAATGTATTTCAATTTTCTGATCGTACTTGGCTTATTTCCGTACAACCCTGTGAGTATGCTCTACTTACTGGATTAAATCTAAGGAACCAATTGATAGGATTGGTTAAGCGGTGATGCTCACATCAACTTCTTCCTACATGCAAGATATTAACACAAATGGTAAATTAATGTATGTATTATGCAGTGAATACAGTACTAAATACCTGTGTCAAATAGTTACTTTAGTGGTAGTTTTATTTTGAAGTTCAAGCATGAAAGTTGAAAGAGAGGCAGTACTTGATCCAACCATGTATTAGTTTATGACTGATGTTCCAATTGCACCTTATAAAATAATGCACAATATCCAAATCCGTCTTTCCAAAACAATTATTTAGTGAGCTATTGGGTCAGAGTAGATACTGTAGCTGTTGCATGAGATCAAAGCAACAGGAATTTACTAGAAAACCTGGATGTGGATAGGAAATAAAGGAAGAAATAAAAGGAAGAATAAATGCCAAACTAGGGGGAATCTACCAGGAACCTAAAAATAGTGTTATATAAATATAAGAGAACATTGAGAGATAAAACATATTACAAATATGATTATGACAGTATATATTGGGAAAAAGGTAATAAATGAACGGAGAATTATATTCCTTAAGGGCAGTATCAACTCTGGAAGTGAGTCACGTTAGGATTTCTAATTGCTGACCCTAACTGTGCCAACCGTAATGGTAAAACTGGTTCTGAATTAACCCACCAGCCAATTTGGTTGGGCTGTGAAATACAGAACTGTCAATTCCAGCACTTCTCAATCAGTTTTTCGGCATCTTATCACCACAATGCTGTCATCATGTGCTATCTTCTGGCCAGCAGAGTCAGGAACAGAAGAGATCAGCCAGAGTCCCATCATCCAACTCGCCACCATGAACATGTGGCAGGGTGGGCAGTTGATATCAGGGGTGAGGGGAAAATTTTTAATGGCCAGTATTAGGGATGAGGATTTGGTGGAACACCTCCTGCCCCATTTTCCTCTGAACAACATATGAGCTTCCCAAAACAGATGGATTGCAAAAAGAACATTTAACGGACACACTCCTTCATTATCTATTCTCAAATTGTATTCTGAGTTCCCACTGCTTTCACCTTATAGAGCCATAAAGAGCTATAGTGACATTGAGAGAAATATGTGGACTCTCCACTTAGCAATGTAGATCTTAGGGTATAAAATGAGTGATACTGAGTCAGCAGCTTGCTTTACATTGCTCCTGATATTTATTTTTATTGCAGAGAGGTATAGAATTGTCTGCTGATTCACCATCACCTGTTTTGTGTTATTGCACAAAGTCAAAATCTATCCCAGCATGTCAAGGCAGGCAACAAATAGCAGACAAAACAAAACAAAGCTAAATCAGTAGAGTACAAGTCTTGAAACTGTATAGTGCTCAGGCCATACTACACCCTGAATAATAAGAAAGGCACAAAAGACACACCAAAATCCCAGAGGCAGTACAGAGAAGAGGGAGAAGGCCGAACCCCATGGTCAAAGGACTGAATTAGGTCATTAACTAGGGCTGGTTAGCCTTGAAATTTCTTGGATGTATAAAAGATACTAAATAGTACAGGAAAGGTAAATACCAGAAAATTACTTCAAAGTAAACTATGACCATAGGATATGGGCCACAAATTCAGAAAGGCACTTAGCATAGACTTAACAGGATTAATGAGTTTAGTCTTGGATGAAAAGACTTCTATAAACATTTCTTAACAAAAACAAAAATACCTGGAAAAACTCAGCAGGTCTGGCAGCATCTGCGGATAGGAGCACAGTTAACGTTTCGAGTCCGAATGACCCTTCAACAGAACTAAGTAAAAATAGGTGAAATATAAGCTGGTTTAAGGGGGTGGGGGGGGGCGGTGGACAAGAAAAGCTGGATAGATAAACGTTTCTTTATTGGCTTAATGAACTAATATGGGTCAAATGGCCTTTCCCATCTATATCCACAAAATGTTCTTGATTTAAAGGGGATGGTGAGTATTTTCTCAAAGGTAAGTCCCAAGAGGAAGTTTGGAGTGACAACAGATGGAAGTCAAAGGTAAGGGCTCCTGCTTCTCTTGGTTCCACAGGAATTTTTTTTTAAACTTACTTTTTGGCCCTGGTCCATGCTTAGGCATCGTAACTGGAGCAGCCCTGTTCCTCCTCCTGTGAAATGAAACCAATTTCTACAATGGACCTAAAATAGGTCTCTCAGTTACATATTTAAGGGGGCTAACTCACAGGACACCTTTATTGCTACCTTTACCAATATGACAATGCCCATGACGCAGGTGCAGATTGGGTGCAGGATGTTGTACTCCAAAATTGGGCCTTTTAATCCCTTACTTCTGCCCAGGAAATGGGTGCAAAAGGACCAATTTCTACCATCCTATGTCTGATTCAGACAATTCTAGCCTTAATCCTTACTTCAAGATTTGAACATATGATTGAGGCTGCTGTTCTAGTGCAGAGGGACTGCTTTATTGTGGAAGATATTGTTATTCAGATAATATGCTATAAACCGAGACCAATTTAGGTAGGCACTTAAGGTCCCATAATATTACTCAAAGGGCGAGAAACTCTCCAATCATCCTGGCCAATGTTCATCTACAAACCAACATGACAAAAATCAGAAAATAATCAAAAGGACATTAGAAAGCAGACCTGGAGTAGATCATACAACCCCTCAAGCCTCCCCTGCTATTCATAAAATCATGGGTTATCTTTGACCTGAATGTTACATTCCCACCCAAACCTTATACCCCTTGATTAGAGTCCAAAAAGCTTTAGATCTCAGCCATGAATATACTCATCGACTGAACATCCACATCTCCCTGGGATAGAGAATTCCAAAGGTTCACCAACTTCTGAGTGAAGAAATTTCTCCTTATCTCAGCCCTAAATGGCCAATTCCTTATTCCTAGACAACAATCCCTAGTTCTAGATGTGCAGCCAGGGAAACAGCCTCTCAGCATCTACCCTGTCAAGCCCATGAATAATTTTGTATTTTTCAATAAGATCACCTCTCATTCTTCTCAACTCGAGACAGTGTTGCACTCAAATATCTCATTGCTGTTAGTGGAATCTCACTTTGCACACAATGGCTGCTGCCTACATCTACATAACAACAGAGACTGTACTTCAAAACATTCATTGTCAGTGAAGTTTGATAAATTATTATATAAATGTAGATTCTTATTTTCTATCGTAACTAAATGAGTTTTTTCTCTAAGTTATTCCAATAATTTGTTCAAATGCCTACAAATAGTTAACTTTCTAGTGGACCTTATGCAGCATTGAAAACATCCAGCCTTGAATCTAATGGAAAACTCCTTAAAACCGTGTGTGTAATTCCACTTTCCCAGTTCCTGGATATATTTGAACATTGAGCTTTTATTGCACGATGATCATTGTACTTGAACCTTCTTGACAAAGCTGCAGCCTACCCATTCTGAGGATGTTCGCCAAGAATAACTAGAAAAACAGGTTTCACCCTTTTAGGGTTGTACTGTAGTTTGAAAAGTTGAAGTTAAACAATACACTTCCATAAAGTGGTTTGCCTGAGTGTGGTCTGAGAGGCCTCACTAATTGTTATATATCAGTCCCATTATCTGACAATGAGTGTATCATTTATTCTTTTCATGTAGAATGCCAGCAACTCGATTTGTCCTTGGATTCCAAAGATGTCCCTAGCATGGTCTCAGCTAAGGAGCCTGCTTGGTTAAATTATTTATATGGTAATAGAGCATTAGCATTGCTTTAAAATACTTTAAAAACTGGACTTGAGAATAGCAGAATGTTACGGTGATGTGAATTGCCTAATTTGGTGGCCAACTGAGTGCATGTATTGGCATTGCTACTGAATGAACCCTCCTGCTTTATTTAAAGAGCCAATCGGAATGCAGAAATTGCACCATTCATGCAACAACAACTTGTGTTTTTATAACACTTATAACAGAGTAAAATATGCCAAGGTGCTTCACAGCAGCGTTATCAAACAATGTTTGACAGCAACCCACTTAAGGACATAGTCCTCCAAATAAAAGGTGTGGTTATGGGTACCCACATGGGCCCCTTTATGGGGTATGTGGAACATTCCCTGTTCCAGTCCTACTCAGGCCTCCTCCCACAACTCTTTTTTGATACATCGATGACTGTTTCAGTGCCACTTCATGCTCTCGTCTGGACCTGGAAAAATTTATCAATTTTGCTTCCAATTCCTGTGCCTCCATCACCTTCACATGGTCCATCTCCAACACTTCCCTTCCCTTCCTTGACCTCTCCGTCTCAATTTCTGGTGATAGACTGTCCACCAATATTCATTGCAAGCCCGCCAACTCCCACAGCTACCTCGAATACAGCTCCTCACACCCCACTTCCTGTAAGGACTCCAACCCATTGTCTTAGTTCCTTCGCCTCTGTCACATCTGTTCAGATGAAGCCACTTTCCAAAGCAGTGCTTCTAACATGTCTTCCTTCTTCCTCAACAGGTTTCCCACCCACAGTGGTTGACAGGGCCGTCAACCATGTCTGACCCATCTACCCTCACACATTCCTCTCTGTCCCAGAACCATGACAGCATCCCCCTTGTCTTCACTTTTCACCCACCAGCCTCCGCATTCAAAGGATCATCCTCTGCCATTTCCGCCAATTCCAGCATGATGACACAACCAAACACATCTTCCCCTCACCCATCCTGTCGGCATTCTATAGGGACCGTTCCCCCCATGACACCCTGGTCCACTCCTCCATCACCCCCAACACCTCATCCCCTTCCCACGGTACCTTCCCATGCAATCGCAGAAGCTGCAATAACTGCCCCTTTACCTCCTCCCTCCTCATCATCCAAAGGCCCAAACACTCCTTTGAGATGAAGCAGCGCTTTACTTGCACCTCCTTTAATTTGGTCTACTGCATTAGCTGCTCCCAATGCGGTTTCCTCTACACTGGAGAGACCAAATGTAGTCTGGGTGACCGCTTTGCAGAACACCTTCGGTCTGTCCGCAAGCATGACCCAGACCTCCCTGTCGCTTGCCATTTCAACACAACATCCTGCTCTCATGTCCACATGTCCATCCTTGGCCTGCTGCAATGTTCCAGTGAAGCCCAACACAAACTGGAGGAACGGAACCTCACCTTCCGATTAGGCATTCAATAGTTTTCCAGACATAACATTGAGTTCAACAACTTCGGACCATGAAGTCTCTCCTCTATCCTCAGCCCTTTTTTACCCCTTTTTTTTCAATAGCCTTTTTCATTTTTTATCCACTTATTTTTATTTTTATCTATTTTCATTTTTATTCGTATATTCATTGTTTTATCCCCCGCCTTATATCCTATTTTCAATCTCTTTTCCCCACCACCATCCTCTCCCCCCGCCCCACCCCACCCCCACAAGGACCATCTGTCACTTGTTCATGTTGTTCCTTGCCGAGTGCTTACACTTGTCCTGCTATTATCACATTCTGCTTTCTTACCTTAATGCCACTATCAGCACTTCCTTTCTCCCTCACCACTATCATTAACACCTCATTTGTCCTTTTGCTCATGACATTTTTGGCAATCTCTCCTTTGCCACACCTATTGCTGACCTTCTATCCAGCTTCACCTGCTCCACCCAAATTTTTACTTCTCTTTAGCTCTGAAGAAGAGTCATATGGACTCAAAACATTAACTCTGTTTTTCTCTCTACAGATTCTGTTAGACCTGCTGAGTTTTTCCAGCATTTTCTGTTTTTGTTACATATTAGAACGGATGGCCAAAAGTTTGATCAAAGAGGTGGGTTTCATGAAGCATCTTAAAAGAGGAAAGAGAGATTCAGAGGCAGAGTGTTTTAGGAAGAAAATTCCAGAGGTTTGGGGCTTGGCAGCTGAAAGCCAATCGTGGAACAGTTAAAATTGAGGATGTGCGGGAGGCCTGAATCAAAGCGCACAGATACACATAGCTTTAGACCAATTTATGTCTCACTTAGGGTATACTTTGAAACCCTGTTGGCTGTATAAAGAAAAATCTGTCCATGAGTTCCATTTGGTGTCGAACGTTAGAGTACCAACATTCAGGACTATGGAATAAGAGAAAAGCACAGGTTTGAACTGCCATCAATTCAATCTTAATTTGAGCTGTACCAGGCTTCTGAAGAAAAAGGTTTTGACACATGCATGCAAAGGGAATTGGTGCGAAAGTTAAATCAGAAAGAGAGGCAAGCCTGATGTTCTTTATGGCACCTCTTACCTGCAGGTGCATGCGCATCAGTATGTGAGAAAAACAAATGACTTGCATTAATACAACTCCTTTAATGGCCTCAGCATGTCCCAAAGCACTCTACGGCCAATGAGGTATTTTTGAAGTGTAGATGACGTAGGAAACATAACAGCTGGTTTGCACACGGTATGGTCCCACAAATAGAAATGAGATTAAATCCAGATAATCTGTTTTAGTGATATTTGATTGAAGAATAAATTTAGCCAGGGCATTAGGGAGAACTCTTCTCATCTTTTTTGAAATAGTGCTTGCTTTTCAATCCGGGTCAGGAACTTGACACCTGGATAATTTCCTGGTCAAAACTCCACACCACATATACATTGTCATGCAATGTAATTTTCAACATAGATGCACTAATTGGGCCGGTGGTGAGCATTCAAGTGTGCAATGGTACATAATTTCCAAGGATATAATACATAATTTCCAAGGATATAATAGGACTAACCCAATAACAAAATACCTGAAGTGTAACAGGTTGTGTCGCATCTTTGGTTTTACTGTCATCATTGTTTCTGGCTATCATTCGATTCCGGGATGGCATCTACTCAGAGTTGCGAGTTTCTGCCATGGATTCTCATGTGACTGGACAGACCAATTCTCAACCCGCACATCTTTGGTCCTATGAGGTAGTGGGATCCAGAGTGCAAGCCCGGGTCCCCAGAGCATCACCCTGGGTCTTTGGGTTACCAGTCCAGTGACAATACCAATATGACAGCTGCTCCCTAGTGCCTGATGAATCATGACTCATCTTTGCTTTAGCTTACTTTTTTCTTATTTTGTTATTGACATCAGGCTTAAGCAAACTAACCCTTGTCCTAGGAGCATGTTTAAACACTGACTCATAAGGTGATCAACCTGTTATAAACTATGGATTTATTCTGTAAGAAAAAAAATGCCTAGCTTGTTTTGAAGGGAAACATGGGAATCGCTGCCTAGCTTGTCACCTAGCAAATACTTCTGCAAGGACCTCTTCACAATCTGTACATGTCTTTCTGAAGCATCATTTGATGTTGGGCTATGTGGTGGTACCAGACCGTGTTTGACTCCATTCTTACACAGAAATATTTCAAACTCTTCTGAGGTAAACTGTGAACCATTGTCTGACACCAACACCTCTGGCAACCTATGACATTCAAACAAACTTCTCAAAACCTCAATAGCTTCGTCACTTGAGATATTGAGCACAGATTTAACATTTACCCACTTGCTACAAGCTCTCAACCAAAAGAAGCTACCATTTCCCTTCCACTTCAAAGAAATCAACATGTACTCATTCTTGTGTTTTTCTTGTATTTGACCATGGAATGAAGGGTACTTTGGGTGCATGGGTTCTCATTCTGAGACATATTTTGCAACTTTACACCAATTCTTCAATATCTCTATCTACCTTTCCATAACAAAATAAACTTCTCGCTACCTTTTTTTATGGGTTACTCCTGTGTATCATTGATATAGTTCCTCTAACAATCTCCTTCTAAACCTTGGTGGAATAATGATTTTCAAACCCCAAAGGAGACAGCCTTGATCTACACTCAGTTCATTTCTAAGGGTGACATACTCCTATCGTTTTTCATCATCACACTATTTAGGCAGGCATTCATGACATAACTGAGCACCACATCCCTGCAAGTTTCTTCATTAATTTCTCTGGAGTTACTGGCATGTCGTTTCAGAGCTGAGCAGAAAAATCAAGGCTGACACTCCAGCGGCCTAACTGAGGGAATGCTACATTGCTGGAGGTGCCACCTTTCAGATGAGCCATTAAACCAAGGCTCTATCTGCCTGCTCAGGTAGATGTAAAAGAACCCACGGCACTATTTCAGAGAGCAGGGAGTTTTGCTTTGTATTCTGGCCAATGTTTATCCCTCAATCAATACAAGAAAAACAAATTATATAGTCATTATCCCATTGCTGTTTGTGGGAATCTGCAGTGCACATATTGGCAGCTGTGTTTTCTACATTACAACAGTAAATACACTTCAAAAGTACTTCATGATTGTGATATGCTTTGAGATGTCCAATAGTCATGAAAGGTGGTATATAAATGCTATATAAAGCCTTTGCTTCTTTCTATTTGTGTATGTAAAGAAATTTACAAGTGACTCAGTAGATAAGAATGAATCAGTTTTCACAGAAATCTTGAAAGAATGTCTGCATCAGCATGATCTGCTGATGTAAGATATTTAATCTCGTCAAAATCAACGCCCACTCCTGAAGCCATTCTGCTGCTATGAATGGTATCCCCTCCTTTGAACTAAATATGATCGTGGCGGTCAGTTAACAAAGTGAATTTCTTATTGGACAAGTACTTGTGGATCATTTTAACACCATATACGATGGCTAATGCCTTCTTCTCAACTTGTGACTAATTTTGTAATGTGATGTGTATGTTACAGGCCCCTCCAGACTATCCTCCACTCTGAGATAACACCACACCTAACCCTTGTGGTGAAGCTTCATGTGCTAAAGCCAATTGTTTCTTGGGATCATAGTGGCCAAAACAGCATTACTAGTCAGTACTTTGTTTACTTCTTCAAACACCTTCTGGCACTCCCCAGACCACCCCAAGCTCTTTCATCTTTGAGCAGTTGATACTGTGGGGCGAACTTGTTAGCTAACTTGGGAGTGAACTTAGAATAATACACAACAATCCCTATGAACGTTCTAAGCTCTTCTTTATTCTCTGGTCTCTTTGCTAGCAAAGTCCCTTTAACCTTCACCTTTGTTGGGTGGGTATCTTCATCATCTATTATGTGACCCAGTTATGTTACACTTGATACCATGAAGCAACACTTGCACTTTTTTGCTTTGATGTCATACTCCTGAAGTCAACCTTACAGTGTGCTCTTTCTCTGTCTTACTGTTAATTAGAAAGGTTTATAAAAAGCAGCACAATCCCTTCATCCCACTTACTGCCTGATCCACGATACTCTGGGTCACTGCCGGGGGAGTTAACACCCAAATGGTAACCTTTCGTGCTGGTACAACGCTTTGTGTGTATGAATGGTAAGCAATATTATGCTCTTGTCAGTTTGTTCTAATAGCAAGTGTGAATTTGAGAGATCATACTAACTGAACACCCTCCCATTGGCTAAATGAGAAAATAAATCTTTACTGGTAGACTGTGGGGAAGTAACAATCGCAATCACCTTATTTATCATTTGCTTATAATCCACACAAATCCGAACAGGCTCGTCTGCTTTTTGTACTAACTGAAATGGGTTCAGCTCAAGCACTGATCTTCACCTTCTTAATTGTCCCTGTTCTTTACAATCTATCTAACTCTTCACTTACTGCTTCTTTCTGAGCATAAGGTGCTGGCTTAGTCTTGTAAAATATCAGCTGTACATTTTCCTTTATTTTGATTTCAGACTTGTGATGTCGAATTTTATCATTTGGTCTTGCTTGCTCAAAGGCCACTTTGTGCTCTCTTAGCATTTTCTCAATGTCAGGTGTCATGGACAAAGTGCAATGTGTTATCTTACTGTCTATGATCAATGTGTTTTGTATATGAGGTGTTTGTGTTTTCTTACCCTCAGAGTGATTTTCCCAATTTAAATAATTCCAGCGGAAAGCTTTTTTATGAGTTTAAAAATAAAGGTTATTTTTATTTTTATTATTCATTCATGGGATGTGGCAATCTCTGGCTGGGCCAGCATTTATTGCCCATCTCTAAATGCCCTTGAGAAGATGGTCTTGAGCTCCCTTCTTGAACCGCTGCAGTTTGTATGGTACGGGAACACCCACAGTGCTGTTGGGGAGGGAGTTCCAGGATTTTGACCCAGCAACAGTGAAGGAACGGCGATATATTTCCAAGTCAGGATGGTGTGTGGCTTGAAGGGGAACTTACAGGTAGCGGTGTTCCCATGTATCTGCTGCACTTGTCCTTCTAGATGATAGCAGTTGTGGGTTTGGAAGATAAAAGCAAAGAACTACGGATGCTGGAAATCCAAAACAAAAACAGAAACAGAAATACCTGGAAAAACTCAGCAGGTCTGGCAGCATCGGCGGAGAAGAGCACAGTTGACGTTTCGAGTCCTCATGACCCTTCAACAGAACTAAGTAAAAATAGGAAAGAGGTGAAATATAAGCTGGTTTAAGTGGGGGGGGGTGGGGGGGGTGGGGGGGTGGGGTTGTTGGGACAAGAAGCCATTAATAGGTGGAGATAACCAAAAGATATCACAGACAAAAGGCCAAAGAGGTGTTGAAGGTGGTGATACTATCTAAAGGAATGTGCTAATTAAGAGTAGAAAGCAAGACAGAAAAGGTACAGATAGCTCTAGTGGGGATGGGGTGAAGGAATACTAAAAGGGCTAAAAGGTAGAGCTAAACAATGGGTGGAAATACATTTAAAAATAATGGAAATAGGTGGGAACAGAAAAATCTATATAAATTATTGGAAAAAACAAAAAGGAGGGGAAGAAACGGAAAGGGGGTGAGGATGGAGGAGAGAGTTCATGATCTAAAGTTGTTGAATTCAATATTCAATCTGGAAGGCTGTAAAGTGCCTAGTCGGAAGATGAGGTGCTGTTCTTCCAGTGTGCGTTGAGCTTCACTGGAACAATGCAACAAGCCAAGGACAGACATGTGGGCATGAGAGCAGGGTGGAGTGTTGAAATGACAAGCGACAGGGAGGTCTGGGTAATGCTTGCAGACAGACCGAAGGTGTTCTGCAAAGCGGTCACCCAGTCTGCGTTTGGTCTCTCCAATGTAGAGGAAACCGCATTGGGAGCAACGAATGCAGTAGACTAAGTTGAGGGAAGTGCAAGTGAAATGCTGCTTCACTTGAAAGGAGTGTTTGGGCCCTTGGACGGTGAGGAGAGAGGAAGTGAAGGGGCAGGTGTTGCATCTTCTGCGGTTGCATGGGAAGGTGCCATGGGAGGGGTTGAGGTGTAGGGGGTGATGGAGGAGTGGACCAGGGTGTCACAGAGGAAACGATCCCTACGGAATGCCGCCAGGGGGGGTGAAGGGAAGATGTGTTTGTTGGTGGCATCATGCTGGAGTTGGCGGAAATGGCGGAGGGTGATCCTTTGAATGCGGAGGCTGGTGGGGTGATAAGTGAGGACAAGGGGGACCCTATCATGTTCCTGGGAGGGAGGAGAAGGTGTGAGGGCGGATGCACAGGAGATGGGCCGGACACCGTTGAGGGCCCTGTCAACCACCGTGGGTGGAAAACCTCGGTTAAGGAAGAAGGAAGACATGTCAGAGGAACTGTTTTTGAAAGTGGCATCATCAGAACAGATGCGACGGAGGCGAAGGAACTGAGAGAATGGGATGGAGTCCTTACAGGAAACCGGGTGTGAGGAGCTGTAGTCGAGGTAACTGTGGGAGTCGGTAAGCTTGTAATGGATATTGGTGGACAGTCTATCACCAGAAATTGAGACAGAGAGATCAAGGAAGGGAAGGGAAGTGTCAGAGATGGACCATGTGAAAATGATGGAGGGATGGAGATTGGAAGCAAAATTAATAAATTTTTCCAGGTCCCGACGACAGCATGAAGCAGCACCGAAGTAATCACCAATGTATCAGAGAAAGTTGTGGGAGGGGGCCGGAGTAGGACTAGAACAAGGAATGTTCCACATACCCCATAAAGAGACAGGCATAGCTGGGGCCCATGCGGGTACCCATAGCCACACCTTTTATTTGGAGGAAGTGAGAGAAGTTAAAGGAGAAATTGTTCATTGTGAGAACAAGTTCAGCCAGAGGGAGGAGAGTAGTGGTAGATGGGGATTGTTCAGGCCTCTGTTCGAGGAAGAAGCGGAGAGCCACCAGACCATCCTCGTGGGGGATGGAGGTGTAGAGGGATTGGACGTCCATGGTGAAGAGGAGGCGGTAGGGGCCAGGGAACTGGAAATTGTTGATGTGATGTAAGGTGTCAGAGGAATCACGGATGTAGGTGGGAAGGGACTGGACAAGGGGAGAGAGAAGGGAGTCAAGATAGCGAGAAATGAGTTCAGTGGGGCAGGAACAGGCTGACACCATCGGTCTGCCGGGACAGTCCTGTTTGTGGATTTTATGTCGGAGGTAGAAGCGGGCCGTCCGAGGTTGAGCGACTATCAGGTTGGAAGCTGTGGAAGGAAGATCTCCAGAGGAGATGAGATCAGTGACAGTCCTGGAAACAATGGCTTGATGTTCAGTGATGGGGTCATGGTCCAGGAAGAGGTAGGAGGAAGTGTCTGCGAGTTGACACTCAGCCTCCGCGAGGTAGAAGTCAGTGCTCCAGACAACAACAGCACCACCCTTGTCAGCGGGTTTGATGACAATGTCAGGGTTGCACCTGGGAGAACGGAGTGCAGTAAGTTCAGAGAGAGACAGGTTAGAATGGGTGAGAGGAGCAGAGAAATTGAGACGACTAATGTCACGCCGACAGTTCTCAATGAAAAGATCAAGAGAAGGTAAGAATCCAGAGGGAGGGGTCCAGGTGCAGGGAGAATATTGGAGGCGGGTAAAAGGATCCGTTGAACGGGGAGAGGACTCCTGCCCAAAGAAGTGAGCACGGAGACGAAGGCGGCGGAAGAAGAGTTCAGCATCGTGGTGAGCCCGAAATTCATTGAGATGAGGGCGTAAGGATATGAAACTAAGTCCTTTGCTGAGCACTGAACGTTCAGCGTCGGAGAGGGGAAGGTCAGGGGGTATAGTGAATACACGGCCGGGGCTGGGACTGGAAGACGGGATGGGGACAGAGGGACAGGCAGGGGTGGAGGGTCCGGGATGGGCGTTGGTGTCGATGAGTTGTTGGAGCTTGCATTCCCTAGCACTTGAGAGACAGAGAAAAAGTTTCTTGTTGAGGCGTCGGATGAGACGAAGAATAAAATGAAACTGGGGGCACGCGCAGCTTTGAAAAAAGGTGCGGCGGTGCTGCTGGAGGGAGAGGTCGAGTGTGTTCATATGGCAGCGCATGGCACTTAGTGGATATCAGATTGCGATGGGAACAGCAGTCCGAGGAACGTTGTATGTCCCGGAGATACCTGTAATCCTGGGTGGGTTCGAAACATGAGGGATGGAATTTCAGTTGAAATCCACGTGGGGTAAGTTCGGAGACGGAGACAGTCACTGAGAAAGGAAATATGGCTGTGAAAGCGGGTTTTAGTAAACACCTTGTCAAACTCCAGGAGAGAAATGGAAAGCAATGAAGGTGAACAAGGCAAAAGAGAGATACAAAAATCCTGACGGAGAGTAGCACAAAACTTCTTCAAGGTAGGCATTTCTTGAAGAGAAGTGGCAGTCAATTAAACACAGAGATGAAAGCAAAGAACTGTGGATACTGGAAATCCAAAACAAAAACAGAAACAGAAATACCTGGAAAAACTCAGCAGGTCTGGCAGCATCGGCGGAGAAGAGCAGTTGACGTTTCGAGTCCTCATGACCCTTCAACAGAACTAAGTAAAAATAGAAAAGGGGTGAAATATAAGCTGGTTTAAGGTGGGGGAGTTGTTGGGATAAGAAGCCATTAATAGGTGGAGATAACCAAAAGATGTCACAGACAAAAGGACAAAGAGGTGTTGAAGGTGGTGATATTATCTAAAGGAATGTGCTAATTAAGAGTAGAAAGCAGGACAGACAAGGTACAGATAGTCTAGTGGGGGTGGGGTGAAGGAATACTAAAAGGGCTAAAAGGTAGAGATAAACAATGGGAGGAATACTAAAAGGGCTAAAAGGTAGGGATAAATAATGGGAGGAATATTAAAAGGGCTAAAAGGTAGGGATAAACAATGGGAGGAATACTAAAAGGGCTAAAAGGTAAAGATAAACAATGGGAGGAATACTAAAAGGGCTAAAAGGTAGAAATAAACAAGATCCTGTCTAAGGAGCCTTGGTGAATTCCTGCAGTGCATCTTGTAGACAGCGCACACTGCTGTGCATCAGTCGTGGAGGGAGTGAATGTTTCTGGATGGGGTGCCAATCAAGCGGGCTGCTTTACCCTAAGCGGTATCAAGCTTCTTGAGTGTTGTTGGAGCTGCATTCATCCAGACAAGTGGGGAGTATTCCATCACACTCCTGATTTGTGCCTTGTAGATGGTGGACAGGCTTTGGGGAGTCAGGAGATGAGGTTCTCACCACAGGATTCCTAGCCTCTGACCTGCTCTTGTGACCATAGTATTTATATACCTAGCGCAGATCAGTTTCAGTTTTGCCTGGCACTTGTGTGGTGCAAATGATACTTGCCACTTGTCAGCCCAAGCCTGGATGTTGTCCAGGTGCTTTTGCATTTGGACATGGACTGCTTCAGTAACTGAGGACTCACAAATGGTGCTGAACATTGTACAATCATCAGCGAACATCCCCACTTCTAACCTTATGATTCCACACTTGCCCTGAAGGTTTACAAAAGCACAACATTTCACTCACTCGCCTCACACACACTATCACTTGCACAAAGATTAGATACAGATTAAGAAAAAAAACAATACGATTACAAAGTATAATTGTTTCAGTCTTTCTTTTGTGGCTGGCCTGCTGTTTCTTGGATGAGTTGATGCTTTTAGTTGAAGTGTCTGCCTTGTAAGCAGAGGATTCTTAGTAAGCTGCGAGGCTTCTTGTAATTGAATTTCCAGGAGAACTTTAAGTTGGAAAAGGTCAGGAAGAGTCCTTCTCCCACTTTCAAGGTATCGCTGTTTATTACCTTGGCTGCGTATTTGACTTGCAGCTGGGTCAATGGCTTCTCTGATAGACTTTTATGGATTCTGGCTCTGCAAACAACTTGTGCTATTTTAAAAGTAGACAGAAAACTTGCCAACCAATCCACATTCTCTTTACACACAGTATAAATTGTTGTTTTCTCCTTATTTTGGTATTCTTGTGAAATGTCCTAATGATTGCAAAACTAAAAGCTTCGACATGTCCCTTTTGCTGAGATAAGGTGCTAACTGGAGGAGGAGGGCATCCCGGCACCAGACGTCAGAAGGTGTTGCCTCTTCAAGTGTCTCCAGCATCCCAGTCGCTATGGCAGCCAAGTCAAGGCAGAAGCTGTTCTACAATCCTCACTGGACTCGTAGCTGTGTGTCTTCAATCTGACAAAGCTCCTCAAGGAGATCCATCTCCAACAACAGGACAATGCATTCTGTGCAACCTCATTGGTGATGCTGATAGGTAACACTTGGGCCAAGGCAGCCAAGGACGTTCCACAGGTGTTAATCCATTTTGGGATCACTCAGTCCTCTGCGTCACCTTCTTCTCCATCACATTGACATCCAGCACTCTCAGTTAGGGAGTCTGGCCTGTATTCATCCCCACCTCTCTATGGACGTGGACCACCTGAGGATGACAATGTTCACACACTCGCCTGCAGACGTTAAAATGCTTCCTCATTAACACAGACAGTCTGCCCTCATGGCCAGCCCTGGCCCTTGTGAACTCCAAAATGCTAAGATACCATGAAGCCCTCAAGGTCACGCTTCATTGATAATAAAGAGTAGACTTCAGCTTCACTGCACCCTCGCTCCTATCCCATTACTGCCCTCAACATTGTCTAAAGCTACCATATGCGCTTCCAGAGCATGCCCAAAGGCTCCACTGACCACAACACATCATCATTTGGATTTATCATCACTGACCTGGGTGAGTGTTTAGGTGAAGGGGCCCTACGCAGAATGAATGGCACAGCACTGCACCCCTACATTGTGACAAGAGCTTTGTAGCCACAATACAGACAACTACAAGATGGGAAACGCTCAAGGTTGTAGGTCTGAGTGCCAGGACAATTACATGGTTGTGAGGGACAGAGCTCCAGCATGTTGAGGTGGTAAGGTGCTCACACTTACTGGTGAGCTTAGCAGATGTAAACTTGGAGAGTCGACAACAGGCAAGGTTGACTGCAGTGCACACAAGCTCTGAGCAATGGCTCATAGATTGAAAACCCTGCCAGATGACAGGTCATGGTGGGGCAGGCGAATCAGAGGCCACTGGCCCACAATTTGACATGTTTCCTGCTGATGTATAATTAATGAGGAGGGAAGTGAACAGTACGGCACGAAAACCCGCCACTGGCCCGGTGGGAAAAACATCGATTTTCACGCTTGCCACCACACTGAGTGCACAGAGCGGAAAATCCCGCCCATTGTTTCAGACTTACAGGAGAGTAAAGGAGGTTTTTTTTATTTTTTATTTTTCCCATTTTATCCATTTCCTTATTCCCTGGCATTACAAAGAATGGTTGTTGGGAAAATGGAGTGAAGTGTCTGAGTGAGGAGGGTGTCTGCCACATGCCTACCTTTGGGATGGCAACCTTCACATGTAAAAACCAAATTAAAATGAAAATTACAGCTCTGGTCAGCCAGTTGTATAAACACACTGCTCCACTCCTGATTCAAATAGTAAAATCGGGAGACAGTAGAGTAGTGGCAATGTGACTGAGACACAAATCCAAAGGCATCTGGAAACATGGGTTCAAATCCCACCATGGCAGTTAGTGGAACTTAAATTCAATGCTAGTTTCAATAATGGTGATCCTGAAATTGTTGTAAAAACCCATCTTGTTCACAAATGGGAAGGAAATCTGCCATTCTCAACTGTTCTGGCCTACATGTAACCCCAGACCCACAGCAATGTGGTTAACTCTTAACTACCCTCTGAAATGACCTAGAAAGCCACTCAGTTCAAGGGCAATTAGGAATGGGCTACAAATGCTGGCCTTGCCAATGACATCCACATCCCATGAAAGAATAAAAAAAGGGTGAGGCTGCATTATGAGTAAACTATGGGCAAAATCAATGCAGATTTGCGCTAAGTGCAGTAGCGGGTGGGATAAAGGATGTTTTACCCACTGGCTGCAATGACAGCTTTTCGCGCCGTATTGTCCCATTACCACTTCGTTAATTATGCAACCAGGAAACACACCGTCTCACTGGCGGGCGGCCTCCAAATTGCCCGCCATGCCATTACCTCGCCTCTTCCTCATGCAGGACACCCGTATTTAAACTGCAGCTGCACATACACTTTTCAATGCTTACAGCCCAGGAGGGCACCGGTGAAGACATGGCCCCAAAAGCCAATAACAATGCAGCCCCCCAATTCAGTTACGCATACCTGGGATGCCTTCTGGACACCATGGATGCCTGCCACAATGTCCTCTGCCCCTGCTCTGGCCATAGAAGGCCCATCAGTCTCACTACTCCGGCTTGGAAGGCAGTGGCAAAGGTGGCCAGTGCCAATGCTGCAAACAAGAGGTCAGCCATCCAGTCCAGAAAACAGATGAATGATCATCCGTGCCACCAGGGCAAGGCACCATCTCATCACTCTAAACTCACACACTCACAAGGCTATCAATCATTCACCAGCATCTCACTCACTGCCAGCTCAAGGGACATCACCACTCACACTCTCTCACACACCTTCACATCACCATCTGGCCTCATCCTCTCTGGAGACTGCCTCCTTCAGCCCTCACCATCTTGAGGCCACGCATAGATCAACATGTGCCCCCATACACACCCTGAGATACCCCACTTCCCCAGTACAGCTCTCACCCTGCAGCCTCTTCCCTTGCCTGAGGCCTCTTCCCCAAGCCATCCCTAGCCCTGCAGCCATTGAAAAGCCACCCCCACCCTACGACTGGTCTGGTAGGTAGACACCTGCCTGTGAGGCCTCCTAACAGTGCTGCCTGCAAAGCCTGGCGCTGATGACCACGAGTGCTGCCTGAAGCAAGGTAGACAAATAAACCTCAGAGTCCCGAGCAAAGTGCAGCTCACCAGGTGCACGTCGCTTATGTACAGTTGTGAAACACATCGACATGCAATCACACCAAGATGCCCATATGATCCGGCATGGGGAGAGGATTCCAGTAAGCAGAACTTATAATGAGGTTCCGAAATCGGGAAAGGCAGCCCGCCATTGATGGGTGGAGCGGACGATCACAAACTGGTTTAATGGCAGCATGAAACTGATTTTTGGTTTTCCCGCTGTATTGTCCGCTCATACCCACCATGACACCAGACACTAACGGGAACAGGCAATCCTGCCCTATGAGTGAGACAACTGCCGATATTAATATTTCATATCTACCTTAACCCATCACATTACATCAGTTTAACTATCAAACTACTCCACAAAATTATTTTAGGAATGACTTTTCTATTCATACAAGCCAAGAGCATCAGTAGCCAGATTTATTACAAGCTAAACTGGACTGGTTTCAAATGTAGACTCAGCAGAAGTTAAAGGTGCAGAGTATCAGAAATACTGGTAGCAGAACACTGAACAGAACTAGGCCAGCATTCCCTCTGGCAAAGGTCATAACATTTTCGGGTTGAAAATTATCAGGGGCTCGTTGCTACATATTCGGCAGAATTTTCCGGTCGGCGAGCGGGGGCGGGGCCCTCTCGCCGACGCGTAAAATGACACGCAGTGACATCGGATGTGCGTCCCAACATCACCGTGCGTCATTTAGATTGTCAGTTGAGCAGGCGCACAGCCAAGTCCACTGCGCACCCGCTGAACTGTCAAAGGCCTATTAAGGCCATTAAGAAAGAAATTAAAGTTGCTAAGAGTGCTGCCCGTCCAACCTTAAGGTTGGCGGGCAGGTGAAGAGTCCAGGCAGCCTTCACATTTTTGATGAAACCTCATCCACAAGTGGGATGAAGTTTCATGAAGGGTTTATTAATTAAAAATGTTTGAAAAAATTAATGGACATGTCCCAGCTTATGTGACAGTTTCACATGAAGGGACATGTCCTTAAATTGTTTTTTCCTTTATTAAATTTCTCTGAACTTGAACTGATCTCCCTGAGGCACAGAGGTGCCTCAGGGAGATTTCTGCGCTCTTTCACGCACATGCACACGAAAGAGCACAGGCCCCCAGTCAGGGAATCCACCCCCTGCCCGCACAGGGGCGCTCAGCCTTAATTGGCCCGCCCACGTAAAATGGCGGCGCGGACCCGATTGGGGGCGCCGATCAGGTTCGAGCCCGCTCCCGCCCACCCCCGCACAACCCCTCCGACAGAGGGGGGACAATTCTTCCCAATTGTGTCAAAAACAGATCAGAATAGAGCATTAAAGTGACCCCAGCTGCTGAGTGGCTGAATATTTCCAGGTAAACAGACTGATGTGTGCAAGTATTGGTATTGTCATTACTGAATAGCATTTTCGGTGTAGCAAGCTGGCCAGCTGCTTCAGACCTGCCTTTGCTAATCAAACACAAACAAATTTGTGTACACAGTCATAAAAAGCAGTCAAAGGAACTTTTAAAGATCATTAGGCACACAATTTGGAAGCATTTGCTGCCACTCAAGCACATTCTGCTTTAGAATTTCATCTAACTTTTATACCCTTTGTCTATTATATATGTATGAGTCGGGGTGAGGGATGGAATGTATTAAACTCTTTGATCAACAGAGTGGACTTACTTTTGAAACACTTGGCTCTCTGCCTTATAACAATTGAAATTATTTCATTGACTCCCATCAAATCTTAAATGGACCAAGTCATCACACATCATCACATTGTGTAATTTGTTGCAAAGTTTGTGTTTGCATCTGTTGCAACTAATATGGAGTGTTTAACTGAAAAAAATGCTACACGGCAATATAAGGTCCAGAATGGGAACATGCAGTTACTTTACTCTTTTATCAAAAAGGGAAGAAATCTTATTCACCTAGAAATTAATTGAGTCATAGAGCTCTACAGCACAGAAATAGGCCCTTCGGCCCATCGAGTCTGCGCCAGTCAAACAAGTACAATTAGAATAGTTAGATTCTAATCCCATTTTCCAGCACTAGACCCATAGTTTGTATGCCATGGCATCGCAAGTGCACAACCAAATACTTCTGAAATGTTATGAGGGTTTTTGCCTCTACCACCCTCTGGGTGAAAAAAGCAGTGAGTTCCAGATTCCCACCACCCTCTGGGTGAAAAGATTCTTCCTCACATCCCCATTAAACCTCCTGCCCCTTACCTTAAATCTATGCCCCCTGGTTATTAATCCCTCCACCAAGAGGAAAAGTTCCTTCCTGTCTACCTTATCTATGCCCTTCATAATTTAAACACCTAAATCATGTCCCCCCTCAATCTCCTCTGCTCCAGGGAAAATAACCCCACTCTATCCCATCTCTCCTCATAACTAAAACTCTCTAGCTCAGGCAATATCCTGGTAAATCTCCCCTGCAATCTCTGTAGTGCAATCACATCCTTCCTACAATGCAGATTCCAGAACTGCACGCAATACTCTAGCTGTGGCCTAACCAGCATTTTATACAGTTCCAGCATAACCTATCTGCTCTTTTATTCTATGCCTCAGCTAACAAAGGCAAGTATCCCATATGCCTTCTTAACCACCTTATCTACCTGTCCCACTACCTTAAGGCACCGGTGGACATGCACACCAAGGTCCCTCTGATCCTCGGTACTTCCCAGGGTCCTACTGTACATCGTGTATTCCTGTGCCTTGTTTGTCCTGCCCAAGTGCTTCACCTCACACTTATCAGGATTAAATTCCATTTGCAATGTACTGTTTTTAAATATTTCCAATTGGCAGATTGCTGCAGGGATATTAGAGAAATTATCCCAGCCCTTTGGAAGTGGGTTAGGAGGGGCAGGGCACAAGAAAGTAGCGGAAAACCCCAATGCTGTCCCACCTCCAGGCGAATTTCCTAGAGGGGGGATGTCATTGGAATCAACAACCCACTTGCCAGAGACGGGCAGGCAATCAAAACAGATCAATTCAGTGGCTATTTATGGAGACGGAGGCAAGTGTGCCAGTGTTGTGCAGACCCTGCACTGTTGTCTGAATCCCAGCAACACTTTGGAGGTGGCTTAACGGCAGGAGGTCAGAGGGCAATCGTATGCTGATACAAATTTCTGTATCAATCATTCCAAAGGCTGGAAGTCGTACAACTGTGGCTAAGCACATTTATGTGGATGTGTTCCCCTCCAGACTGATCTCCCTGACAGTTCTGGGCCTTCTACACCCTTTCGTGAGAGCTTCCATTCTGAAGCTCCACCTACAGTGGAGCAGCCGGCAGGCCCTCCTGTCAGTCCCTCAGTTTGACTAACCTGGGTCTGTGTGCCACCCTTTGTCCCTAGTTGGGGGCAAACATGGAGAAGGCCTGTAAGATCATGGCTAGACTGAAAAAATTCACAGGGCTTGGAAATGATCCCGAAGCCCGCAAATTTTATAAATTCGAAAGATTACAGCCATTACCTCAGTAGTAATGATTCGCTACACACTATTGTTCTAATTAAATCATGCCGCTCCTTTAAAAAGAAAGCATTCCATTAAAAAAAAAACTGGCTGGTACATGGTATATATCCTTCCCTATACCACCACCACCCACAGAACTTGTTTTTATAGCACAAATGTAAATTTAAAAGAACTGGAGCAAGATGACTCCATTAAAATTAAATTATTTGCCATTGAAACAAATGGGAAGCATGTGACTGTGAATTGTACTAATCTTGTCATGACGTCAACAATCGAAAGGCTACGTTTTTTGGCACCATCCCAAGTAGCAGCAAACTCAAAAGACAAACACTTTGAAAAAAATTGATTTACTGCCATCACTCTTTACACTGGGCAGCAAAGAATGAAAACAACATGAATGTGTCACGCAAGATGAATTAACAAGTAACCCATCTTTAGCTCATGAAGGTGGAAAGAGCTTTATATTAAATATAAAAGGCTTAGGACATTTCTCTCACTCCATTCTCGTTACAGGTAAATGCAGAGAGGATTGACTGAGATTAGTAGAATAAAAGATTCAGAAACAAAATTCTTTTGCTTGGTAGAGGTTCCCAAGATACCATAAAACCAAGTGTATACATTGTCACTTTAAGCATCTTTAAAATTACTGGTTTACTGAAGAACTAGTACCTTTTATTGAAAAGAGAATGATTTAAAACAGTGCTACATGCGTCACTGTCAGTATGGTCAAACCTGTCAAAAGTATTCCCTGCATGTATATCAGGGCTTGAATTTTTCGGGCAGTGGGCGGGCTCGGCGGGAGAGGGTGGGGGCAGTCGTGGTCACGGAGCCAATCGCCGTCCACGATCGGCTCCGCACCGCCATTTTACACAGGCGGGCCAATTAAGGCCCAGCCAGAGTAATATGTGAACCGTGGCGCTCAGCGTTACCTGTGTGAGCGGGGGGAGAAGGGAGAGTCAGGGCCTCAGAGAGGTTGAATGGATATTGAAATAATTAAATAAATGGTTCAAAATTTATTTAAACATGTCCCCTCATGTGATTGAGTCACATGAGATGAGACTTTTTATATTTAGGAAAAATTTTTTATTTTCGTTTAATAAAAGCTTTAGGAGACCTCATCCCCCTCGTGGATGAGATTTCCTAAAAAAAGTGAAGGCCGCTTGGCCTTTTCGCCTGCCCGCCAACCTTAAGGTTGGACGGGCAGCGTTAACAATTACATCAATTACTTTCTTAATGGCCTTAATAGGCCGTTTACATATGGGCGGGCGCACAGCCGACTCCGGCGCGTGCCCACCAAACAAAATATCGCAGGGTTGCGCGATGACGTCGGGACGCACGCCCGACATCATCGCGCGCCATTTTATGTGTTGGCGTGTTGGGCTCACCCCTGCACTCCGACTGAAAAATCCTGCTCCAGTTCTGTTTGTAGGAGCAGAGCTGTGACATTTGACTAATGATTAGTGGAATTAAGTTTTCGGTATTGACAATGGCCATGATTTTCCGGCCCTGCCTGCCACCAGGATCTTCCGGTCCCACCAAAGTTCAATGGGCTTTAGGCTGGCCTGTCACTTCCACCACAGCAGGTCTCTTCTGGCTGGGCCAGAAAATCCCAGCCAACGTTTTCTCAAGATCACAAATTACTTAATAATATGGAATTTGTCCCATCTTAATTTGTCCACCCAGAACAATCCAACATCTAATTGTTTGATAAATGGTTCTAGGATTTTTACTCCCACCAGACAGTCTGAAATGGGGGGCTTAAATGGTGATCACTCTTCGAATGAAGAAGCCAATTCTGATATTAGTCCTAAAGTTACCCTTTAATAGTGCAAGCCTGTGTGTCCTTGTCCTCTTGCAATTGATTATTTTAAGATAGTATTCCAAATTATTTGTTTCCAAATCATTTACTGTCTTGTGCGCCTCCATCTGATCTTGTCCTTCTGAAAGTTAAATGACAAGGGGTGGGAGGGAGGGCAAGGAAATTTTTGACTGTGCGAATGGGTGATCAGACACTTGTCATACATTTCTCCCTATTCTATTAACTTCATTAGAAATGAAAATTGGGAGAGAAGTATAATTAGTGGCTGATTTAATATTGCCCATTTTACACGATCACACCATGGGCCAGAATTTTATGTGCTGTGGACGGTCGCGTGCCTGACCCGAATGAACGTGAAATAGTGCGAGATGATGTCCGGCAAGCACCCCGACGTCATCATGCACTCGCGCGATATTTCGCTCAGCGGGCGCATGTGGCAGTCGGAAGAAACCCGCCGACAATTAAGTGGGCAATTAAGCCCATTAACAATGCAATCAACAGCGATTTTACGTGGCCCATCCACATATAGGGTTGGCGGATGGGCCATTCTCCCAGGCGGCATTCACATTTTTAAACAAACCTCGATCCAGGGCGGGATGAAATCTCCGTGGGGAAATAAAATAAGAAGAGATATCTGGGGACTGTTTTTTTATGAGGTATGCTTTCAGGTGCTTGATTGTGCTGCATGGGCATATTTTGCAGCATTTTTGTTGTGCCCTTTAGTCTGTGGAGGTCTGCAGCCCCCTGGGGCAGCTGTCTGCCTTCAGGGAGCTTTCCCAAAGTGCTCACCCACACCCTCGGTTACGTCAGCGCCCACCCTTTTCCCACCCCCACCCTGGCAGCGCTAAGCAGTTCAGTGCAGTGGCTGGTCGTTAGCTGGCCAGACAAAGTGAAGTCGTGGTCGGGGGCCGATAGTGGTCGGTGGCCCATTTCCAGTCTGCTTCCCGGTCCCACCCATCCGACAACAGAAAAATTCAGGCCCATGTCTCTTGAAATTTTCCTCAGAACTCAGACCTTTGACATTAGGGATTGGACTCATTATTTATCTCTGCGCTGCCTCCAGCACATGAACATTTCCCTTATTCCTTGTGAACCAGAATTGCAATTGCTACTCAAGGTGCAGTCTGATTAGAGCACTGTACAGCTGGATTGTAACTTCCTTTGACTTATATTTTACTGCTTTGACTGTGTCATTCAACATTTTATTGGCTTTGTTGATTAATGACCTACGTTGTGCATTACTAAGTCTCCTAGATCTCTTTTAATGGCAGCATGAGCTAATTTCAGTGGTTTGCATATCTAATCTGTCATCCTTTTGTGGACAGAGGTTAGCACTCTCTGAAAAAAGATTCAACTAGCATACATGGTTATGAAAATCTGTTGTAACAGCACCGATTAAATACATTGGTATAGAAATATTATTGCACCGCACCTATTTATCAGATGAAAAGAGGTGAGAGTGACTGCCCTTGATTTCAAGGCAGCATTTGGCCAGGTGTGACATGAAGGAGCCTTAGCAAAACTGAAGCCAATGGGAATCAGGTGAAAACTCTCCACTGGTTGAAGTCATACCCAACAAAAAGGAACAAGGTTATGGTTGTTGGAGGTCAATCATCTCAATCCTAGGACATCATCAATAACTTTCCTTCCATCATTAGGTCAGAAGTGGGGATGTTCACTGATGATTGCACAATGTTCAGTACCATTCGCGACTCTTCAGATACTGGAGCAGTCCACATTCAAATGCAGCAAGACCTGGACAACATTCAGGCTTCACCTGATGACACTCGCAACACACAGCTACCAGCCAATGACCTTCTCCAACAAGAGAGAATCTAACCATCACCCGTTGACATTCCAAGGCACTATCATTGCTGAATCCCCTCTATTAACATCCTGGGTTTACCATTGACCGGAATTGAGCTGGAACAACCATATAAATGCTCTGAAGGGAACAGCAGGTCAGTGGCTAGGAATTCTGCTGCAAGTAACTCACCTCCAACTCCCCAAAGCCTGTCCACCATCTACAAGGCACAAGTAAGGGGTGTGATGAAATATTCTCCACTTGCCTGGATGAATGCAGCTCTAACAGCACTCAAGAAGCTCAACACCAACCAGTACAAAGTAGCTCACTTGACTGGTACCTTATCCAGCAACTTAAACATTCAATCCCTGTGATGGCAGTGTGTACCTTATACAAGATGCACCAAAGCTCCTTTGACAGCACCTTCCAAACCCACAACCTCTACCATCTAGAAGGTTTGCATGGGAAAACAAACACCTGCAAGTTACCCTCCAAGTCACTCACCATCCTGACTTGGAACTATATCCTTCACTGCCCCTGGATCAAAATTTTGGACTTCCCTCCTAAAAGCATTGTGGATGCAACTGCACCAAATGGACTGCAGCAGTTCAAGAAGAAGGTTCACCATCATCTTCTCAACGGCAATTAGGGGTGGATAACAAATGCTGGCCTTGCCAGCAAAGCTCACATCCCATGAAAGAATAATTTAAAAAAGAAATATCTCAAGCCTGTGCTGAGTTAGGAGGTATCAACCATGCTGATTTAGGTCAGGGTGCTACAGAAGTCTCAGCAGCTGAGTTAGAAAGGAGAGTATTAGCCAGAGTTCCTGTTCTGGGTCACTCTAATTAATCTCCTGTTGGAAGTGTGTCTTTCTTAAACTTCAGGTGAGGACAGGATTAACCTTGTTATGATGCATTCCATGGTAGAGTCTCAAACTCAGTATCAAGGCCGATATAAGGATAATAGCCACTTGGGTAAGCACCCAGAAGGTGCCTAGAATCCACAGAGCTGTACCCCAACAAAGAATCTAAGCCTTCAGGAGAGAAAGAAAGGGGGGAGGAGTTGATATGAAAAGTGACAAGGGGAAATTTACTCAGTAAACAATTGACAAATTAATCTTAAACTATTAGCTGTACATCTGTCAAAATCTGTGGGCGGAACCTTCCGGGCCTGCCAGCAGCAGGCAGGGGATCTTAATTTGGCATGAGGCCAAAAATCCGTTTCCCAACAGCAGGATGAACTTTAGCAATTCTGTTCTTGGTGCTTTAAAGGAAGGTTGAGCTTCCCAATGAACAATGTCGGGAAGCCCTTTTTCCCGCATTAGCATGTCATGCATGCTCATCAAGAGGCTAGTCCACCAGAATTAAGTTCCCCTTCCAAATCAAGTTCCCCGCCAGCGAGAAATCAAAATGTTCACATTCATGACTGCACATAAGTGGCATGCACCTGGTGGGGTTGACCTCTTCCATGATTAATGGTGACTTGCCGCTGCACTGTCCTCTTTGGGGAGCATCTGTAAATGTCAACCTATGCTTGAAACTGGGTGGTGGCAGTGCAAGTTGCGTGGAGGATGATCAAGGAAGGGCTACCAGGGAAGGGCGGAGCAGTGGTGGGGAAAGAGTGGAAGGGATAGTGCATGCTGTCCAGGTGCCCTTTAATGAAGTAATGGCGGGGATGGCTACTTACTGACTGCCTCTGCTATGAGAACCGGCAAGCTCCTCATGGGTGCACATGTAATGAGCTGAACAGTGCAAGGTCACGCGTCATCAGCCACCCCCCCACCCCTCCACCACCACCACACACCCCCAGCGGAAATGACACCCACTTTTGCCACTGAACTTTGACTCCAGAATGAAAGATTCCGTCCTGTATCTCATAAATATACAATGAATAAAACTGAATTGACAGAGGGACCCAGGAATGTATTTCCAAATGAGGGTCAACTCATTATTTTCAATGTCTAGACAAGACAGAGAAGCAAATGCAGAAGTGAAAGAATGCTGCTGCACATAGCCAGAGTAGTCAGTGCTTAGAAAGTTCAGGTGCCACTGAGAGTAGAAAAATAGAAATTCTGATTAGGGAAGTTAAAATAAGTGGGTCAATGATTGCGTGAAATATAGTGCACAAATAAATGGAATAAATATTTGTTTATTGTTCAACGTAAACTTTGCTAATCAGAATGTATGTCCAATTTTGTCTCATTCTGGGCACCACGGTACAAAAGGTATACTGGTTTGGAGAGAATGCAGAATGTAAGGAGCTTGGTAAGTATAAATGAGATGGGCTGTAAGGAATGATTTAGCAAAGCTTAAGTGCCATAGCCTGGAAAAAGTCACATAAAGTGACCTCATCATGTTCTAAAATGCTAAATGGTACTGCGCCAGCAAGTTAAATCCAAATGTGGCTATAAGTTTTTATTTGTTTCTGGGATGTGAACACACAGGCAATGCAGCATTTATT
This sequence comes from Cetorhinus maximus, assembly GCF_964194155.1. Classification (NCBI taxonomy): domain Eukaryota; kingdom Metazoa; phylum Chordata; class Chondrichthyes; order Lamniformes; family Cetorhinidae; genus Cetorhinus; species Cetorhinus maximus. The sequence continues at coordinate 36,011,966 of NC_135895.1, forward strand.
GCCCATACCTGGATTCCCTTGAGGGTGTTAGCAGTTAACATGGAGTGTGAGACTGGTAGTACCCCAGCCCAGGCTGGGCAGCTGGTCCTCTTGCCCGAGGGACAGTCCTGATCCTGTTGACTTTTTAATGAAAATCCTGTAGCATTCATGGTCATAAATTAAACCAGGTAATCAAGCTCACAGCATAAATTTAGGCTAAAGTAAATCTGAAATAAAGAAGGACATTTTCTTACTGAAATTTTGGATTTTGACTTGGAATTATAAAGTTTTGAGATAATTAGGCAGGCTGGGTAGTAAAGACTGACAGATAAGAATGTTCAAAATGCTACAATGAGAATTAAGGCATTAGGGTGTGAACTTTGTTAGGCCTAATTTTTTTTCATACTTGATGTTTCTTCTGTTTTAAAAATAAATAATTGTCTGAAATATCCTCAGCTTTTATTGTCTGTCGTAATTATAGTTTTGGGAAATATAGCACTGCAGCTTTAAGAATAATCCTGTGTTGTAAGATCACATGACCTGTGTAAACCAATGTGTTAGCAGCGCAGGAACCTCTACAGGAGCAAGCTCTTCCAATATATGGAATGTCTTGCATTCTTCTTTACAAGACAGCAGCAGCAACTACATGTGTGCATCAAACTTTGACGCACACGTGTAGTTGCTGCTGCTATCTTGTAAATAAAGTCAAATGTTTCCACTAAGAAAAATTGTCTGACGATCAGCTCTATAACAAACTGGCGATGAGGATAAATCAGATTCGGTGCTATATCGCACCCAGTGATTGTGAGTATCTAAGTTCGGTAAAAATTAAAGAAGATATACTCATCCGAAATGCCACAGTTTGGCAGAATCAAACCCTTTGCATGAGCCACAGACAATTGGTCTCAATATACGGAATGTCTTGCATTCTTCTTTCAAGCAAACAAATTACAGGGGAGGAAAAAATGAGAGCGATTCTCCTAACTATTCGTGGAATCAAGACTTACAGTTTAATTCAGAGCTTGATGGCCTCCAGTGACCCAGATTAGAAGACTTTCAATGAATTAGCAGACCTTGTTAAAGGACATTTTCAACTCAAGCCCTTAGTCACAATGCAGAGTTTCAGGTTCGATTCACAGAATAGAGCCCCAGGGGAGACAATTTCTACCTACATGGTGAAATTAAAACAACTAACAGAATATTGTGATTTTGGTGAAACCCTGAATGACATGCTTAGAGATCGTTTAGTATGTGGCATGCAGGAAGAGACTATTCAGCGAAGATTGATGGCTGAAGTGAATTGTGATTTTAGGAAAGCATTAGAAATAGCGCTGGTGATGGGAAGCACTGTAAGGGATTCTCAAGCAATTCAAGGGGTGCAAAATGGCGCCGTTTTCCTAGTTGGGCGGGAACAGTCAGCCAAAAGTGGCGCGAAAAGCCGGGACTCTACCGCAGAGCGGGAAACAGCCTCCGCTAACCGAAAAATAAGAGGAAGCAGCTTAGCAACTAAATCGAAAAATCACTTTTATTGACATGGAAACAATCAGTCTTCTAGCAATCAGCAATTTTAAAAAGTAGAATGTTATTTTTGTCACAGAAGTGAACACATAATGAGATGGCACAAAGCAAGATTTAAACAGGCCCCCAAACAACAAATGAAGTCCAATGAAGTCTATAGTGAAGAAGAGCCAGAAACAACCAACTCTGACATTTATTCATTATTCAATATTAAAGTTGGAGATGGAGCCAATATTTGTTATAGTGCAAATGAATGGTAAACCCTTCAAAATGGAGTAGACACGGGTGCTTCTACCACTGTAATAGGAGAACACAATTTCAGATATTTTGATAAAGGTGATCAACAATTAAATTTGGAACAAACATCTGCCAAGTTGAAAACATACACAGGCGAAGAATTCCAAGTAAAAGATATCACCAGAGCAACTGTTCATTATAGACACCAATCGGCACAGCTACCAGTGATGGTGGTAGAAGGTGAAGGGCCAAGACTTCTAGGGTGTGATTGGTTGAAGGAGATCAAATTAAACTGGTCCAAAATCTTCCAGTTGTGCGCAGGTGGACTCCCCCAGAGCTGCTAAAAAAAAATGACACCATCTTCAATGATGACCTGGAAAAAATCCAAGGCCTACAGGCCAAGATTTACGTGGACTCAGAAGCAACCCCTCACTTAAAAGCAAGACCAATGCCATTCGCCCTGAGAGATAAGATGCTGATCTGAACCGGCTAGAGAGGCTGGGTGTCATAAAAGTGGTTCAGTTCTCAGAGTGGGCAGCACCCATCGTCCCTGTCCTTAAACCAGACCAGACCGTCCAGATCAGTGGGGACTATAAACTAATGGTCAGCAGAGCAGGCAAACTGGACAGGTACTCTATTCCTAAGATTGAAGACCTCTATGCCAAACTAGCAGGAGGGACAATGTATACAAAGCTTGACATGAGTCACGCATATCAGCAACTGGAGCTGGATGACGCCTCCTGGGAATTAACCATAAATACGCACAAAGGGTTATACCAATACACATGCCTACCTTTCGATGTTTCCTCAGCCTGTGCCATTTTTCAGAGGACAATGGAGAGGTTACTACAGGGATTACCTCAGGTTGTGGCTGCCTGGTTGATGTACTGATAACTGGATTCACAGAAAAGGAACACTTGGCTAACCTAGGGGAAGTCCTGAAATGATTTTTAGAAGCAGGAGTGGACCTGAAGAAGGAAAAATGCCGTTTTCAAGCAAATGAAGTCATTTATTTGGGCCACCGTGTAGGTGTGCAAGGGTTACACCCGGTTGAAGAGAAGGTTAAAGCAATAAGAAAGGCACCTGCACCCAAGAGCACCTCTGAATTTAAATCATTTTTAGGGATGATAAATTATCAAGGGTGATTTCTACAAAATCTATCCACAGTTCTACCCGCTCTACATTCGCTGCTAAGAAAAAAACAGCGTTGGTCTTGGGAGGCACCCCAAAAAGAAGCCAGAGGTAATCGTCTCAGATAATGGTACTGCATTTACCAGCACTGAGTTCCAACGATTTATCAGCCTCAATGGTATCAACCATGTGAAGACTGAACCATATCATCCATCATCTAACGGACTGGCGGAAAGGGCAGTACAAACTTTTAAGGCAGGAATGAAAACGTTAACGGGTGATTCATTGGAGACCAAACTTGCTCATTTTCTATTTCACTACAGAACATTACGACAGGAGTAACACCTGCAGAATTACTGATGAGGCGCCATCTTTGTACAAACTAATACTTCCCAAATTGATGGGGAAGATGGGGAAAAATCATGGAACTAAAAAGCGATTCATGATTTGCGTAGTCGTGAGTGACAATTTACTGTTGGAGAAGCAGTATCTGTAAAGAATTTCAGTGGAGGACCGAAGTGGTTACCTGGTAAAGTGAGCTCTGTGGCCAGACCATTGTTGTACCACGTAGAAGTGGAGGGCCGGATCATCCATAAGTATGTGGATCATTTAAGAAAAAGGGAGATGCCCCAACAAAATGATGTTACACCTGTAACCATTACTGAACCAATGGTTCCTGTTGAAGTTGCTCAATCAAGGACAGACATGCCCGATGTCTCTGTCAGAATGGAAGACACTGAACTGCAAGTGCCTAATGAGGTACCTGATGTTAATGTGGTTCCAGAGAATGTGTTTCCTACAAAAGAATCCGAAGTTGTGGAGCTATGACGTTCCACATGGATCAGGAAAGACAGAACTTGTAATTTCATGACCTGTGTAAATATTGTAATGTCATGAGATAAACACCCTTGTAAAAACAACATGTACAGAAAAGTTAAAGGGGGAGGAATGTAGTAATTATAGTTTTGGGAAATGTAGGACTGTAGCTTTAAGAATGATCCTGTGTTGTAAGACCACATGATCAGTGCAAACCAATGTGTTAGCAGTACAGGGAACCTCTACAGAAGCAAGTTCTTCTTTAGTTAGGGAGATTGATGCACATGTGTAGTTACCACTGCTGTCTTGTAAATAAAGTTAAATGTTTCCATCAAGAAAGGTTGTCTGAAGATCAACTCTATGTAACATTGTCCCAACAAGGTAGTGTTTCCGAGTCATTCTATTACACAAATACTGTCAGAATTATACCAGCACCACCAATATAACAGGGACTGCAAAAACACAGCTGCACTGTCCTGTTTGGGGAGCATCTGTAAATGACAGCCTCTTAGTGGTCCCCTTGCATTTGTGAACCTTTCTTCTCAACAGCCCCCATGAGAATACCCCTTTGTAGTTCAGATTTGTGAAGCATAGTGACATTCACACCACACAAGTGCCAGGTAATGACCATCTCCAACAAGAGAGAATCCAACCATCGCCCCTTTACATTCAATGGCATTACCATCACTGAAACCCCTACTATCAACATCCTGGTCGTTACCATTGACTGAACTATACTAGCCATATGAATGCTGTGGCTACAAGAGCAGGTCAGAGGTTAGGAATCTTGCGACGAGTAACTCACCTCCTGACTCCCCAAAACCTGTCCACCATCCACAAGACACAAGTCAGGAGTGTGATGGAAATGTTCAGGGGAAATGTTCTCTCTGAGATACATATATGTGCAGCTGTACAGCTATCTTGAGTGTCCCATGCATTGTAAACTATCGGAAATTCCGTGCATCAAGGATGATTCTTTCTTACAGACAGCTGGATGGAAGTGAGATGACAGTGTTGACTGTACGTTCACAGATGCAATCTAAGCATCATCTTAGCCGTACAGGCTCTCTCACAGTGAGAACATCAGTTGTCAGCCGGTAGAGGTAGTGGAGAATATTTGGCTTGAGCAGCTAGCCCTCTCTTTCCATCTTGCTCGCTTTTCTCTTCTATTGGTTGCCTTTGTTGATTGGAAATTCTTGACACCATTTTTGATGATAACATCACCATTTTGGTCGCAGATGGGCATCTGCTTTCCATGTGTTGATGTTAATAAAATACTGAAGGCTTGTGCTCCAGAACTTGCCATGCCCTGAGCAAAGCTGTTCCATTACAACAACACTGGCATCTACCTGGCTATGTGGAAAATTGCCCAGGTATGTCCTGTACGCAAAAAGCAGGATAGATCCAACCCAGCCAATTATTACCTCGTCAGTCTACTCTCGATCATCAGTAAAGTAATGGAAGGGGTTATCAACAGTGCTATCAAGCGGCACTTGCTTAGCAATAACCTGTTTACTGACGCTCAGTTTGTGTTCCTCCAGCTTCACTTAGTTCATGACCTCATTACAGCCTTAGCTCAAACATGGATAAAAGAGCTGAACTTCAGAGGTGAGGTGAGAGTGTCTGGCCCTTGACATCAAGGCAGCATTATTCTGAGTGTGGCATCAAGGAGTCCTAGCAAAACTGGAGTCAATGGGAATCAGGGGGAAAACTCTCCGCTGGTTGGAGTCATACCAAGCACAAGGGAATATGGTTGTGGTTGTTGGAGGTCAATCATCTCAGTCCCAGGACATCACTGCAGGAGTTCCTCAGGGTAGTGTGCTAGGCCCAACCATCTTCAGCTGCTTCATCAATGACCTTCCCTCCATCACAATGTCAGAAGTGGGGATGTTCGCTGATGATTCCACAATGTCCAGCACAATTCACGACTCCTCAGATACTGAAGAAACCCATGTTCAAATGCAGCAAGACTTGGACATCCAGGCTTGGGCTGACATGTGGCAAGTAACATTCGTACCACACAAGTGCCAGGCAATGACCATCTCCAACAAGAATGAATCTAACCATTGCCCCTTGAGATTCAATGGCATTGCCATCGCTGAATCCCCCATTATCAACATCCTGAACTGGACTAGCTATATAAATACTGTGGCTGCAAGAGCAGGTCAGAGGCTAGGAATCCTGTGGTGAGTAACTCACCTCCTGACTCCCCAAAGCCTATCCACCATTTACAAGACATAAGTCAGGAATGTGATGGAATATTCTCAACTTGCCTGGATGAGTGCAGCCCCCACAACACTCAAGAAGCTTGACACCATCCAGGACAAAGCAGCCCACTTGATTGGCATCCCATCCACAAACATTCATTCCCTCCACCACCGACAAATAATGGCAGCAGTGTGTACCATCTACAAGATGCACTGCAGGAACTCACCAAGGCTTCTTAGACAGCATCTTCCAAAACCAGAACCATTACCATCTAGAAGAACAAGGGCAGCAGATGCATGGGAGCACCACCACCTGGAAGTTCCCCTCCAAGCCACTCACCATTCTGACTTGGAAATATATCACAGTTCCTTCACTGTCTCCAGGTCAAAATCCTGGAACTCCCTCCCTAACAGCACTGTGGATGTACCTACACCACATGGACTGCAGCAATTCAAGAAGGCAGCTCATCACCACCTTCTCAAGGGCAATTAGAGATGGACAATAAATGCTGGCCTAGCCAGCAACACCCACATCCCTTGAATGAATAAAGATGAAAGCAGACATTCATGGAGGCTTTGAGACTGCCTTTGAAATGTTTCCTTTGGCCCCCCCTTTTGAACAAGCTCCCTGGCATAGCTCTGAGTAGAGCACCTGTTTGGGCAGTATTGAGTTGAGGATTCTGGCTATTTGTCCCAAACATCTCAGCCAACGTGAGATTATCATAGCCATTAAGCTTGCCATATCTGTGTCTTGGAGGAGGATATGTTTGTTCTTTTGTCTTCCCACTTGATTTGCAAGATCCTTCTAAGACAGCATTGATGATATTGTCCTAGGACCTTGATATGGTGTTTATAAGACATCCAAGCTTCAGCACCATAGAGAACTGCCTGATAGATTTTGAGCTCAGTGTTGGGTCTGTTATCACATTCTTGTAAACTCAAGTATATCATTTAACATAGGCTGAGCTAGCATGTTGGATTTGGTGGTGTACCTCTTCATCAATGACAGCTTTCTCAGATAGGTAGCTTTCAAGATATAGGGAGCAAGGGACATTTTCCAACCATGTATCCATGAATCTCAATTGAAAGCATTGGCATTTAGCAGGGAGAGTGAGTGATGCTGTGTGCTTTTTAGAGGTGACATGAATGCAGTGAAACCTGGCATATCTCAAGAAGGAGAGCAGAAAGACAGGTTATAATGGCCTTCACATAGCTTCTAGAAGAACGAATACTATAGTAGGGGGCTTGAGTATACATTTAGCTAGCGCATGTGAGTCAATAGTGTTATGATCCCAGCTGATGTCACCATTGGACAAGACAAATCCTAGGGTGGATCCCAACTTGATTGATCCTAACTTTTACTTTTTGCTTAGATATGTGGAGAATGTCTACTGAACAGAGTCACAAGTCAGCTGATGAACTTTCAACGAAAGAAGAAAACATTTATTAAACAAGAAAAGATTAACTATATTATAATACTCCTTCACCCACAACTATGCCTTTACAGAAATGTACAGATTTGTAAGGATAACACAAGTTAGTAAAGCTATCTTGTACTCTAATGTTCACAGTAAGTATACAGTCCATGTAAACCAATAGGCAACCTATGGTCAGACACATCACACGCTGAAAACAAGTGACAGATGCCACCCCAGATAGATTCTATGGTCTCTCCTCAACTTCTCCCAGATGCTTGTCACACCATGAGCCAACCAGTCTCACTAAACTCCGTCTTTCACATGAGGGTTTCCAATTTCCACTCTTCAAGAACTTGCTTTGGAATCTTCTCCCAAACGCCATCCACAAGGGTCCACCTGCAGGGTTTCGAACTCTCCTTCCGATGTTCCTCTCCCTTGGGTCACCACATGCATTCAAGCTTTCTTCCATGTACTCTCCCACACTGACTAAGACTTATTAACAGAACACCACTGCTTCACATGCCCATAGCAAAGAGTTACAGACCTTCAGTTGTCTATTTGGACCTTCTGGCTTCTTGCTTTAAATCTGCTTCCTGCAGCTTTCTTCTCCTTAAGCTCAGAGCTTGGAGCCCTCCTCTCTGCTCCTTACTTTCACTTCCAAGAACAGGACCTTTTGCAGATTCCTGTCCTTTGACTAGACAGTTCTCTTGGGACCTTTCCTGTTCCACTCCCCTGGATTTAGGGGCTTTATTCTTTAGTTTCTGGAGCCTGCTTCTGCAGGCAACTCCTTCCAACTGAACTCAAACTGTTTTTCTTTAGTTTTCTTTGTCTGTGTGGCCTGAGTTTTTCCCCTCGCTGGGCACGTGCGATTGATGGGCCCGGGAACAGCCGGGAAGTAGGCCCCTGACCACGATTTCACGTTGGCTGGCCAGTTAACAGCTAGCCAGCATGAAACGTGCACTGAAAGGCTCAGTGTTGCCAGGGTGGGAGCAGGAAGAGGGTGGGCGATGACAACACCACAGGCGCAGCTGAGCGCTTCGAGAGAGCTCCCTGAAGGCAGGCAACTGCCTCAGGGAGCTGCAGACCTGCAAATAATGAAATGAAGCACTAAAAAGCTGCAAAATAATGTCCATGCATCACAAACAAGCACCTGAAAGCATACGTCATAAAGATGCTGTTCCCAGATATTTATTTTTATTTTATTTCCTAATGGAGATTTCATCCCACCCTTGGATGAGGTTTCCTGAAAAATGTAAAGGGCTCAAAAAAATCACAGACAATTGCGCCATTGGGCTTCATTGCCCACTTATTTGTCAGTGGGCGTGCTTCCGGCTTTTGCATGTGCCCGCCAAGCAAAATATCACGTGAGTGCGTGATGGCGTCGGGACGCTCACCCGATGTCATCTCGTGCAATTTTACGCCTGATTCGAATCGGGCGCACGTCCACAGTACATAAAATTCTGCCGTGTGTGTGTGTGTGTGCGCGCACGCGTGTGTATGTGAATGCGTCTGCATGTGCACGCGTGCGTGTACGGGGCCCCCCCTCTCTGGACCCTTGTTACTAGGCAACAGAACAGTTTTTCCTCTACTCTGTAGACTTTAACTCACCTTCAAGAGTTGTAAAAATCTCATTAGCAATGCAGGTATACAAACAGCATTAGACCTGCTGTCTCCACGCAAAAATAAAACTAGATCCCAGGTTTCATCTTTTAACCCATAAATAGAAAAAAATATAATTTGAACTTAAAGATAAACCTTAATCCTAACATACCCAAATACACATATAACTTACTTAAATTATCTCCATTTCCTAACAATAGGTAGGCAAGGGAAAGCTGCAGAATCCTGAGTTAGTTATGCCAAATTTAGAAGCCATGATAATCTCATATCGGCTGAGATGGATGGGGCTAGTAGTGCGGGGGGAGAACGTGAAATTGAAGGGACGGGATTCCCTCTGAGTTCGGGTCCACCCCGACCTTGCAGCAATTTTACACTGGAGCGGGCAAGGCCTTGGACAGGCTGCCCACCCTTGCCGTAATTGAAGCCCTTGAGTAACCAATTGTTGACCACTTAAGGGCCATTTCCTGCCCAAACCCAATTTTTAGGCTGGTAGGGGTGGATTTACCTGGCATGGGGAAAGCCTGAGAAAAAGGGGCTTAGATCTCGGGCAGGATGTGGCGGGGGAGGGGTGGGGGTGGGGGGGGCGTCCCCATCAGAGGCCCCCTCTGATTGTGGGCGCCCCCCTTAAGGTCCACTGGCCACTCAACCTCCCTCCCCACCTGGCCTTTCCCCCAACACCCGGATCACCCACTTTGCGCCCCCATACCCCACCCCTTCCCTACCCTAACTGCCTGGGACTGCTTAAGCTTACTTTGTCCTCCGGTCCTGGTACTTAGGCTCCGGCATCTTCCTGAACTTCCTCTTCAGCCCACTGCAGCTCATGTCACTGCAGGGACTGGAGAGCTGCCAGGCAATCTGATTGGCCGGCAGCTCTCTGAGGCGGGACTTCTTCCCGAGTGAGGGGCAGAGGTCCTACCTGCAGCCAACTGCGTTCACGCGAGCACGAAATGGCTGCAGGACACTTGGAGTTGGTGAGGACGTATTCCCTGCTGAATTTTTGATAGCAGGGAAGGAGACCCCGCCATCCAAAAAATTCAGGCCCATGTGAGTAAAACCATGGGAAGAATTTACGGGTCGGCGAGCGGGGGAGGGGCCCGTCCGCTGACGCGTAAAATGATGCACAGTGACATCGGGCATGCGTCCCGACGTCGCCACGTGTCATTTAGATTGTCAGTTCAGCCTATTAAGGCCATTAAGAAAGTAATTAAAGTTGTCAAGAATGCTGCCCATCCAACCTTAATGTTGGCGGGCAGGCTAAGAGCCCAGGCGGCCTTCACATTTTTCATGAAACCTCATCCACGGGCGGGATGAGGTTTCATGAAGGGTTTATTAATGAAATAAAAATTCTTGAAAAAAATTAATGGACATGTCCCAGTTCATGTGACAGTTTCACATGAGGGGACATGTCCTTAAAACTTTTTTTTAAACCTTTCTTCAATATTTCATAAGTGAAAGTAATCTCCCTGAGGCACCGCTGTGCCTCTGGGAGATTTCTGTGCCCTTTCGTGTGCATGACTCAGGGAATCCCCACCCCCCAGCCCACACAGGGAGCGCACAGCGCTTCCGGGTGTGCGTCACGCTGGACAGGCCTTAATTGGCCCGCCCACGTAAAATGGCGGCAAGGCCCCGATTGGGGGAGCCAATCGGGTTCGTGCCCACCCACACACAACCACCCCCCCACCCCCCCCCCCCCCCCCCCCCCCCAGCGCCCCCCACCCCGATAGGGGGGAATTTCTGTCCCAGAGGTTAGTTTGCCAAAGTTATCTGGAGATTGCAATTTGCAAATTCACGGTCAGCAATCAATCTCATGGCGACGTATGCAAATAATTGTCCCACATCATTAGCAATTACCCTTGTGTGTCAACTGTGGCTCAGTTGGTAGCACACTTGAATTTGAATATTGTGGGTTTCCATCCCACTATAGGACTTGAATGCTACAGCTTAAACAGACACTCCAGTGCAATACTGAAGGCGTGCTGCACTGTCAGAAGTGCTGTTTTCAGATGAGACATTAAACTGAGGCCTGTCTGCCCTCTCAGATCAAAGTAAAAGATCCCATGGCATTATTTTGAAGAAGAGCAGGGGAGTTATGCCCAGTGTCCTGGCCAATATTTATCCCTCATTCAGCATCACAAACAAATAGCAGATTATCTGGTCATTGCCACGCTGCTGTTTGTGGGAGTTTTTGGTGTGCAAATCGGCTGCTGTATTTCCTACATTACAGCAGTGATTATCTTTCCAAAAAAAGTGCTTCATTGTCTGTAAAGTAGTTTGGGATGTTGTGAAAGGCGCTATATAAATGCAAATCTTTCTTTTTGTTTTACGTAAATGACCAAACTCAATTAAGCTCGTGGGGTTTTAAAGCATTAAGAAAATAAATATTAAAATATTAAAACAACAGGTTTTGGTCCATTTTAGGAAGTATAACATGAAATAGCCTTTATTTTCAGGACAACAGTTTGCCTATCGTTCGTGAACTAATAATCAGGTCTGGCTTCCTCCTGGAATCTGTGTCAATGGGACAGTTTTGGCTTGATGCTCCTTCCACCATTATATGTTAAATAGGGTGGATCAATGTGAACAGTGACTTCCTACTCAATTTCAAACTTGACGTTGAAAAATGAAAGGCAATTCACAGCCAGTTTTACTTAAACAAAAATTCTCCTGTAATTCCCTCTGGCTGTTGGCCTTCTCCTGATTTTTCATTGAGAACTGCAAGTTCAATATCAGCCATTTGTATTTCCTTAATCCTCTAACTGACTGAATTTCTAGTTCCTTGATTTCAAACTTAGACTGTATCATCAAACTTGTCCTCAAGGTTAGCAATATTGTATTGAGGTGCAAGGACCCCCTACCTAGCTGATGCTGAATTACATCTGCTTAACTTCTCTATTGACTATGACTTCATTACCACCCACTAAACCATAATCTACCACACCATTGCTGATCTCTCTTCTGGAGATCTCCAACTGTCTCAAATCTTATCATTCCCCAACTCTTTGTTTTAATTTATTCTCGGGATGTCATCAACCTGAAGTGATAATTCTGTTTTTCTCTCTCCACAGATGCTGCCAGGCCTGCTGAGTACTTCCAGAATTTGCAGTATTTTGTTTTTGATTTATTGACTATCTCTAGTTGATAAAGTGGTATTGAGCTTTCTTCTTGAACAGTCTGTATAAAGGTAACCTACAATGCTGTTAGGTGTGTGTGGTGGAAATTCCATGTTTTTCAGCCAGCAATAATGAAGGAACAATGATATATGTCCAAGTCAGGGTGCTGTGCGACTTGGAGGGAAACTATAAACTATGGTGTTCCAATGGACCTGCTGCTTTTGTCCTTCTGGTGCTGAAGGTTGTGGCTTTGAGAAGTACTGCAAAAGAAGTCCTGGTGAATCACTACAGTGTATCCTAAAGTTAGAACGCATGGATAATACACATCATAGCCATGATACACTGGCGATGGAGGAAGTGCATGTTTAAGATGGGTGGATGTTTGTCAATTAAGTGGACTACTATGTTTTGAATGGTGTCGAGCCATGTTGCTGAATTTGCACTCATCCAGGCAAGTGAAAAATATTCCATCACACTCTCGATTTGACTTTTATAGGTGATAGAGATGCTTCGAGATTCGAGATTCATGGAATGAGCCACACACTGCAGAGTACCCAGCCTCTCATCTGTTCTAGTAGCCGTGGCATATACGTGGCTGGTCTATTGCAGTTTATAGTCAATAGTAAGGATGTTGAAGTTGGGGAAACTCAGTGATGGTAATGCGATTGAAAGTCAAGGGGTGATGATTAGGTTCCTTCATATTGGAGCCATTCAGTGCCTGGCACTTTTGTACTGTGAATCTTGCTTGCTACTTATCAGCCCAAGCCTGGATGTTAACCAAGGTCTTGGTGAATGCAAACTGCTTCATTGCCTAAGGAATTACAAATGCTGCGGAGCATTATTTCCCTCTCTTTCAGATTGTCTTTGAAACTCAAGCTTTTTGTCATTGCTCTTATTGGTCTTGCTGGCCTTCTTTGGTTTCCTGCCCATGTTAAGATTACACCTTGGGATGTTTATCTGCATCAAAAATGTTATATAAATACAAGGTGCTGTTGCTGTTTTTGAGTTGAGTATTAGGGTTTCTGTAGTCATGCTATTTGTTTGTTGAGGTGCTTTTATAATGCAGAAGTGTCAATTTCTGAGGTGGAGATTCTTCACATTTGATGCCACTCCCACAAGTAGCCCTACTGGTCTGCATTCATCCAACAGCTGTGCAGACTATTATTTTTCCTAAATCTCTTGAGCTGCTACCTGTACAAGGATCTCCCTTTTACACACTGAGGTGATTCTATGTGAAAGTTTTTACATAAACACAATGGGCTTCTTCAGTCCTGTAAATATCTGTGGTTCAGTGGTCATGATGTAAATAAGCATTAACCATGCTGATAGAAAAGGTTGCATCAGCAACAGATTTTCTAGCAGAACCATTTGTTGCATGTTCAAAGTACACAAAGGCTGACAGTGCCACAGGATGGATATACACATGGACAAGACAGTATATTCATGTTTCAATGGCCAAATTATGTTAAGACTGTCATGAAAATGTAATAATTTTTATAAGGTTATTGGGATTCATTGTAAAGTAGGAATTGTGAGATATGGATAGCGTGTGTGTGTGACTTAATTGAATTAAAGACAGCTAGTCTGGAGACTTTGATGTATCAGAAGAGAAGCTAGGTTTGAAATGCCAAATAAATAAACATGGCTGAAGTGTTAGAATGAAGTGTAAAAGGAAAATTTGCTTTGAGATAAACCAGAGTAGTGGTGAATTTCACAGAGAGGGTGAAATGTTACACTTAGCCAGAAGAAGCTAAACAGTGTGTTTATTTTTCCCAAAGCTTATTGATAAAATTGGTACGATGAAAGATTTTTATTATTAGAAATGTAAAGTCCAAAGACATACTGAAACAATGAGATTTACATTAAAAAGGGAGAAACATGTATAAAAGGAGGTGAGCTTATGTGCAAGAGAAGAAGGAATTCTTAGATCTAGCAAGTATGAAAAACCTCCAGCCTCTATGTACCAAGCTGCTGCCTGTAGGGACCGAAGCTAAGAGAATTCATTGTGAATATTCCTGTCCAAGGTATCGTGTGCTTTGCCCGTGTCTGTTAAAATCTATTTTGTTTTTACTGTTGCCTTAACAGAGGTGTAACTGGGAGTTAGATTAATTAGGGGAGCTAGGAGTTATCACAGTAGTAATTTGTAGACCTATATATGTTCTGAAAACCTTTTCTTTCATTAATAAATGTTTAATTTAGTTTTATGAAAAACCTCAAAGTTGGTAGACTCATTTCAGAATTCAAGACATGCATCTCAAAATCAAAATGCAAATTGCAAAACAGTTGTTTCAAGTTTCCCTCTGGGACTTGAGCAGCTTAGCATTTGCCATCTGCTGTGCCATAACAAGGCCAACTCCACTTTCCTACATGAAGCTCAGAGACTATGGGCCAAGTGCTGGTAAATGGGCTTAGGTAGATAGGTCAGGTGTTTCTCACGTGTCGGTGCAGACTCGATGGGCCGAAGGGCCTCTTCTTCACTGTGATTCTGTAATTCTGTGACTGGAGTTGATAGTTAGCTCCTCTGAGAGCCAACCTGAACCAAATTAAGTTAAGGCATCTTTGTTCTTCCCTAGCCTCTTCGGTTCCAGTGTTCTACTTCTCACCTCTGCTAAAGATTAACCTATCTTTTGTCTTTGCTGGATAACAATAGCCTGGGTGTCTATTATAAGCATTTGCTGTTTTTACTTAAAATTTGATTGATTATATCTCTAATTATAAATGTGTCAGATGTATAGTTTCAGAAATAAACCAACCCTTAAGCTGGAAAATATTGCAGCACATTGATACTAGTAGTTTAGAACACTGAGTCAGGTGTGAGCTTGTAACTCCTTTAAATACATTAAATGATTAAACTGGACATGGAAAGTTCAAAAAACTAAAAGCAACGATGGAACTAGTGACACTGAGCTATAGGTCAGACTATGAATAGATCAGTTCACTGTCACTATTGTGCTTCTAAGCTCACTGCAGACACATGGGTATAATCTCCAAGGATCTGCAATAATGATATTCTCCCTTTCATTTAATTTTTTAAAACGCTTCTGTCATGTAGATAAATGTAGCTCTTCGTATTTCAAACAAAGCTTGGCAGCCACACAAAGTAATGAAAAGGTTTCTTCTTTGAGCATATTCACATCAACATGCAGAGAAGGGGCCATTCTTTGAAGATTAATACCTTTAATGCCATCAGACAGGGGAGAGTGAGTCAATAGTGACACGGGGGGGCTGCACAGGCAAATGAGCTTATGTTTTGATGACACCTCAGATGTGCCTATTCACCCACTTGTTCAACATGCTGGCATTTACAAAAGACAGAAACTGAGCAAATACTTAAATTTAGTTATCTGGAGCAGACTTTGAGGTATATCACTTCCACTCAACAGTATTTTCTGCATCTCCCATGTCTGTGCAATGCTGGCTTCCTGCCCAGTGACAGATTTAAACCTGACTTGCAATTGTGAGGGTATTTGCACAGGTGATTTCGTATAGGTTAAAAGGTATGAAAATGTTAAATTATTTTCTTTTGTTCCACAGAGTTATAAGTTAGATGCAAACATACGAGTTAGGAGCAGGAGTAGGCCACTCAGCCCCTCGAGCCTGCTCCGCCATTCAATAAGATCATGGCTGATCTGAATGTAACCTCAACCCCACATTCCTGCCTACCCCCGATAATCTATCACTCCCTTGTTAACCAAAAATCTATCTAGCTCTGCCTTAAAAATATTCAAAGGACAGAATTTTTCTTCCCACAGGTGGGCACGAGGCGCCCGACCCGAAAGAGTGTGAAATAGTGCAGGATGAGGTTAGGCGAGCGGCCCGATGTCATCGCGCACTCTCGCAATCTTTCGGTCGGCGGGCACGCGCGAGAGGCAGCCGTGCGCCCGCCAACAATTCATAGGTCAATTAAAGCCCTTAAGCAACTAATTAAATTGTATTTTTTGCTGCCCACTCAGCCGTTCGGTTGGCAGGCAGCGAAAATGCCAGGCGGCCTTTACATTTTTTATGAATGAGGATTCCAACGGTTACTAAAAAAAAATCATTTTTTACATGTCCCTCTTCATGTGACTGAGTCACACGTGGGGACATGTTTATAACATTTGTAAAATGGATTTTTTGTATTTAAAATTCTTCAGCTCCATGAGGCAGCTCTGTGCCTCCAGGGAGCTTTCAGTGCACACTCCCCCGTGCATGCGCAGACTTCAGCGCTCCTCCTGCCGCCGCCCCAGCAGCGCTGAGGCTCTTAGTGCAATCTTTACGCTGGCTGGTTGTTAATTGGCCAGCTAGTGTGAAATCGTGGTTGGATCCCGATTATGGGCAGCGGTCTGTCTTGCAGCCATTCCCGGGCCCACCCGCCACACGAGGGGAAAATCCTGCCCATAGACTCTACTTCCACCGCCTTTTGAGGAAGAGAGTTCCAAAGACTCAGCCCCCTGAGAGAAACATTTTCTCATCTGTCTTAAATGAGTAACCCCTTAATTTAAAACAGTGACCCCCTAGTTCTCGATTCTCCCACAAGTGGAAGCATCCTCTCCACATCTACCCTGTTAAGACCCCTCAGGATCTTAAAGGTTTCAATTAAGTCACCTCTTACTCTTCTAAATTCGTGAATACAAGCCTAACCTATTCAGCCTTTCATCATAAGACAACCTGCCCATTCTTGCTATTAGCCTGGTAAACCTCTGAACTGCTTCTGGCACATTTAAATATTTCTTTAAATAAGGAGACCAGTACTGGACACAGTACTCTAGATGTAGTCTCACCAGTGCCCTGTATAACTGAAGCATAGCCACCCTACTTTTGTAATCAATTCCCCTCACAATGAATGATAACATTCAATTAGCTTCCCTAAGCACCTATTGTACCACCACACTAACCTTTTGTGATTCATGCACCAGGATACCCAGACCCTTCTGAATCTGAGCTCTGCAATTTCTCACCATTTAGATAATAAGCTTCCTTTTTATTCTTCCTGCCAAAATTAACAATTTTACATTTGCCCACATTATACTCCATTTGCCAGATCTTTGCCAACTCACTTAACCTATCCTGTCACTTTGTAGCTTCCTTACATCCTCTTGACAATTTACTTTCCTACCTATCTTTGTGCATCAGCAAATTTAGTCACTATTCCATCGATCCCTACATCCAAGTCATTTTTTTTTCCACATTCATTTACGGGATGTGGGCTTTGCTGGCTCGGCTAGCATTTATTGCCCATACATAATTGCTCTTGAGAAGGTGGTGGCAAGCTGCCTTCTTGAACCACTGCAGTCCATGTGGTGTAGGTACACCCACAGTGCTGTTAGGAAGGGAGTTCCAAGATTTTGACCCAGCGACAGTGAATATATTTCCAAGTCAGGATGGTGAATGACTTGGAGGGGAATTTCCAGGTGGTGGTATTCCCATTTATCTGCTGCCCTTGTCCTTCTAGATGGAAGTGGTCGTGGGTTTGAAAGGTGCTGCCTAAGGAGCCTTGGTGAATTCCTGCAGTGCACCTTGTGAAGGGAGTTGAATGTTTGTGGATGTGGTGCCAATCAAGCAGGCTGCTTTGTCCTGGATGGTGTCAAGTAACATTCGTGCCACACAGTGCCAGGTAATGACCATCTCCAGCTAGAGAGAATCTAACCATCGCCCCTTGACATTCAATGGCACTGGTGTCAAGCTTCGAGTGTTGTGGGAGCTGCATTCATCCAGGCCAGTGGAGTGTATTCCATCACACTCCTGACTTATGCCTTGTAGATGGCAGACAAGCTTTGGGGATTCAGCAGGTGAGTTACTCATCACAGGATTCCTAGCCTCTGACCTGCTCTTATAGCCACAGTATTTATATGGCTAGTCCAGTACAGTTACTGGCCAATGGTAATCCCCAGGATGTCGATAGTGGGGGATTCAGTGATGCTAATGCCATTGAATGTCAAGGGGCAATGGTTAGATTCTCTCTTGTTAGAGATGGTCATTGCCTGGCACTTGTGTGGTGCGAATGTTACTTGCCACTTGTCAGCCCAAGCCTGGATATTGTTCAGGTCTTGCTGCATATGGGCACAGACTGCTTCTGTATCTGAGGAGTCGTGAATAATTCTGAACATGATGCAATCATCAGCGAACATCCCCACTCCTGACCTTATGATGCAAGGAAGGTCATTGATGAAGCAGTTTAAGAATGGTGGGGCAAGGAAACTGCCCTGAGGAACTCCTTCAGTGATGTCCTGGAACTGAGATGACTGATCAACAACCACAACCATCTTCCTTTGTGTTAGGTATGACTCCAACCGGCAGGGAATTTTCCCACGATTCCCATTTACTCCAGTCATGCTAGGGCTCCTTAATGCCACCCTTTGTCAACTGCTGCCTTGATGTCAATTGCAGTCACTCTCACCTCGAGAGTTCAGCTCTTTTGTCCATGTTTGAACCAAGGCTGTAATAAGGTCAGGAGCTGAGTGGCCTTGGTGGAACCCAAACTGGGCATCAGTGAGCAGGTTATTCCTAAGCAAGTGCCACTTGATAGCACTTTTGATGACCCCTTCCATTGTTTTACTACTTTACTGATGATTGACTTATATCAGTGGTAAAAAGTTGAGGCCCCAGCAGTGATCCCTGTAGTACACACTCGTCACATACTGCCAATCAGAAAAAGACCCATTCATGGCAACTCTGCTTCCTGTTCGCTAACCAATCTTCTATTCATGCCAATATGTTACCCCCTACACCATGAGCTTTTCTTTCCTGCAATAACCTTTGATGTGGCACTTTATCAAATGCCTTCTGGAAATCTAAGTATAGTTCATCCACTGGGTCCCCTTTATCCACAGCGCATGTGACTCCTTCAAAGAACCCCAATACATTGGTGAAACATGATTTCCCTTTTACAAAACCATGTTGACTCTGCCTGATTGCCTTGAATTTTTCTAAGTGCCCTGCTATAACATCTTTAATAATAGCTTCTAACATTTTCCCTATGACAGATGTTAGGCTAACTGGCCTGTAGTTTGCTGCTTTCCATCTCCTTCCCTTATTGAATAAAGGGGTTACAGTGACTATTTTTCAGTCTAATGGAACCTTCCCCGAATCTAGGGAATTTTGGAAAATTAAAACCAGTGCATCAACTATCTCACTAGCCACTTCTTTTAAGACCTTAGGGTGAAGTCCATCCGGTCCTGGGGATTTGTCAGCCCGCAGCCCCAACAATTTGCTCAATACCACTTCCCTGGTGATTGTAATCTCCGAGTTCCCCCCACCCTTCCATTTCCTGATTTACAGCTATTTCTGGGATGTTACTTGTGTCCTCTATAGTGAAGACCAAAGCAAAATACCTGTTTAATTCATCAGCCATCTCCTACTTTCCATTACCAATTCCCCAGACGCAATCTTTATAGGACCAACACTCACTTTGTTAACTCTTTTCTTATTTAAATATCTATAGAAAATCTTACTATCCATCTTTATATTATTTGCTAGCTTTCTCTTATACATCTAATTTTTCCTGCCTTAATCTTTTCATCATTCTTTGCTGTTCTTTATATTCTTTCCAATCTTCTGACTTGTCTGTCTTTGTGTAATTATATGCTTTTTCTTTAAGTTTTTCTTTAAGTTTGATACTGTCTTTAACTTATTTAGATAACCACGGATGGTGGGCCCTCCCCTTGGAATTTTTCTCTCATTGGGATGTATATATCCTGTGTATTCTGAAATATCCCTTTAAATGTCTGCCACTGAACTTCTATTGACATATCCCTTAACCTCATTTGCCAGTTCACTTTAGCTTTCTGCTTTCATGCCCTCATAATTGCCCTTATTTAAGTTTAAAATGCTAGTCTTGGACGCACTTGTTTCTCCCTTAAAATGAATGTAAAATTCAGTCATATTATGATCATTGCCACCTAGGTGTACCTTCGCTAGGAGGTTATCAATTAATCCTATCTTGTTGCTCAATACCAGGGGCTGAATGTTCCCCCCATTGGGGGGTTATGAGCGTCCCTGATCAGGTGCACGCCGCCATTTTACGGAGGTGCCTCAGGGAGATTAGTTTAAGTTCTGAAAAATTTAATAAAAGGGAAAAAAAAAATTAAGGACATGTCCCCTCATTTGAAACTGTCACATGAGCTGGGACATGTCCATTAATTTTTTCAAAAATTTTTAATAAATAAACCCTTCATGAAAACTCATCCCACCCGTGGATGAGATTTCATGAAAATTGTGAAGGCCGCCTGGGCTCTTCGCCTGCCCACCAACCTTAAGGTTGGATGGGCAGCATTCTTAACAGTTTTAATTACTTTCTTAACGGCCTTAATAGGCCTTTGACAGTTCGGCAGGCGTGCAGCTGACGCGGCTGCCCGCCCCCCAAACTGACAATCTAAATGACGTGCGGCAACGTCAGGATGCCCACCCGACATCACCGCGCGTCATTTTACACATATTTTACACATTAGCGAGTGGGCCCTGCCCTCCCCTCGCCGACTGTAAAATTCTTCCCCAGGTCTAGCATACCCTGCTCTGTGGTTGGCCGTAGAATGTGCTGTTCTAAGAAACTATCCCGAAAACATTCTATGAACTCTTCATCTACACTACCTTTGACCATCTGATTTTTCCAGCATATATGTAGATTAAAACCCCCCCATGACTATTGCTGTACCGTTCTGACAAAATCCCATTATCTCTTCTTTTATACTCTGTTCTACTGCCTGGTTACAATTAGGAGGTCTGAACATCACTTCCACGAGTGGCTTCTGCCTTTATCATTCCTCATCTCAACCCAAACCACTTCAACACCCTGGTTTCCTGAATTTAGGTCATCCCCCTCAAATGTGCTAATACCATCGTTAATTAACAGAGCCACCCCTCCACCTTTACCTAACTTCCTGTCCTTCCTAAATGTCATGTACCCTTCAATATTCAGGTCCCAATCTATGTTAGCCATTACAGAGACATGGCTGTAGGATTTCAAATCAATCTTATTTATTTCTATTTGCGCTATCAGTTCATCTGTTTTGTTTTGAATGCTATGCATGTTTGGATACAGAACCTTTAGTTTTGTCCTTTTATTTTTGTAGCATCTAGCCTTATCTGCTGATTTAATCTTAGATTTGTACTCTCTGTTCCTTCCTGTCATAGTCTGCTTATCATTTCCCATATTAATACCTGCCTCTTTCACCTTGTCTCTACTCATTGGTTTACTACATATTCCCAAATTTGATCCCTTGCCCCTACTATTCAGTTTAAAACCCTACTTCCTTAGTTAGGCAGTTCGCAAGGACATCCAGCCTCAGCATGGTTCAGGTATAGTCCATCCCAGCGGTCCAGATCCCACTTTCCCCAATACTGGTACCAGTGTCCCACAACCTGGAACCCACTTCTCCCACACCAGTCTTTGAGCCACGCATTCATTTCTCTAGTCTTATTTGTCCTATGTCAATTTGCACATGGCTCAAGTAATAATCCAGAAATTATTACCTTCGAGGTTCTGTTTCTTAGTTTGGTGCCTAGCACGTCATACTAACCATGCAGAGCCTCCTTCCTCACCCTGCCTATGCTGTTGGTACCTACATGGACCCCGACCACTGGATCCTCCCCCTCCCACTGCAAGTTTCTCTCCAGCCCTGAGCAGATGTCCCGAACCCTGGCACCAGGCAGGCAACAAAGCCACCTGGTCTCTTGCTCTTTGCTATACAGAGAACAGTGTTAATCCACCTTAGTATACTGTCCCCTGCTACCACTATACTTCTTTTTGTTCCCCTCACTTGGATGGCTTCCTGTACCACAGTGCCATGGTCAGTTTGTTCATCCACCCTGCAGCCCCCACTGTCATCCAAGCAAGCTGAGAGAAGCTCAAACCTGGACAATTGCAGAGGCTCACACTCCTGCATTCCTGCCCTCTGAGTTCCCTTAGCTGTCTCACTCACAGTCACACCCTCCTGTCCCTGGCCACTGACCAAATCAGACCCTACCCTAAGTGGTGTGACTGCCTCCTGGTATAAAGCATCCAGGTAACTTTCCCCCTCCCTGGCCTGTCACAGAGTCTGCAGCTCAACCTCCAGCTCAATGACTCTGAGCCAGAGTTCCTCAAGCCGCAAACACTTACTGCAGATGTGTTTGTCCTGGATCACAATGTTATCCAGGGGCTCCCACATGCTGCAGCCTTAGCACATCACCTGTCCTGCCATTCTTAATGTGTTTTAAATAATTTCTTAATTATATTAATCACTTATTCAATGTTGCTTTCTTATATATTTCCACCAAATTATGTACTATTTTAAACCTCAGGGATAGAATAGAACTTACCAACTTTCCAGATATTCACCAAACAGCTAGCTCCTTTCCCTGGAGTAGAGCAAGGAGCAATTTCTGTGGAGTGAGAAAAAAAGAAAGGGGAAACAAACAACTCCTACTCCCCTCTCACCAAACTCCAAATCTTCACTCAGTTTGTAACTGCACTCCATTTGCCAAGACTGCAGTAAAGAACCCTGAATTTATAGTAAACTGAACTGGGACTACAGTAACCAGATTCAACCAGTTAGCTAATTAACTACATAGATCCTACAGCTGAGGGTGAGTTTACCCTGTCTAAACTGCAAGAAAGAAAGAATTTAGCCTGCTTATACAGTACTTTCCAGTTACTGCTAATTACAGACTAGATTTGATTTTAACAGCAAAATTTAAGAAGCAAATTCACACTTAAAACTCCCCTTTCATCACACTCCAAGTCTTCACTCAGTTAGTTGGCTGCACTCCATTTGCCCACAGTTTTACTTTTTGTTCAGGTGTTTTAGTACCTCTGTGTGTTTTTACTTTCCTTTTGTTACTTAATCAAGTCCTTTTAAAAATTTATTACAGGAGCTATATTTTTGTAAGGAATGCCTTTTGCCATATTCTATCTTAAAAGAAGAGATTAATAATCTATGGTCCTTAATCAGGCAGGAACAGACCAATCGACAAACTCTGCTTAAAATCAGGCATAGGGACAAGGGAATGTGATGTGTAGGTTGGGGTGGGTGGGTGAGGGCATACGTTTCAAGCTGCAGTAGGTGAAAATTTGGCTGACAAACTGATTTAGAAAAATTTGGGGGGAGTGGAAGAAAGCTTTCAATTTTGAACTTCAATGTTAATTTAACAGCGGGTGTGACATAATGGCAACACCGATCATTCAAATATTGGTGAAACTATCTGCCAGTACACTGAGGAGCCACTAGTTTCTTAAGACAAACTGCCTTTTATCTTAATTCTCTTAATCTGCAGATAACCGTGAAATTAAAAACAAAAACAGAAATACCTGGAAAAACTCAGCAAGTCTGGTAGCATCGGCGGAGAAGAGTACAGTTGACGTTTCAAGTCCTCATGACCCTTCAACAGAACCACGGTCATGAGGACTCGAAACGTCAACTGTACTCTTCTCCACCGATGCTGCCAGAACTGCTGAGTTTTTCCAGGTATTTCTGTTTTTGTTTTGAATTTCCAGCATCCGCAGTTTTTTGTTTTTATAACCGTGAAATTAATTTTAGTTTGCTTATTTTGCCATTTTCTGTCATTTAGTCCCCCTTTGAATTATAAATGTCCCCTGATGTGATTTTATCAGTGCTAAGAGCCTCCCATAGTGGAATCACTGTGGACTCATTGTTTTTGGAGTTGGCACCTGCAGTCATGCAGGCAGTGCTACTTTATGGCAAAGCACTGTCACAGATATGATTGGCAACCATCTATTCACATTCTCCACCCGGTCACTGCTAGAGGGCATCTACTCTCCACCTGTTCCGTGCACAGAATATGGGCAGGTGTGTGTCCTTTAAATACTTTCCTCATAAATTAAAAACAGAAAATGCTAGAAATATCCTGCCAGAACAGTTCTGATGGAAGGTCATTGGCCTGAAATGTTAACCTATTTCTCTCTCCACAGATGCTGCCAGGCCTGCAGAATATTTCCAGCATTTTGTGTTTTCAATTCAGATCTTCAGCGTCTGCCTGTATTTTGCATTTCTATGTGGTTTGTAAGGTGATAGTCAGGATGACAACAACAACAAGTGTGAGGAGTTCATGGACTTCTTTGTCACTAAGATTGAGACAATTCAATTAGCTGCTTCTGGCTTGTCCCTCCCTTCCACAAGCCCACCTGGCCAAATTTCCTTTAATGCTTCTCCTTGCGCTAGGCCTGAACTCACATCTTTCAACAGTTTCTCTCCTATCTGCCCTCATGCCCTCTCTAAGCTCATGTCATCCATGAGATCCACTTCCTGTTCCATTGATCCTATTCCCACCAAACTGCTGATTACCCAACTTCCCCTCCTGGCCCCCATGTAAACAGTTTTATCTTGTCAGGCATTGTCCCTCCCTCTGCTCTCATCACCTCTCTCTTTGACCACCCCACCACCCCACCCACCCCATCTTTGCAAACTACCATCCCATCTCCAACCTCCCTTTCCTCTTTAAGTCCTTGAATATGTTGTACCTCCAAAAGCTTGTCCCATCTTTCCCAGAACTCAATGTTTGAATCCCTCTGATCAGGTTTCTGCCCCTGTCACAGTATTGAAATGGCTCTTATCAAAATCGCAAATGATATCATAAGTGACTGTGAAAAAGGTAAACTTTCTCTCTTTATCCTCCTCAACCTGCCTGCAGCCTTTGACATGGTTGACCACATCATCCTCCTCCAACACTTCTGCACTGTCGACCAGCTAGGGACTGCTCTCACGTGGTTCCATTCTTCTCTATTTAATTGTAGCTAGAGAATCAATTGCAATAGCTTCTCTTCCGGCTCTCGCATCGTTTCCTCTGGAGCTTCCCTAGGATCAATCCTTGGCCTTCCCCTACCTCTCATCTACATGATGCCCCTTGCTGAAGGTACACTGATGACACCCAGCTCTACCACAACACTACCTCCCTGAACACCTCCACTGTTGCTAAATTATCAGACTGCTTATCCGTTATGCAGTACTGGATGAGCAGAAATTTCCCCCAATTAAATATTGAAAAGACTGAAGCCATTGTTTTTGGTCCCCACTCCAAACTCCATTCCCAGCTACTGATTCCAACCCTTTCGATGGCAACAGTCAGAGATTAAGCCAGTCTATTCACAGTGTTGATGTCACATTTGATCCTGAGATTCCAACCTCAAATCCATATCATCTCTAAGATCGCCCCTGTAACCTCTGTAACACTTCTGCAACATCACTCGACATCGCCGCAACGCAACTCATCTGTTGCTGAAACCCTCATCCATGCCTTCATTACCTTAGACCCAACTGTTCCAATGCACTCCTGGCCAGTCTCGCTACCCTCCGTAAACTTGAGGTCACCCAAAACACTGCAGCCTGTATCTTAACTTGCAATCTTAGCAAGTCCTCTCTGCTTGTTGACCTACATCAGCTCCCAGTCAAACAAAGCTTTGATTTTAAAGTTCTCATCCTTGTTTTCAAATCCTTCCTTGGCCTTGCCCCTCCCTATCTCTGTAATCTCCTCCAGCCCCACAATCCTCCAAGATATCTGCACTCCTCCAGTTTTGGCCTCTTGTGCAGTCCCACTCATAATTGCTCCACCATTGGTGGCTGTGAGTTCAGGTACCTAGGCCCCAAACTCTGGAATTTCCGCCCCACACCTCTCCACCTCTCTGCCTCGTTTGCCTACTTTAAGACACTTCTCAAGACCCATCTCTTTGACCAAGGTTTTGGTCATCAAACCTAATAACTCCTTATGTGGATCAATGTCATTCTTTGTTTTATAACGCTGCTGTGAAGCATCTTGGGACTTTTCATTATGTTAAAAGCACTATATAAATATAAGTTGTTGTTGATTTGCTCCAATCTATCCACACCACGTTTCACAGCCACATTTATGGAGTGTTTAGTGTGTGCTAATAGTGGTTCATGTGTTGAAACATTGTCATTATGATAGCTAATAATATCCCAATAATATGGTAATAATGCATGTATTTACATAGCACCTTTCAAATGGTAACATCTCAATGCAGTTTTTGAAGTTTTTTTGCATGGGTAAATGTTGCAACAATTCTGCACCAGCAAACAACCATGAAACGATTGGTCAGTTAACCTCTTTATAGGTGGTATTGGCTGAGGAGAAAATGCTAGTCAGGCCTATGGGAGAAATTCCCTGTTCTCCTATGAATGGTACCATTAAATCTTCCGATATCTACCTGGACTTTTAATGTCCACCTGAAACACCAGATCATGCAAATGGACCTCTATGTAATGCTTCACCTGAGATCAGCACTTCCAACAAAACAACAACTCAGTTCAGCATTGAAATGTCAGCTACCATCATGAACACAACCCACAAGTTTCTGCCCCAAAGGTGGGAGTGTTAGCAACTGAGTCACATTGATGCACAACTCAGGAGAATTCAAGAGAATCTCAATCCTCAACAACATTCAACATTACAAGTCTTTACTCACCGGTACCCTGTGGGTCAGGAATACTGTGAGCCACTTGTATCTGTGCTGGTGCTTGGTGTAAGTGTGTGATAACAGGTGGTGCTCTGCTGACAATTCCCCTCTGGCTGCATGCTGCAAATACTTGACAGACCACCATCCTCAATGTTCTTTTACATAGAACGAGTTGTTAGGGTCTGGAATGCACTGCCTGAGAGTGTGGTGAAGGTTCAATTAAGGCATTCAAGCGGGAATTAGATGATTATTTGAAAAGAAACAATCTGCAGAGTTAATGGGAGAAGACATGAGGATGGAACAAGGTAAAATGCTCATTCAGAGGGCCAGTGCGGACACGATGGGCCAAATGGCCTCCTTCTGCACTGTAACAATTCTGTGATTCCATGATTTTCAATGACATTGGATGCAATGGGCTCTGTTGTAGCCAGGCACATGGTGCAGAGCACCAACTCCTCTCTAGGGTTCACAGGATACGGACATGCCTGTCCCCCAATGTTCTGCACTGTTCCTTTCTACTTTGTGCCACCTTGTGCTGCAAGAGATATGGAAGAATGCCAGTGATTCTGTTGCACCGTGTTTGAGTGATGTGTCTGCCATGGCTAAATTGCTGGTGGATATATGGAGGCAGGAAGAGGTGGGTGTGAGACTGGCATTTTTGAAAAGTATGTAAGAGTGAGATAGAATATCTGAATGGAGGGCTGAGTTCTGAAAGCTGGGTGGGTGAATGATGGGGGTGTCATATATGGAGCAGCGTGAGAGGTTGATGACGTGGTGAGTAGGCAATGTTCTTTGAAGATGCAATAGCAAGAATCGGCATGGCCATGATCAAGAATTATGATCCCTGTGCCCAAAAACATGAAGTGCAATTCTTTGCCTTCTAGATTTTGGTAAAGCTAACTTTAACAGGTAAAGCTAACTTTAACAGAGACGGGCGAGAGCAAACTGATTAAAACCATTAACGGGTAAAACTGCAAGTCAACAATGGGAGGTATTTAAAAAATAATTTAACTTAATATAGGACTAATATATACCCCTAAGGGGTGAGCCCTCTACTTACCAATTATAACAACCCTGGTCGACACAAGAGATGAGCAAGGTTGACACTGAGGTAGCGCTGCACCGTCGAAGGTAGCATCTTTTGGATGAAACATTAAACTGAGGCCTTGTCTGCCCTTTCAAGTGGGAGTAAAAGATCACATGGTGCTATTTTGAAGAAGAGCAGGGGAGCTATCCTTGGTGTCCTGACCTTTTTAAATCCCTCAATCAACATTACAAAAATTGATTACCTAGTCGTTATTGCATTGTTGTTAGTAGGAGTTTGCTGTGTACAAATTGGCTGCTACATTTCCTACATTACAACAGTGGCTGGACTTCAAAAGTACTTCATTGGTTATAAAGCACTTTGAGACATTCGGTGGTTTTGAAAGGTGCTATATAAAAGCAAGTGTTTATTTTCTTTCAATATAAAGTGCAAAGAATAGTACAGGGGGCTGAGAGAGATAAAAAAGTAGTAAAGGAAGACAAAAAAAGATCATGAGAGCTGGAAAAAGGGAATGTGAAAAACTTGTAGAGAGATATCAAGATTGACACAAAAAGATTTTACAATTGTGAAAAATAGGGTAGTCAAAGTTAATGTGAGCCCTTTAAAAACAATTAGGAGTAATATTGCAACTGAAGATAAGAAAATGGCAGGCTTGTTGAGCATTTACTTTGTGTGAGTCTTCACAGTAAAGGAAGAGGATAATATGCCTGACATTCTAGGGAAATTAATAATGAATTAAGGACTGGAACTCACTAAAGTCAATGTAAGCAGGAAAAAAGCACTAGAAAAAATAATGGCACTAAGGACTAACAAATCCCCAGGATCTGATCATTTCCCACCCAGGGTTTTGAAGGAAGTAGGTGAGGACGTTGTTTTAGCCATAATCTTCTGAAGTTCTCTCAATTCAGGAATGCCACTTTAGATTGGAAAGTTTAAGAAAGGTTTAAGAGAGAGAAATTTAAGAGAGAGAAACCTGGAAATTGTACATCTGTTAGTCTACTATCTGTCATATGGAAGTTATTGGAATCAATAATTAAGGGCAGAGATATAGTGCAGTATGTAGGAAGTTCAGCTAATTATAGAGAGAACCAACATGGATTTGTACATCATATGTAAAAAAATTAACTGAATTTTTTGAAGATATGCCTAAAGTGGTAAACAGGGGAATGTCATGGATGCAGTTTGTATGGACTTCCAGAAGGCATTCGATAAGGTACTGCATAATAAACTTAGCTAAAATGAATGGTCATGGAACTGGGGGCAAATTATTGACCTGCCTTTGGGAATTGGTTAGGCAATAGAAGAAAGAGGGTATAGGCATAATGGATATGTACTTGAATTGGAAGGAAATGACTGGTAAGATAATTGTGGCTGCTGGAGGTCAATCATCCCAGTCCCAGGACATGGCTGAAGAAGTTCCTCAGGGTAGTGTCTTAGGCACAACCATTTTCAGCCGCTTCATCAATGACCTACCCTCCATCATAAGTCATAAGTGGAGATGTTCACCAATGATTATACGGTAATCAGCACCATTTGCAACTCCTCAGATATTGAAGCAGTCCGTGCCTATTTTCAGCAAGATCTGCACAACATTCAGCCTTGAGCTGATAAGTGAAAAGTAACATTCACATCATTCAAGTGCCATCTTTAACAAGAGAGAATCTAACCATGTCCCCCATGACATTCAATGGCATTGCCATTGCTGAATCCCCCACGATCAGCATCCTGAGAGTTACCATTGACCATAAACTGAACTGGATCAACCATATAAATACTGTGGCTACAAGAGCAGGTCTGAGACTGGGAAATCTGCAGGGAGTAACTCACCTCCTGACTCCAAATAGCCTGTCTACCATCTACAAAGCACAAGTCAGGAATGTGATGAAATACTCTCCACTTGAATGAGTACAGCTCCAACAAGAAGCTCAACACCATCCAGGACAAAGCAGCCACCTGATTGGCACCCCTTCAACATTCACTCCCTCCACCACCGATGCACAGTGACAGCAGTGTGTACCATCTACAAGATGCACTGCAGCAACTCACCAAGGCTCTTTCCAGAGCACCTTCCAAACCCACGACCTCTACCACCAAGAAGAACAAGGGCTGAAGATGTATGGGAACATCACCACCTGCAAGTTCCCCTCAAAGTCACACACCATCCTGACTTGCAATTACATCGCTATTCCTTCACTGCTCCTGGATCAAAATCCTGGAACTTCCTTCCTAACAGCACTGTGCGTGTACCTACATCACCAGGAATCTGTTGGTTCAAGAAGGCGGCTCACCACTACCTTCTAAAGGGCAATTTGGAATGGGCAATAAATGCTGGCCTAGTAGCAACACCACATCCCATGTAAGAATAAATAAGAACAAAATTGTGTGCTAAATTCATAGTTACTGATGAAAAATCTCTTTGGAAGCTAATTTTATGTTAGTGGAGTGTCAAATTTCTCTGTTACGATAAAAACGCATTTTTAAAATATGTTTTTAAAATTTGTTTATAATATTTCTAAGCTTCTACCATAATCCCCAGTGTATTTCCTAATCAATTATTTCGCTCTCTGCAAAATTAAATTAGAAGTGCATTTTATTTCCTGATTTGTTGTCTGTGAGAATGCTTCAATGCGTTTGGCTAATTATCCTGCTTGACGGCATCAATGTTGCTGGAAGCCTCAAGATCCCTTGATGTGGCACCAGATTCAAACTGACATCAGGAAAGAAGAAATCCATGCCACAGATATCAACAGGTCTTTATGGAAAACTCTCTTCAAGGTCAGGGCCCAACCACAACATCTAGGCCATTGTCTCCAATTCAAATAACTTTTCTTTCTCTGCAACCCTCTCTAATCTCTGGATTAACGCATTCTATCACTTCAAAGCTGCTCGCAGGAAGCCTGTAATTAATTGCAAGTCTGCATATAGCTCAATTCTAAACATAAAGGCTCCAATGATTGTTTTTTCTTATCTATATCCTCCCTTACTAATGTTGCAATAGTGTCTCTAGTTAATAAGGCTACCCTCTTCCTCTTCCAGTTTGTTTATCATCTCTAAAGATCTCATAACTTGTATTATTTAACTCACAATCACAACCGGCTTGCAACCATGGCCATCCTATAAGCCTCTAATTCATTCAATTTATTTGTCATTAATATGTAAGACTTAAATAATATTAGAGTATGAAACATTCATACATAAAGCTGCAATTTAGGCAAGAGACCCTAGCCTGTCCTTCTATCCTGACGTACCTTTCATACATCATTTAGCTTGACACATTACTCCAGTGTAATGACTTTAGTTATAGTATTCCCTTCACCCAACTATATCGTATCTATATCACTATTTCTAACCTGAACTCCGGCCTTATTCCTTCTTTTATCTTAAACTATTAATTTTACTCTTAGCTTCCGAGTCAGGAGATTGTGGGTTCAAACTCATTGGGCAGGATTTTTAGATCAGTGGGCGCAGTCGGCCGACCGCGATCAGCCTCTGACCACGAGTTCACACTGGCTGGCCAATTAAGGACCGGCCAGCGTGAAGCACACACTGAAATACTCGGCGCTGCCGGGATGGGGGCGGGAGGAGTGTGAGCACTGAAGTCAGGCAGGTGTGGGTGAGATCTCACAGAAAGCTCCCTGAAGGTAGAGAGCTGCCTCAGGGAACTGAAGACCTGAACAACCTAAAATAAAGGTCACAGAAATGGGAAAAAAGTGTCCAAGCTTCATAATCAGTCACCTGAAAATGTAGGTAATGAAAATGTCCACAGAAATTTATTTTTATTTTATCACGATCAATTTATTTTATTCATGATAAATGCAAAGGTCGCTTGGCCGATTTGCCTCCCAGCCGGCAAAGAAAAATCTCTTGTTAATTGCGCCATTAATGGGTTTAATTGCCCTCTTAATTGTCGGCGGGCACACTTCCAAGTTTAGCGCGCACCTGCCAACCAAAATATCGCGCAAGTGCGCAATGACGTCGGGATGCTCGCCTGACATCATCACACGCTATTTTACGCTCGAGTGGGTCGGGCAGGCGCATACTGCATTGTTAAAGATGCTGCCTTTTGAATGAAATGTTAAACTGAGGCCACTTCTTTCTGTTTAGCGAATGGGCCAGATCCCAGGACACTATTCAAAGAAGTAGGATACCAGTACCCAGTCAAAATTAGATCCTATTGGAAAAGAGCAGCTGTCATCTAATCATCTAAAAGACATGTAAAGGAAGAAATCCCTCACATATGTGACTGATAATGTGCTATTTTTCAGCTTCAGAAGTAGCATGGTGGGCATTCCATTTAATCACTGGAGACGAATATGTTGTGTATGATTGCACAGAATTCAGACCCATTCAAATTTCTTCAAATAAAGAAGCAGTCCATACCCACAAGCAGTATGATCTGGACAGCATTCAGGGCTTGGGCTGATAAGTTCAAGTAACATTCACGGATACAAGTACTAGGCAATGACAATTTCCAACAAGAGAATATCTTGCCATCTCCCCTTGACATTCAGTGAAGAATCCCTACCATCAACATCCTGGGAGTTACCACTGACCAGGGACTTAACTGGACTAGCCACATAAATACAGTGTCTACAAGGGCAGGTCAGAGGCCGGGTCTGCAGCAAGTAACTCACCTCCTGACTCCCATAAAGCTGTTCACTATCTACAGTCAGAAGTGTGATGGAATACCCTCCACTTGCCAAAATGAGCGCAGCTCCAACAATACTCAAGAAGCTTGACACCAACAACAACAGCTTATTCTTTATAGCACCTTTAGCATAATGAAATGTCCCCAAGGCATCTCACAGCTCTTATGTAATAAAGTATGACATTGAGGTACATAAGGAGATATTAGGTCAGATGACCAAAAATTGGTCAAAGGGGTATGTTTTGCAGATTAAAGCAGGATAATGAGGTAGAGAGAAGGAGAGGTATGGGCTGAGGTTAGGGGGGGTGTTGTGGTGGAGGAGGTATTCCAGAGCTTGGGGCCATGGCACGGCCACCAATGGTGGAACAACTAAAATTGGAGTTTGTCATGAACACTTTAATCACAGAAAATGGTTCATCTTCAAGGACTAAGGACATTCTGGAAGAATTTGCGTTTTAAAAGATGCTGTCCCTTAAAGGGTTGAATGCAGGATTCTGATTGGTATTCCTGGAAAAAAGCATCCTTTTACAAGAAAGGGTAATTAAGCGGTTGAATAAAAAAGCTGGAAACCTCTTGACCTGGGTGAATTGTGTACAAAAGGTTTTTATGGCTCTGGAATAAAACCATGCCTGGAAGACTATGTTTTAAAAAGTGGGTTTTGGTTTTGTTTTTGAAGGGAAGGACCAACTGCTTGAGAAGGAAGACAGCAGCCTTTTTGCAGTCCAGAGCCGGAAGGGAACGCAAGCTATTCCTAAGTTGGAACATGTTGGATAGAGTATCTGTGCGTGTTCCTCGGGCCCACCTGAAAAGTAGTGCCAGAGGGCAGAATTCTCCAGTCGGCGAGCGGGGGCGGGCCTGCGCGCCGACGCGTAAGATGACACGCAGTGACATCGGGCGGGTGTCCCGACGTCACCGCACGTCATTTAGATTTTCAGTTGACAGAACTGCCAAAGGCCTATTAAGGCCATTTAAAACATAATTAATTCAATTTAATGAGCTGCCCGTCCAACCTTAAGGTTGACGGGGCAGGCGAAGAGCCCAGGTGGCCTATGCATTTTTCATGAAACCTCATCCACGGTCAGGATGAGGATCATGAAGTGTTTTAAAATCTAATAAAAATTTATACATTTATTCTTTGACATGTCCCAGCTCGCGTGATAGTGTCACATGAGGGGACAAGTTTTAAAAGTGTTAAAAACCTTTATCTAAAACTTTAGCACTGAAACAAATCTCCCTGAGGCACCTTCATGCCTCAGGGAGATCTCTGCGATCTTTCGCGTGCATGCGAGAAATAGCGCAGGGAACCTCTCAGGGAACTCCCCCCCCCCACCCCTTGCCCGCACAGGGAGCACTCCGCTTCCAGGCGAGCATCACATTGGGTGGGCCTTAATTGGTCCACCCATGTAAATTGGCGGTGCGTCCCCGATCAGGGGCGCCAATCGGGTCCCCACCCACCCCCACACAACCCCCCCAATGGGGGGAAATTTCTGGTCAGAGTCACTGATTGTTTTGCTGATCAGTGCTGAGACACCAGCCATATAACCCAGATGCCATTTCAAGGACTCCACCATCTATCCTTTGCTTTTGAACCATTGACTTTTAACCTTTAGCAGAATTCCT
This sequence comes from Cetorhinus maximus, assembly GCF_964194155.1. Lineage (NCBI taxonomy): Eukaryota > Metazoa > Chordata > Chondrichthyes > Lamniformes > Cetorhinidae > Cetorhinus > Cetorhinus maximus. Next base: position 36,045,698 of record NC_135895.1, read on the forward strand.
CCATTTCTATTTTTTGTCATTGTTTGTGTGTGTGTGTGTGTGTGTTTACGAGTGTGTGTGTGCACGTGAGCGTGTGTGCGTTTTTCTGTGTGTCTCTGTGACTTTAGCTATTTCAAAAGAGCGACTAAGATAATTTCACATTCCATACTGTGTTTTGATGCGTGGGGACACGACCACCTGCAAGTTCTCCTCCAAACCATGCACCATCCTGCCTTGGAAATATATTATTGTTCCTTCACTGTTACAGGGTTAAAATCCTGGAACTCCATCTGTAACTGTACTGTGGGTGTACCTACACCACATGGGCTGCAGTGATTCAAGAAGGCAGCTCACAACCACCTTCTCAAGGGCAACTAGGGATGGGAAATAAATGCTGTCATTGGCAGCAATGCTCACATCCCATGAATGAATGAAAAAGATATTATTAAACCCCTGCACACTAACCCATACACAGCACAAATAAAGACACACATTTAAGTTCATAAGGGGTTCTGTTTCCTTATAGAGGTTGTGGGCTATAAACATGCAAGAAAGTATTGAGAAAGAGCCCAAACTGTAACACCTCACTGTGAATATGCCTGACAGTTTAAGCACTTTATTTGAACTCCCATATTCTTCATGGAATGTAATTTCAGTTATGGTGGGTTAAAAAAGCACGATTTGGGTAATTTAGTTTTGAAATAGTCTAATTATCAGACAAAGTAGGTCAAGGAAAGGGTAGCATCAAAATGAGCATCCCTTTGGGAGAAAATCTTTTTCTAAAAACTGCTAATGTGTATCTGTCAGATGTTGTGTATAAAACATTCACAGTGATATGTCTGCTTAGAGCTGGAGTCGAGAATACCTGTGTACAGTGAGCTGCTGTGGACAACCTTTGAAATATTACTTAAGCTAATTTCATAGCAGTCCCCGTCTCCCAAGTTAGTGCTATGGAAATAAGTGTCAGCCCAGAATGCATGTAGACCATTTGCTTCCAAACATAATGTACTAATAGTGTTTTGCAATATGTTCTTTAAAAGGAGAACTGCTCACATGATCCCCAAGGCACCAAAACAATTGAAGGCAAGCCTTACTTAATGACAGCCTTAGTTCAGCTAGTTTAGTTTTGTTCTCTTTAACATATATGGTAAAAGAATTAAATAAAAGCTAGAGTGAAAATTAGTCATCCTGGAATTCTACAAGCTTTTTCAAAATCTTCGCCCCTCCCTTGTGTTCAGCGTTGTCCATAAAGAGGAGAGTCATGTGGTAAATGTAAACAAAAGACTGGCCTTTATATAAACCATGGGATTCAGAAACTTTCGAAAATGTTTCCCGTACTATAAATTATAACTGAATTGCTGGAGTTGTTGTTATTTAGTCAAGCAGTGTTTTGAACACAGCAGGATCGTACAAACAGCACTGAGATGAATGATTGGTTAATGTGTTTTTGGCAATGCCGGTTGAAGCATGAATTATGGCCACAGCATCAAGAAAACATCCCACTCTTCTTTGGACCTTTAACATGTACCTGGGCCATTAGAAGAGGCAGGTGGGACCTCAAGTCTCATCCAAAAGACAGCACCTCTAACAATGCAACACTGCTTAAATACTGCACTGAAATGTCAAGTTCCCAAGTTCTTGACTGAGGCAATCATATGATTCAGAGAGTGTACTGCCAAATAATTCAAACTGAGAATTGTGATGGATTTGATCTTTTTGCTGCTGAGGTTCGTTGCGTTTTTTGGGGGACAGCATTACGTTGGTAAGAGTGCATTGGTGTCACAATGCCCTTGCTGTAGAATGGTAGAACACAACTACTGAAATGGGAAGTTCCTCAGAAAGACAGGAAAAATCATTGTCCGATTTGTGTACCTTGGAACATGTAGGTCAGTTGAACTTTTTGTTTTCTCTTGAGATGTGGATGATGCTGGCATGTCTCTACTTGTTGCCCATCTCCAGTTACCTTGAGGAGATGGTAGTGGGTCTTTTCATTGGACCACTATAGTGGAAATCTAAGATTCTGTTAAGCTGTTAAGTCCAGGTCAACTGAAAAATTCAAAATTGAGATGGATAGATAAGGGTGCTAAGGGATATAGAGCAAAGGTGAGTAAATGGAATTGAGGTACCGACCAACCATTATCCAAATGAATGGCAATACAGACTCAAGGAGCTGAATGGCCTACACCTGCTCATATGTTCCACTGCAAACTTTCTTGTGCTGATGGTACTCCCACAGTGAACTAGTGGGGAATTTCAGACCATTGGCCTAGCTACTCTAAAGGGATGGTGGTATATATCCAAGTCAGAATGGTGTGTGATAGAAGGGAACTTGGAGATTATGTTGTTTCCATGAAATTGCTGTTGATCTTCCCAGTAATGGAAGTGGTTGGGTTGGGAGGTGCTACTGAAGCTTGATGAGCTGCTGCAGTGCACCGTGTATAGTACATACTGCAGCAACTGTGCGCTCGTGATCTGTCACTGGGTTCCTTCCATCTATGTAAGATGATGGTCATGCAGCAAATCAAATCCACTGGGGATAGGGTAGCTTCATATGATGCACTTCTGCTGATGGCCGAAGAGACCAATCCATGAGGCAGGTTCTGCCATAAGTGCCACAAATGAAGTGGTTGTCAGGTGTCATTGTGGGTTGTTGTTTACGGTGTTGATGCTGTTGCCAAGTGGCTGTAGCCATTGATCATCATGGTGACACATACCAGCCCACAGGTGATGTAGCCATTTTCCTCTGTCATCAGCTAATGTCTTGGAGGTGTCAAAATTGATGTTTAGGGCCTTCATGTCATGCATGCAAGCATCTTTGAAGCTGATCTTTGGAATCCTACTGGTGTCTTCTGGTTTCAGCCACCTCGCCATACAGAAAATTCATGGGTATGTGTCCGTCTTCCACCCTGCAGACGTGCCTGAGCCAGCGAAGTTGCCTCTGCTTGAAGAGTGCCAACATACTTGGGAGATTTGCCTTTGAGAGGACTGCCGCATTCATGATTTTGTCCTTCCTTGAGAAGTCCAGAATGTGTCACAAACATCCAAGGTGAAAGTTGTTGAGCTTTCCCGTCTTGATAGCTGTAAATCATCTGTATGTATCGCAGTCATACAACAAGGTGATGAAAACACAGGCCTCATAAATCAGCATCTTCATCCTAAGAGTCAGCTTGATGTTATTCCATGCACGTTTTATGAGTCAGCCAAAGATGCTAGTTACTTATTCATGTATCCATTTCTGCATCAAGAGACTGATTGTCTGTCACTGTAGGCCTAAGGTAGCAAAATTTGCTAACCGCTATCAGCGGGGTGTCACTTAGTGTGATCAAGGGTGGAGATGTGACACCCTGTCTCATAGCCACCGTTTTCTTGACAGTTATAGTAAGGGAGAACAAATTGCGTACATGGGAGGGACAATCCATGAGTCTTGTAGCTGAGTTATCATGTGAGCAACTGGTGCAGCATCATCAGCATAGAGGAGTTCTCTGATCAAGATGAGTGTATTTTTGCCTTCACTTTCAGTCTGGATAGATTGTGGAGCTTGCCGCCTGACCTAGGTTGTTGAAGAAGGAAGTGGATATTGAGTTGAGTAGCAGGAGCATTGACCAAACAAATTACTCCCAGCAGAACGTTCAGGGGCAGAGAGCTATTAGAGATGAAAAAACAGTAAAATGGAATAAAAATGTTAGAACTTTATTTTCCTTCTAAAAGTTTTATTCACAGCATATATATTTTATTTCAAATATATCATACATCAATCTTTGTGACAAGGGTATTTCAGTGATGCCTTTCCATTGTTTCTTTCTTTTCAGTTCTCAGTTCTCTTTTCAGTAACAATGTGAATATTAAAAGTATATCATATGGAAAGTGTATAGTATTTCCATTGAGATCCGCCAGAATTAGAAAAAAAATTGTTTAGATGCGCAATATGATATTTTTTTTAAATTTGTTTTCCTTTCAGAATAGAGGAAAATGATGGGTGAACAGTTAAGACCACTGGCTTAATCCAAGAGAGTGAAAGTAGTTTTCTCAGCTATCTGTACTATAAGCAGCACTAAATCCTCTTGTTACCATCACCCAATAAGATTGCGCCATCTAGTGCTGCTTGTTGGCAACATTATCTGCAGACATGGAGTCAACTTGCACTTTACACTCACCTCAACACCTATCTTGACCACCCTTCTCCCCACCAGTTTTGAGTGAACTGAAATTTCTTCCAGCTGAACAGTAGGGAGATTAAAACTATCATCTTTTGCCCCCACCACAAATCCTGTATTCTTGCTATGCCCACTCCATCCCCCCATTTTTGGCTGTGACCTCAGCATGCTAATCAACCCTGGGCTGAGTTTTTGACCTGATATTTCTCCATCATAAAGACCAGCTACTTCTATCCATCTACCATCGTCCCTACTTCAGGCCACCTATTCCTTTTGTATCCTCCAGACTCGATCGTTCCATTGCGTTCTTCTCCGGACATCCACCCTCCATGCTCTGTAAACTTCAGCTCATCGAAAATAATGCTGCCCATATCTTATGCTGCACCAACTTCTGTCACCTTAATTATTGTGATTACTGCCAGTTCCACAACATCTCAAATTTAAAACGACCAGCATTGTTTTTAAATTTCTTCTTAGCCTCAGGCCAATGCAATCCATTGCCCTGCCCTCTGTAAACCCTACAGTTTTACAGTTCACTGAGCTCTCTAGTCCTCTGAATCTGACCTCTTGTGCACATTTCCCCATTTCTTTACCCCACCATTGACAGCCATGCCTCCACCTCCTCCTTCACCTTTAAGATTCTCCTTAAAACATACCTCTTTGACAATGCTCTTTGCCAAACCTCCTAATACCACCTTTTTTGGTTCAGCGCCAACTTTGGACTGTACCTCTGTGGAACACCTTGGGATATTTTTCTATATTAAAGGCACAAAAATAAAGAAAATTGCTGCTAAAGTAAGTGCTCCAGCCCAGGAGCAAATCCAGAGAGGCAAGCTTAAAAAGCAACTAAGGCAGAAGAGCACATCTAGATGTCTTGCCTCTCAGAGTGAAGCCTAACAGTGCAGTTACTGCAATATAGGTCCTTCTTAGATTGTAACACTAGTACTGGATGATAGCAAATCAGCAACACACCTTATACTCCTTCCAAAAAGAAAACCCTTCTCCTGAAGCTGTGAAATGGAAGTGAAAGTAGTGCCCACTCAGCATCTATACTGTCAAGCCCTCTAATCATTTTAAATGCTTCAATTCCAGATAAGACAGAGTGTAAATTGGCTGTCAATTCACTATATCCTGTTTTGCGCTATCACCTGATATGAAATTAGAGCTTACTATTCCATTCCAAATGGCACTACAACTGTTTAAACTTTGTAAAACTTTGTGATAAGTCAGTATGGTAAATACACCATAGGTAACTCTAGGTCAAATTACTTTCTTCTTATAGGCTGCCTGGATACACATGGGGGATTCCAATGTTCAATAAACGAATGGCTTTTTATAGTACCTACATTTTTATGATCAGTAAAACAGCACAGAAGCTATAATTTATTTGATTATTCCATGAAAGAATCAGCTGAATCAGATTCCAGGTTATAGCTAACACAGTTCAGTTCAAACTGCTTTTGTGAGTAGAAGTCACAGAACTTTAGTGGATTTATTGTTCCATTGGATTGTTTGCTAGTTTAATTTGGCTATACAGCATTCAGTCTGTATAGAAGTGATGCATCACCTCTTTGCAAACAGACTGAGCAAACACAGGTCTTTGAAGCTTCTCAAAATGCTCAAAGGGAAAAGTAAAATGGCAGTCTTATCACCAGGCTTCCTTTATCGGACTCTACTATGCCCCAGTAACCCATCAGATAAATACTTGTGGGTGGTATATGGTTTTTCAGCGCCCCCTGCTGATAATTCAATAGGTAACAGCCTTACTGAAGCAGGCTTCACTTTTACTTTTAAATTATTTGATTGTTCTGCAGAATAAACATGATTTTTCAACGGCATTGTTACTTTTCTCTCCACCTCAATACTTGATTACCCTCGTACCACATCATCCAAGTACAAACAACCATCTCCTACTCTGCCAATCCCTCCTTTCAAGGCTGCTGGGAGGTTTGAGAGAGTAACCCAAGCTGCGTCAGTCATGCTTGAATAGTTTCATACTTTCTCTCTCCCTGTAGGGAAGAAAGTCACCTTTGTTGGACAAGGATTAGAAACCTATATGGCAGTCCATTGCCAAATTTTCTACATACAATCACCTGTCGAGAGACAAATAAACATCCTGTATAGAACCTTTGATCCACCAGCTTATCTGCTATGCTGCTGCCACACATTGCAGATGGAGCGCCAGGAGGGATCTGGCCAGGTTGGCAGCTCTTGCATATTTTATGGATATATGTCCATGGGTCCAAGAATATTGGCCTAGATATCTATTCCAAAAAAAATATTACATTACAATATTATTCATTTACATAGGGCAGAATTTAACAGCACCCCACCATCCCCCAGGAGTAGGGTGGGAGGGGAGAGGACATTCAGGTGGGGTGGCATGGGGTGAATAGACCATCACCTTCCCGACTCCACACCTCCCCCACTCTCATCCCCCCCTCCTCCCCACCCCCCCACCGCCACCCCCCAGTTAAGTCAGGGGTGGAGGCAATGGTCAAGGTCAGCCTCCCTGCCCCTAGGCCAATTCAAGCCTTTAACTGGCCAATTAGGGAATACTTAAGGGCTTCATCCCACCACCGTTAGTATTCTGTAAGAAACTGAGTGGGGGGGATGGGTGTCACACCACTTGGGCAGGCCATCATGTGTGCCCTGGTGGGCCTGTCTGTGGCCTAGGGGAGGTGGGGTAGTCCTCCAGTTCAGGCACCCTGTGCCGACAGAGGGCACTTTGGCTTGGGAACACTCCCCCCTGCCCTCCACACCGACCCCTCCTCCCCCTCACCGGAGCCTGCCTGACTGGTCCCAACGAGGCCGCCCCACTTATCCAGGGCTCCCATGGTTACTCCTCATCCTGGGCGTCCTGCAGTCACAGCAGTGGCCACCACTCCCCTTGGCTCCAGTTGGGACTGAGAGCTCACGGTCACCTGACTGACCAGATGCTCTTGGAGACAGGATTCTCATCCCGAAGGCCCCGGGAATCTTGATGCAGGATTTAGATTTAATTTCATCAGGGCTCTCAAAAATGACCTTACTGGGGTTGCCCCTGGCTCTCCAGCTGGTGGACTGGGCCACTGCCACAGCCGTTAAATTCAGCACATTCCAGATGAATTTGGTTAAATACAGTACCTGGCACTCTGTGTGTCTCAGTCCACTTACAATTCATACTGCACTTACATTCACATGATATGGAGCATACAACGTAAGGGGATTTACACTGGTTCCAGCCCCTCAATGTAATCTGGCAGGAGCGCTCAAAACTTTCCCATATTTGACTAGGTTTTATGCAAGGTTAAGGTGATCACACGCCTCATGGTTAAACCCACTCTCTCTTACTGTGAGCTACACCAGAAAGTCTTCATCCTTCTTGCCGTGTCAGTCTTTTGCGGTTTTATACCAACTAGATAGAATCAGGAATTCGCTCCGTTCATGGGAATACTTTGAAGTTGCAACATGGAAACAAGCCATTTGGCCAAATCAGTCCATGTCAGCATTTACACTCCATGCAAGCAAATAATCCTAATCCTGTTTATCCATCCTATTTTCAAACTTCTTCCCAAACACCCTTTTCTTTCATTACTTATCCACTCAGATTTTTAATATTGACATAGTTTCTGCCTCTAACCACTAATCCCAGAAGTGAATTCCACTGTCTCACGATTCTTTATATGAAGGAGTTTCTCCTGCTGCCAGTTTAAACGTCTTACATATAGGCCCGGATATTAACAAGGGTGGCTTAAGTGGGCAGAGCAGGCTCACAGATGGGAAACATGATTTGGGTATGCCCACATGTTGTGAAGTTTTAACTTGTGAGCCATTGGCATGTTCCCTACCCGAGTTGACAGATTTAGATCTCAGATGGGTAGGGAGGATTCCAGAGCAGGTTGCAAGAGGAAGTAGGCCCAAGCCATCCCAGTAATTTGATCCAGGGGAGAGAAGGGGTTCCATCTCCAACCCAGTCTGGGGGTCCCATCCCCGGAGAGGTCCAGTCCAGGAGATCTCTGTATGGGGGTGTCTGAAGGAGGATCTTAGGTGGCTGGGGGTGGGCACACTCCTTCAGGCCCTCAAGCAATGCCATAAAGGCACTTACCTTCTCCTCAAAGCTCCTCACACCTCCCTTCAGCTGTCAGGTTTCCTGAGGCCTGGGAAACCCAATGAACCACTGTAAAGACTGAAAAACAGGTTAAATCAGAGGCAGTCGGCCTCATTAAAATTTTTAAGTGGCCAAACGGCAAACCTGGGAATGGGTTGGCTGCCCAATCTTTATCCCTCCTCCATTAAACACTGAAGTGGGCGAGTTAGAGGCTGCTTGAGTTGAGGTTCAGGTTTTTTAAATTTTAATATTAGTCCCGACCCCAACCTACACATTCTTGGCAGTTACCATTTCGCCCACTGTATTTCTTCTTCTGTCTGTTATTCTCTCTCTCTTTTTCCTTCCTCACAGTAAACAGCATTTGGTTGCAGTCTTTCCTTTTGATGATGAACTCAATGCCTCCATATTAATGGCAGTTGGTCAAGTTCTCAGGTCCTTCCCTTAGTTTACAGTAACCTTCTATATTTCAGTTGCCCTTCACAATATTCCTTATCCTCCCAACATATTCTAAATTGATTCCAGGAGTATTTCAGCCAGCTGTGCAGTACAGAATTGTCACAGGGAATTAATCCAAAAATGGGAAAACTGCTGGTGATTGGGAATTCCAAAGCTCCTTGATACATTTTCTGGTGTCGTTACTTTGGTTGTGACTCAGATGAGTAACAAAAAAGGTTGGATGACTGGTACTGTTTTTAAGCAGTGTCTAAGGAAGAAAAGTTGTTCTGATTGTTGATAATTATAGGGTTCAAGTTTAGTAAAACACATGGAGCTCAACGGAGTGAGGCTATTGGCTCAGATTTTCTGGAGACTTATACCCAGCATTGGGTATAACTTGCCCCATTAAAGTCCATGGAAATTATAGCATAAATGAGTTTGTGCTTTTATTCACACCAAGGCTAATTTTACTGGGCCATGTGTAGCATTTCCCTTGTCGAGACAGTGATATAAGATTAATGCCAATCCCAATTAAAATCCATGCTGATCACGATCTTGATGAATGACTGCTATTTTTGGCACTGCTGCTACCTAATCTGTTAAATAAAGGTGCTGATATGTTCAGTATGTTTAGTAAATAGGCAGTTAGGGGAGTTCATATAAGGTACTTTTTAACCTTTGCATGGAAAATTTCTCTTTAAAGTAGGACAGATTTCAAGTTAAACTCCCATTGAATTTGAATCATTTTGAAGTCTTTTTTTGTCACTTTTGAATGGATCGTCAGATTGTCAAGCAGTTAAAGCTTGTTGAATCACAATCCTGATGCGTACAAGGTCTGGCTCCCGGTAATAAATCCCTCTGGCTGTTGATGCACACCGCTATCCAAATGCTGGATTTGCTGCCAAAGCAAACATTTCATCCTGATTAATTTGGGCATGTGCTTTTTCGGAGTCAGGCAGAACTCCTTCCATTATGCCATTATCCTTATTAGATCAAACTACTGACACTTGACAAGTCCAAGAACAAGTTCATCAGATCTTTTCAGATCCCTTTTGAGTTGGAGCATGTCAAGCCCAAATTAATCAAACGGTTCTGTTTCTCAGCTCCCACAGGGGCAGCTTCAGTAATTAATAATTGACAGGCCCTTTCTCTGTCTAAAATAGATATAGGCCCCTGATGACAAAGAGCACATGGTGGAGAATGCTGGTCTCCATCTTGCTGCTGACACAAGTTCAATGGTCTGCCTGTAATGGAATTTTCTAATTAGAAATGCAGTAAAATTTGGCGTGAGTTATCAGTGTCATGCGAGTCAACAACATTTACAGCATTCATCACTGACTTTGGCTCTTGGAAAATCTGGACTAATGTTTTCCCATTGTGTATGGCATTTATTCAAGCCAAAGGATACTGAGGTGATTTGTGCTTGGAAAGAGAACTACAGGAAATGTCTTGTTCAAATTCATCACACCAGCATGGAGAGTAGCTACATCTGACAGGGTCAATGTCCTAAATGGGTATTAATAGCTTACTTTGAAACAGCAAGCCGCTTTGACCATAGGTAACAACAGGACCAAATTTATGTGTGTGTATGTTACATTATATATTTATCTATACCCATATATTTGTATAAAATGGGGCTGGTTAGCTCAGTTGTCTAGAAGGCTAGTATGTGGTTCAGAATAACACCAATCCATGGGTTCAATTCCCATTCCAGCTGCCTCCTCACCCTGCCCCTGAGAGTGGAAGGCAATGGCAAACCACCACTGACAAAAACCACCAAGAAAATGGCTCAGGATGAAGCATCAGCAGACAATAAGCCAAGGACCATCGTTTGGTCCATGAATGAATATGTATAAAACTCCTGTAAAATTGAAAAGCTAGGCAAGGTTCAATGTCAAGATGGTTGACTGTCATTGACTTCTTGATCTTGTTCTTGATATTGAAGCTCATTTAATGTGCTGAATGAACCATGAAGGCTTTATAGAAATGGAGAACCTGGGAAAAGAGAATTAAATTCTGACTGGAAGTGGGACAGAAAGAAATGCAATCCAATTGGCAGAGATGGCATTAGAGAGTCCATCCCCAGAGATAGAGGGGGCGAATTCCAGGAAAGGGCCACCTTCATATAATTTCCTCTTAAGTCCCCTTTCTGAATAGGAATTCAGAATTCACTTCTAATTTATAACCCACCACAGAATGCTGCATAGTTTTCTTAGGAAAGGCCTTTAACAAGATTAGTTATTTTTCTTTATGAACACTTCTTACTAATATTGCAGTGGGAGCAAGAGGCAGCTGGCCAGTACATAATAGATAAAAAATCCTGTGGGATAAAGTTGATAGCCCCAATACAGCGTGAGGATTGTGATGTGGGACTAACCTGTGTCCACTGCTCCCGGTGAAGGCAGCACACTAACTTCAATTTCGGACGTCCTGCTGAGGCACACAGCCTCACTAACCACAACACTGCATAAGGCTAGCACAGGCTCAAACTAGCCTGCGCTGTTTAAATTCAACCTTCACCTTTTAAAAGCGATGTGCAGTGTGGCTGGAGCAAGGGCTAGAATTTATTCTGACCTGGAAAAGACAGAAAAACACCACAATTTGGAAGAGAGTGTATTCCAAGTTTTTGTGACGCTGGGTGGGGGGCCTTGGTCGAGGAGGTTCAGAGGAGGAGAGTTGTGTTCTATTCACAGGGAGCCAAGAGGCCTGCCAGACAAACTCACAGAAGGCAAAGAGAACAGGTAGCCATGGCAGTCAATATCAGGTATCAAGATCCAAGGACTTGGATGCAGTGCAACTAAACATTCAGTGACCTCACAAGAGTGGTCAAGGTCAGTGAATGCATCTTCAAATGCCATATCCTACGGATGGCATCACTAGCCTCAGACACTGCTCAATGTACCACATCCCATCACTCACTTACCATCAATATCCATCATTCAGGACTCATGCCTAATATTCTCACCCGCACATGCTTCACACATTTGTACATGCTGCCAGTTATTCAACCATGACAGACACATAACCGACACACTTCACTCTTTCAAAGGACATGGTGACACGACTGAAGACAGCAGTTGCTAACTGGCGGGGGATAGGTGTGCCTGCATGTCCTTAACCCGATGGAGGAGACAGTAGTCCCCATCATTGCAATGGCAATGACTGAGGCAATGGCCAGCGTCGGGACTGAAACCATCCAAGCTGACAATGTCCTCACGCCTAATCCTCCTTCCCGCAACCCACTAGCTCTTATGATTCACAAGCTGCAGATAGTATAAACATGAACTTCTTTCCCACATATTCCCCTCACCACAACCTTATCCTTGTGCCCTTCTTTTAGATACCGAAGAATTGCCAAGTGGCCAGGCAGTGGTGGATGGGCAGGAACTGGAAGAGCAAGAAGAAAGTGATGAAGTAGAAACACGATCACTCATTCTCACACTCACAGCCACCAGCTTGGGTTTTGACACTGCACATACTTTAGGGGATTTCTTAGAGACAGGATCTGTATATGCTGAGACACCATGAGGCACAAATGGCCTGCAACCAGGGAAGAGGAAATAGATAGCACTGGTGCCAACTCGCCAGGAGGCAGTGTTGTGTATGACTTCTTCTGCAGAGGTGAGGTCTTTGATGGGGCAGCCTACAGAAGAGAGTTAATGGGTAGGAGCAATTAAATATTTGGTACATTGGCAGGCCAGCTGGAAAGCCTGCAGTCAATAACAAGGAGCATGGAGGAGTTCAGCATCAACTAGGCACAGGACTTTTTGCAGATCTTGAAGCTCATCCCTTCCAGCATGGGAGTAGTGGCCAGTTCCATTAGCATACTTGTGAATCCAATCACAATGACCATTATCTCAGCTTCCATTGCAGCACAAGCAGAAGCCATCAATTGTCCCAGTGCTGGAATGGAAGCACAGAATTCTGTCATTCAACCTTCAAGCTCAGAGTGCTGTCACCATGGTTGTGGATTCCAGTGTTCAAAGGGAATTCCAGGATATCACAACATTCCAGCCATCTTGTCACCCAAATGATTACTAGGGTTGCTGATGTACCCCCTACCATCACCTCGCCAGGGGAGTGGCAGTTGCTCCATGGAGCACGAACCAACTGTCCTCTCTAAGGGTGACAGCAACTGTCCATTCCACCACTGCCACTCTGCCAGTGCCCCTCCTGTTACCTGTCAACCAGCCTATCCCGAGATGGTGCAGTTCAAGGCCAGGCCTTTGGGTCCAGGGCTACTCAAAGTCATCCTCCAAGGCCATTTGCAGTCTCCCCCACTGAAAGTCAGCAACATTCCACCGGCCATGCTGCCACCCCTGGGGTAACACTGCATAGGAGCACCCAGGGCAGGCAAAGGTACATAGAAGATAATCACTAAAGGAATGCACAAGATCAGTTGACATTTGTATGCAATGTGGCATGCTTTGGTTTAGAAATTTGTTTGGAATGTTTATTTTATGTTGGCTTTTATTTTGACTTTGTGGCCATGGAGACGTTGTGATGGTCAGTAACAGAGGGAAAGGAGGGTGTGGGACTATTGGTGAATGGGGAATTGGGGTTGTGTTTGCTGGTAATGAAATCAGGTGAATTGTTCACAACAACCCAGTCAGAATGACGCTGTCCAGTTTTCCTCCTCCATTCCTCATCCTCCTCCTGGCCCTCAGCTCCTTGCTGTATAGCTAGTGGCAAGAACTGTGGCCTAGTGATGATGAGGTCATGCAGCATACAGCAGACCATGACAAATCTTAGCACCCCCTCTGCCCAGTACTGCAGGGATCCTGCAAAACAGTCCAGGAGACAGGCGCATTGTTTCAGCACACCTGTCTCCTCTACCACGTTTTGTGTGGAGACATGGCTTTCATTGTGAGCATACAGAGCATGCGTGCATGGGCTGTGCCCCAGAAGACATAAGCCATGTGGATAACCTTTGCTGCCCATTTGCCACCCTTTGGCTTGTTGTGGTTCAAACGCATAGTGGACTGCTGCAGAATGAAGGCTGCTGCCAGGATACTGGGCATTGACCTGCATGATATGCCGCATTTGCTCACACATCAGCTGGACATTGAGGGGATGGAATCCCTTTTGGCAGTGGTACATCTCAGGGTTGACATTAGGCACCTGCAAAACAACGTCCATGCAGTCAATGGCACCCTGCTTCATCAGGACACCTGCAATCCTCATGAAGCCATGTGCTCACATTACCTTCTGCTCTCTGGCAAAAGAAAATGAATTGTATTCAGCTCTATTTGAATGGAGAGTGTCAGTGACCTTCCTTACACAACGCTGGATGGCAAACTGGGAGATATTTCAAATGTCTCCAACTCCAGCCTGGAAGAAACCAAGCGTGTGAATTCACAGCCACTTGAATTCAGCCCTCACTCTGCGCTGAGACTGCAGTTGTAGCTGCAGGCGATAGGTTTCAATGAGAATTTCACTGAGGCACAGATGTCTGACACACTGGGTTAAATCTTCCGGTGTCCAGATTGTCAGAGACCAGACATATAACTGAAGGTACCCATCAGGGTATTGACTGTGGAAGTCCTGACATGTAGACCCATATGGAAATTGCCCAGGAAGTTTAAAATTCTCCTACTCCCTGGGAGCCCCTGCAATAGCCAATTGGGATATTTCAGTGTTACCTATGTGTGTAGTTACCCAGGAAATGTTAGACAAATTAAAACCTAGTCTAACACCAGGGTAACTACAGAACTGAGCCCCCCCCAATCACTTCCCCACTGACCCTCTGACTACCCCTTCCGACCACCCAGCTACCCCCTCCGACCCAACTATCCTCCTGACCACCCAGCTAAACCCCCCACCGACCTAACCTGACTATCCACTCACCCACCTGACCCACCTATACACTTACCTATCTACCCACACCCACATCCACCTACCTCTTACTTACCCACCTACCCACTTACTTACCTACCCACTTACACACCTACTCATTTACCCATCTATGCACTTACCCACCTCCCACCTACCCATATAGCCACCTACCCACTTACCGACCTACCCACCTACGCACTTACCTACGTCCCCCTCACCCAGCTACCCACCTACCTATACACTTACCCACCCATTCACTGACATTAAGACTGGACCTTTAAACTACTTACCATACAGCAGCTACTGCCATAAAAAGGGGATGTTTTCTATCTTGCCCCAACTCTACTCTTTTCCAAGGGACACTGCACTGTGCATTTTTGTGACAGCTGGGATCGGAAAAACAGCCTGTAGAATTCAATCAACAACTAACTTTAACGTAGTTGATAATCTTTTTAAATAGCAGTGGCTGAGCGTCCTTCCTGCTTCTGAACGCCTGTTCAGCCCTGCGTGATTAAGACAGGGTGATAGATGGAGTGTTGAACTCCAAACTGGAAACACTGGTGCCAAATTAGCATTATGCATTGATTGACATCATGGTCTGCTTAAACTGCATGCTTCTGACAGGCGCTATTACTCTTGCCAATATGGCACCTGGTGCTACTCGCACCAAAAATGAGAACACATCAAAGACTAAGGGCCATCTAAGGGTGTTCATATTGTCCAAAAAATAGGTGCTATGCATCTGAATTTCCACACTTTTCTGCCAGTCTTACTGATCTTCTTGCTATTGTCTACTTTTCATTTAAGCTAAGAACCAGCTGGTGCCGCCCAATACCTCATCGAGAAGTTATAGTGAATTTACAGATAACAAGGTGTATGAAGCAGAAGAAATAGAATAGCTGCATCCTCGATAGGTGAGTAAACATATTCACTGTTCTCATTGCATAATTCCAACTGCAGAAGAAATACTTGTGGATTTTTAAGTGGTGATGGGTTCCAGATATTATTATATTGCTCTTTAGCAAGACACCAAAGTGTCTGCCCTTTTCTTAATGTGCTTTGACTGTTGAGAAATACTCGGGGAGAAAAAATAACAAGGAAACAGAAAGTGAAGCCATGTAGTTGCAAGAGAAACCATGATGCTTTGACATAATTAATAAATTAATGGTCAGTCGTTCATCGCAGGCTTTGACTATCTTTCAAATCCTTCATGCCTCCCCTCCCATCACACATAAAAATGCATGACTGATCACTGGCCATGCTGGCATATGGGATTTTCATTGCTTTGCAGCAAACAAAGTTGTCTAGCATTGACATTATTTATCTACTGTATAACTGATTTTTAGAGGCTACGGGGTGGTTGGTGTGGGGTGGGGGGAGGGGGAGTGGGGAGGTGACTCTTTTGTGAGTAAAAGAAAGCAATGCACTTAATTTTGCACAATTATTTGCCTGACATTTAATGACTAAATCTAAGTCACATTCTGTTGTTGTTGCACAATAAACAATTATTTAACCAATTAAATTCACAATGGCTCCTGAATGGCTGATTACAGAAGTAAAAATGTTTTTCCACTGATAACACCACATACATCTTTGTCCAACACTGCATTCAGCTTTGCTCATCAATGGACCACTTTATCCTCTGCGGCCTGGGCTGGGGGCAGGGCAAACGGTCACTGGATAATTATAGAATAAGTACAAGTCCAAAGAACACTAAAACTTCAATTATTGCCTAAGTGTATCAGGAAAGCCTTGAGGTAAAAGAGACAAGTTGTTTATCCAACTGGGCCATCTCAGGCTCCGTTGCACAGTAGAAATTGAGGTTTTAGCATTAGAGTGTGGTAAACAAGGCTACAGAACAAATACATTGTTAAAAACCTCTTATTTTAAGATGCTTTCCTTTATCAAGGTCAGCCATCTTCTTAAAACAGGGCACCTGCTATTTGTTGCACCAATAATGGTTGCAAGAGGAAGTCACGTTTTATTGTTGCTTCTTCTTAGTGAGGAAGAGACAATGAAAATAATGCTTAACAGCTGTAAATTCTCATTTACACTAAAGTGATCCTTGAAATACAGCTCTTGGGCCAGAAATTTCCTTGAAATGCGCAAAATCCATTAGCGGGCGGGAAAAATGGTGTTCTACCCGTCGGCCGCAATGGCAGCTTTTTGCAGTGAATTATCCGCACCACGGCTGATTCGTTATTTGTCCATGAGGAACGCGCCATTCTGCTGGCGGGCGGCACCTGATTCACCCACCCCGCCGTGACCTTAGCATTCCCTAATTCTAGGCGCCATATTTAAACTGTGCCCCTGCGCAGCGTTCATACTCTTTGCAGCAGCTCCAATGAAGACATCACTCCCAAAGGCAGAAAGCATGCTGTGCCCAAATTCAGTGACACCTCACTGGAGCATCTGTTCAATGCAGTCGAGGCCCGCCACCATGTCCTCTACGCCCGCTCTGGCCGCAGGCCTTCCACCAAGGTGACCAATCTGGCTTGGGAGGCGGTCGCAGTAGTGGTCAGTGCAAACACCCTGCAGAAGAGGTCAGCCACCCAGTGCAGGAAGAGGATGAACAATCTTATCTATTCCGTCATGATAGGTCAACCATCTCATCACTCTCAACTCACACACTTTCAAGCCCATCACACGTTCACAAGGATCTCATTCGTGGCCACCTCAAGGGACATCACCACTCACTCTCACACACACTCACATCTTCATCTGGCCTCATCTCCTCTGGAGTTTATGCTCTAATTCTATCCTGGGCTCCACACATGGCAGGCATCCTTATCATCTGCCCTCGCATGAGTCCCACTCACACTGTTTCCATCTGTCTTCATGCAAGACAAGCTGGTTCACAATAAGAAGGAGAGGTCCCATACTGGGGTGGAGTTCCCAAGATCAAGATTGTAACGGACTTCGAGAACAGAGCTGGCCACAGAGCATGTAGACCATGTCTGCACTAACGGTGAGGTCAGCGGCACACAATAGATCCTGCACAAGAACATCCATCAGAAAGCCATACTGTGGGTGATTTCTCTTGTTTCAGAGTCACCTGCCATCCACTAATTGTCTCTCCTTTCTTTCGTAGGCACCTCTGGGAAGCTGCCAAGGGCATCCATGACCCAGGCCTTCACTCCAGCTCTGACGACACCGCAGATGAGGGACCTGAGGACAGCTCTTTTGCAGACCCATCGCTGTGCTCACCAAACCCTCCACCAGCTCAGAGACACACACCTTGGTGGCACGTAGTTCTAGAGTAGCCTCAGGGTCATAATCTGATGAGCACAGCACACCGTCTGCTCTACAGCAGGTGGAGGCAGGGACATCAGAGGTCACTGGCACTTGGAAGACGTCTGGAGGCCACGATTTTGCTAACTCCGAGGCCAATGATGAGCCTCCAGACTCTGCTGGAGCTGTAAAGACAAGCACGGGAACATCAGGGAAGGATATCAGCTACACTCCTCAGATTGTAACGCATGATGGAGGAATCTGTCTGTCAGAAAGATATAATAATTTTCATAATGTTATTGGAATTTATTGTTAAGTAGAGTAATAGTGGGGTCTGTGTCTATGGGTCTGTGTGTGTGTGTGTGTGTGCGCATGTGTGGGTTTTAATTGAATTACAGAGAGCTCGTCTGGGTGCTTTGATGTATCAAGACGAGAAGCTAGTTTTGAAATGTTAAATAGGTAAACATGGCTGGAGTTTTAGAATGTGAGGTTGTCATAAAGAGATATTAATGTCTGCAATGTTACTGGAAATTATTATTTAAAATAGAGTTTAATGGTGTCTGTGTCTATGGACAGAATTTTGCCCTTGGTGGGCAAGCGGGCCCCACCGGCTCAGCGGTGGGTGGGCAGCCGACCCCTGCCGCCGAAACAGGGCCCGCCACCATTTTGAGTGGGCGGGTCAATTAAGGCCCGCCCAGCGGCCTGCCCGACAGGAAGCGCTATGCGTTTCCTGTGCAGGGGGGGAGGGAATCCCCAACTGTCAAAGTGCGCTCTTTTGTGTATGCTTGCGAAAGAGCGCACTACTCCCTGAGGCAAAGTGCTGTCTCAGGGAGTTTACTGACAGGTAAGAAAAGTCAAAAAATAGAGAAATATTAAAATTATTAACATGTCCCCCTCATGTGACAATGTCACACGAGATGGGACATGTTAATAAGAAACACATAAAGTTTATTAATTTTTTTAAAAACGGACATGAAACTTCATCCCGCCAGCCATAAGCTTGAATGGGCAGGGTCTTGAACAAGGTTAATTAGCCTGTCAATGGCCTTAATTGGCTGATTTTGCTGTCCACCCGCCTTCCTGAAGATTTAAATGGACCGGGATGACATCAGGGGTTCCCCCCGACTTCATCCTGTGTCATTTTCCCCTCGGCAAGTGGGACCCGACCCCAAATCGCCAAGGGGAAAATCCTGGCCTATGTGTGTGTATGTGTGTGTGTCTTAATTGGATTAAAGCCAGCTGGTCTAGAGGCTTTGATGTATAGAAAGAAGTAAGTTTGAAATTATAATTAGATAAACTGGGGAAGTTTAAAAACATAGGTGTCAATGGGGAAATTTGCATTTTTAAATAAACCATTCAAAAGAAGGGTGAAACCCTCCACCTAGCTAGAAGAGACAAAGCACAAAAGCAAACTTTTTTTTCCAAGCTTACTAATAAAATTGGTGGTATGAAAGGATGTTATTGTTAAAAATATTAAAATTAAAAGCCTAGTGATACAATGGAGAATTTACGTTCAAAGAGAAAAAAATGTATAAAGAAGAAAGGAGATTGTGGGTAAGGTAGAGGCATTTTAAGATCCATCGAGTGTGAGAAGCCTTCAGCCTGTCAACCTCAAGTCTGCCTGCAAGGACCCAGAGCTGAAAGGAACTCATTTTGAATGTGGCTATCTAGGGTGTGCTGTGCCAGGTGTCTCTATAAATCTATAAGATTTACTGTTGCCTTAACAGGAGTGTAACTGAGAGTCAGATTAATTAAGGGATTTTTGCAGGTAATATAGTAGTAATTTTGTAGATATATGTATGTGTTTACAATATTTTTTGTATTAATAAATGTTTAATTTAGTTTTGTAAAAAACCTTTTGAGACTCGGTAGTCTTATTACTACTGAACCCAAAGCCTGCATCTCGAAACATACAAATTGCAAAATGGGTATTGACAGTTGTTTCAAGTTTCCCTCTAGGATTTGAACAACTCAGCCTTTGCCATCGGCTGTGTCAAAATAGAGGTGTAAAGGGAACATTTCCATTTTTAGATAGAGTAGTGAATTTCAAAGATGTGGTAAGGTGTTACACCTAGCCAACAGAGGCTAAGCCAAACAGCGTGTTTATTTCTCCCAAAGCTTACTGATAAAATTGGTACTATGAAAGATTTTTATTTTAGAAAAGTAGAGTTGAAAAGACATATTGGGACAATGGGATTTAAATCGAAAAGGGAGAAATCTGTGTAAAGGAGATGAGGTTGTGTGTAGGAAAGAAGGCACTCTAAGATCTAACAAGTGTTGAAAGTCTTCAGCCTCTGTGCCCAAACTGCTGACTGCAAGAACTGAAGTTAAGGAAGCTCACTTTGAATTCGACTGTTCAGGTTATTGTGTTACTGGGTCTTTTAAATCTATGGGCAGAATATTGCCGTCGGCATGCGGGGGCAGGCCTGATATGCCAGTGCATAAAATAACGCGTGATGACGTCGGGCGTGCATCCCGACGTCATCGTGCATCATTTTGATGTTGCGTTTGGCGAGTGCGTGCCCACCGACCTGTCAAAGGCCTATTAAGGCCATTTAAAAAATGATTGGCATTGTTAACAGTGCTGCCCGTCCAACCTTAAGGTTGGCAGGCAGGCGAAGAGCCCAAGCGGCCTTCACGTTTTTCAGGAAACCTCATCCACAGGCAGGATGAGGTTTCCTGAAGGTTTAATAAAATAATTAAATAAATTTTGCTCATGTGACACGGTCATGTGAGGGGACATGTTTAAGTAATTTTTTAGGCCATTTATTTATTTATTATTCAATGCCTCAGGGAGATTGCTGCACTCTTTCGCGCACATGTGTGGAAGAGTGCAGGCCCCGACTCTTCCTCTTCCCCTTGCCCACATGGGTAGCGCAGAGCGCTACCAGCCGCACATTACGCTGGGCATGCCTTAATTTGCCCACCCATGTAATATGGCAGCGCGCGACCAATCGCACACTGCGATCGGCTCCACGCCCACCCCCGCCCGCTCCCAACCGGCCCGCCTGACATAGGTAAAATTCAGCCCTATGTGTTTTTACTGTTGCCTTAATGAAGGTGTAACTGGGAGTTAGTTTAATCAGGGGAGCTGTAAGTTATTATGGTAGTAATGTGTAAATCTATGTATGTGCTTAAAGTAATTTTTTTAATTTAATAAAGATTTAATTTAGTTTTTTAAGAAACCTATAAGACCTAGTGGACTTATTACTACTGAATTCAAAGTACGCATCTCAAAATATACAAATTGCAAAACAGTTGTGGCAGTTGTTTCAAGTTTCCCCTTGGGATTTGAGCAGCTCAGCATTTACCATCGGCTTGGCCATAACAAAACTGGGGGCTCTTTGATGGATATATTTGAAATTCCTTGATTGGTTTGGAGTTGGTGAATCTTAAGGTTACGAGTACGAGAAGCACTTTGAATTCAGGAGTTGGTGTGAGGGATTTTTCAAGTGGTGAGACTGCAAAAATGGCTGTATCCATGGCTAAAACTATTTTGGAAGTAGAAGATATAACTCTGATTGGGTTACAAAAATTATCTAAGGGTAAGTTAACAGAGTTGCTGGATAAGTTGCATTTGAGGTTACCAGTCGGGGCAAAGAAAGCAGACATACTTGAAATGATAGCAAATTTGGAAGTGATACCTGACACTAGTGAGTCACAGCTGGAGGTAGTGAGACTTAAGTTAGAAATGAAGAAGCTTGAACTTGAACAAGCAAAGGAAAAACTTGAATTAGAAGCAAAGGGAAAAGAAAGGGAAAGAGAAATGGCATTTCAAAGGGAGCAAGCAGAAAGGTGGCAGAAAGAAAGGAAGCTGGAACTGGAATTCCAGGCAAGAGAGAAGGATAAAGAAAGAGAGGCAAGGGAAAGAGAGAAGGAACGAGAAAGGGAATACCAGCTTAAAAGGCTGGAAGTTAAAAAAGAGATCTCAGATTCTGAGGAAAGTTCTCATCATGAAAAAACCTTTAACCTAAAACCCAATGGGGAGATGTTTAAATTTGTGCAAGCTCTTCCAAAGTTTGAGGAAAGGGACTTTGAAGAATTCTTTATTTCATTCAAGAAGATAGCTAAATGGATGGAATGGTCACAGGGAAGCTGGACATTGCTGTTACAATCCAGGTTGGTGGGTACAGCACATGAAGTTTATGCTTCACTGTCAGAAGAAATGTCGGTGAACTATGATGTGGTAAAAAAAAAAGGCTATTTTGAGTGCATATGATTTGGTTCCTAAGACAGACAGGCAGAAATTTAGGAATATGAGCAAACAGCCTGGGAAAACTTATATTGAGTTTGAGAGAGTAAAACAAAGTAATTTTGACCAGTGGATACAGCATTAAAGATAGAGACAACATATGCAGCTCTTAAAGAAGTAATTCTTTTGGAAGAATTTAAAGATTCAGTTCCTTCGGTACTGAGAACTCATGTGGTAAGACAAGCAGCAGAGATAGCTGATGATTATAAGTTAGTCCATAGAGCTAAACCTTTTTTTTTGTCATCCTTTTAAATCCGAAATGGATAGAAAGTGGGAAGGTGAAAGGAAGGTGGGCAGTCAGGGAAGAGAAGGAGTAGGTGGAAATTCTCAGCAAGTGTTTTCTCAGAATAAAAGGAATGTTCTGAGGGTAGAGGTGACATTCAAAAATTGAGGTGTTTTCGTTGTAATTAAGTTGGACACCCAAAGTCAGTGTGTTGGAAATTGCAGGGGAAATCTATTGGAATTATTGGGGTACAGAAAGGTTCTGGATGTATAAGTATAGCGGGTTCCGAGGTTCAGGCACAGGAAAAACCAGTGGTTCATGTACAGGTAAAACAAGAACAATCAAGAATAGGTAAAGAAGTGGGAATGTGTTCATAATTTACCCAAGAAAATTCTGAGGAGCAGGTTGCAGAAATGTTTAACGATTTTGTATGTGAAGTGCCTGTGTACAGGGTGGAGTAGGTACAGATGTTAAAATTTCAAGGGACACAGGGGCTAGTCAATCATTAATGTTGTGGGATAGTGATATTTGTTGTCCCGAGGAAGTATTGCAGAAACAGATGGTAATAAGTGAGATTCATGAAGATGCTAAATCTATTCCATTGTGGAAGGTAAATTTAAAAAGTAAATGGAAAACAGGTGAGGTGATTGTTGGAGTGGTGGGAAAATTGCCCATTGCAGGGGTTCAATTTATCCTGGGCAATGATGTGGGTGATGCCTATGGCAGTTAAGCAGCCTGTAGACGTGTTTTCAACAGAAATGTTGCAGAGAGAGCATCCTGGATATTTTCCAGATTGTGTGATAACAAGATCACAGGCTCATAGGTTGAAACAAGAAAAACAGGAAGTTCAAAGGCAGAGAGAAGGTATGGATGTCCAATTATCTAGCACTTTGTTTGATAACACTGTTCAGGGGGAAAAAATGGATGGCAATTCAGCTGAGGTGTTGTACTCAAGGCAATTAGTGGAGTTACAGAAAAAGGATTTGCAAATAATACAGTTATATCAGACAGCTTACTCAGAAACAGAAGAGAAGTGTATTCCAGAATGTTATTACGTTAAGGCTAATGTTTTAATGAGAAAATGGAGGCTGTATCATGTTTCAACAAATGAGAGCTAGAGGGAGGTACATCAGATTGTAATATCATTTGGATATTGAAATGAGATTCTAAGAATTGCTCATGAAATTCCAATGGGGGAACATTAGGAATTAGAAAGACACAGGTGAAAATACAAAAACATTTTTATTGGCCTGGATTGCATGGGGACGTAATCAAATTCTGTAGAACATGTCACACATGTCAGGTGATAGGGAAACCACAAGCAGTGATTAAGCCAGCACCTTTAATTCTAATTCCAGCATTTGAAGAACCTTTTACTAGGGTCATGATTGATTGTGTAGGGCCCCTCCCTAAGACTAAAATGGAAATCACTGCTTATTGACAATAATGGATGTGTCTACAAGGTTTCCTGAAGCGATACCTTTGAGAAATATTGCAACAAAGAAAATTGTGGATGAGTTAAATTTTTGACAAGCTATGGTTTACCTAAGGAAATACAGTCAGATCAGGGTTCAAATTTCATGTCACAGCTGATAAAGGATGTAATGAACAGTTTGGGGATAAAATAATTTAAGTCAACAGCTTACTATCCTGAGTCACAAGGGTTGTTGGAATGATGGCATCAAACTTTAAAAAATATGATGAGTGTATATAGTCAGGGTTATCCACAAGATTGGGATGGGGGAATTCCATTCTTGTTATTTGCTATTAAGGGTGCTGTTAATGAATTGGCTGGTTTTAGTCCTTTTGAACTAGTTCATGGTTGTGAGGTAAGGGAACCACTGAAATTGATTCATGAGAAATTGGTGGGTCAAAATTTAGAAACTACTCTCCTGGATTACGTATCAAATTTCAGGGAAAGATTGGACAGAGCATGTGAGTTAGCTAGGGAATATTTAAAGATACCACAGCAAGTGATGAAAGTGAAGGCAGACAGGAAAGCTACAGCTTGTAGTTTTGTTGCTGGGGAGAAAGTATTAGTTCTGTTATCAGTACTGGGTGACTTATTAAAGGCAAGTTTTAATGGGCCTTACAGGATTGAAAAGAAGCTGAGTGAAGTAAATTATTTAATAAATACTCCAGATAGAGGAAAGAAGCAGAGAGCATGTCATGTAAATATGCTTAAAAAGTACTTTGACGGGAAAGAGGACCAAACGGAAATGTTAATGGTGGTAGATAAAGCGAAAGAGGTAGAAATGCAGGATTGTGAAATTGATTTTCCTCTAATCAAATTGGATCATAAGGGGGATACTTGAATATTTAAATGTAACATTGAGTTACCTTCCAGACAAGTGTCAAAGTGATTTGGAGAAGCTATTGCAGTCACACAAAACTATTTGTGGGAATAACCTGGGAAGGACAAATTTAGCTATACTTGATGTAAGTGTAGAAGCTTCGTCTTCGATAAGGCAACATGTTTATAGATTAAATCCTGCAAAGTTATCACAAGTACTGAAAGAAATTGAATTCATGCTTCAAATTGATATAATTGAGTCTAGTTGCAGTAACTAGAGTTCGCCTATTGTAATGGTACCAAAACCAGATGGAGCACAAAGACCATGTATGGACTATCAAAAGGTGAATGCAGTGACAAACACAGATTCATATCCAATACCATGATTTGAAAATTGCATTGAGAAAGTGGGACAATCAAAATTTATCACAAAGATTGATTTGTTAAAAGGATATTGGCAAATATCATTATCAGAGAGAGCAAAGGTGATATTGGCTTTTGTGACACCAGATGGACTATATCAGTTTAAAGTCATGCTGTTTGGTATGAAAAATGCACCTGCAATATTTCAAAGACAGACAAATGAAGTAATTGCAGGCCTGAGCAATTGTGCTGTTTATATTGATGACTTGGTAGTTTTCAGTCAGATGTGGGAGGAACATTTACAGCATCTGGAAGAATTGTTTTATCAATTACAGGAGGCTAATTTGGGGATCAACTTGGCTAAAAGTGAATTTGCAAAGTGTAAGTTATGTATCTAGGCCATAACATTAGACATGGTAAGGTGGCTCTGAGAGATGTGCAAGTCAAGGCTATTGTGGACTACCCCATGCCTACAACAAAACAGGGAGTTTTGAAATTTCTGGGCATGAGTGGGTTTTACCAGAAGTTTGAACCAAATTTTAGCAGTGTGGTTGCTCCATTGACTGAACTATTTAAAAAATTAAGAAGTTTCAACGGACACAGGAGTGTCAGAAGGCATTTGACAGTTTTAAATAGTATTAACTATTATTTAATAAAGGTTTAATTTAGTTATTTAAGAAACCTATTAGACTTGGTGGACTTATTACTACTGAATTCAAGGCACGCATCTCGAAATGTACAAATTGCAAAACAGTTGTGGCAGTTGTTTCAAGTTTCACTTTGAGATTTGAGCAGCTCAGCATTTACCATCAGCCGTGGCATAACACCATCAATCTTCAGCCTGAGGTGATAGCTTGGTGATAGCCAATGCACCAAGGCCCACACTGGTAGGATGGCGGCCACCGTGGAGACCTTGGTCCAGAACATCAGTCCTGTGCTGGTGCAGGAGCTGCAATCCATTTCCGTAGCCGTTGGTGGCATCCAGCAGTGTCAACGCGACAGGGCTGTGAGCACCTCGATCTCTCTCCAGCTGCCCGTTCTCCAGGAGTCATCCAGGGGCCCTCATGGATGACTCCTGGGTGGAGGGTCAGCAGCTTAACAACCTGGGGCCATGCACCTAGGTGATTCTGGGAGTATCCAGCTGATCCAAATCCCCTCTTCTCATGGCCCAAAAAGCTCCAGTTCCACACGCCAACGAGCGTGCCCAACAGCAGGACACAGAAAGCAGGCGGGGGCCCTCCAGGTCTTGGCCCTCCAAAGGATGCCCGCCAAGGTTATCAGAGACAACAGGGCATAGCAGTCAGCAGGCTACCTCCACCTCCATTGTGGATGGCGGACCAAGACGTAGCGGCAAGGTAAGGGAAGTGAAGAAGATGTAGTTGCACAAGGTTGGCACGGGCGTTAACCGCATAAATATAATGTTCACAAATGTAAATAGACTCACAATCATTTTATATCTCCTCTTGCCTGTGCCTCCTTCTTATGATGAGCTGTGTTACTGTCAATCACGTGTAATACCTTGGTTCCTGCACTCAATTATGGCACAGTTCTCTATCCTGGGCCTCTCTTCTGCGGTCGACTGAGTCATCTCTAAGTGCAATCAGAGTAGCTGTATTTCATCAGCTGCCTTGTCCCAAGTGTTACATTTCTTTGTCACCATCGACTTAACACATCGTGCATGGCTGCATTGGTTCCGATGGATCTCCTTGAGGAGCTTTGCCAGACTGAAGGCCACTGAGGATCGTGCAAGTGCCCCTGCATCTTGTAGGGTGCTGTTGTGAATCCGAATTATGAATGAACGTGTGAAGAGGCAGCACCTTCTGATGTCTGATACCAGGATGCCCCCCTCCAGGTAGCAGCTCATCTCAGCATGGACAAATGCCCTCGAGTCTTGCTCATCCTTCAAAGCATCAGGTCTATGTGAGCATTCTGTGCAACAATGCACTGCCATCTGGAAGTTCATGGGTGAAATTAGAGGAGTAGCTATGCTGGTGGTCATGCTGGCCCATGATACAGGGAGTTGTCCAGGAGGATCCTCAGTGCACCTAGTGGAATCTGCTGATGATGAGGGCCTCATGAGCACACCTGCGTCGTCTGGCCCAAGGCCAGGCAATGGCCTCTTCTCCTCCATCCTTGGCTTCCAAGGCCCAATCACCAACATCCTCTTCAAGGTCCTCCTCATCCGGGGAGACGTGCAGCTCCTCCATCTCATCATCTGCCAAGTCCTCCCCCCTTTGTAGTGTCATGTTGTGTAGCACGCAGCATGCCACAATGATGCATGAGACCCCCAGGGGAGTGTACTGGAGTGCTCCATCAGATCTGTCCAGGCATTGGAACAGCATTTTCAGGATCCCTATAGTGTGCTCCACTAATGTCCAGATTGCGGATGAGCCTCATTGCACCTTCTCTCAGCAGGAGTCTGAGGCCGTCACATGGATGTCATCAGCCACGTCCTTTACAGGTAACCCTTGTCCCCGATGAGACAACCCTCTATTCTATGTGGTCCCTCAAAGATGTCAGGGATCTGAGACCTACTCAGGATGTACGAGCTGTGGGCACTGCCTGGGTATCTGGTGCACACCTGCATGATAAGTTTGTTATGGTCGCACACCAGTTGCACATTGAGCGAGTGGTAACCTTTCCAGTTGATGTACCGGGCTGCCCATTGCCAGGGAGTTTTCATAGCCACATGAGTGCTGTCGATGGCACCCTGCACATGTGGGAGACCGGGAACCTCAGCAGAGCTCAGTGCATTGTGCCCTAGCTTGCTTGATCTCTGTCGAAGGCGATATAATTGTGGGCCTTTGCAAAAAGGACATCGATGACCTCTTGGATGCATTTGTGAGTGGACACTTGAGAGATCCCAAAGAGGTCCCCGGTGGAGGCCTGGAAGAAATCATTGGTGCAGAAACTGCGTGCAATGGTTACTTTCACAGCCACTGGCAATAGATGCACTCCAAGTCACTTGGCCTTGAGGGTTCTGCTCCTCTATTTGGCAAGTCAGGCGCCTCCATCACCTTCTTCTCATTCTTCCCTCCTGCCTATAAGCAATACTGCAGGCAACGATAACACCAGGCTCCATCTGCCTGATGGTCTCCTCACTGTAGTATCAATGAGAAACACGCAAGAGTCATCATTTGTTTCCAAAGGTCCACCTTCTGTCAAGGAATTGTCTGTGATTGTGGGATCAAGGCCTTTTCACGCATGGCAGAGAGCACTGGCCCCTGAAATGATGCCCAGTGCAGGGTGCACATGAACATTCACTACAAACAATTCCCCAGGCCCCGGCCCACATGACCAACTGCTGACAGCTTCGGCCAGGCGACTGGATGTTCTGCTTTCAGCCCAGGCACTGGGATCATCATTACCTACACTCCAAGGCTGTGCTGTTCAGACTGATTATGAGGGTTAATATCAGTAACTACATGAGATTACTTTAGGGAGTCCCCAGACTTCTCCTCTGTGAGTGGTGCATGGCCACATTTCCAAGGGGGTTCTGAAGCTTGTCCAGTCACCCAATAGTTCTGCAGTTCCAAAATACTCTGATGAATTTGAAGGCTGAAAATGAAGGGTTAAAACTAGGAGAACAATCTTTGCCACTTTGAGGAACCAGTGTTGCATGAATGCGCTTTATTGCTTCACTTTGCTGACTCCCTGCATGTCAATTGAATGGCTTTTATTTTATTCATTCATGGGATGTGGGCATCGCTGTCTAGGCCAGCATTTATTGCTGATCCCTAATTGCCCTTGAGAAGGTGGTGGTGAACTGTCTTCTTGAACCACTGCAGGTCATGTAGACACACCCACAAGCTGTTAGGGAGGGAGTTCCAGGATTTTGACCCAGCGACAGTGAAGGAACAGCTGCTAACCTGCCTCAGCTATGCCTCTGTCCTCATTTTGGAACTATCAATTCAGTTGGGTGGCCCTTTAGTGCCCCCCACCCTCTAGTCATGTGTCTCAGTGCAACCTTCCCAACTTGTTGTCCCCAATGGAGCCCTTCACCTGCAGCACCTTCCCTTCCCTCAGTCCTGTCTGACCCCTTCCCCAGAGGAGCCCTTGTCCTGCAGCACAGAAAAAGCCACCCCCCGCCTTAACCTTGCTGTGGTACCTGTAGAGACTTGCTTTGAGATCCCCCTGTAACCGATGTGGTGCAGCCTGCGAAGCCTGGCACTTCACCCCCGTGAGCATTGCACGATGCAAGGTATACAAATTCACCTCGGGGTGAGGGGGCAAAGTGTAGGTCACCAGCTGCACGTCATTTAAATGTCGCTGGGTCAAAATCCTCGAACTCCCTCCCTAACAAGACTGTGGGTGTTCCTACACCACATGGACTGCAGCGGTTCAAGAAGGCAGCTCACCACCACCTTCTCAAGGGTTATTAAGGATGGGAAATAAATCCTGACTTGGCAATCAGTTCCTTCGCTTCCGACGCATCTGTTCTGATGATGCCACTTTCCAAAGCAGTGCTTCTGACATGTCTTCCTTCTTCCTTAACCGAGGTTTCCCACCCAGGGTGGTTGACAGGGCCCTCAACCGTGTCCAACCTTCTCCCACACCTCTGCCCTCACACCTTCCTCTCCCTCCCAGAACCATGATAGGGTCCCCCTTGTCCTCACTTTTCACCCCATCAGCCTCCCTGTTCAAAGGATCATCTACCGCCATTTCCGCCAACTCCAGCATGATGCCACCACCAAACACATCTTCCCTTCATCCCTCCTGTCGGCATTCCATAGGGACCGTTCCCTCCTGGACATCCTGGTCCACTTCTCCATCACCCCCAATACCTCAACCCCCTCCCAAGGCACCTTCCCATACAATCACAAAAGGTGCTACACCTGCCCCTTTACATCCATCCTCCTCACCATCCAAGGGCCCAAACACTCCTTTCAAAAGAAGCAACGCTTCACTTGCACTTCTCTCAATTTGGTCTACTACATTCGCTGCTCCCAATACGGTCTCCTCTACATTGGAGAGACCAAATGCAGGCTGAGTGACCGCTTTGTGGAAAACCTTTGATCTGTCCACAAGCATGACCCAGACCTTCCTGTCGCTCGCCACTTCAACACATCATCTTGCTCTCATGTCACATGTCTGTCCTTGGCCTGCTGCAATGTTCCAGTGAAGCTCAACGCAAACTGGAGGAACAGCGCCTCATCTTCCCATTAGGCACTTTAGGCACTAGCCTGCCGGACTTATTATTGAGTTCAACAACTTCAGACCATGAACTCTCTCTCCATCCTCACCCCCCTTTTTGATCCCTTTTTTCTATATTCATTTTTATCTTTTAATTTTAATTATTTTTTTCAACTTATTTTCATTATTATTATTTTTCACATTTATTTCCATTTTTAATCATTGTTTTATCCCCAACTTTTAGCCTATTTTCGATCTTTTTTCCCACCACCATCCCATGCCCCCACCCCACCCCCATTAGGGCCATCTGTCACTTTCCACAGTGCTTACCCTGTTCCGGCCATTATCACATTCTGCTTTCCACTCTTAATGTCACCATTAGCACCTCCTTTAGCCAGTATCACCACTATTAACAACCCTTTGACCTTCTGTTTATGACATCTTTTGCAATCTCTCCTTTGCCTCTACCTATCGCTGGCCTTCTATCCAGCTTCACCTGTTCCAACCCCCTTAAACAGTATATACTTCATCACATTTCTACTTCCCTTTAGCTCTGAAGAAGAGTCATATGGACTCAAAACGTTAACTCTGTCTTTCTCTCCACAGATGCTGTCAGACCTGCTGAGTTTTTCCAGTTGTTGATGCCTATGGTAGTTGAGTGGCCTGTATAAGTGTTTTCAACAGAAGTGTTACAGAAGGAACATCCTGGATTCTTTCATGATTGTATTGTAATGAGATCAAAGCATCATCCAGAAGAACAAGACAAACAAGATAAGCAGGCAAGAAGAAGATGTCGAAATCCAATTAGCTGGCACTGGATTTGATAACATTGTTCAAGAGGAAGGAATACAGGAAAATTCAGCCTAAGTGCTTAACTCAAAGAAGTTAGTGAAGTTACAGAAAAATGATTTGCAATTACAACAGTTATATCAGAAAGCTTATTCAGAAACAGAAGCAATATGTATCCCAATATGTTATTATCTTCGGGAAGGTATTTTAATGAGAAAGTGGTGGATGGATCATGTCTCAGCAAATAAAAGCTGGAGGGAGATGCATCAGATTGTTATCCCAGTAGCGTATAGAAATGAGATTCTGGGGGTTGCTCATTAAATTCCAATGCGGGACATTTAGGAATTAGGAAAACACAGGAAAAGATACAGAAGCTATTAATGTATATAATATTATTGGAAAATATTTTTACTTTAAAATAGAGGTTTAGTCTGTGGGTGTTTCTTAATTGGATTAAAGACAGCTACTCTGGATGCTTTGATGTGTACTAGTTTTGAGGTGTAACAGAGGTAGAGTTCATTTGCATTTTTTAAATACAGCATTCAAAAAGGTGAGTGAAATCTGGCACCTAGCTAACAGAGACTAAGCAATATGTTTATATTACTAATAAAATTGGTACTATGAAAGGGTTTATTGTTAGAAGAGGCTGGCGATGCAATGAGAATTTACATTCATTGAGCTGTGCTAGGTATAACTTCAGCAGTTTTCACCTGTGCAGAGCAAAGGCAATGTAAGATCAATGTAGCTATAAGTCTCTCCACAGGAACCAAAGTGAAAGGAACCTCATTTTGAATTCATAAGGTGAAAATGCTTTGCCTGGTCTCTGGTTAAGTCTGAGTTGCTGTTGCCTTAATGGAGATTAGTTTGAGAATTTGTTAAAAGCTATAATAGTAGTAATTTGCAGCCATGTGTACATATTTAACTTGTGTAAATTAATAAACTGTTTCACTTAGTTGGATTAAAAAAACCTCTCAAGAATTAGTGGTCTGATTCCTGAATTTAGAGTTGCATCTCAAACATACCACTTAAAAATATAGGTTATGACAGTTATTAAAGTTTCCCTCTGGGATTTTTTTAATAACTCAGCTTTACTGAAAGGCTGTCTTATAACAAGTATGGTTTTTAAGCAGACAGGCCATTGTCTGGTACTGGATGGCTTTATGTCTGGTGTTTTATTCCTTACCTCACTTACCTCGGTAAATCACCATCAGGGGCCTGTGCTCCTTCACTTCCCCCATCTGCAGCAGCCTCACAGTGACTAGGGCACAAGGAACAGGTTGATTTTCATATTTTTTCTCATCCCCATATTCACGCACATATCTGCGACCTTTTCCATCTTGAACTGTGATGGATCAGTATGGGTGACATGATTGGGAAATTTGCAGATGACACAAATATTGACCATGTAGTTGAAAGTGAAAAGGATAGTTGTTGTCTCTAGAATGATATCAAAGGTCTGGCTGAGTGGGCGGAAAAGTGGCAGATGGAATTCATCCAGAGAAGTGTGAGGTTATGCATTTGGGAAGGCTGTTTGGAGTTGGCTGCCCGGTTTGGTAGTGGAAGCAGAAACCCTTAACTCATTTAAAATGTACCTGGATCTGTACCTAAAGTGCTATAACCTGCAAGGTAATGGACTGGGTGCTGGAAAGTGGGATTAGAATGGGCAGCTAGTGTTTAATTTTTTTATTTTTCGGGCAGCACAGACACAATGGGCTGAAAAGCCTCTTTCTGTGCCGTAACTTTTCTATGGTTCCATGGATCTCTGTACATGGTGACATCACCCCTATATGTAATGATATCACCCCCATAAGTGATTAAGTCACCCCTATATGTGATGCCACCATCCCCGCATGTCGCAGCAATGGTCTGTGCATTCTGGCAGTAGCCACTATCAGCAATTCGCAGCACTAACAGACAGCAGTGCTCACCCACCCCTTACAGGGTCATTGCTCATTGGCTAGCTGAGATTGCTAGTCAATTTCTAAACATCATTTTTGTTTGAGAAGATGCTTTTGCTGGCAGTGGACAGCTTTTGTCCACCTTTTAAAAAGTTTTACTGCGGTCATAGGTGGTCTATAGGCTCACAGAATCACAGAATCTCACAGTGCAGAACAGGCCCTTCGGCCCATCGAGTCTGCACCGACACATGAGAAACACCTGACCTACCTACTTAATCCCATTTATCAGCACTTGGCCCATAGCCTTGAATGTTATGACGTACCAAGTGCACATCCAGGTACTTTTTAAAGGATGTGAGGCAACCCGCCTCCACCACC
Source organism: Cetorhinus maximus (assembly GCF_964194155.1). Taxonomy (NCBI): domain Eukaryota; kingdom Metazoa; phylum Chordata; class Chondrichthyes; order Lamniformes; family Cetorhinidae; genus Cetorhinus; species Cetorhinus maximus. Next base: position 36,078,751 of record NC_135895.1, read on the forward strand.
CTCCCAGGCAGTGCATTCCAGAGAGTCACCATCCTCTGGGTAAAAAAGGTTTTCCTCACATCCCCCCTAAACCTCCTGCCCCTCACCTTGAACTTATGTCCCCTTGTGACTGACCCTTCAACTAGGGAACAGCTGCTCCCTATCCACCCTGTCCATGCCCCTCATAATCTTGTACACCTCGATCAGGTCGCCCCTCAGTCTTCTCTGCTCCAATGAAAACAACCCAAGTCTATCCAACCTCTCTTCATAACTTAAATGTTTCATCCCAGGCAAATTCCTGGTGAATCTCTTCTGCACCCCCTTCAGTGCAATCACATCCTTCCTATAATGTGGCGACCAGAACTGCACACAGTACTCCAGCTATGGCCTCACCAAGGTTCAATACAACTCCAACATGACCTCTCTACTTTTGTAATCTATGCCTCGAATGATAAAGGCAAGTGTCCCATAGGCCTTTTTCACCACCCCACTAACATGCCCCTCCGCCTTCAGAGATCTATGGACACACACGCTAAGGTCCCTTTGTTCCTCAGAACTTCCTAATGTCATGCCGTTCATTGAATACTTCCTTGTCAAATTACTCCTTCCAAAGTGTATCACCTCATACTTTTCAGGGTTAAATGCCACTTATCTGCCCATTTGACCAACCCGTCTGTATCTTCCTGAAACCCAAAACACTCAACCTCACTGTTAACCACCCAGCCAATCTTTGTGTCATCCGCAAACTTACTAATCCTACCCCCCACGTAGTCATCTATGTCGTTTATATAAATGACAAATAATAGGGGACCCAGCACAGATCCTTATGGTACACCACTGGACACTGGCTTCCAGTCACTAAAGCATCCCTCTGTCATCACCCTCTGTCTCCTACAACTAAGCCAATTTTGAACCCACCTTATCAAATTACCCTGTATCCCATGTGCATTTGCCTTATTTATAAGTCTCCCATGTGGGACTTTGTCAAAGACTTTGCTGAAATCCATATAAACTGCATCAACTGCACTACCCTCATCTACACACCTGGTCACTTCCTCAAAAAATTCAATCAAATTTGTTAAGCATGACCTCCCTCTGACAAAGCCATGCTGACTATCCCTGGTCAAACCTTGCCTCTCCAAGTGGAGATAGATTCTCTCCTTCAGAATTTTCTCCAATAGTTTCCCTACCACTGACATGAGACTCACTGGCCTGTAGTTCCCTGGCTTATCTCTACAACCCTTCTTAAAGAACGGAACCACATTAGCTGTTCTCCAGCCCTCTGGCACCTCCCCCGTGGCCAGAGAAGAATTAAAAATTCGGGTCAGAGCCCCTGCGATCTCCTCCCTTGCCTCCCTCAGCAGTCTGGGACACAAATCACTCGGACCTGGAGATTTGTCCACATTTAAGCCTGCCAACACCTCCAATACCTTGTCACTCCCTGTATCAATTTGCATAAGAACCTCGCAGTCTCTCTCCCCGAGGTCAATACCTCCATCCTCATTCTTTTGGGTGAAGACGGATGTGAAGTATTCGTTCAACACTCTAGCGATGTAATCTAGCTCCACCCATAGATTGCCCCCTTGGTCCCTTATGGGCCCTACTCTTCCCTGGTTATCCTCTTCCCATTGATATAGAATATCTTGGGATTTTCCCTACATTTACCAGCCAGAGCTTTCTCATATCCCCTCTTTTGCTCTCCTAATTGCTTTCTTAAGCTCCACCCTGCACTTTCTGTACTCCACTAATACCTCCACTGATTTGCTTCCCTTGTACCTACTAAAAGCCTCTCTTTTCCTTCTCATCATAACCTGAATATCTCTGGGCTTGTTACTCCTTCCTATCACCCTAAAGGGAACATGTTGAGCCTGTACCCTCCCCATTTCCTTTTTGAATGCCCCCCACTGCTCCCACTGGGGCTGGAGGAGAGGGAGCAGCAAGAAAACCAAGAGGGAGCAGGAGAAGGATGCAGAAAAAGGGGGAGAAAGGCACTGCACAGGAGGCCATACCCAGAGCAGGTCTTCAGGGAGCACTTTGCCCGCTTGAACTTCACTGAGGAGCAAAGTACAAGGGGTGCCAATCTCTGAGATGGTGCTTGTCAATATCAGAGAAGAGTGGGGTGAAGAGAAACAGAAGGGAAAGAAGGGTGAAGTGTGCCAAAACCCTGCGTAACATCTCCTCCAGTGTTTCCAGTCGTACAGGGTCACAGAATTTTAAGGCACAGAAGGAAGCCATTCTGCCCATTGTGTCTGCACTGGCTCTCCAAATGAGCATTATGACCTCGTGCCATTGCCCTGTCTTTTCCCCATACCCCTGCACATTGTTATGATTCAAATAATCATCCAATGCCCTCTTGTATGGCTCAATTGAACCGGCCTCCACCACACTTCCAGGCAGTGCATTCCAGACCCGAACCACTCATTGTGTAAAAAAGTTTTTTCTCACATCACATTTGCTTCTTTTGCAAATCACTCTAAATCTGTGCCCTCTCATTCTTGATCCTTTCACAAGCAGGAACAGCTTCTCCCTATCTACTCTGTCCAGCCCCCTCATGATTTTGAACAAAATTATGAGGGGAATAGATAGTGTGGACAGGATAAAATTGTTTCCCTTGGTGGAGAATTCTAGAACCAGGGGACATAGATTCAAAATAAGTGGCAGAAGGTGTAGGGGGGACATGAGGAAGAACTTATGTACGCAGAGAGTAGTGGGTGTCTGAAATTCACTGCCCAAGTTGGTGGTAGAGACAGAAACTCTAAACTCTTTTAAAAAGTACCTGGATCAGCACCTTAAGTGCTGTAAGCTGCAGGGCTATGGGCTGGATGCAGGAAGGTGGGATTAGAAAAGGCACCTGGGTGTCCTTGGTCTGGCATGGACAAGATGGGCCAAATGGCCTCCTGTGCTGCAACTTTTCTATGGTTCTATGGTGCTATCTCTATCAAATCTCCTCTTAGCCTTCTTCTCTCCAAGCAGAACAGTCCCAACACCCCCCAATCTATCCTCATAGCTGAAGTTTCTCATCCCTGGAACCATTCTTGCAAACCTCTTTTGCACTCTCTCCAATGTGTTCTCATCCTTCCTATAATGTGGTGCCCAGAACTGTACACAATACTCCAGCTGAGGTCTAACGAGTGTCTTCTATAAATTCAGCATAAACTCCTTGCTCTTGCACTCTATGTCCCTATTAATAAAGCCCAAGATACTGTAAGCTTTATTAACTGCTCTCTCCACCTGTCCTGCCACCCTCAATGATCTATGCACATATGCACCCAGATATTTCTGCTCCTGCACCCACTTCAAAATTTTACCCCTTATTTTATATTGTCTGTCCGTGTTCTTCCTACCAAAATGCATCACCTCACACTTGTCTGCATTGAACTTTATCTGCCACTATCTGCCCACTCCACCAACTTGTCTATGTCCTTTTGAAGGTCTAGACTGTCCTCTTCACAGTTTACAACACTCCCAAGCTTCATATCATCTGCAAACTTTGAAATTGTCCCCTGCACACCAAGATCTAGATCATTAATATATATCAGGAAAAGCAAGAGTCCAAACACCGACCCCTGGGGAACTCCATTATAAACCTTCCTCCAGCCCAAAAATGGCCCATTGACCATTATTCTCTGCTTCCTATTTTTTAGATAGTTTTGTATCCATGTTGCTACTGTCCCTTTTATTCCATGAACAAAAACTTTTCTCACAAGTCTGTTGTGTGGCACTGTATCGAATGCCTTTTGAGAATCCATGTACACATATCAACAGCATTACCCTTATCGACCTTTTCTGTTACATCTTCAAAAAACTCCAGCAAGTTAGTTAAACACGATTTCCCTTTTAGAAATCCATGCTCGCTCTTCTATAACAACCCATATTTTCCCTTGTGACTACTAATTCTATCCTGAATAATCGTTTCTAGAATCTTGCCCATCATTGAAGTTAAACTGACTGATCTGTAATTGCTGGGCTTATCCTTACAACCTTTTTTGAACAAGGGTGTAATGTTTGCAATTCTCCAGTCCTCTGGCACTTCCCCTGAATCTAGGGAAGACTGAAAAATTATAGCCAGTGCCCCTGCAATTTCTACTCTCACTTCCTTCAATATCCTTGGATGCATCTCATCTAGCCTGGTGCCTTGTCAACTTTAAGTACTGACAATCTATTCAACACTTCCTCCTTGTCAATTTTGAACCCTTCTATTGACAGAGTTTCCTCATCTGTCACCAGGGCTTGTGTAACATCTACGCCCTTGGTAAAGACAGATGTAAAGTATTCATTTAATACCTCAGCCATGGCCCCTTCGTCCATGTGTAAATTCCCTTTTAGGTCCCTAATCGGCCCTACTCCTCCTTTTACCATCCTTTTACTATTTATATGCCTATCGAAGACTTTGGGATTCCCCTTTATGTTGGCTGCCAGTCTTTTCCCGTAATCCGTTTTTGCTTCTCTAATTTGTTTTTTCACCTCCCCTCTGAACCTTCTGTATTCCTCTTGGTTCTCAATTTATTTTCTACCTGACACCTGTCATAAGCGCACTTTTTCTTCTTTCTCTTAATTTCTATCTCCTTTTGCATCCAGGGAGCTCTGGGTTTGTTTGCCCTACCTTTCCCTATCGAAGGAATATACCTTGACTGTGCCTGAACACCTGATCTACCTGGCCCATCTCATTTCCAAGAACCAGGTCCAACAATGCATCTTTTCTTGTTGGATTGGACGCAAACTGCTATAGAAAATTTTCCTGAACACAATCTAGGAACGTTTTCCCCTCTCCGCCCTTTACACTACCACTGTCCCAGTCTACATTCGGGTAATTAAAGTCCCCCATCATAACTACTCCAAAATGCTTGCATCTCTCTGCAGTTTCTCTGCAGATTTGTTCTTCTACGTCCTCACTAGTTGGCGGTCTATAGACTACACTGAGCAATGTAATTGCACCCCTTTTGTCCCTTAGCTCTAGCCAAATTGATTCTGTCCTTGAATCCTCTGGGACATCCTCTTTCTCCAGCACTGCAATGTTCTCCTTAAACAATACCACCACCCCTCCTCCTTTCTTTCCTTTCCTATCTTTTCTGAATGCCTTGCATCCGGGAATATTTAAAGCCCGGTTCTGCCCTCCCTTGAGCCAGGTCTCTGTTATCACCACAATATCATACTTCCACATTACAATCTGCACCTGTAACTCCCCAATCTTATTTACTATACTCCTTGCATTCGCATACATACACAGTAACCCTAATTTAGATTTTGTAACTTTCTCCCTCACCCCAACTTCACCTATTAACTTACTATTCTCTATTCCCGTGCTATCTGTCTCTCCCAGTATTTTGTGCACCCTGGTATTTCTCTCTAATATTTTCTCTTGGTTCCCACATCCCTGCTGAGTTAGTTTAAAGCCCTCCCAACAGCACTAGCAAAACGCCCCGGAAGGAATTCAGTCCCAGTTCTTTTCAGATACTACCCATCTGGCTCGTACAGATGCCATCTCCCCCAGAGACAGTCCCAGTGTCCCAGGAATCTAAAGCACTCCCTCCTGCACTATCTTTCCAGCAATGCATTCATATGCCTTTCCTCCTATTTCTGCACTCACTGGCACTGGGAGTAATCCAGAGATTACTACATTTGAGGTCCTGCTTGCTAATTTTTACCTAGTCCGGGCCGTTTTGCTAGTGCTGTTTGGAGGGCTTTAAACTAACTCGGCAGGGGTGTGGGAACCAAGAGAAAATATTAAAGAGAAATACCAGGCTGCACAAAATACTGGGAGCTCCAGGACATCACTACAGGAATTCCTCAGGTTAGTGTCCTCGGCTCAACCATCTTCAGCTGCTTCATCAATGACCTTCCTTCCATCATAACGTCAGAAGTGGGGATGTTCGCTGATGATTGCACGATGTTCAGCACCATTCGCAACTCCTCAGATACTGAAGCAATCCATGTCCAAATGCAGCAAGACCTGGACAATATCCAGGCTTAGGCTGACAAGTGACAAGTAACATTCACACCACACAAGTGTCAGGCAATGATCATCTCCAACAAGAGGGAATCCAACCATCACCCCTTGATGTTCAGTGGCATTACCGTCACTGAATACCCTACTATCAACATCCTGGGGGTTACCATTGACCAGAAACTGAACTGGACTAGCCATATAAATACTGTGGCTACAAAAGCAGGTCAGAGGCTAGGAATAGTGCGACGAGTAATTCACCTCCTGGCTCCCCAAAGCCTGTCCACCATCTACAAGGTACAAATCAGGAGGGTGATGGAATACTCCCCACTTGCCTGGATGAGTGCAGCTCCCACAACACTCAAGAAATTTGACACCATCCAGGACAAAGCAGCCCGCTTGATTGTCACCACATCCACAAACATTCACTCCCTCCGCCACCGACACACAGTAGCAGCAATGTGTACCATTTACAAAATGCACTTCAGGAATTCACAAAAGCTCCTTTGACAGCACCTTCCAATCCCACGACCACTACCATCTAGTAGGACAAGGGCAGCAGGTCGATGGGAACGCCACCACCTGGAAGTTCCCCTCTAAGTCATTCACCACCCTGATGTGAAAATATATTGCCGTTCCTTCACTGTCACTGGGTCAAAATCATGCACCTCCCTCCCTAACAGCACTGTGGGTCTACCCACACCACATGGGCTGCAGTGGTTCAAGAAGGCAGCTCACCACCATCTTTGCAAGGGCAACTAGGGATGGGCAATAAATGCTGGCCCAGCCAGTGAAGCCCACATCCCATGAATGAATAAAAAAAGAGAAAAAAAAGTTCCCTAAATTCTGATTGCAGGACCATATCCCCCTTCCTACATTAGTCATTGTTACCAATGTGGACCATAACCTCTGGCTGTTCACCCATGTTCGTGATGACCAGCTCTTTTCTAGGGAGGAGGATATGGAAGTGGGCTCAGGCTCCTCCACGAGCAACTTCATGCCCTAAGTTGTGGGTATAATTCTTCTACAAGAAAGAAGTGTGTTTGTGACCATCATGTAAAGAATTTAGGTCAGAATTTTAAATTAATCGGGCAGGCACATGCCCGACCCAAATGCACATGAAATTGTGTGAAATGACGTCAGGTGCACATCCCAACGTCATCGCACACGCGAGCAATATGGAGGTCGGTGGGCGCACGCGGGAGTCAGAGCTGTGCCCGCTGATAATTAAAGGGCCAATTAAAGGCATTAAAAAGCCTATTGTCTGTGATTTTATGTTGCCCGTGCGATTTCATGCTTGTCGCATGGGCAAAACGGACAGGTGGGCAGCCCGTTTTTAACAAATTGTTATCCAAGGACAGGATAAAAAGGGCCGCAGCATTGCCATTGTGTTTGGAGATAGGCTGGAGATAGTTTGCTACTGGCTGCATAGTGAAACTTGACAGCTTTATCTCTGTTTTGAGCTTCAGTCTTTGCATTGCTAGCCTTCATCTCAGGACTCATTAGTGTCTCCAAGGCTCCTGGAGGATTTGTATCATGTGGACCCTTCCAGTCACCAGACAGCTTTCTGTTTCTCTGGTAATGGGGATTTTCTACTCCACTGGTAGCAGCTCCTCTGAGGAGGAAGAGAGGGACAGAAGGGAGAGGAGGCCAGGTGTCCATTGGCAGCGTCCAAGGGAGTGACCTGTGGGAGGAAAGACGCAGGCACATGGGGTGCAGGGCCAACAGGTGGTCCAAGGAGGAAGAGGCTTCAGAAGACGCTACTATACTGCTGCCAGAGTGTACAGGCAGTGATGCAGCTATCTCAACATGTCAGGGGTGCAATGCCAAAGGGGGCTCCGCCTCTCCAGGGAGACCATGACCTCCATTTGTCAGAAGATTGGACCAGAGATCACCTCCAACTGTGTGTGTAGCCACCCCATGCCAATGGCTTTGAAGGCCACAGTGGCCCTGAACGTCTATGCCTCCGGCTCTTTCCAGGGGTCAGTGGGGTTCTATGTGGAATGTCCCAATCAGCTGTCCACAGTTGTGTGAAGCTGGTGACTGAAGCTCTGTTCAGGCAGGTAATGATATTTGTGCATTTCTGGATGGACAAGGCCAGCCAGGCTGAGTGAGCCAGAGGCTTCACTACAATTGCTGGGATCCCGCCCCCAGCCAGAGTGCCATCAATTACACACGTATCCATCAAGGCGCCAGTGGGTCAGCCGGGTGCCTTTGTCAACAAGAGAGGCTTCCACTCCATGAACATCCAGCTAGTTTGTGATCACAAGACCCAGATTCTGCATGCCTGTGCAAGGTATCCTGGCATCTCCCATCCTCCAACATTCACAGATGCCAAGGCTGCTCATGGCTCCAGCTCAACTGGATGGATGGCTGTTGGGTGACAAGGGCCACCCGTTGGAAAGTTGGCTTATGACACATTTCCAGCACCCAAGAACAGAACCAGAGCAGAGGTATAATAGGAGCAATGCCCCCACAAGGGTGGTGATTGAGAGGACCATAGGTCTGCTGAAGATGAGATTCAGGTGCCTGGACTGTTCATGGGGAGCACTACAATATCCTCCAGAGTGTGTGTCTCTGATAGTCATTGCATGCTGCACTCCCCATAATCTGGCACTGGCAAGGAGGGGACCTACTGGAGGAAGAAGATCTTGAGGCAGCTCCACAGGCCACAGATGATGATTCCAGTGGTGGATGAGAAGAGGAGCCCGGGTGAGGATGTGGACGCAGACCTTTGGAACTTTCAAGAAGGCAGGGACACCAGGGAGGCCTTGATTCAATGCTCCTTCAGCCACACTGCTGTCACCTCAAACCAGGGGTGCTGCCTCCTTACCAGATGTTAGAAATGACCCATTCCATTGAACCCAAAGTCCACTCAGTGTCTATGCAATAATGTTCAGAGCACTCATGTCCATCATGAGATATTGCCATGCCCTGCACCTATAAAACAAGTGAAGCATACTCAGGCTATTAACAGAAAAACAAAATTTATATAGTATTGACACTCACAGAAAATGGACATAAGAATATAAGGTGTTAATGGTCACACCAATAAACAAATTAACAAAACATGGCAGAACAGAAGATTACCCATGAAAAGTCCCTCTTGTGCTCATGGCACCTTAAGGTTAAGCTTGCGAGTGCTACCTTTGCTGACCCCGCCCTTACTAGCAGCTGCATTGGAGGCAGCCTGCCGATTCTGCTGTCCTGATGGCCTTGATGACCTTGGCGGTCATCGTCTGGCTAGTGGAGTCTGTGCAGGCCCCGCCTGGGAGGGAGAGTCCAGCGCCATTGGTGGGCACTCTTCAGTCTTCGCGGCCTCATCAGAATCCATGGTCACTGTCAGAGGCGTGGAGGAGCTGCTGCCATCATCCAGAGTGCCCTGGGAGGAGGCCCCAGAGATAACAAGCATCTCGTGCACGATTGTGAGGTCAGTCTGGGCCTCCCTACTTGCCATTGATGGACGGGCACCAGCAAGGATACTAGGTCCCTCATCCATCTCTCACACTGGCAGAGACCTCCTGAGGTCATTGCCTGTGTGAGGGCTTGCAGGTCTGAGTGCAACCCCAGGAACCCCTGATTCTGTTCCTCAAGCTGCCTCTCCATGATAGTGGCCACTCTCTCAATGGAGGAGGCAGTGCGCTCGGTGCTGAGGGTAAATGCAGTACTCATGCTCCGCATGGACTCCTCCATGCCATCGGCCATGGCACGCAAACCCTCAGGAATCTTCACCAGATCCTCCCACGCATCCCGCTGGACATCCAGCATCTGCCGCCTAATGGATGACTCCAGAGGCTTGTCATTTGCCTTTGACTCAGCATGGTCCTTGTCTCCAGCAGTCCTCCAACTGCCAGCACCCTGGGCACTCTCTTCCTCTGCCAGATCCTCATGTGAGTGTGCCGTGCCCTCACCGCTGTGCACCGACATTGTAGCCAATGATCTAATGCCCACCGAGGTGCTGGTATCTGTGCTGGTGCCTGGTGCAGAGAAGGACCGTGATGCCGATGCATCTCACGGCCACTGGTCCTCCAGCATCAAGGGTGGCTCCTCAGGGTCCTGCACTCGTTGGCTGGATGGAAATTGTAGGGGAGGAAAACAACATGTCAGTAGTATCAGTCATCACACTGTCACTGGGCATGCTAGGCAGGCTGGTGAGACAATGGAGATCTGCATCATGGTTTCATCGTCTTTCAATGAACAATGGGGGCTCCAGGTTTGAGGTTTGCATTACACACTCCGACACTCTTACCTTCGTCAGAGACTCCTGCCTCTGTATGACCAGTGGGCCTGGTTGGTGCTGACACTCCATCTCTAAGGCTTCCATCTTGTACCTCATCAATATGAGCAGGTTTGGGGGGCTTCCACCCGCCCTTGACCTCTCGATGTTGTTATGGCTTATCTTCTCCTGAAAGGACAGAGGGGCATTGATTAGTCCACTCTCTACCTGCGGTGCCATTGCTGCCTGGCCAACCCCACCTGAGCAACACCTCACATGGCACATCTGAGTCATGGTTCTCAACCATCAAAGCAATCAGACCAAGCAGCCAGAGTTCACCACCTTGGCTAGCGCCGAAGCCATTGACAGTTGACACTCAGACTCTTACACCCCTAAGAAGAATGGGGGTTGCTAGCCCTTAATACTTCTCCACACTGAACCAACTTGGTACTCACCCTTGCCTAGCACAGCAGATCATTGAACCTCTTGCGGCACTGCACCCATGCGCGCTGCACAATATCATGGCCGCTGTCCTGGGCTGCCTCCTCTGCCCATGCTTTCTTGGTCAGGTGCAGTGGCCTCCTATTGCCATGCCTGGGGATGAGGATGTCCTGCCTGGCACTGACCTCCTCCACCAGGATTCTCAAGCGCTCATCCGAGAACCGGGGGCATGAATGCCCACAGGACTTGGCCTCCCACCTGGCATGCACAGCAAGTGCTGATGCCATTGTAGCTCAACAAAAATGTTTCATCAAACAGTGCCAAAGCTACAAAATGTCCCCTGGCAACCTTCAGGGAGCTGCCTCTACTGCTTTTAAATCCCCCACCGGTTCGCCATTGGACCCAGCGCCCAACAGGCTCCCGCCCCCATCCGGCCCTTCTAACCATTGAGCGGGCATGTTTCACGCTGGACAGACCTTAATTGGCCATCCAGTGTGTAATCATGTTGGAAACGCAATCTCATCCAGGGGTGAATTATACACCTGCTTCTGGGCCCACCAACCTGACACACGTGCCAAGAGTGAAATTCAGGCCTTAGCGAATCTGTCTGTCGTGACCAGCTAATTGATAAGATGTGAGGTGTGGGGAAGTGACGATTGCAACAGTTAAACAGTCTATGAGTGTCTAGAGAAGGGGGTTGAATGATTGTAGGAGGTTGAAGGTAAGTAGGAGAGGGAAGTATTGTGAGTAATGAGGCTGGAGGTTCAGGGATCTGAGCAGAGAGTAAGAGAGTGCTCTGGTGAGGTCATTCAGCTTGTGGCATTGCAACATGCCCTTGAAACAAACCTCCTGGAATTGACCTCCTTAGCGACTACTTCCCATTGGCAGTAGATGTGTTGACTGGAGAGCTTTTAGCTCCCTGGGGGTAACAGTATCTTTCCTTTTCCTTTTCTGCACCAGGGCCATCAATGTACCAATGGACAACCTGCACCTTTTGTCTTGACATTTCTGCAGCTGTCGTTCACCTTACAAAATTTCCCTCTTATCTGCAGCCAGAGTGCACCAGCCATTTAAGAGGCACTAGCTGTTTGCAGATGCTGTCTGAGACAGCTGTTTTTGGCCTCCCCAGACAAATAGACACCCCTGCAGCTTGCAGGTAAAATCTTCTCTCTCTTTCTCAGGCTGGAGGCAAGTCAACAAAGCCACAGTCAAAAAGGAAACAGGGCAACTCCACCAGCTAACCTGCAGAACCAATGAATAATGCAAGTAGCACTGGATACACACTTGAATCCAGTTACGCACAGGCCCCAGGCAAGGTCCTCCAATTTGTTATGATCCCAGATGAGAGAACCCAAATGGCTAACTCCCCGAACGGGACCCCAATTTTCTTGTGCTCCCAGATGAGGAGGAATGAGCTGGCTCCCCTTCTTTATTCGACCCCCCCTCGGTTGGTTGCAACAAGGTTAATTCTAAAAGGATCCCTTCCCTCGTAGCTACCTTTCTCTTTTCCAAATGTATTTGTGTTTTAGAAGGAGCCAATATAACCAGGCTTTCTTAAGTCAAAGAGTAAGTTTATTAGTTACTAAAAACCCCAGAAAAAGATAACAAAAATGCAACACATACACACTGATCAGAAATGAGAAGTTGAGTCCAAAAATAAGAGTTAAAAAGATATATGAATTAGTCTTTGGCTTGTCCTTGAGGAGTAAATGGCAAAACGTTAAGTTCAGCGATTCCGGTAGAGCTGGCTCTGGCAGTTGAGCAATTGGTTTGGAGACACTTGATTCTGCAGGTTAGCTGAAGGAGTTGTCCTGTTTTCTTGTTGACTGTGGCTTTGTCGGCTTGCCTCCAGCCAGAGAAAGAGAGAAAAGACTTTTACCTGCGAGCTGCAGGGATGTCTATTTGTTGTTCTTCTGCTATGACCTTCACAGCACACACTAGCACACCAGAAGTAGAACATACAAACCAGGTTTGTAGTTGGCTTTTTAACTTTGTGTATTCCTGGAAGGGAAAAAAACATGTCTTTCACCCAGAAGCTGCTTTCTTTCAACTCAAGCCATTTCCACATTCTGAGCTATAACTCAACAGGAGGTGCTTTCTGCTGAGCTGGTAATCAGTCTCCATTGTCTCCACAGCCACAAGAGATTAAGGTTTAGTCTTTTGCATTCCATCTCTCCCTTTCAAGTGTCTTTGTCCAAAGTGGGCCTTGACATCTTTTTAGGTGCAACATTCCAGGGCCTCTCTGGACTCATCGGTCATATAGGGATTTTCCAGAAAGTGGTTACTTTACAGTCTCAGCCAGCTTTTGCTTGTGTGTCCTTTTTAAAAAAAACACACATCTTCCTCAAAAAGTTCAATATGCCCCTAAGTAATTCAGGGCTGTGATCCGCTGCCATGACAATCATTACGATGAACTGCTGCACCAATTTAATGTGGCCCCCATTGTTAACATGATCACGTGCGTGTGCACCCTGTTAGAATTTCTAGGCCTTGATGTTTTCCTGAACCGATCTGAATTAAAAGCAGGTTAAAATATTGTTTTCAAGAATGTTTGTACTGGGAAACTCATGATGGTATAGCCTTTATGGAGTGTAATTTGGCAGCATTACTAAGATCTGTTTTGGAATCACTGAGATGCGAAACAGATAGTTTAAGCAGGGATTTTGTTGGCTGATACTTAAAGAACTCCTGTTATCATATTTTCGCTTGGGGGTGTCTATGTGAAATGTGATTGTTAGATTTGCTTGGAACATAAAAATTGTTGGCATAACACTGGTGTCTGCATTAATGTCACAAGCAGCCAAGTGCACAGCTATTTAGCTCCAGAGCTGTCTCACACAAGATTGTGTTGTTGTGAATATGATTCTGGGATTGTTTGTATACCCTTATGAAAAATTGCCCACAAGCCAAAAACAACCAAAGATACCAAACTTTAAACAGATGTGGTACCGTTGGCTGCACAATGTAAGGTTACTGAGGTGGTCAAGCATTTCAGGCAAATATCTAAATACAGGATGGGATAATGAGGATGGGTTGATGGCCGCAGTTTCTAGGGGTTGGAGAATGATGACTGGGGCAAAGAAGCTTTTCACAATGTTCCTGCGTATGAGGGCAAAGAGAAATAGTTGAGTGGTCAAGGAGATTGAGGGAACAAGAGCAAGGTCCCATAAAGGAAATGGTCCTGGTGAGGTCTGAAGAGGAGATGGGAGGAGCAGAGAGTAATATGAAGCCATATCTGTTTTGGGGCAAAAGCTCAGGCAAGGAGTAGGAGTAGTATTTCATTCTATCTTTGAGATTAAAAAGTCAATTATATCCTCACATTTGGCATTTGAGGGAAGGGAAGAATTGGAGGGTTAGGGGGTCAGAAGAAGCAGTCAAGGAAAGGACTCTTGGATTGTCTTTACACCCAATGATCACAGGAGTGATTGAAAGATTCGGCTGTGGGGGTGATGAGAGGAGTAGGCAGAGAAAGGAAAATGATAGGTGTTCTTGAGTTTGTGGTTTTCAGATTTGTGAGCATACGGTTAAGATGATACTGGTGGTTATAGGCACGAATAGTATTGAGGGAATGTGCGCATCAAGAACAAAGCCAAAGGCACTTTTGAGAAGATCCAGAGCAGCAGCATGTAGGGCAAGTGGAGGAGAGATTATATCTTTCTCCAGGGTGAAGGGAGAGGGCAGCAAGAAAATGCCTTTGTGGTTGAGGACTTTTTTTTCTTTATTCTTACATAGAATGTAAGCATCACTGGCAAGGCCAGCAGTTGTTGCCCATCCCTAATTGCAAGGCAATTTCAGAGGACAGTTAAATGTCAACCACATTTTTGTGGATCTGGAATCACACATAGGCCAGACGAGATAAAGACAACAGATTTCCCTACCTAAATGACTTAGTGAACCAGATGGGTTTTTATAATAACCAATGATAGTTTTATAGTGACGATTTATGAGACTAGCTATTTATTTAAATTCCACCAGCTACCATGGTGGGATTTGAATCCATACCCCCAGAGCATTACCCTAGACTTCTGACTTACTAATCCAGTGATGTTATCACTACGCCACCATCCCCCCAAACACAACATTCAGAAATTATTCTTACCCTCATGATGCCCCCATGCAAACTCGAAAAGGTAAACAGTCATGTGTACTCAATACAAAGAGAGATTACTGATCACCGTACACCTATCATCACTGACAAGAAAGAAATGCACCATAATTACCCTGAGTACTGTCTGAAAAAATAGATGAACAAAAACTCAAGACAAAACTAAAGTCAAGAAAATTATATGGCAAATAAGATTTACAAAGACGGGATTTATTTTTATTGTATATTGTTAAATGAGTGCTTCTCTTTATCCATCTTGTTCCCCCTGAGTATTTTGAAGTGAAATGGTCCAAGGGATCAGAATCAAGAACATACACAAGAGTTTCAAAGTTGAGGGGAATGCAGGTTTGAAATTGTCTTTATGTTCCTTGCATCTTTTGCAGTTAGAAATCACATCAGATGACCAATAAGTTCTCAAGATGTGTGAAGAAAGTTATTTTTAATTTAAGTTGCTTGTTACATTACCTAAATCACCATCTTTTTAAATTTCATACACAGAATGCAGCAAGACCACCATTCATGGCCCACATCTAATTGTCCTTGAGAAGATGGTGGTGAGCCATCTTGTTGAATACAACTGAATGACTTGCTAACCCATTTCAAAGGGTAGTTAAGAGTCAGCCACATTCCTGTGGGCCTGGAATCACACGAAGACCAGACCAGGTAAGGACATCAGGTTTCTTACCCTAAAAGCCAGTAGTAAACTAAAGGGTTTTTACAGCAATCCAGTAGTATCATGGTTAACATTAATGATACAAGATTTTTAAAATGGCAGCCCAACCACCATATTTAAATGAATGATTAAAGGTCAACTAGGCTTGTTAGCAAGCCTCCTGTCCGCAATAATAGCTGGCCACACCATAATGCGGTTGGCGTAGGCAAGGAGTGGGCAGGCCTTTTTTAGTGGCTTAGATGAAAAACAGTGAGAAGGAAGGGGTTGGCACCTCATTCGAGGGGTCTGCTATCTGCGTGGAGGCACCACACCCAAGGTGTCACCCCCTCCCCTCATTCCTCGCTGCCTGCCCTCCAAACCCCATCCCCTCCCGTGACCCCCCCCACCCTCACCCAATCTCATCCCCTCTGGGCTCTTGAATCCGGGGTTTAAGACTATATAATGTAATTGGCATGTATCCAGAAAATAGTGTCCAATTCTGAAGGTGTTATTACCATTTGTTTGGCAAAATTGTGCCTGAGACATTGGGCAAATTCTACAAAAGCCTGGTTGGTAAGAGTTTTAGTAATCTAGAATTTTTGGCATAATCAGGATCAAAAGGGAGTGGGAAGCTTAATTGAAATAAAGGTTAAATAAAAGCGAAATGCCATACAGTCTGGAAATCTGAAATAAAAATGGAAAATGCTAGAATCACTGAAAAGGAGAGAAAACAGCGTTAATGGACCCAATACTTATGGAGAGGCAGAAAGGCTCCGGAGAGTGCGCTAAAGCGGGGAAGCTAGGCAAAGCTGGAGACACAGAGGACCTACTAAATTTAAGAGCAGGACGTCTTTGCAATTTTTTTTCAATTGTTCAATTGGGAGCTAGACAAATCAACAAGCTAGGTTTCTGCCAGGCGGGAAAACCAATGGCACGAGGCTTCAACTGGGGGCCCTCAGAGATGATGGTCCTTGGCAGTTGGGAGGAATGGAGCTACAGATAGGGGCTGCGAGGATGCCAATCACAGCTGCAGATATAGAGAGAGACCACAGATCTCTTTTTCCACAAGGAGGTCTGTTAAAAGGCATTTACTGCCTGGAACCAGCAGCTCCAGTCTCCATTTCACTTCCAATCCAGCAACTGTTCGGTTTAAATCTGGCTCCCAAATGAAGTGTGGGAATTTGATTTAAGTATTTTAATGAGGTGCCCCACCGTTTGAGGGCCTGATACTCACGTGGCACAGCCACTGATGTGATAAATTGGGGATACATTCCCCATTTGCAGGAGGTGGGATCGGCAAGGGCGGATAGGTTGGCAATCCCACAGTATGGGGTCACAGTGGGGGTGTTGGAGATCGCTGGAGGCGGGGTCGTCGATCACAGGGCTTCAGGTCAGTGATGCGAGGGAAGCAGTTGGAATCGCAGGGATTGGGTCGATGATTGTGGGGGTGGGTCATTGAGTGTGGAGGTTCAGGTTGGAAATGGTAGGGGTCATAGGGGTGGGGTCAGTGACCGTGCAGTGAGTGGGCAATTGGTGACAGCAGGGATGGGGGAAACAGGAGGGGATATTGAGGAGGTTAGAGAACATGGAGATTGGAGGGTTGACAGGATAGATTATTGGACCCGGGGTAAACGTTCTTGCTCCTCCTGATCTACAGAAGTCCTGTTAAAGGCACTTACCTTATGGATCTGACTATTATGCTCTCCTTTTACCAGAGAATCCAAACAATATGAGTTACAAATAAAACCTTGTTAAAATGGAGATTCCTTAATACGTTATAACAACCTCCTAGGAATGGTTTGGTCACAGCACCCCCATCTCAATTCCAAGGAAACCAGAAGTGGGTGAGTTCAAAGAGGTTTAAATTTGGGTTTGAAACTTAAAATTTTAATATCCAACCCGAACCAAACACACCCATTTTTGGGGGAGGGGTTAAAGTTGTCCTGGTCAAATTTGTTTCTCTTTTCACAGATGCTACCTGAATTGCTGAGTGTTTCCAGCATTTCCTGTCGTTGTTCCACCTTTGAAGATAATTATTTAATTGACTAATTTGTATGTTAGGGAACCATTGTGGTGGAATCATTCTGTAATGGAATGTAATTTGTTACATACAGAAGTATTATATATGAGGAGTGTGCCAGGCAACTTTATAAATGGCAAACTATTAACTTATTAGGTTTGGATGCAGAATGCAAATAAATTTCAAAGATTTGTCGGAATCTCCATTTCTGAGACTTTGTAGAGAAAACTCGGTCCTGTCCACCCTCTTGACCCTTAAAAATCAGATTTATTTTGTTTTTAATAATCCAGCTGTTTCATTGCGATCTACACTCCCTGAGTCAATCATTAAGGCTTCAGTGGATCATAAAAATCTCACATTAAAGTATTGCCACTAAGATGTCACGACTAGCATTTTACTGTAAGATTTTAATATTAATATATACTAAAATTAAACTTGAAAGTACTGATGTTCCACTCATCATATTTTTGCCCCATTCTTATTTTTTTAACTTCTGCTTTTTCTTCAGGACGCACTATCTCTACCTCTACTTTAATTGGACAGTGCTTGCCTTCGCCACATCTGAATTCAAAACCAAGTGATCCCTCTGGTTTTATTCTTATCACAGAATCACAGAATCACACAGTGCAGAAGAGGCCCTTCGGCCCATCGAGTCTGCACCGACACGTGAGAAACACCTGACCTACCTACCTAACCCCATTTACCAGCACTTGGCCTATTATTCTTTGTAACTATTTGATATAAGTAATGCCACTTCAAAAAGATGTTAAGAGTTCGAAATACTGGTATGAATCTGGAGTCACATATATGCCAATCTGGTTACGAATGGCTGGATTCCTTTGCTAAAAGGGCTCTTAGTGAACTGACTAGGTTTTTATGACAATCGATAGATGCATGGTCACTTTTACTGCTACCAGATTTTTATTCCAGTGATAGCTTTTTAAAAATTGAATTCAAATTCCAAGCTTTGGAATTAATATAAACACCATGTTGCCATACCAAGTGTCATCATCACACTATCATACCCTGTATATATATGGGAATCATGGGTTGCTCATCAATTCAGGGACCTAAGGGCAATTCTACCTTCAAGTTTTACACACACATTTTTAAAGGTATGTAAAATGTGAAATTTGATGGCTGCACTTTCCTCTCAATCACTGGTAACAAAATATAAATGCTGTAAAGACTAACATTTGGAATGATCAGAAGTATTTTATGTAATCGATAATTTAGATTTTGTATTAAGGAAATCACTAAGCATTTCCTAGTATGCTCTCACTATTTCATCTGAATGACTAATTCTTTTCCCTGAGAATATTATCCTATTAATTTTAAAAGCTGCCTTATGTGAATTCAGTACACTAAGGGTTACTTAATCTGGAACTGATTTAGTAATATACAACTCCATCAGGAACAAGAACAAACTCTACTGTATGAAACTAACCTCTACATAATTACAGTAGATCAGATCAAACGATTAAAGTAAACTGAGGTCATCATCATTTTCTTCCCAGTTGAACAGAACCTTTGGTCTTTACTCATCTTATGAAAAACCTTTAGACCAATGTTGAAAGACGAATTGGCTTAAATTAGACTCGGTTCCTAAATAACTGAGGCAGACCAAGCCATAAAAGAGAGTTGAACATTCAGGGTCCTTGTGCTGCAGGAGCACTTGTTGAATTGTTATGTTGGATCTTTTCCCATTTTAGATTAGATCGACCAGTTTTGAATAGTTATCTTTCAAAAGGGACATTACATCTCCTGAAATTGACCCCTTTGTACTGAGTCCCTGTGATGCCCTCCCCATGTTAAACACTGCAGGAAGATGCTTCAATTATTGAGTTATCAGGACGATTACAGCACACTACTGCTGACAGAACAGGCAATTGTTCATCTGATTAAAAAAGGACCTTTCTGAATTGGGGTCCTGATAATTTGAACTGGGTCCATTTGACGAAGAGCAGGAAATTTCTTGAAACAATCTGCATTAATACACGCACAAAAGACACATAAACTTTGGTCATTCATTGCACTTCATAGAGGAAATGCATCAAATAGCGGGATCATTGGGCCATCAATTTAATGGAAATCCTCAATGAAATCATTAACATTTAGCAGTGGTCTCAAAACAGACACTCACCAAAGCTGGCTTTGAAAATGCAGAACAGAATATTTAATAATAGTTTCTGACAAAACCAACATTATTAATAAATGAAAAAATAAGCAGAAAGGAACATCTCTGCCTCTTGTCAAAGCTGTAGAAGATTTTCTTGGGCTGGGTGGTTCATGGATCAGGAACTTTATGTAGTCTCAAATATTGCTATTTAGAGTGCTAAAGAAAGTTCAAATTCAAACCTTTTCTAAATCACAAGAAAGGTCGCAAGAAACAGGGGCGAGCGCAGATAATTCATTCCATGAGCCTGCTCTGCCATTCGATAAGATCATGGCTGATCTGATTGTGGCCTTAACTGCACTTTCCTGCCTGCCCCCATAATTCCCTTCCGATCAAAAATCTAACACTGCCTTGAATATATTCAATGATCCAGGCTCCACTGCTCTCTGTGGAAGTGAATTCCAAAGACTAATGACCCTCTGAGAGAAGAAATTCCTCCTTATCTCTGTCTTAAATGGGAGGCCCCTTATTTTGAAACTGTGCCCCCCAGTTTGAGATTCCTCCACAAGAGGAAACATCCTCCCAGCACCTACCCTGTCAATCCCCCTCATAATCTTATAGGCAGGATTTTCGGGTGGTCGGGCGGGCTCAGGAGCGGCCGGGAAACATTCCACCGCCCACGATCGGCCACCACCCACAATCAGACCCCGCCCGAACTGCCGGGGCAGGGATGGGAGGAGGGCAGGCACTGAAGTTTGCGCAGGCGCAGGGGAGCGCGTAATGAATTTTGAAACTAAAAATAAGGATTTTTAAATTCCAAAAAAGATGTCCCCATATAGGGCTCACTCACATGCATAGATACATAATAGAAATTATGTCAAAACATTGTTTTTAAATTAATGTCGGAAACCTCATCCCCGCCCGTGGATGAGGTTTCCTCAAAAATGTAGAGGCCGTCTGGCCGATTCGCCCACTCACCAACTGCAACATTGGACCGGCAGCAAAAAATGGCACTTAATTAATAAATGAATGGCTTTAATAGGCCTCTTAATTGTCGACGGACATGCTGCAGACTCTCACGCGCGCCCGCCAACTGAAATAACGCGCGAATGCACAATGACATTGGGGTGCTCACCCAACGTCATCACGTGCTATTTCATGCTCCAGCGTGTTGGGCATGTACCCACACGCTGAGTGGAAAATTCTGCCCTATATGTTTCAATAAGATTACCTTTCATTCTTCTAATCTCCGATGAGTATAGGTCCACCCTATTCAACCTTTCCTCATCCCAAGAATCAGTCAGAATGAACTTTCTCTGAACTGCTTCCAATGCAGTTATATTCGTCCTTAAGTAATGAAACCAAAACTGCACAGAGTACTCCAGGTGCGGTCTCTTAATGTCCCGTACTGTTGTAGCAAAACTTCCCTATTTTAGTACTCCATCACCCTTGCAATAAAGGCCAATAACATTCAATTTGTCTTCCTAATTACTTGTTATACCTGCATTCTAACTTAATTGATACATGCCCAAGGACACCCAGATCCCTCTTTACTGCAGCATTCTGCAGCCTCTCTACATTTAAATAATATTTTGTTTTTCTATTCTTCCTGCCAAAGTGGATTACCTCACATTTTCCCACATTATACTCGATCTGCCAATTTTTGCCCACTCTTAACCTATCTATATATCCATTTGCAGACTACTTTGTATCCTCCTCACAATTTGCTTTCCCACCTATCTTTGTATCATCAGCAAATTTGGCTACAATACAGTCTGTCCCTTCATCCAATCATTAATATACCTCGTCAATAGTTGAGGCCCCAGGACTGATCTCTGCGGAACTCCGCTAGTTACAGTTTGCCAACCTGAAAATGACCCATTTATCTCAAGAGAAAAGCAAAATACTGCGGATGCTGGAAATCTAAAATAAAAACAGAAAATGATGAAAAAACTCAGCAGGTCTGACAGCATCTGTGGAGAGAGAAATAAAGTTAACGTCTCCATTTATCTCAAGGCCTGAATTTCACGCTTTGCACGCACGCCAAGTCAGCGGGAGCGGAGGCGGATGTGGAATCCGCTCCCGGCCGCAGTCGAGTTACAAACACGATTTGACGCTGGATGGCCAAGTAAGGTCCGCCCTGCGTGAAACGCGGCCTTTCAATGGTTGGAAAGGGCTGGGCGAGGGCAGCAGCCTGTCGGGCACTGGGTCCAATGGTGACCCGGCGGACACTTTAAAACCGGCAGAGGCAGCTCCCTGAAGGCTGCCTGGGGAGAATCTTCGGAGAACAAAAACAAAAATACCTGGAAAAACTCAGCAGGTCTGACAGCATCTGCGGAGAGGGATACAGTTAATGTTTCGAGTCCGAATGACTCTTCATCAGAACTAAGGAAAAATAGAAAAGAGGTGAAATATAAGCTGGTTTAAGGGGTGGGGGTGGGACAGGTAGAGCTGGATAGAGGGCTAGTGATAGGTGGAGATAGCCAAAAGATGTCACAGACAAAAGGACAAAGGGGTGTTGAGGGTAGTGATATTATCTAAGGAATGTGCTAATGGGGACATTAAGGGTAGAAAGCAGGATGAGCAAGGTACAGATAGCCCTAGTGGGGGTGGAGCAGGGGGAATCGAAATAGGCTAAAAGGTAGAGATAAAACAATGGATGGAAATACATTTAAAAATAATGGAAATAGGTGGGAAAAGAAAAACATATATAAATTATTGGAAAAAGGGGGGTCGGAAAGGGGGTGGGAATGGAGGAGAGAGTTCATGATCTAAAGTTGTTGAACTCAATATTCAGTCCGGAAGGCTGTGAAGTGCCTAGTCGGAAGATGAGGTGAGCTTCACTGGAACATTGCAGCAGGCCAAGGACGGACATGTGGGCATGAGAGCAGAGTGGTGTGTTGAAATGGCAAGGGACAGGGAGGTCTGTGTCATGCTTGCGGACAGACCGAAGGTGTTCCGCAAAGCGATCACCCAGTCTGCGTTTGGTCTCTCCAATGTAGAGGAAACCACATTGGGTGCAGCGAATGCAGTAGACTAAATTGAGGGAAGTGCAAGTGAAATGCTGCTTCACTTGAAAGGAGTGTTTGGGCCCTTGGACAGTGAGGAGGGGGAAGTAAAGGGGCAGGTGTTGCACCTTCTGCGGTTGCATGGAAAGATGCCGTTGGAGGGGGTTGAGGTGTAGGGGGTGATGGAGGAGTGTACCAGGGTGTCCCAGAGGGAACAATCCCTGTGAAATGCCACCAGTGGGGGTGAAGGGAAGAAGTTATTTGGTGGTGGCGTCATGCTGGAGTTGGCGGAAATGGCGGAGGATGATCCTTTGAATGCGGATGCTGGTGGGGTGATAAGTCTGGACAAGGGGGACTCTATCATGGTTCTGGGAGGGAGAGGAAGGTGTGAGGGCAGATGCGCGGGAGATGGGCCAGACACAGTTGAGGGCCCTGTCAACTATCGTGGGTGGAAAACCTTGGTTAAGGAAGAAGGAAGACATGTCAGAGGAACTGTTTTTGAAAGTGGCATCATCAGAACAGATGCGACGGAGGCGAAGGAACTGAGAGAATGGAATGGAGTTCTTACAGGAAGCGGGGTGTGAGGAGCTGTAGTCAAGGTAGCTGTGGGAGTCGGTAGGCTTGTAATGAATATTGGTGGGCAGTCTATCACCAGAAATTGAGACTGAGAGGTCAAGGAAGGGAAGGGAAGTTTCAGTGATGGACCACGGGAAAATGATGAAGGGGGGGGAAATTAGAAGCAAAATTAATAAATTTTTCCAGATCCAGGCGAGAGCATGAAGCGGCGCCGAAGCAATCACCAATGTACCGGAGAAAGAGTTGTGGGAGGGGGCCTGAGCAGGACTGGAACAAGGAATGTTCCACATACCCCATAAAGAGACAGACATAACTGGGGCCCATGCGGGTACCCAAAGCCACACCTTTTATTTGGAGGAAGTGAGACGAGTTTAAGAAGAAATTGTTCAGTGAGAGAACAAGTTCAGCCAGACGGAGGAGAGTAGTGGTAGATGGGGATTGTTCGGGCCTCTGTTCAAGGAAGAAGCGGAGAGCCCTCAGACTATCCCGGTGGGGGATGGAGGTGTAGAGGGATTGGACGTCCATGGTGAAGAGGAGGCAGTTGGGGCCAGGGAACTGGAAATTGTTTATATGATGTAGGGTGTCAGAGGAATCACGGATGTAGGTGGGAAGAGACTGGACAAGGGGAGAGAGAATAGAGTCAAGATAGGAAGAAATTAGTTCCATGGGGCAGGAACAGGCTGACACGATCGGTCTGCCGGGACAGTCCTGTTTCTGGATTTTGGGTAGGAGGTCGAAGCGGGCCGTCCGAGGTTGTGAGACTATGAGGTTGGAAGCTGTGGAGGGAAGATCTCCAGAGGAGATGAGGTCAGTGGAAACAATGGCTTGATGTTCAGTGGTGGGGTCATGCTCCAGGGGGAGGTAGGAGGAAGTGTCTGCGAGTTGATGCTCAGCCTCTGCGAGGTTGAGGTCAGTGCGCTAGACAACAACAGCACCACCCTTGTCAGTAGGTTTGTTGACAATGTCAAGGTTGGACCTGAGAGAACGGAGTGCAGCAAGTTCAGAAAGAGACAGGTTAGAGTGGGTGAGAGGAGCAGAGAAATTGAGACGACTGATGTCACGCCGACAGTTCTCAATGAAAAGATCAAGGGAAGGTAAAAATCCACAGGGAGGGGTCCAGGTGGAGGGAGAATATTGGAGGCGGGTAAAAGGATCCGTTGAACGGGGAGAGGACTCCTGCCCAAAGAAATGAGCACGGAGGCAAAGACGGCGGAAGAAGAGTTCAGCATCGTACCGAGCCCGAAATTTATTGAGGTGAGGGCGTAAGGGTATGAAACTGAGTCCTTTGCTGAGCACTGAACATTCAGCATCAGAGAGAGGAAGGTAAGAGGGTATGTGAATACACGGCCGGGGCTGGGATTGGAGGACGGGATGGGGACAGAGGGACAGGCAGGGGTGGAGGGCCCTGGATGGGCGTTAGTGTCGATGAGTTGTTGGAGCTTGCGTTCCTTTGCATCTGAAAGAAAGAGACAAAGTTTCTTGTTGAGATGTCGATGAGACAAAGAATAAAATGAAACTAGGGGCAAGGGCAGCTTAGAAAAAGGGTGCGTCGGTGATGCTGGAGGAAGAGGTCGAGTGTGTTCATATGGCGGCACATGGCACTGAGTGTGGATCTCAGGATGCGACGAGAACAGCAGTCCGAGGAGCGTTGTATGTCCCCGAGATACCTGTAATCCTGGGTGGGTTCGAAACATAAGGGGTAGAACTTCAGTTGAAATCCACGTGGGGTGAGTCGGAGATGGAGACAGTCACTGAGGAATGAAATATGGCTGTGAAAGCGGGTTTTAGTAAACACCTTGTCAAACACCAGGAGAGAAATGGAAAGCAATGAAGGTGAACAAGGCAAAAGAGAGATACGGAAATCCTGTCGGAGAGAAGAGCAATACTTCTTCAAGGTAGGCATTCCTTGAAGAGAAGTGGCAGTCAATTAAACACTAAGATAAAAGCAAAATACTGCGGATGCTGGAAATCTAGGACAAAAACAAAAATTCCTGGAAAAACTCAGCAGGTCTGACAGCATCTGCGGAGAGGGATACAGTTAACATTTCGAGTCCGAATGACTCTTCATCAGAACTAAGGAAAAATAGAAATGAGGTGAAATATAAGCTGGTTTAAGGGGGGGTGGGACAGGTAGAGCTGGATAGAGGGCCAGTGATAGGTGGAGATTGCCAAAAGATGTCATAGACAAAAGGACAAAGAGGTGTTGACAGTGGTGATATTAGCTAAGAAATGTGCTAATGGGGACATTAAGGGTAGAAAGCAGGACGAGCAAGGGAATCTTTGGAGTCTGTCCAGGAAACTGGAACAATGGCCTTACCAGAAGCTGGAAATGGCAGCTGATCTTCTCTGGATAACTATTCCAGTAACATTCCAAAATGCTACTGCACCCTTGGTGAATCCCAAAGATGAAGAATTTTCTCTGTGTGGCTCTCACTATGCTGCCATGCCTCTTGCTGGAAGTGTGGCAGAAAATTCTATTTCTTCCCTTCTTCATGTCTTTTCTTTAGTTGCCATATTCTCCATTTTACCACCAAACATTACAAATCACTTTTGTGCAGACTTGTTTCTATTTGTTAGAACAGAAAATTTGAATAATTTCTCAGTTAACTTATTGTAGTAAGTTAAATTCTGGTGAAATTAAATCTTTGATCTAATCATTCAGCCATTGATTAATGAAGCAAAGCTAACTAAAGTGCCTTTACTCTCAAGATATTTTCCCCATGAAGTTTAAGGATGAATAAAATGCTGAGTTTGGTTCCACCTGTTTAAGTTAGGCATGGAGGCTTCTGTTCTGCCATGTTTTGTTAATATATTTACTAGTGTGACCATTAACACCATACATTGTTATGTTCATTTGATGTGAGTGCCAACATGATATCAATTTTGCTTTTGGCTTAATGGTCTGAGTATGTTTCACATGTTTTGTAGGTGCAGGGCACGCCAGTATCTAATGCTGCATGTGAGTAGCTCTAAACCTTATGGCACAGGCACTGAGTGGACTTTGGGTTCAAATGAAAGGGTAATTTCAAACATTCAGGATGGAGGCGGCGCCCCTGGCATGAGGTGGAAGTAGATCTTTGGCAGCCTAGCTGAAGCAGCATTGGATCAAGGCATCCCTGGTGTCCCTGCCTCAATGAAGAATACAGAGGTCTGCCTCCACGTCCTCACCGTGGTCCTCACTGGGCTCTTCTGCTGACTGACCACTGGTTTCATCATCTGTTGAGCTGCCTCAAGATCCTCTTCCTCCAGTGGGTCCCCCCTTGCCAATGCCAGATTGTGGAGAGCGCAGCATGCAACCACTATCAGTGACACCCACTCTGGGGAGGTATTGTAGTGCTCTCCCTGAACAGTCCAGGCATCGGAAGCGCATCTTCAGAAGACCTATGGGCCTCTCTATCACTGCCCTTGTGGAGGCATGACTCCTATTATAACGCTGCTCTGACTCTGTTCTTGGGTAGCGGAGAGGCATCAGAAGCCACCTTTCCAAGGGTAGCCCTTGTCACCCAGCAACCATCCATCCAGTCGGACTAGAACAGTGAACAACGTCGGCACCTGGGAATGTCTAAGGATATAAGCGTCATGGGAGCTGCCAGGGTACCTTGCACAGACTTGCAGAATCTGCGTCTTGTGGTCACAAACTATCTGGACGTTCACTGAGAGGAATCCCTTCCTGTTGATAAAGGCATCCGGCTGACCCACTGGTGCCTTGATGGCCACAAGCATGCAGTCGATTGCACCCTAGAGGCAGGAGAACCCAGCAAGTGCTGCAAACCCTCTGGCTCAGCCTGGCTGACCTCATCCGTAAGGAAATGAATAAATGTCATTACCCACCTAAACAGAGCTTCTGTCACCAGCTTGGCGCAACTGTGGACAGCTGATTGGGAGGCTCCACAAAGATCCCCTACTGACCCCTGGAAAAAGCCGGAGGCATAGAAGTTGAGGGCCACTGTGAGCTTCAGAGCCACTGGCATGGGGTGTCCACACAGTCGGACCTGATCTCTGGCCCAGTCATCTGACAAATGGAGGTCACAGTCTCCCTGGAGAGGCGGAGCCTTTGGCATTGCACCTTGGACATGTTGAGATAACTGCATCACTGCCTGTATACCCTAGCAGCAGGAGAGTGACATCTTCTTCAGCCCCTTCAGCCTTGGGCTACCTGCTGGCCCTGCGTCCCTTGTGCCTGCGCCCCTCCTCCCACAGGTCACTCCCCTGGAAGCTGCACTGGGACACCTGGCCTCCTTTCCCTTCTGCCCCTCTCTTCCTTTTCAGAGGAGGTGGCACCAGGGGAGGGCACAATCCCCATTACCAGGGTTACAGAAGGCTGTCTGATACCTGGAATGGTCCACACAGTCAAAATCCTCCGAGGGCCTTGGAGACACTAATGGGTCCTGAAATGAAGCTTGGAAATGCTAAGACTGAAGCTCAGAACAAAGATGAAGCTGTCAAGTTCAAATAAGCAACCAGCGGCAAACTATCTCTTAAACTCACTGCTCACAATGGCAATGCTGCAGATCTGTTCTATCCCGTCCTTGGATGAGGTTTCGTTAAATGTGGGCTGCCCACCTGCCCGTTTTGCCCGTGTGATGAGTGTGAAATTGCACGGGCAACGTAAAATCGAATACAACTGGCTTGTTAATGGCTTTAAGTGGCATTTCAATTGTTGGCAGATGCAGCTCCGACACCCACATGCGCCCACCAACCTGATGATTGCTCGTGTGCGGGACACTCGCCCGGTCGGGTAGGATAGGGTGCAAGCCAGCCCTCAAGATGTAAAATTCTGGCCCAAGTCTCTGTTTCCTGCTAGTTAGCCAATTCTCTACCCATGCTAATATATCATCCCCAACACCAGGTAACTCTGGTTCCAGTAATGCCACGGAGCCAAATTTTGTAGCCTACATTTTTACTTGTTCTTGGGATGTGGGACATTCTGGTAAGCCCATATCAATTGTTCTTCCTTCGTTGCCACAAGAATTTGATCATGAGTCTGTCTGCAGTCTTTGTTCTCTTGCTGTGATGTTAGCGAGGAATTTCCAAGATTCTGATGCAGGGATAATGAAGAGACAGCTGGATGTGCCAATGTCAGGATGGTATGTAACTTAGAGAAGAACTACCTGGAGGTGAAGATTTTCCTATGATGTTTCTGCCCTTGCCCTTCTCAGTGGTACAGGTCCCAGAGCTGGGAGGTACATCCTAACACGAATGCAATCTGTATACAGCAGATAATCTGTAACAATTTAATCAGGAGTAAATTTGTTAATAAGAATCTCTGGCTTTAGAATGATAATCCAAATAAATGCCCTAAACCAAAACATCCTATTGCCTTGTTTGATTAAATCCAAAATAGAGGTTCACGACTGCCAAAATAATCTTTCACCAGTGTATCATGTTTTTCAGTTAATTAAAAAAAACAAAGCCATGAACACTAAAATGGACTGAAATCTAATACCAAATAGATTTTGCAATGTTTTAATGTTGACAAGTTTCTCGCCTTTCCCCACCCCCTGTAAATAGTTTAAAACAGCTGCTACCTGTCTCAGTGTCGGGCACATTCACCAACACAGATGCTTACATGGTTCAATGTAGGTAGTGTATCACCCATCTGTGACCAATGAGTACAGAACAACAAAAAGGAAGTGTCCAAGGAGTTAACTTTTTTTTTTAAGTCATGTTAGAAACTCCATGCTTCACCTCAGTATCTGCCCTCCAGAATTGTCACATTAAAATCAACATTGAAATATGAGCTGAAGAGTAAAGGACGCCATTATCTGATTTCACCTGAAAAGAAAATTTATTGCACACAGTGATACATATCAGATTTGTCTGAATATGTTGGAATGTGTTGTTGGCAAGCTACTAGCTTTATGCTAGTAGGCTGTGTATATCACAGAACTGCATAAATATAGAGGCCTTTGCTATCTGTTAAGTCGGAGTTCAAGGATGATTCCCGTAACTGAATATTCTACAATTGTGTTCTATTTTCAGAATTGACGCCAATATTAGCCCTTCAGGACTTTTCATTTACAGAATTTCATTAAAAGGAAGTATCAAGTAGACCAAAGTAAAATACAATTCTCTGCAACATGATTTACTGCATCTGGCACATCCACAGCCAGTCCAAGTGTTTGATGGCTTTATTTATATGGCTGGTTAAATTCTAGTACTTTCATGTACCTGTGATCATTCCAGAGACAGTTTTTGAGACAAATGCAAACTTTGAACACTGAGAATTGGACCCTGACTCATTTTCTTGGGCTGGGACTCATTCCACATATAAATTAGGAAGTGTTGCAGAGGGGGTGCCCACAACCGTCAGTTAAAAAAATGCAGCCAGTGCAGTAGTGAGATCAAACAATGGGAGTTGGCATTAAAGGAGGCAGAAGTGACTCAAAGGTTTTTTTTTCACATTTGAAAGAAAGGGCCTCCATGAACCACAGGTCCCCCAGCTTAAGAAAAGGAATTTAAAGAGATTGAGAGGCGCACACTGGGAAGGAACCTCAGGGCAATTCAAAAGACCTTCACAGCCAATGAATTGTTTTGAAATGTCATCACTGTTGTAACATAGGCTGGAATTTTACGGCCCAATTGGTGTCGAGCGTCATGGCGGGCGGTGGGGGGGGGACAATATGGCGAGAAGGCCAAAAATCGGTTTCACGCCAGTGTGAAAGTGATTATCCGATGGTGTCCACCATCCCACTAATGGGATGCAAAGTAAGACCCAACCAGAATCATCCCCCCATGACCGCTTTACCATTACTCTGCGGCCATGCACTAATTATTTCTACTTTGGTTCACAGGGAGTTCTGCCAAGTGACCAACAGTCAGCCAGTTCCTCAGCTCCATCCACATCCTCACCTCCAGCCAAGAGGACACCTCCTCCAGTGAAGAGCTAGAAATAAGCAGCCATAATAAGCAGCTAATAAGAAGACCCATCACAGCGCTTACCCACACCCTCCACCAGCGCAGAGACACACACCTCCATGGGACCTAGATCTAGAGCAGGGTTGAGTTCATAGTCTGCTGGTCACCGCACGGACACATGTCCACAGCAGGAGGAGACAGGTTTAGCCGAGCTCCCCGGCACTAGGAGGACTGCTGGGGAAGAGGCATATGGCGCCCGGAACAAGGAATCGCTGAGGTCATGGCATGGTGGGCAAATTTGAGCCCGCCAGCCAACGATCTGATGTGTTTACCGTAAATACATTACTAATGAGGCAGGATGCACTGGGAAAAGCTGCCATTGCAGCCGGCGGGTGAAACATTCTTTTGCCCACCCACTGCTGCACTTTTCGCAAACCTGGGACGATTCCATCCATAAGATGACCACGATAACAGATCATTTGTTTTAGTGATGTTGGTTGATGGATAAACATTGGCCAAAACACCAGATGCTTCTAATATTGTTGGGAGATCTTTTGCATCCATCTCAAAGGTCTGATCCAAAAGATGGCACCTCTGACACTCCCTCAGTGCTGTATAGGAGTGTTAATCTAGATTTTGTGCTCAAGTCTCTGGAATGGGACTTGAACCCTCAAACCCCCAATTTTATGTTTTAGGTTACCTGGTTCGCTTTGTCCAGCGAACGCAAGCAGTGCCCTTGATATTAACACATTAGTTGGTGCTTGAAACAATATAGGCAGAGAGACCAATTAACTGGACAAACACTGCTGGTTTATTGGAACTAAGAACAGGACACTAACACAACGTGTGCTTCTTCAATCACCTCCAGCTCTAGATTTCCTCTTACCCAAGAAGCCCATGCTATGTAGCAATTGGCAATACAGTCACATGGTCAGCTAACTACATTCTCTTAAAGGTACATAGCAGTCCACTTTACCACAGAGTGCTACCCACTGAGCCACAGTTCCACAATGGCCATGGTGGGATTCCATCCATTGCCTCAACTTGTAAGATCATCCCACTCCTGTCAGTCCCTGGGGTCAGTGATACTGAGGCTGTGAGTAATGAAATAATTTTGTTTTTTAACTATGCTCCACTGTCATTTAACTGTTAGCTGGGAGATCAAAATGCAGATGGCCAACTTACCTACTGTCAGTATGTAGGAGCAAGAACAATTTCTGGTGGCACCAGCAGGGCTTTGGACCCCACTTCTTTTCATTTTCTGCCACTGTATTGCCCAATTTTGAGAGCACTGAGGATTGCACAACCCAAATGTACCTCTGTAAAAAAATCAAATCAATGTTGCATTGCTGCTTAATGCCATGGAATAGTAGGATACGCTTTCAATCCTTCAGTATTATTGAGTTTTCAGTGAGAGTAGCCAGGTGTCAGGAGTAAAATCAGGAGGTCTTTGTCATAATACTCTCAGTCATATCTCAATATCCATCCCATTGGTGCAAGACATAGAATGGCATAACTTGTGCTTTTTAAAGAGATCACTGCTACAGGCAGCTCCAAAAGCAGGGCAGGCTCTGTTTTATAAATGGTTTTTGTGGAGTCAGACGGAGTAAAACTCTTGGCACCTCCTGCTGGCCCATTTGCACATATGCCTCGGCAATTGCTTCCACACACAGAACCTATTATTTCCTGCTCAGCTACACAGAGGAGTCACTGGATTTCCTGTCCATCCCAATCAGCAAGGTGTCTGTGAGCCTTAGTTCATCGCTCACAGCTCACCGATCAAATGAAACTAAGGCCTAGCCCAATGACTTGGGCCACTTACCTAGTCAATTAATGATTGGATCACCCACCATCACAAAATGTTCACACAAACTAAACATCAGCCACCCTTATGGGTGAGAGCCAGTGAGAGCCCCGTGTCACTTACTTCTGGAAAGGGCATTAATTGCCCACTTAAGGATCGCAGTTGATAGCAGAGCATGAAGGTCATCCATGAACCTTCCTGCCATAGACCTAATTGAGACAATGGCAGGAAGGCGGCTAGGCAGCGTGAAAGGTACGCTAAAAAGCTCAGCACTTCCGGGGTGGGGCCAGGACCAGTGCGAGCGCAGAAGTCTGCGCATGAGTGGAGTAACACACACTGAAAGCTTCCTGAAGGCAGGGAGCTGCCTCAGGGAACTGAACAATTGTGAAATCAAGGATAAAAATTTTGAAAATGTGAAAAACATGTCCCCACGTAGGACTCAGTCACATGAACAAGGACATAGTAAAAATGCTGTCAAAACATTTTTATTTTTTAAATTCAAGTTGGAAACCTCATCCCGCCCGTGGTTGAGGTTTGCTAAAAATGCAAAGACTGTCTGGCCAATTCACCCACCCGCCAACCGTAAGGTTGGATGGGCAGCAAAAAACAGCTTTTAATGAATTGATTAGTGGCCTTAATAGGTCTTTTAATTGTCGGCGCACTTGAGAGTCGGCAGCTCACCCGACGTCATTGCTTGCTATTTTACACCCAATCAGGTCGGCCACATACCCGGCCACGGGACGTAAAATCCTGCCTATTGTTGCGGCAGGACAGAAACCTGATTAGAGAGACTCAAACATGGACTTGTGGAAAAGATGGGCATGGATTTGAGAAGTGGAAAGAGCAAAGATTTTGCAGATGGATTGGAGGTTGGATTTGGACTGATAGTTTTCAAGGACAGAGGAATTTGGACTAGGCTTCTTGAGGAGACAAGTGATGACAGATGTGAAAGGGAGGGGGGGGATAGTATCTGAGGAGACACAACCTTTTACGATGTCTGTTAGCATGGGGTCAGGTAGGGAAATTCAGTGGTCAGCAGTTTAGTTGGAATAGGGTATTTAGAAAGCAGGAGGATGAAGTCTGAGAGTGTATGAGTGGAGATAGGAGAGAACCTAGAGAAAGATGTGGCTGAGAGCTAGGTCCTGGGGTACCCCTGGAGGAGCTTTTCACCACACTGAGTTAGATCTCATCTGTTACTGCCAGTTCTCATCCTGCTCTGGATTCTGATCCACTGCTGCCAAATGATCTTTGCTCTGCCACTTTCCAACTGCTTTCTATTTTCACTGATTCCATTCTTCCTTCCATTGGCACGCTGAATTGATTAGTTTGCAGTACTGATCACCCAGGCCAGCTCTCACTCCACTGGACCCCTTGGTAACCCTAAACTGGCTTGTGGACAGTTCTCCACACCTCCTTAGCTCTCCACGTTCCATGGGAAACCCTTTAACAATGAACACATCAATATTCTGCCACTCAAACAGTTCCTAACTCACTCATCCTCCATACTTTCTCCGAACCCAGATATTAGTTCACTCAGGACAGAAGACGAGGTAGGAAAGGGGTGCAGTTATCTCAGTGAGAAAGTTGGGTTGGGCTTGGGTGTGAAGTAGAGAACAAAGATTTTAAAGGAAAATGAAAAAGGGTGGAACTGTTCTCAAAGGGGAAGGTGCCAGAGTGGTAAGGGGAAAGACCAAGTTGAGATATGGTGATAAGGGCCTCACCACCACTACAATGGTTTGGGTGGGGCAGATGATGGAATAAAAAGCCAGGCGGGGAGACCTCAGTAAGGGGCAAGGGGTCATCACCCCTGGACCAAGTTTCTGACAAGGCCATGATGTCAATGCAATCATCCACAATAAGGTTATGGGTGGCAAGGGCCTTGTTTGCAAATGGACACTCTGGAGGGAGATTCTGGAGATGGGGGTTGGGGTGCAGTGATTGTTGACACATTGACAGAGTGTATGCATAGGGTCGGTAGAGGGAGATATGAGAGGGATAGGCAGGAGGTTAACAAGATTACCTTCCAATGGGTGAGCAGTTGCTCAAGAGGTGAGCAGAGGCTTGAACATATATCTTCAGTTTAAATACACCCATTATTAGAACCAGGAGATGTTAGGTTAAGGAGAAAAAGCAAAGAATGGCAATGAATGAAAAATTATTTAATGTTTATTTTTGCTAGGAATTAATTTTAGAACAATATCTTAAAATTAAAGTGGCCACTGAAAGTATTTAAAAATATTTTGAGTGGCTTCATTTTTTTAATCAAAATTAAACCAGTCACATTTAATGAGGTGTTGTTAACACAGATCACAGGATTTTCCCCTCATCAGGCAGGCGCGGCAGCAAAACGGACCGCAATTTCACACTGGCTGGCCAATTAACGGCCAGCCAGTGTGTGAAACACACGCTGAAATGCTCAGCGCTGCCAGGATGGGGGCAGGAGGAGTGCAAGCGCTGAAGTCTGCACATGTGCGAGGGAGCACGTGCTGAAAACTCCCTGAAGGCACAGAGCTGCCTCAGGGAGCTGAAGGATTTTAAATACAAAAGTAAAAATTTTACAATTGATTTAAACATGTCCCCACATGTGACTCCGTCACATGAAGAGGGACATGTAAAAACTGATGTTAAAACTTTTTTATTGTTTTTTAGTAACTGTTGGAAACCTCATCCCACCCGTGGATGAGGTTTTGTAAAACATGCAAAGGCCTCCTGCCCTATTCATCTGCCCGCCAACCGAACGGATGAACGGGCAGCAAAAAATACAAATTAATTAATTGATTAAGGGCCTTAATAGGCCTCTTAATTGTTGGTAGGCGCACTGCCACTTCTCACACGCACCCGCCGACCAACAGATTCCGAAAGTGCGCGATGACGTCAGGACACTCACCCGATGTCATCGCACACTATTTCACTCCCGTTCTGGCTGGGCACATGCCCGCCAGCGGGACGAAAAATTCTGCCCAGTTCTTTTTTATTAATATATTTGAGACATTCAAAATTTCAAGTATGACGGACAGTTTCTAAGTTTGGCAGTCTGAAATGTGATGGACTCTTCCTCATGCATTACAGACATGTTCTATGCACAAGTCTTTTAATTGTACAGATTGTATACTCATAATGAAATAAAAATGTTATTGTGACAGTTAAAAGTGGCATGGAGATCACACTGAATGAAGACTAAGAGGTTAGAATAATGCTATCATAATAGCAACATGGTTCACAGGAGAGAACAAAAATGGGATATTGTGCAGTTCCAAAGTATAAATCTGTGGGGCCCAAAGCCTAGCATGTACTAAGGGACATTATATGATGGATATACATGCATTTATGCAACCATAAACCAACTTATATGAAATTACAGGAGTGAAGTTTAATACATTTCTACTCAACTAGATTTGGCCCTTTAACACCATTTATATGGCTAGCAATTTTTTTGTTCCACAAAAGTCAGCTTTCTTCTCTATCACAGATTTATTTGCTATTTTTATGGGATTTCAAGTCAGTTCGGGCCTCGCTGGATTAACAGGCTGTGATACAGATGACATGGGACCTAAAGCAATGAAATGTAGCTTGGAGTATGCTAGCTAAGGTCCTTTGCACTGAAATTCTGGGTCCATTATAATGGCTTCGTCCTTGCAATTAGGGATGGAACCATTACCACACTTCTGCTAACAAGGTAGGACACCCAACATTTCAGGCCCTTTATCTCTGAAGGGAAACAGACTTTAAGTCACTATCTACTCATTTATTGCTCCAAATTAAATTTAGTCTTACCTCATGTAAAAGGCAGTTTTAACTATGACATGGTTACTTATAGGTATCCAGATCCTTGAACTCAAAGACCAATGGTTATAAAAAAAAAGGATTGTTAAATGCTCCCCATAATAAGTATACTAGGGTTTTCCATTGATGCTTTGGTTTAAGGGAAAGGTAGGGTTGACGCTAAATTTGCTTTAACACATAATTGGCACTGGGTTTCATGGAAGTCACTTAACTCCAGACAGCGACAGAAGCTCCTTTGATGTGAATTTATTATAGTCATAAAGATCAAGGATTCTGCTAGAGAGTGAGAGGGAAGATTTCCAACGGCATCAGGAATTACAAGAACAAAGATCAAGGTGTTTTCAATAGATTCTTATTGATCTTTATTATGCAACATATAGTTCATTTACAACATTATGTGAACATTACCAACTCTACCTTTTCTCCCATTTGAGCTTTAGTTATGTCTACTGCTCCTTGTTCTTGTCACCACTTTTTCCACTGGCCTTATGGTGGGTTATTATTGTTTTTGTCTCGTTTTCTCACCATGTGAGAGCAAGTAAAGTTAAAATTAAATACATAGTAAGGGAGGTATGGTCATGTTTTATTAATATATATATCACTCTAAATGTACTGTAAATGGATTATTACTGTTAAATAAAACTATAAATGAAACATTACTGTTTGAAATAGAAAACAACTCTTCCCACTTAGGCTCCAAGGTCTCTAACTATGATATATATGCTGTTTAAACAAAAGTTTTCTTATTATCAATTTGGGAGATTGAAAAGGATGTTAAAGCTAACAATAATTCTGTGCAACTGTAAAAAATAGTTTGAATAATGTCATTCACTCTTTAAACTGAGAAGTCAGTTAGCATATTCTCATGTGCATCATATGGGTATAATCTATAAAGTGCGTCCTATTCCTCATGACATGCATTGAAATCCAACCTGATGATACATTTTATCTCCAATACCAATTGGAAGGCGTCTATTTGATAACTGGGAACGATTAGAAAGCTGTAATCATACAAAATGTTCAAACAGCAATCGTACACTACAAGAGGTACACCTAAGGTATTTCGCCTCCTCTCGTGGGGATAGGTTGACCTCTGAACAATGGTTCCCTCTCCATGGCTCCATCTCCTACAACTTTATGGTATAGCACAGTAGAGTACAAATAGAACTGAATTACAATTGTACCCACAGTCCTTAAACAATGTACACACAAATACAAGTCATTCACTTGTAAATTATCAAAGTTGGTTAAGCTTTCATTTTTATTATATAAGCCTTACAAAAAGACTTATTTAAACATGCATGATTAAAATTGCTCTGTCATAAATGTCATGCCTTCTTTCATACTTAAAAGAGATCTATAGACACCTGAAACATTTAACTCAGCCATGTAAGACATCCCACTAAATTTCATGAACTTTTTGGAACTGTTGAATCATTTCCTTTAAGTGAAATCAGTCTCTCATGGGCCTGCAGAAGATTTAATGTTTTTCGTACTGTGCCAGGAACTACATATCATTTTACCATTCTCTGTCTGTTCCTGGCCCCAAAACCAGAATCAGCATCACTATCACTACAACCAATAACAAAGGAACTGTCAGCTGCCTGAATAGTGTGGGGGTCCCTAGGGCCTTATCAGTTATACTATGTTGTCATCCTTATTTAAAAGCTGATGGCAAAAGGCTTTCAGTGTTAAATGTCCTGTCTATAAGAATCTGCAAAGTATATTATTTTGAAGAACAAAGATACATTGTTGGCAAGGCCGACGGAAGATGAAATAACTCATAATTGCCGGAGCATCTTTTTTGTCAGACAAAGGACACATTGTCGAGGTATTAATAACCATTTCTCTTGCAAAAATACATGATGAGTTATGTGGAAAGCACAGCGGAGTGATCTGCCCCTCCTAATCAAAGCTGTCTTGAGGCCTGCATCACTGTGGCCTCAGCAATTATTCCACCAGTGAACTTGCTCCTTAATGTACATGCAAATAAACTCTGTCTCTTGGTGTTTACCACCTTCATGTGTTGCTTTACCCTTCTAACATTTGCTATTTCTTTAATCATACTCTTGTTACCAATCTTCTCCTGTTGTGATTCTGAAAAATGGTTCAAAATAAATTTCATGTTGGTATAGAATTTTCTTCCTATATTGTTACAACACCAGCGTGCAAAAATTTGTAACTTCCAAAGGTCAGTACTCTCATGAATTTTATGTCTGGAGAAATTTTGCTGCATCACCATTCAATAGTAACTATAGGAATAATAATTCTGTTTGAAATGTTAAATGTTACATTTACCTTTCTAATAAAGAATTGACATGGGCCAGCAAATGTAAGTTACTGAATAATTAATCTCCATTGGATGAATTTAGGTATTCTGATTTGCAAATAATTTTAATAGCCAGAGTGGAAAAGTGATACTGCTGCAAGTATCTTTTCCAAATGGGATGTTCTTTGTAAATATCAGCTTTTTAAGTTTTATTTTATTTTCATTCATGTCAAACCTTGTTCAAGCTTTCATAGGTCACAGCAGCAATATAGCAGTGGGTTGTGAGTTGGAGACCCAGAGTTAACTCAACAGACTGAAACAAGAATTTTTAGTTTGCACTGGCTAAGGACCAGGGATAAGATGCTGATGAGTCCAATGTTTTGCTCTAGCTGTCTTTGTTAAGCTTCCATTCTGTTATAAAAACACTTAAGTTCCTCCAATGTTCTAGTGGGTAATGGCCCGACACAGCAGTGCTAAGCTTTACAGTCCATATGGTCCCAGGTTCAGGCGTCTGTCTGTGCCAAGTTATCTGATCTTGTCTAGCACAACAGTCAAGACAACAGTCCAGATTTTGCTGTGGCAATGATGATAAAACTATGGGTGGAATTTAATGGTCATGGCAGGCGACCCATCCGCTGGCTAGATAATGGGTGGCAACCCCGCCTCAGCCATTTCAGAAGGCCCAATGTGATTTAATTCCAACCAAGCACCTACCCTCCTGCCATCAGGATTCCCAGCTCCTGTGAGGGGAATTTCCCCCAGGAAATCCTGGTATGGGGCAGGTGTCCTGCCAGAGGCCAGCAGCTCTCCAATACTGGCAGTGTTGTTGGGAGCGGTGGCCACTGCTAGTCCTGCTATATGACCTACATCATGGATCACTGCTAGAGCCACAGGGAACAGGTGAGTGGACTGGGTTGCCAGGGGCCGACAGGGAGGCCCTGATGAGAGGATGGACGGGAGTTGATTTAAAAGGTAGAGGAATGTGTTATAATGTTATATTATTCAAAAATATATAGGAACTATATTGTTATGCGTATGTATACATGTATATCCAGAATGCCACATCACTCACTACTGCACTACAGTCAGTGTAACAATGCAACAATGTATCATTCCACAGCACATGGTAAGTTCTGAGAAATACGTTTGATGTCAGCTCCAGTGTCAGTGTAAAACAGTGTATATCATTTCAAACTTTTGGAAACCACAAGACATAACATGGTGGAAGCAAATGTTTGTGACTACACTAAATAGGTGCTGAATTAGATTGAGAAAAATCAACCTTAGTTAGTGTCAGAGAGAGAAAAAAACCTGAGTGAATAATACAGAAAGGAAACGGTTGCTGCCACAGCAATGCTTGCAGGCACAGCTTCAGCCCATGATAAATTGGGAGGCTGATGATAATGTGGAGGCATTTGAGAAGTTTAAATAAAAGTAGAGTGTGACATTTAGTGGCTTTCTAAAAGGCACTAGCAAAGAGGGTTAGGTCAGTGGACAGGAGAGGAAAGGTTTAGATCTGTTCGATAGCTGGGAAACAAACGGGGACAACAAGAAAAACCCACACAAAATTTTTGAGGAATTCAACTCCAGCCAAAATCAAATAATCAGGTCCACCAATATGAGTTTCAGAGCTTGAGGCAAGAACCAGGTGAACCTGTTGACAATATAATAAAAGCAAATACTGCGGGTGCTGAAAATCTGAAATAAAAACAGAAAAATGCTGGAAAAATAGCTGGGAACAACTTCAGACCATGAGGTGAGTTCAACAACTTCAGACCATGAAGTGAGTCCAACAACTTCAGACAATGAACTCTCTCCTCTATCTTCACCCCT
Source organism: Cetorhinus maximus (assembly GCF_964194155.1). NCBI lineage: Eukaryota > Metazoa > Chordata > Chondrichthyes > Lamniformes > Cetorhinidae > Cetorhinus > Cetorhinus maximus. Next base: position 36,118,355 of record NC_135895.1, read on the forward strand.
TTTTTAATCCCCTTTTTTCAAATGTATTTTTATTTTTTATCCACTTATTTTCATTTTTATTCATTTATTAATTGTTTTATCCCCTTTTTTATCCCTTTTCCCATCCTTTTTTTGTGTCTCATCCTTTAGGTTTCCTTCTTTAAACTACCCTTACCCAACTCTCCACAGCTGCTTGCACTGCTCTGCTGCTAAAATCTGATCTCTGAGGGTTCTGTGTTTTCCCTTTGGTTTCAATCAGCTTCCATTTCCTTAGCAACCTGAGGTCACAGTCTGGTTTCCCAGAAATCTGATGTCACAGATAGCAACCCAAAGCCACAACACTCTTTCCCAGAAACAGGAAATGTTACTTTCTCTTTCAGTTAGGGACTATCTCAAAAAAATACAGGCTTTGAAGTCAAAGTCATTGCACCCACCAGAACATTCAACAAGCCATCTGTGCAGAGGACAACTCACACATGCTTCCTTCCTCTCTGGTCCTGCAAATCATGTATTTCATCATGATTTTTAATCTTCTTTAGTTTAAACAAAATATAGAAAAGCTAATGGTTTGAACAGTTATATTGATATATAGAATGTTATGATCAGGTAAGAAGGAATGAACTGGCTCCCCTCTAATCAGCCTACTCGGTTGATCACAACAAAGGTTTAAGTTTTCTTTTTCATGAGGATATGCCTTTTCTGAATCCAAATGTATTGAACTATTTCTGTAGTGAGCAATAAGGAGCCAATCAAACAAGGTTTTCTTGAGTTAAAGAAAGAGCAAATTTATTGACAACCAAACCTGAGAAAAAAATAATAAAAATGCAATGTCACACACGCAGGTATGAGAAATAGAGGTTAGAGTCCACTAAAAGAAAAATTAAAAGAATATACAATTAAGTGTCCTTTGATTTTCCTTGAGGTGTAGATTTTAAACGTTGCAGCGATTTGGATTAGCTGGTTTCGTGGATGCAGTCAGATGTAGAAGATGTTGCAATTATTATGAGATCTTAGTTCACTGGTAGGTTTCTGATAGTTGACTTCTTGAACCAAGTGACACACACTCTTTCCAAAAGAGAAAGAGGGAGAGAGCACAGCCTTCCAGTTTGTTTCCTCTGCTGAAAACTTTCTTGACACTCCCTGTGTCACTTGTAATCTCTCTGCAGTGGCTGTAGCTTGACCTGTTATACTTCACCCATTGACCTGAATCTTCTGGTCAGGGTGCGGGGGCAGGCCCAGCTTGCCAATGCGTAAAGTGACACGCGGTGACGTTGGGCACGCAACATTCCGATCTTCAATTCGGTAGACGCGCACCGGAGTCGGCTGCGTGCCCGCCAAACTGTCAAAGGCCTGCTAAGGCCATTTAAAAACCAACTGAAATCGTTAACAGGGCTGCCTGTCCCACCTTAAGGTTGGTGGCGGGCAGGCAAAGAGCCCAGGCGGCCTTCACATTTCTCATGAAACCTCATCCACGGGCCGGATGAGGTTTCATGAAGGCTTTATAAATTAAATTAAAATTTTTATTGAAATACATAAACATGTCCCAGCTCATGTGAAATGGTGGCACACAGCTGATTGCGGGCGGCAATCACGCCTGCCCGTGCCCACTCCCGCCCAGCCCACACAACAGGGAGAAAATTCTCCCCGTTGTGTATTTCCAAGGGATTTTGTGTGAATTTGTCTGTGGTAGCCATCGTTTCAATATCCAGCACTTTGCATTTAATGCCTCTCCCTTAGACAGTGATGAGCTTCTTTGGGTCTCTGAAGGTTAGTTTGTTTGTCACCTTCACCTTGGAAGGTAGCCTCACACTTTTAAGTAGTTTGTTCTGTCTCATTTAAATTGCAAAATTTCCAGTCAGTTGAAAGTTTGAAAACCATATTTTGGATCACTTTGTTCACATGTGTTGAATGGTCATTATGTTGGGAGTTGGACAAACCGACACATATATTTAGGGGTGTGGTACTTCATTGACTATTAACTATCAATGATGGGTGATGTGGGATCATTTGCTTCCACAGCACTGATATGGTCGTCCACCCTCTTGCGGTCAGTTTGGGTATTGCTTTCCTTGGCCTGGATCTCTCTGCCCCTTTGTTGTTTCATTAGCTGGATAGTTGGGCTTGCTCTGTACCATGGATAGCTTTCATCACGTAAAATGGATCAGTGCTGTTGGCGGATTTCAGACTGCTTGACTATTTAGATGGCCTTTTCTAGAGCCAGCTCTTCCTTAGCCTGTAGTATGTCTAAAAGGGCATCGTCAGCCGCTCCAACAACAATTCTTTCCCATATGAGTTCTGACTTAAGGGCCAGGATTTTCCATGCCCGCTGGCGTCGGGTGACGTGAACAGACAACATGTCGCAATTGGTTTCACGACAGTGTGAAACCAGTTCACGATCAGCCGCTCAGTCCGCCGATGGCGGGCCATGTTCTCCGCCATCGGACGTCAGGAACCTCCTTGTAATACTCAGCATTTCATTATTTTATTAGGCCTGCCCGCCAGAATCGCTCCCTCACCCCACAACCCCCACCCCAACACTGGATCGTCCACCACGTTGGCAGGAAAACACACTGAATCGAACACGTCTTGACAACTGTGATGTGCAGAAGTCGGGACTTACCTGCCAGGCCTTTTCTCACATCGCGGACATCCAAAGAGCAGAAGATGCTGGAGTCCGACACCAACGGCACACTGGCGAATGTCCATGGCATGCTGGGTGGATTCTCATGGACATGCCTCTGCTGCAAAGCAGCACACGGAAGTTGGATAGTCACCATTGATGCTCACAACAGGCGATGGTCGAGGGAGTGGGAGAGGAAGGGTTAGGATTGCTTGGGAGAGGAAGAGGTGTCAGGATGGGGTGAGATTGGGAGTGGGGAATAAAGTTGTCAGGATGGGGTGAGGTTGGGTGGAGGAAATGAAGGTGTCAGGGTGGGGTGGGGTTGAGAGGGGGGAATGAAGGTGTCGGGGGGAAATTAGTAGAGGGAGAGCGAGAACTGAGGGAGGTTAGAGAAACGGGGGAGAAGACAACAACTGAGGAGGGAGTGTAAGGTGGGGGGGTGGAAAGTGCAAACGACAGAGTGCCAGGAGTGGGGGGAGGAGGGGGTGCAGAGAGGGGAGGGTGTCCAGGGGGAGGAAGGGGTATGGAGAGCAGAGGATGTCCAGGGGGGAGAAAGGTGTGCGAAGAGGGGAGGGTGTCTGAGGGGAGGAAGGGATGCAGAGGGGGGAGGGTGTAAGGGTGGAGGATGAAGTAAGAGTGGAGGGAGGAGGCAGGAAAGGGATAGAAGTAAAGCTGGAGGAAGAACTGAGGCTGGATGAAGAGTTAAGGCTGGAGGAAGTATTAGTGGGGGAGGGACTAAGGATGGCGGAAGAGCTAAGGGTGGAGGAAGGAGTCAGGAAGGGGGAGGGACTAAGCATGGGTGTAGTCCAGGGGGGGGTGGAGGATTTGGGGGTGGGGGAGGGAGGGGTTCCAGGGAGGGAATGTGCAAAGGGGGGAGGGGGTGTGGAGGGGGAAGGGGTGCGGAGGGGTTGCGGAGGGGGGGGAATGTGCTGGTGAACGTGCACGGGATGGGTCGGATAGGTCCATGTCTGCGTCCTGAAGGTGGGCGTGGTATGGAGAAAAGGGTGAGAATGACCGAGGGCAGAGTGAGGCACTAGGGTGGGAGGGTGAGTGTTCGACGGCAGCAGTAGAAGGGACAGCGAGAGTGGTTGGTCGGGACCCGGAGGCGAACACGGACACTGGGGGTGGAAAGGCGGAGGCCAGGGATGTGCATGTGGATGGGGGTGGGATTTTCGGGAAGGAAGGGAATGTGCACGTTCACCTGGACATCTCCAAAGTAAGCGGGTTGGAGCTGGTAGGTAATGGATGGGAGATGGAATGCGATGCTGGGGGGAGTGTCAACTGTTATGGGGGTAAGGAAATGGGTGACCGGGGGAGGGTAAAGGATAGGGGAGAGAAAGCAAAACCGAATTAGCACCATGCTGTCCAAATCGAAAGTGAAATGAGATTCACGGTGGGCGAGATCAGGTGCTGCATGGGAGTGTGATCAGTGGGTGGGTGGAGATGCAGGTCAGCTCAGATGGACAACTGAAAGCAAACCCCAGCAGGCAGCATTCAAAATGCTCAGGACATTGAGATGAGTGTGAAACATGAAGGATCCGTGTGTGTGGGAGAGTGCTTGCACGAGGCTTTGAAAGGCTCTGCCACACACTTTCCATTCCAGAATCACTTGTGGGCGAGCTGCTCCCTCTGCAGTGACGGGTCTTCCAGGCTGCTTATTTCCACCTCTTCACTTGAGGAGGAGTCCACATTAGACCCCTCAAAGTGAATGAGGGGTCTAATGTGGGCCACTAACCCTCGGTCTGGGACCTCTCCTTGCTGATGTGAGCGGGCTTCTCCTGCATGAAAACAGATGGAGAGAGTGTGAGCAGAACACATGACACATGGAATGTTTGTGTGGTGAGTGGCGCCATGGACAGGATAAGGATGTGACCTCGACAGGATATGAGTTTGATGGAGATGTGAGGGTGTGTGTGAGAGTTAGTGGTGTTGTCCCTTGAGGTGTGAGATCCCTGTGGATGTGTGATGGGTTTGTGAGTGTGTGAGTTAAGAGTGATGACAAGAGTGAGTTATCCTGTCGGAACGGATGAGGCCATTCATCCTGTAGTGACACTGGGTGGCTGTGCTTATTTTCAGGCCATTGGCGCTGACCAACGCTGCCATTGCCTCCCAAGCCTGGTTGGTAACACCGCTGCCCATCCTGCGGCCAGAGCGGGGGTAGAGGATATAGCCGGATGACTAACAAGTAAAGCCCTCAGAGCATGATGGGAAAGTGGCTATTCCAGAGAACGAATCAAGGATTATGGAAAAGGCTGAGATTGCAGTTTGAGGAACTAATCTGCTGAGCAGACTCCTCATGCCAATGGTTGCTCATCACAAACCTCTGGAAGTAAAGGTCGCTAAGTTAAGGACAGATAAAGGGAACAACAATATGACAGATGCATCCTGTTGTAACGACCATTGAATTGGAGGATTACCTCATGGTCATGGGGTCTTAGATGATGTAACCTTCTCGAATATTCTGGAGACCAGAAGAAAACGTATAAAAATAGGAAGGTTCGAAGCCTCAGCAGCATCAACTCAGGAATAACTATCGTGAAGGAGAGACCCTGAATTTGGTACTCAGAGAAGATTACGACCCATTGGAGGGAGCCTGGCCAGTCCACCTCGCACAGGTAGTATCTAAGTCCAAGCCGTGAGTCTTGTGATTTACTATAAGCAGGGATTAATAAGAATAATCAATTAAATGTGTATGCTTAAAAGCTTGTATGTTTTAAGTGACTTGAGTATTAGATAAAAGATCAAATTGATTAAGATTTTTTGTGAGAATATACCTTTCTCCATTACGTCAGGTTGATACCCTGAAAGAAGGAAAGGGTCAACAAGGACATCACAGCGGCCCTCTACAGCATCCAAAAGGTGTTCCAGTGATGCGTCGCCAAACCTGGGGGCTGCAGTCTTCTTGCCTTTTGAGGACATCTTCCCTGCAGTAGTCGTGACCTGCAAGAACTGAGATGTGTGCACGCAGCTGCACTTTAAGTATGGCACCTGGTGTGATGAAGCGGTGAGTTGATGGCGGGCGGGTGAATGAGAGCTCGCCCACCATCAAAGCGGCGTGTTTCCCGAGAATGCATAAATAACGTGGCGGGTTTGGGACGATACGGTGTGAAAACCCACCATCGCGGCCGGCAGGTAAAACGTCCGCCCACTACCACACGGTGCAAATCATTTAATAAAGGATCAACAGGTTCTCGAGGCTATTGTTCACGTTTGTTGAATTCCACTCTCTAAAATTTTGTTGCTTCTGAGATTAAAATATGCATCGAATGATTTTAGAACTTCATCAAATTTATCTGAGGATCTTTTTATTCTTTGCCTCGCAATAATATCATTGGCCATCGGACCTACTGAAGGAAAGTAGTGTATTCACTTGTTCGGCTTCTGTCTTTTTATCTAATCCTGAAACTATGATGTATTTTAAGAATCTTATCCCAAATTTTGTGTTTGGTCTGGCCCTTGCATCAATCCACATTGGTCTGGTAATGCTGATATTTTTTTTCCATGGCTCCTACAAAGTTCAGATGAGTACAGCTTTAGATGCTGTGCAAGTTTTAAAGATGGCGCCACAGCAACCATTTTTTTCAGAGTCTTCCTGTGCTTGTCACATTTTGGCAGGCTCCCGTGGGCGATGGTGGTCCCCACCTCTTTGTCTTTATTTCTGTGCAGCGATTTACTCAATCAACGATTCTGTGCCCTTCCTGCAATATCGGAGGATTTTCGGGTGTGTTACAGTGGATTTTTGGCTGAGGTATTTTAAATCTTCCGCTTCTTTTTTTTTTCCCTTACGATGAGCTGGGCCGCCATGTGGTATGGCATTGATGCTAAGTCTGAGCTGGCCAAGGTGTTTTTGGAAACTGGCTGCTCTGACATTTTTTTTTACAGCACTGAAGCTTTTGAAATTAGTCCTGGCTTAGAGTTGAATTTTGTGCTCACCCCTGCTAGGCCCTTTGACTCTGCACTCTGCAGACATTCACGTTGGACCTCCACAGGGTCTTGTGGAGTCCTCAGCTGCACAGTGGAGTTTTTTTTTTCAGTCTTTCTGCTTCAAATTCTGTAATGGAGATCCTTTCAGGCAATCTCCCTCTGTGTCTTCACTTCAGGTGCTTTCAGTCAGGTCAGAATGCAGCTCCTTTAATTTTCCAGCTTTTGAATTTCTTTCCCAGCTTCTCTGAGGTTCTGGGTTTTTCCATTAGCTGCCACCATGTTGTAAGTTAAGTAGGTCTCACAAAAAGGTTCTGAGTCTTGCATTGTTGAACATTCAGTGTTTATTGGTAACACATAGCTATGTACACATATACAGCATATAGCCAAGGATATGAGCTATCTCCAAGCTTGCTTCTATGCAGGTCGCTGTCCAGTCCACAACTGACTCTAGTCTCAGGTCATGTGTCCCCTTACATCACACTATGGACAGTACTGTTTCCCAGTCCCAAATTAACCCTTATACTTCACCTTTGGAAACACCATTGATTGTGTGTCCTCAGGAGTGGTGTCATCTCTAAGTCTTTTGCATATGTGGGTTTCTATTTTAGGCAACCTTTGCAAGATCAGGGATTTGGAAACTGGCTGGCAAGGGGTGCTCACCCCTTATCATCCATCACCCTTATCATATAGTGTGGGTAAAAACATAGAGTTCTTAGCAAGGTGTGGCCAGCATTTGGAGCGTGTATCAATGAGTCATGTGTGACTTCTTCCAAATCACAAGAACATGCATGTGGACTTACCTGTGCTAAGGGCCTCCAACATTTTACCTTCTAGGTGCCAGAGGTCACAGGAATGTAGATTGGTCTGGAAGGAGTGTACCAGATCTGCTGGCATTTCCACCATGACATTTACTGAGGAGGAGATCAAGAGATCTTACAGGGCCCTCACTCTTGTTGGGATCATTGAGGGTGTCACAACCATGTCTGGCACATTGCTCCATCACCCTGGCATCTGTTGCTGGAGCTGCATCGTGTACTCCCTCAGGATCATCAAGCTCTTCCCTTTCTTCGTTGTTTGAAGAGGCCCTCAACTCCTCCATTTCTCTGTCTGTCAATTCCTCACCCCTTTGCTGTGCAAGGTTTTGTAGGGCACAGCAGAGCACATGATCCCTGGAGACTTCTTGTGGCACATACTGCAATGCTCCACCTGAGCGATCCAGGCAGCAGAACTTCATCTTCAATAGTCCGATGGTCTGTTCTATTGTTGCCCTTGTTTTTTTTCATTCATGGGTTGTGGGCATCGCTGGCTCGGCCATCATTTATTGCCCAACCCTGATTGCCCTTGAGAAGGTGGTGGTGAGCTGCTTTCTTGAACCATTGCAATCCATGCGGTGTAGGAGCACCCACAGTGTTGTTAGGAAAGGGGTTCCAGCATTTTGACCCAGTGACTGTGAAGGAACAGTGATATATTTCCAAGTCAGGATGGTGAGTGGCTTGGAGGGGAACTTCCAGGTGGTGGTGTTCCATGTGTCTGCTGCACTTGTCCTTCTAGAAGGTAGCAGTCGTGGGTTGAAGCATGGCTGGCATTATACCTCTCCTCTGCTGGGCTTTGTGGGTTCTGCACAGGTGGCATGAGCCAGGTCTTCAGAGGATACCCCCTCTCCCCCAGGAACCATCCCTGCACTTGCTGAGGGAGGACAAACAGTTGTGGCACCTGAAAGTGACTGAGAATGTAAGAGCCATGAGAGCTCCCTGGGAAGTGGGCTCACACCTGCAGGATTCATCTGGGGTAGTCACACACCAGCTGCACATTGAGGGACTGAAAATCTTTTCTGTTTATGAAGCCTGCTAATGATCCCAGGGAGCTCATGGGCCAAAATGTGTGCAATCATTTGCCCCTTGTGGCTGTGGAAATCCAGGGACGGCACTGAATCCCACAACTCTGACTGCCTGGCTCTCAGGGCCTTTGGTGAATCACAAATTCATTGGCTCTTCTGAACAGGGCATTGGTGACCCCCCCTCATGTACCTGTGAGTAGCTGACTGTAAAATGCCACACATGTTCCCAGTAAAGCCCTGGAACGATCTGACAGCGTAGAAATTCAATGCCGCCATTACTTATAAAGCTACTGGCATTGGATTGTGTCCCAGTGGGAACTTAGAACATCCTGAAGCAGCTGGCAAAGGTGAGTAGCAGAATCACCTGACATCCTCAGCTGTCCCCAACATTGCCTCTCTGACATTTGTAGATAGTTAATCCATCTGCTGTATATTTGATTTCTCAGCATCTCGCTGACCCCTGCTTACCACCATCCTGAGCTGTTGACCTTCTGCTGCCACCCCTTGTTGGCTTCTGGCCAATGTTGCCACTGACCCTGGGCCAACCTCGCTTGTTCATCTCCAGATGTGCCAGTGCTGGTAGAAGCACTGGGTGCACTTGACCCACCTAGTCTGCCTGAGATGAACTGTGGACACAAGGCAGGCAAAGATCTGGTCAGCACAATCTTAATGGCTCTCCCTCTTGACCTTAAAACTTTTGACCAATGGGGAGCACTATAATAGGGAGCACCATACTGCATCAGCCACACCCTGGTCTCCACCCATCCCACAGCTGACATCTCCATCCTCGACTTGTATTCTGAAGACCTCTTCATGTTGTCACAGCTATGTCCCTGGATATTCCTTTGTTGACCTTGGAGTTGGAAGCCATCACCCTGTACCCTCCCTCAGTCACATTTGACGTTCCCTCCGTCAGCCTCGACCCTCACTCCATCACATTTGCCTTGCCATTGCTGACTCTCAAGCTACCCACCATCACCCTTGCCCAACTTTCATTCACCCTAGAACTGCACCCCCCAACCGCACCCCCCCCAACCATCAGCATTGATCTCCCCACCCCATCCAACCCCGGCACCCTGGATCTTCCCACGATCATGCTTGACTTGCCTCCCATTTGCAGATATTGATTTTCCCTGTGTATTCCAGCTTCCTCCCTCTGTCCCCCACAGGCCCTCATAGGTCTGCCATGACGCACCATCCCCTCCTCAGTCAGCAATGCCCCAATCCACTTGCACAGCCAGCACCCTGCCTTCCTCCCCCATCCCTTGGTCAGCCATGTCCCAATCCCCTTGCACAGCCACCACTTGATCTAAATGCATCAATGCTTCCTCTCACATGGTCCAACAGAGCTCTGCATGAAAGTAAAGCAGTTCCTACTCAGCCCAAATCCACAAGGAAATCTACCTCTCCTGCTGCATGCCACCTTGAACCAGTTATGAATCTAAAGGCACATATTTCTCATTTACTGCAGAGTTAATTGCAAAGGTACCATTTAATCTGGTGAAATGATGTTTTAATGAGTATGCATGATATACTGATGAATTTAAAATAGGTTCCCGCTGCTTGCCGTCGGGAAGCTCCAGCCGCCACAACCTTAATTCTCTCTTTTCATCCCGCCATCCAGAACCTGACATTTCGCCTCCCACACAATTAATTGTGCCCGCCCGCCTCGTTTCCAGTTGCTGGTAGCAGCACAAGCTTCCAACCAAAGAGGTTCAATTTTCTTAGGAATGGAAAGTAGACATTTAAGATATTGGATAATCATGTACAGGCAATGAACGAGGTCACTGGGAACTTAGTTTGTGTAACTCCTTCATCATCTAGGCCAAAGGAGACTGCATGGTGACAATAGGTTTGCTGAGAAAGGGGTTTGGAGGGTGGAAAGAAGAAAAAGAACTTTAAAAGCAACTACAGGAGTCAAGGTCAAATGCATAGTATCGCTGCTTGGAAGTAGCAGCATTTCTCCCTTTGGACTTGCCTGGTCGGCATTTTAAACAACCAAGCAATGCCACCCATTGGTTTCTGAAACATGATTGTTTTAGATTTACAATGACAACATTTTCAAAAATTTGGCTTATGTAGCCTTTAAAGGTCAAGCAATAAAGTCTTCCTCATACCTGATAGAATAGGTGCATCTCACATAAATCTAACCCCATGCTTAAAACTCTGGAATTCAAGCAAACAATCCTTGCCTTTGACAAACATCAAGTCCTTGCCGTGTTGCCTGAGGTGGAGGTGTCTTAACTGATGTTCATATGATATCTGACCTGCTGCTTTACCGAAAATTAATATTAGTAATTCTGATGGAATCTGCATTGAGAATCAGACTAATACTTTATAAGTTAAGATGTCATTTAATTGTTTTTTTAATTTCAAATGTGCCTAAAGCATGTATCATATTACAATGTTATAATCTGAAATTGTTGAAGAATCTAGGAATTATTTTCAAAGGGTACTAACAGAAAGCAATACTTCTGAAAAATGGCTCTGCAGTTCTTATCATAGCTTAATTCTCAAGTTCTCGAGCTGCCCAGAATTCATTATGATTTAAATCTGAAAGCAAGAGAGCACATAATCTTCAAGCATTTCATCACAGGCCTCCGATTTACAACTTTTCTTATAGCACTAATATAATTCATGATGTCAGATGTTATAAACTATTTTGATTCTATTATTGTTACAATAAGAGTGAGTTTATGCTTTATTAGGGATATCCAGTAACAATTGCTAGAAAAAATTTGGAGCAGTGTTTCCTCAAAACTATTGGAAACCTCAACAAAAGTGCCTTTCTAATCTCAGTCTGGGAGAAAAAATCCCTCATAATGGCTCGGCTTTTCACTCCCGAAGCAAGTAGTTCGAGTAGGGAAATTTTCTGGCTCATCACATCAGCCTCAGGAGAAACTCCCCCAAATAGCAGGATGTTCGCTCCAGTGGGGGCAAGTGACTGGGGGTTGAAGTCGGGCCCGTTGACACCAGATTGCGCAGATTGAAGCTGGCCACAGGGGCTTCCAAGTGCCAAGGCGGCTGTTTAAAAGCCTGCCTCAGTTCTCTTTGTCCCAGCTCTTTTGTTAAATATTAGGCTCTCTAGCCCTCACCCCTCAGCCAATGCACATGCCCCATCCATGGCCCAATTCCACTTAATGCCAACCCATCTTAACCCATACCTCCACTCCCATAGCCCCTTATAGCCCCCATGTCAACTTAATTCCAACCCATGCCCTCCACCCCCATGGCCCCTTATATCCCACATGCCAACTTAATGTCACCTCATGCCAAACCATGCCCCCACCCATTCCATAGCCCTTTATAGTTCCCATACCAAATTAATGCCAACCTACCAATCACCTTTTGCCCTTACACCCTCCATACCTACTCATCCAGTATCCACCATGGGCATATCTTAGGAGACATGTTGAGATGAAATAAAATAAAGGTTACAGCCTCTGCTATATTTAAAAAAAACACCCCCATTAGAACCATAGAACCATAGAAAAGTTACAGCACAGAAGGAGACCATTCGGCCCATCTTGTCCATGCCAGCCCGAGAACACCCAGGTGCCCTTTCTAATCCCACCTTCCTGCACTCGGCCCATAGCCCTGCAGCTTACAGCACTTAAGGTGCAGATCCAGGTACGTTTTAAAAGAGTTTAGAGTTTCTGCCTCTACCACCAACTTGGGCAGCGAATTCCAGACACCCACTACCCTCTGCGTAAAAAAGTTCTTCCTCATGTCCCCCCTACACCTTCTGCCACTTATCTTGAATCTATGTCCCCTGGTTCTAGAATTCTCCACCAAGGGAAACAATTTTATCCTGTCCACTCTATCTATTCCCCTCATAATTTTGTACACCTCAATCAAGTCACCTCTCAGCCTTCTTTGTTCTAAGGGAAATGACCCCAATCTATCCAATCTCTCCTCATAGTTACACAGGTACATTCCGCTAACAAAACGAGAGCTTTTGTAACACTCCAGATCACCTGTCCCAGTAAGGCTGGACAGCATCAACTGAGAGTGAAGATTGACACAAGTGTCAGCGTTCTACTTTTTTGCATTCTCAAAGACATGTCCAGAGAAGCATGGAGGTCTGTGGTCCTACGCACAAGTGAGAAGCTTTGGTATCCAATGGCTCGACAATGAAAGTGCCTAGGTTCCCTAGTCCTGGAATGTAGGTACAAAGAGCCAACACGGTCCACTCAAATGTTTTACATAGTCTATGTGTTAGGACCAGCAGTGCTGCCAGCATGCAATGAACTGAACATGTTCACCATCCATGAGCTGACCCAGTCAGAAGACCACAACAGTTAAAACACGTACACACCCATTGGATCAGTGCAAGACCTCAAGAGTTTGTACCCAAGCCAGTTTGACATGGTTGGTAATTTCTACCAAGCATACATGGGAATAAAGATGACAAGATGACTTGCTTGCAGGTCAGTGTTCTGGCCTGGCATCAGCTAGGGCATCAACCAGGTAGTTGAAGATTGCAATGCATGCCAGGAACACCAAGCCAATCAGCAGAAAGAACCTCTCCGATCAGATACCATCTTCTCATTGGACCAAGATGGCGACAGACCTGTTCATAGTAGATAAAGAAGACAAACTGCTAGTGACTGGCATTCACTCTAAATATCTAATTGTTCAGATCAGGGGAATTCCACTAACAATGCCACAGAAGTTAAAACAGTGATGATAGAAAATTTACATGTGAAAGTGACTTCATAAACACACATTAAAACCCAAGTAAAGCTTTCACTTAGCCTGTTTTAGGTATCCATTGATCGCTTTAAAACAATAGCACATTGTCCCTTGTTTGAAGTTTTGTAATTATTTTGTACGGTACCTTGAAACTTTATTGCAGTAATTAGCTTACTGAAAGGCCCACTTGTTTTGCTTGAAATATTTATTTAAAAAGCTTCACTTTTACAAGGTAATCAAATCGACAAAAGAGCCCACAGCTGCAAACAAAATAGACACATATCTCTACACCCAAGTGAAAATTGTTAATCTTTCACAAGTCACAGAATGTAAAGCATGTAATAAAACTTGAAATAAACATTTAAAAGTGTCAGAAGTATTTGGATCCTAAGGGGATTAAAAAGAGGTTGGAAATTCTTGCAGACTGATATCTGACTTTTGATCAATAACCATGTTCGTGTTGGAAAAAGCAGTTTTCTCATTGAAGTCTGAAGATATGTAAGAGATTACTTTCCACCTTCAAAAGTTTAATGCCACACAATTTGTGACACCCTGTTTTTCACGCAACGAGTGCTGTTTTGCCTCTAATATGGCATTCACAGTGCACATGCACACTTCTGGTAATGACAGCACTGGACACTATTTTGATTCATGTGCAAATAGGGAGCATCTGCTGCGAGGATGCAAAGGAGCATGTAACAATTTGACACCATTTTGAAACTCAATGTTCCAGTTAATATCGTCTTTTGAACTTGCACAGCTGGACATGAATTTAGCAGCAGGAATATCCTCCCATCAATGCATTTGAAAGGGATAATGATCTACTCACATTTTAGTTGCTGATTGATTTCTACTGACTCTTGCTGCAATTGTAGAAATGATTAGTGGGTTCAAGAGTTGTTTAAGTTAATAAGGTCAACAGGAAATGATGTGGCTTGCGCTGAGGACATTGTTCTGACTTCAAAGATTCTGACAAGCCACTTGCTCCCAGACATGAGTGCATTAATTTTCAGCCGCTCGGAGTGTATGACAGAGAGAGTGAGCAGAGGTGACATAGAGGAGGGCAAGCTGCTGAAATAGGAAGGAAGGGGAGAAAGGCTTTCAGTAGGAAGCTATATACACCTGGGGCAGAATTTTGCCCTTGATGGGTGGGCGGGTCCCAATGGCTCGGTGGCGGGCGGGCAGCCAATTGCCGCTGCTGAAACAGGCCCCGCCGCCATTTTGAGTGGGTCAATTAAGGCCTGCCAGGTTGGCTGCCTGACGGGAAGCGCTATGCACTTCCTGTGCGGGGGGGTGGGGGGTGGAGGGATTCCCCAACTGTCAAAGTGCGCTCTTTCACCCATGCGCGCGAAAGAGCACACTGCTCCATGAGACTAAGTGCTGTCTCAGGGAGATCGGTGAAAGGTTTATAAACTTCAAAAATAGAAAAATAAAAAAATTATTAACATGTCCCCCTCATGTGACAATGTCACACGAGATGGGACATGTTAATAAAAAGCACAGAAACTTTATTAAACTTTTTAAAAACAGACCTGAAACCTCATCCCGTCGGTGGATGAGGTTTCATGTTTTTTCAGAAGCCCGCCGGGGCTCCTGACCTGCCCACCAACCTTAAGGGGTTCGACGGGCGGGGCCTTTAATTGGTTTAACTACCCTATCAATGGCTTCAATTGGCCATTGACAGGTCGGCGGGCGGACAGCTGATTTTGCTGTCCGCCCGCCTTCCTGAATATTTAAATGGGGCCGGATGACGACGGGGGTTCCGCCCGACGTCATCCCGTGTCATTTTCACGTCGGCGAGTGGGCCCCGCCCCCAGCTCGCCGACGGAAAAATTCTGGCCTTGGTGTCCAGGGAGAAATTCTCATACCTCAATCAAAGTGAGGATCAATGGGTCAGATATCTCCATTTCATTAGGAACATCCTCACTGAAATTTGTCACCTGCTGCAGCTACAACTATAGCCTCAAATCAGGGTAAGGATGATATTGCCAGTGGCTGTGAAGGTGACAGTGGCCATGAACTATTATGCATCTCATCTCCTTCTAAGTTGGAGCAGGTAATATTTACAACATCTCCCAGTTTGCCATCCACTGCTGCAAAATGGAGGTCATTGAGACTCTTTATTCCAAGAGAGCTGAATACATTTCATTCCCTCTTGCCAGCTACAGCAAACATGCAGCTTCACAAGGACTGCAGGCTTCCTCATGGTGAAGGGAGGCATTGACTGAATGCATGTTGCTTTGTAGGCACATCATCAACTCTGAGATGTACCTTAACAGAATGGAACTCCAGCTCCTCAATGTCCAACTACGTGCATCCATCTTCAGTGTATCATGCAGGTCAATACCAGGTACCCTGACAATAGTTGTGATGCCTTCATTCTGCAGCATGAAGTCCTGCATCCCTGGAACCATTCTCATAAATCTTTTCTGCGCCCTCTCCAAGGCCTTCATATGCTTCCTAAAGTGCAGTGATCAGAATTAGACACAATACTGCAGTTGAGGCCAAACAAGTGTTTTATAAAGGTGCACCATAACTTCCTTGATTTTATACTCTATATCCCCATCTATAATACTCATGCCTCATTAACTGCCTTGACAACATGCTCTGCCACCCTCAACAATTTATGCGTATTTACCCCCAGGGGCTTGAGCTCCTGCATCCTCTTTACAATTGTACGTTTTATATTGGCACCAAGGATCGGCACTGAGCCCACATCCTGATTGTCATGGATATTCCAGCTGAACAAGTGAGACAGGAAGTGCCATGGTCAATGATGTTTGTAAATGACTTTGAGCTATGTGGTGGGGATGATGAGAACATGACCAAGAATCTGGAGAACTGGGGAAAAGCATTGGGAGACAGGGCTGGAAAATTAAGGTCAGTGCCTCTGCAATTTCCACCATTACTTTCCTCAATGTCCTCAGATGCACCTGATCTGGTCCTGGTGACCTATCAACTTCAAATACAGCCAGCCTTTCTAAAGCCTCCTTTTAATCAATTTTTAGCCCATCCGGTATCTCAACTATCTCCTCTTTCACTATGACTTTGGCAGCATCTTCTTCTTTGATAAAGATAGATGCAAAGCACTCATTTAGTACCTCAGCTATGCCCTCTGCCTCCATGTGTAAATCCCCTTTTTGGTCCCTGATTGGCCCCACCCTTCCTTTTACCAGCCATTCACTGTTTATATGCCTATAGAAGATTTTTGGATTCCCATTATGTTGGCTGCAAGCTTCTTCTTATACTGTCTCTTTTTTGCTCTTATTTCTTTCTTCATTCCTCTTCTGCACTTTCTATATTTAGCCTGATTCTCACTTGTCAACTTGACATCTGTCTTATGCACCCTGTATCTGCTTCATCTTATTCCCTTTCTCATTCACCATCCAGGGAGCTCAGGCTTTGTTTGCCCTACCTTTTCCCCTCATGGGAATGTACCTTGATTGTACCCAAATCCACTGTAGTAACATCTGCACCACACAAGTGCCAGGAAATTACCATCACCGACAAGAGAGAATCTCCTTGACATTCAATGACATTACCATTGCCGAATCCCCACTATCAATATCCTAGGGGTTACAATTACGTGGTAAGTAACTCACCTCCCGATTCTCCAAAGCCTGTGCACTATCTATAAGGCACAATCAGGAGTGTAATGGAATACCGTCCACTTGCCTGGATGAGGTCAGCTCCAACAACACTCAAGACTCAACACCCATGACTCTCAGGGAGATGGTGGCGTATTGGTATTGTCAGAGGCCTGGGGACATGGGTTCAAATCTCAACATAGCAGCTGGTTGAACTTAAATTCAATTAATAAATCTGGAATTGAAAGCTAGTCTTAGTAATGGTGACCATGACAACTATCATTGATTGTTATAAAAACCCATCTGCTTCACTAATGGCCTTTAGGGAAGGAAATCTGCCATCCTTACTGGGTCTGGCCTACATGTGACTCCAGACACACAGCAATGTGGTTGACTCTCAGCTGCTTTCTGGAATGGCTTAGTAAGCCACTCAGTTCAAGGACAATTCGGGATAGGCAACAAATGTTACCCTTTCCAGTAACACTCGCATCCCATGAAAAGAACAAAAAAAAAGCTTGACACTATTCAAGACAAAGCGGCCCGCTTGATTGGCATCCCATCCACCACCTTAAATATTCACTCGCTCCACCACCAACGCACAGTGGCAGCAGTGTGTACCATCTACAAGATGCACAGCAGCAACTCATCAAGCCTCTTTCGGCAGCACCAAACCCACAACCTCTGCCGCCTAGAAGGACAAGGGCAGCAGATACATGGGAACACTACCGCCTGCAAGTTCCCCTCCAAGCCACACACCATCCTAATTTGGAAATATATCACCATTCCTTCACTGTCACTGGGTCAAAATCCTGGAACTCCCTTCCTAACAGCACTGTTAGTGTACCTACAAAACATGGACGGGAGCAGTCCAAGATGGCAGCTCAAGGGCAATTAGAGTCAGGCAACAAATTCTGGCCTCGTCAACAGCACCCAGACCCTGTGACAGAATAAATTGAAAAAACAGACCCAGTCAGTGGGTGGCTTCTACTAAGGTGGGTGCGGCAAGCCAGGAAATTTCCCAACTTGAGCTACCCTGTCTCAGCAGCAAAAATCTAGGCCATCATCTTCCGTGGTTTACAAAACATTGTACTAAACCACAAAACTAAAGTAATTAACACAATGATCCCTGCCTCCTATCTACATATTATTATTTAGCTAGTTATAATGTTGCAATATAAACTTCTCAGTATTGCTGGAGAAAACATCTAATTGAACAAAGGATCTATTTTTACACAACCTCCATTGCTAAAAGTATAGTTGAACATTGCAGCAAGATATACTGCCTCGGATGCCATTGTTCATGTAGTGTAAATTGCTGCAGCCTTCATGAGTTTAATCTCAGATTATAAAGAAACTGTAATAAAAATAAATATGATTTTACAGCACTACGTTACCAATTTTGCCCCCTCTTCTGTATACCAACATGAAAAATATCTGGCAAGACGTTTTTCTTAGCAGCATCTTCTGGAACATTCCTCCAAACTGTCAATCACTGCAGACTCAGCAGTAAACTCTTTTCAATTGTACGTACATAGGAAGCAGTAGATGATGTCAACTACAAGTGCTAAGTTTTCGAGCAGGAATTGCTTTCACCCAATTAAGAGAAAAGCTACACTATGGAAACAATGCTGCTCGAGTTTAGATATCTGTCCTGCCGGGTGATCTCATTGAAAATACTGCCAGGCTGTCAAGTGAATAAAGTGCAGGCGAGCAAATCATTCTACCGACATTGACAAAACTAACAACTTCCTGAATTCATATCCATGAAATTAAACAGGACAATGCCGGAACTGTTTTGTGTGAAGAACCATATATATTCCTACATAACCAGCCTACTTCACTTTTTATTTATTTTCTATATATCATTTTGTTGAATGTTTAGTGTTTATTTAGGTGAAAGTTGACAACACTTAAGAATTGAATGTTCGTTCCCCATTATGTCTACTCAGTGCATTTCCAATTACCTAATCTGGCATAACATAGTTTAAATGCAGTTCAGGAATCAATTTAAGACCACCTCAGAAACTGACCAAATTCTTTCCTCATTGTACCTGATTGCCTAAAATACATTTATCTAAGGCAACCATCAATTGTTGTTTCATCCTCCTGAACACAAATGCAACAATAATTTTGTTTAAACCTAGAAATTATTTAAAATGTATTTTTGTACTCTCTGATCCATGTTAGAATGATTATCTGGGGGCGTGTCATAGTATAACGCATTTTGTGCTGCCAGATTCTTTTGCATTGTTCAAACTGTCAAAACAGTGTGAAACACAACAGTAATAAATGGGTCACTGTAAAGCAAATAAAAGTGTCTTACTACAATCAACTTCAATTGAATGTAGCACATTATGTTCCACTTACCTACATAATACTTAATGCACAACTAAATTAGATGGGTGGAGACAGACAGATTGTGCTGGAGTGGCAGTACTTAACAAAGAGTTCCACTTATGAAGCACTAAAGAATGTAAGATTTTCACTACTAGCTTGTTATTAGATTTTTATAACAAGTTATTCCATCGTATTAGACAGTAAATTGATTATAATTTTAGGATTTTCATTTATTTTCCTGAAGATTCATCCATAAAATATAAAATAAAATCATAAATTGCGTTGCTTTCAGAGTTGCACAAGGTTTTAGAACATTATCATGTCACAACTAATGGACAGACATGGTGCCCAACTCCACTAGGCCGAGTGAGCTGTTAGCTCAGTGGTAGCATTTCCGCCTTTGGGTCAGATGGTACAACAGTCAAACCCCACTCCTGACAGTCCCAGCAACTGCAGATTTCAGGAACCAAAATGGATGTGGAGCTCGCAATGAGCAAATAACCCCACACCGAGCAGCATGCAAACTTCACACTGTTTATTACAATGATTGTACAGCGCATTCAGCGCCAACTACATTGTTGAGTGATGACGCAGAGAGGACCCAAAATTGTGAAAAGCTGCAAAAAATTAAAGTCAACTGCATCTCTTAATTGTGGCTGTAAATCCTTCTCCAAGACACTCTGATTTGGAAAATAACTGAATAATGGAACAACATGGGAGAGAGTGTGCTCCAATGTTCTCAGATGCTGCAGCGCATGCCTTGGTGAAGGAGGAGAGAAGCCCTGTATCCATAGGGGGCCAGAGACCCTCTAGAAGGCAGTGAGGCCAGATGGCCATGGCGGTCAATGCCTAGAGTCAAGCCCCAAAGACCTGGATGCTTTGTCACAAAAAGTTCACTGACCTCACATGAGTGGTCAAGGGCATGAATTTACCATCAGATGCCATAATCCCACCAACTGCACAATGAGCCTCAGACACTGCTCAAACTATACCAATAACTTCTATCAATCGGGACTCATACATGACATTAGCTTTATTTCACACTCACATGCACTGCTGCAAGTCTTACACCCACATCTCATACCGTCAGCTACTCAACTACAACAGCCACATCACCCAAACTGACTGCACCACACGCACTGCCACAATTCCCTCTCTTTTGCAAAAAGAATGTGGCGCACAACCAGTGGTAACAGCGGGAGCTAACTGCCAGGGCCAGGCGCATCTATCCTCAGAGAGGAAACAATCTTCGGCATTATTGGAGTAGCCATAGTTGAGTCCATGATGAGCAGCAAGGCAGAAACCATGGAAGCATCCTCATACAGTGCCTAATCCTTCTTCTAACATCCCACTTCCCTCTAATCCCACACTCTCTTCTGACTTACAAGCTGTAGATGGTGGAAGCAAGCATCTCTTGCTTCCCCCCCCGCCTTCCCTCACCACAACCTTATCCTTTATCCTTTCAGATACCCAAAGCACCCACAAAATGACTTGCAAGCAGCTAATAGTACCCTCCATCATTGGGAAACCTGCAATCCTTGCAAAGCTGTGGGCCCACGCTGCCTGCTATCCACTAGCAAAAGAGAAGAAAATGTATTCAGCTCTCTTTGAATGCAGAGTCTCAGTGACCTCCGTGACACAACAGTGGGCAGTGAACTCTGAGATATTTCAAATATCTTCAGCTCCAGCCTGGAAGGAGTCTGACACATCGTCACTTTCACAGCCACTGGCAAAGTAGCCCTCACCCTGCTCTGAGGTTGCAGTTGTGGCTATAGCAAGTGAAAGATTTCAATGAAAACCTCCTTACTGAAGTTTAGATGACTCAGACACTGTACCTGAGGTTCAGATTGGAGAATTGCTCCCTTTGTTCCATATGGTGGGTAAAATGGCTACTGACCCAAAATCTTTATTTATACCTTGTCTTCAGAGATCACATGAGTATGGCAAGCTACAGCGTACAAAGATATTTATCCAAACATTCCTCCTTTTCATAAAAAAGAATAAAAATGCATAATCCATAAAGAAAATTATCATCCATGAATCAAACTGATTCTTTCTAATCTGTTCCAATTTCGTTCTTCTGTCCTGACACACACATTGCACACGCAAACTTTGAAGCACTCAGGTCATTTTATGGTATGCATGCGAGTTACTGTTGGCTGTTCATCTGGTGTCGGATGGTTCCTGGGTGACCTTGCTTCTTTGGGAATGCTGTTGCCATGGCGAGTGTCACTGCTGTGATAATTGTTGCTGATGATCTACATACGAACATACAAATTAGGAGCAGGAGTAGGCCACTCAGCCACTCGAGCCTGCTCCACCATTCAATAAGATCTTGGCTGATCTGATTGTAATCTCAACCACACATTCCTGCCTACATTTCACCCCCTCGTAAATCAAGAATCTACTTAGTTCTGCCTTAAAAATATTCAAAGACTCTGCTTCCACTGCCTTTTGAGGAAGAGAGTTCCAAAGACTCACAACCTTCTGAGAGAAAAAAAATTTCCTCATTTCTGTCTTAAGTGAGCGACCCCTTATTTTTATTCATTGATCGCTAGCTCTATATTCCCCCACAAGAAGAAACATTGTCTCCACATCCATCCTGTCAAGACTCCTCAGAATCTTAAAACTTTCAATTAAATCACCTCTTACTCTTCTGAATTCCAGTGGATACAAGCATGACCTGTCCAGCCTTTCCTCATAAGACAACCCACCCATTCCTGGTATTAGTCCAGTAAACCTTCTCTGAACTGCTTCTCATGTTTTTAAATTTTTCTTTAAATAAGGAGAACAGTACTGTACACAACGCTCCAGATGTGGTCTCACCAATGCCCTGTACAACTGAAGTATAACCTCCCTACTTTTGTAATCAATTCCCCTCACAATAAACGATAACATTCTATTAGGCTTCCTAATTACCTGTTGTACCTGTATATTAACCTTTTGTGATTCATGCACGAGGGCACCCAGGTCTTTCTGAATCTCAGAGCTCTGCAATTTCTCATTATTTAGATAATAAGCTTATTTTTTATTCTTCCTGCCAAAATGAACAAATTCACATTTGCCCACATTATATTCCATTTGCCAGATCTTTGCCCACTCACTTAACCTATCTATGTCACTTTGTAGCCTCCTTATGTCCTCTTCACAATTTACTTTCCTACCTATCTTCCCCTGAACCTTCCCCGAACCTACAGAATTTTGGAAAATTTAAACCAAAGCATCAATTATCTCACTAGCCACTTCTTTCAAGACCTTAGGGTGAAGTACATCTGGACCTGCGGATTTGTCAGCCACAGCCCCAACAATTTGCTCAATACCACTCCCCTGGTGATTGTAATTTTCCCGAGCTCCTCCCTCCCTTCCAATTCCTGATTTACAGCTATTTCTGGGATGTTAATTGTGTCCTCTATTGTGAAGACCGAAGCAAAATACCTGTTTAATTCATCCGCCATCTCCTACTTGCCATTATCAATTCCCCGGACCCATTCTCTACAGGACCAACGCTCACTTTGTTGACTCTTTTCTTATTTAAATATCAACATAAATTCTTACTATCTGTCTTTATATTACTAGCTAGCTTTCTCTCATACTCTAATTTTTTCCTTCTTATTACTCTTTCTATCATTCTTTGCTGTTCATTATATTCTTTCCAATTTTCTGACCCGCCAACTGTCTTTGCATTTATTGGGGAATTGTTGATCTTTGAGACTGATGGTCATTCAGTTCCTTGCTTAGTTGGTGAAATCAAATCTGCTTCATCAGTTGTCTGCTGTGAAGGAACAGCTTCTCCAGTCGCACTTAGATGTCTGCAGTTGGGACGATAGATCTGATTGTTTGCTTTCACCATGTATGATCAGGTGACAACTTCTCTACACAGGTCCCAAGTTGCCCCATGCATTGACTTTTGTTGAGTTCATTGAATGTCTGCACTCTGACCTCCAACATTCAGCTCTGGCAGTGATTTGACAGCTTTATCGAAGTGAAATGACTTTCTTTCATTTCACTTTGATCTTGTCACTCATTCCAGCTGTTACTACTTCTGGTTTCTGTAGTTATTTATCTGTTTGAAGAGTAGTCTGGGTGCAGCATGACATTTTTCACTAGACTCGACTACTTTCCATGCCATCAAGCAGGTGTGTTTCTCCACTCTAAAATTGTCTTATACACATCTGTGCTGGATCTAGTTGATTTTTTAATGATTCCTTTAACAATATTCACCACTGCCTTAGACTTTCCATTTGACTGGGGATAGTGTGGAGAGGGTGTGAGTGCTGAATTTCCCAATCCTTCATGAAATGTCTGAATTCTTCACTCGTGAAATTAGGGCCATTGTTGCTCATCACAATGTCGGGAATGCCATAACAATTGAAGTGTGCTTTCAGGCGTTCTATGATCTCACTGGTAGTTGTTGACGTCAGCTAGTCTAATTCCCCGTAGTCTGAATAGTAGTTGACTGTGACAAGATAACCAATTCCAGAGAGTGAAGAGGTCCACTCCAAGCTTTGCATCATGACCTTTTTAAGGTGTCATGAATCATGAGCAGCTCTTTATGGCTTGTTTAGCTTCATGTTCATTACGGGCACTGCACTGGCCAATGTGATCCTTAATCTCATTGCTTATGTTTAGCCAGTAGAGCACCTCTCTTGCCTTCCTCAGACTAGGCTGAATTCCTTGATAGCTTACTTGGATGTGCTTCAGCATCTCTTTCCTCATCTCTTTATGGATAATGACCTTAGTCCATTTGTACAAGATGCCATCTTGTGCGATCAGTTCATCTCTGCATGCCCAATACTCTCTTATGGCAACAAGTATGTCCTTGATAGTTTCAAGCCATCCTTTCATCACGACTTCCTGTCGCATCTCATTATGTAGTTTGTTTGATCTGAACAAGACACTTGTCTGTCAGGTTCTGTTCAGCAGTCAGTGATTTGGTGTCATTTGAAACACTAGAAACCTCTTCTGGTACTTGAAGGGGTATCAGTCCAAACTTTTGACTTGTTTTAGCTGAGATGAAGGGATGTTGCTTAGTGTCCACCATCTGGAGCGTTTTTAAAAATTCTTTCACGGGATGCGGGCATCACTGATTAGGCCAGCATTTATTGCGCATCACTAATTGCCCTCGAGAAGGTGGTGGTGAGCCACCTCTTGAACCACTGAAATCCGTGTGGGGTAGGTACAGCCATAGTGCTGTTAGGAAGGGAGTTCCAGGATTTTGACTCAGCAACAGTCTTGGAACAGTGATATAGTTCCAATTCAGGATGGTATGTAGCTTGGAGGGCAACCCACAGGTGGTGGTGTTCCCATGCATCTGCTGCCTTTGTCATTTGAGGTTGTTGAGATCGTGGATTTAGAAGTTCCTGTCAAAGGAGCCTTGGTGAGGTGCTGCAATGCATCTTGTAGATAGTACACATCGCTGCCACTATCATTCGGTGGTGGAGGGAGTGAATGCTTAAGGTAGTGGAAAGGGGTGCCAATCAAGTGGGCTGCTTTGTCCTGGATGGTGTCAAGTTACTTGAGTGTTGTTGGAGCTGCACTCGTCTAGGCAAGTGGGGAGGGTTCCATCACACTCCTGACTTGGGCCTTGTAAATGTAAATAACAATAATATTTTTATTTTTCACATTGCCGAGTAGATGCCAGTGGTGTAACTTGTACTGTAAAAACTTGGCTAGGGGCACAGCTAGGTCTGGAGCACTGACTTCAGTATTATTGTAAATAACAGGCTTTGGGGAGTCTGGAGGTGAATTACTCGCTGCAGAATTCCCAGCCTCTGACCTGTTCTTGTAGCCACAGTATTTATATGGCTGGTCCAGTTCAGTTTCTGGTCAATGATAAACCCCAGGATGTTGATAATGGGATTTGGTGTCATTTGAAACACCAATGGATTCAGCAATGATAATGCCATTGGATGTCAACAGGAAATGATTGGATTCTTGTATGGCCCAAGCCTGAATGCTGCCCAGTCCTTGCTGCATATGGACACTGATTGCTTCAGTATCTGAGGAGTCATGAATGTGCTGAACATTGTGCAATCATCTGCAAACAACCTCTCTTCTGACCTTATGATGGAGGGAAGGTCATTGATGAAGCAGCGGAAATGTTTGGGCCTAGGACACTACCTTGCAGTAATGTTCTGGGACTGAGTTGATTGACCTCCAACAACCACAACCATCTTCCTTTGTGCTGGGTATGACACCAAACAGTGGAGAGTTTTCCCTCTGGAGTTCCTATTAACTCCAGTTTTGCTAGGGCTCCTTGATGCCACACCCGGTCAAATGCTGCCTTGACATCAAAAGTTTGGACCAAGGCTGTACTGAGGTCAGCAGCTGAGTGGGCCTGGCAGAGCCCAGCTGAGTATCAGTGGGCAGGTTATTTCTGAGTAATTGCCCCTTGATAGCACTGTCAACAACCCTTCCCATCACTTTGCTAATGATCAAGAATAGAGAATAGATGGAGGAGTAATTGGTTGAGTTGGAATTGTCCTGCTTTTTGTGTACAAGACACACCTGGGCACTTTTTCACATTGCCAAGTAGATGCCAGTGGTGTAACTTGTACTGTAAAAACTTGTCTAGGGGCACAGCTAGGTCTGGAGCACTGACTTCAGTATTATTACTGGAACTGCAGAGCTTCTTTCTTCCTGTTGTATTGGACTCTCAGCTGAGCTTGTCCTCTTGGGTTGAGCATTATTTCATCATAGAGTCTCAACTTTACCCTTGATGGCTTCATTTCCAGTTCACCATCTTGAGTAATTTCACAAAAGTTTGCAAAGCTAATGATGTTGCATGTAGCACCAGTGTCTGCCTGATGCTTCACATTAACTTGTTGTGCTCCTTGTGCAAGCATCATCCTCAACAGTTGTAGTATAAAGGGCTAATAGCTACTATACTGATAGCTAGAGTGCATCATCAGTGATGTCCAATAATGTCTGATCGCATGTAACTGGAACCTGATGGAAGAAGGTTCTAATGGAGCCCTGTAAATTCTAAATTCTAAAGCCTGTCCCTGTAAGTTGGGTAAATAGTCAATAAATGTTCAATAGTTTGCAACAGCGTGATTTCCAGCTCTCTTCTATCGAAGACACCCAGAGCCCGGTTGTGATATTAATACATGTGGTAGCGGTCTGCAAACCATTTTTTAAAGATTCCCGGTGATAGCAAGCAAGGTGGGAATACAGATAAGCGGTCACCAGCTCATCAGCAGAGCACACTTGAGAAACGCCCATAGCAGCAAACAGAGTGATGAATTGTTACCAGAATCCCAGGACAGCCAAAAATAAGCGCGGAGAGATATGAAGAAACCTTTACCCCTTCCTGAGCCTCTGGACCATGCGGACGGCCTCAACCAGGCCGCGCACTGGATCAACTGGTGTCACCGCTTCCACCACTACCGCACCACCTCCAGACTTGCTCAGAAACCAGATAAGGATCAGGTCAATGTTCTCATGTATGCAATCGGCAACCTTGCCAACGACATTTTAAGGAGATAGGAGGTAGATGACGAAACCGCACGAGGTGAAAAAGTCATCAAAGCCTTTGATTCCTACTTTAGCATACAGTGCAATATTATAATAGACCGGACAAAATTCAACTGGCACAGCCAGGTACTGGATGAGAATATTGATTCTTTTATAAGTGACCTGTATCACTCAGCAGGTATGGCACATTGAGAGAAGAGCTCATCAGAGACTGTATCATGGTGGGGGTGGTTGATGAAGCATTGTTGGACTGCTTGCAGTCCAGAGAAGATCCCACTTTGTCCAAGGAACTTTGCAAACAAAACAGGCTATTCATCTAGAATGGTAGGGAGCTGTCTAGGCAGGCCACTGACTCGGTCCAATTCATGAACCCTACGGCTATCAGCGCATCTGCCAGGAAACAGAGCCAGTATGAAGAGGGCACGGTCAGCTCCATTGCTCCATGACCATGTTTTGGTGGAAAAAACTTCATCGGCACGAAGCCTGTCCAGCCATTTATGCCAAGTGCCACTCTTGCCACAAGAGGGGGCATTTTAAAATAGTATTCCACAGTGGAAGGAAACTTCCATCTTCAGGTCAATAACTTAAAGACAAACCATTCCAATCTGCAAGTGTCCAAGAAATAGAGGATACTGAAGATCAGGATGTATTCTTCTTAGGTGAAGTGGCAGAGCCGCAGGAAGATTTCTGGTATGCAGATATCATGATTAATGGCCAGAAGGCAAGTTTCAAACTGGACACAGGAGCAGGTGTATCCATTCTTTCCGATACCACACAATGGCTGAAGTCTGAATTTCTTGAACTGCCTATCATTCAACTTCATGGTGCAAGAGGTATTTCACTCAAGGTTCGAGGACAAATGACTGCATACGTTTTGTTAAAATGATATAGAGCTCATCGATACTCCATATGTCATTCCTTTTGAACATTGTTCTTTGTTGAACAGAGAAGAGTGTATAGCTTTACATCTTCTTTATTCACCAATTGCAGAAGAGACTCACGTTGACTCAGAATATTATGAATTAGTCTTCATAGACAAAACTCCATGCCTACAACCACAGGAGGACCTCACAGATCTCTTATTTCTCTTTGAGGAGAGGCTAGATTAAGTGGGAGACAAGCGCACCAAGAATGAAGGTGACCAGCCACAAGATGACATTCTAGGCCTTAATTTGCTCTTTCAGGAAAGAGCGGGAGAGAATGATAACCCGGATGTCACAGACATCAATGATTTATCGCAGGAGGGGATCCTGAACCTTGCTTTACTTTTTGAAGACAGCATAGATGGCGATGATGCCAGCCCAGATATCTCTGCTGATGAGGGTCAGCATATTATTGAAGAAGGTGATAAAGATGCAAATCTGTCTGTTCATTCTGCTGAAGGCACCAGTGACATACAACAACCTGATGCAGGAACCCTTCTGCACAATGAAGAACCGAGACCAGAGGTTCTTACTATTGCCACTGTAACCACCGTAGAACAAATCCCTGCAATTGTTGAATCTCAATTTAAATCTGGAGCTCCAAAATACCATTTTGCAACAGCATGGTTTCCAGCTCTCTTCTATTGAAAACACCCAGAGCCCAGTTATGAGATTAATACAATAGTAACAAACCACTTTCTACTTCGATACTTAACGGTGCCAACCTGTTCTGGGATTGTAAAGTGATTAGTCAGAATCCTCAGCCAACATCTTTATAAACTTCCTTTTCTTCTTTCCAGCAAAAGACATGCAAAGTGTGTCAGTTTTTTTTATTCATTTGTGTGATGTGGGTATCACTGGCATTTTTAAGAGCCACATTTCTGTGGGTCTGGAGTCACAGCAGATTTCCTTCTCTAAAGGACATTAGTGAACCAGGTAGATTTTTATGACAGTCAACAATGGTTTCATGGCCATCATTAGACTTTTAATTCCAGACATTTATTGAATCTGCTGTGGTGGGATTTGAACCTGGGTCCCCAGAGCATTACCCTGGGTCTCTGGATTACCAGTTCAGTGACAATACCACTACACCACTGCCTCCCCACAGTTAGAACACCGGTTTCCCAGTGTTGGACATGCTTCCATTCCCTCCTTGTGGTGTCCCCCATCGTATTTACATCCAGTACTTTAGCCTTGATCTTTCTGCTGGCCCTTCTTAAGTTGTCCTTCCTTTTCTTGATTGATTTGTGCTTGGAAGGCTTGACTGCCTCTCTGCATAATGAAAAACCTTGTCAGTTCTCCCATCAACACACTTCAGCTGATGATTAGCCACCTCAGAGCTTCTGCCCAAGTCAATAGCTTACTTGAGAGTAAGTTTCTCTTCTCTCAGCAGATGTGCTCTCATAGCAGAATCCCTTGTTCCTTTTTTTTCCTTTATTCTTTCATGGGATGTGAGTGTTGCTGGCAAGGTCAGCATTTTGTGCCCATCCCTAATTGCCCTTGAACTGCGTGGGCCATTTCAGAGGGCAGTTAAGAGTCAACCACATTGCTGTGGACCTGGAGTCACATGTAGCCCAGATCAGGTAAGGATGGCAGTTTTCCTTCCCTAAAGGACATATAGTGAACCAGATGGTTCAAGGTCACGAATGTTCAAAGACAATCCTATCTCCAATGAGGTCATCCTTCAGTTGCTCAAACTCATAAGATTCAGCTAGACATCTCAGTACAGTCACATGTTGATCAATATTCTTCCTCTCTTCCTGCGCTTTGATGTTAAAGACGGTGCGTGGGATTTTCCAGTCCCACTGGGTAATTCCCACCCAAAGTCAACAGACTTTTTGCTGGTCGGTCAAACTTTCCATCCCACCCATGATGATTACCGCAGCACACTGGACCGAGATATCCCTGCCACAGTGTTCATAAACAACATGAGTAGAGGGTTCAAAGTGGGCCTTCAAGGCCTCCAAAATTTCACACATCTGCTTTTCTGCTCCTCAATGAGATCTGGGGTGCAATACAGCTTGTAACACTCCTTCCCCATCACTAATAATGGAGTTGCTACTCTTATTCAGGTTTCTTGCTCAAATCTATGGCAATCTCATAATCCTGCCATTGAGACTGGAAAAATTGCCAATTCCCTCTCAAACCTCTCCAGAGGAACATGTACTGGAACATTCAAAGCCATAATAACTCACCCAGCTGTTGATGCCCTGTACAAAGTTGCAGACCAAAGTTTTAATTGTTCTCTGCTTTTTTTTTACATCTGCTGGCTCTCTTACAACTATCAAAAATCCACTTAATCCTACCTGCACACCTCTGACACCATGTTCCATGATGTGGGTAAAATGGCTACTGTCCTAAAGTCTTTATTCACACATCATAACATCAGATTTCACATGAGTATGAGGGAAGAGGGGGTAGATGATGGTGTGGTGGTAATGTCACTGGACTGGTAATCCAGAGGCTCAGGCTATTGCAGTGGGGATATGGGGACATAGAGGAAAAGGGATAAAAAATGGGTATCCAGTGAACCTTTTTTGATAATAAAATAAAATGGTTAATGAATTCCCTGTCACACCCATGTTCCTTCTTGTACAGTGTACCGTTGCAATTACGAAAGCATTTCATGCTGTCTATTAGCTATCTGCCTGAACTACCTAAGCAACGATCAGCAATCAAACACTCTTAAAAAGCAATCAAACTTACACCATTAATGCTCGAGGAAAGCTATGCCATCTATGGCTGTAAACACATTCTGATATAGCACAGTCCAAACAGTGAATTGTGTAGGAGCCCTTATTTATATTTATAGTTTCCCATTCTTCTTCTGGTGAAGATTAAATGGAGCTCAAGATTGACAGGAAAGGTGTTACTTGTTATCATGGATAAATCTATGTCTCTGACTTTCAATCAAAGTTTCAGTCAAACTCTCAGGAATGCAATTAAGAGATGTAATTTGCAAATAGGAATTTCTACTCATTTGGGTATTTTGAACTTCAGTTGATAATTGTCCCAGATAATAAGCCAAATTGGGTGAGTAATCAGTTGCAAATTATGCTGAAGGCAAAAAACACACCTTGTGGAGGAAATCAAAAACAAACATGAAACACAAATAATGAAATTCAAACACGAGAAGAGGCACAACACAAGTAGCAAGCAATAAATAGCAGGATCATTATGACAGGGTTATATTCAGAATTTCCAACAAAATCAGGAAGGGAAGCAGTGAGGTTAGAAATACAAAAAACACCAGACATGGTGTCTGAGATTAATGAATGTCGTAGGTTGTGTCCCTACCGCTACTAGTCCTATAATGAGCTAAGCATTGCTTCTGGTTGTCAAGTGTATCTCCTAGAGCTTAATGATCATTGTAAATGTCACCACTCAAAGAAAGTTTTGATTGTTTCATATTCCTCATGGATAACACCCTTAACAGCTAAAGAAGAGAAGGCACAACTTGATGGCATATGCTGTTGCCTACTGCTATTTGGTGCATATATTGCATCTTTGCCTTTTTTTTGTCCTTGCAAATGTTGTTTACAGGTAACATTTCTGACATATGCAATGAAAGATGATACTAGGGAGGAATGTTTTATGAGAAAACAAAATTACTCTTCTTTTAAATATTAATTTGGGTCATGTCCATCCTGCATGCTATTTTCCAATATTCTGGTATGTAAGACAACAGACATTAATCACATTGATATAAAACAGGCATCCAGGATTTGTTCCATTCGATCTTGGAATGTAAAAAAACATATAGGGCCGAATTTTGCCTTTGACGGGCGGACAGGCCCGACCAACTCGGCAGCGGGTGGGCAGCCGATTGCTGCCACCAAAACAGGCTGTACCGCCATTTTGCGCGGGCAGGCCAATTAAGGCCCGCCCAGCGAGTTAGCGACTCCCGTGTGGAACAGGAAAATCGTTGCGGAGGCGGGCATGTTCAGACCACCGGTTCCAATGGGGAACCAGCAGTCTGTATAAAGAATGGCCAGGCAGCCTGCTTGGGGCAGTGCACCAAGGCCACTCGAAGAGGGAGAGAGGCTGCTCTCACAGGACAGGAGCAGGAGGAGGGGGGAAGGCTGCAGGAGGGGCCAGCAGGGGGGGGTCACTGTGCCCCCCCGATTTTCAGATGCATGCCTTGCTGTCCTCCTGCAAGAGGTGTCCAGCCGTCAGGATATTTTGTATCCGGAGGATGGGAGGAGGAGGGCCCCCCATGTCACTAGGCAGGCGTGGGAGGAGGTGGGTGACGCAGTAAGCGCCTATGATGCTGTGCGGCGCATAGGTACACAGTGCCGCAAACGATTCAATGATTTGCTGCACTCCGGAAGGGTGAGTACCATGTCAGCCTTGGCCATTTAACCCAGCAGATAGCCTTAGCCTTTGAGGCCCCCCTACTCCACGTCTTAGTGTCGTTACTGCATTGGGCATTTGGCGCACACTGGGTGGACAAACAGGTAGTGACCATGTTTACATCAGCCTTAGTGGTTGAGGAGAAGGTGGGTTCTCCCCGCAGCATATGTTGGTGTTTGTCGAATTTGAGTAGTCTGGCGGCAACCTGCAGGGGAGGCAGCTAGACACAAACTCAGAACTCCAACACATGTCATATTGACGGTAATGAGATGGTGGAAGGGGAGCCTCAAGGTGTTGTGGCCAAGAGCCACCTGCTGGCCTCGGCGCTGCACTTAGCTGCACCTCCTTGCCGTGGGTGCTAAGACCCGTGTGTTATTCAAAGTGATGGACGCCGAATGTGTCCAAGGTGTTCGTTGGGGGAGGGGGTTGGGAGCAGCCGTACTATCTTCTGGGGACTGATCACCAGTAGTGTGGGCAGGAGCCGCTGGAGGCCTCAGATGGGCCACTGTGGTTGGGGTGTGACGTGCGCTTGCAGAGTATATGAGCGATCGGCCCCAATAAATCCTCTTCTCTGTTCTGCGGGCAAAAACTGAGCACAATCAAAGGGAACGCCAGAGGACTAGTGGTGGGCACACCCTGCTCCAGTGCCTCACCACCTTCAAGGAGCAGGCCATGGAGCTGGGGAGGAGGCAGGCGGCCAGGGCGGCAGGTGGCGATGAGGCTGGAGTCCAGCTGCCAAGTATTTGAGCTCCACAGTCCCATCCACTCTGTCTGCCCACCATCCAAACCACTGATGGCTGCTGCAATCGTTAATGCTGCAACACTGCTCATTCACAGACTGAGACACTCTGACGTGTGGGTCATACACAAAGGTCCCTTGTCCCCTTGAGGATGCGCGTCTCTAGCACCTTCCAAAGTCGCCTTATCCCATTTGTGACCCCTATCATCATGGCCTAACATGCCATGGCATCGCTGCTGCACAGCCAAAGATGTTTTGCATCTTAGGGGGGTTGGTACCTCCACCACCCTTTCAGCCAGTGCGCCCCACATTACTCTGTCCAAAAGGGGCTCAGCACCTCACCTGTAAACCTCACGGCATTCAACTTAAATAAATGCCACCATGTTACTCATCCCTGCGCCAAGGGGAAATGTTGCCTTCTGCCCACCTGTTCTATGCCCCTCATAACGGTATGAAGGTCAATAATGTGACCTGTCAATCTCCTGTGCTCCACGGCAAATGTCGCAAGTGTTTGCAATGTTTCCTCAGCCCCGCAACTCTCCAGGCCAGAATGCATCCAGGTCAGGTACCTCTGCACTCTCCCCACTCCAATGGCACATAACATGCCATGTGGCATTCCTGAGGCCATCTGACCAGCCTGTCTGTATGAGCGTCTAATGTTTGAGCCTCCTCTTGACTCTTTTCCACCCCACCAATGTTCGTCTCCTTAGGGTCTTGAAGGGTGAGTGACTTATGAGGCTGAGGGGAAAAGGGATGAAAGATTTAACTGACTGAACACTAACTGATGCACTGTCCTTGTTGTTAATTTCAGCATCACCACTGCATGGCCGCGCCCAACGACACCGGAGCCCCCCCTCCACACCTGAGGGCCAACACGTGCAACTTGCGGCACATCATTTCAGCCAGCCAGGCACCAGCGCAGACACAAACACCTCGGTGGGGAATTTACCGTCGGCTAGTGTCCCAGGTCACAGTGGAGAGGGCACTTCACAATCACTGGAGGAGATGGCAGGAACAGAGAGTGCTGATGACACCAGCAGCCAGAGGGCTGCAGGGGACAAGGCACATGCTGAGTCCGGCACTGATGACGTTCCTCTGGAGTTGTCACCAATGCCACAGCTGCAGGACAAGCAGCAGGAATCGCGTTTGCATCTGGCCGGTTTGCATGAGGGAGTGGTTCAGTTGGTCTCTGCGATGGAGGAGTCCAGGCAGAGTGTCAGTGAAGATATGAACCTCAGGACAGAGCTTCAGGTTTCCTCCACTGAGAGATTGGCGACTCTCATGGGGAAGGTCTTCAATCGGATGCAGACTCTTCTGATTGGGTTACGCTCTGACCTGCAAGCCCTCACAGCCGTAATGGCCACGGGTGGTCATTCCCAATGTGGGAGATGTTCTGGGCACCAAGTGTTGGCACTCGATGCCCATGCATCTGTGGTGAGCAGGGAGGTCCAATGTGACCTCACGTCGGCGCAGCAGCTGCCTGTCGTCTCTGCAAGCTCCTCTCAAGGCACTCCAGAACTGCCAGTCAATGTTGCATCCGTTGAGGCTGCGACAACTGGGGAGGTGCCAGTTCTGGAACTGGCCACTCCCTCCCAGGCAGAGCCATCACAGGTTCCACGGGCCAAAGGACGGCCTCCAAGGTCATCGACGCCAACAAGACAGCAGAGCCAGCAGGCTGTCTCACAAGCCACTCCGAGCTATGGGGCAGCACCAAGACGCAGCACCCACAAACGTAAGCATAAGGCACGTTAGGCACTCCCTGGGTATGTCACTGGTGATTTTGTGTTGGCCTTAGATTAGGGAAAAAATACTTATGTTTGTCATAGAGACATTTCTGTTTTATGTTGGACAGGATGAAGTCCAATTTTCTGACCATGGCTGAGGGTGTTTCCTTTGTGCTGCATTTGTATTTTTTACAGACATCTCATGAGTGTTTGAGTGGAATTGATGTCTCTGTACTAAGCCCTTAGTTGCAGTGGAAGATGTAGCACCTAAGTGCCACGTGTGGAAGCGCCAGGCAATGCTGGTCCTGCTGATCCATGTGTGTGGAGCTAGCTGAAGGGTTCATTGGATTAAATTATCCCCGGTGCCCCTGCCTCCATGGTGTAATAGCTGGTCGGCCTGCTGCCCCCCATCATCGCTCTGTGCTTCCTCATCCTCTGAGCCACTGCTGGATTCATCATGTGCAGCCTCATCCACTGTGTCAAGGTCTTCATCATCAACTGCATCCCCCCTTTCCAGCGCAAGATTGTGCAGAGCGCAGCAGACTACCACGATCAGAGAGCTGCGATCTGGGGGATACTGGAGAGCGCCCCCTGAGCAGTCCAGGCAACGGAAGCACATCTTGATAAGACCGATGGCTCTCTCCACCACAGACCTTGTGGTGCCCTGGCTCCTATTGTACCGCTGCTCAGCTTCTGTTCTTGGATGGCAGAGAGACATCATGAACCACCTTCTGAGGGGATAGCCCTTGTCACCCAGCAGCCATCCATCCAGCCGAGCCAAAGCACTGAAGAGCCCCAGCACCTGGGAGTGTCTGAGGATGTAGGCATCATGGGAGCTGCCTGGGTACCTTGCACAGACTTATAAAATCAGCATCCTGTGATCACACACTATCTGCACGTCCATGGAGTGGAAGCCCTTCCTGTTGACGAAGGCACCGGGCTCACCTGCTGGCGCCTTGATGGCCACATGTGTACAGTCTATTGTACCCTGGACACGGGGGAAGCCAGCAATGGCCGCAAAGCCTCTGGCTCACTGTGTCTGGCTTGCCTGGTCGCAGCGGAAGTGGATGAAGGTGGATACCCATCTGAACAGAGCGTCTGTAACCTGCTTGACACAAGTGTGGACAGCTGATTGGGAGACACTGCAAAGATGACCCACCGAGCCCTGGAAGGAGCCAGAGGCATAGAAGTGGAGGGCAACTGTGAGCTTCAGAGCCACTGGCATGGGGTGTCCACCCACACAGTTAGGGGAGATCTCAGGGCCAATCATCTGACAGATATAGTTGACTGTCTCCCTTGACAGACGGAGCCTCCTTCGGCACTGCACCTCAGTCATATTGAGGTAGCTGCTTCGCCGCCTGTATATCCTGGCAGCAGGATAGTGCATCTTCTGCGGCTCCTTCTACCTTGGACAACCTCTTGGCCCTGCGGCCCTTGTGCCTGCGCCTGGCCTCCCAAAGGTGGCTCCCCTGGAGGCTGATTGTCCAGTCCTGGCCTCCTCCTTATTCTATCCCTCCCTTCCTCCTCAGAGGAGCTGCCTCCAGTGGAGAGGTCAGAACCCATACCCAGGCTAAATGGAGGCCTCCGGAAAGCTGCAGGCCCAATAAGGATAACTGTCTGCAAACTGGTTTAAAAGTACACAAAAAGCTCTTGGACATCGATGTGAACTGCTAACAATCACACAGGCAAGTTTAAAACACTTTCTGCATTAAATACTTCATGAAAAACATGAACAACCCTTTTGAGTCCACACATCCCACCAGTACATGAGTTTTAATAAAAAATCTCCTACCCGCCTGCCCGTTGGGCCCGTGCGCCGACCCGAAGTTCGCACGGGCCCCTCAAAATCCTGGACAATTGGCAAGTTAAGGGCCTTAACAAGGCCTTTAATTAATGGCAGGCGAGCGTCCCGCTGCAGTGTGCGCCCGCCGACCGAAATATCACGATGCCGCACGCTGACGTCGGGGCGCTCACAAGACATTTTAAGCGCTGATGTTCCGTCACCCGCATGTCAGCCAGAAAATTCTGCCCATAGAGTCCAAACATACTAATAACAACGCAGTAGTAAGACAATGTATTGAGTACAATGTCGGGAAATTGGATTATATTCACCCATATGCACTGGCAATTGGAATGGTATCAATTAATCAACATTAGATAAATGGGTCAGAATTTCTTTGGGCGGGTCTTCCGCCTGCAATGGCCTTGCAGCACCAGCAGCACTGCGGATTGGGAGATCAGGTCATTTAATTAAAGAGACGTGCAGACAGTGTAAATCCAGCCTGCAATGCCTCAGAAATGTCACGGGCTGCAAACACATGGGGGAGGATTCTCCCCTCTGTCGGGCAGGCGTGGGCAGGCCCTTGAATAGCCGCGCACTGCCCGCCACCCGTGATCGGGCCCCGACCACAATTTCACACTGGCTGGCCAATTAACGGCCAGCAAGCGTGAATCTCACGCTGAAACGCTCAGCACTGCCTGGGTGCAGGGGGAGGAGGACAAGTGCGGGAGTCAGCGTAATGCGCGTGGGTGCGCACACAGAAAGCTCCCTGAAGGCACAGAGCTGCCTCAGGGGGCTGAAGATTTCTAACATTAAAAATAAAGATTTAAAAATTAAGGTAAACAGGTCCCCTCATGTGACGGAGTCACATCAGCAGGGACATATTAAAAATGAGATTTAAACGTTTTTATTTTATTTTTAATTAACATCAGAAACCTCATCCCACCCGTGGATGAGGTTTCCTCAAAAAGGCTGCTTGGCCTGTTCGCCCGCCTGCCAACTTTAAGGTTGGACGGGCAGGGAAAGATTAACTCTAATTAATTTATTAATGGGCTTAACAGCCCTCTTAATTGTTGGCGGGCGCACTGCCGACTCCCACACACGCCCGCCAACCAAAATACCACACACGTTGGGACACTCGCTCAATGTCATCGTACGCAGTTTCACGCTCGTGCGTGTTGGGCATGCGTTGGCACGCCGAGCCGAAAATCCAGCCCATGGAGGTACATTGAACATGCAAATAGGTAGCGAGGGGCAAGGAATTGTTCCGAGAGGGAAGGACCATAAATGGCAGCAGAATACATTTTATTGTTGTCAAACAGGAATAGAAGGATAGCAACCAGATCAAAGGGAAGAATGACAAACTGAGCTGGATGTTCTCCTAATGGAGATATGGAGATGGAGGAATAGACTATTATAGTAAAAACAAGAAGTGCTGGAAAAACTCAGTCAGGTCAGCAACTCAGGAGGAATAGGCTGTTTGGGGTCAGAAGCAAGCATGCAATTTGCATTTTGTGGTGTGTGAGTCTGTGACAGTGATTATCACCTCTTTAATCCCCAGAATTCCTTTCCAAGAAGTGATTTAATGACCTCACTAGAGAAGCCAAGGTACATCAAGTTATATCGGCCAGGATTTTCCGGTCCCACCCCTGATGGGAATCATCATGGGCGGGATGGAAAATTTGACAGACCTGCCAAAGGCCTGTTGACTTCGGGTGGGAATCTTCAGTCCTGCAGTAGGCGGGATCAGATAATCCCAGCTGTCAAGCTTACAGTACCAGAAAAAGAACAAGCAACTTGGCCCAACTGGTCTATTCCGGCATCTATGCTCCACACCAGCCTCCTCCCATACCCCATCTCATCTAAACTGATCAGCATAGTTCTATGCTCCTTTCTCCTCATTGCGAGCTTACCTATCTTAGTCTTAAATGTATCTATGCTATTTGCCTCAATTATTCATTGTGGGAGTGAATTCCACATTCTCCATGGGTTAGGAAGTTTCCTACTGGAGTTATTAATGAATATTTTATATTTACTGCCTCTAGTTTTAGTCTCCCTCATGTGGAAATATTTTCTCCATTGTTACGATCTCAGTAGAGGCCAGTAACCTTTTTTTATAAAATAGAATATGAAATCCTGGTTATTTACCAAAGGAATGAAGCCACAAGGTTCCACAGTTTAAAACAGAAAAAGATTACTATACAAGACTCAACGAAGCAAACACAATATACTTTCTATCCTATACCCTAAAATACAGAATTAAATAAGTTAAACATGAATTAACAGGCAAATTGTGGTCAAATATAAATAATATATTGCACATTAAATAGCAAATATAACTAAGACAGATCTTGTGAATTAGTTGAGCAGTCCGCTGAGATTTTGATGATCATACTCAGTTACAAAATACTTCAAACTCTGTCTTCCTCATGAGGAATTTCAGCTCTTCTCTTTCCAGGAGTTAGTCTGATCCCCAGCTGACAGCAATGCATAACCAACCCGAGTTTCACAGGCATGGTATTCACCACAAATGTCATATGTCTGCAGAACCTGCTCAGCTCAATATAGGTGGGGTAGATCCACCAATGTTATTTTCAAGTAACAGAAACAGCTGCAGCAACTTATTCTCAGCTTCTGAATCCGGACTCTGTCTTTTTCAGCCTTCTTCAGCTTGCTTGTATTGCACCAGTGGACTCATCAACTTCCACTGTCCAGCTTGGACTGACCTGTGTCCTTTTATGTCTTTTAAACAGGTTCAGTTTGCTGGAGGTTTTGGTTTCCAAACCTCGATTTGTTTTAAAAGCAAAATACTGCGGATGCTGGAAATGACCATGCGGACTCGAAAGGTTAACTCTGTTTCTCTCTCCACCGAAGCTGCTAGACCTGCTGAGTTTTTCCAGTATTTTCTATTTTTGTCTCTGTTTGATTTTGTTTCCTTAGAAACTGGGAGGGTCAGTTTCCTTTCTATGTTTACCTGTCCTGTTTCCATTTGTGTTCCTTTTCAGTTCAGTTTCTGTTTTAGTTTGGGTCTGCCTCAAAAAATACAAATGAAATTTAAAGACACAGGTTCCCTCACACCTGGTCACATCTCAGCCTTCTAGTTTTTAGAAAAAAATGACCCAGCCTCTTCAGATTGTCCGATAGGCATAACCTCGTAATGCTGGTATCACCCTTCTGAATCTTTTTTGCACTTTCAACAATACCTATATCCTTTTTATAATATGGAGATCAGAACTATGCACAGTAGTCCAATTGTGGTCTAATACATGCATAACGTGACTTCCCTCATTTTCAATTCTATCGCTCTAGAAAATATCTGCTCCTCTGGCACGTCCTTGCAGAGTCTTTGTATAGGTGGTATTTCTTCATTCATCACAGCAATCTGGGGCTGTACTGCTAATATCTGATCCCTTTTCTCATTCTGTTTCACCTGCTATGGACAAATGTACCTTCCTTCATAGTATGGCATGCACGACCAAACTTCCCTAACTCATCAAACTTAAATTTTCTTGTTTTCAACCCTTCTTATAACCTTACGTGCAGGATTTTCCTCTACTTGGTGGGCTAGTGACATGATGAGTCTTTTATCCACTGCACCGCTCCCAGTATAACTCCAACCCATTGTGATGGAGCTTCGTCTTGTATGTTTGGTGGCCCCCAGTAGAATCACCATAACCAAACATACTGTTATCGAAGAGGAAAATTCTGTAAAAGCTAGTGTGGGACAACTACTGCAGCACCTAAACCAACAGCTAGTGATTTAAGTGAGATGGAAGACACTGCCCCTTTCAAGCCAGGCTCAAGAGGACAGCAACATTCTTTTAAGCCCAGAATGGTAAATGGATTGAGCTGTTATGGAAGAAAATGATGCCATGACTGAGCCTCTCCCTCCATTCAGTGACTTCAGGAAATTACAATTGCCCAAGAGCCTACCACTTTCTGATGGCCCTTGAGGATGATGGAAATAGTGTTGGTAAGTAGGGAAATTGACAGGAGGCCAGGGTTTCGGCCCTCATCTGCATTTATATTCAGTGCCAGAGTAAGGCTAACCAGTAGCCACTCCATCATGGGTAAGGAGGGAAGTTCAGGTCTGGATAGGAATAGGCATTAGCATCAAATTTGCCCTGTTTTTTGCCTTTATCTGAGATTTTGAGCAGGATAGCAGAGAATCTTCCAATCATAGATCTTAACAAATGATTGACCTGCCTTCAGGACTATATATGTGTATTCCCATGTCTTCTATTCTCTCCTACACCAGAAGATGTTTCTTGATATCTGGGAACCTTAGGCCATGGTTGAATGGCTCACCAGCAATAAACATTTGGCTTCATTTGCCAATTTGGGGAAAAATCACAGATGAGTGACTGTTTCCCACACAGCGTAAGCTTCCGATCCTCATTTGGGCCTGATGATGTGCTCCTGAAGTCAGCAGGCAAAATCCAAAAGGGTCTGCAAAGCGATAATAGGTTACATGAGTGGGCAAACATTTGGCAGATGGAGTACAATGTGAAAATATTTGAGGTTATCCATTTTGGTAGGAAAAATAGAAAAACAGAATATTATTTACATGGAGGGGAAGTGCAGAATGCTGCAGTAGAGGGATAGAGGTTTCCTCATACATGAGACAGAAAAAGTTAGCATGCAAATACAGCAAGTAATTAGGAAGGCAAATGGAATATTGACCTTTATTGCAAGGTGGATGGGGCATATAAGTAGGGAGGTCTTGCTACAAATGTACAGGGCATTGATGAGGTCAGGCCTAGAGTACTTCCTATAGGGCTGTATTTTATGTACCCTCACTGAGCATGTTTTTGACAGGGGGCGCATTAAATAGGGCGGGTGCCCACCTCACCACCATCCCGCCCACCACTAAATTCACCCCACACCTGTCTGCCATATTTAAATAGATAATCAAGGGTCAATTGGGCTTGTTACCAAGCCAACTAACCCCAAGAATACATTGTCCACACCATGAAGTGGTTAGTATGGGCAGTTGGGCGGGAGTGGGAAAATTCTTCAATAGACAGGAAGGAAAGCGGGTTTCTATCTTCGGGGTCTGTCCTTTGCAGATCGGGGGTGGCCTCCCTAAGATAGAACCCTCATTTCTTCTTAGCCACCTGCTGCATTAAACACACCACCCCCACCCTCCTCCCTAACTTGACTAAACTCTCCCTGCCCAAGACCCTGGACTTACCTGTCTGGGCCTTCTTCTTCCTCCTCATTGCAGTCCCAAGAGCACCCACCAATGTGCTGTCAGGACTAATGGAGCTTCCAGCCAATCCAATTACCAGTAACTTCCGAGAGCAGGACTTCCTCCCCAGTGAGGGGTGGAAGTCCCACACTGCCCCTGTTTAGCCCACCCACCCGCAGCACATTATGGCTGTGGGGCGGGCCGACATGGAGCGAGTCAGCTCCACACCGGCTTTGCTTCTGGGCGATGTTTGGGGGGAGGGGAGGTGCGAGCTATCTCTCCCCTCCCTTGGACTATTCTACCCACAGTTAAGGTCTTTTTTTAAGAAGGAATATACTTGCATTGCAGGCAGTTCAGAGAATGTTCATGAGGTTGATTCCTGGGGTGAAGGGGTTGTCTTATGAGGGAAAGTTGAGCAGGTTGGGTCGGAGAGGAGAAGGAATTTCTTCTCTCAGAGGGCTATGATTTTTTTTGGAATTCTCTACCAAAGACAGCTGTGGAGGCTGAGTTGTTGAATATATTCAAGGCTCAGCAAGACAGATTTTTGAACTGTAGGGGAGTCAGGCGTCATGGGGAACAGGCAACAAAGTGGAGTTGAGGCCAAGGTCCGATTAGGCACAATCTTATTGAATATTGGAGTAGGCTCAAGGGGCTGCATTTTCTCCTCCTGCTCTTATTTCTTGTGTTCTTATGAGATAGAGCTATAGGAGGATCATAGCAGTTAAATGTTTATTGGGACCACCTGTATTTGGCCTATGTAATCATTTGGGGAAAGAAACACTACAGGAAGAAGTGTGAGTGAGCATTTAGCTATAGAAGGACTGTCACAGTAGCCCCCTATCACTATAATATTGTTTCATTTCTTTTCCTCAGGATAAACTAAAGCAAGATATCATTGAGCAAGAGGAGGAAGGAAAGCCTTCAATCTCTGCCCTACCAACTTCACTAAAACAGATTATCGGGTCATTTATTTCATTGTTGTTCTGAATGCTTGCAAATTGACTGCTGCATTTCCAACAACACAAAGTGACTAAATTTCAACAGTATTCAATTGGATGTGAAACATATTGGGATGTCCTGAGATCTTGGAAGCTTCTTCTCCTTCTCCTTCTTAGGCAGTCTCTCAGGGTCAAGGATGACTTGCTTCTCTAGTTTGATGGGTTCTGAGATGGCTGATGAATCATGCGCCATCTGCAGACTCTGCAACATGCAGGGCAGGCATTGCTTGAAGAGTCAGGTCGATGAGTTGTTTGGAAGTTTGTGTGCTCTCTCCAATGCCCCAACTTCATCTCTGCATGTTCCCATTGAAATCTCTCAGTATGTTTGGTGCCTTCCTGAGTGAACTTTCTCTGTTTTGGTCAGTAACAGGCCAGGGACTCCCATGAGACAGCAGGGGTGTTTGACCTCTTCAGGGATGCTTAGAGGACATCCCTAAAGCATTTCCGCTGCCTTCCTGGGAGTCTCCTGCCATAACTGAGTCCAAGTAAAGCAGTTGCTTTAGGGGTCCGGTATCTGGTATACAAACGACATGTCCTGCCCAGTGGAGCGGGTTTTCATTGATTCGCATGGAAGCTACAGTATAAATGGAAGCAATATATTCGCAGTTGCATCTGGAAACTTTGGTACTCTTGTTGCTGCTGCCACACCCATTGTTCCTAATTCAGGCATCTTGCAGTGCCTGGAGCGGTAAATGCAATGTTCCCCCTTTCGCAGGTTGGATCAGAAAAATATTTCACTTCCTTCCAGCTGGGCTAAGCCAGTAAAGGGGCTATTTTCTCATCTCCCAACTGGCCTGTCTGGCTAATAAGGGTCCTGCAAGAAATTAGTAGCAGGTTAGCAGCAGGTTCACACTGGGTGTCACTATAAAACCACCCCATCTCAAACCTGCCAATGGGAGGAGAATCCAAGCCATTAAATCAAATTTAAAGCTTGTTCAGGTCAGTGCTTCCTACATCTTTTCTTCTGTGCCTAATGGTACATGGGACAATGCATTTCTTCCACTGTTTTACATCTAGCAGATTATGCTCTGGGTTGTTTTTAACAAAGTCACTTCTTACATGGGCAGGCTGTTAGTCAGACTCATACCTTCTGGCCAGCAGAAGCAGGTAGATGCAACGAAGAATCATCATGCCAATCCATTGAATGCATGTATACTTCTGGATGTCAGTCCAGTACTTTGAGACCAAAGCTCTGGTCTACGCACCAGGGCTATGATAAAAGTGGGGAGCAGGGTGGCGGTGGATGTGATGAGGGGCCACTCTTCTCCAATTAATAACAACAACAGCCTATATTTATATAATTAGAATGGTTTTAATGTAATAAAAGTGTCCCAAAGTGCTTCACAAGAGTATTATGAAACAAAGTTAGAAAGGAGAAATTAGGACAGACGGCCAAAATCTTGGATAAACAGATAAGTTTTAAGCAGCATCTTAAAGG
Organism: Cetorhinus maximus; assembly: GCF_964194155.1. Lineage (NCBI taxonomy): Eukaryota > Metazoa > Chordata > Chondrichthyes > Lamniformes > Cetorhinidae > Cetorhinus > Cetorhinus maximus. The sequence continues at coordinate 36,161,956 of NC_135895.1, forward strand.
AGATGGGGGACGGAATTGCAGAATTTAGATTATAGACAGCCGAAGGCACTGCCACCAATGATGGAGTGATTAAAATCGAGGTTGGTCAAGGGGCCAAAATTGGAAGAGTGCAAATAGCTTGGAAGGTTGCAAGGCGGGAAGAGAAGCAGTGGGGAGGGGGTAAAACCATGGATGGATTTGAAAACAGCAATTAGAATTTTAAAATAAAAGTGTTCCTGGACCAGGAGTCAATATAGATCAGCAAGCCATGCCTTAACAGGACCACATGAATTAGGATATGACTAGCAGAAAATGTTAATATTCATGCTGGGTGACAATCTGGTGTTCCAAGACCAGAGTATTGGGCAGAATTATTAATGACCTGGGCACAATCTGGAAGGGGATTCAACCGGAAAGGGAAGGAAATCGAAGGGTGGGGCAATTGTGAGTGGGGGTCAACCAGAGCATGGTTGGTTGACTGGAGAGGGGGCATGATCAGGAGGAGTCAAATGGTGGGGGCTGCTGAGCCAGGAGTGTTGGCGGGGGTGCAGTTGGATCATGAGGTGGGGCGAAGGTCATCAGCCTCATGCTGGAGAGGAGTGGAAGCTTCAGTGGGGAAGGTCAGTGGCTGATAGACCCGATCAGAGAGGCCCCTCAAGCAGGCCCTGGATCCAGGAAGTAGGCCGGAGATAATCCAGTAGATCTGGACTCATGATCCAGTGACACAAGCTCAAATCCCACCATGGTAGCTGGGAATTTAAATTCACTTAATTAAATAAATCTGGAATAAAAATTTAGTGTCACCCGGTAACTATCATATTATTGTAAAAACCCATCTGGTTCATTAATGTTCTTTAGGAAAGGAAATCTGCTGTCCTTACTCAGTTTGGCCTACAGTCCCACAGCAACGTAGTTGACTCTAATTGCCCTCTCAAATGGTCTACCAACTATTCCATTGTATTCAGGAAGATGCCTTACTACCACCTTCTCAAGGGCAGTTAGGGGTGGGGCAGTAAATGCTGGCCCTGCCAGTGACACCCTCATCCTGTTACTGAATAAAGCAATCCACCAAGTCCTCGCTTTGTGGAAGCTGCTGGGTTCCCTAATGTTCCAAAAACCCAGCCTGCAACAGTTAAGGTTCAAAAGCTGAGTGGCAATGAGGCTCGCAGCATTATTGTCACAAATAGTCATTTGGTAGTACAGAACTTGGGTATAGTATCGCTGAAAAAGAGACAGGTCTAAGCTCTTCGACTTGCACTTATCAGAACACTCACAAGAATACCAATATATAGAAGTGGAAAAACAACAATATGTACTGTAGTTGAAGAATGTGCTGGTTGGCAAGTGGCGTTGCCATGGAGAATGCATTGCCCTGAGGAGTGAGTCAACAAATGGCTGTCACTTACTTTGTTTAGCTGAAACAGGCACAATGTGTGTACATGTTCATTCTGTCTGCATAGAACAGGGCCATGGGTTTTAATATATGTAGTTTCCAGTACACACAAATGCGCCACACTGTGAACCCAAATGACGATCTTAAATTGGTTGTCAGTGTAATTCTTAGCACATTGAGGATTATTTAGCAAATGTTGTCCAATCGCAGAATCGCATCTAATCTGAGTTTTAAGTTTCTAAGCACAGGCTGGTTGGGTATGTCCTGTACCCTGCCCGTTGGAAACAGCAGCTGGGACATGCTGTTTGATATGAATCGCCAGTCTTTGGGACATACGGCCTACATACATACACTGGCACTGAAATTCATATACATTACTCATTTGGGTGATCGGCAGAATTTTTTTTTGGCTTGCAGTATCCTGTTATTTGCGAATACCACTCGTGTTGCTACTGCATAGTAGCAGCGTGAAACAGCTAGCTTCACCTGTTGTTCAAATTTTTGAGATACCTTGCCCTTCCAGGATAACCTAAGGTAGACTGGGCACTTTTCAGGGCTGAAAGTGACGGCCTTAGGCATGTTCATGAGTTTGCATGATACACAGTGTGAAATGATTTGATCAGGGTAGCCATTACCCTGCAGGATGCCTTTGATGCGCCCTATTTCAGCATCAAGCTTGCATGGTGAGCAAATGGCTTGGGCCCTATTTACGAGGCTGCTGATAAGACCAATATTATAGCATGTGGAACTGTAAGAACGCCAACGCGTATATTGACCGGTGCAGGTAGGCTTGCGGTAGACCGTGGTAGAGAATCCTCTGGCAGATTTCTCAAATAGTACATCAATGAAGGGGATTTCATTTGACTGCTCCATTTCATAGGTGAATTTGGGCACAGGATGGAGTCCATTGAGGCATGTAAGGAAATTGTTACATGCAGCTGCGGATTTAAATATAGCAAACGTATCGTCCACACATTGGAAATATGTGAGGGTAGTGTCATACCATCAAGGACATGTTTCTCATGCAACCCAACAAAGGTGTTTGCAAGAGCTGGGCCTAGAGGGGATTCCATGGGAACATCATCTATTTGGGCATACATGGTGTCATTAAAACTGAACTCAACTGCACGGGTTGCTGAGTTCATAAGTTCAATAATACTGATTCACGCAATGGTGGTGGGTCTAGATCGCCATGATATAGTGCTGCAGCGCAAATACCTATAGCTTCCTTAAGTGGAACATTGGTGAATAGGCTAGCAATGTCAAATGAGCACATGGACACAGCATTGATATCAATATGCAAATCCTGTATGGCCTTCGCAAATGTGAAGGGGTCCTTCACCGTGCATGTGGAAAACTTGGTCAAAACTGGCTCTAACAATTTGCCCAACCATTTGGTCAATTCATGTTGTGCAGAACTGGTCATAGATAAGATGGGGCATAGAGGGACATTACTTTTGTGTGTCTTGGGCAGCCCATACATACGTGGACATAGCGAACCTTCAGGACAGACCCTGTCATATATATATATAATGCAAGCCTACCTTCACTGGTCAATATACGCGTTGGGATTCTTTTTTAATTCATTCATGGAATGTGGACGTCGCTGGCTAGGCCGGCATTTATTGCCCATCCCTAATTGCTCTTGTTCAGAGGGCATTTAAGAGTCAACCACATTGCTGTAGGTCTGGAGTCACATGTAGGCCAGACCAGATGGGTTTTTCCCACAATTGACAATGGTTTCATGGTCATCATCAGACTTTTAATTCCAGATATTTATTGAATTCAAATTCTGCCATCTGCCATGTTGAGATTTGAACCCAGGTCCCAGAGCATTACCCTGGGTGTCAGGGTTACTAGTCAACACCGCCTCCCGCTCCACACACTATAAGATTGATCTTATCAGCAATCTTGTAAATAGGGTCCGAGCCATTTGCTCACAATGCAAGCTTGATGCTGAAATAGGGCACATCAAAGGCATCCTGCAGGATAATGGCAACTCTGGTCAGATCATTTCACGCTGTATATCACACAAACTCATGAATGGGCCTAAGGCTGTCACTTTCAGCCCAGAAAAGTGCCCAGCCTACCTCAGAATACCCTAGAAGGGCAAGGTATCTCAAAAAATTTGAGCAACAGCTGAAGTTGCTGTTTCACGCTGCTACTATGCAGTAGCAACACGAATAGTATTCGCCACTAACAGGATGCTGCCGTCAAGCCAAAAAGACAAATGAGTAATGTGGTATATGAGTTTCAGTGCCAGTGTGATGCTAGGTATGTAGGCCGTACGTCCCAAAGACTGGGCGGATCACATTAAACATCATGTCCCATACGCTGTTCACAAAGAAGGTACAGACCATACCCAACCAGCCTGTGTTTGCAAAACTCAAAACACAGTGTCCAACATTAGATGTGATTCTGCGATTGGACAACCTTTGTGAAATTATCCTCAATGTCCTAAGAATTACGCTGACAACCAATTGTCAGTCGAGCTCGCAATGTGGCACATTTTCGTGTGCTGTAAGCTACATATATTAATACACAGGGCCCTATTCTTTGCAGACAGAAAGAACATGTACACATTGCGCCAGTTTCAGCTAAGCAAAATAAGTGTCAGCCTTTCACTGATTCATTCCTCAGGGCAATGCCTTGACCAATCAGGGTCAAGCTGCCTGGTTTAAATTTCAAACAATGCTTGGCAGTTAACTGTCAGTCACCATCACAGGTGCATTCTCATGGCAACACCACTTGCCAACCAATCAACACTCTCTTCACATACAGAATAAGTTGTTGTTTTCCCCTTATATTGGTATTCTTGCAAGGTGTCCTGATGCGTGCTAGATAAAAAGTTTAGACGTGTCTCTTTTTTCAATAATACTTGCTATGTACTCTGTTAATGTGACATAAATAAAATTGCAGGTTTGTGCAGATAGTTTCTCAGCCGTGTTATTTTTGGGAACATATGCCAATGTTGTCATTTCAGAATTCACAATTATAACTACACTATTATCAAAAGCTTTCCTCATAGACAGAGTCTCGGTGGGAAGTGTCACAATAGCTATGCCCTTACACAAATCTTTCTTTTTGTTTTAGTGGGAGCATCGACATTATTCCGTTGTGACATGATTTAAATTTTTATTTTCTTCTGTGGTTAAGGAGTGATGTTTAGTGTAAAATGATTGATAAACAATTAGAAAAGGGGGAAAACCTCAGAGTCCTAATCAATTAGGAAGAAGAAATTTGGCACACAGATTCAATGGTCCCACAGTCTACCAGGCTTCATGATCCCGACATACAACAGACGCAAGAAATAGCCTACAATCTGCGGATTGGGAAAGAAAGTGGTCTCTCCCACAAGCCAGTTTATTGCAAGAATGTGATATTTTGAAAGAAGCCACAGCTGTCTAAGAATGTTCTCTTAGCTGCCTCAGATGTTAAGAAGTAGCAGATATCACAACAGAATATTATTAAACTATATTATGAATGAATGAGAATTAAACTATTACTTGGTATAGCTGAGAACTGAGGGCGTGGTACAGAGGCAATTCCTTTATTACTTAACATTGTCTTATATCATACTTGATTTAAGTGCACTTAATACTGTCATCTAATTCAGTAAACAGAGACAGTATACATTTCATTCTCTAGCACATTACACAATATGCGAACACTGAACCACAGTAAACTTTCAGTAAAGATGTCATAAATCCCTGGCTGTGAAATCTGGGCTACAATGCGACTGCAAGGGAGTGAAATGTATTGGTTTAGAACTTCATAGCCTAACCTTCTTCTTAATTAAAACAATGAAAAAGAAAAGGAAATAGCAAAAGCTGTTAAAGCAGGTTTGGCTCAATTGTGAAATGTAACAGTGTCCTTTGGTGCATTTTGGTAAAAGCTGTCAGGCATATTCAAGTTGTAACAATGTTTGTGCTGTGTAGGTGGAAAAGGAGAATGTGTCTGAAGTTTGATGACATGTATAATTAGTGGTTTCATACTGTCGCCCTGCTAATTACATTTGGCACACTTCTACAATACAGTCTACACCACTTTAGTAGAGACTGCTAAGTTAAACAATGGGGGACAGTTTTATTTCAAGCATACATTGGACCGGCAGCAGCAGACCATCACACTACTTGCCTCATGCCACTGCTGGAAGGTCTGGTTGATTCAAAGGGAATCAGGAGAGAGGGGAATCCAGTGGCTCCGTAATGGAGCCATCAGGGAGACATTAGAGTGGGTGGTAGGGCTGGAGGGGATGTGGGGGAGGTGACAGGCAATATAGTTAGGGAGTGCCACAGAGGGACTGGCAGAAGGCAGGACACTTTTTGTGGGAGCAGGAGGGATACTTGTGCTGCCCCTCATCAAACAAAAATCAATAAAAAGAAAAACTTACTGTCATGTTTTCTGAGCAGCTTCACTTGGTTGCTGTAAATTCAATTCCACCGGATGGGACTTACTCAGCATGCTTCCACAAAGGGGAAGAGCAAAATTTCTTTGGAGTCCTCCATGCCTCAATCGAATTAGATCCAGGCTGTTTCCAGAGGGAGCACACTGGCTGCCTAGATTAAGGCCTGTCCAAAAATTAAAATGGGCTGATCTTGGGTGGAATCTCAGAAGTACTTTTTTTTAAAAATCCAAGTTTCATCTCACTATCAGTCTGTTCAAAATTACAAACTAGCCAGCAGTGGGGCAAATAACACCCCAAGATTTTTACATTTATTTTTATATGTGTGAATTAACACACAGTAGGATAAGGGTCAATGAACCATCTGCATTTTTGTGTGTTGGCCTAACTGCTGAAATGCAGTGTCTTTTCTTGTTTCCAGTTTTCCTTGGATAGATTTGGGGCAGGACTTTCCAGCCCCGCCCGCTGCCAGGATCGTCCAGTCCCATCGGAAATCAATGGACTTTTGGCTGGCCCACCGAATTTCCCGCTGCAGGTCCCGCCAGGACAGGGCTGGAAAATCCTGGTCTTGGTCTTCTCAAAATGGGTTTTCCCTGAGGCAGCCATTTGTCTGCCTTGGCTATCTTCATTGTAATGAGAGTTGAGGCCCAATATCAGTCTTCACCGCTGAGGTGCAAAACATGTAACTTATGCTCCCACTTTTCCAGGGGCTGCCCAAACATTTACCCCATTATGTATACTTTCGGTGAAGAACTACAGTTTGCAGTATTAGCTATTTTATACCAGTGTATGACATCCTATATCCCTTCTCTTTTTGAAACATTAACCCAATCATTTTTACATCTCAATTAACAACACTTCATTAAAGTAACAGAAAAAGTAATGTCACATTGATGAATTCAGCAATCTAGCTTCATTGCCACTGAAGGAGGGGGAGGGAATGTTTTCACACCTGTTTGTCAGTCTGTTTGTCTGTAAGCAAGATATATCTCAAAAACTAATGGGCGAATTTCAACAAAACTTGGTACACAAATAGGGAGAAGTGATTCGTCTTTGGCAAAGATGTGGATTCAGATCCAGATCCTGGAAGGTTTTAAAGGATCTGTTAATATAGGGAGGTTGATTTTTTTTTCGGATGTTGTGGGTTGTTTTATTTAAAATGCTGTTGATTGTTTTAACATGTTGTGGATTGTCTCAGCGGCTGTGGGGGAATTTGTCACAGATGTCAAAATGTGAGCAGAGTTTTCAATTCAGGTTATTGGATGTGGAATGGCCAGAAGCCTCCTCAGTGAGATGGAAGCTCTTAATAAAAAGATTTTTTTTTCAGCTTTGTGGTTACAGAGCATCAACCAGACAGGGAAAAGCATCAAGGAAAAGCTGCGTAATTATAGTAATGTTGAAACACAGCATGGTGGAGGTATGCAATACTGAGTGCCCTCCTCGCTTGTACATTTCTGAGCAGTGGGTTTCCACATATTGAATGAAATCACCTTAATCCGGATTACTATCCCAATGATATAAAGGTGAACAAACTAGTATCATCACAGCCATGCACAGTATGCATGTTGGGGGTCTTCAAATCTTTCATCAATGACGCGCCTGGCATGTTAACACTACATACTTGAATCCTAGCTAAGAACGACTATGTCACTGTTCATGTTTTATCGCATTGACATATCATATTAACATTTTAACTAAAACCTTTGAACTATGATCTGGAATCTTGTCTAATTATATGCACTCTTCCAAGTGGGAGATATTGTTAACATTATTTCATTCAGTGAAGGTAATTTTGAATTTGGATGAGAGGGTAAATGGGGCCCTATCAGATCAGCCTCAAATCATGCATCTCTTCGGCTTTTCCTATCCATTGACTTCAATATTACAAAATTACCAGTCAGCAGATCCAATGTCACCTGTTTTACAGGATTGTTCAAAGTGACTCTCACAGGGCAGTCAATATGATTTCAGAAACATGAGACAAGTTTCAGCTTTCAAAGTATGTTACATTCAATTCAGGATTTATTACTTTAGCCAATACCATTAAATAAAGTACAGTATTAGATGATGGACCTTCAATTAGATACCAAAATGTTAGAAACTGAAAATTGGGTCAATCATCTGCTTAAGAATACCAATATACAAAGGCCACTCCTTTGTTCTCGTGGAAAATGGCTAATCAAGATTTTGTGTGGATTATCAAAACTTGAGCTTTATTAACATTAAGGATTCACACCCTTTCCCAAGGACAGATGGCATTCTGGTTATATTAAACATTTTTTCCTTACTTATTACAATGAATCTTTTGTGTGGCCACTGGCAGTAAACAAAATAAATTGTGACAAAAATGTGACATAAACATACAAATTGTGATATCACAGAGGAAGAGGTCAGGGGTTAAATAATTACTCACTTGTGCTTAACGTCAGTTTCTAATTGAGTTGTACCAAGCACCTCCCTTAGGAATCACTCCAAGTTATCTAGGTGGCATTCACTTTTTCAAAAATTATCATTGTCATCTTAGGAAGGACAGGAATCAGTGAGAGATGTCATAAGGCTGCAAATACACACCATCACTCAAGGCCTGCGCTCAGTAACAAGCAGAACACAGCCACAAGTGGGACAATGGTGCAGGAGTGGTCAACAGTAGACTGGAAAAGCAAACTATGCAGCAAATATTGCAAAAAAATAGGCTCCTGTCACATCTGTCAATGCAGCAGTTAACATCCATTCAAAATCATTGGCTTCTTCTAAAAATGTAGAAGGTCCCATTGACAATGATCCCATGTGCCGCTGACCACTTGAGCTATGGTCACACAGATATGTCATATAGCAATGAAAATGACAGCATCGTACAAACTAAGAATCGATGCCTTATTCTGAGAAAGCGACTTCAATCCAATCAGGACAACAAGCTCTGCATGACTGAGACCATCAACAATATCATCAGGCAGCCTCCGTCATCATCTCTACAAACTACCATCATTCCCTGATGTTTCTAAGGTCAAAACCTGTCTTTGCCAATAGTTCAAAACTAGCTACTGGAGAATTAGCTGCTCATTTTACACTGTGCCCTTTCTCTTTTGCAAAAGCATCAATGGTGTAAATTGGGAGGTCAGTTCATTATATTTCACTTTGTGCTGTGGCGAAGAATAATTTCATCTCTCTGTTCTCCAGGTATTTATTCACACATACTTCTTGCAATATTTCTGGACAGTCACTTTCCATTGGAAGAAATCTTTCATCTTTCTAAACTGAGATTCTTTAACAGTCAATTAAAGACAACTTGAGTTTTCATGGCGCACTGTCTTCATTTTAAAGCACAAATGATGAAGCTAATAACTTTTAAAGAGCTGATTTCCATCTCCAGGTCATTACTAAATGGTGCTAATCCTGTCTGAATAGTCAAGTCTAAATAGCATTCGATTCTCCTGTCTAAGTTCATTTAAATGATTAATAAACTTCAGATTCAAACTCTGACAAGACCAGGGATGAAACCACCGGTAGAAGAGGAAAACTTTGTATAAATCAAATTTAAATGGCTGTGTGGACAAACAGGCAATGCTGGCTCCTAGTCACTCCATTATTTCTTCTTCCAGGCAAAGCCATGTAGAGCATGACATACAGCAATTGGATTGCTTCTGAAAAACTGGTTCATCAAGCATTCATATTTCCTAGTGATACCATCAGAGGTCCACCAGAACATTTTCCTTTGGTAAGCAGATCACGCATCAATGCAATACCTTCCAGTGTGAGCTAAATTCATAGCAAAAGCTAAGTACTGCAGATGCTGGAAATCGGAAATAAAAACAGAATATGCTGGAAACACTCAGGAGGCCTGGCAGCACCTGTGGAGAGAGAAACAGGGTTAACATTCAGGTCTACAACCTTCAGTCAGACCTGGAAGATGTTTCAGATAAACAGATTCAAAGCAGGTAACTGGGGAAGGGGGCAGAAAAAGAATAAAGGAGAGGTTTGTGATTGAATGGCAGGCATGAAATTATTAAGTGACAGAAGTGATGATAAGGCAAGGCAAAAAGGACATGGGGCAGAATTTTACACCTCCTGGGTGGGCGTGCGCCTGACCCGATCGGGCGTAAAATGGGGTGAGAAGACACCAGGCGTGCGTCCCGACATTATCTCGCACATGCGGAACTTCAGGTCAGCGGGTGCATACGGGTGTTGGAGCCACGCCCGCCATCAATTAAAAGGCCAGTTAAGGCCATTAAAAACCAAATTGAACCCGATGTTGCCCATGCGATTTCACGCTCGTCACACGGGCAAAACGGGCAGGCAGGCAGGCGGGCAGCCCACATTTTGCAAAACCTCATCCAAGGGCGGGATAAAAAGGGTCAGCAGCATTGCCAGTGTGAATAGTGAGGAGTTTAGGAAATAGTTTGCTGCTGGTTGTTTATTTGAACTTGACAGCTTCATCTATATTCTGAGCTTCATTCTTAGCATTTCCAGGCCTCATTTCAGGAATCATTGGTGTCTCCAAGGTCCCCGGACAATTTTGACCGTGTGGACCCTTCCAGGTATCAGATAGCCTTCTGTTACCCTGGTAATGGGGATTGTGGTCTCCGCTGGAGGCACCTCCTCTGAGGAGGAAGAGAGGGGCAGAAGGGAAAGGAGGCCACGTGTCCCAATGCAGCTTCCAGAGAAGTGACCTGTAGGAGGAGAGGCGCAGGCACAAGGGGCCAGCAGGAAGTCCAAGATGGAAGGGGCCGCAGAAGACGCCACTATCCTGCTGCCAGGGTTTACAGACAGCGAAGCAGCTCCCTCAATATGTCCAAGGTGCAATGTCGAAGGAGGCTCCGCCTCTCCAGGGAGACTGTGACCTCCATTTGTCAGGTGATTGGGCCTCAGATCATCTCCAACATTGTGGGTGGACACCTTATGCCAGTGGCTCTGAAGGCCACAGTGGCCCTCAACTTCTATGCCTCCGGCTCTTTCCAGGGGTCAGTCGGGGATCTGTGTGGAGTGTCCCGATCAGCTGTCCACAGTTGTGTCAAGCTGGTGACAGAAGCTCTGTTCAGGCGGGTAATGACATTTATTCATTTCTGTACGAACGAGGTCAGCCAGGCTGAGCAAGCCAGAGGGTTTGCAGCAACTGCTGAGTTCTCCCGCATCCAGGGTGCAATCGACTGCACACATGTGGCCATCAAGGCGCCAGCAGGTCAGCCGGGTGCCTTCGTTAACAGGAAGGGCTTCCACTCCATGAACATGCAGATAGTGTGTGACTACAGGATGCAGATTCTACAAGTCTGTGCATGGTACCCTGGCAGCTCCCATGATGTTTATATCCTTAAACACTCCCAGGTGCCGAGGCTCTTCAGTGCTCCAGCCCGACTGGATGGATGGCTGCTGGGTGACAAGGGTTATACCCTCAAAAGGTGGCTTATGGCGCCTCTCCACCACCCAAGAACAGAGACGTTATAATAGGAGTCATGCCTCCACAAGGGCGGTGATAGAGAGAATCATAGGTCTTCTGAAGGTGTGCTTCCAATGCCTGGACTGTGCAGGGGGAGCACTACAATACCCCCCAGGCCGGGTATCACTGATAGTGGTTGCATGCTGCGCTCTCCATAATCTGGCACTGGCAAGTGAGGCAAATGGAGACAACGGGCAAGGCCACTGGAGGAAGAGGATCTTGAGGCAGCTCCACAGGCCAAGGAAGATGAATCCAGGAGTGAGTCAGAAGAGAAGCATGGTGAGGAGAACGCTGAGAGCATGGAGGCAGACCTCTGTATCCTTCAGGGAGGCAAAGACACCAGGGATGCCCTTATCCATCGCTCCTTCAGCTAGGCTGCCAAAGATCTGCTTCCACCTCAAGCCAGGGCTATTGACTCCATCCCGGATGTCTGAAAGAACCCTTTTATTTGAGCCCAAAGTCCACTCAGTGCCAGTGCATTGAAGTTTAGAACCACTCACGTCCAGCATTACATACTGGTGTACCCTGCACCAAAAAAAATAAGAAGGTGAAGCATACTCAGGCCATTATGACAAAAACAAAATTTATCTAATTTTGGCAATCCAAACAAATTAACATAACCTTCTCCGGTCTTCAATCCCAGACCAGTAAACATAAACAAAATATTAAAGAATAGAAGATCACTCATGACCAGTCCCTCTTGTGCTCATGGTGCCTTAAACTTACATTTGCGAGTGCTAGGTATTGCTGCCCCCATCCCCCACCCCCCACCCCCACCCCCACCCTCGCTGGCAGCGGCATTGGAGACCACCTGCTAACTCTGCTGTCTTGTGGGCCTTGAAGACCTTGGTGGTCGTCTTCTAGCCAATGGAGCCTATGCTGGCCCCGCCTGGGAGGGAGCGGCCAGTGCCACGGCTGGTATTTTCCCAGTCATCGCAGCCTCATCAGATGCCACGGTCACTGGCAGAGGGGCGGAGGAGCTGTAGCCATCATCCAGAGCGCCCTGAGAGGAGCCTGCAGAGATGAAAAGCAGCTCGTGCGCCAATGTAAGGCCGCTCTGGACCTACCCGATTGCCATTGCTGGGATACTGGGTGCCTCATCGATCTCCCACACCGGCACTGACACCCGAGGTCATTGCCTGTGTGAGGACTTACAGTTCCAAACACTACCCCGGGAACCCCTGATTCTGTTCCTGGAGCTGCATCTCCATGAGAGTTGTCACTCTCTCAATGGAGGAGGCATTGCGCTCTGCCATGAGGGTCAACACAGTGCTTATGCTCCGCATGGACTCCTCCAGAACAGAGACCGTGACACGCATACCCTCATGGATTTCCGCCAGATCCTCACGCACATCCCGCTGGACTTCCAGCATCTGCCGCCTAATGGATGACTCCAGAGGTGCATCATCTGCCTTTGACTCAGCATCATCCTGGTCTCCAGCAGTCCTCCGACTGCCAGCACACTGGGCACACTCTGCCTTCGCCTGCTCCTCAAGCAAGTGTGAAGTGCCCTCACCGCTGTGCTCCATCGTTCTAGCCGAAGATCTAATGCCCACCCTGTTGTTGGTGTCTGTGCTGGTGCCTAGTTCAGAGAACAGGTGTGACACAGGTGCAGCTGAAGCCCAGTGGTCCTCTGGTGTCAGGGATGGCTCTTCGGGGTCCTGCGACTGAGTGCGTGCTGATGAATCTAAGGGAGAATGACGACCTGTTATTAGTTTAAGTCATCACACTGTCACTGTGCATACCAGGCACCCTGGTGAGACAATGGAGACCTGCATCATGGTGCCATCGTCTTTCAATGATCAATGGGGAATCCAGTTTTGAGGCTCCCATCAATGATGAGACTGCACAAGAATGCTTGCAACATCCAAAACTCTCACCTCTATGCACTGCACCCTGACCTTCATCTGACACCCCAGCCTCTCCGCAACTGGCTGACCAAGGTGTGAGGCGCCTCTCCAGATCCAAGGCATCCTGCTTGAATCTGGTTAGGATTAGGAGGAGGATTAGGAGTAAGCTCTCAATGTTGTGATGGGCTGTCTTCTCCTAAAAGGACAAAGGAGCATGGATTAGTCCACTCTCTACCTGCAGCACCATTGCAGCCTGGCTAACCCAACCTGAGGAACACCTTGCAGGGCACATCTGAGTTGTGGTCCTCGAGCCTCGGTCCAAGCAGCCAGGGCTCACCCCCTTGGCCAGCTCTGGCGTCCTTGACAGTTGGCACTCAGACTCTAACATCCCTGAGCTCCACGGTGGGGGATGGCCAGACCATAACACTTCAACACACTGATCCATGCCAACAGGGTACTCACCCTTGCTAAGCACTGCAGGTCCTTAAACATTTTGTGGCACTGCACCCATGTGCGCTGCACAACGTCATGGCTGCTGACCTGGGCTGCCACCTCCTCCCAAGCCCTTTTTGTTAGGCGAGGGGGCCCTCCTCCTTCTATCTCAGGGCATAAGGGTGTCCTTCCTGTCAGCCACCTCCTCCAGGTTGACCACTCCTCATCCAAAAACTGGGGGGGGGCCAAGTGTCCACCCGACCTGCCCTTCCACCTGGCATCTCCAGCCACACTTGAGGCCATAGCTTTGGTCTTCAGCACACTGCAAATATGCTCTTCCCTGGCTGCATTCAAGGATTTGCCTGTGCCATTTTTAAACCAGCCGCCAGGTCGCCATTGGACCCCACGGCTGACAGGCCCTCACCCCTGCCTGGCCCTTCCCAACCATTGGGAAGACACGTTTCACGCTGGGCAGGCCTCAATTGGCCAGTTAACATGAAATGCGGTTGGGGGCCAAATCGCGGGCAGCGGCCCATTTCCAGACTAGTCGCAGGCCCACCGATCGTGCACGCCCAACAAGGGTAAAATTCAGGCCATGATAGTGAGAGAAATTAGAGAAAAAGTAGCTATGTGCAGAGGACCTGTGAATGGTTAGATTTAGAGCAGAATAGCAAAGGGTAGCATGGAAGATCTGGCAATGCAGAGAAGGCTCTCTTGCAGCAGGAACCTGGCAGAAGAAAGGTAAGTAGACAGCAGGTTGTGTACCAATAGGGGGTCTCCAGCTCAAGTACCAACTCACACCTTCCTAATCCCATGCAACTCTGCTGTATCTATTCTACATTACCTTGTGCTTGGGTCACTTAACCTGGAAATCCTTTTAAAACTCCTCTCATATACAAATTTCCTCAAGGCCTCTTTCCCACCAGGTTTCCATGGACATGCTAGAGGCTTGGGACCCAACACGCCTGCAGGCTGGAACATGATGTGGTGTTCTTCCACACCTTCTGTTAAATAGGAAAAGTACGGTTTAACCTGCAGGAGTTTTGTGCGCTACCACATCCAATCCCCAAAACACACCACCAAAGCTGTTGTGATGTGAGTTGGAACAATCCCATGCCATTTCCCAGCTGCTACCACCTAATTTATGGGCGCAAATAGAACAGTGAAGCAACCAAAATCAGCCCGGGTGCCACTTTAAATACATGAAAGGAATCAGATGGGTGAAAGTGAAGTAAATCTTTATTGAGGAAGATGAGGACGGATGAAAATAAGCTCAGGAGACGATGAAGTAAAAGTACTTTAAGGAACAACAATATATATGTCAAGTTAGACAGCCATCTATCTGGTGCAATTTATGAGGGACCCCGTGAAACACTTGAATTGAAATGTGGAGACTCAACGAGTGCCACAGGTAGGAGTTGGCAGCATGGGAAAAAATCCCTCTCAGCACCTCTTGGATTGGAGACTAAAATAATAGGATAACAAGTTGGGTTTAATGGCTTCTTCTCATTCCTAGCTATTGACATTCTTATACTCATGAATTATGTGGCCAGACTCACATATGAAAGAGAAACCATGAGGAATGTTTAAATAGCATCTGCTGTTCGGAAAGCAAAACAGGTTACTAAGTACTGGAATGAGTTCATGTACATTTGAAAACACTGAGGTTCTCATGGCGTATTTATATATTTATATGTGATGGCTTGCAAAAAGACAAAAAGCCATTTGTTAAAGGAATTGTTTGACTTTCTTTTTTTAACATCAAATATTGTCAGCTCTTTTCTTTGTTTTGTTTGGTATGTATCAAAGGAGTCTTTGGCCTCAGGGAGTAGCTGAACTATCCCGTCAAACTAGTTAATCTTGTGTCAACACATTTGTTTCACATTGTGTATTAATAAAAAGAAATCATAAAATTAAAATGCCACTTCAAAGCTGGCATTAAGCACTAGTCAGACATCTTTAAAGCATCTCAGTTCAGTAGGGTCAAAGATTTCTACCAAATCTAAAAGTGGCACTGAATAAAAATCATGTAAGAAATGTGTATATAAATACATAGAAAATGTAAACTTATTATTTTCCTCCACAGTCAACCGGGCCATCTGCTTCCGTTGCTAGAGCCTATTAAATCTAAATTATATTTTAAAACCTGAAAGCGAATATGCAAGTTGAATAATTTTATTAAGCATTTCAGAGATCACAACATGGCCATTAATAAAACTGGTGAAAGGGAATTGAACTGAAATCTACAGACTCTACGTCAGAGATCCCAATTTCAAATAATCTTTCCCAGCTGGGAAAGATTCCTTCTCCCCACTACCCAGCATTATCTTTTGCCAGATTAGCAAAGGTGAGGAACTGCTATAGAGCTCTATGAGATGGCCTTTCCTCTTTCCTGTCCTATCCAAGGTGCATTGTAATAAGATGAAGATTCAATGAATTGCTTTTGTAGAAATAAGTTGAATGGGTATCCAAACTATGGCATATGGTTCACGTACAATCCAGAAACCTTGGCAACCAAGCCCATAAAACCCAGGCAACCAGGTTTTGTGCGCCAATAAGCCTTATTCACTCTTCTGCTCCATGTAAATTTTATGGGCTGGGAGATTTGGAAGATTTTTAGTATTTTTGGATAAATCCTAAATTAGAATATCAAGAGCTGTTAGTATTAGCAGTTTCAGATATGCAAACTGATAGAACAATGGCAAATGTTATAAATAGGCTGCGAGCCCCCATTCTATGCAAGTAAAGGCAAGGGACGGAAATTGGTTATGGTCCACTTTTAAGTTCAAAACCAGTGGTGTGCTGTTAGCACCTCCACATGTAACTCGTGCATGCTCATGCACCAGCAGATGTCCGAAGTAAAGTTACGGGAAGGGTAGGGTGGTTCAAATGAGCAACAGCGGAGGGTGGGCAATTGTGAGACTTCAGACTCAGGCAAGTCTCCTGCTCCTCCTGGCTCCACAGGAGAGCCCAGTGATTAATTTGAATGGAAGATAGAAGTGAGGGAATAGTTGAGCAAGTCAACAGCTGTCGTCAGATGGAGTGATGGGTAGAAACTCTTCTATCTACTGATCCACAGTGATGAACAGCTTCAAACTAACAGAGAAAGAAACAAAGGAAGGAATGAGAAAAGTCAATAAAAGAGAAAGAGAGAAAGAAAAAAGAGAAAAGGAATGTGAATCAGAAGGCTGAATTAGGAGATGGGCTGGGCTGAGGTAGAGCTTGTTAGTTGGTGACAGAAGCACAGGAAGGGAAGAGAGGGAAGCGTGACATCTTCCTGCTGCCCTGGCATATTCCCAGAAGTTGGAATGGCAGTGCTGCAGTCGATCACCGACCGGAGGCGGGTGGCCAATTAATTCAATTAATTGACCCCTGTCACATGAGGAGACCGCAAAGTAAAATGTGGTGGCCTCCATGTGGGTTCCTGGGGGAGCGGGGGGAAGAGGGGGTTGAGGGTGGTGGCAGGGGCAGAGGTGCCTTCCTTTCAGAGCACATCATGGGCAGCAGAGGGGCAGCCCAGCATCAATGCCCGCCCACATGGCTCCAATGCTGTCGCTGGAAGGTTCGCCTGCTGTTTACCAGAGCCTGCCTGGCCCCAGCACATTAAAAGGGAATTCTTACTTGCCCTTCAAGAACACCTCAATATGGAAGTACCCTGTCCTTCTCTCTGCAACTTCAGCAGCAGCCGCCTCCATCACATTCCCAGGATCCACTTTCAGTCCCTGCGGCGAAATTTAACTCTTGCCGGTAAAATCCCAAACAGAACGCATGGAGCAGACTGGTCCTTGCAGAGCACCTTATCAGATCACTCAGAAAGTTTTCAAAGTGCTTAAGGTAGTATGAATTACTTTCAAATGCAGTGATTTTGCCCAATGCAGTAGCTCCTTGGTTTATGGCTAAAAGTCCCCCAAGCAACAGTGAGATGAATGGTTAGTTATTCATCTTTTCTGGCATTTGCTGAAGGTGGAATGATGGCCAGGAGAATTGAAGGATTCGCTCTTCTTCAAAAGTGTCCAGGGTCCACAGAAATCACCAAAACAGGCAAACATCCCGACCCCAATTTAGTGTGTCATCAGAAGGCCAGAATCCCAAACCTTACAACCCTACCTCGGTACTGCAGTGGAATACTGGCCTAAGCTAGATCGTAGATTCATAGAATAATAAAATGGTTACAACACAGAAGGAGGCCATTCGGCCTATCATGCCCATAACATCTATCTGGTAGAGCAACTCATTTAGTCCCACTTCCCTGCCTTTTCCCTATAGCCCTGAAAATCTTCCCGCACTCAGAAATCACACCTTTTCACACTTTTTCAAAGCTACAGCACTATCTGTTTGGTGGTTAATGACAGGCATCAAAGAAAACTTACCAAGAGGAAAAGCACCTTCTTGAGAGATCGTAGCACAATGTTATGTGGAGTGATGGGGGGGAGGCAGTTGAGATGTCTGGAACATGGTTGCCTCCCACCGGCGCTCAACCATTAGGAGTAGCAGTTATCATATGAGAACCGCTGCTCAGGAATCCGCACCGCCACCAAATACAAGTTATTGTGGCTGCCCAAAGAGAGGGCTCAGGCTGCTGGGGTGATCAGAGTCAGGGGCATGCTGGATGGTGGAGGAGAGGGCTAGATGTTGCCAGTAGAACTCACAGCCAAAGCCATCCAGAACCTTAAAAAATGGGA
This sequence comes from Cetorhinus maximus, assembly GCF_964194155.1. NCBI lineage: Eukaryota > Metazoa > Chordata > Chondrichthyes > Lamniformes > Cetorhinidae > Cetorhinus > Cetorhinus maximus. The sequence goes on from NC_135895.1 coordinate 36,180,128, forward strand.
TGAGGGACTTCAGTTATGTGGATAGATTGGAGAAGCTGGGATTATTCTTAGAGAAAAAAAGGTTGAGAGTAGATGTGATGGAGGTGTTCAAAATCATATGGGGTCTGGACAGAGTAGCTTGAGAGAAACTGTTCCCATTGGCGGAAGGATCGAGAACCAGAGGGCCTCAGTTTAAGACAAATGGCAAATTAACCAAAGGTGACATGAGGTTAGGATCTGGAATGGACTTCCTGAGAATGTGGTGGATGCAGAACGAAGATTCCCTGTTCTCGAGAAGAGTCATATTGGACTTGAAACGTTAACTCTGTTTCTCTCTTCACAGATGCTGCCAGACCTGCTGAGTTTTTCCTGCACTTTCTGTTTTTATTTCAGATACGCAGCATCCTCAGTATTTTACTTTAATTAAACAGAAAGAAATAACTTACATTTATCTAGCACCTGCCACAACTTCAAGGTATGCCAAAGCATTTGACAGCCAGCAAGAGTTTATGATGTGCACTCACTGTTGTAATGTAGGAAACTTGGCAATGAAGTTGTGCACAGCAAGGCCCCACAAACAGCAAGGAAATAAATGACCAGGTAATCTTGATTGAGAGATAAATATTGGCAGGGCATCGGGACAACTCGACGGCTTTTCTTCAAGAAGTGCCGTGGGATCTTCAAGAGACCTCAGTTTATGATCTCATTCGAAAGATAACACACTGACTGTGGAGAACTCCCTCAGTACTGCACTGGAGTGTCAGCCTAGATGAGGTGCTCACATCACTTACAAGTGAAGGAATGTTGTGTATGCCTACAACTTAAGTTAGAAGACATGTACCAGTGTATTCCAAGGTAATTATTTGTTTTCACATCATGGGCTTATATTCAGGGCTGTTATTAAATTGTCAGTTTTGGGTCAGGAGTAGGAATGTGTCAGCTTTTGTGAAGTAGCTGATTAACTTTGGTCAGTGCTCTAGGTTGGCAAGTATGATGAGGAAATACCTATACCTGGAGCAAGTACTTCTTAAGTGGAATTTGATCTGACCAAGATTGCTGTCATATAGAAATTCATATTTTTGTAAGTCTGTGGGCATTCTGGAGATCAAATATCTTGATCCAACTTTTTAATCAAAATCCAGAGAAGGTGTGCTGGCAAATAAAACTTTAAATATCATCAGAAAAATATTATGAAAGGTTTAATCATTGGGTTTAGTGCTATTGCGTATGGTAATGGGGATGGGAATTTTATCTTAAAGCATTATGTCATGTACAGAGGAGTTTGCCAATAAAACACGGAGAAAGAGAGTAAATTCCATGGCTCCAATTAAAAAACCACAGGAGACACAAAAGCTTTACTCTTAACAAAGGATACATTATAAAAGACTTCATCACCGCAGCTGGTTACAATCCAAACCTGATGAGCAATTGGCCGCTTCAATGCACGGTCTCTCACTGCCTGCCACCCACCACATCCCCCCCAACCCCTACCACCCCCCATCAAATACACACCATTTCAAAATTGACAACACCAAAAGCCCTAACTTTTAAATCCAATCCTGCTGCCAAATATTTATTTGCTATTGCTAGCTTATATCTAGCACAACATACTTGAAATTGGTAAACATACACCCTGTCTGGCAGCAGAGGTAAGAGCCCTATTTCTATCAGCGGGAATTAAGGCATTTTAATACATTGAATTTTATCACAGTGTCAGTTCATTAAAACTATTCAGACTATGGCTCCATGAATTTACTCACTGAGGAGCTGAGTCATACAGGCCGGTAAAGTCCCCTGATCAGTGCTGGCCTCAGCCAGCATCAGACATATTGCAACAAGTCAAGGCTCCTGGCAGTATCTGTCTTGATTGTGATGTCAAAGTTCTCTAAAGCATTCAACAGACATCAATTCTGTGCAAAGTGTGGTCCATACAGGCTTGAAATTCGCCCACTCCAATGGATGACATTACATTTCTGTACGTTAAATGTCAAGAGTCAAATGTAAGCCCACATCCACACTGCATCTCTATCAAATTGTAGTCTATTTTTTCCTCATTTAGGGCCCTAATTCTAGCACAGGTGATATCTTCAACAGAACTAGATTATTAATGAAGATTGCACATGTGCAAAAGTGCTGCACACACATTGAGGATCATTTCCATCCCCCTTCCCTCATTAAGTGTTTATTTTGATGTCTACTGCTAACAATTTTGTGGCCAGTTTTAAGCCACAGCTACGGAATGGAAACTGACTGCTGCAGTGTCATTTTCTCCCAGTGCTCAATGCAAGGTGGAGAATTCTGCCACAACCCCAGGGAAAACAATGCTATATATGTGGTATTCAAAGCAGTAGGAGGTAACCTCTCAGATGATGTATAACTGTTTTAATATATGCTGCACAATTTGTGTAATGAATAGTGACTTTATCCTCTGAGCTTAAATCACAGCAAAAGAGACCAAAGTAATTTCACATCAAAGGAATTTCCTTGTAAATAAACAAGTCAAACCCAAATATCTTCACTCATTCCCAAGGCTGACTGGTGTGTTTGAAGCCCACACAACCACATTCGCCTCAGACTGTAAAAAAAGGACAAAATCTGCTCAAGTTAAAAGTGTTTTCTTCAAATACTTTCTCTGCTTCATTTTCCTCATTTTATGCTCCTCCCCCCACCACATTCTTTGAAAAGAAAAAGAAAGACTTGCATTTATATAATGCCTTTCACAATCTCTGCCATCTATTTGCAGGTAAGTAAACCTTATACGAATCTCTGGTTGTCAATGGAAGCTTGACTATTGCCTTGATATAGTGATTCATGCAAATATTTCTGTTAGTTCAACCTGTAACATCAGTTCAAGAGCACACCTTTGGTATTTCACTAATTAGCTACTACTGCAGTTTTCACAAGTGAAATGTGTCTGCTTTGCCAAACATTTTAGTGTCCATTTTGCCTTTTGACCATTACCAGCATATCACATCACAATCAATGGCATTTGTAAATTCATCAGGATGTATAAAGTGCTTTGTTAGCATTCAGCTAGAATAAATGCAACTAATTTCTGGTTACACTGTTGTTAATGATTGTTGCATTAAAATCACTTCTTTAAATGTCAGGGTTGCCTCTGACAGCAGACTACCATCGATAACAACTGCAGTATAGGAATACAGCAACAAGAGAAGGCCATTCAGCCCAATGAGCCTGATCTCCCATTTTATTAGATTATGGCTCATCTGCGCCTCACCTCAGGCTGGAACTTCATTGAGGAGCAATGCCTCAGGCAACTTCAATTCACCAAAGGAGGCTGTCACAGAGCTATGTCACCTGTTGCTGCAGCCACAACTCAAGCCTTGAACAACAACTGTTGTACACTGTCTGTGGCTGTCAAGATCACTGTGGCCCTTATCTTTTATGCAACAGTCTCCTCCCAGGCTGCAGCGGGTGACACCAGAGACATCTTCCAATTTGTAGTCCAACACTGTATCAGGGAGGTTACTGAGACTCTCCTGACTTGGAACTATATCTATATCGCCATTCCTTCACTAGTGCTGGGTCAAAATCCTGGAACTCCCTCCAAACAGCATTGTGGATGTACCTACACCCATAAGCTGCATCAGGAGGTGGCTCACTACCATCTTCTAATGGGCAATAAATGCTGACCTGCCAGCGATAACCATATCCCAAGAATGAATTTAAAAAGCCATTTCTATAGGAATAAGGCCATCGAGAATCCTCTGAGCAAGATCATTTTCCAGGTCACATTTAGCAATAGTTTCATTCACGTTAACCTGATGCCAACTGACAAGGTACCTTGAGGGGAGAAGAAGCTAACTGTCTGCTCTGTTACATAACCAAAGTCAGGCACAAGCCTTCACTTTACCTTCACTAACTCACAGTTGATGCTGTTTCTGTCAGAGAAGAATCTTTGTTTCCATTTGGTCTTGGCATTCTGCCAACATTGCTCTGAAATTGTTACTAGTGGGTACCCAAGAATGATCCATGGAAGACTTGCCCATGATTTTCCTGGAAAAATGTCTGGCTTCCCCGCTATGCTCCCTCCCCTATCCCCACCCCTCCAACACAGTACCACATTCGTAAAAGAAACGAATAATTGAGTGCAGTGTGTTAGACTGAGATATTAAACCCAGGTCCCATCTATCCCTTCAGGTGGACGTAAAAGATTCCTCAGAAGTCCCCAGTGTCCTGGCTAATACTTATCGCTCGTCACAAAACAAACTATCTGGCCATTATCACATTGCTGCTTGTGGGAGTTTGCTGTGTGCAAAATACTTGCCATGCTTCCTACATGACAACAGTGATTACATTTCAAAAAATACTTCATTGGCTGTAAAGCAGTTTGGAATGTCCTGTGGCCCTATATAAATGCACTTATTTCTTTTTCTTTCTTTCAGTGCTATTTAATACAACACACTGATGCAATACAGCTTTAAAAATGAGATGAAACCTCAATGAATACTAACTTAAGAACCAATTCACAACTCATGCTCATACTTCTATTAGTAACTCATAACTGTGTAAATATTCTTTTTGTTGTATATGGTATCCATATACGTCCCACATCCAGAAACCTATTTATGCTGATGCAGTCCAAAATCTAAATAGGGAAGGGGGAGATAGGAGATTAAACAGAGTCTCTACGGAAACAGGTTCATCAACCCAACCATAATGATTGCAGTTCAAAAGTAATTCATTGCATTTAAAGCACTTTGAGATGTTAGAGAGATGTCATAAGGCAATATATCAGTGCATTTTTGTCTACATTGCAAATCATGATAACAGTAGCGAAAGTGAAATGTTTGGCTTAGCGATGCAATTGTGCAATCTCAGTGAGCTGGGAAGTTTCACGCAGGTAATGCTACCATTTCCTGTGTCCTGATAAGAAATGTCCGGTCTCTCATGCTCCATTGGAATCCCATTCTCGAGTCCTTTCCAAGACTCTGACAGCGCTATTCTAACGACGACAGTCACACGAAGATCAATTTATTTGGTGACCACTTCTCAGATTGCAAACCTTTCTTTGATCAACTAGCTAGTCGCAAATCAAGAAAAATCCATTGATATTAACAATGGCAGGAGCTTTGACCGTTCCCTTTGTGGGAATTTGCCTAGAATTGGGTCCACTTCACAAAATGCAAAAGGCAGCTCACTCCCCAGACTAGAGGAGAAACTGAGGGAGAATAAATGGTCTCCCAACTGGAAAAAAGTGTGCCCATGAGTACAATATGTACAAGTAAATGGGGATGTGTGATTCCAGTTAGGGTTAGGCCCTAGACTACAGAAAATAGCACCAAGGGAACTTGAATGGAACAAAGTGACAATAGAGAAATCAAAGGAAATAAGCAGTCAGTCCAATAGAACCAGGAAGAAGAGCTGGAAAAATATACCAAGAAGGGCAAAAAGATAATGCAATGGGCCTGCACAGACAGGTTGCACCATGAGCTGGCATGATTCCAGCTGTTGTAACCTCTTCTCATTAGCTAGAAGGAAAATTGAACATAGACAGAAATCTTGACAGATTAGCCTTAATTTTTGGCCTATTTGTTAACTCATCCACAGGCGCAGGAAAAAATTAGGTTTCCAATAATTAAAAAAAGAAATATCTGAAAGCTGTTTTATTACTGTGCGTGATTTGCTTACAGGTATAGTGTATAAATTTGTTTTTGTCAATTCAGAAACACAATCTGGGTATAGCTGACAGAAGAAACTTATGTTGGAAAAGGATAAGGCAAATGTTTGATGTGCTGAATTTAAATCTAGTAAAGCTGGCTTTCTTTAAACCAAGAATCAACCAGCACAGCCTGTTCTGCCGAAGGGTCATGAGGACTCGAAACGTCAACTGTTTTCTTCTCCACCGATGCTGCCAGACCTGCTGAGTTTTTCCAGATAATTCTGTTTTTGTTTTGGATTTCCAGCATCCGCAGTAGCTTGTAGCTTTTTGTTTTTACAGCCTGTATTACCTAGTTCAGCCTGTATTATCTGGTAGGGTATCAACTCAAAGCAAAAAATAAATTCTTGCCAGAGCCAAAAATGGCCAGAGGAAGCAATTTTAAAACAGGTTTTTTAAAATGGTTTTAAAGGTCATTTCACAACTTACCTAATAAAACAAGCCTGTGAAAAAATATAGTTAATATGTCACAGTAAGAGCAGTGTTTGATTTAGGACTGTATGACATTAATTGGTGTTTGCATAACACTGAACTGAGCATCTTGAAGTCAAAGGATTGGTGTGCCATGTCCAAGAATAGCCAGGCTCTGAATTTAGGTTCCATTCAGAGTCAACCACCTGTCAGGTTAATGCAAACTTCTGCGAATGTAGTATTTGCATTATGACCTCAGTAAATATTCTTAACTGGCAGATATGGTTATTGGCTAATGCATCAATAAACACATCCCTACACAGTCCTCTGAATACTGTACAACAATGCTCATCTAGAATTATAGAAGAATCATGGAAGAATCATAGAAGCCCAGGAGGTGGCCATTCAGCCCATCATGCCTTTGCTGGCCCTTTGGTAGAGTTATCCAATTTATCTCACTCCCCTGCTCTTTCCCCATCAATCTGTAAATTTAGATTTTGAGTGGAGAAGAAAATTATGCTTAACTTGGTGAAGAACGTGAACTCACGCTACAAATCGCCACAAGATGATCCTGATGAGTCAACCTGTGCTTTGTATGGAATGAGGAAATGTTTGAGGAAGATTCAACTACAGCATATCTCAACTTTAATGATTGGTTACAGAGCAAAACAGGTACAGGAAAAAGGGGAAATTTTCATGCACTGATTGGCTGGGAACGGTACATAGTACAAGGGAAAGAAAAGAAAACAAGTAAGAACCAAGAAGAGATAATGTAAAGTATTTTTGCCCTGTGAGGAGAACTTCCTCCATTCATTGTTTTATGCATCTGTCGATCCAAACAAAGTATAATTGTCTAACGCTTCTGTTCAGTTGTTATTCCTGCATTTACTAAGCTCATTTTTCTAAATCAGACTCCTCAAGCCTCCATGAAGCTTACACCAATCCACATAAACATGGAACATTAGATAAAAGTAACATTTTTATTCATTCTTGGAATGCAGGTTTCATTAGCTTTATTGCCCAATACTCGCTGTTCTGAGAAGGTGGTGGTGAATCATCCAGAACCTCTGCAGTCTGTGTGATGAAGATACACCCACAATGATGTTAGATAGGGAATTCCAGGATTTTGATGCAGCAGTGATGAAGGAACAATAAGAAATTTCCAAAGGAGGATTGTGTGTGGCTTGGAAGTGATGGCGCTGCCAGGCAACTGCTGCTCGTCATTCTAGATGGTGGCGCTCACGGGTTTGTGAAGTGCTGTGGAAGAAGCCTTCACAAGTCACTGCAGTGCATTCTGCAGACAGTACACACTGCAGCCATAGTGTGCTAATGGTGGAAAAGGTAGATGTTTAACTAGCAGATGAAGTGCTGATCAAGCGCACTGCTTTGACTTCAATGGTGCCAAGTTTCTTGAATGTTGTCACAGTGCACCCATCCAAACAAGTAGATAGTATTCCATCACACTCTTGCCTTGTGCCTTGTGTATGGTAGAAACATTTTGGGAAGTCAGAAAATGAGCCACTTGCCACAGAATACCCAGCCTCTGAATTGTTCCAGTATCCACAGCACTTATCTGTCTGGTCCAGTCTGAATGAAAGACTCAGCAATAGCAATGCCATTGAAAGTCAAAGGGAGGTGTTTAGACCCTCTCTCTTATTGGAGATGCCCCTTGCCTGACACACAGGAGGTGCAAATGTTACTTGCCATCTTTCAGCCCAACCCTGTGTCTAGGCCTTGCTGTAAACAAGCAAGGATTGCTTCATTATTTGAGGAATTGTGAATAAAACAACACTTCAATCATCAATGAACAGCTTCTGGCCTAATTCTTAAGTGCTGGACTTTCATACATATACAGATAGGTGTCAAAACATAACAATCAGCAGAGCAGTGACTTTCTGAATCCCCTGGTACACCCTGTAACTCATTCCTAGCCACTGTTACTTCATAATCACATACTGTGTTTGTTATGTTTGTGCTTCTCAGTAATTATGCTGCTATAAGGTGTTCTTGCAGCTGTGGAATGTGCATTTTTCTGTAAATGTTACGCCTTATTTATGTCAATAATGTCAATAATTTAGTAAGTGTGGGAAGGCCATTCAGCCCCTCTTGCCTGTGCTGAAGTTAGGCCCCTGTCAGGGATGATTTTGCATAACCCCATTTTCCATCTTCTGAAGATGAGAGTAATTATTATGCCATGTAACAAAATAAGAACAAAGGACTATAGCAAAGAGTTTTAATGAAAGCCTCCAGGCCTGTTACATAATATGCCAGAAATGACTAGTGATATATTTTGGCTCTTGCAACCTCAGTCCATGTTATTTTAGTCATAAAATAGTTTGCTTTAGTTCTGGCCTCATCTCCTGATTTTGATTTTGGTATCATTTTAATTCTAGTCTTCATTAAAACTTGACACTACATTTTATCCTTGTCTTTTGGGTCCAACTTTTAAGATACATTTTATTTTCAGTCTTGAAAAATATTATTTTCCATAGCTGTGTTCCTATCTTTTTGGAGATTTTATTCCTCCATAAATTGATATTTCAGAAACATATTTACTATTTCACTTGACACCCAACTCACAAGGTCAGAAAAGTTGTTAAGTGATACACTAATGCCTAAACTGCATCAGAGACTTAATTCACCTATTTCAATTTCCAACATCTCTTCCAAATGGCACCTTTAGTCCTGGAAATAATTTCAGTTTCAGTCACATCTCCCCATTTCAAATGTCAATTTTATTCTACTTATTCTTCATCCAAAATGCAGTCCAAATTTTGTTGGCGTCAACAGAAATAGAAGTTTCATCAGCAATTATTTTCCCTGTTTTTGTTCGTGAAAGTAAATGACTGGATCATATGCTGTATTATGCTGCCACCATGGGGCAGAGGAGATTCATCTTTCTCTTTCTAATCCTTTCCTTCAATATTCTTACATGAACTAACTGTAAACAGTAATGTGCAAAAAAAAACTCACAAAGATTCCCTAACTAATCACACTTACTGGGTTGATTTCCAGGTGGTGTCCTAAGCTTTATTTTAATTATTGTGACCGTGTTGCACTCTAGTCCATTTAAACGTGCCAATTCTTCCAAAGGCTTGGTAAGCCCAAGAACCATTGTTGCACTTCCAGGGAAATGTTACCCTGCTCATGGCTTTTTTTGCCACTCTATCAGTTTTCTTCCCTTTCTCCTTCTTTGTTCCTGAAGAAGCTCATTCCTTACTGGCTACAGCTCACCCCCAATAGCCCACACACATTATTCATCCTCGAAACCTTTTCGCTGAATGGCTGGGGGTGCAGGCATCATGGTTCATCTTGACCTTGCCCTCATCTGGCCACCCAGACTCAAATACCACTTTGGTTATTACAACAGTAGCAACCTGAGTCCTTTTTTTAATTATTCATTCATGTTGGCACCACTGGCTAGGACAGCATTTATTGTCCATCCCTAATTGCCCTTGTTCAGAGGGAATTTAAGAGTCACATGCAGGCCAGACCAGGTAAGGACATTAGTGAACCAGATGGGTTTTTACGACAATCAGCAATGGTTTCATGGTCATCATTAGACTTTTAATTTCAGATTTTTATTTGGATTCAAATTTCACCATCTGCTATAGTAGGATTCAAACCTGGATCCCCAGAGCATTATCCTGGGTCTCTGGAATGCTAATCCAGTGACAATACCACTATGCCACTGCCTCCCCATTGCAGGGTCACTTCAAATGCAAGTAATTGTGCAATATAAAGGCAGCATTGATGTGTAATTAACTCTTCATTGCTAACAACAGTCATATAGAAAAGCGCTTTGCCTTTTTTTGTATATTACATGATGCAATATCAGTTTGGAATCATACATATTTGTAACAAGGTCAGATGTCTCTTGGAAATTAACCTTGACCATTGGCAATGACAATGTTGCATCTTTGAGCCCAGCCTGCAGCTTTCTTGTTTTCTAACGTACGCTCTGATTCTTCTGTATCACCTGTTGACAGTTAACTCTTCATCTGAGCTTCCAAGTAATGATGTAATGAAATAAATTGTATGAAGTGACCTCTCGCAGTGTTCTGCGAGCAATAAAGTGCTATTTTCAATCAGAGCTCCATTCAGCACTAGAGATTGAAAGGTTGGATATCCCTATCACCATAGAATCATGGAATAGTACACCACAGAAGGAGGTCATTCGCCATACCAATATTAAGCAATATTGCTCTTTCGAAGAAGAATCCAGGCAGTCCCATTCCTCTGCTCTTTCCCCATATCCCTGCTATTCTTCATCCTTCAAGTATTTATCTAATTTCCTTTTAAATCTGTATCTACCATCCTTTCAGCAGACCATTCCAAATCCTAAAACGTCATTAGGTAAAAAAGCTTCTCCTCATGTTGTACCTGGTTCTTTTGTCGAACACCCAAATCTATGTTAGCTCAACCCAAGTTTCAATTGTTTGTCTCACTCATGAACATGAGATTCAGCAGAGAAATATAAGGAATCATATTTAAAACCAACTTTAGCTTCTGTTAAGCTTAAAGAAACTGTGCTCTAATGAAACATCACTGCATTTTTTTTTGCCTATCTTAAGTTAGCACTAAAACGTAAAACTTCAAAATGCTTCAAAGGGCCCCCCATTTAGGAGCATGGCAACAGGAGTAGGCCATTTAACCCTTCGTGCCTGTCACATCACTAAGGTCATGGCTGATCTGCAACCTTACTCCATTCACCCAACATTGCTCCATATCTCTTAATACCTTTGGCCAACAAAAATCTATCAACTTCAGTTTTAAAATTAACAATTGATCTAGCATCAGTAGCTGTTTGCAGAGGAGAGTTCCAAACTTCTGCCATCCTTTGTGTGAAAAAGTGTTTCACATAATTTCATTTCTGAAAGGCCTGGCTCTAATTTTTAAGCTATGTCCCCTTGTCTTAGACTCTCCAGCTGGTGGAAATAGGGTAGATTGGGAGAAACTATCTGTTTCATTTACTACCTGGAAACCTTCAATCAAATCACCCCTTAAACTTTTAAATTCCAGGGAATACAACGCTAGGTTGTTTAATCTCTCCTGATAATTTGACTCTTCTACACTCCCTCCAAGGTCCCATATCCTCCCTAAGGTGTGGTACCCAGAACAACTTGCAGTACTCTAGAGCTTTGAGTAGCTGTAGCATGACTGCACCCTCTAGTATTCGAGTCCTCTAGATGTAAAGGCCACATTCTGTACATCTTTCTAATTATTTGTCTGTACCTATTCATCATATTTTATCTTTGTATCAGGACCCCCAAGTCTCTTTGCGTCTCCACTGTTCCTAACTTTTACAATTTAGAACGTGCCCTGTTTTATCATTTTTAGGTCCAAAGTGGATACAGTGGATTTACAGTTGTCATCACAACAAACTTCCCAACAATAACAGCCTTCTTATCAGTGTGCTGAAAATCATCTTAACTCACACAAACTTGTTCCTGAATCACAACCCCAACTCAATTGCAACACTAACTTAAAACTATGAAACAGAGGTAGCCAGAATTGCGAGTCTCTCCACTGGAAAGTATTCTCTTTTCTTATCCTCACCCAGGAGACAGAGTCTTTGATCATATCTATCCTATTTCCTGTGCCTCTGCTCTCACCCTGTTTCCTCATTCTTATAGCATCAGTGGCTCCCTCCTTGCCTCCATTGTTATTCATCAGCCTCCATGTTCATCACCTTCAGCATATCCTTCCTTCCCCTCTTAACTCTGCTATCCAGTGGGAGTGTCCCATCATGAGTATCCTGCATATTCTTCCGTGACTCCAGCTGGCAACTGCACTTTTTTTGTTAAACTCAGCAGCTGTGACATTTGCTAACTCACCTTTTCCCACCCACATGTCCATGGCCCCAATAGACTTCTTTTATATAAAGCAGCAATTTATGTGTACCATATTGAGCAGGTCAATGTCTGGTCTCCTCTGTGTGGATGTGGGTATCACTGACAAGGCCAGCATTTGTTGCTCACCCTATTTGACCTTGAACTGAAGGCACTTAAGAGTTAACCAGATTGCTGTGGATCTGGAGTCACATGTGGCAGATTTCCTTCCCTAAAGGAACATTGGGGGAAACAGGTTTTTACAACCCATGCTTATCATTAGACTTTTAATTTCAGGTGTTTTATTGAATTCAAATTCCACCATGGTGAGATTTGAACCCAGGTCCCCAGAGTATTACCCTGGGTCTCTGGAATACTAATCCAGTGACAATACCACTATGCCACCACCTCACTTCAAATACAAGCAATTGTGCAATATAAAGGCAGCATTGATGTATAATTAACTCTTCATTGCTAACAACAGTCATGTAGAAAAGCACTTTGCCCTTTTTTGTATATTACATGATGTAATATCAGTTTGGATTCAAACCCAGGTCCCCAGAGCATTACCCTGAGTCTCTGGAATTCTAGTCTAGTGACAATACCACTACACCACCGCCTCCATCAAAGAGACCAAATACAAATTGTGAGGAATCAGTTTGCTGAGCACCTTCATTCCGTCTCCAAACAAGTACTGACCTGCTTGTGGTTCACCACTTTAACTCTCCCTCCCATCTCTACTCTGACCACTCCATCATTGGACTCTGATACTGTTCCAAACAAGCTTCATACAAGCTTGAAGAGCAGTGAGGCAAGTTTTGTTTCTGCAGAATTAGTGGGACGTTAATCAGGCAGTTCCTGTAATGGACGAGCAATACACTCTTTCAGATACTCGTTGGAAAATAAAAATTTACCACCATAACTTATCTTTCTGGTGAACAGCATGAATATTAACTATAGTAACTTCAGACATTAGCTTTTCCTTTATAGCAGGATGTCTGGAGATGTTAGATGTACCTGTCTGTATTATAGACAAGGTGAGGCAGTCTGATGCCATTCACCAGATCACAATCTCAGTGCTGGTGAAGCCTGTTAGATTTTCTATTTTTGGAGCTGGCAAATCCATTGTGTTTTTCTAGCGTTTCTTGCTTTATCATTTCAAACTGCCAGCATCTACAGTCATTTATTTTTCTAATTTCCTTTATTTTCTGTTTCCTCTTTTGGGGTTTTTCATCATCTTATCTATTCTTTTGTTTTCTTCATAAATTTTAATTGTCTCACTGAGACTATCTCATATTATTTTATAACAGTTCCCTACTTTTCTCTTAAGCAGTTTGAAGATCATTCAACCTGCTAACTTTGCCTCTATGACTGAAACACCTATTGACTCTCATTATTAGAATACTTCACCTTTCAGTTTTCAATGCTGACAGACGTTTACACTCAAGATATTAAGCCACCTTGTTTTTTGACAGATCTGTGCTTCCAGCACATTCTACTCTTGTTCCAGATACATGACAATGCAGCAAGACTTGGAGAATATCCAGGCTTGGGCTGACAAGTGGCAAGCAACATTCACATCACATAAGTGCCAGGCAATGACCATTGCCAACAAGAGAGAATCTAACCATCACCCCTTGACGTTCAATGGCATTGCCATTGCTGAATCCCCCACTATCATCATCCTGGGGTTTACCATTGACCAGAAACTGAACTGGACTAGCCATATAAATACTGTGGCTACAAGAACAGGTCAAAGACTAGGAATCCTGTGGCGAGTAACTCGCCTCCTGATTCCCCAAAGCCTGACCACCATCTACAAGACACAATTCAGGGGTGTGATGGAATATTCTCCACTTGCCTGGATGAGTGTAGCTCCAATGACATTCAAGAAGCTTGGCACCATCCAGGACAAAGCAACCCGCTTGATTGGCACCAATTCCACAAACATTCACACCCTCCACCACCGAAGAACAGAGGCAGCAGTGTATACCATCTACAAGTTGCACTGCAGGAACTCACCAAGCCTCCTTAGACAGCACCTTCCAAACCCACGACCACTACCATCCAGAAGGACAAAGGCAGCAGATACATGGGAACGCCACCACCTGGAAGCTCCCCTCCAAGTTACTCACCATCCTGACTTGGAAATATATCACCGTTCCTTTAATGTCGCTGGGTCAAAATCCTGAAACCCCCTCCCTAACAGCACTGTGGGTGTACCTACACCACATGGACTGCAGTGGTTCAAGAAGGCAGCTCACCACCACCTTCTCAGGGGCAACTAGGGATGAGCAACAAATGCTGGCCTAGCCAGCAACGCCCATATCCCGTCAATGAATTTTTTAAAAATCCTTTATAAATTTCATATATATATGTTGATATATCCAGATACTGTGCAGTTGCAAGGTTTTAGTTGCTATTGATGTCTTATTGCAAATGGGAACACCTCCTCAGCATAACACCATCCCTAACCTCACAATCTCATCCAAAACCCACAGCCTGTGCGGGAAATGGAGAAATGTCACCTCGCTCCAGCCTATGTTCTTTAATGAGGTTGGGGATGAGGCAGATTCAGGGGACTCGGCAAAGAGATTTTAGTCTGCCTTTAAAATGCTGTACCTCATCAGGGTGTGCCAGGTATTGATGCAGGGGTCTCAATGCTAGTATTCTTTACTTTAATTAATATAAATGTCACTGCACGCAAAAAAAAAGTATTGAAAGCTCTCCATAATAAAATGTAAAATAAAACAATGATTTGGTCATTTATGCACACCTCAAACCACTCCAAGCCTGTGTTTTGCAAAAATTTGTTCTGGTAGTGGCTCCTAAAGCTATGAGCCACCAGTATTGCCTTAAACATATGATGCATAAGAAAGGTTACCACACACAGTGTGGTTGGGATACCTTGTGTAGTACCTCAGACAGCAACAGCAAGCAGTAACAAGCCTTTTCAGTCCTATAGCTGCGCGCTGTTTTGATTATATGAATAAACAGCTCTGTTTATTATAGACCGATTTTTGTAAGCAAACCCTTTTATTTATTCATTCCCCATTTTACTACAAGGCAGAATATAAACTGTTTCATAACTGCTGTTAAAGGATTGGGTTTTTTTTTCAGTTAATTTTTTTGCCATCCTTGCCAAGATGTAAAATTCTTTTTAAAAGACCACTCATTCATTCAGGGCATATCTAAAAACACAGGTGGGGGCACAGTGGAGCCATGAGAATCATTTTGGCTCAAAGCGAAATTCTTGCTCGCACCCTGTCGGGAAACCAAATTGCATGATTACTGCCCTGGCCCTAAGTCAATTAAAGATATGAAACCTGGAGCCAAGCCTCCCCTTTAATTTGGAGTTGAAATCATTCCAGTCTCTGTGAAACTCACTTCACTTCCTCAAGAGCCCAAGAAGCAGAAAAGCTAAATCTGTGATTGCTAGTTGAAATAGCCAGTTATATACAGGCTTTGAAACATCAATCCAACATTCACTGATCCCTGCAGTGATAGGGTAGGCGAGGCAACTCATCGAAAAAAAAAAACCACTTCAGAGCCAAAAATAGTAAATTTCAAAAGCAGTTGAACATTTAATTTTGGAGTCACAGTTGAACCATCTTGGCGCCTCCCTTCGGATGGTATTTGGTCACCACAGACCCGTCTGACAGAGGCTTCCAGCCTCATTGTTTCTTAATGGAATGGTTAGGTAATTTCAAGTTATGTTCCAAGACTAAAGCTAACCATTAAATATGAAAATTATTGATAATATGTCTTCAAACACAAGTCACCAGCAATTATAATATCAGTAATAATAGCAGTCATGTTGTGAAAGCAGACCACAGGTTATATGCTACTGAAGTAAATATGTGAAGCCTATGGGTATAGTTGCATACAGCACCATTAAAACATTTTGCAATGTTATTTATGTGACTGGGAGATAGTTATTTCCCATCTTAGGAAGGAAGGGTAAATAAATGAAAGCTACAAAAAAAAAATCTATTCACCATTTGTATTTTTTTAATATAGAAATTCATTATAATGGTTTTATAGTCATAAAATCATCCATTCAGCTCTCTGCTCTCTTCCTGAGCCACTCCAGCTGCAAAGGTTATAGGGATGGGTCATGTGTATCCCATGGTATCTTATGTATTTTGATAGGAACAAATACATTGGCTGAAACCAATAAGGATCGCTACTGACTGGGTACAGACTACTTCATACTAAAGATGGCAATTTACAAAGAATGTGCAGTATATGCACACACTGCACATGCACCGTATCCTCTTTCCAAATATTGTTCAACATCATTTTGTATCTTTATATATGATGAATGGATCTCCTGTGCTATTACACACCGTAGGTCTGAGAATGTCATCTCCCTTATCTTTGCTTACCTCTACTTTCTTCATGTTGTTGTTTTCCTTTCTCCTTCTTTTCGGCTGCTTTGTAAGACTCCTTATTAATTCTCTTCTCCATTTTGTTCTCTTCTGCTTCTTTTTTTCTTCATTTTTCCTTTCAGGTTGGACTTGTCAGATAACATTTCATGGAGAGAAGCCACTTAGAGCTTTGCTTCAGACAGAACATTCCAATGAAATGTGGCCCTCTACCCATCCATCCCGTCATTACCCACCCTTCCCCAACACCCTTGCTTTCAACATGCTAGCTTCCATTCCCCTTTTTAAACTACTAGCTCATTTCACTGTCATTGATCATACTTTTATTCAACAATAAAAGTTAGCATTTATATAGCACCTTTAATGTAGTAAGCTGTCCCAATTGGCACTTCACAAGAGCATGATCAAAAGAAAAATGACAACAAGCCAAAGAAGGACAGGTGACCAAAAGCTTCATCAAAGAGTAGGCTTAAAGGAGCATCTTAAATCAGAGAATCATAGAAGGATGCAGCATTGAAAGAGGCCATTCTGTCAATTGTGATTCTGCTGGCTATTTAAAACAGTTACCCAAATAGTCCCATTTCTCTGCTTTTTCCTGAAAAATATAAGTAATGAATTACTGACCTCTGTGAGATAAGGAGAGCCCTGCAATTCTTCCTGTTCAAGTATTTATTTAATTAAATTTTGAAAGTTAGGAAGAGGAAAAGGTGGAGAGGTTTAGGAAGGGACCTCCATCCACTGCCCCCTCACTCTCACTCAGTCCACCCCAAGCATTGATACTGCGAGGTTAGAGGTCCCTTCATCCTCAACAGTTCACTCTTTTCCATTCTCTCCATTCGTTCCCTACAAAGAAACATAATTTGCCTTCATAATTGAACTAGCTATACCTTTTTTAAAAACAAATAAAATTAGAATGAGTAGAGACATCAACCCCAACATTAATGCTCTCAATGACAGATGAGAGTGGGTTGGGGGTGGATGAGAAATTTAAAAATGAAATATGTGGAATGCAACCTCAATCCATCCTGGATGCATCCACCACCTTTTTAACTCTATGAAGAGGTGGGATCTTTAATTAACATATTTAAATCAGTTTCCAACAGTGCAGTTGGGAGCCTGATTTAAGAAGTGTTGCTGCTGCAAAGGTTTCCCAGGGATGAGGAAAGTTGGCAGTGAAGGTGGAGCAGCACCTGTGGGCTCCTCAAGGAAGTGCCTCTTTCAGCACTCTTTGTGGGCCAGGAGGACCTGGACCATTCCTCCCAGGCCTCTCAAGGAAGTCTTTGGTCTCCCAAACCCCAATCACCAGGCTCCCCATCAGTGTTGATTGCCAACCACCACATTTCTGATTGTGGACGTCTCGCCAGCCCAACTGTGGGTCCTATCCCCAAGGGTCTCCAACTGTATCTTGTTCCCTCCCACCACTGGCCATGCAGGCTGTCTATTTGGCCAGCTGCCAGGCAGGAAGGCGGCCTACAGTATGTTAATGAGATCCTGTCCATCATAGTGACAGGACTTCAGTATCCCCAGCCTTGCTGGGTTCTTTGGTCAACTTTTTGCCTCGCCCACACCTTCCCTACCTTGCTGGAAATATTGGGGCCACTGTCTCTCTCCTTGTCTTACAGAGATCAGTAAATCAATTACTCATATTTCCTATCTGTGAGATGACTAGCGACTTATCTGTTTACTTTAAAATGCATCCTAATTTTTTTAAATGAACCCAATTTAGGGTAAGGAAGGACACTCTGCCTAGAGTTTTTCAAGAACTTGCAATTTCCCTGCTTCCTCTTCCCCTCTCTCTGGAATTTTTAGGAAAATTGCATGCTGCCACCACTCAAGCAAATAAAACCCAAGTCTCCATTTTAGGAAAATAGGTCTTCTGAAGTTATTAAACAAAAAGGAAAAGCTACAACAGAACTGAATGCACCCTTTCAATTCTCTTATTCTGAAATTCACGGCCAATTTGTTTAAAAAGAAATCAGTAAATAAAATAAATTAAACCACTCAATATAAACTTTACCCAATAGATTAGGTTAATATCAAATAATTTTGAGAAATACTAATCGGAAACTCTTAAAATCTAAGCGAAAATATTCTAGCTATTCAGGTGACTAAAGGTGCTAATGGACCATAGGAAACTGGGTTGGCAAAATAAAATCTTACCTTATTTTAGGATTGTTGAAATGTCCTAGGAATTCCATGGGCCCTTCAATTGGCAATAATCTCTAGGCAGACCACAGCTTCAGTGTAATGTTTTTCAAGTGCAAGTGGCTTGGGGCACCCAGAGAAACAGAAAAAGAAATGGAAGGGGAGGCTAGGTATGTCCTCCTTCACCTTATTATTTTAAATATTTTTAGTCACTTTTGAAATTTGACTACCACTGGAAGGCTGGCATTTATTGCTCATTTCTAGGTGCCAGGTGAAAGTGTCGACACAGATGAGTAGCTCGCTCGGCCATTTTGAATTGCAGTTAGTCAGCCTCGTTGGTGTGGGACCGGAGTCACGGATGAGTGAGAACAAGTAACCTTCCTAACCCAACAGTTTCATGGTCACTTTGTTTTTTATTTCCAGATTTTTATTTTTATACTTTTTTTACTTTCCAGATTTCAGAGTCTGGGAATTCTGTAGTAACTCCTGACTCCCCAAAGCCTGTCCACCATCTACAAGGCACAAGTCAGGAGTGTGATGGAATACTCTCCATTTGCCTCGATGAGTGAAGCTCCAACAACAAAGCAGCCCGCTGGATTGGCACCCCATCCACCACCTTAAGTACTCACTCCCTCCACCACCAATTCACAGTGGCAGCCGTGTGCACCGTTTACAAGATGCACTGCAGCAACTCATCAAGGCTCCTCCAACACCACCTTCCAAACCCGCAACCTGTGCCACCTAGAAGGACAAGGGCAGCAGATACATGGGAACACCCCCACCTGCAAGTTCCCCTCCAAGCCACACACCATCCTGATTTGGAACTATATCACCATTCCTTTACTGTCACTAGGTCAAAGTCCTGGAACTGCATCTCTAACAGCACTGTGGGTACCTACACCACATGGACTGCAGCAGTTCAGAAAGGCAGGTGGCAGATGCAGTATAATGTAGATAAATGTGAAGTTATACACTTCGGTGTGAAAAACAGAAAGGCAGAGTATTATTTAAATGGTGATATATTGGGAAATGTGGTTGCACAAAGGGATCTGAGTGTCCTTGTACACCAGTCAATGAAAGTAAATAGGCAGGCGCAGCAAGCAATTAGGAAGGCAAATGGTATGTTGGCCTTCACTGCAAGAGGATTTGAGTTCAGAAGTAGGGATGTCTTACTGTAGTTATACAGGGCCTTGGTGAGACAACACCTGGAGTATTGCATGTAGTTTTGGTCTCCCTACCTAAAAAGGGGTATACTTGCCACAGAGGGAGTGCAGCGAAGGTTCACTAGGCTGATACCGGGGATGGCAGGACTGTTGTATGTGGAGAGATTGGTTCGACTGGGCCTGTATCCACTAGAGTTTAGAAGAATGAAAGGGGATCTGATTGAAACATATGGTGGAGAATTTGTAGCATGTCGGGCAGGCTGGGTGGGAGTGAGCGTGGGCGGGCGTGGAGCCGATCGCAGCCCGTGGCTCCCGAGAACAGCAGGAGGGGACGGACAGCGGTGGGAGTCCAATGACTGCCGGGTCCATTGACAACCCAGTGGCCTGTTTAAAAAGGGCACAGGCAGCCTTCCAAATGCTGCCAACGATGGCACACAGAAGGATGTCCAAGAGCGCTCTCGGAGAGCAGGCCAGGCAGGAGGGCAGGTCGGCGGGGCATTGTGCCCCGAGATTCTCAGATGAGTGCCTCGCTGCCCTCCTCCAGGATGTGGCAGCACGGCGCGAGATCATAGTGCCAAGGGATGGGAGGAGGAGGCCCCCCAACATGACAAAACGTGCCTGGGAGGGGGTGGCAGAAGGAGTCAGCTCCCACGATGTGGTGTGATGCACCTGGGTTCAGTGCCACAAGTGGTTCAACGATCTCTTGCGATCGGTAAGGGTGAGTACTGTGTTGGCATCGGTCCCTTAGCACAGCAGTTAGGTTGGACCCACTGTCCCCTCCCACTCTGAAGTTAGTTAGTGCATTGATTCATTCAAGGCATGTGGCCTTCGCTGGGTGGGCCAGCATTTATTGCCTATGCCTAGTTGCCCCAGAGAGGGTGGTGCTGAGCTGCCTTCTGTATCTGTTGCATGTGGTGCACTTACACTGACAGTACTGTTCTGGGGGCAGCCTCAAGGATCTGTACCTAGGCGCAGTGCTGGAAAGCCAAAACATTTCAAAGTCAGGATGCTGAGTGACTTGGAGGGGAATTTCCAGGTGGCGGGGCAGCCATCCATCTGCTGCCCTTGTCCTTCTAGGTGTTAGTGCTTCCTTGCTTTGGAAGGTCATACAGTGTGAGTGGCAATTGTGATGGAGGCAGCATCTGGACAAGGGGGTCAGCCTTGGCTTGGAGTGAGTGTATGGTGGCTCCAGAGTTATGAATCAGATGAGCCCTGCAATGTTTCACTCAGGTGGGGGTGGCAGGGATGCAATGGCAATGCAGGTACAGGGTGGACTAATCAATGCTCTTCTCTCCTTTCAGGAGAAGACCGCACACAATAATGCAGAACGGATGTGGACGGGCGGAGGGCAGGCCCACCTACTCAGACTCACCAGATACAAACAGGAGGCTCTCGAGCTGGAGAGGCGCCATGCACTCAGGTCTATCGGCAGCGGGGAGGTTGGGATGCCAGTGGGAGGTAAGAGTGCCGTGCACTGTGGTCACAATGTCTGTCATAGTAACCATTCCGCTGTTAACTGTATATTGAATTCAGCCTCCAACATGGGCTTCCCATTGATTTAGGAAGGAGGAGCGCATCCTGATCCAGGGGCCAGACATGCACATTAACAGTGTTATGACCCTGCTGATACAACTTCAACTAATCAAATGCCCTCGTTCTTCCTTTCAGCCTAACTGGACCACACCCGGACTGAGGAGGCAGAGGGCCTGCCACTGACACCTGAGGGCCCTGAAGAGATACAAGCACCAGCATCACACCCTCTCAGCCAGGCAGGCACCAGCGCGGATACCAGCACCTCGGTGGGGATAAGATCGTCGGCTAATGTCCCGTGGCACAGCGGTGAGGGCACTTCACACTCACTGGAGGTGCAGGCGGAGACAGAGATTGCCCAGGGTGCCAGGAGTCGGAGGACTGCAGGGGACCAGGAACATGCTCAGTCAGTGGCTGATGTTGAGCCTCTGGAGTCGTCCCTGAGGCAGCAGATACTGGAAGTCCAGTAGGGTCTGCGAGGAGGATCTGGCGGAGATACATGAGGGAACACGTGCCATGGTCTATGTGATGGATGAGTCCATGCAGAACATCAGCAATGCAATGACCCTCATGGCCGAGCGCAATGCTTCCTCCATGCAGAGGATGGTGACTCTCATGGAGAGGCTGCTCCAGGAGCTCAATCAGGGCTTCCTGGGGATGCGTTCGGACCTGCAAGCCCTCATAGCGGCACCGGCCTCAGCTGGTCAGTGTCAGTGTGGGAGATGGATGAGGCACCCAGTACCCCAGCTAGGTGCCCATTCATCAATAGTGAGCAGGGAGGTCCGAAGTGACCTCACGTTGCCGCACAAGCTGCCCATCGTCTCTGCGGGCTCCTCTCAGGATGCTCAGGATGAGGGCAGCAGCTCCTCTGTCCCTCTGCCAGTGACCATGGGATCCAATGAGGCTGCAGTGACTGGGGAGATGCCAGCCGTGCCACTGGCCGCTCCCTCCCAGGCGGGGCCATTGCAGGCTCCACGGGCCAGAGGACGCCCGCCGAGGTCATCGAGGCCAACAGGACAGCAGAGTGAGAAGGCTGTCTCCAATGCCAGTGCCAGCGAGGGGGGAGCACCTAGACGTAGCACCCAAAAACGTAAGCTTAAGGCATCTTAGACACATCACAGGCTTCTCACTGGTTGTTTTCTGTTGCCCTAGTATTAGTTGCTTCTTGGTCGGTGTGCAGCTCAACACCTCTAAATGAACTTTAATTTCTGTTTTGTTGTATGAAATCATTAAATGTTTTAGTTCTCAACAAGGCTCAGGGTGTTTCATTACTTCTGCAGGTGGACGGGAACCCATGATGTTATGAGTGACTTGTTTGTCTTTGAGCTTTATTGACAAGGCACATAGTTAATGTTCTTAACCAGGCAGATGTTGCTCTCAGGTATTGAGTATGGAGCCTGCAGCCCTGGCATGTGTTGGAGGTCCATCTGTGGTAGGCCAACTGAAGGATCATTGGATCAAAGCCTCCTGGGTGTCCCTCCTCCCTAGAGGATGCCCAGGTCGGCGTCTATCCCCTCAGTGTTCTCCTGTGCATGCTCATCCTCGGACTCAATACTGGACCCATCATGTGCAGCCGGAGCATCTGCATCGACATCTTCTTCCTCCACTACATCCCCCCTTTCCAGTGCCAGATTGTGGAGGGTGCAGCATGCAACCACTATCAGTGACACATGATCTGGGGGGTGTTGCAGTGCGCCCCGTGAATGGTCCAGGCATCGGAAGCGCATCTTGAGAAGACCGATGGTTCTCTCGACCAAGCCCTTGTAGAGGCATGGCTCCTATTGTACCGCTGCTCAGCCTCTGTTCTTGGATGGCGGAGAGGCATCATGATCCACCTTCTGAGGGGATAGCCCTTGTCTCCCAGCAGCCATCCATCCAGCCGGGCTGGAGCACGGAAGAGCCCTGGCACCTGGGAGTGTCTCAGGATGTAGGCGTCATGGGAGCTGCCTGGGTACCTTGCGCAGACTTGTAGAATCTGAATCCTATGTTCACACTATCCCTTCCTGTTGACAAAGGCACCCGGCTGACCCGCTGGCGCCTTGATGGCCACATGTGTGCAGTCGATTGCACCCTGGACGCGGGGGAACCCAGCAATCGCCGCGAAGACTCTGGCTCGCTGTGCCTGGCTGGCATCGTCCGTGCGGTAGTGAATGAAAGTCAATGCACGCCTGAACAGAGCGTCTGTCACCAGCTTGACACAACTGTGGACAGTTGACTGGGAGACTCAGCAAAGATCACCCACTGACCCCTGGAAAGAGCCGGAGGCATAGATGTTGAAAACAGCCGTGACCTTCAACACCACTGGAATAGGGTGCCCACCCACACTGTTGGAGCTGATCTCAGGGCCTATCATCTGACAAATGGAGGTCATTGTCTCCCTTGAGAGACGGAGCCTCCTTCGGCACTGCACCTCAGATATATCGAGGTAGCTGCTTTGCCGCCTGTAAACCCTGGCAGCAGGGATAGTGGTGTCTTCTACGGCCCCTTCCACCTTCCACTTCCTGTTGGTCCTGCGCCCCTTGTGCCTGTGCCTGTCCTCCCAAAGGTGGCTTCCCTGGAGGCTGAATGTGGACTCCTGGCCTCCTCCCCCTTCTGGCCCTCTCTTCCTCCTCAGAGGAGGTGCCTCCACCGGAGAGCACAACCCCCATTCCCAGGGTAAGGGAAGGCTGCCTGAAACCTTCAAGGCCCCAAGAATTATGTTTACTCCAGAGTCCTGATCTGAAGCCTGTTATTCCTGTAAAAGCAGCTCGGAAGAGATTTGAAGTCCTCCTGTTCACACAAGCAAGTAGGAGTAAGTTTCTAAAGTAAATGACTAACAATAGCATTTGTGAGCCCACTCACCCCTCTTATCCCACCCGTGGATGAGGTTTTTTAAAATGTGGCTGACCTGCCTGCCCATTGCGCCTGTGCGACCCACTGAAAATCGCACGGGCTCTGAAAAATCTCGGTGTCTTAATGGCCCAAGGGCCTTAAGTGGCCCGTTAATTAATGGCAGGCGCGCACCAGAGCTCATAGCGCGCCTGCCCACCGAAATATGGCAACGGCGCGCGGTGACATCGGGACACATGCCCAACGTCATCGCGCGTCATTTTACACATTGGCCTGTCGTGCCCGCCCCCCCGCTCGCCGACATCAAAATTCTGGCCCATAAAATTCTAACAGGGCTAGACAGACCGGATGCAGGGAGGATGTTTCCCCTGGTTGGGGAGTCTAGAACCAGGGGCCACAGTCTCAGGATACGGGGCAGGCCATTTAGGAAATATTTCTTCACTCAGAGGGTGACCAACCTGTGGAATTCTCTACCACAGGAGGCTGTGGAGGCCGGGTCACTGAGTATATTCAAGAAAGAAATGGATAAATTCTTGGGTATTAGGGGCATCAAGGGGTGTGGAGAGAAAACGGGAGTATGGCGTTGAGATGGAGGATCACCCATGATCATACTGAATGGCGGAGCAGGCTCGAAGGGCTGAATGGCCTCCTCCTGCTCCTAGTTTCTATGCCTGTGTCTATGCCTAAGATGGTTCTCCAGCACCTTCACAAGGGCAATTAGAAAAAGGCAACAAATGCTGGCCTGGCCAGTCACATCCACATCACGTGAAGGAATAAATTTAAAAATGGAAACTTAATTCAAATTCTGGAACTGCCAGAGTGAGATTCTGGGTCTCATGTTCGGTGGATTAATAGTCCAGAAATATAAACACACTGCCATTTACAAAGTTTCAATGAACCTCCACTTACAGGTACAGACCTCCTCACCTCTGCCAGCCCCTGTCAGTAACTCCCGGAAACCTTACGGCTTCATAAAAGAGTGGAGACTCAGGTGATCTTTTCCTAACCTTAGTTCTGGGGAACTTGGTATTCACAGGAGCAAAGATCAAGAAAATCAACCCGACCAATTCCCTAGATTGTCGTAGATTCTGAGGACTCCAAGGAAAACATCAAAAAGGGAGCATGAAAAGACACTTCAATTCATAAGTTTAATCATGTTATTGTGAATTATGTAATAAGTTCAATTTATTTTGTTTAAAAGCTTGTTTTGGATATTAGGAATTACAGGGACTGAGAAAATAAATGAGATTCATTTTTTGAAGAAAGTTTTTTGAATGTTTTGTAAGAAATGATACAGTTCCACCTAGTGGCCAGAGCACACAATTACATGAGCCTCGAATTTCCTCAAAATGAATTACACTTACTTCAAAAACAATTTGCATCCACCTGTGGCCCACAGTGCAAGTTACACTTTGGATTTCCTAGGTCTGCTCATTTTCATATGCATGGGTAATACCCATTGGATTGAAATCAACATAAGACTTCAAACTGCTGCTGGGGCAGCTTGGCCCAGCTAGCTTTCTGGCTCTATAGTGGGTACTGGTTGAGGGGGTGATGTGGGAGCAGACAGCTGGCATCCTGACAAAGGGCAACATATGTAGTTCCTACTATGCCACTGCCCTCCCATAGGGCTGTGGTTCATTTCTCACATGGATCTGTATTAGAGCAGACTGTAGGAGATGAGGGATGCCTTGAAGACTTGAGGTGACTACACTTCATGGTAGGCTGTGGTTGCTGATGCCCTCCAACAAACTACCACATAAGCTGGAAGTGCATTACTCTAACCTTTCAGACATGCAGCAGTAACTCTTTGCAGGCTTTCCAACATGTTGTGCAATTACATATGTGCCAAAAGGAGTTTTCTTTTGGCTGTGCACTTAGCGCCCTAATCTTTTCATCATAGCTCGGAGGTAACCTTGCCCTCCAGTGAACCATCTCCTGGTCCTTCGCTCCACCACAACCTGTTCCTACCCTCTCCTGCTGCATCCCTCTACCTTACCTTAGTGGTTAGTTTCTGTACTAGCTCTTAAGGTGGACGGAGGGCATGATGGTGCATCTTCCAGGGGATATGCTCTTCCAATATGTCTTTGAAAGGGTCCAGGTGCTGAAAGGGACCTGGTGTAGAGAAAGGAACAGAAGTTAAGCATTAACCTAAGACCAGTGACAGCACACCTGCTTCTAGTGAGTTTAAATCCCAATCCAGGGACCCAACCATAATCCTTGAGGGATTGTTGCACTATTGAACGTGCCATCCTTGTGCTGAGCTGTTAAACAGAAGGAGTGTCTGCCTGCTCAGGCTGGTGTAAACTAACCTATGGCACTGTTATAGACTTGATTTTCCATTCAGGTTTCTCATAAGGGACAGTGAACTTTATTTACAGGGCTTCAGCAGCAGTTACATGCTTCCATCAAGATCCACAACTAAACACAAAGCCCACCCCTAAGGACCCCCACGCTTACGGCTGATTTGTTCACACTGTCACATGATACTACACGGTACAATAAGTCTTAAAGCTACAGTCACTACAATATTTAAAGCTACAGTTACTACATTCCTCCCCCTTTAATTATATTTTTGCAATTTGTATTTACAAGAACAACTACATTCATGACATTACAAATATGTACACGGTTATGAAATTATAAGTTCAGGTGGTTTCCCGATCCGGGTGGAATGTTGTAGCTCCACGACTTTCAAATCTCTTACTGAATCTTCATTTTCTGGAACTGCAGCAATATCAGGTACCTCTTTAGGCCCAGGCAGTTCAGTGTTATCCACTCCGACAGAGACATCTGGTATGTCTATCCTTGGCTGATCAATCACAACGGGGACCACAGGTTCTACAATGGTTACAGGTAGAACGTTGGTTTGTTGGGATATCTCTCTTTTTCTTAAATGATCCACGTGCTTATGGATGATCTGGTCCTCCACTTCTACATGGCACAACAATGGTCCGGTCACAGAAACTATTACACCAGTTAACAATCTCGATCCACCACCAAAGTTTTGTACGAATAATGTTTCACCGACAGTAAATTTTCATTCTCAACTATGCAAATCATGAGTCACTTTTTGATTCCCTTGACTGTTCTCTACTTTCCCCTCCAAACTGGGAAGTACCAGGCTTAATCTCATATGAAGGCGGCACTTCATAAGTAATTCTGAAGGTGTTGAACCAGCAGTAGTGCGGAGGGTCACTCTATAGTGAAACAGGAAACATGAAAGTTTAGTCTCCAATGATCCTCCCATTAATTTTTTCATCCCAGCTTTAAAAGTTTGTGCTGCTCGCTTGGCCAATCCGTTAGACAATGAATGATTTGGTGCTGCCTTTACATGTTTGATGCCATTTAGGCTCACAAACTTCTGAAATTCAGCACTAGTAAATGCAGTACCATTGCCTGAGACAATGACTTCTGGTAATCCATGAATAGAAAAACTTTGGCGTAACCTTTCTATAATCACACCTGATGTTAGCGATTTAACTTCATAGGTGTCTAACCATTTGGAATATGCACCAATTATTAGTAGAAACCTGGTGCCTAGAAATGGACTTACATAAACTATATGCAGATAAAGGAAAAATGCTGCGGATGCTGGAAATCTGAAATAAAGATAAAAGATGCTGGAAAAACTCAGCAGGTCTTTAGGTGGGCGGGTGCGCTATGATCTCCGATGCGCGCCTCCCATTATTTAACGAGCCACTTAAAACCCTTGAGGCAGCAATTGTTGGGGGCTTTTCGGGGCCCGTCCGATCTTCAGATTGTCGCATGAGCACAACAGGCAGGCAGGTAGGCCACATTTGTATAAACCTCACCCACGGGCGGGATAAGGGGGGTGAGTGGGGTCGTGAGTGTTATTTGTCAGACATTTAATGCTAACAGTTACTGATACTTGCCTGTGTGAGCAGGAATCCTTCAAAACTCTTCACAGCTGCTTGGACAGGAGTAACAGTCTTCAGGTGAAGACTCTGAGTCAACATCATTTCTGGGGCCTTGCTGGTTTCAGGAAGTCTTCCCTTAGCCTGGGAATGGGAGTTGTGCTATTCCCTGGAGGAACCTCCTCTGAGGAGGAAGGGAGGGACAGAAGGGGGAGGAGGCCAGGATTCCACATTCAGCCTTCTGGGGAGCCACCTTTGGGAGGAGAGGCACAAGGCACAAGGGGCTCAGGGCCAACAGGAAGTCCAAGGCGGAAGGGGCCACAGAAGATGCCACTA
Source organism: Cetorhinus maximus (assembly GCF_964194155.1). Lineage (NCBI taxonomy): Eukaryota > Metazoa > Chordata > Chondrichthyes > Lamniformes > Cetorhinidae > Cetorhinus > Cetorhinus maximus. The sequence continues at coordinate 36,208,298 of NC_135895.1, forward strand.
TCCTGCTGCCAGGGTATACAGGCAACGAAGCAGCTACCTCAATATGTCTGAGATACAGTGCCGAAGGAGGCTCCATCTCTCAAGGGAGACAGTGACCTCATCTGTCAGGTGGTAGGCCCTGAGATCTGCGCCAACTGTGTGGGTCGGCACCCCATGCCAGTGGCTGCTGAAGGTCATGGTTGCCCTCAACTTCTATGCCTCCGGCTCTTTCCAGGGGTCAGTCTGGGTCAGTCCAGGGTTGATCTTTTCGGAGGCTCCCAATCAGCTGTCCACAGTTGTGCCAAGCTGGTGACAGACGCTCTGCTCTGTTCAGGCGTGCATTGACTTTCATCCACTACCGCTGGGACGAGGCCAGCCAGACAGAGTGAGCCAGAGGCTTCGCAGCGATTGCTGGTTTCCCCCCCATCCAGGGTACAATAGACTGTACACATGTGGCCATCAAGGTGCCAGCAGATGAGCCCAGTGCCTTTGTCAACAGGAAGGGCTTCCACTCCATGAACGTGCAGATAGTGTGTGATCACAGGATGCAGATTCTACAAGTCTGTGCAAGGTACCCAGGCAGCTGCTGCATCGATGTGATGTCGCTTCGGACCTCCCTGCTCACTATGGATGGATGGGCACCGAGCTGGGATACTTGGCGCCCAAACCATCTCCCACACTGGCACTGACCAGCTGAGGTTAATGCCGCTGTGAGGGCTTGCTGGTCCGAGTGCATCCCCAGGAGGCCTAGATTGTTCTCCTGGAGCAGCCTCTCCACAAGGGTCGCCACTCTCTCCATGGAGGAAGCATGGTGCTTGACCATGAGGCTCATTGCATCAGTGATGCTCCGCGTGGACTCCTCCAACATGGGCACCATGCCAAGCATAGCCTCATGTATCTCCGCCAGATCCTCCCGCACACCCTGCTGCACTTCCAGCATCTGCTGCCTCACAGACGACTCCAGAGGCACATCATCAGCCACCGACTGAGCATGTACCTTGTTCCCAGCAGTCCTCTGACAGCCGGCGCCATGGGCACTCTCTGTCTCCGCCCGCACCTCAAGCGAGTGTGAAGTGCCCTCACCGCTGTGCATCGAGACACTAGCCAACGATCTAATTCCCACCGAGGTGCTGGTATCTGCACTGGTGCCTGCCTGGCAGAGATGGTGTGACACTGGTGAGTCGAAATGTTCAGGGCCCTCAGGTGTGAGAGGTGACCACTCTGCCTCCTCCTCCCAGCCCTGCTCCGGTGATGCTGAAAGGAAGAACAAGGACACTTGATTGGTTAAAGGGGAGACAATGTCAATGTGCATGCCTGTCCCCAGATCAGTATGTGCTCATCCTTCCATAATCAATGGTCAATCCATGTTGCAAACTTCTATCACTGAGCATTCAGCAGTGCCATGGCTGCTCAGACACACATGGTGACCTCAGTGCTCAGCAAACATACCTCCCTGTGGCACTCCAGCCTCACCGCCACCGGTGGACCTGGGCACATGGCGCCTCTCCAAATCCATCGCCTTCCGCACGTATCTGGTGACGATGGCCAACTGGGCCTGGCCTCCGCCAGTTCACATCCGCCCAGCAGCATTGTGTGCAACCTTCTCCTGAAATGGAGAGAAGATCTTTGATTAGTCCACCCTGTGCCTGCATTCCCATCGCATCCCTGCCACTCCCAACCAGAGTGGGACATTGCAGGACTCCAGTGCTTCATCATCCCACAGCTGCCACACACTCACACTCACGCCAAGAAGCCAGGGCTGACCCCCCCCTTGCCCACATGCTGCCGCCATCACAGTTGGCACGACACAGTTTAACCTTGCAAAGCAAGGAGGCGCATGCACGTGAAATGCCAAGGGCAGCAGATGGGTTGGTACCTCGCCACCTGGAAGCTCCCCTCCCAACATTTTAACGCCCTGCCTTTGACATGTTTAAAAGTTCCAGCACTCTGCCAAGGTGCAGATCCTTGAAGTTGCCCCAAAAACTGTACTCTGGGTGTCAGTGTCACACATGCTGCGGGAGCAGAACCCATCTCAGCACTACCCTCTCAGGGTGACCTAGGCATGGGCAATATCTGCTGGCCCACCCGGTGAGGGAAACATGCCGTGAAGGATTCAATGCTGTAACTGCACTCAGAGTTGGGCGGGAGGGGTGGGGGTGGGAAGTGGGGGGGGTTTGGGGGGAAAGCCTACCTGCTGTGTTAAGTGACCTCTGCCAACATGGTACTCACCCTTCCCGAGCGCAAGAGGTCATTGAATCGCTTGCGGCACTGGACCCATGTCCATCACACCACGTCATGGGAGCTGACTATCTTTGCCACCTCCTCCCAGGCACATTTGGTCAGGTGGGAGGGTGGGGGTGGGGGGGGGGGGGGGGGTGCTCCTTCTCCCATCCTTCGGAACGAGGACCTCCTGCCAGGCTGCCGCCTCCTCCAGGAGAGCAGCTAGGCACTCATCAGAAAACCGAGGGGCACACTGCCCCGCTGCCCTACCCTCCTGCATGGCCTGCTCTCCAGCAGCGCTGTGGTGAGCCCTTCCACTGGCCATGATGAACAGCCTTTGCAAGGCTGCCAGCACTGTATTTGAACAGGCCACCAGGTCTCCATTGGACCCAGCGGTCATTGCACTCCCACTGCAGCCCGCCCACTCCCGCTATCCTCGGGAGCCGCGCTTCCTGCTGGGCAGACCTTAATTGGCCTGCCCACATAAAATGGCAGCGCAGAGCTGATTGAGGGCAGCAATCAGTTCTATGTCCGCCCACACCCACTCCCAAATGGCCCATCCGACGGGGAGAAAATTCTCCCCATTGAGGTCCAGAAAACACAGCTCAACACATTGTCGAAACAAAATAAACTCAGATAGGAGATCTGTTGCTTTCCAATTGTGTGCTGAAAATTTTGTAGTCAGCTCTTAACTTCTTGCAGGATTTTTAATGCTATCTGGGTCTTTTGACAGCTATGCAAGTTTCCTCTAGCTTTTTTAGAGTTAATTTAGCTCTGTGTTCAACACCTTTAATGGCCACTGCCTCAGCTAATCATAGGTTACTGCTTGACTGCAATGTTGGCACTGCTGAGCTCTTCCTGATTTTTCCCAGTTTAACCCCAGGCTCCACCACAAAGCAGTGATTTAGGCAGGAAAATGGCTGCAGGACTTTGAAATGAAAGCAAACAGTGAAAAAAGCTTTTTTTTTAACAGGCTTCTTCTGGCTGCTGGGAGTTGTTATGGGATAGGTTCTTCTTCTTGCTGGGAGTTGTTATGGGATAGGTTCTTCTTCTTAGCTCAGTCTGCAGTGTTTTATTTCCCCAGAAGCAATAGTGCTAGACTCCCTCCTGTCTGTAAGTTCTGTTTACTATGAGACCCTCCGGATTCTGCTAGTTAATTTCTGCTCCTGTTTGAACTTCATAGCAGATAGACGTTGACTATATAAGCTCTCCCAAATTCAAATAATCTTACCAGGGCCCAATTCCTGCTGGCAAGGTGCAATCCCAGAACAGAGGTATGGTGAGTAGAATCCCTACAAAGCATCAGAATCCCCACACACAGTGAATCTTAATAGTTGTTTCACTTTCACACCAGCTATTTTCTTCTGTTGGCTTTGAAGGGGTTGAGTCTTCTATATTTTACAGTCAAATCTTCAAAACCACCTTGCCACTAACTGCCACCATGTTGCGTTCTTCTTTTCTTTGACATAAACATACCAATCAGACCCAAGGATTGGTGAAACAATAAGGTGGGTTCTTTATTTGAAGATAAGACTATATACAGATAATGTTCACTGCGAGGTTGTGAGGCGCATTTCTGACCTCGACCACTGCTACTCGCAAACTGACTACAGGCCATGGGGCGAATACATCACATTCTGTCGAGGTAGGTAATGGTTGACAGTAGCTTAATATATGCTCCCTTTAAAGTGTATGTCATCAAGTCACAACAGCTGACTGTAAGTCAGAAAGCAAAGAGTTGGACTAAAGGACAGCTAATTAAAATGGGAGAAGTGGCCTAGCCAGCGACACCCACATCCCATGAAAGGATTTTTAAAAAAAGAGAAGGTGGAAAGTGGGGCCCTACAAGAACCAAACAGGGACCACTGTTATTCACAATTTATATTAACGATTTAAACTTTGGAATCCAAAGCATGATTTCTGAAATTGTGGATGACATCAACTTGGGGGAAGGGGCTGGTCAATACTGAGGAGGTAGAGCAACTAGTTAAAAAAAGACATTAATAAACTTGCAGATAATTAGCAGATATAAATAGCAAATGGATTTCAACACAGGCAAGTGTGAGGCATTACACTTTGGTAAGGAAATTTTAAATGTGATATAAGGAGAAGAATCATACGAACTGAAAATGTTAACTCTGCTTCTCACAGAAGTTGCCAGACCTGCTGGGTTTTTCCAGCATTTTCTGCTTTTATTACAGATTTCCAATATCACAGTATTTTGCTTTTATTTAAGAATCTAAATAGGGTAGAGGAACAAAAGGATCTGGGATCACAAATACACAAATCACTAAAGATAGCACGGCAGGTCAATAATACCTCATGACCAGTAAACCAAGCACTAAGGTTTATTTCTCAAGAAATAGAATTGAAAAGAAGAGAAGTTATGCATTGACACTTGATTAGAACACACTTGGAGTACTCTGTCCAGTTCTGGTCACCATATTATAAAAAAGAATATAGAGGCACTGAAGAGGGTACAGAAATGATTTACAAGGATGATATCACATCAGGAAAGGAGTAACAGGTAGGGTCTAATTTCTCTCAAATAGAAAACACTGAAGAGTGACCTAATCGAGGTGAATAGTCGAGTTGCATTTAAAGGGAAGTCAGATAATCATGAAGGAGAAGGGAATAGAAGGTTATGTTGATAGAGTTGGATGAGGAGAGCACTCAAGTGGAACATAAACATTGGTATGGACTCGTTGGGCCAAATGGCCTGTTTCTGAGCTGTATATTCCATCTAATGTTATGTAACATTCTTCCCTCAACTGACTTTGCCAAAAAAAAAGATTAACTGGTCATTCATCTGATCTGCTGTCTATGCGATCTTGCATTAAGCAAGTGACAGCCACATTTGCCACAAAAGATGGTAAAGCTCTTTCCGAGATCCTGAGAACATTATGTAAAACTATATAAATGCAAATTCTTTCATTTTTTTTAATCCAATGGTGGCAGACTTTTTTTAAACTCACCAAGGTCATTTCTCATACTGTAGCAGTTATGTCAGCTTTAAGTTAAACATAGGAGCAGACGGATTTGTTCTAGCAGAGAAGTTTTTTTTACTGCAGCAACCATATGGTACCTGGAGAAGTTCATTGTGAGCCACCTGTCCTTCCTTTACTGAGGCAGACTGTCTTTGAAAGACAGTTCAGATAAAATGGTAAGACTCAGAAACAGCTTCAAAATAGAATGGGTAGCCCCATTGACACCGGGCAGCCAGCTCCATTTTGAAATGGGCTGAATACTGCGAGTCCTAAGCACCTGCCTGTTTCAGGTAATAGGCCCCTTTTAATGTGAATCAGGGGCCTAAGACATAACTAGGACCCTGACTGCCATGTTTTATCTGATCTAGTAGAAGCCTGTGGCATTCACACTCTGACAGTTCCACGGTGATGGAAGCAAAGAGGCCCACCAAAGGTAAGCAAGAACCTCCGAGGTCTGCTACAAACAATCCGAGCCATTGCCACCCCGGGACACCCTCCCTCTGTGATTGGGACTCCCCAAACCCCCCAGTTTAATTGACCTCGATGGCAGCTGGTTGGCCTGGCTCAATGTTGAGGCTTCAAGTGGTGGGCTGTTTCGGGATACATGCTCGGTGTCCTTCAGCTCTCCTAACAAATTTAAATGAGGCCAGGGCCTCAAAATTATGCAGGTTTCTTCACCGACAGAATAGACATTTGGTCAGTCAGTCTGCTCCACCGGTCAGTCACGCAAAAGTCAACATTGATCCTAAGGTGAAAAATACAGAAAAAAACAAACGGGGCATACAAATAGAAATATGTCTTGCTGTTTCTAGATTCAAAGTGATTGATTCACCAAGCCTTTAAAAAATGGACCTGAAATGGCCCAGTTTGATTGACTTGGGCTCATACTTGTGCCTATCGTCTGAAATATTTCCACTTGTTTTTTCCTCTTGTTAGGATCATGGGTCAAGAAGTTAAAAGAGCAGCGGAGGCAGCACAGCATTCAGTGCTACATCACCATTTTACTGTTAGGCAAATCTTGCCTGGCGTCTTATCACTAGCTGGGCTTTGAACATGTTACCACCTGGTAGAAGCCCATTGGGACTTAATTAAAACATGGCCTGGTGACATCGGGAAAGATAAGAAGCCTAAGGGAATGGAAAAGCAAGATGTTTACATCTTTAGAGAAGTAAAAGCACACTTAGATGTAACAGTACAGCTTGGTTCAGATGTAGCACTCATATCTCTGAGGTCGGAATTGTCCGTTCCCAATGGCAACAGGTGTGTTGGCGGGCATGATCAGACAATATGGTGAGAAGACCAAAAATCGGTTTTACGGCGTTGTGATACCAGTTTGCAGTTGTTTGCTCCACCCGTCAATGGCCGTCATCCAATATCGGGAACTTAATTTTAATGCATTTGCATCTCATCACTGTGGCAGCACGCCGGAATTATCTCCCCAGGTCAAATTTACCTCTCATGTCAGCATGACTTCAGAATGGCGTGAGTTTAAAAGGCATATACCTGGCAAGCTGAACTTCAAGGGGAATTCGGAGGCAAGTGCACACAACCTTGCACAGCACTGGTGAGGGAAGCAGCCGCGCACTTGGAAAAGCTTGTCAAAAGTGAGCATACTTCCGCGTCGGGCCTCTGAAGCTTTTCTGCCCACTCAAGCAATGCAAAAGCATGAAAGTGACACCAAAAGCTCCAGAACTTTTCACCCCTCAGGTGCAGACTGCAAATTAATGTGCATTTTAGGGGGCAGCAGAGCAATTGGATGACTGGTCAAGCTGTAGAATCCCCTTGTGAAAGGTGGCCATGGAGCAGTCACTGGTGGAGGTGCTCACAGCCTCTTGCAATGTCTTTATTCAGGTTTGGACCAGTATCCCTCATGGTTCAAGCTAACAGCGCAGCCTCGCAGTGTGGGTTAGGAGAATGCCTGCGCCTGAGCTGAGAGCACAGCATGCAGTCCAGTGGCCAAAGCTGCCGCCAATCGGTCAAGTGGAGTGTGGCTGAAGTTGGTAGGGTTTCGGACAGACATGAAACACACCACACACTGGCCAGCCAAGTGGTGGCCAGCACTCTCTGGCATGCATGAAGGGGCCTTGAGACTTAACCAAGAGAGGTCCTTAGGGCACATATGCTAACCAACGCGTCTTTCTCTTTGATCCTGCAGGAGGAGGACATCAGGATCATGGAGCCTGGTGATCTAGTGGTATGACTAGTGGTTTACAGGGAGCAGAGAAGAAGGAGAAGAGTGCGGTGGAGGAGCCTGGCTCGCCAAAGTGAGGAGCACCACCCTCAAGATGAAGGTGCGACAGGGCCTCATGTGCATGCAGCTGAAGATTCACAGCGAGCTGTTGCTCGTAGGCGGCTTGCAAGACCCAGGATCTATAGACAATGCCTATCAGATGATGAGAACCAGTATCGCCAAAGACTGCATATGTCTAGGGTACTGGTCGGTCACATGTGACACCTGCTGCAGGATTTGGCGCCATGGGGCCATGAGGGCATCCACTGCCAGTGGCCATGAAAGTGACCGCAGTGCTCAATTTTTACACCAGTGGCTCCTTCCAGGGCTCTACAGGTGACCTGTGCGGGATTTCACAAGCCTCCACCCACAAGTGTACCCAAGAAGTAACAGGCGCCATCTTAGCGAAGGGACACAACTTTGTGCACTTCGACCGGGATCGGGCAAGCCAGGATGCAAGAACACTGGGATTTGCCCAGGTCTCAGGTTCCCCAAAGGTGCAGGGTGCCATCGACTGCACTCATGTGGCACTTAGATCTCTGTGGCAACAAGCAGTCAACTATGCCAACTGCAAGAGCTTCCACTCACTGAATGTTCAACTAATGTTTGACCACCACAAATGCATCGTACAGGTCTGCACACGATTCCCAGGGAGTGTCCATGACTCCTACATCCTCAGCAGGTCTCAGGTCCCTCACATCTTCCAGGGTCCACAGAGGGTGCAGGTTGGCTCCTTGGGGACAAGGGCTACCCACAGAGGATGTAGCTGATGACACCCAGGTGGTGGCCTCAGACTGCAGCAGAAAGACAGTACAAAGAGGCTCATGCCGCAACCTGGACTTTGGTGGAGCAAACAATAGGCATTTTGAAAATGAGGTTCTGGTGCCTCGACATGTCCAGTGGAGCGCTGCAATGCAGTCCCCAGAGGGTGTCGCGCATCATCGTAGCTTGCTGTGCACTATGCAACCTGGTGCTGCAACAAGGGTAGGACCTGGCTAAGAAGGAGATGCAAGAGCTGCACATCTCCTCCGATGAGTAGGATGCCGAAGGGATGAGGGTGATGAAGTCCTCGAATGCGAGGGTGATGGCGATGAGACCATCGCACTGACCAGACGAGGCAGGTGCATTCGTGAGGCCGCAATAGCTAAAAGATTAGTGGAGGATGACAAGATGCAGTGAGGACAGTCCTGACATTCTCACCTTGCATCTGTGTTTGACTCCTGTGTGACTGATGGCAGTGCACATACCCTCAACGTTCCAGCTCATGTCATCGAGATGCAGCAGAGGCCCAAATAGTCACTCAATTCCAGGAGGATGATGACGACATGCAGTGAGGACACTCCATAGATCTTCTCATAGCCTCTGTGAATGTCTGACTCCTGTCTGGCCGAGGGTAGCTCGCTTGCACTCTGTGATCAGGGTCATATCATGGAGATGCAGCCATGAAACTTTAAATGCACCTGATCCTTTGCCCACCTTCAGCACCTGAACCCTTCAGGAGCACAGCATCACTGGTTACAGATGCTGACGAGATGGGGGACAGCCCCACCTTAAAGGTGCTGAGAGCACACAGAGAGAATGACGGAACCCTGTGGTGCCTGCCCATGATATGCTGGCAGCAATGACAAGCACCATCGAGGTGCAGGCATCAGTAACATGTCCAGGGAATGTGAGGCTGGACCACCGCTTTAATCTGAAGGCTGCACAAAGCACAGGGAAGAGGCCCTGGACTGAGACTCCTGCCTTTATCTTGTGCAGAAAGGTTTCACATCTGAGTGACACAAACACTGCTCATCAGAACAAGGAGCCATAGGCAGGGAGACATTCTTGGGAGTTTATTTACAATATTGAACCTTATGTACAAGTGATTAACACCCGTACCCAGGCTGTGCAATTACATCTTCTTAACCTTCCTAATGCTGCCACTAAGTCTTGGTGCTCCCCTGACATCCACAGTGGAGGTGGAGGCAGCCTGCTGACACCTATGACCTGCCTGTGATGACCTTGGCGGGCGTCCTCTGGAGGGCCAAAACCTGGAGGGCCCCGGCCTGCTTTCAGGGGCCTGCTTTGTGGCAGTGGCATCCCCTTCAGCCTGTGGAGCTGGAGCTGGAGCTGCTGGGATGACAAGAAGAAGGGACTCGGATGGGCCGGACACTCCCGGAGTCACCTGGGTGGATGGCGCTGGGGTGTGCATATGCTGATCCTCCTCCCTATGGGTGTCTGAGGGCCCTGGCTGACTCTTTGAGGAGAAGAGGAAGCTGGAGTGAGATCGAGCTGTCCCACACCCCTCTTGCATACACACTGTTGAAGGCCAACTATGGCATCAGCGATGAAGTTCAGCCTGCGCAGCAGTGCAGGACCGATATCCTGGAGCAAGGTCTTCATAGCAGCTGCCTTCCTACTAATGTTGACCTCACTGCATTGGCATTCTGGTGCTATCACCTCAGACTGAAGGCGGATGGACTTCTCCATCGTGTGTTGCAATCTGAGGAGTGCAGCGGACATCCCTTCCTGATGTTCCCGAGCTTGCCTTTGCAGTTCCAGCAACTGTGACTTGACCAAGCCCAGAGGCTCATCATCTGGCTTGAACTCAGCAGATTTCTGGCCTCCAGCAGTCCTCTGATCGCCAGACTTCTGGGAAGTCCCTGCACCGCCTGCTGTGGATCAGTGCTCACCAGATTGTGACCCCGAGGATATTCTATCCACCAAGGTGAGTGTGTCTGCACAGGTGGAGGGTGTGGGTGAGTGCTGTGACGGGACTTCAAGGAGGGTGGCTCCAGATTCCTCTTCAGAGGTTTCTTCTGGGCTTGATTGGAGGCCCTGACTCATGGACTCCATTGGCTGTTTCCTAGATGTGCCTGCAAAAGCAAGGGGTGATAATTATTATATGGCAGGGAACTGTGGAGCAGGACACATCACTCACAGCATGGTTGTCTGATGGATGTTGCACTGCTGGATCCCCACTTGGTAGAGCACTGCCAACCTTACCATCAGCACAGGAATGGTCCAGATCAATGTCTGAGGACCATGATTTCAGGCATTCCTCCACCAGCCTGCAACCTCTCCCTGTTGTTATGTGCCAGCTTTCCCTGCATGAATACAGATGGAGAGAGTGTAAGCAGGACACCTGCCAGGCCAAATGATAAGTACACCTGGCATGTGGGGGTGGTGAGCGGTGCCATGGATGGGATGAGGACAATGAAAGTGTGTGTGAGAGAGGGAATGGTGATGTCCCTTGAACTGGCAGTGAGTGATGGATTTGTGAGTGTGTGAGTTGAAAATGATGAGAAGAGCGACTTACCCTGGCAGAACAGAAGAGATCATTCATCCTTTTTTGGCACTGGGTGGCTGTTCTCTTTTGCAGGGCATTGGCACTGACTACCGCTGCCACTGCCTCCCATGCTGGATTAGTGATGCTGCTGCCCCTCCTGCAGCCAGAGCAGGTATAGAGGACATTATGGCGGGCCTCCACTGCGTCCAAAAGGCACTCAAGGGACGCATCATTAAACTGAGGGTCTGCAGTCTTCTTGTCTTTTGGGGCCATGTCTTCCGTGCAGCAGTCCTGAGTTGGAAGCACTGAGGGTTTTGTGCGCAGCTACACTTTAAATCTGGCGCCCGGCATGATGAAGCGGTGAGGTGATGGCGTGGCGGGAGAATGAGAGCCCGCCCGCCATCGAAACAGTGTGTTTCCCAGGAATGTATTATTAATGAAGCAGGATTGATGATATGGCGTGAAAAGCCGTCATTGCGGCTGGCTGGTAAAATGTCCTTTTTCTTGCCCACTTAGTGCAAATCTGGGATGATTCTGCCCTAAGACTGGATCACATGACATAGTTCCCTTCTAGTGATGTCAAGCTGCATATTAATATGCCTTAAAGACATATTACAACAGCTGCCACCTGGCGGTCTCCCTATGAGGCTATGGGCCCTCGAAGATGCAAGCTAAATGCCTAAGGGGCTGGGAAGCAGCCCTTAATTGTACACTTAAATGGCTCAATTGGATGCCCAGTGAGCAGCCACAGTGTTAAGGATCCCACCACTGGCAGTGTGACATGGTGGCAGGAAGATGTCAGGCTCCCCTCCAGGTGCCTTCCCACCTCCTAGTCCATCTCTAATTGGCCGGGAATATTCAGCCCAACAAACGGATTTATTACTTCCCCAGCAAACAGTGGCAGGCCTTTTAATCTGGTCACCTCAGTATCAGCCACCTCTGTCATCAACTCGATTCCAGGCTGTCCCCACCTCAGCCTATGAAAACAGCATCGGCAGGCACTGCCATGTGGCAGGCAGGATCATAACATTGGGAAATCACCCAATTCCTGCTTGGCAAGACCTCTATTCATTTCCCAAGTCATGCTGTAGTCCAATGGGAATTCCGACTACTACACCCATGTGTGGAAGCAACTGGTTTGTGCAGAAGCTTTGAAATTAGGATGAAGTCCTTTGGCACCTGTCACACCACTCCTTGTATACTTCAGCAACTTTAAAGAACCTTTGCACCAATTACATCTTAACAACAGCCAATAGAAATCTAGTAGCATCTTAACCTGAAAGTATTTGGTGCTCCCTTTATAAAGCACTGGTGGTGGGCGTTTCCTGCAGCTGAGGCTGTGTTCAGCTGTGTGAGGTTAAGGGAGGGCGTTAACTGAAATAAAAGCAAAATACTAAAGCAGATGCTGGAGATCTGAAATTAAAAACAGAAAGTACTGGAAAACTCAGCAGGTCTGGCAGCATCTGTGGAGAAAGCAACAGAGTTAACGTTTCGAGTCCAATATGACTCTACTTTGGAACTGTTAACTGGAACATTGAACTCCAAAATGGTGCCACTAGTATCAAATCAGCATTGCACTGGAGGCGGTTCAGAGGAGGTTTACTAGATTGATACCTGGAATGAGTGGGCTGTCTTATGAGGAAAGGTTGGACAGGCTGGGCTTGTTTCCACTAGAGTTTAGAAGAGTGAGGGGTGATTTGATTGAAGTATACAAGATCCTGAACGGCCTTGACAAAGTAGATGTGGAAGGGATGTTTCCTCTTGTGGATGAGTCCAGAACTAGGGCGAACTGTTTTAAAATTGGGGGGGTCGCCCTTTTAGGACAGAGATGAGGAGAAATTTTTTCTCTCAGAGGGTTGTGCGCCTCTGGAACTCTTTGCCCCCGAAAGCAGTGGAGGCGGGGCCATTGAATATTTTTAAGGCAGAGGTAGATAGATTCTTGTTAGGCAAAGGAATCAAAGGTTATCGGGGGTAGATGGGAATGTGGAATTCAAAATACAAACAGATCAGCCTTGATCTGATTGAATGGCGGAGCAGGCTCGAGGGGCCGAATGGCCTACTCCTGTTCCTATTTCTTATGTTCTTATAATCTGCATATGTCTGCTGAACGCTCACTGTGGACTCACCAATGAGGAATCTGGCATGACTCACACCAGAAGAGTGCATGCATGCCATGGATGCCATTTTAGACATCTAAGGGCACTCATTGCATCTGAAAATGGGTTCTGGATGCAAATTTTGTGCCTCAAGTACATGGCAGGAGGTTAAAATGTAACAAGGAGATTTTTGTAAATTATAAGTGAGACATTCTGAAAAGGGTTAAATTCATCTCAGGCGATCAATGGAATTAATGACTTCCACTTAAGTGACAAGCATCAACATATTGTGACTAATAGCTGCTCCAGTTCCTTACGTGTATGTCTTTCCAGTGGCACGTTCTCATCATTGTCCAAAAAACAGTTAAGTCATGAGGGATTTCTTCACAAATATTAAAAGTTATTTAATGCCATGACCGGACTTATTTTAGGTACACATTTTCAAAGCATGTGGATATAACTGGTGTGCGCTGAATTATATCTGAAATACAAGGATAGAAACAAGCCACTTGTTACGTTAAAGTGTGACGTAGTGAATACGTGTGGTATTCAGGATTATCATTCTCAGTTTTTTTATCAGAGTTGAGATTGTAAAACAATGTTAAATTCAAGGCTGTACAATTGAAATTAACAGCCTAGAAGGACAAACCAACAACTAACATACATACTAAATAACGCAGTGAGTCAAGTTTTGGAGCAGCCCGATTACACAAAATGATCTGACAACAAGCGTAGGGACCTCATTTAAATTACTATTTAACATATTTCCAGCACATTTCCAGGACAACCACGGAGAAGCCTGATCTACTATGGCAGGCACCACACATCCAATCTGGAATATGTGTGTGTGCTGTTTGTCATACCAGACGCTTTGGCTGCAAGAAATTTCTAGGCCCTCTTTAAAATATGATTACTGTGAGAGACATTAGAGTTTTCATATTTATTCTCAAATTAACTAGGGCTTATTCCTTGCATATACACACATCCTTTATCCTAAACTGTGATATAATAATTGCTTCATTAGATTTATTTTATTATTTTTACTGATGCAGAATAACTGAGGAAACAAGAGATTCCAATTAATGAAACAGTTAACCTTCAGGATGGACAGTAAGACTGCAACTGTTTTCAGATGATGTGTAGAACACGGTCTTTGATCGTGTCCAAGATTCTTCAGCGTGGGTTCATACAGATCACTGTCGATAGATGCTTTCAATTCAATTGATAAATGTTGGTGTGACTGTTGGTGGCACACTCTGATTGTCCAGCCAGTGGGGACTAATGAATTTTGAATCTGGCCCTCTGGCCTGTGCAGGATTTGGCATTGATGACTCTCACTCCTGGGCTCTGACCCGAGAAGCACTGCTGTTGGTGCATACATTGGCTATTAATCTTTGCAACACTATCTGTCCTCTCTTGACCAACTACAACCTGTTATTAATGTCTCAATCATATTTACATTACATACTGGCATCATATAAAGTATGTTAGGTCAGCAAAGTGCACAAGCACACAGGCACGGCATGGATATGCTGCTGAAAAGTTCACAGAAGGATAATTTCCAGGCTCTTTTTATATTGCAGGAGGGAAAGGTACACATATATTACAATACAGCAGAGGGAGGAAAAGGTACAAAGAAGAAGAGAAAGGCACAGATATATTACAATACAGCAGGGGGAGGGAAAAGTACAGATAGATTACAATACAGCAGGGAGGGGGAAAGGTACAAATATATTACAGTACAGTAGGGGGAGGGAAAGGTACCAATACATTACAATACTTCAGAAAAAGGGAAAGGTATAAATATATTACAATACAGCAGAAGGAGGAAAAGATACGAATATATTACAATACAGCAGGGAGAGGGAAAGGTACAAATATATTACAATACAGCAGAGGGAGGAAAATATACGAATATATTACAATACAGCAGGGAGAGGGAAAGGTACAAATATATTACAATACAGCAGAGGGAGGAAAATATACGAATATATTACAATACAGCAGGGAGAGGGAAAGGTACAAATATATTACAATACAGCAGGGGGAGGGAAAGGTACCAATACATTACAATACTTCAGAGAAAGGGAAAGGTATAAATATATTACAATACTTCAAAGGGAAAGATACAAATATATTTTAGTACAGCAGAAGGAGGGAGGTTCTTGAAGGGATGCAAATAATGCTCAAAAATTCTGTTCACAGGAACCCCAACCATGAAATCTCTTACCTGATTTTCAGCGTTTGCTGCTGCAGCTCCAACAGCACCAGAAGGTTGGGCAGTCCAACCCTGGTCTTACTTCCCTCCTTGGTTTTTTGCCTTGTCGTGTTCTACAAAGAGACAGGGGGAAAAACTGAGCATCTCCTACAAAGGAGGACATGGAGACATGTGCAGCATTAGGTATGTAGGAGAATAGTCGCACCAATCAGGATGGGAAGGTGTTGCACTGAACATATAGGGAATGGGAAGTGATGAAGGAGCCATGAGCGAGGATGACTGAGTAAAGACTAACAAACCTGAAGCAAACGGTTCTAATGGGTACTGTGTAAGGAGTAATGAATAGCTGCATATGTGTTTCTAATGAAAATGTGATGTGGTATAGAGTGGTCTTGTGCTGGGTGGTGAAGTATATGATAGAGGGAAGGGAGTTGTTAAGAGTGTTGAGCAAAGGGTAAAAGACTGTTGTCATGTATTGCTGAGAGGGATGGAGAAATGAAGAGCTGTAATTACCCTAGCCATTCTTGAAAAGCCACTGGAACACTTCTTGCACTGGATCCTTGTCCTGGGGTGATGCTACTGAAACTGACAATCTGTGCAATGTCTCTCCATGTCTGAAGGACTTGTTGCTTTAGAGTCCTCCTCTCAGTGATTAGACAGAGAGCTTCCCTCCATGCCTTGGCCACTTCCAGCAGGAGTTCCAGAAAAGCTCAGACTTGTTCCCTCGACATCTCTGCTGGTCCTCTTCTCATGCAGCAAAATGTATCCAGGGGCTGGGAGGCTTTAAGGGCGGCATTGCCATTTTCAAACAGGCCTCCGGACAAGGAGCTTCCTTCCTGCTGGCTTTGAGAATCGAGTGGGAAACTCACCTGTGAGATTCTAATGAGGTCCAGGAGAAATAAAAGCCCTGGTCTGTTTACTGAAGCAGCAGGAGAGTTTCAAATTTGCACCGTTACACAACTACCCAAAACCTGCCTGAAGCTAAAAGTGGGGCATGGGAAATGAAGAGCTGGCATCCTGTGCTTTGATTTGTACAACATATAAATAAATATTTACAAGAAGTTCAGACACAAGCGTTCAGCTCTCTTTGTAATTTGCTCCAATCCAAGAGTTAAATTCTTGTTGTAGGATTCCAGATATTTTAGTCAGTGAATTGCTGTTTTCCCATATTAAAAAATAAATAATTAACCGCTATTGAACAATTGCTTTATTGCTGTTAAAATACTTCATTGTTCATTTTAAATGATAGTAGAAGTTGCTAATAATGGAGTCCCAGAGCAATTACAGAAAAGTCTAATTCATTGTGTTTTTCTTTTTTTCTAACTGCAGCAGTAGTGAAATAAAATGTTTTATGAAGCCAGTTTAATTCCCCATCCTACAGTAAACATTTTAAATGAAACCAATGGTCTGACATTACAGCATGGTTGGGCTAGCTTGTTGCTGAAAGCCTAAAGGGACTAGTTTTCAACTAAAACCACAAAGGCATAACATATGCTTGCTGGTTATTCTCATCTGGAATTTCTAGCTTGTTACTTCAGAGGGAAAACAGGGCTTTCATTTAACATCTCATCAGCGAGACAGCACTGCCAATGGCTTACACACTGAGTAGTGCACTGACATGTCAACCTAGATTTTCTGCTCATTCTCTGGAGTGGGACTTGAGCCCACAATCTTGGAGCCCAGAAGCAAAAGTGCTACAAACTGAACCACTGGCTAACAACTGGCAGCATCTTTTTAATTCTTTCATGGGATGTCGGCATCGCTGGCAAGGCCAGCATTTTGTTGTCTATCCATAATTGCCCATGAACTGAGTGGCTTGCTAGGCCATTTCTGAGGCAGTTAAGAATCAACCACATTTATATAGGCCAAGCCACTTAAGGGTTGCAGACTTTCTTTCCGAAAGGACATTAGTGAACCAGATGGCTTTTAACAAAATTCAATGATTTCATGGTCATCATTACAGATGCTAGCTTTCAATTCCAGGTTCATTAATTAAAGTTAAATTCAACCAGCCACCATGACAGGATTTGAACCTGTGCCCAAAAATATTAACCTGGTCCTGCAGGTTACTAGACCAGTGGACATTACCACTACACCACTGTGCCCCAGTGGAGGAACAATAGCTCCATCCACAGAGCTATTCAAGAGTCATCCACAAAACAGTTAAGGCATGAAACATGCTCTATGATCTAATGGGAAAGGTCTTTGTCAAGAAGGGACAGGGCCACTTGCTGACATCTTCATAACTGTGCTCTCATTACAGGCCTAGGCTGCCCACAACCATCAGGAATGGACCAGGATAAGAGGTGGATAAACACTATTTGGGCAAGAACCAATAGAAGACAATGGGGAATTTGGAGTTATGCCGCCACCACCTATCAGATGTCCTCCAGTTACCATGATCATTCACATTGTGACTCCTGCCTTAAACCCTCATAGCAGGCTAGATACAGTACTCAACAGCTGTGTAGCCCATTGAGATTTATAACTTTACCTGCTTTGGAAACAATGTCTGAATGACATGTTGTAAATCTTAACCTTACTTTTCCCAAAGGAGGACCCCAGAAGTGGTACGACAGTGTCAGGCACTTCACAGCAAGTTACATTAAGCATCCAACTTGCCCCAATTGTCAACAGAACTTCTAGCACACTGGAGAACATAGTCAGTGTATTGGAGGAATAACCACGTGATGAAGCACAGCCACATGTGAGCAAGTGGATGTGGCAGCAGAGGAAGAGGATAGATTTTACCAGGCTTTGATCCCACAGAGTTTGACAACTGTATGGGAAAGAGATTGTCACCCTTCTGGGCCTGCCTTCAGACAAGAGTTGATGCAGGGGCAGGAAATATTTCCGTATCAGTTGAGTCATTGGCTTGAGCAGCCTGTGGGGACCTCTGCACTCCTGACATTCCTGCAAGGAGGAGTCACTCACATGTGGTGGAGATGAAGTGAGTGGCATTTTTGTGCTTCTTTTCAGAGAAAAACTCAAGGCAGTGAGGGAGCAATCACAAAACAGAATTCTGACAAGACATTGTGACTGGAGCCATTGAGGCATTGGAATTCACTTTACAGGAGTGTCTCATCAAGAGATCAATTGAGAAAAAGCATTGATGACTGGCTTGACCAACATTAAACCAACCCTATAGACTATTCTACCGTAGGTCACAGAGCATCCAGTTGGGAAGCCCAGCATCGAGGTTATAGCAGGAACAAGTTTCCATTAAGGAGCAGTTTCTGAAATGGACCATCCAGTGGTGACAGAGGCAGGCATCTATAGAACTGGTGTGTTCTCTATATTCATGTTCTGTGGTATTGCTAAGATCGCACATAGCTCTGAGATACATTTGCACCTGAAGATGATGTGTAATTATGAATTCATCCTATTCCTTCACAGCATTCCATGTGATCGGAATACATAAAGATTCACATCCTCTCCCCTTGCTTGATAGGCCTAGGCCTTGTACAACAGTGATTCCCAATACTGCAGGCAAGTGCCTCTTGGAAAAAAAATGCAGCTTGAAGCATAAAGATGAAAAGGCATTGAGACAACCTAAATTATACTAGATGTACAATGCAGGAAAACAGGAAATTTTAGGCATTGGAAATCCCGCTAAAATTCTCAATAGAAAGCCAACAATCTCCTAGCTTTAAGAAAAGTTCCAATGCAGGCTGAATATAATGAAAGCATGAAGTGGAAGAAACAATATCCTTAGCAGTGGTATATTGTTCAAAACAAACAGTAGAAGTTTTGTTTGAGAAGAAACTTGAAGGAATATGCAACAAAAAAAAATCACTCCTTTCTAAGTGGAGTTGAGCACTAAAATAATGGACATTGACAGGTTTTCATTATACACTTACTACATTAGCTGCTTGTTTAATATACACTTTACTAAGAATTTAATTTTATGTGCTTTGACCCTTTACATGAACACCACATAAATCTCAACGTGCAACGGAGAACTTTACAACCATCTAGATAGAGAGTATTAAATGTATAAGGACAGCTGTACTTCTTCAGTGTGTTCTCTATGAGAGGCTTTATTGAACTGAGATGAAATGGCAGTCTACGGTCAGCTTGCCTCATGACAGAGTCACATGACTATAGCAAGCCAGGTAGTATACTTTGTAAACATTGCATTTCCAAAACCCAAACACCCCCATTTTCATATCAAACAAAAGATACAAGCAACCCCTTTTACCTAGCAACAAAAAAGATAAATTTGCATGCATGATCCTGTATGACTCTGAGTTACCCATTGTTCTCATGCATTAACAGCTATTTGTTCTACTAGTCAGTCTCTGCACATGCATCGCACACATAGGGCAGAATCGTCCACCTCCATTGGCAGCAGGCATCATGGCAGGCAGGGGGAGACAAAATGGCAGATTGGCCAAAAATTGGTTTCACGTCGTCATGAAACCAGTTAACCATCATCCACTCTGCCTGTCAATGGTGGGCCAACTTTCCCACCATCCAACATCGGGAACATAACTTCATTTGCATCTCATCACCTTGTTTGCCTACCAGAATCATCCCCCCACGTCGAATTTACCTTCCAAGTCGACGTGACTTCAGAATGACATGATTCACAACAGCATTTAAAAGGCATGCACCTGGTGAGATGAACTTCAAGGGGAACTCAGAGGTGGGTGCACATTAACATTGTGCAGCACTTGTGAGGGTTGCCCATTCAACTTCAAGGAAGAGGCATTCAGGTGAGGGCACAGGCAAGTCACTTTTTCCTGGCTGGCTGACAGTGCGGTGCCGAGGCAAGGGCTGCACTGTGGTTGGGGTGCGTGGGGGTGGGCAGGCAAGGCAGCACGGTCTGATGGTAGTGCACAAGTACAGGTGGGGGGTGAAGGGAAACAGCCATGCGTTAGGGAGACCTTGTATAAAGTGAGCATTCTTCTGCAACTGAGACAGTTCAGGCACTGCTACATTGACATGCGTGGAGTTGGGCCTCTAGCTTTTCTGCCCACTCAAGCAATGCAGAGGCATGAAAATGCCACCAAATGCTCCTTAATCTTTCAATCTCAGGTGCAGACTGCAAATTAATGAGTGTTTCAGGGGGCTGCAGAACAACTGGGAGACCAGGCAAGTTGTACAATCTCTTTGCAAAAACTGGCCATGGAGCAGTCACAGGTGGAGGCGCTCGCAGCCCCTTGCAATGTCTTCATTCAGGTTTGGACCAGTCTTCCCCATGGTTCAAGCTAACAGCGCAGCCTTGCAGCGCAGGTTAGGAGAATGCCTGTGCCTGAGCTGAGAGCACAGCATGCAGTCCAATGGGCAAACTTGCCACCAATCAGTCAGGTGGAGTGGGGCAAAGGTGGGTACGGTCTCAGGCGGCCATGCAGCGCACTAAACTCTGCCATCCAAATGGTCGCCATCAAGCTCCAGGATGTGTTAAGGGGCCTTCAGAATTAACCAAGAGAGGTTCTTAGAACACCCAAGCTAACCCAGCTCTCTCCTTGTCAGGATCCGGGTGAAGTCCTTTTGCTGTCAATGCATGACCTATGTACTTGACTTCAGGCATCTTCAGTTGCAACTTTTTTTTGTTCAGCTCCTTGTGAGCTCTTATATTAAATTCTGATCGTGGTCAGTTATGGCTTCTTCCATTGTGTCTCCACATCCATAGACTAGTAGATCATCCACTGTGGCTTCCACTCCAGGATGGTCATTATCTCATGCTGTCTGTATTGACACTCTTCTGGAGCCATGGAAATGCCAAATGGCATGCACAATCATCCATATCTCCAGAACGGCATCCAGAATGCCGTTAGAAAGCTGCCGATTTCATCCAGCTTCACTTGCCAGTAATATCCTTTGCACCTAGGGTAGTGAATATCTTTGCCTTGGTAAGTTGCAGCAAAATTCCTTCGATGGTTGGCATGGGGCAGTGAGATCTCTTCAGCACTTCATTTGGATCTGTTAAGTCTAAACATACTCTCATTTTTCCAGGTTGTTTAACTGCTACCATGCTGCTCATCCAATCTTTTGGAGTTGTCACTTTCTTGATTACTCCCCTCTTTCCAGCTCTTCTATCTTGTCTTTTAGGCTTAACTTGCGGGCAGCTGGGACTCTTCTCAGCAGATGCTGAATTGGTCTTACACTCTCATCTATTTCTAAATGATCTTCTCCTGGTAGACATCCCAACCCTGTAAACATACCTTTGTATTCCTCTAGGATCTGTTCTGCCGTCACTGGTTTTGTGTGCTTTGACATGTTGTAAACCTCCGTTGGCACATTCAGGGTTACCAGTCCAAGCTTTAGACTGGCTTCAGCTGAGATGAATGGCCATTGTGTCCCATCCATGATCTGGAACTTGGGGTCCTCCTTCTTGCCATTGCACTGGACTATCAGGCTAATTTGTCCTTTTGGTATGAGTTTTAGGCCATCATAGAGCCTCAATCTTACTTTCAAGGGCTTCACTTTTGGATCGCCATGTAGAGCTACTTCGCACAGGGCTGTGAAGGTTATTATGTTGCATGATGCACCAGAGTCTATCTGACACCTCTTGATTGCTTGATACTCTCCTTCTTGGGTCATCATTGTAACAATCACATTTATCTCCTATCGCCTTGACTGAACTAACCTGTATGGTATGTCATTCTTCATCAGACTTTTCTACTGATATCTCTCCAGTGGCCATCTGTATAGGCTTGTTTTGCTTTTTTCTAGCCAAGCACTTGTCTGCAAAATGATGCTAATTCTTGCTGTTAAAAGACTGCTTTCACCATGCTGGGCAATCCTGCTTTTCCAGTGTATGCTGTCCTCTGCAGCATTTGCATCCTGCCCTTTGTCTGTGATTGCTCTGCTCTTTTGGCCTGGGATGTCTCTCAACATAACGTATCTCCTGGTCTGTTCTGCCATACACATGCTCTGGCTGGCATTTCACAACTTCTGCATTTTGACACATGTCTATCGCTTTCTTTAGCGTCAGTTCATAATCTTTCTGTAGACTTGTTCTCACCGAGGGGTCTCGCATGCCTAAGACTAATCTATCTTTAATCAGGCCATCTTTTAGCTGTCCAAACACATGATTCTGCAAGCTGCGTTACTGCTGCCATGCACTATTCAATGGTCTCCTTTCCACCCTGAGCTCTAGTGTTGAAGACATAGCATTCATGTGAAACATGCACTCAGGGGTTCAAAATATTCATTAAGGGTTTTCAAAATCTCAATCATCTTTTTTCTTTGTTTGTCAGTTGGATTTAGGGTGGTATGCACTTTGCAGCAGTACCTCCCCAGCAGTGTTAGGAGTGTGGCTACTTTTAGCAGTTCAGGCTTGTTAATTAAATCTGTTGCAATCTCATAGTTTTGCCATTATAAGTGGAAAAGTTGCCAATTCTGCCACATATCGCCATTCAATTTTACTAGAGATAGGATTGGAAAATTTACTGCAGCCATTGTACTCACTCAGTGTTGTTCTTGCAGCCATTGTTTGCTTCCCTTTTTTCTTTATGTGTATGCTGCTCCTTTGTCTTTGTTCAGTAGCTTTCTGCAGATTTGAATATTTCTGTGTGCCTTTCTGAGCTGTGTCTTCTCTACAGCCAGCTCCAGGATTCAAAACTATTTTTGCACCACTTTTGACACCATGGTGGCATTTCATGCCAGCAGGATTTTACAGTCCCGCCGAAATCAATGGAGTTTAGAATGGCTTGCCACATTTAATGGCCTGTCCCCGCCACAATGGGGCTGTAAAATTCCGGCCCATGTTTCATGTATAGGAGCAGCTGTATTCCTCAGTGTATTCTCTATGAGAGGCTTTATTGAACTGCAGAGAAGTGGCAGCCTACAGCCAGCTTGCCTCATGGCAGAGTCACATGACTATGGACAGCCAGGTAGTACACTTAGCAAAGATTTCATTTCCAAAACCCAAACAGTATCTTATATCATCATTAACTTTTTCTGCTCCACTGAGGTAGATTTCTGTCTTTACAGCCTGATATCCACTCACCAGTTGGCTCATGATCCCTATTTGCAACGCAAAATAATGAGTGCCATGTAACAACAAGGATTCTGTTTGAGCAAACCATTTTCATCTTGAAACAATGATTTTGCTGTGCGGACAGATTAAAAAGAGTCCTTCAGTACAACCCAGAGCAAGTATTCCATGGCCTTAAAATATAATGTGAACTTGCCTTAGACATTGCCGAGGTGGAAGAAGTGAGGAGGATGAAGAAGTGGAGAGGAACAGGATGCAGAGGCCCAGTTTCATGACCTGCCAGATCTGTAAGGCAGAAAATTATTGAGGGGAGATTCTCTGAAACCATCCCACTCCTATCCATAGCACAAACAATTCCTCCTTCTATCTGTCCCAGTCTTAACACACACCATATCAATGCCCTCAAAACAGTGCAACCTCATGGGTGTTCCTATCACATTATGAAGACCATCAGCAATGTGAAAACTATAACATTCATTTCACTACTCCAATAGACTCCATTCTTAATTTGACTGGTTATATGATTGCCATATCTACAAATAAGTATTGTGTAAACACTAGACCCTGTCTTACGTATTCATATAGCTATTTTAGTGCTTCCACAAGGTACTTCCCCAGTAGATATAGCTTGGTAGGCATGGAAGGACACAGAGGGCATAAGATGGCCATGATGAATGGCCTCAAGGAGATGGGGCCAATGAGGAACCTGGCAGCCGCTTTCTTGTACTGCACTTCAGCTGAGGTGGTTTGAGTGGGACCAGCAAGGACCCTGGTTGAGAGGCTGAAGGAGGAGCAGGTATGTACAATCCTGCCCTTTATGCATCCATGATTTTAATCACTCCACTATTGCCAACCATGCCTTCAGCTGCCTAGGCTCTGAACTCGACTTTCCTCTCAAAACCCTTCTGTTGTGTTTTATGCTTCAGACATACGCAGAGATGATGCACCACATTGTATGTCCGAAAATGAATTTTATTTACTGCTTCTAAAATGTCTGCTCTAATGCCTACAGCTTCTTGCTTTCAGTTTCGTTTCAGTTTCTCTTTCTCAGTCACCACACCCAAGCTTAACTAACAGCACACATAACAGAGAAGAGTCAACAGACACACATAATCAAACACTGAACAATTGAATACTTCATCTTTCCTCCTTGTAGCACTAAAAGACTTTATTTTAAATTAAACTATCATATGTATATTGAGTTACTTCTTAGAATTCAGAGTGTCAATTTTCTCTAAGTACAGAAATAGTCTTTGAAATATGAAGGTTGTTGTTGATGGCACTGAGATCTTCGAATTTGAGGTTGTGGTCCTGAATGATCAGCTCAGTGAGGTGGATGATCAACATCACAGTCACTCATCAGAAGAGGAAATGTGTCCCCATAATCTCTGTCCTCAAAATATCCTGATCTGCTCGATATCAAGCATCTCATGTTCCACTTGGCGTTGTCATCCAACAGATAAACATTGTTACCAAGCAACCATTTGATCACTTTGGTCCTGGTATAGATGATGCAAGTTTATGATCGCAATTTGGCCGTTTGATGTGAACTTCATCTCCAACTTCAAATTGTGGTTTCCTTGCAAATGTTCACTCATCAAAGTACGTTTTTGCTTTACTTTGTTGCTTGGCGATTTTGTCTGCTTTCATCTGACATTCTTGTTGGATGGTGGTGGCAACTTAAGAATGGTCAGAGGCTTGCAAAAGTTACGGTCAGTCATAAGTTTGGCCAGTATATTTCCAGCCAGAGTGTGTGGGGTGGATCGAGATGTCTGAAGTTGGACCCTCACCATCCAACTATTGTAGCCGCTTCTTGCCTAACTTATCAACTGTGTTGGCACCCTTACACTTGTTGTTAAAAAAGAATCACCATTGGAATCACAACAGGAAGAAGCCTTTGTGAAAGTAAAGAAACTGTTGCATTCATCGTGTTCATTGGTACACTATGGCCCAACGAAAGAAGTGGTATTAACATGTAATGCTTCTCCTTATGGTGTAGGAGCTGTGTTGTCACATAGAATGGAAAATGGATCAGAGAGGCCCATTGGCTACGTCTCAAGAGACCTCTCCAGAGCCGAGAAGGGTTATTCCCAGCTAGAAAAGGAAAGTCTATTGGTGGTATTCGGAGTGAAGAAATTCCACCAGTGCCTACGTGGACAACATTTCATCATTGTGTCAGGCCATAAACCATTAATGGGTTTATTCAGTGAGGATAAGGCCATTCCACCAATAACCTCAGCAAGAATACAACGTTGGGCTCTGATATTATCTGCGTATGAGTATACTTTTATATACTGTCCTGGCTTACACATTGCAAATGTGGGTGCACTCAGTCGTCTCCCATTACCCGATAGCATTGTACATTCTCTATTGCCACAAACAGTTGTACTCATACTGAATTTCTTGGATTCTTCAACTGTGTGTGAGAAGCAAATTAGAAATTGGATGAACAGAGATACAATTTTGTCGAAAGTTAAACACCATGTTTTGCAAGGGTGGTCAAATTCCCCTGTATCTGAAGAGATGAGGCCATTCCATGCCAGAAAAACAGAGTTAAGTTGTCAAGATGGAATTCTGTTGTGGGAATCAAGAGTTGTCTTCCCTTCGCAAGGAAGAGAGCCATTCTTTTCAGAGTTTCACAGTGCGCATCCAGGCATATCAAAGGTGAAAATGCTTACGAGAAGCTATGTCTGGTGGCCAGGCATTGATAGTGACATTGAAAGCATGGTCAAGCACTGTCTCCATTGTCAGCAACAACAGAAGTTGCCTGTTTCAGTGCCACTGCATCCGTGGGAGTGGCCTGGTCAACCCTGGGTTAGGTAACATATTGAGCATGTGGAACCATTCTTAGGTACCATGTTTTTGCTGATCATAGATGCACATTCTAAATGGATGGATGTATGCGTAGTAAAATCGCCAACATTGAGTGCAACAATTGAGAAGCTGCGTCATTGTTTTAGCATACATTGCCTACCAGAAATCTTTGTTTCTGATAACGATACAGTCTTTACCAGTAGAGCGTTTCAGAGATTCATGAACTTAATGGAATCAGACATATTAAAACAGCCCCTTATCAACCCTCATCAAATAGTTTAGCCTAGCGCAAACTTTCAAGTCCGGTATGAAGCGGTTATCAGAAGGTACTCTAGAATCTTGACTTTCCCGCTTTCTTCTCAGTTATCATACAACACCACATTCGACTATGGGTCCAACACCGACTGAATTATTGATGAAATGCCGCCTATGTACAAGGTTAAGTCTGGCCTTTCCAAGTTTAGAGGGGAAGGTAGAGAGGAATCAGCATAATCAAAAATTGAATAATGATATTCGCAGCAAGGCTTTCACATTCAGTATAGGAGATACTGTATTCATGCGAAATTTCAGAAGCGGAAACCCATGCAGGTTCCTGGAACCATTGACTCAGAGACTGGTCCCTTATCCTTCCAGGTGGAAGTAGAAGACAGAATTGTTCGAAAACACGTGGACCATATTTATGATAGAGGCATTCCAACAACCAACTACTCCGCCTGTGATTAACATCGAACCATCAATCCCTGAAATGACAGATCAACCTAGAATAGGCATGTCTGATGTCTCTGTAGAGTTGCCAAACCCAGAACTGCCATTTTATAATGATGTATCTCATGCTGCAGTTCCTGATCATGTCGATCCCATGGAGGAATCTCAAGTGGTAGAGCTACACACCTCTAACCAAATAAGGAGAGCACCTCAGAGATTTAATCTTTAATCATATTATGACCAATACAGTTGGCAAAGCGGAGCTATTTTTAAAAATCCCAGAGAAAAACTTTAAACAACTGTCATAACCAATAATTTTAAGTGTTATGTTTGAGATGCGACTCTAAACTCAGGAATCAGACCACTAGTTGCCGAGGTTTTACTTTAAACTAAATGAAACATTTTATTAATTTACACAGGTTAAAATATATGTACACTTGGCTACAAATTACTACTATCATAGCTTTTAACAAATTCCCAAACTAATCTCCATTAAGGCAACAGCAACCCATAGGCTTAACCAAACACCAGGCAAAGCATTTTCCCCTTACGAATTCAAAATGAGGTTCTTCTCAATGTGGAGCTAGTTGAACTAGTTGCAGGCTTACAGCTGCCTTTTGATCTTACATTGCCTCTGCCTGCTCACCCGAAAACTACTGAAGTTATACTTACCAGCCCCATTGAATGTTAATTCTCACTGTACCAATAACCTCTTTGAACTTTACCTTTTAACAATTAAACCCCTTTCATAATAACCAATTTTATTAGTAATATAAACATATTGCTTGGTAGCTGCTTGAAAGGCATCAATTTTCACCCCACTTCTTGAATGCTCTATTCAAAAAAATGCAAATGCACTCTATCTCTCTTACATACCAAAACTAGTACATATCAAAGCACCCAGACTAGATGGCCTTAATCCAATTAAGACAGACCCACAGACTAAACCTCTGTTTTAAAAGAAAATTATTTTCCAAAATATTATATACATTAATAGCTTCATGACAATCATCTAAAGTTATATATTTGTATATGTTGTTGGATATTCAAATATCCTCTATAAATAGAAACTGTAAAAAAATTCAAAGGGGGCGGAAATGTAGTAACTGAAGGTATAGCCTCTCCTGCTGTCTATCAGGGGTCACGTGATTTTCTTGGAGGCGCCAACCAATGAGCCCTAAATGTGGGCAATCCGAGGGGACAGGGCTTCCAGATATAAGTCCTGATTGAGTATGCAGCACCTGAAAAGCTTTCTGTAATAAAGTTTATCTGTTTCATGTAGAAACCTGTCTGCTCTGTCAAGTCATTACAAGAAAACCTCAGGATTGCATTTTATGTGAGCTGCCAGTCTCTTTTCATGTTCCCTCCTTGCTTTTCTTACTCGTTTTTTCACTTCCCCTCTGGTCCATTTGTATTCAGCCTGATTGCCCATTGTATTTTCTACCTGACATCTGTCATCCGTGCACTTCTTTCTTTGCACCCTCACCTCTATCTCTCTTGTCTTCCAAGACGCTCTGGATTTATTTGTCCTACCCTTCCCTTTCAAGGGAATATACCTTGACATTGCCTGCAATACTGCTTCTTTGAGGATGGCCCATTATTCAGCCAGTGTCTTTTCTGCCAACATTTGATTCTAACTCACTTGACTTAGGTGCATTCTCATCTCTTTGAAGTTGTCTTTTCCCCAATTAATTATCGCCGCTTTGGACTGTTCCTTGTCCTTTTCCATAACCAACCTAAACCTTATGATACAATGATCACTGTCCCCTAAATGCTCTCCCACTGATATTTGATCCATTTGGGCCAACTCATTCCCCAGAACCAGGTCCAGCAGTGCCTGCCCTCTCATTGCACCAGAAACATATTGCTGCAGAAAATTATCTTGAATGCATTCCAGGTTTCAAGAACTCTTACCCTTATCCCTCTGCACTATTCCTATCCCAGTCTATATTTGGATAATTGAAGTCCCCCATTACTCTACAATTCTTGTACCCCTCTGTAATTTATTTGCAAATTTGTTTCTCTACCCCACTTCCACTAGTTGGTGGTCTATATACTACACCGATCAATGATATTGCACCTTTTTCATTCCTTGCCTCTAGCCAGAGAGATTCCGTCCTTGGCCCATCTGAAACATCCTCTCTCTCCAGTACTGTAATGCCATCTTTAATCAATACTGCCACTCCCCGCCACCCCCAACCACCTTTTCTTCTTTTCCTGTCTCTTCTATACACCTTGTACCCAGGAATATTAATGACCAGTCCTGTCCTTCTTTGAGCCAGGTCTCTGTTGTATATAATATAATTCCACATGTCAACCTGTGCCTGTAGTTCTCCAATCTTATTAACCGCACTCCGTGCATTCACATAAACCCTGATTTAGGCTTTTTTTACTTTCTCCCTTACTCTGACCCCATCTAATGACTTACTATTGCCTACTCTAATTCTATTAAACTCTCCAAGTACACTATTTATCATGACAATACTCTCTGATAGATCCCCCAGATCAGTTAATACTTCTCTACTTCCCACTGCCAGCTTTCTCCTCTGCACTCTGAATTTCCATTCAATTTCCCAACCCCTCTGCCAATCTAGTTTAAACCCTCCCCAAAAGCACCAGCAAACCTCCCCGTGAGGACATAAATCCCAGTCCTGTTAAGGTGTAACCCATCCTTTTTGTACTGGCCCCACCTACTCCAGAACTGGTCCAAATGCCTCAGAAATCTCAAGCCCTCCCTCCTACTTTATTTCTCCAGCCACATGTTGAACTGCTCAATCTTCCTATTCTTATGCTCACTAGCATGTGGCACTGGGAGTAATCCTGAGATTACCGCTCTCAAAGTCCTGCTTTTTAAATTTGTTTCCTAACTCCCTAAAATCTGCTTTCAAGACCTCATCCCTTTTCCTACATATGTCATTGATCCCAATGTGGACCATGGTCTCTGGCTGTTCACCCTTCCCCAAAAGAATGTCCTGATTGATTCTTTAACCAATAATGCTACACCCTCACCTTTTTTAGCCCCCTCGCTATCCTGTCTGAACACCCTATATCCAGAGATGTTGAACTGCCAATTTTGCCCTTCTTTAAGCCAAGTTTCCATTATAGCAATGATATGCTGCCACGTGTCCATCTGTACCCTCAGTTCATCGGCTTTGTTTGCTATACTCATTACATTTAAGTTTATACCTTTCAACACTACCAAATTCCTGTGCTGTACACTTTTTAACCTTTATTTCTTCTATCTTGCAGAGTCACTCGCTAGTTTTCCATCTCCTGCTCCCTGCTCTGGGTTTGTCCTGTCTGAATCTGCCCACAACTTCTCATCCCCCTGCCATTCTAGTTTAAACCCTCCTAACAACATCAGAAGTTAAGCAAACACATTAAAAAGTTGATTAATTAA
Organism: Cetorhinus maximus; assembly: GCF_964194155.1. Classification (NCBI taxonomy): domain Eukaryota; kingdom Metazoa; phylum Chordata; class Chondrichthyes; order Lamniformes; family Cetorhinidae; genus Cetorhinus; species Cetorhinus maximus. The sequence continues at coordinate 36,238,166 of NC_135895.1, forward strand.
TTGTTTCTAATTAGTTAATTTATAATTTATAACTTCTGCAGCTCCCAATAAGCTTTATTACTGCCAATGAACCTTACCAGTAATAATAATACTGTATAATTACCAATAAATTACCTGAGTTGTGAAGTTTTAAGTTTTACTTTTTCTTTCTTTTGCAGAAGTTTATAGACCTTTCTTCAAAATAGTGAACTAACCCGACTATTTATACACAGTCTCTTGCCCTAAGGACTTGCTGACCAATCAACTTATGAGTTTCCTCTGACATAACCGTTTATTGTTTTTTTCACTGTTTCTTCAATCCAGCCAGGGAGAGGACCATCTGCTTCAAGTTTTTACAGCTCCTGTGATACTACGGCACAGAATGCAAATGGCTACCATCTAAAATTTTGTGAAAATGGCAGAACGATGTGCTGACATGAGGAGCATGATAGTACCCCTTAATCTCCCCAAATCTGGCAAATAAGAAAGGATACCATTGTACATTATCAGTGTCATCAATCACGTTAATATGTGCTCTGGTGAGGTCAAGCCTGTCGAAAGTATTTACCTCCATGAGGTTTTTGCCTTTAGCTACGTAGAAAGTGAACCTGTCAAGGGTGAGATTTTTGTAGTGCACTGGAACTGTGATCATTCCCAAAATGGAATAATCGAGCTTTTGTGAGCTTGATATTGTTTCAGGAGTGAAAGAAAGTTGCAAAAAATTCCATTGGTAGAGTTTGTTGCTCAATATTTGCACCAACATTGATGAGAAGCAGCACTGAAATCTCTGCTGTGCATTCCTTCAAATGACCTGGTGTGCTTTACCATCTCTGATGGTATACACATGCCATACCTCACTGGATGGTGATGTCTGAGACATTGTCTGTAAGGTATGTTTCCATGAGCATGACTATGTCAGGCTGTTGCTTCATTAGTCTGTGAGACAGCTCTCCCAATTTTGGCACTGGCCCCAGTAAGGAGGACTTTGCAGGGTTGACAGGGCTGAGTTTAACGTCGCCTTTTCCAGTGCCGAGGTGCGTCCAGTTCCATTCCTTTGAGACTTTTTAGCAGATTAATACAACTGAGTAGCTTGGTAGTTAAGAGTCAACTACAGTGCTGTGGGTCTGGAGTCACAGGACAGCAGATTTCCTTCCCTAAAGGACATTAGTGAACCAGATGGGTTTTTACAACAATTGACTATGGTTTCATGGTCATCATTAGATTTTTAATTCCAGGTTTTTATTGAATTCAAATTTCACCATCTGCCATGGTGGGATTTGAATCCAGGCCCCCAGAGTATTTCCCTGGGTCTCTGGGTTACTAGTCCAGCGACAATACCATTATGCCACCACCTCCCTCTCACCCCTATGCTTGTAGACCTATGTTGGCTCCTAGTCAGGCAACAAGTTGACTTTCAAATTCTCATCCTTGTTTTCAAATCCCTCCATGGCCTTACCCACCCCTATCTCTGTAATCTCCTCCAGCCTTACACTCCACCGAGATATCTGCACTCCTCTAATTCTAGCATTGTGTAATCACAATTATAATTGCTCCACCATTGATAGCCGTGCCTTCAGTTGTATAGGTCCCAACCTTTGGCATTACTTCTCTATACCTCTCCATCTCACTTTCCTCCTCTACGACACTCCTTAAAACCTACCTCTTTGGTAAGCTTTTGGTCATCTGACCTAATATCCCCTTATGTGCTTGGTACCATATTTTGTTTGATAGCATTCTTGTGAAATGCCTTGGGATGTTTTATTACATTAAAGGTGTTAAATAAATATAAGTTGTTGTTGTAAAACTGGATGGAAGCCATTTACACTGGATTTCCTCCCCAAGATCCACCTTTCATGCTTCATGGTCATTCTTGTGATCTGCAGGCAGAGACCCCAGTGAGCTAATTTACATATCATGAGGGCCTGCAGTATTGCAGTTTTGAGTTTCCCATTTTTACACTCAAACTGCCCTTGCACTATATTAAACTGAGAATGATAAGACACAGCTGTTGCCAGGATCAGCCAGGAGAGCTCACAATGAGGCACTTTGAGTTTGAACAATGTGGAGAGTTTCACTGGTGATTTCTGCAGCTGATAATTGAATGGGTTATTTTGGCATTCTGTTACATTGACCTGCCCTTGCTTGTGTGAGACCAGGAGGAGATTTTCAACCTATGTCCCACCCTCTCCTCCCCCCAACCCATGTTGAGGCATCTCAGGTACTCCTTATGGTCTTACCCTAGTGTGCCAATGCCATGGAAAAGGAATGGGAGCAGCACGTGATGGAACTAAGGAGATTCAGGTGATATTTCAGGTGGATTGGACCGCACCGCATTTTACTCCCCCAGATCTCCCAAATATGTATGCTTTACAGGTAATATAGGATCTTAGTGAGGCAGTGTGTTTAAGAACAACACACTCCCCTAAAGCGGCTATGAAGCAGCTCCACAAGCTACTGCCTGAGGAACTGCAGTCACCGTCATCTGTCCACATTGCTGTCTCTGTGGCTATGCAGGTGACAGCCATGTTCAATTTTCATGGTATAGGCTCATTTCAGGCAGCTAGAGTGGACACATGTAATACCAGCCAGGCTGCAGTATGAGTAAGCATTCATTGGGTCACTGGCACAATTTACAGGAGAGTTGGAGAATTTGCCACCTTTAATATCAGAGCTAGGCAGCAGTGAAATAGTGCCAGTGATATGGGCATTCCCAAGTTATGGAAATGCAATAGATATCTAAAATAGTCTGTAAGCTCCTCAGAAAACCCCTTAACCTTCTCAATAGAAATGTATAGATTGTGAGTTAAGTAGAGCACAACATATAGTCACAAATGAATTCTTACTTCAAAACTTAACCTGTGTAAGTAGAGCTGGGCATTTAGATTTCTAGTGTAACAACCATTTTTAGATTATTTTCATATTATACCCACTGTAGCAAACTAAGGTCAAGAAGCCATTTTGAGACTAACATTGGGCTAAAGGAGCTGTTTTGTATTCTGTACTTCACAATTACTCAAATTCATTAATCAAGAATTACTGCATAACAGCCAGAAACAGTTAGATAAAAGCAAAATACTGTGGATGCTGGAAATCTGAAACAAAAACAGAAAATGCTGGAAAAACTCAGGTCTGGCAGCCTCTGTGGAACGAGAAACACGAGTTAATGTTTCGAGTCCATATGACTTTTTTTCAGAAACAGCTGATTGACTAAGTTGTGTGCCTCAATTAAGCTATAATTGAAGAATTGATAATTAATTAGTTGCATTAATTATTAGTATTAGTAGTTGTATTTCCTTTAGATAATATCACCACCGTCAACACCCCTTTGTCCTTTTGTCTATGACATCTTTGGCAGTCTCTTCTTGGCCTCCACCTATAACTGGCCCCCTATCAAGCTCTACCTGTCCCATCCCCCTCTACCAGCTTATATTTCATCTCATTTCTATATTTTTTAGTTCTGATGAAAGGTCATATGGACTCAAAACGTCAACTGTATCCCTCTCCACAGATGCTGTCAGACCTGCTGAGTTTTTCCAGGTATTTTTGTTTTTGTTGTATTAATAAGGTTGGGTTATATTCAAAGGTCTATAGGCTTGCTTGAAAATGTATTAATTAGCCATTGTGATTTCTGTTCGTGGAAAAGAACGTGCAATTAGATGTTGTGCTAGCAGGAACCTCCACGGCCCCCTGGGTAAAGTTTAGAAAAGAACCCAGTAATGAATGGGGACTTGTACAAAATCAGATAGAGGAAACTCTTTCGAGTTACCAACAGTCACAGATTGCAACTTCTTTCAAGTACAATCACAGTTCTTGGTTTTCCAGGAGTGGGACATGAACCCACAACCCTCTGATTCAAAGGCGAGGGTGCTACGAACTGAGCCACAGCTGATACCACACTGAACTGTTCCATTGTGTCTTCTAATGGGACAATTTACATAGGTGGCTAAATCCAATGAGAATAATTCAGTATTCAAATTGACCAATTGTCAAGTTACAACAGGCCCAATTTGAGATGAGGTAATGGTAATTTAGAGGTTAAAAGTGGAGGTTCTGAGAGACATCTTTGTTAGCCAGTGTCATGTAGACATGTCCTTATATGGCATCTATTGGGGAAAGGTGGCAAATTCAAAGAGCTGATCACTCTAATGTTCGCTTAAGTCTGCAGATTGTGTCATTTGTGAGTTGGAAAGAATTGAGTTAGTTAAATATTTAAACTTCACCTTCTATACTATATTCCTTAATTAGAATTTATTCAGTCTATAACTTTTGTATCAGTAGTCTTATGTATTACTTTATTATTCCATCTTCAAATAAACCTTCTAATTTCACCACTGAGGTCTTATGATCAACCTATTATGGTTAAAACCTCGAAAAAGAACTTTAAGATAAGGATTGGTAAATTGATTTAAGATTGGATTCAGGTGCACAAGTTATACCTCCCAAAACCTTAATCTAATCAAAAATCTGACACCTGCTTTGATCTCCTTAGGAAAGAAAATCATATCACCAGATGACTTGTGGGTGAAAAGTGTACTGTTCGACTCCAGTGAGAGTGGCCCGCACAACAGCAGAGGAGTGCTGCGGCGAGGCACATGCATCTACAAGAATGGTCATCAAGAGAACCATCAGGGTCTTTTAGGAACATGTGTGCTACCAAGACAAATGGGGACAGGCTCTGCAGTACGCTGAAACTCATGTGTCAGGCCATTGAACTCTATGCAGCACTGCTCCACAATTCTGGGACTGAGAGTGTTAGCATTAGTGCCTGTATCTCCTACATTCACAAGGCATTAGTCACCATTTTGGTAGGTTATCTGCCTTGAACATACAGCACTCAATTTCTTCCCTGATCTTTTTTCTCCTTCCAATCCCACTCCCCAAAACCACCACTGACCCCTTGAAGTCACTTGCCAGTTCACCAGCATCATCTTTGCATTTTGCCCCAGAATGACTGTTCACTCCAGAACTAACTTTGTTAATGCTGCTATCTTCTATGCACCCAATTCATCACTCCTATTTTACAAGGAGCATGGATTTTGATGCTTAACAATACTCCAATGGACATTCAAATATGCTTACCCAAAAATGTTTGGTGTGAGTACCAATCTAGAGCATTGCTAAGTGCAACTCATCTTCCATCAGTGTGTAAAATTTCTGAGCCAGTGTGAGAACCAGCACTTACAACAGAATCTTGGTTATATCCAAGGGCTTTTTTTTAAATTCTCCATTTCTTCCCTTAAAATATTGGTCAGTTTAATTGTTTTCTAAAATCTGCTTCCAAGCAGTTATGTTGCAGCTGGCACAACGGGAGACTGATAAAATCAGCATTTAGCAGCAGTCTCTTCTTTGCCAGCATGAGGGAGATTGAAACACCACTGCAGCTGTACACTTCACGTTGACACCAGAGTTCAGCAGATGTCAGCATAACTCCAGTAATAAAAGTTAAGTGTAACAGCAGTGGTTATTTCCTATAACTCTGTTGGGGGGGGCGGGGGGGGAACCTACATTTTTAAAGCAATAAAAAAGGGGAAAAGTTTATTGAAGTACGTTTAAAACATAAATGTTACAGACAATATATACTACAACAATAGGAATATAATTAATTTAGACAGGAAATGAGCTTTGCTTTCAAAATTTTATCCACTTAACCAAATTGTACCCTTATCTAGTATGAACACACTTAGGTGAAATGTGCTTTAGAGTGGTGATAGCCTAATAAAATGAGCACTGCATCCCCACAGTGTCTGGTAGAAGGGGATCTATCCTTGTTTCTTTTTGCTCTTACTGCCTTCGCTCTATGACTAATGGCCTGCTGATGCCATATTGATAAGAAATTAACCTCCAACCCCTATGGATTCATTGTCAATAGATTCTGAGTGTTGTAAATTAAAGGAAATACACAGTATCAAATGGCCAGGAGCACGACAAGCTGATTTATGACAGAAAGAGGGAAAAAACCAACAGCATTGAGCAGTCAAGACCCTTTGAGCTTCAGAGCTCTGGTAATTTCAAAGCCACTTTAGAATCGTAATAATAGTTCATTTCACACACCTTTTAATCTCTCCACCTCAATGCTGCTTGCAAAGGATGATTCAGAGATATCTAGAATTGTGAACATATGGCTTACTCTATCTGCTAGAATTATTTGGCAATTCAGTAGGTTCCATATACATTTTTATATCTATGCGTTTTTTACTAAATCACAGCAGGTGGTGCTGTTAATATTTTTCATTAATTTTCCTCCCAGGAACCACATCATGCGCAGTTGTCTGAGGGAAGATACACATGTCACCATGTTCTGGTATAGTCGTTCAATGCTGGCACTTGGCTGTGTAACACCACAATGCTCTCCTTCCCCTGTGATATCACACTCCCCTTTGCTCAATCGATAATAATCTCACCTCTGAGTTGGAAGGTTTGTTGGTTCAAGTCCCACTCCCAAGATCTAGAATCATAGAATAGTCTCAGCCAGAGGTGTAGTGCTGCTGGAGTGCACCGAAGCACCAGTCCAGCACCTCCAACCAGGGCTCAGGAGAGGTGGATGCAGACGGTCCAAACACCGGGGCCCTGAACTTGGTGTTTTAAATGGAGTTCTCGTCATCAACGCTGAGCAACCAGAGCTCAGGACCTCACGGACAGGCTTTAAAAAAAAAACAAAGCTTTCAGGCTCTGATTTTTTTTGAGGTTGGTTGTCATTGCTGCACTGCTGCTGGGGAGGGGAGATTTTTTTTTCGGGGGAGGGGGCAGTGGGGGAGGGGTGGCAGAAGCGTAATACTGCCAGAGCACACCCAGGCACCACTCTGGCACCTCCTATTTAAAGGCTTTAACATTCACCACTGATGGTTAACCCTCCTTTGCTGATTGGCCATCTGTTATACTCTCCACTTGATTTTCTTTTCCACTAATCTCAGAGGAATCCACTCCATTAATTGTCTGACTGGATTTCAATCGATAAAATTGGTGCTGATTTTAATCCTCCAATATTGAAGCTACTTGTTTCCGGGAGTAACACATGCAGGGCGATTTGGCTCAATGATGGCAACAGTCAAAACTAGAGGGAAATCCTCTCGCAACCACATGGGGCTGCATGACTTGAGACACAGAGGCGGCCAGCACGGGGACCATGTCGAGTGAATTCTATGTGCATTATTACGTGGGGCACAAGGGCAAGTTTGGCCACAAGTTCCTGGAGTTTGAGTTCAGGCCGGACGGTAAGAGTTGACTAATGTCCTGAGCTCATTGTGTGGTTGTTAATCTGGAGCCTGGATAGGTTAAGGGGTGGGGGGAAGAAGGCTGGGCCTAGAGTTCCAGGCTCACGCTGCTGCTGCTGAATGTCTTTGAGTCAATATGCAGCAGCGACAGCAGCAGCAGTAACCCTCCTGTACAGCTCCCTGACTGTAAAAAAATACAGACTTTACAACTCCTTGCACATTGCTTTCTCATAAACAAGCATTTCAGGGTCTTTGAGGCTCGAGGTTCACAGGATCTAAAGCAGCTTCAATATCCCCAAACATCCTGTTGCGTTTACTCACTGATTCCTTAGCTGTTTCGACCTGAGGGTGTGAAACGCAGTATCGTGTTTGTATTCCCTGCTGGTAGCTTTACGTGGAATTTACATCACAGAAACAGGCCATTTGGCCCACTTCATCTATGTTGGTGTTTTATGTTCCACAGAAGCCTGCTCCCACCTTTCATGATCACACTATCAGGGTAACCTTCAGCTTCTTTCTTCCTCATGTGTTTATCAATTTCCTTGAATGTATCTATTCTAGAATCATAGAATGGTTACAGCACAGAAGGAAGCCATTCAGTACATTGTCTCTGTGTCAGTACCCTGCAACAGCAACTCAGCTAGTCTCACTGCTTCACCATTTCCCTTGTAAGGTCTTTTCTCTTCAAATAATTACCCAGTTCCCTTTTGAAAACTGCAAATGAATCTCCACCACACACTAAGGCAGTGCATTCCAGATCCAAAGCACTTGTTGCATAAAGAAATTTTTCCTCATGTCACCTGTGGTTCTTTTGTGAATCACATTGGGGTTCTCGACTGTGTGCCAATGGGAACATTTTCTCCCCATTTACACTATCCAGACCCCTCGTGATTTTGAACATGTCTAACAAATCCCTTCTCAACCTTCTCTTCTCCAAGGGGAACAGTCCAAGCTTTGCCAATCATTCCACTTAACTGAGTCTCTCATTCTTGGAACCATTCTCATAAATCATTTCTGCACCCTTTCTGAAACTTTTACATGCTTCCTGTTGAAGCTGAACCAGTGTTTTATGAAGGTTCATAACTTACTTGCTTCTGTTCTCTGTGCCTATATTAATAAAACCCAGGATTCAGTATAATTTATTAACTGCTTTCTCAACCTGCATTGCCTCCTTCAATGATTAATGCACATATACACCCAGGTCCCTCTGCTCCTGCATTTCCTTTAGAATTGTACCCTTTATTTTATGTCACCTCTCCTCGCTCTTCTGACCAAAAGGTCTGAGTGCAACCCCAGGAGGCTCTGATTGTTCTCCTGGAGGAGCCTCTCCAAGAGAGTCGCCACTCTCTCCATGGAGGAAGCATGGCGCTCAGCCATGAGGCTCATTGCATCGGTGATGCTCCGCGTGGTCTCCTCCAGCACGGGCACCATGCCACGCATAGCCTCATGTATCTCTGCCAGATCATCCCGCATATCCTGCTGCACTTCCAGCATTCGCTGCCTCACGGATGACTCCGGAGGCACATCATCGGCCACCAACCGAGCATGTACCTGGTCCCCAGCAGTCCTCCGACTGCCGGCACCCTGGGTGCACTCTGTCTCTGCCCACACCTCAAGCGAGTGTGAAGTGCCCTCACCACTGTGCCCCAGGACACTAGCCGAATATCTAATTCCCACCGAGGTGCTAGTATCTGCACTGGTGCCTGCCTGGCTGAGATGGTGTGACGCTGGAGAGTGCATTTGCTCGGGGGCTTCAGGGGTCAGAGGTGGGCCCTCTGTCTCCTCCTTCTGGCCCTGCTCCAGTGATGCTGAAAGGAAGTAAAAGGAAATTTTGATTAGTTACAGTGTAGACAATGTCAACTTGCATGCCGCTCCCCCGGATCATTATGCGTTCACCCTTCCAAAATCAAGGGTAAACCCCTGTTGCTAACTTCAATCACAGAGCATTCAGCAGTGCCTTGGCTTCTGTGACACACATGGTGACCTCAGTGCTCGCCAAACATATCTCCCCATGGCACCCCAGCCTCACCTCCACCGGTGGACCTGGTGGCATGTCGCCTCTCAAGATCCACGGCCTGCTGCTCAAAAGCTGTAAGGATGGCCAACTGGGCCTGCCCTCCACGAGTCCGCATTCGTTCCGACACATTGTGCGCAGTCCTTTCCTGAAAAGGAGAGAGGAGCATTGATTAGTCCAGCCTGCACCTGAATTTCCATCGCATCCCTGCCACCCCAGCCAGAGTGGGACATTGCAGGACTCCAGTTCTTTGTCACCCCACAGCTGCCGCACACTCACCCAAACAAACCAGGGCCGACCCCCATCCCCATTGCCCAAATGCTGCTTCCTTCACATGTGGCACCACAAGGTGCCACTTTGCTAAGCAAGGAGGCACAGGCATGTGGAACGCCAACACCAGCAGCTGGATTGGCGCTCCGCCAGCTGGAAGCTCCCCTCCTATCATGTTAGCACCCTGACTTTGACATGCTTCACAGTTCCAGCACTCTGCCTAGATGCAGACCCTTGACTTTCAATCCCATTCTGTACTCTGGGTGTCAGTATCACACATGCTGCAGATGCCGAATACATCCTAGCTCAATCCTCTCAGGGTGAACTGGGCATGGGCAATCTCTGCTGGGGGAAAGGGTGACGGCTGCATTAAGTAACTTGAGGCAACATGGTACTCACCCTTCCTGAGCACAAGAGATCATTGAACCTTTCGCGGCATTGGAGTCATGTGCGCTGCACCATATCATGGGGTCTAACACTTTCGGCCACCTCCTCCCAGGGATGTTTGGTCAGGTGGGGGGCCTCCGCCTCCTGTCCCTTGGAAGAAGGACCTCCCACTGTGCTGCCACCTCCTCCAGGAGGGCACTAGGCACTTGTCTGAAAAATGAAGGGCACACTGCCATGCTGGCCTACCTTCCATCCTGGCCTGCCCCGATGGCCTACCCTCCGGACCAACATTACCCCTCTGCAGAACCCTTCACCCAGCCATTGCGAGCAGCCTTTCCAAGGCTGCCAGGCCTTCCTTTATATTGGCTGCCGGGTTGCCATTGGACCCGCCGGGCTGAGCACACCTGCCACCCCCCGCCCACTCCTGCTATGCACGGGAGCTGTGAAGTATGCTGGGTGGGCTTTAATTGGCCTGCCCACGTAAAATGGTGGCGCAGTCCCGATCGCAGGCAGCCTGCCCGACATGGGGAAAATTCTCCCCTACATTCTTTTTCTCTTCAGATAATTAGCCAATTCTCTTTTTGTTAATTCATTGGCGGGATGGGGGCGTCACTGGCTAGGCCAACATTTATTGTCCATCCCTCATTGCCCTTGAGAAGGTAGTGGTGAACTGCCTTCTTGAATCGCTGCAGTCCATGTGTACACCCACTGTGTAGCTACACCCGCAGTGCTGTTAGGGAGGGTTTTCAGGATTTTGACCCAGCAACAGTGAAGGAACGGCAATATAGTTCCAAGTCAGGATGGTGAGTGGCTTGGAGGGGAACTTTCAGGTGGTGGTGTTCCCATGTGTCTGCTGCCCTTGTCCTTCCAGATTGTAGAGGCCATGGATATGGAAGGTACTGCCTAAGGAGCCTTGGTGAGGTCTTGCAGTGCATTTTTTAGATGGTACACATTGCTGTCACTGTGTGCTGGTGGTGGAGGGAGTGAATGTTTGTGAATGGGGTGCCAATCAAGTGAATTGGTTTGTCCTGGATGGTGTGGGGCTTCTTGAGTGTGGTTGGAGCTGCACTCATCCAGGCAAGTGGACAGTATTCCATCACACTCTTGACTTGTGCCTCCTGGATGGTGGACAGGCTTTGGGGAGTCAGAAGGTGAGTTACTCACCACAGGATTCTTGGCCTCTGACCTGCTCTTGTAGCCACAATATTTGTATGGCTAGTCCAGTTCAGTTTCTGGTGATTGGTAACCCCCAGGATGTTGATAGTGGGGGATTCAGCGATGGTAATGACAGTGAATGTCAAGCGGCTATGGTTAGATTCTCTCTTGTTGGAGATGGTCATTGCCTGGCACTTTAAGGCATCGATTGAATCTTCCTTCAACAAATTCTCAGGCAGCACATTCCAGAACCAAACCACTCACTGTGTAAAAAGCTTTTCCTCATTTTGTTGTTGCTTCTTTTTACAAGCACCTTATGCATGGTGCCCTCTGCATGATTTTCAATCCTTCTGCCAATGGGAACATTCCTATCTACTTCTCCCTATCTACTCTGCCCAGACCCCTCATGATTTTGGATACCTTTATTAAATCTCCCCTTAATCTTCTCAACACCAAAAAGAAAAGGCTCAGCTCTCCAGCCTGTCCATGTAACTGAAGTTCCTCATCTTGGGAACCATTCTGGAGAATCTTCCCTGCACCCTCTCTAATGCCTTCCTGAAGCGTGGTGCCCAAAAGTGGATGCCATGCCCTAGTTGAGGCCAAACCAGTGTTGTTGACAGGTTTATTATAACATTTTTGCTTTCGTACTCTGTGCCCAACTTATAAAGCTTGGGATCCTGTATGCTTTATTAAACCACTTTCTCAACCTGCCCTGCTATGCTTTCTGCACATTTTCTCAGCCTGCCCTGTTCCTGCACCCATGATAGAGCTGTACCCCATATTTTATATAGCCTCTCCTCATTCCTCCTACTTTAAGCACAAAAATCTAGGCTGACAGTCCAGTGCAGTACTGAGGAAGTGCTGCATTGTTAGAGGTGCCATCTTTCAGGTGAGGCATTAAACTTTGGCCCTGTGCAGAATTTCTAAACTTTAAATATGGTTTGTTTGCGTGTCCTTTGATATGGGTCACTGTCACTACTTGGCAAAAAAGTCTCCCTTGTAAGCTAGGGCTTTCTGTTCTCCAAGACGTGCTATTATCTGTTTAGAAGCTGCAGCATAGACCTGAATCGCAGTCAGTCATGGAGAAAGAATGCTTTCAAACGGCATTGTCTTAGTCATGGGAATGGAAAAGAGCCAGAATGGCTGTGCATTATTATCATCACAATGAGCATGTGCAGATGTTCACATAATGAAACAACTCGGGAACTTTTAACCCTAACTCGAGCCAGGAAGGCATGGGACATGTGAGGGGTAAAAGCTGGGCAGATGTACTCACTGACTGCTTACTATAAACCTGGTGCCGTTTTAACACTATCCAGTTGGCTGAGTGTCCTGCTATTGGCAGGCAGGAGTCTCATGATGGCTTACAAATCAGACCAATTCATTAAAACAGCAATGCAACCTGAGCAGCAAAAAAGAGAGGTTGCACCGAATGAGGTGAAACCAGGCAAGATTGGTCCCTGAAGCAACAGCACTTTAAGTGAGCTCCAGGCACTCAGACTAGTGATATCTGTGTGTTACTGAGATTGTTGAGTGCTTTGACATTTTGAATGTTGTTTCTTTGTCATAGTTTATTTTGCTTACCCACCCTCAGTAAGCAATGAGAGCTTCTAATGGCTGTCACTCGTGTCACATTGTACTGGTGGAGTAAAAGATGAAAAGCAAAGTAGCAAAAATAACAGCAGAAGCGGCAGGGGCCTGAATAGCCAGGCAAAGGAACAGCTGTGGCTCAGTTGGTAGCACGCTTTCCTCTTAGTCAGTCGGCTTGTGGGTTCAAGTGTCACGTGCAATACTGGAACAAAAAAATCTAGGCTGACAATAGCACTGAGGAAGTGTGCTGCCCTGTCAAAATTGCCATTTTCAGTTGAGGTATTAAGCTGAGGCCCTGCCTGCCTTCTCAGGTGGATATAAAAGATCCCAAGGCACTATTTTAAAGAAGAGCAGGAGAGTTATCCCCGGTGTCTTGGCCAATATTTAACTCCCAATCAACAAAAACAAATTATCTGCTTATAGTCACATTGGTTTGGGGCCTTGCTGTGCACAAATTTGCTGATGCATTTCCTGTATTACAACAATAACTACAATTCAAAAGTATTTCACTCATGTCATTTCACTCAGGACTTTGGGATGTCCTGAGGTCGGGAAAGGCGCTACATAAATGCAAGTCTTTCTTTTTATTTTGGCACTGTAAAGGTGGCAGGTGAATGGGCCTGTTCACAGAAGTTGTTATACACCTAACAAAGTCTGTAAGCTAAAGGTGAATGACTGGTCTACATGGCAACAACCCATGAGAAGACTATGTTTCTCAAGGGAGGTTGTTGCTGATCTCTACAGCCTCCTACAGGGAGATTTGCTGCCTGATGGGGCAGAGGGTCATTCCAGTAGCTATAAAGTTGACCAACATTCTGAACTCCTTTGGCTCAGAAACCTTCTATATTGCTACCAGGGACATCTGATCCATCTCACAGTTGGCAGTTCACAATTATGGCGAGGAAGTGACCAGTGCACAATTTGCCAGGGCAGATATTCGCTTTTTTAGATCGGTGGTAACAGCCAAATTGAGACAACCTGCTTGCAGCAACAGTTGCTTTAATTGCACAAAACTACTGACTGCACTCATACTGCCACAAAACGCACCAGGAGCTCCACAAACCAGAAAGGGCTTTCACTCAGTTAATGCACAACTTGTATGTGATCACATCAAAAGGATCATACCAGTTTGTGTAGGTTCCCAAATATGTCAAGGCTTGCCAAACATTACTTCAACAAATGACGATAGTACTAGATTGAAGTTTTGAGACAAAAGAAAGCCATTCAGCCAATCATGTCTGTGTTAGCTCAAGAACCAGGTCAGGACCATTTACTCTGGCCCTGTTGCCCTGATCTTTCTCTGTAGCCTTTAATAATTTTCTTTTTAGGTGCTTATCCATGTCCCTTTCTTAGTGTTGTGATTGACCTGGCTTTTAAAGTAACACCACAATCGGAGAATCTTTTTTACATTAGGAAAATTTTCACTGTCACAACAAGAATCATGAGTCCTATGAGGGAAATGAGGAAAGAAACAGTTATGTCAGGCGAGAGACAGGGCGAGATCAGAGACAATGGGAAAATTCTTTGCCTACTTTTTTCAGTTTGCCATAGCTGATCAATAATTCAACGAATTGATGATTAGAAATTTTTAGCGCTAGGCTAATGTCAGTACTGATACACAAGCCTATGACCAGAGAGGTAGGAATAAACATCTTTTTTCTCATCCAGGCTTTACATTGCATAAGGCAAGCCAACTCAAAGCTGCCAGTGAGATATAGTTCATCAGGCAGATTATATAACCATGATCCATACCGAATGCTGAAATAAAATATCATCACTGCCCTCTTCACTCTAATGCAAAAAGGAAGAGATAATCTTCCTTCATTGCTGAACAACACAGACTACAAAAAGATACAATAGGAATGTAAGGCTTTATTTTCAATAATTTACTAGCAAAACTCCCATAGCGTTGCTCAATGTGAGTCAGAGGAGACACTATTTTATGTCAATAGGGATGGTTATGTCAGGTAACAAACAAAATATTATCAGATATTTAAATAGGAATTTCACAGATACTTTATCACCAAGCCAACCAAAGAGTGACCTTTGTAAGGGTCTTGAAGCTTGTCCCAGGAATAAGTCATGGACTCCTAGGGGTGGAAGGGAAGTAAAAGTAAAATAAGGAAAGGAGAAACTTAAATTAAAATACTGATTCATGGTGACAATAAATTATTGTTTTTATTACATGGTATCCTGGGATTTTAATGGTATTTTGGGATCCAATGCAGCAAGGATTCATTTTCCTGTGAAAATTGTTGGGGCAATTTTGACTTTTCTCAGCCAGCATGGACTAACAAAATTAAAATTGAATTGAGAAAAGTACAACCCTGTTATCATTTGATCTCCACCTGCTGCCATTTTAACCATGCAGTCTCTTTAGACATCTGAGGTGTCTGCCAAGAGCAGCCTCACTGTCATATCTATATTTTGTTTAAAATTTGAACTTTTTTGTATCAAAATATTTTCCAGTTCATAAACCTCCACCATTGCTACATTAAAATGGGAAATACAAATCCTATCCATTGCATTGCTCCGATATCAGAACTTGCCTGGACATTGGGAAGTTTACATGAGAGTTCATCACTGAATAAACTATGAATAACGATACAGTGTGTTTCTTTATGTCTTTAATGTGAGGTACAAGGTACTGCTCTGGTCAAACAACTTGGATACAGAATGGTAAATGGTAATTCTCAACCCCTGCAACCGCCAATCTGATTTCACTTGGCAATTTCTCCCATGAAGGAAGGTGGTAAATAGCGAATAGATATTTAAATAGGAATTTCACAGATACTTTATCACCAAGCCAACCAAAGAGTGACCTTTGTAAGGGTCTTGCAGCTTGTCCCAGAAATAGGTCATGGACTCCTAGGGGTGGAAGGGAAGCAAAAGTAAAATAAGGAAGGGAGAAACTTAAATTCAAATTTGCCCTTCCAAAAATGTATACACCCTTTTTAGATTGGCACAATGAAGTAATTGCTGAAAGTGGCAAACATGGTTGGATTCTCATAATTCTCTGTGTTGTCATACACTGAGGTCACTGACACAACTCCTAAAACACTTTTCATTACTCGTTTTTTTTCAGTAAAGTTCCTTTTAATTAAGTGTCTGCTTGGTGTCTCATACTCATTTCAATAACTAAGGCCCACTCTGACCTAATGTACACAGACTCGTACATTATTGCTTAATTGGATATGGATTACTAAACAACTACATTTGCTTTGACAAATGAGCCCCACAAGGGTAACAATTACACATTAGCATTTTTTCAATACATTCAATAGTTAATTTTCTTCTCATTTTTTCTAGCAAAAATTCAAGATTTTTCTGGCACATTGAAGCAATTAAAATTGATCATTGAAAACTAGTATGTATATTTTGGAATCACAGTTTATGTGACTGTATTAATTTATCTTAAATGTTTCAGGATTGCAAACTTTCTTTTATGCAGGTCAGTCTAGAATCAAATGTCCTGGTTAGAGGGAAAGCTTCCACTTCTCCGTGCTAACTTTATACTTTGATCACAGCCCCTGAACACTATACCCTATTGACCAGTGTAATGTACCATTTTCCAAATTAGCCATGCTTGTGGCCTCTCAGATTGATAATTCTGGCTCAGCCATGTTACATGATCTCACACCCACTTGGAGCTGGATTAAAACCGACCCAATTTATTTCTTTTTTTTAATTCATCCATGGGATTTGGGCTTCGCTGGCTGGTCCAGCATTTATTGCCCATCCCTAGTTGCCCTTGAAAAGGTGGTGGTGAGCTGCCTTCTTGAACCGCTGCAGTCCATGTGGCGTAGGTACACCCACAGTGCTTTGGGAAGGCAGTTCCAGGATTTTGACCCGGCAACAGTGAAGGAACGACGATATATTTCCAAGTCAGGATGGTGAGTGGCTTGGAGGGGAACTTCCAGGTGGTGGTTCCAGGTTCACTACAAGATCTTAACAAATAGAGGAAAGTTTCATCAATAAGCTGAATTTTAATTCAAACCCAGGTCCTGGAGGTGAGAGGATATGTCACCTTGAGCCATGACCCATGATAAGTATAAAACTGACCAGAATACTTAAGAGTGAAGCTTTTTAACTAAATGCTTTAATAAAAAAAAGCTCAGGTGGTAGAGTTGACATTTTTATACACTAGTCCATAGGAAGTTTAAATGAAATATAACATTGGTTAATTCACTTGTTTCAGTCCAAGGCCCAATATCAGAAAGTGGGCAAACTGAGAAATACACTTTTATGTTGTGGAGAGAAATGGAAGAGTCATTAGACATTTATTCAGCATGCAATGGAGATCAGTCTTACCCACATAGTTACATCTGAAAGGGAAAATACTCCCATATTGTATAATGTTAAAGTTAAGCAGAATAACGCCTGGATTTTCCTTGGCATATTTGAAACAGGATAAGACTTTTCCTACAAACATATGTCCCAACACCCGATTGTATTTTCCTGGAGCATCTTTAATTTAGTATGCAGTGTGCATGAAAGATGGGAATCCTACTGCTGAATGGTCTCTGCCACAGGGTGGGAGAGAAATCTGCTTTAGCTGCAGCTTTGCAGAGATAATCCAAGTATTGATAGAGTTAGGACATAGTTAGGGATGTTAGCTGTGGCCAAGGCTCCAGGATTCCTAGACATTTCTATGAAGGGTTGGGAGAGATAAGGCCAAGTAGATCAAGACCAATTGGATTGAAAACCCCAGAGAGGTTGTTGCAGATAATAAAGAGAGAGATGGTGCAGGCAGTTATAGTGCCATTTCAACCAGACCATTTAATGGCCTCACAAGGTCAGTCAAGGCAAGTGAAGGCACAGGTAACTAAGAACACTTTGAAATAATTTGGAAGCAAAACTTACCTCCGCACCATCTATATCCACATGAATGACAAAATTAATGAGACTAACAATATGCCTCAGAAACATCATCAATCTCAGAAATCAACATTTCAGGAGCCCAGTCTTCAGAAGAAGTAAAATTAAGGTGCAAAATCATATGCAGTCGATGAGGACAATCTTCTCTTATATTCTTGCTGATGGTTACACAGTGTTCAGCACCATTCAAGACTCCTCAGATACTGAAGCCGTCAATACCCGCTTACAGAAGAACCTGGACAACATTCAGGTTCAGTCTCATAGGTGACAAGTAGCATTCGTAACCACACAAATGTGAGGCAATGGCCATCTCCAGCACATGAGAATCTAACCATCTCCCCTTGACATTCAATGGTATTACCATCACCAAATCCTGCACCATTAACATCCTTGGGGTTACCATTGACCAACTAAGTGGGCCAGTCATATAAATACATTGGCTACAAGAGCAGGGAAGAGGCTGGGAATTCTGCAGCGAATAACTCACCTCCTAACTCCCCAAAGCCTGTCTACCATTTACAAGACAATTATCAGGATTGTGATGAAATACTCACCACTTGCCTGGATGAGTGCAGCCCCAACAACACTCAAGAAGCTTGACACCATCCAGGACAAAGCAATCTGCTTGATTGGCACCCTTCCATCACCTTAAGCATTCACTCACTCCACCACCGGCACACAGTAGCAGCAGTGTGTACCATTGCACTCACTAAATTGCACTCACCAAGGCACTTTCAACAGCCCCTTCCAAACTTGTGACCTCTACCACCTAGAAGGACAAGAACAGCAGAAGCATTGGAAAATCACCACCTGCAAGTTCCCCTACAAGCAACACACCATCCTGACTTGGAACCATATCACCATTTATTCGCTGTCACTGGGTCAAAATCCTGGAATTCCCTTCCTAACAAGACTGGGTGTATCTTCACCACATAGACTGCAATGGTTGAAGAAAGTAGATCACCACCACCTTTTCAAGGGCAATTAGGGATGGGCAATAAATTCTGACCGACCCAGCGACACTCACATCCCATGAAAGAATATTTTTTAAATGGTTTAGGTTGGAGGGTTCGATGACCTGCATCTGCAACTTAGAATACATACCGAATAAACATGATACTCCAGGAAATTTCTGTAGCAACCAGGTGTCAGGTGGAGGTCCTAAGCACAGTGGTTGCTTTTGGAGGTGATAATCACAAGGTTCCCTTAAGAGCACTCTAGCTCAGGACTTGTAAAACTGATGAAGACTATTAGCCCAACTGGGCTGCAAGGGGTGATTGCAAATGTTGCTTTTTCTCATGATTGTAACAGTGGCTGCATCAATTCAGCTCTTTTCGATTTCAGCGCAGATGGGAACTTCTAGTCTGGACAGGTAAAGTGTAAATGCACAAGGGACATGATGCCAGAAGAAGGACCTGCAAGGACATCAGCATCACCCAGACAGACACTACCTCACTCATGAGAACTCCTTGGTCCCTGTGACCTTCTAATATTGAGGACCCAGGATTTAGGAGCCAGCAAGTAATTCAATGCGTGAAAAGAGCTTTGGGTATAAGAAGTAGGCATGGTGATTGGAAATAGTAATAGGATATAATGAAGAGACAAGCAGTAAATGTGGATATCTTTGGCAATTGATGTATTTGTTAATCATTTTTATGTAGTTTTTTATTTCTCTTTATATTTGTTGGTAAAGGTTAAAAAGCAGCCTTTTGCTCAAATGGATGAGAAATGTATAACAGATTTGAGTTCTTGTTATTTATGAGCATTGCAAATGTTTCTCAAAGACATTATGGGCTCTGGAGAGAGATGGTGGGGCACATTCTTTCATCTGGAAAAAGTTGTTATAATTTTCTGTCAAATCTCATGTGCTGCTGACAACAGATTGTCCTGTGCCACCTCCTCTATCTCCTGGGTGCACTTTGATCAGGGGATTGATGGGTTCCACCTTCTTCCACTTCATCTTCTGCAGATGCAAAGACCAATCCTTTCCTAACTGAAGAATTGCGCAACATTACAGAATACCACTGTAATTCTTGATGCCTTTGTTGAGCTGTCCCCTAATCCAGGCAACAAAACAAGTTCTTAAAAAAACCTTAACACTTTGATCAATAATGATGCATGCAACAGTCAAAGCTTACCTAGTTTTGTGTTTTCAATATTGTTTACAATGAATGTTAACTGATTACTAAATACTCTTCGATGCAAAGTTTTTCTAATGAGCTGTTTTATTCAAAGCTAGAAAGCCTAATTTAATCCAAGTTGAATCATAACATTTCTTGGCAAACAAGTTATCTGTTCATCAGGATTTAACTGTGATATCCAAAGTGACAGATGGTAAATAAAATTGATGGGTCTCTCTTTACCAAAGTATGCAACTGAAATGGAAGCTTGTGTGTTACATCCTGTGAATATTAATATGCCAAGGTTTTGAAAAGGTAAAATTCGGAAAACCTATTATTTCCAAAATGCTCAGTCATTTTAAAATTAAGACCAAATGGCTGCTGAATTTTCACATTTTGAAACCACAACTTTATTAATATCCATCGTAGGGGTGCAGTGTGGATTGTGACTACAGCAGGTGCTGGCAGTGGTGAAGGAAGTGAATCTGACCTGGGAAACATTGGGCAATGGGAGAGACTAGGCTCCAAGGTTTGTTGATGCTGCACTCCTTTGTGTCGTACGTGGAAAGGAGGAGAAACCTTCTGTGTCTGCAGGGATCAGGAGGCCCTGCTGTCAAATGCTCAAAAGGCATTGGAAACAGGTAGCCTTGGAGGTCAATGCCATCTATCTAGCCCAGAAGATCTGGATGCAATGCTGCAAGAAGTGAACTAACTCACATTAGTGGTCAAGGTCAATTAATGCTTCTTCAAATGCCATTTTCTACAACTGTACCACTTGCCTCATCAGTTCAACACAACTTCATCACTCCCTTGCCAATGGTTTCTATCAATCAGGGCTTGTACCTAATATTCACATACCCCACAGCACCCTCACATACTTAGCATTGATGCAAGCCTTACACCCCACCTGAAAGCTTGTACACACTACCAGCTATTCAACCAACAGCTTTTATTTTATTTATTCTTTTATGGGATCTGAGCATCCCTGGCTAAGCCAGCATTTATTACCCATCCTTAATTGCCCTCAAGAAGGTGGTGATGAACTGCCTTCTTGAACCACTGCAGTCCATGTGGTGTATGTAGACCCACAGTGCTGTTAGGAAGGCAGTTCCAGGGTTTTGACTCAATGACAGTGAAGGAACGGCGATATATTCCCAAGTCAGGATGGTGAGTGTCTTGCAGGGGAACTTGAAGGTGGTGGTGTTCCCATGAATCTGCTGCCCTTGCCCTTCGAGATGGTGGAAGTCATGAGTTTGGAAGGTGCTGTCAAAGGAGCCTTGGTGAGTGCAATGCATCTTGTAAATGTGCACACTGTTGCCACTGTGCATTGGCAGTGGAGGGAATGAATGTTTGAGGTGATGGATGGGGTGCCAATCAAGCAGGATGCTTTGCCCTGGATGGTTTTAAGCTTTTTGGTGTCATTGGAGTTGCACTCATCCAGGCAAGTGGAGAGTATTCCATCACACCCTTGCTTGTGCCTTGCAGATGGTAGACTTGGGGAGTCAGGAGTGAGCTACTCATCACACTGTCCCTAGCCTCTGACCTGCTCTTGTAGCCACAGTATTTATATGGCTGGTCCAGTTCAGTTTCTGGAAAATGATAAACCCCAGGATGTTGATACATCCTTCCTTCACTCTTACAGGACAAGGTGGTAAATAACAGGGAGCAACAGGAACTAGCAGGTATGCCTGTATTACTTGAACCCATGGGTTAAACCCATTCTTAGAATGGCCATGAAGTGGGGCTGAAACCTTTGTAAATGATGATATCCCCGTACCTAATCCTCCTCCTTTCACCCAACTTACCATTCGTCTCACCATCTCTTCTGATTTACAAGCTGCAGATGTTGCAATCATGCACCACTTGCTTACACCCCCCTCCCTCATTAGAACCTTACTCTTGAGCCTTTTATCATCCAGCTATCCAAGGTGTGCAATGTGGCCATGCAGTGGTGGAACACCAAGAGGTGATTTGATGATGAAGACACACAGGGCAGGGTTTTTCTGCGGGCTTTGGGAGCCCAACATCAGAACCAAATGGGGCTTCCGAGCCTGTACTTGCCAGCAGCAGGACCTACAATGCAATATTCCTGGAGGTAACCTCCGAATTGGTCACCTCCTTGCTTGCTGTTCTATTAAGGATTGTGGCCAGGCTCCTGTTGCTGCAGGCTCAGATAATGCAAAGTGGAAATGGCAGCATGCTCCCACTCTCTGAAGGGGGGAGTTCTTCAGTACTGTTGGGACTGCAGGAATGACCTTTCCTCCCTATAATCCTCTCAATGGGGTATTGAGCTCCTAGCCTCAATGCCCACACCCCCAACCACGCCAAGCATCCTGGAGGGAGGCTGCCTCCATTGAGCCTGTGGCCTCCACATGCATCAGGGGTTGGAGTGGGGGGAGGTGAGCGCAGTCCACCATTGGCAAAATGCTGACCAGCCTAAAAAATTGCCCCTAATTGAGGCCCTAAGTATTTAAATCCTCTACTCTCCTCCAAGGAGCGGGCATCCGATTCACACCCCGGCCTGACGCTGGGGTGGCAGGTATGTGTCAGGGAGCTGTCCCATGCATCACCCCCTATTTTTCTCATCCCCTCCCCAGTCCTTCAGCCTCCAACCTTGTCTCCACAGAGCCAGGGAGATTCAGCCTACCATCAATTAATTTGACACTCACAGCCACCAGCTCTGAGATTGACGCTGCAGGTACCTTAGACAATAGCATAGAGGCAGGATCTACAAGTGCGCAGAGACACCTGAGAATTAACTTTAAAAGCACATAAAGAAAAATGTCACAAGACATAATTGTCTTTAGCAATCAAAGGGTCAGAAATGTAAAAGGAGCCACATGGTTGTAAACGAGTCAAAATGTTCAAATGGCCTAGCTTAACAGCTCAGTCTGTAGAAGTAGTGACCATAAGGGCTGTAATTAAAACAGCTAATTTTGAAAAACTTTCCAAAGTATTCATTTAATTATTAGTCAATGTTCATTGTAAACAAATCTGAAAACAAGGACCAGATTAATGATACTGAGCCATACGGACCAGAAAAACCTTCTGCTTTGCATTAACTGATTGTAATTGGAGTGGCAACTGGAATGGTCCTGACTGGGATGTCTCTGCTGGCACATTTGAATTAAGAGTTTTTAAAAACAGGCATGTTTCGCAATCCTGTGCCCCCACTAAAAACACAGTTGGCAAAATCTTATGCCCTCCCCCCTGGCAAGTTTGGTGGTAGGGAGGCACTTAATCAGGTGGGAAGGGTTGCAGGTGTGGACCGCCCCAATTAAGTCTGTGGTGGGAAAGCCAATGGACGGCCACCCCACCCCATCATCAATTGAGGCCCTTAGGTGGGCAATTAATACCCTATTAAGGGCCTCACCCTGCCGCCGCTGATATTAACCCAACAGTGGGCAGAGGACCCACCATCAAGAGAGAGCATGTCAAGCAAACCCTAGCACACTTGCTTGTGGGCTCTCGGGTTTGGGTGGGGTGGCGGGGTCCTTTGTTCAAAGAGTCTGATCAAGGGACCCTGCATCAGGAAGAGGGTTCCTGCTGAGAGCCAACCCCTATCCTTGCTGCTGACCCCTTCCCTGTCAAGTGCCTGATTGACACATGATGTGACAGGCCTTCCCAAAAAGAGTGACGTGGTGTCATGAAGCTATTAATGTATATAATATCACTGTAAATTATTTTTTTAAAATAGAGGGTTAGTCTGTGGGTGTGTCTTAATTCGATTAAAGCCAGCTAGTCTGGGTGCTTTGATGTACACTAGTTTTGAGATGTAACCAGAGAAGTAGAGGTATATTTGCATATTGTTGAATAGAGCATTCAAGAAAGGGAGTGAAATCTGGCACCTAGCTAGCAGAGACCAAGCAATGTTTATATTACTAATAAAATTGGTACTATGAAAGGGGTTTTACTGTTAGAAGAGGTGGAGTTCAAAAGGGCTGGTGATACATTGAGAATTTACATTCAATGAGATGTGCTGGGTATAACCAATAGCAGTTTTCGGGTGTGCAGGGCAGAGACAATGTAAGATCAAAGCCTGTAAGTCTACCACTGTGTCTGCAAAGGAACTAAAATGAAAGGAACCTAATTTTGAAGTTGTAAGGTGAAAATGCTTTGCCTGGTGTCTGCTTAAAGTTTATGGGTTGCTGTTGCCTTAATGGAGATTAGTTAGGGAGTTTGTTAAAAGTTATGACAGTAGTAATTTGTAGCCATGTGTGTATATTTAACTTGTATAAATTAATAAATGTCTCATGTAATTTGATATAAAAACCTCTCGAGAACTGGTGGTCTGATTCCTGAATTTAGAGCTACATCTCAAACATACTACTTAAAGTATAGGTTATGATACAAAAACAAAAGTTGCTAGAAAAACTCAGCAGGTCTGACAGCATCTGTGGAGATGAAGACAGAGTTAACGTTTCGAGTCCGTGTGGCTCTTCATCAGAACGCAAGGTTATGACCGTTGTTTAAAGTTTCCTTCTGGGATTTTTAAATAACTCTGCTTTACCAACTGCTGTGTCATAACACACGGGAAACTCACTGGCTGTCTAGCCGGCGGCCGAGACTCCTGTTGCCTCCTGCCCAGTGTGTGAGAATTTTGGATGAATATATAATTGAGCTTGGTAGCGAGGACTACCATAGCCTTGTATCCTGCCAGCACACAGTATCTGGGCCCACGGTGAGGAAAAGTTGCAGAACAGTACCAGAAGGCATCCTGATCCCCATGGAACCATTATCCATCACTTTGCTCCTTAGTTCCTTTTCTTCATTTGAAATCATAATCCCTCAAAGTAGGCAATGATTCTGCTCATAGGCTTAGGTATTAATCTGTGTTTGTGCTTCTGTTTATTGTTGCCTCTCTTCTGTCTAATGTATGGAGACCAACCTCTACTATAGCTGATGACAGCTGTTAAGGTGCAAATTGTACCTCGTACTTAAAAGAAAAAAAAATTAGTAAAGCAAAGCAGCTCTACCAAAAGTAGGAGCAAATTTAACTAAAAGCTAAAGTTTTAATTCTTAAATCACACACACAGAATAATTCTAGTTGAAAAGCTAGCACCACCACAGGTATAATGGGCTGATTTTCTTTCTCCTGTAATGTAATTACTATGGTTTTTCAATTTAATGCATGCTTTAAGAATTCTAAAAACTTAACCATTTCCAAAATGGATCATAATCACTAAATGTAGTGCAATGTGGAGGAGTTAGACAAGGACAGTGTTACTTGATATTATTTGGATGTCTTATTCTTCCCATGGTTTAGTTGCACAATTACATA
Source organism: Cetorhinus maximus (assembly GCF_964194155.1). Taxonomy (NCBI): domain Eukaryota; kingdom Metazoa; phylum Chordata; class Chondrichthyes; order Lamniformes; family Cetorhinidae; genus Cetorhinus; species Cetorhinus maximus. The sequence goes on from NC_135895.1 coordinate 36,263,051, forward strand.
TTCTAAACCTGTACAAGATCACTTATTAAATTGCTATACAACACATTTGGAAGAAGGGCCGGACCAACTAAGGTCACGCTTAATCCATTGTTGTTCTATATATAAGCAATTATCAGTATTCTCCTCTGTATAATACATACTTTTGGTATTCCCTGTTTACTATTCTCTAAGTAATATATACTGTACATATTATTCTGCTTGTTCTTGCATATGTTTGCTGACATCTGTATAGTATTCAGGAGAAACAGTGGCATAGTGCTAATGTCACTGGGCTAGTAATCCAGAGGCCTAGGCTAATGCTCTGGGGACATGGGCTCAAATGACGCCATGGCACCTGGTGGAATTTAAATTCAATAAATAAGTCTGGAATTAAAAGCTAGTCTCAAAAACAGTGACCATGAAAACATTGTTGACTGCTGTAAAAACCCATCTGGCCCATTAAGGAAGATCTGTTGTCCTTACCCCTACGTGTGACTCCAGACCCACAGCAATGTGGTTGACTCTTAAAATGCCTTCTGAAGTGGCTTAGCAAGCCACTCAGTTGTATCAAACCACTATACAGAAAAGCTGATAAGAAATGAAACCAGACGGACCACCCAGCATCGATCTAGGCACTGAAAACGACAATGGCAAATCCAGCCCTCTCGACCCTGCAAAGTCCTCCTTACTAACATCCAGGGGCTTGTGCTAAAATTAGGAGAGTTGTCCCACTGACTAGCCAAGCAACAACCTGACATAGTAATATTCATGGAAACATACCTTATAGCCAATGTCCCAGACACAACCATCACCATTCCTTGGTTTGACTTGTCTCACCAGCAGGATAGACCCACCAGAGGTGGTGGCACAGTGGTATGCAGTCAGAAGGGAGTTGTCCTGGGAGTCCTCAACATTGGCTCTAGACCCCATGAAGTCTCATGGCATCAGGTCAAACATGGGCAAGGAAACCTCCTGCTGATTACCACCTACCCACCCTCCATCCCCTCAGCTGATGAATCAGTACTCTTCTATGAACGCTACTTGAAAGAAGCACAGAGAGTGGCAAGGGTACAGAATGTACTCTGGGTGGAGGATATCAAAGTCTATCACCTAGGGTAGCACAGTAGCACACTACTGACTGAGTTAGCCAAGTCCTAAAGGACATTGCTGCTTGAGTGGGTCTGCTGCAGATGGCGAGGCAACCAACAAGAGGGAAAAACCTACTGAACTCATCCTTACCAATCTCCCTGTCGCAGATCCATCAATCCATGATAGTGTTGGCAGGAGCCACCACCACAGTCCTTGTGGAGATGAAGTCCCATCTTCACATTGAGGATACCCTCCATCGTGTTGTATGGCACTAGCAATGCGCTAAATTGAATAGATTTCAAACAGATCTAGCAACTCAAAGCTGGGCATCAATGAGATGCTGTGTGGCCATCAGCAGCAGCAGAATTGTATTCAAGCACAATCTGTAACCCCATGGTTCGTCATAGGGGGATGAACTCTGGTTCAATGAAGAGTGCAGGAGGGCATGCCAGGAGCAGCACCAGGCATACCTAAAAATGAGGTGTAACCTGGTGAAACTACAACACGGGACTACTTGCGTTGTCAAACAGTGAAAGCAGCAAGTGATAGACAGAGCTAAACATTCCCACAACCAGCAGATCAGGCCTAAGCTTTGCAGTCCTGCCACATCCAGTCTTGAACAATTAAACAACTAACATGAGGAGAAGGCTCCACAAATATCCCCGTCCTCAATGTTTGGGGAGCCCAACACAAAAGACAAAAAATGCAAAAATGCATAAGACAAGGCTGAAGCATTGCAGACATCTTCAGCCAGAAGTGCTGAGTGGATGATCCTCCTCTGGAAGTCTCCAGCATCACAGATGAGTCTTCAGCCAATTCGATTCACTCCGCATAATATCAAGAGCCGGCTGAAGTGCACTGAAGTGCAAAGGCTATAGGCCGGACTACATACCGGCAAAGGTACTGAAGACTTGAGCTGTAGAACTAGCTGCACCCCAAGCCAAGCTTTTCCAATACAGCTACAACACTGGCATCTACCCAGCAATGTGAAAACTGACCAGGTATGTCCAACTGTTCAGTTGGTGGGCAGGCAAAAAGGCCAAGTGGCCTTTGCATTTTTGGCGAAACCTCATCCACAGGCAGAATGAGGTTTCAACCAGTGATTTTAAAAAAATTACAATTTTTACACTCATATTTAACATGTCCCTGCTCATGTGACAGACTCACATGAAGGGCACATGTTTTCATTATTTTTAAAAATCCTTATTTCTATTGATAAATATCTTCAGCTCCCTGAGGCAGCTCTGTGCCTTAAGGAGCTTTTACTGCACGCACCCATGTACATGCGCAAACTTCAGCATTCACACTCCTCCCGCCCCCACCCTGGCAGCGCTGAGCAGTTCAGCGTGCATTTCATGCTGACCATCCAGTGTGAAATCGTGGTCAGGGCCCGATTGCGGGCAGCAGTCGGCTTCCCGGCCACTGCTGGGCACGTCTGCCACGCCCACCCGACAAGGGCAAAATTCTGCCCATGCTTTAGAACACTTAGATCCCTCTGCACCTCGGAATTCTGCAACCGCTCTCTGTTTAAATAATACTCTGCTTTTTTTATTCTTCCTGTGAAAGCAGACAACTTCACAGTTTCCTAATTTATATTCTATCTGCCAGATTTTTGCCCAATCATTCAACCTATCTATATCTGGCTGCAACCTCCTTATGTCCTCCTCACAACATACTTTCCTACCCATCTTTGTGTCATCTACAAATTTAGCTACCATGCCTCCATTCCTCTCATCTAAGTCATTAATACAAATTATAAAAGGTTGAGACCCCAGCACAGACCCCTGTGGGATTCTACTCATCACATCCTGCCAATCAGAAAAATACCCATTTATACATACTCACTGTTTTCTGCCAGTCAGCCAATCTTTTATCCATGTTAATATGTTACCCCCTACACCATGAGCTTTTATTTTCCGCAATAAGCTTTGATATGGCACCTTATCAAATGCCTTCTGGAAATACGAGGACAGCACAACTACAGGCTCCCCTTTATCCACTGCATATGTTACTCCTTCAAAGAACTCCAATAAATTAGTTAAACATGATTTTCCCTTCACAAAACCATGCTGACTCTTCCCAATTACCTTGAGTTTCTCTAAGTGCCCAGCTACGATCTCCTTAATGATTGATTCTAACATCTTCCCACAACAGACGTCAAGCTAACTGGGCCTATAGTTTCCTGTTTTCTGCCTCCCTACCTTCTTGAATAGAGGGGCTATATTTGCTACTTTCCAGTTTGATGAACCCTTCCAGAATCTAGCAAATTTTGGAAAATTAACACCAATGCATCTACTTAGAAATAACCTGCTCACTAATGTTCAGTTTGGGTTCCACCAGGATCACTCAGCTCCTGGATCATTGACAGTGCTATCAAGTGGCACATACTTGTGGAGTAAATGCACGTGAGTAACACTACTCTAACAATAGATACTGAGCACGAGCGTGAGGAGCTATGTAATAATGATGTCACACAGCATAGAATGAGGAGAATGTGAGAGATGAGCAGTGGTTCTGTCCTAATGCTTTGTAATCCTGCACATAGTTGAGTATGTAAAATTACTATGACTCCAGCCAGATCTCTTGCTAAAAGTAAGGCACCGAAAATCTTCCAAGATGACCGAACAACAACAGATTATTCAGCAATAACCTGCTCACTGATGCTTAGTTTTGGGCAAAAAATGGACAAAAGAGCTGAACTCAAGAGGTAAGGTGAGAGTGACTACTCTTGACACTAATTCAGCATTTGACCAAGTGTAGCATCGAGGAGCCCTGCAAAACTGAAGTCAATGGGAATCAAGGGGAAAACTCTCCATGGGTTGGAGTCACACCTAGCACAAACAAAGATGGTTGTGGTTGTTGGAGTTCAATCATCTCAGTCCCAGGATAATGCTGCAGGAGTTCCTTAAGTTAGTGTCCCAGGTCCAACCATCTTCAGCTGCTTCATCAACAACTTCCCCTCCATCATAAGGTCAAAATTGGGGATGTTTGCTGATGAATGCACAGTGTTCAGCCCCACCTACGACTCCTCAGATACTGAAGCAGTCTGTGTCCACATGCAGCAAGACCTGGACAACATTCAGGCTTGGGCTGATAAGTGAAAGTAGCATTTCCACCACACAAGTGCCAGATATTGACCATCTCCAATGAGAGAGAAAAGCCTTTCCGCAAGTCAGGAGTGTGATAGAATACTCTCCACTTGCCTGGATGAGTTCAGCTCCAACAACACTCAATAAGGTTGACACTTTACAGGACAAAGCAGCCCGCAAGATTGACATCCCATACACCACCTTCAGCATTCACTCCCTCCACCACCAACGCACAATGGTAGCAGTGTGTACCATCTACAAGATGCACTGAAGCAACTCATCAAGCCTCCTTTGACAGCACCTTCCAAACCTGCGACCTCTATCACCTCAAAGGATATGGGCAGCAGATGGATGGGAACACCACCAACTGCGAGTTCCCCTCCAAGTCACACACTGTCCTGACTTGGAACTATATCATTATTCCTTCACTGTCATTGGGTTAAAATCCTGGAACTCCCTTCCTAACAGCACTGTGGGAGTACACACCACATGGACTGCAGTGGTTCAATAAGGCTGCTCACCACCACCTTCTCAAGCAATTAGGGATGGGCAATAAATGCTGGCCTTGCCAGCGATGCCCACATTCCATAAAAGAATAAAAAAATACATTTACTCATTCCACTAAGCTGTCAGCCATGAATCTGTCACCAGTCTGAGCTGGGATTGATTATGTTCCCAGAGGTAAAAAGATGGCATTGCAACCCACTGTATAATGAGTCCTTTAACTTGGCTCAGTTATTTTAGTGAAATATTCAGCAAACAAGAATACGTGTATTTTTATGTATTGTGGTTCAGGTTATTTCTATATTACTGTTGTAAAATATAAATACCTTGCAGAAAAGCAATCAGTGTTGCATAATTCCTAATCATTCCAATGAAAATGTGTGTATAAAAATACCAAAGTTGCTTGCAAAGCATCCCTTGGATCTTTAGTTGATATCTTTTGAACAAATCTATTTGTAGTGTATATTCTACAAGTAACATATATCAGAGTGATTAAGTAATTTTCTTCTTTGTTTCATAGTAAGTGACATGAAGTCAGATTGTAAGGTTGATCATAGCTTTAAAGTGTTTCCAATTCTACTACAGTTACATGGAAAGGAAGAAGCCCTAATGGTTGGTCTTGTAAATGGAAGGTCCAGACTATGGATAATGGAAAGGGTTTGGAGGAAAGAGAGAGTCAGTCTTTAAAAACAATATAGAAATTCCCACACAAGGTGTGAATTACCATTATAACAGACAGAAAATGTAATGGGGGAATTAGGCTACACAGAACAGAAAGACTTTCTTATTGATTGGTCTAGAAATGTTTGTAAACTAGCAATAATGGCGCCGGCACTCTCTAGTCCCCTGTTAGCAATGCCACTGACCTCTAAAGCCAATTTGTATAGATTGGTACCTGCTTCTAACACTATCTCAGGTGCAAAAAGACTCAAAGCCTGGGCTTAGGTGTAACCTGACACTGATAATGAACTAAAACATGTCCCATTAATGTGCAATTTATAGATCCAGTTTGGCTCCACACACGCATGCACAAAAAAAAATTCTTGGAGAAGATTACAGAATGATGTAGCTTCTACTTCATTAGTGTTTGATTTACAAAGCAGCCGCCACCCTCACTCTTCATGTAACTTTAACCCTTTGACCTCTTCAAAGCCATCGAGACAGGATAAAGGGCATACAAATGTGGAAATCACACAGCAGTCAATTTTAAATGGGTTTTTCATATCACACTTGGGATTCTGCAGGATCTCCAAAGCTGTAAAACATTTACACATTCCCCTTGTACTTTTAACATGGTTGGTTAGCTGGTCTGAATGGTTTCACATCTTAGTGAGTGATGTAAAAGTGCACATACCCCATAATATGCACATGAGCAGAATCTTATTAAAACAATGAGATCTTCAATTCATCATTAACTTTCTTTTTATGTTATCAGACTTGTGAAGTTTAGCTTTATGTTTTCATTCTGATGGCCATTATACTGTGGCAGTGTATGAGAGCTAACAGTACAGTAAAAGATTAACATATAGGATAGGTGCTGTCAGTTTTAGCTAGTGCTTATGGATTTAGAAATGTCCTTCTTAGCAAAGGCATAACTTCCACTCTGTGGATATATGATGGTACAGTAACTGTTCATTCTGCTAATTCTTAATTGCTTTCTCACCAATGGTTTCTGCAAATGCCAAATAAATAATCATCCACCACCCAGCTGCCCCCCATCTGTAGATGCCTGGCACAGATGCATCTGCCCATGACTGTATCGGTAGGAGTGGCCACTGCACGGTCATTGTGGAGACAAAGACCCGCCTTCACATTGAGGATACCCCCCCATCGAGTTGTGTGGCACTACCACTGTGCTAACTGGGATAGATTTTGAACAGATCTGGCAACTCAAGACTGGGAATACATGAGGTGCTGTGGGCCATCATCAGCAACAGAATTGTACTCAAACACAATCTGTAACCTCATGGCCCGGCGCATCCCCCACTCTACCATTACCATCAAGCCAGGGGATTAACCCTGTTCAATGAAGAGTGCAGGAGGGCATGCCAGGAGCAGCACCAGGCATACCTAAAAATGATATGTCAACCTGGTGAAGCAATAACACAGGACTACTTGTGTGCCAAACAGCATAAACAGCAAATGATAGACAGAGCTAAGCGATCCCACAACCAACGGATCAAATCTAAGCTCTGCAGTCCTGCCACATCCAGTCGTGAATGGTGGTGGACAATTAAACAGCTCACTGGAGGAGGAGGCTCCACAAATATCCCCATCCTCAATGATGGGGAAACCCAGCACATCAGTACAAAAGATGAGGCTGAAGCATTTGCTACAATCTTCAGCCAGGAGTGCCGAGTGGATGATCCATCTCAGCCTCCTCCGGAGGTCCCCAGCATCACAGATGCCAGCCTTTAGCAAATTCGATTCACTCCATGTGATATCAAGAAAAGGCTGAAGGTACTGGATACTGCGAAGGCTATGGGCCCTAACAATATTCCGGCAATTGTACTGAAGACTTGTGCTCCAGAGCTTGCCACGCCCCTAGCCAAGTTGTTCCAGTAAGCTGGAACACTGGCATCTACCTGGCTATGTGGAAAATTGCCCAGGTATGTCCTGTACACAAAAAGCAGGGCAAATCCAACCCAGCCAATTACCGTCCCATCAGTCTACTCTCAATCATCAGTAAAGTAATGGAAGGGGTCATCAACAATGCTATCAAGTGGCACTTGCTTAGCAATAACCTGCTCACTGACGCCCAGTTTGGGTTCTGCCAGGGCCACTCAGCTCCTCACCTCATTACAGCCTTGGTTCAAACATGGACAAAAGAGCTGAACTCCTGAGATGAGGTGAGAGTGACTGCCTTTGACATCAAGGCAGCATTTGACCAGGTGTGGCATCAAGGAGCCCTAGCAAAACTGGAGTCAATGGGAATCGGGGAAACCTCTCCGTCGGTTGGAGTCATACCTAGCACAAAGGAAGATGGTTATGGTTGTTGGAGGTCAATCATCTCAGCTCCAGGACATCACTGCAGGAGTTCCTCAGGTTAGTGTCCTAGGCCCAACCATCTTCAGCTGCTTCATCAATGACCTTCCTTCCATCATAAGGTCAGAAGTGGGGATGTTCGCTGATGATTACACAATATTCAGCACCATTTGCGACTCCTCAGATACTGAAGCAGTCCATGTCCAAATGCAGCAAGACCTGGACAATACCCAGGCTTGGGCTGACAAGTGGCAAGTAACATTCGTGCCACACAAGTGTCAGGCAATGACCATCTCCAACAAAAGAGAATCCAACCATCGCCCCTTGATGTCCAATGGCATTACCATCACTGAATCCCACACTATCAACATCCTGGGAATTACCATTGACCACAAACTGAACTATTGTGGCTATAAGAGCAGGTCATAGGCTAGGAATCGTGTGACTAGTAACTCACCTCCTGACTCCCCAAAGCCTGTCCACCATCTACAAGGCACAAGTCAGGAGTGTAATGGAATACTCCCCACTTGACTAGCTGAGTGCAGCTCCCACAACACTGAAGAAGCTGGACACAGCCCAGGGCAAAGCAGTCTGCTTGATTGGCACCACATCCACAAACATTCACTCCCTCCACCACCGACGCACAGTGGCAGCAGTGTGTACCATCTACAAGATGCGCTGCAGGAATTCACCAAGGCTCCAAACCCACGAGTGCTACCACCTAGAAAGACATGGGCAGCAGATAGATGGGAACACCATCACCTGGAAGTTCCCCTCCAAGTCACTCACCATCCTGACTTGGAAATATATCGCCGTTCCTTCACTGTCGCTGGATTAAAATCCTGGAACTCCCTTCCTAACAGCACTGTGGGTGCACCTACACCACATGGACTGAAGTGGTTCAAGAAGGCAGCTCACCACCACCTTCTCAAGGGCAACTAGGGATGGGCAATAAATGCTGGCCCAGCCAGCGAAGCCCACATCCCATGAATGAATAAAAAAAAGATGCAAATAAATGCTCTCCCAGTACTGGATATTTAAATGTATTGCATTGCCAGAACAACTATCATGAAAATTAAAACACTGAGAAAGAGTTATCCAGTGGTATAGTTGGAGAAAATGTTCTAAAACACCTACATGGCTACCAAACTTAGAGGAGACTTCTCAATAGGGAAGGGAAACCAGAAGGCAACTTTACATGGGTGCACATCATAGGAGCATAGGAACGTGTCTTAAATCCTGCCCACTTTCCTGGCTAGATGTTTTATAGTTATCAACATTGGACAAATCCTAACTATGAGTCTTCATTTATGTCCACAAGGAGCAAAACCACCTCAAAAATAAAAATTGATAGAAGCAGCAAGCTGCATCTATAATATGAACCTCAAGCAATGGAAAGTGACACTGCTATGACACTGTCTCCTCTTCTGGCCTTTCTGAATTTATTGTTTTTGCATTTTCCTTTACCTTCCTTTACCTCTTTCTCTCTTCCCAGTTTTGTCTTGCTATGGAATGTTATAAAGGTGAACTATCCCGGCATCCACAGCAATAGTGAAAACTATGTGTTAAAATTGCAGGCTCTATTATCTTGCTAATGGAATTATGCTTTCCTTGTCATGTCATATCAAGGCTCTTTATTGTATACATTTGCAAGCTCCTATTCTACCAGATTACTGTGTTTTATTCTCCTCCCTTTGAAAATGTTGCACCTTAAATGTATATGTACTGTATTTTTTAATTGAATAAAGAGAATTTAACGGATAAAGGAAAAAAATCATTTGTCAAATAGTATTGCTGTGATATTGGGAAATTCAGCTTCCACCATCTGCAGGAATAAATAATAAAATTCAGAGGAGCTGCCTCAGTTCTACATTTACTAGAGCTTTTTTCTGAGTTACTCTCTTTATAAGTTAATCACAATTTAGTGTACAGAAAAAAAAAACCCATTGAGTCATAGAGTCATTACGACACAGAAGGAGGTCATTCAACCCATTGTGTCCATACCAGTTCACTGGAGAACAAACCAATAAGTCCCATTCATTCCCCTGCTCTATCCCCATAGCCCTGAAAGTTTATTTACCTCAAGTGTCCATCCACTCCCTTTTGTAATCATTCATTGCCTCCACCTCTGCCAGCCTTGTAGACAATGAATTCCAGGTCGTTATCACTTGTTGTGGAAAAAAAGTTCTTCCATGCATCCCCCCTGCTTTTCCTGTCCAAAATCTTAAATCTGTGTCCCCAAGTCCTTTTACCATCAGCTAATGGGAACAGCTTTTCTTTATCTACCTTATCTAAACCTGTCATAATCTTGATAATCTCCCTTTACTCCAAGGAGAACAATCCCAACTTCTCCAACCTAACCATGTAGCTAAAATCCTTCATCGCTGGCCATTCTGGTAAATCTCATCTTTACCATCAAGGACGTTCGCATCCTTTCTAAAGTGTGGTGACCAGAATTGGACACAATAGTCTAGTTGTAGCCTAACCACTGTCAATAATTAATTTAGATTCACTGAGTTATAGGTACTAACATCACCAACAATAACGTGCATTGATACAGTCCTATTAAAGTAGAGAATGGTCCATCATTTCATAGGTAGTGATGAAGGAAAAGAAATGCTGAGCCAGAAAGGAAGAGGTTAAGAGAAGTGACCAATAAACTTCAAGAAGAAATGGATTTATTGTACTACAATCTGCAATATCAACTGTAAAAGTGGGCTTTTCTGATGACTGAACTGATTAATTAAGTCTGTAGTTCACCCATGCAGGTCAACAATGTGTTGGGTTTGATCTCCTGTCTGTGGTGAATTATCTGATTGCAGCGGAGGCAATAGCAGGGTGCCACATTGCTCCTAGGTTAAGGAGAGGAAAATCAGCCAGATTGCTGTCCAGCTACCTCTACTGGAAGTATACATGTTTGGATGCTGGGTGAGAACAGGATAGGGATCAAATGTGTTCGTCCTATAAATTGTGTAGCCTACACTCACTATTAAGGGCAAGTGACCAATACCTGAGGAACCTTAGCTCAGCACAGAGTCAATGCCTTCAGGGAAAGAAGGAAGGGAAAAATTGGTGAAGAAAATATTCATATGGTCCTAAACAATAATGTGCAAACTATTAAAACTGAAAGAATTGACAAATAATAGAGTAAATAAATGTTCAATAATTAAACAAAGTAATAAACAATATATGTTACATGATTCAAACTGATGTTAACTTTCTCTTCTTCCTCATGACCTGTGCCACACACAATCTTCAGCCAACGAGAGGAGGCTGGAGATTTGCTACCTGACCTAAGATTGTTTTGCTGATCATTAGGAAATGCATGTTAACAGGCCAGAAAGACTGAAAATGTCTTCCTGTGTGGTAATGTCTGGACAATACAGCCAAGAAATTTAATGAGGTGTAAAATGAGCACCAAAGCATCCATAATGGCAGGTGGCGAGCATGTGCAGATTCTGAGTCTGCAATGTGCCACCCATCATATTTGCATGGGCATCAGAAGAGGCATCCAGTGCCCAGACCTGAGACAGACATTAGGCACTTTGCATCCGAAAATCAGGGGCAACGTTCACAAACCTCAAGCAAGGAGAGTGGACATGAGAATGTTGTTGATACAGTCACTTAGCACTTTTAAAAAGAAACTAGATCAATATCTGAGGAGGGGAGAGATCGAGACGTTAGTGATGATAGTAACACTGACCAGAATTTTGATGCCGGCGTGTGGGGGCGGGCCCGGCATGCTGACACATAAAATGATGTCGCACGTGCGTCCCGACATCAGCACGCATCATTTAGATGTTATGTTTGGCGGGCGCATGCCGAAGGTGGCTGCATGCCTGCCGAACTGTCGACAGCCTATTAAGGCCATTAAAAAATCAATTAAAGTAGTTATCAACGCTACCCACAGGCAGGATGAGGTTTCCTGAAGGCTTTAATAAATAAATAAATTTTCCGCACTTCATAAACATATCCCAGGCATGTCTAAATAATTTTTCACCTTATTATTTATGAATTTTTATTATGTACTTAATCATTTCCGTGCTCTTTCATGCGCATGCACGAAAGAGCGCAGGCCCCGACTCTCCCTCTTCCCCCCGCCCACACAGGTAGCGCTGACCGACCATGCATCACACTGGGTGGGCCTTAATTGGCCTGCCCATATAAAATGGCGGCACACAGCTGATCGTGGGCGGCACTCGGCTCCAAGCCCGCCAGCGCCCATTCCCAACCGGCCTGCCCGACATGCAGAAAATTCTCCCCAGAGATAAAAACAAAAAACTACTGCGGATGCTGGAAATCCAAAACAAAAACAGAATTACCTGGAAAAACCCAGCAGGTCTGGCAGCATCGGTGGAGAAGAAAAGAGTTGACGTTTCGAGTTCTGCTGAAGGGTCGTGAGGACTCGAAACGTCAACTCTTTTCTTCTCCGCCGATGCTGCCAGACCTGCTGAGTTTTTCCAGGTAATTCTGTTATTGTTTTAGAAAATTCTCCCCACTGCCTTTTTTGGGAGAAGCAGCAAAGCTTAGTGAACTTTACAGCAAGTAGTGAGAGAATAACACAGTCAGACAAGGAGCCAGTGAAGTTATTGAAAACAAAATTGTTGATAATTGGAAATACAGCTCCCTGTAATACTTTTCGTAGAATAGAATTCGTTTTGGTAAGTTACAAAACTTTGATTACCTGCAAGAGTGAAGTGACTCGATCATTGGGCAGAATTCTATGCCTCACGGGTAGGCACGCACCCGACCCGATCGGGCATAAAATCACGCAAGATGACATCAGGCTAGTGTCCCGATGACATCCCGCACACGAGCAACCTTCAGGTGGGCGGGTGTGCACTGATGTCAGAACCACGCCCGCCATCAATTAAAAGGGCACTTAAAGCCATTAAAAAGGCAATTGATCCCGATTTTACATTGCCCGTGCGATTTTGCGCTCTTTGCACAGGCAAAATGGGCAAGCGGGCAGCCCACTTTTTGCAAAACCTCATCCAAGGACAAGATAAAAAGGGTCTGCAGCATTGCCAGTGTGAGTAGTGAAGAGTTTAGGGTATAGTTTGCTGCTGGTTGCTTATTTGAACTTGACAGCTTCATCTCTGTTCTGAGCTTCATTCTTAGCATTTCCAGGCTTCATTTCAGGACTCATTGTGTCTCCAAGGCCCCCAGAGAATTTTGACCGTGTGGACCCATCCAGGTATCAGACAGCCTTCTGTTACTCTGGTAATGGGGATTGTGCTCTCCGCTGGTAACACCTCCTCTGAGGAGGAAGAGAGGAGCAGGAGGGGGAGAAGGCCGGGTGTCCCAGTGTAGCTTCCAGGGGACCGACCTGTGGGAGGAGAGGTGCAGGCACAAGGGGCGCAAGGCCAGCAGGTAGTCCAGGTGGAAGGGGCCGCAGAAGAGACCACTATCCTGCTGCCAGGGTATACAGACAGCGATGCAGCTACCTCAATAAGTTCGAGGTGCAATGCCGAAGGAGGCTCTGCCTCTCCAGGGAGACTGTGACCTCCGTTTGTCAGATGATTGGGCCTGAGATCACCTCCAATTGTGTAGGTGGACACCACATGCCAGTGTCTCTAAAGTGGGCCTCAACTTCTATCCTTCTGGCTCTTTCCAGGGGTCAGTGGGGGATCTTTGTGGAGTGTCCCAATCAGCTATCCACAGTTGCGTCAAGCTGGTGACAGAAGTTCTGTTCAAGCGGGTAATGACATTTATTCATTTCCGTACAGACAAGGTCAGCCAGGCTGAACCAGAGGCTTTGCAGTGATTGCTGGGTTCCCCCGTGTCCAGGGTGCAATCGACTGCACACGTGTGGCCATCAAGGCACCAGCGGGTCAGCCAGGTGCCTTCATCAACAGGAAGGGATTCCACTCCATGAACATCCAGATAGTGTATGATCACAAGATGCAGATTCTGCAAGTCTGTGCAAGTTACCCTGGCAGCTCCCATGATGCTTATATCCTGAGACACTCCCAGGTGCCGAGGTTATTCAGTGCTCCAGACCAACTGGATGGATGGCTGCTGAGTGACAAGGGCTATCCCTTGAAAAGGTGGCTCATGACGCCTACCCACTACCCAAGAACAGAGACAAAGCGGCGTTATAATAGGAATCATGCCTCCACAAGGGCAGTGATAGAGAGGTCTATAGGTCTTTTGAAGATGCACTTCTGATGCCTGGACCTTTCAGGGGGAGCACCACAATACTCTACAGAGCGTGTGTCACTGACAGTGGTTGCATGCTGCGCGCTCCACAATCTGGCACTGGCAAGGGGGGGCCCAGTGGAGGAAGAGGATCTTGAGGCAGCTCCACAGGCCATAGAGGATGAATCCAGGAGTGAGTCAGAAGAGGAGCACAATGAGGAGAACACTGAGAGCGTGGAGGCAGATCTCTGTATCCTTCAGGGAGAAGAGGGACACCAGGGACACCTTGATCCATCGCTCCTTCAGCTAGGCCACCAACGATCTGCTTCCACCTCATGCCAGGGCTGCCGCCTCCATCCCGGATGTCTGAAATGACCCTTTCATTTGATCCCAGGGTCCACTCAGTGCCTGTGCAATAAAGTTTAGAGCCACTCACACCCAGCATTAGATACTGGCATGCCCCGCACCAATAAAAAGGTGAAGCATACTCAGGCCATTAAGACAAAAGCAAAATTTATATCATTTTGATACTCACAACAAATGACCATTACCATATCTGGTGTTAATGGCCACACCAGTAAACATAGAAGCTAAACATGGCAGAACAGAAGATGACCCATGAACAGTCGCTCTTGTGCTCATGGTGCCTTAAACTTATGTTTACGAGTGCTGCATCTTGATTCCTGCCCACCTTAGTTGGCCAGCCAGCATGAAATCGCTGTCGTGGGCTGACTGCGGTCAGGGGCATTTTCTCTGACCACTCCCAGGCTCGCTGATTGCACGTGCCTGAGGAGGGAACAAATCAGGCCATTGTTTTAATTTCCAGGGAGGTGTCCATTCTTGAGTAAATATGGCCATTGTAGTGAAATTTCTTTTCAATTCATTTTCTTATTTTTATAGTAGCACGTTCTGAGGTCTAATGGTGCAGTGGGCAGAGTCTCTACCTCTGAGACAGAAGCTCCAGGTTTGGGACCCACCCTAGGACCTGATGGCTATGGAAGGCGCATTCATAACGCAGTCTGACAGGTTGCTTATCAATCTCTAAATTCTTCCGCTACTTCTATAGCAGGCAGTAACAGTGGGAGAGTTTCCTGGTCTGCAGAACTCTGTGGTAGCTGCAGCACAACATCGATCTCCTGCACAAGCTATTTCCACGGGCTGTACTTGATCAGCACCCCATACACCACTTTAAACATCCACTCCTAACATTGCTGGCACTCAATGGCAGCATTGTGTACCATCCAAAAGATGCATTGCAGCAACTTGCCAAGACTCATTTGCCAGCACCTTCTAAACCGGTGACCTCTACCACTTAGAAGAACAAAGGCAACAGGCACGTGGGAACACCACTGCTCCAAGTTCCTCTTCAAGCCACTTATTGACAATAAATGTTGAGTGTAAATGATTCTGCAATGAGAATAAGCCTAACAACTAAAAACATTATGAATTTCAAAACTTCTACTTTAGTCACACCCGCTAACACTCCTACAGTTGCAGAAAATAAAATTGCACCCATAATGAATCAAAGTCTGAATACAACTTTGATGGGATAATTTTCACCTAATTCTCCAGCAAGAAATCCATCAGAGCTATTGGAATAAAAGCAAAATACTGCAGATGCTGGAAATCTGAAATAAAAACAGAAAATGCTTGAAAAACTCAGCAGGTCTGGCAGCATCTGTGGAGAGAAAAACAGAGTTAAAGTTTCTAGTCATCCTAACTTGGAAATGTATCACTGCTCCTTCATTATCGCTGGGCAAACATTCTGGAACTCCCTGTATAACAGCACACTACGTACACACATGGACTGTAACAGTTCAATAAAGCAGCTCACCGCCTTCTTAAAGATGATTAGGGATGGCCAATAAACACTGACCTTTCTAGTGACGCCCACGTCTCATGAATGAATAAATATAAGCAAATATTCTGCATTGTGAGGACAGTCCAGGTAATAAGATACTGATTATTTGTAGTGTTGTTGCATTGTAAAGTTCTGATGAAATAGTGACAGGAATAACTAACTAACTCATATTACACATACAGAACATTGACATATAATGTATTTCAGAGTGTAAGAGAAATGTTCTATTGAGATAGCATTTAGCCATGATTTAAAGTTACAATACAGACATTCCCCAGCATGAATGCTTTTAGCAGACGGACTCTGACAAGCTGGGTCTGCACTAAAATGAAATTAGGGATTTTAGTGAATTAATAACAAGCTGCATTTTTATGATTGCAGCAAGTTTGGAATGAAAAAGTGACAGATGGAGATTTCTAATAAAAAAGGAACAAAAGAGCATAATTTTTAATTAATTAAATCTATATGTATTTATAATCAATGGTATAAACAGTCAGAATGGAGACTTCTGCAAAGCTTTATATTATTACCTTGACAATAGTTCTCTGGAAAAGCCCCAAGTCTATTGTTACCTTGTCTAGAGGACTATTATCAAAGTAGTAATATAAAGCTTTGTAACCTCCAAAATAACATCAACAGAGAAATTCCCATTACTGTTTCTTAATCTGGTCTCCAAACTAACTGTATCATGCGGAAGGAAGAAAAAAATCTTCTGTTCATTATCTGTTCAAACAGGCAAAGCTATAGTTTGTACAAGGCTTTGTGTGGGATGAATGTAATGAACAGATGATTTTTTTGTCCCCTTATTGCCAATAAATGTTGAGTGTAAATGATTCTGCAATGAGAATAAGCCTAACAACTAACAACATTATAAATTTCAAAACTTCTACTTTAGTCACACCCTCTAACACTCCTACAGTTGCAGAAAATAAAATTGCACCCATAATAAATCAAAGTCTGAATACAACTTTGATGGGATAATTTTCACCTAACTCTCCAGCAAGAAATCCATCAGATCTATTGGAATAAAAGCAAAATACTGCAGATGCTGGAAATCTGAAATAAAAACAGAAAATGCTTGAAAAACTCAGCAGGTCTGGCAGCATCTGTGGAGAGAAAAACAGAGTTAAAGTTTCTAGTCTAATATGACTCTTCATCAGAACTACCTACCCTCAGTATCAGGAACTCAGAATCTATTGGAGTATTGGTTTATTGTTTGCCCAATATTACTCACTAGTGACTTCAATGAACGCGTTGTATACTCTTCGTTGCACCCAATCGCGTCAATCTCCCAATTGATAGATTAGGTTAAAATCACACCCAAGTACAAGTCCCAACCCTTCATACCTGTTTGATTAATCTGTTTCTGGAGAAGAGTTACACATTAAGTATTCAATGAGTCATAGCTTCTCTCGAGTTTAATGTTGGTAAAACCAAAGTCACCTAATTTGGTTCCTAAGAGCATATCTGTGGTGCTGCCCTGGATGTCATAAATTTCTGTAGTCTGAGCATTCAGCATTTTCTTTGACCCAGAGTTCAGCTTTCTTCTCTCCATTTGATCCATCATCGAGACCATTTTATTCCTCTAAAATATTGCTCACCTTTCTCCCTAGACACTAATCCATGTCTTCATTGGCTTCTCGAGTGTTCTCCTTTGCCACGCTCTAGAAGTTATAACTTGTCCAAAACTCCCCAGTTCCATTTCCTTGCATAAACAAAATCACACTTCACCAAAATACCCCTTCTTGCCTAGTTCCACTGGATCCCTCTACACCAAAATACCAATCATAAGAAAGTTGTCCTCTGTTCATATCCCTTTGTGAACCCTTCTTATCCTCTCTCTGTTATCTCCTCTGCCATACATACACGTATGTACTCTCTGCTCCTTAGATGCTAATCTACTCCTTAAACCCCACTCCCTGCACCTCATCAGCATTTTCTATACCTTCCACCATTGTGTTCTCCTCCTCTGTAATTCCTTCCCAAAAGCCCTCCTCCTCAACATCTCGCTCTTGTCTTTCAAAATTCTCCTTAAAAGCTTTCAACTTGTTTCTCCCACTGGCCTTTTTCGGTTCTGTCCAGTGTTGATCTTTATGTCAAGCACAGTGAGATGTGAGGAATTCGCTGTAAGTTTTAAGATGTATCATTTAATCTCCTGAAGTTAAGTTCTGCAAAGTTTCTCCCTGATCCCCCAAAGGTTGATCAAACAAAACTCTGAAATGCCTAACCAACCTATATTCTACACTACTCACCCTTCTCTGATGTTTCTCTCTCTTAGGGAAACGAATCAAATTAAAGGATGTGTTAGAATGTTTAGTGCCTGTAAACAGCTGTTGCTACTGAATGACGGAAGTCAATATGTTTCCCCAGTGTGTGACTAAGACGACGACATTTTTATCCAAATGTTCATTTGTACTTTCAATCAAAATCCTCACAGTTTATTAACTGTGTAATTGCACAATCAATTCCAGTTAATTAAATATCCAATAAGTAAATATCTCTCTTTGGTGATTGGAAGACAAAAATAAAATCTGTTCAATGATTGTAGACTATGTTTGCTGAAATTCTTGTACACCACTCTCCACAAGCAACTTCCTGCAGATATTAAAATGGGGTTTATATTCTCACAAAATACATCATTTACTTCAAGCATTAATGGTTCCATATCAATGATAGAAAAGCAAAATACAATAGATTCTGGAAATCTGTAATGAATAAAGAAATGCTGGAAATACTCAGCAAGTCAGGCAGCATCTGTGGAGAGAGAGAAACAGAGTTGGCATATAAGGTCTACCTGCCAGAACTTTGTTAGAACTGACATGAAATGTTACCTCTATTTATCTATCCACAGATGCTGCCTAATCTGCTATTTCCAGCATTTTCTGTTTTTATTCCAAATCAGTCGTACCTCTTAAAATAGAATGTGGCAGCAGCAGAAACAACTGCTAAAGCAAAACCTTTGAAACAAGTGGTGTTACAAATATGAGGTTTATAAGAGTGTTATGTTTTGGGACTGTGACTTTAACTTAGGGTGAAATGAAAGGGGTCCTGTGACACGTTCTGAAGTCCACCTGACAGCAAGCCTGTGTAAAGTGACTGTTAAAGATTAAGGAAAGGCCCAGATTGTTTTGCTGAAATGGTATAAGGCATTCACACTTGGAGACTATGGAAACAGCATCTGTATTTACAGTAGTTAGACTGTTTTTTCATTTTTTCACAGGATGTGGGTGCTACTGGCTAGGCCAGCATTTGTTGTACATCCATAATTGCCCTTGAGAAGGTGGTGATGAGCCATCTTCTTGACTGTCACAGTCCAAGTGGTGTAGGTGCACCCAACACACTGTTAGAAAGGGAATTCCAGGATTTTGACCCAGCAACAGTGAAGGAATGGCAATATAGTTCCAAGTTAGGGTGGTGTGTGGTTTTAAGAGGAACTTGCCTTGTCTTTCTAGACAGTAGAGATCATTGGTTTGGATGATGCTGTCAAAGGAGGCTTGATGAGTTGCTGATAGCCTCCAAAGTCCCAGGAATGTTAGAATGTCAGGTTGTGATTTAAACTATCCATTTCATTCCAAAATAGAAGAGAACTGAGGTCTAAATCGTAGCTAATTCCTACCTGGATACAAGGCCCATGTGATTCACAGTGCCATGGAGATGGGCTTTGAGAGGGGAAGGGTTTCTAAGATACCTCTGAAACTCACAGACAAGTTAGTCTGCCAGGATTTGGGTAGCTTGCACCAGAGGGAGAATCACCAGGAAAAACCCACACCATGAAAGACAGTTCTGGGATTAAGAGTTAATTGGATGGGAAAGGAAAAGAATGGAAGCAAACCCTCAGGAGCTGAGAATCACTTTGGACTGGTTCCAGGAAAATCAGATGACTACTTAAGGGACAGTGTAAAGTCAACCTGTGAAGTGGGTTTTTTGGTTGTGTTAAAAGGAGTTCTGTTCTGTAGTTTAAAGTATAAGTTGGCTACAAAAATAATGTTTAGTCAATAGTGTTTTTGGTCTATTGCAGCAAAAGCCTTAAAACATGAACTCTTGTTGTGTCATTCTTTCAGTTAACAACTGGAAGTTCAAATTTCTTTTTTTAAAGTTATCAGTCTCTACAGGGATTAAAGTGTGAAATTGGGTTTCCAGAAACTGATTCTGTCTAAACACTTCCTGAAGTGCTTACAATGCCCTTTTAATATGACCGGGCTTCAAAAAGTAATGAGGTCAATTTTTGCACTTGACCTTTTTTCACATTTATAGTATCATAACAATTTTCATCTAATTATATACAGAGAGAAGGTAGGAAAATAAGAGTTCGACTCATTCAGCGTTAGGCTCACAGACCTAAATGGGATTACCTCAACCTTGCTGTCCTCTTTTAACGCACACTTCAAATAAAGTCTCCCGCACACACTGCTAGCCCCAACACTTATCCACTACCAACGTATTGATCACCACTAAGATTACTTCTGACAACATCATCTCACTCACTACCCTTAAAATTCTGCGTTCCTCCTTTCTCACTGCACTCAGCACCCAGCCCTGGAAAATCTCTCATCTGGCTCTCTAACAGATTCAATTTCAAACTCCCTCACCTTTGTCCCTCTACCCTGCTACTATCAACTGCTTCATTGCTTGTTCCAACAACATCACTTGCCATCTTCCGCGCCCTGTTATTTTTCTGGTAAAGTTCCCATTGTTGTTTTCTTAATTCTTTATAAAATGCTGATTCAGCCTCAACTGGAGTATTGTGTCCAATTCTAAGCATCACACTTTAGGAAGAATGTGAAGGCTTTAGAGAGTGTGCACAAAAGGGAATGAGGAGCTTCAGAGAAGTGAATAGATAGGAGAATCTGGCATTGCTCTCCTTAGAGAAGACAAGGCCGAGAGGAGATTTGGTAGAGGTGTTCAAAATCATCAGAGGGTCTAGACAGAGTAAATAGAGAGCAACTGTTCCCATTGGCGGAAGGGTTGATGAATAGAAAATTTGAGGTGATTGGCGAAAGAATCAATGGTGACATTAGGAAAAACATTTTTACGCAGCAAGCGATTAGCATCTGGAATGCACTACCTGAGTGTTGTGGAGACAGATTCAATCGTCACTTTAAAAAGGAAATTTGATAAGCGCCAGAAGAGAAAAAAACATTGCAGGACAAAGGGGAAAGGACCAGGAAGTGGGACTGAGTTGCTCCAGCAGAGAACTGGCATGGGCGTGGAGGCCCAAATGACCTCCTTCTGTGCTGCAACTATTCTATGATTCCATAATTCGAAACACTGAGACTTGAATGCATTTAGCTTAGTCATTTATTGAGATCTTGTGTGAGCAATGGGTACAAAGTTCTGCACAATGACA
This sequence comes from Cetorhinus maximus, assembly GCF_964194155.1. NCBI lineage: Eukaryota > Metazoa > Chordata > Chondrichthyes > Lamniformes > Cetorhinidae > Cetorhinus > Cetorhinus maximus. Next base: position 36,284,046 of record NC_135895.1, read on the forward strand.
TAATCAATGATATGGCTTTTTATGTGGAGCTTTTTAGTGTTCATGGAAACAAAACAAATTGTGGTACTGAACAATATGCTAGGCCATGTGAAGCTGTTTCAGAAAAGCATCCCATCATTACAGTATAACTTTTCTTCCAAAGCTACAAATTTATAATCCCATGTTTCTCAGTTCTTAGAGCAAGTAGTTAAAGGTTGCTGTACTGTGTATGCTATGACTTCTATGGCCAACAGGTGGCAAGAAAACCTTGCCTTCCTTTCCCTTTGTGTCTGTACTTTTAGTCTTATTTTTTCCCTTTTGCCTTTTTTTCCATGACCACAGCAAAGCAGCTACATTTTTGAACTTCATTCTTGGCTTGAGGAATATGCATTTCTACTTGCATTGCGAGTGCTGGTGGGAAATGTCAAATTTTCAATTGATTGTAATAAAAAAGGCAACATGTAAATAATGTGGGTCACTGAATCCATATTGATTTTGAATTAAAATGACCCCCTTCACCAGTCTGCTATGACTCAGATGTGTGCCACAATTAAGCCAGGTAAACAGCCAAGTTGAAAAGCAATTTTGTAGTGTGACAAAGGGACCATTACATGATGTCCACAGTGTGTTGACCCAGAAGTGTCTACTAATTAATATCCAGCAGTAAAATGAAAGCTTCGCAGCTTTATAAATCTTGAAATCATACATCTGTTGCACAAGGAAAAGAAAGGAGTTTTAAATTTGAGCATTCCTAGTTGATTAAAAAGATAATGAAGCATTATTGCTATAAGTAATAGCCAATGTATAACTGCAATCTGGAAGGGCAATCTGAAGTTGGCATGATCTTTATTCCAAAATAGCCACCGTTTGTGCTTAGCTAAAGTTTCTCACAGGATGAAGTGGACAGTTGGCTGAGTCCATTCATTCAGTAAACAGGTGGTCTGTAAATGACTGCATGCTGATGCACAATCATGAATGAATTGGCAGCTGACAGCACTATCAAATACACAAGTAGTGGATTATTTCAGAGCAGTTTCAAAATGATTGGTTTGTTTAACTCCTTCAGCTCTAGTATTCTGAAGAAGGGTAAACATTATTTTTAATCCTACCCCTCGAATCTAAAATTTTTATTCAAATCCCTCCATAGCCCCAACCTTCTTTATCCCTGTAATGTTCTCCAGCCCTACAACTTTCTGAAGTTTCTGTATTCCTCCAATTCTGGCCTCTTATGCACCTGACTTCTTATGTCCTACCACTGGCAGCCATGCCTTCAGTTGTATGGGCCCTAAGCTCTGGGATTCCCTCCCTAGCCCTTCCTGCCTCGTAAGACACATAAATCCTACTTCTTTGACTAAGCTATTGCGTACCTGTCCTAAGCTGTCCTTATTTGGCTTGGTGTCCATTTTTGTCTGATTGAACTACTGTGGAACATGTTGGGACATTTTACCACTTTAAAGGAATGCAAATTATTATTGTAGACTGTAAAACTTTACTCAGTTATCTAAAATTCCCATACCTGATCTGCAGGATAGAACCCTGTGAATAAGTTGTGTAAACGATCCCTGTAGTTTTTAACCACTGAAAACTGATGCAGACAGCAAATTCAGATGCCTTTACCCTTGCTTCCTGATGTAGATTTCAACCCAGGTATAAGTGAAGGGGCAATCCCGAAGCACATGGCAGAATTAAGTTTCCCATTGTAGCCCATTTTATACTACCTATTAATGATAAATAAACTTAAATACTATTCACTTATTGCTGATTAGCAAACACAAGTCAATGTTCTGTACTGTATTTACATCATAAAGAATAGCTCATTACTCTTATATATGGTGAGTTACAAAAAATTTATTATTTTCTTTACAAGTATTTCAACAGCAAGACTCAGAAATCCAATACTTTAAGGTACAGGCTTCACACGGAGACACAAAGCGCAAATTCTACAATAAAAGGCTTTCGGTCTATGCCAACGTCAAGCACAGAATGCATCAACTTTACATTGCAAACCAGACAGAAGGTGGTTAAATCACTCAACCTTACAGTATCCTTTTCTTACCCACAATGCAGTCCTGCTGTTTAAATGTTCAGTGGGGGTAGGAAGCACACTCATAAAAATGCAGTTTTAACTTGTTACATCTTTGGCCTTATTTTGTTCATTCCACGGTTTACTTTTATTGTTAGGTCTTCAGAATCCTCATTTATAGGCTGCTACATCATGAGCTGTATGAAGTCACCACTGGCTGATGTTCCAGGATTTAATTAGAAAATTAGCTAAATTAAGCAAATTTTCGATATTAAACATGAATCAAATCAAAATCATTATCGCTGAGGCAAACCAGTAACATAACACATTGGAGCATCATATAATGAAGGTAGATAGACAACGCCAATGAGGCCCTTATAACTAGCACCTGCCCCCTCAACCCCCCCGTCCCCATCCCTTTCAAGGAGGAGTGGGGGAAGACAGTATACAGAAGAGTGCCTTCTCCACGTAAAGAGAAAATTGGGATAGCAAGGCAAGTTATAGTTTAAAGGATACTTGGCTTGCCCTTCTGCCATGGAATGATGCTTGGAGGATCCGAAAAAGCAAGAAACTCTGGGAGGGAGGGGAGGGGGGGGGAGGGAGGGGCAGAAAATCTTTTCTAGACATTGGGTGGCACAGCTTTTGTGACAGAAATTTTCCACCTTTGAGACCCTATTCATTTACTTTGAATAATTCTCCTCCTGGTTAATCTTGGCAATATGTTGCCTTATTAGAATAGTGGCAGGAAAGATTAGAATGCTATCCATTTTTCCTTATAGTAAGTGGGCTTTCTGTAAACCAAATTACAAGACAATTGTGATCAAAGCTGAGGATGCTGCAAGAAAGAAAAAACTATAATAGAGGCATTCATATCTTTTCAAAGATTTAAAAGGGCAAATAGGAGCATAAATTGCCTACAACCTATACATCCATTAAAATAGTTAATTCAAACCAAGACAGGCATAGCAGAATCCAATTAAAATTCATTTGCCATAAATTCCAAATCCTTTTCATTGTACATCAACTTTCATTCCAAAATTCAAAATTCAGAGCTCATAATACAAAGACAAAATACTGCAAATGCTGGTAATCCGAAACAAAGAAAAATACTCAGCTCAGGCAGGCATCTGTGGGGAGAAACAGTTAACCTTTGTCAGGACTGGAAAAAGTTAGAGATGTAACTAGTTTTAAACAAGAGGCAGAGAACAGTGGGGAAAGCACAAATGGCAATGTCTGTGGCAGAGTGGAAAGCAGGAAGATTAAGTAGCAAAAGGATTGATGGTGCAAGACAAACAGTGATGATAATAGACAAAAGATGGATCTAGAGGAGGTATAAATGGGAATAGGAGAACCATCACCAACAGCTGCCACCTGAAAAAATTGGGACAGTGGATATGATCTGAAATTGTTTAACTCAATGCTAGGACTAGAATTAGTAAAGTGCTTAATTGAAAGGTGAGGTGCTGTTTCTCAAACTTCAGTTGAGCCTCACTGGAACAGCCTAGGAGACCTGGAGGTCAGAATGGGAATGTGGCCAAGGGTTAAAATGACAGATGACCATAAGTTCTGGGCTATGCTTGTGGAGTCTAAGGAGGTGTTCTACAAAATAGTCACTAAATTTGTGTCTGATCTCCCCATTGTAGACACATCATGGGTAATAATGTACAAAATTGAAATTTAGATTTGATTTCAAATCATAACCACTGCCCCTATTTTCAGCAGTGATGATTCTTTTTGCATTTATACCTCCTTTAGACTCTTTTGTTTACTTGTCTAATATTCCCATTTCTTTTGCCTTGCACCTTTTGTCATTTAATCACTCCTGCCTTCTACAGTATCACAGACCTCCCCTTTTGTCCTTCCCCTCCCTCTGTACTTGTTTAAAACCTGTTTCATTTCTAATATTCCAGTTCTAACAAAAACTCATCGGCCTGAAAGGTTAGCCGTTTCTCTCTCCGCAGCTTGCCTGACCTGCTGCGTATTTCCAGCATTTTCTATTTTTATTATATAATTCATAAGTCAACTGTAGAGTAAAATGTTGTGTTCGTACACCATTGTCACCAGCTTCAGTTTCACTGTTGGAAGAGCTGCAGGGATGAGTAGTATGAAACAGAGCTCCACATTAATCTGTCTTTGATAAACATCATGCGCATCCAGGCAACAAAGAATGTCTGGGTGGTGGTGTCAATTTGTTTTTATTCTCCATCTGTACTGGCTGGGATTTTGATTCAAAGACTTGTGCAACTGGCACAAACATCAGGGATTTAAGGAATGAGCTTATTTCACTTTGTCCAAAAGAGTTGTACACAACCTGTAAACTACATTGCTATTTCAATGAGGAAACTTTATTTTTTTTGAGGGGGGAGAGGGGGTGGTGGAGAGTGAGAAGCGAAGAAACAGCTGTGAATTCAGATCAAGGTAGGTCAATACCCTGAGCAAGTGAACACTTAACCCCCAACCAGGTTTATCACTTTAACTACAAGGGATGCCTGCCTCTTAAAATCACTCGCTTCAGTTGGTTGATTACAAGTCTGGCAGTGAATAGGGCATTATAGAGAATTTAAGCAGTTCTTCAGAAATATGATGCTAATGAGGAACTAATACGGTCAAATCCCTTTTCTTTGCTCAATTGAATCAAGCCTTTAGAATACTGATTACAGACCACCAGTGGAAAGAATTATGAAAGATATGCTACAAACACCACCATCACATCCCATCTGGCTAGGAAAGATGCTTGGTGCACAACATCCTCCAGCTGTGATTTTAAATTCAAAGTTTGAACTGGATGTTTTACATGAACGTCTTAAGAAATTGCAAAATATCTCTACCTAAGTAGCACTGGGTTCAGTGGGATTTTGTTAACAGTGTCACCATACATAATATTAATCAGGTGCACATTTACAAAAGGTGGACAGGAATACTTGCTAAGTAAACAAAAATGTAATAGAGAATAAAAATGTGAAAGGAACATAACAAGATATACAAAATTATGTGACTTTTGTTAGTGAATGCATTCTTCTTACACATACACTATTATCCAACTTATACCCCCTTTTCTACATTAAAGAATTCAAGCAGGATATTACATAATGTCAGAGTAGCTCCTGAGGATTGAGTACAAGAAATATCTTGTATGCACTGAACACTAGATGATCAAATTGCCTCCTGGATGCTCACAATGCACATTCTGGGATTGGAAAACCACAAAAATTTAAAGCCAATCACATTAGGTGTCAACTGCAATCTGCTCTCAACAAATTGAAAAATGCCAAAACAATACATTTTGATACAATTACACAAGAACTACTTCTGCTTTTTTTTGGAAGGGGATGTAAAGAACAACTAGACTCAAGCAGCTTGAAATTCCTCACATGGTAAGTTCTTGATCTGAGCTGGGTTGGCAAGAATAGGCACTGAAAAGAATGGAACAGTTTCCTCAATACAGGGATGGAGGAGAAACTGTAGTATGAGTTACACTGTCTTACTTTCACATATCTTCTCAGAGATCCTTACAAAGAATCACACAGGATAGAAAGGTGGAAAAAAATATTCAAGCACCCAGTCACAATTTGGGTCAGTATGTCATTCAGTTAACCTGCCCAATACAGTTAATGAGAACCACAAAAGAATGAGATTTCCAAAAAAGAAACTCAATGGAGGATGTGAACAGCAGTATTTCCTATTGTGATGTGATTGGTCTCAAAGAAATGACCTAATTGGTAGTGCCTCATGAAATAGAATGAAAAAACATTATGTGGAGCCATTCCCATTTTGAGGGGAAAAAAGCAAAATGTTTAAGCTAAAGGGCCAAACACATACCAGGAACCTAACTGAAAGTGGCTATTTAACGTCTGGTGTTACATATCTAACGGCTCTTCCCGGTTAGTATTGTCATTAGAGAGATCAACACATTCAAATGGGAAATTGCTTCCATCCATGGTGTACAGCCCCTACAATGCACTTATACACAGAATGAGTAACTCATTAATTAAAATTTTACCGCAAATGTCATTACTATGGCTCAATGTCAGGATATGTAATAATAACTGATTAACTTAGTACATGACCTATAAGTTTCACAGCACAAATGGCATCACTGCCCAACTGTGAAGTTTGTATTCTTTCCTTCTTCCAGAATTTGAGATCATTGGCCTTTGCTCAATTATGGTTAGGTGGGTTATTGGGAAGGTTGTAAATTAGTACCATATTTAAGGCCAAGCTTTCACGGATATATTAGCTTAAGACTACTGGAATCATTTGATTCTGGATCCTTAACAATCAATAGGAAGAAGTTATTACATTGTTACATTGATTGATTCAAACCATCACCCAAAGTTAAAAGGAGATTGCTGCAAACGTGCACCATGCCAGGTCAACAAGGAGGAAATATTTTCCATTTTTTTTGCCTTTTCTTTTTGGCTTGCTTTGGTTTCCAACTGGGCTGACACTACTGTTAGTACTTCTATCTGAATATTAATCCAGAACCCATTTGCACTGCTATAATTGTGCCAGAGAATAAGCCACGTAAGTCTATTTTCAAAAGCAATACCCTAGAATAATAAGCAACATGCAAAGAGCAAATTGAGAGATGGCTTACAATGAAATCATTTGGTTCTGTACTAGCACAGACAACCACAGTTTATTCTGCAAGGACTTTGAACTTTTTATTAGCAAATGCCAGTGTGTTAATGGATATTTCAAGCTTTGTCCATTAAAGCCATATTACATGAACTGTGGCAACATTTGTTTTTAAAAATACAGTGCTCAAGGGATGATCGGAAACATCAAAACAGCAACTGGCTATTAAAGAGAAAAAAAGGAAATAAAATTGTAAGGAATTGCAACTATGTCCAACCAACATCAAAAGGGTATGTTGAAAGGTCATCATATAGCCTGCTTTGGCCAGGAGATTTTTTTTACATCAATGGTCAATTACTACAATAAATTCATATCATTTGTATTTCTTTTTAGACCTGTGTATGTGTCATGGCCCACATGTGTTTTGTAAAGAACAAAGTGGAATTTTAATTTTTCTACTCCCTTTATAATCTATTCCTTGGGAGCCAAGCATTTTACATGCTATCGTGAGCTGCACATTTTAGTGACTGTCCCAGAATGTAGCATAAATGTAATACAAAAGAGAATCAGCAACCAAGGTCCAACCACCTTATTAACAAGACAACACTAAAACTGTGAGACCTATAATGATGGGCTATACAAACTTTAACAACTGGCAACATTCGAAAGATTTTCAGGAACAGTAAATGAAGCCAATTTAGTTATCATTTTGTGAGAGGGCAGGGTTGCCAACTGTTATGGGCAACTGGTAATCACAGAATATCTGCATTCCGCTCAAAATCTACCTTCAAGTTCTTCAGTCTATTCCAGGACTTTTCACATGAATAACAAACATTATAACTGGTTACATATTCTGGTACAACTGAGACACACAGCACAACGCTGGTCCACAAGAACAAACGCAGCTTCCATCTTAGGGAGTGGGCTGTAGCCTCTACATAGGGGTCAGTCTGGTTCTCCCTCAGGGGTCTGCTGCTGCGGCAGCCTGATATTTTAAATGGGTCAGGCTCTAGTACAAGTAGCCCATTTGTTACAACTAAGACAAGCCAACTTGTCTACATCCTTTAGTATTTAAGTTATGGGTATTATTACAGCCATTACTGAAGCTGTTCCTTTAATCTGAATGAGAAATATACACCACAAAATTATTCATTAAACCAGGTTCTTTTTTAACCAACCGCTCAAGATATTTAAATCTTAGGCAGCCTGGGTAAAAAATACTGTAGATTTAATGCATCTTACTTCTCTTTTTTCTCTCAAAATGATTAAGGACTTATTAGTATGCACTGTTCATAAGTCTATTCCATTTATACACAATCAATGGTGTAAACATACATAATTTATATTACATGTGCTTCATCTTTTGTTTTTTTTGTCACTATAACACCACAATAGAACACAGTACAGGTCCATTCACAATGCACAGCCCAGAATGTCTTCTGGTAATCGTAGCTCCAGTCAACAGGGTTTATGGAGGAGTTTGTGTGTATGTTCTGGGCATCAATCATCTGATAAAACTCGGATGGGGGACAGGGGTTCCTTTTTTATTAATACAACAAACAGCATTAACAAGTTGTCCTCTTGGATGGGCGGCTTCTCTCCTTCCACGCACTTAAGAGAAAAACAAAAATGGGATATTTGTACATTTTTTTGGTGCCACCCCACAATTGTTCATGGTCCTCTTTCTGTTGTGAGGCATTGTGATTAACTTGGCCTCAGGGTAACTGTGGCCTTTTTGCCCACATCCCACTTCTTCACAAATACACACGTCTAAGGTCTCCAGGAGATGTGATGGTGTTGCACTGTGGACAGAGCTTTTTGGCCCCCTGAAAAATAAGAAAAATTCAATTAAACACCAGAAAAGGTCAGCGATTGGCAATATCATGTTCACCTTCTTTCAGATATTAATGTGGAAAAGGTAATTATTATTGCCCATTTAACCCTTCACAGTTAAAGCATAATTTTTTACAACACTATTTCATATTTTTAGATAGTTATTCCCAGAATAGTGAAAGGGCTACGATTTCAAACATTTCTCCAACTCTATAATTATTAGAAATGTACAAAATTGCTTCAATATAGACTTATATTTTCTAAGGCAGGTGTTTTAACTTTAATATTTCCGTATCTCTTCACACACCATTAAAAATAATCTCTCCTTGATGTTATTCTGCACTTTATACCATTTCCTCAGCTAAAACCCACGCCTTTTGTAATACTTTTCTCCAACCAACTGTTAGGTGTGGCTCGACAATTGAAGGTGACTGAACTTTTGATTTTCCTTTGGGTGTAAGAACCTCGCCTCTGTTTAGCAAATCCTTTTCACGCAGCAAGTTATCCTAGGATCAAGTGGCTTCTATGCCAATTCAAAGTCACAGCCTATGTTGCTATCCCCATTGCTATCAGTGGAACTATCCCAGAATGCCTATTCTTCTCCTCAGCCAGTGGCATCACTGGGGTTGCCGGGAGAATAGGATCACTATCAAAGTAGGTCTCTGTTGAGGATAACAATTTCCCTACAAAAACTCCTGGAGACATTACTAATTTTAAATACACACTGGAGGGGGAGGAGGGTGGTGTTATTTTGAACAAACATTATTTCCTTCCCTTTTAAGTACAATGTTTCTCAGAGGTTCTGTCAAAGTTAAGATAAAGCTATATGGTTTGCATATTTTTAGATGTAGCCAAGAATTGTTATTATTTATCAGAATGTACTTCTACTGACTGCAGTAATATTCCATTTTAAGAGTGTTATTTTCAATGGCTATTCTCCTATACACACACTTTTTAACAACAATTTACATTGCCTACTAGTGAAAATGTATTTTTTCAAGCCATTCTCTCTCTACTGCAGATGCTAATCAGCAAATACTTAATTCATGTCCTAGAGCTTAATTGGTGGACATATTGTCTAATCTAAATTATCAGTAAAGCAACCTTTTTATTATTTTTGTTCCATGATGAAATGCACCTGATACAAAGCTCAACACAAGCAGTGAAAATGCTGAAACCATTTTACACTTATGTCGAATAGGCTATAGTGTCTAGGTTTAATTCATTTTAGTGTTTACTCCAATGAAGCCAAAAACAGATCAACCAAAACTGGTTTGTGCCATTTTAAAAATGCAATCCTATAAATCTGACCAGCCAGATTATTAATACAAAAACCCCTGGTAGTCATCTCAACCACTGTGACAATTTAAAAGGGGTGTGAAATAGGCTAATAAAGGAGTTGTCTCAAAAACACTTTAGAATAAAAGAACGTAATAAGATAAAATGAAAAGTACAAGTCTCTCATAAACCAAACAACTAAACCAGATAAAATGCAATTTTGCTCTGATTTACACTAATCTAAAGTGATATGGTTAATGACTACGTATGCAACATGACATTGGAATGCTCAGAGCTGATGCATTGTAACAGCAGACAAAATGTGGCAAGCTCATTATACAGAGATTGCAATAACAATTTGTGTCGGAGCATAGTAAATATTAGGGTTGCCGAAAACAGAATTTTATCAGTTTTTAAAAGCTGATAAATCCATTCAGTTAGCCACTGATCAATTTTTAATTAAACAAATTCTACAGTGCTAGATACCATTTATCTGATCTGCAGTTTATAGATGCCAGAAAATGAGAGTTTCCTGCTGTCTTCACCCTGCATACATATTCAAAATAGAGACCAATGAAACATTTTTCCATTTATAATCTATGAGGACAAATTAAAATTTGGCACAATTCTAAATGAAAAATACTCCCATGGCTTTGCTTGAAATTATGCACAACCATTGCACACCCAAAACCCATATAATGGACTGTTCAAAACTACAAATCAATATTTCAATTGTAGCCTGGCCTTGTACAAATTCAATATCATCTCACTGTTTTGTATTCTATGTTTCTAGATGTAAAATCGAGGGTTTTGTTTGCCTCTCTTATAGTCTTATTTACTTTTGTAGCCACCTTTTGCACATCAAGATCCCTCTGCTCCATTTAAAATCTTACCATTTTTTCCCCCAATGTATTTTTTCATTTAGCACTATCTGTCTATCCTATCATCATTTCTATTTCATCCTAAAGCATGTTTTTGCAATCTATAATTTGTCATAAATCCAATTCAGCATCATCAGCAAAATGTAGATATTCTTTCCATAATTCCAGATCATTTATGAATATAAAACATGAGATTGGCCCCAACATGGACTCCTGCGGAAAATCACCTACCATATCCTTCCAGTCTGAGAAACTTCCTTTTATCCTTTTGGCTTTTTATCCACCAGCCATCTGTTTATCTATTTGACCACATTCCCCTTAATTCCATGTGCCATTATTTTTTCTATAAATCTCTTATGACCTTATCAAATGTCATTTTTTGAAAATCCATAGAAATCAAATCTACTGCATTTCATTTATCCATCAACTTTGCAATTTCTCCAAAGAAGAAGGTTGATCAAGCATGGCCTGCATTTTAGATACATATGCTGACCAACCATTAACAGGTTATGCTTGTCTAAGTGCTTTAGCAATTTCATATCATGTTACGTCATGCCATGTGTGCTTTGCCTGAAGGCAGGTCCTTAGCTCATTGTCTGCAGCTACTTCAACCTGAACTGTTTTCTTCGTACTTATTATCAATGGTGGTTTGCCACTCTCAGGGGAAAGGCAAGGAGGCAGGTTCCAAGTCTACCTCATCCAGAATGGGAATTGAACCCTTGGTGTTGGTGTTATTCTGAACCACACACTAACCATTTAGCCAACTGAGCTAACCGGCTCCCCACCATATTATAGATCCTAGCATAAATTCCAGTGCTCTGTCTACCTTTATGTTTGAGGAACTTCTTCAGTATCACATCTATAAAATTGACAACATCTGCTAACAGTTGCATACTGACCTCTGGCGAATCTATAATTTCAACATCCACTTGATCTGTAAAAACTAAAGTTAAAATACTTATTTAGTATCTCTATCAGCTCCTCCTAGTCTGCTAAAACCCGGTTCCCTTTTCTTAATGTACAATGATTATCAACTTACCAGTGATGTGCCTATAGAAAGCCTATTTATTGCCCTTTCTCTCATATTATTAGGGAGTTAAATTGGACAGCCCTCTAAACCAGGCGCAGGGATCGTGATGCATGATTAACCTTTGCCTGTTGACTGAAATCCAGGCAGCAGGTCAACTTCGTGCTGTGCTTATTGGAATGATTGCTGTGTGCAGCCAGCACTAAGTGCACTGTTTATTGGCATCAGTGGGAGCCAAAAATCATAACTTCCTAACATATCTTAAAACTAGCCTGTACCTCTTAAAGGGAAGGTGCAGAGAGTGGAGTAGTTGCCAGTAGTCATGCAGCAAGTGAAATAGTGAAGAATGGCACAACATAGGAGACATAGGGTTTCAAGGTTTTCAGACGCTGCACTGGAAGGCTTGGTGGAGGAGGTGGACATTGCCACTCCTTCACTCTCCCTGGGTCAAAAACATGGAACTCTCTCCCTAACATCACCACATGGACTGTAGTGGTTCAAGAAGACAGCTAACTGCTACTTTCTCAAGGGCAATTAGGGATGGGCAACATGCTGGCCTTAACAGTGATGCTCATATCCCACGAACAAATAAAATAAAGATGGACAGGAGGACAGATGTCCTGTATCCTCAGGGAGCCAGGAGCCCAGCCAGCTCAAAATGGATTGGTAGCAGATAGCCATTGAGGTCAATGTCAGGACTCAAGCCTCAAGGACCTAGAAGTTCAATGTCCTCGCACAAGTGGACAAGGCCATCAAGTCCATCAATCAGGACTCAAACCTAAGATTCATATGCTCCACTGCACTCTCACACTGAATACTGCTACAAGCTTAATACCCACATATCAGAGCTTGCACACACCGTCAGCTTTTCAACCATTACATCCAAATCACTGAAACAGATTGAATCATACTCACTGACACACCTTCCTCTCTTTTGCATGATAAGGTCACCCATGACTGGAGGCAGCCGGAGCTAACCGAAAGAGACTGGCAAGCCTGGATGCCCTAACTCCCATGAGGGAGACACTGATGGCAGTTACTGGAACGGCAATTGTTGATCCCAGACCAGCCGTGGAGATGAATCAGTTGAAGATCACATCCTTCTCATACCTAATCTCCATCTCACATTCCATTTGCCCCTCATTCCAGAATCCCTTCTGATTTACAAATTGCGGATGGTGTAAGGTTGCACCTCTTCCTTCTGCAACCATACCTTGGTGCCTTTCTCCTTTCAGATATACAAGATGTGAGGCCTGACCAGGCAGAGGAGGAACAGCAGGAAGACAGTGATGATGAAGAAAACTGTCACTTGATTTCACTTGCAGCCACCAGTTAAAACAGTGACACAGTGTAATTTAAAGGGTTTAGATGCTAAAGATGCAGTACGTAGAGTACAGCCTGGGCAAGCTCAGACATTGGGCATGCGTGGAATGTTTATTTTACAGTGGTTTTTATTTTATGCGCAGCAGCCTGCAGCCAAGTCAGTGGGCAAGGATAGCAGAGGCTCGCTGGAAGACGAGGTCACGCACAGATTCTGCTGCAGAGGACTCAGATGAAGACTTTGATTGGGAAGCCTACAGAAGGCTGATTGGTATGCTCAATGAAATGCTTGGTGCATTGAGGAAACCTGCCAAAAAGCCTGTGTTCAATGCCAAGGACCATAGGGGAGTCTGGCACCAACTTTGCATCGCTTAATGCACAGCTGGGTGTCCATCATTCCCAGCTTGGAGGTGGTAGCCAACTTCATTAGCACATTTGTAAACCCTACTGCAGTAGAAACTCAGACTGAAGCCATGCAAATTCAGACCGTGAAATCACAGCTGCAGATACCAGTGCTCAAAGGGGCTTGTAGGATGCAAAAACATTCCAGCAATTTGTCCTCCAACACTACTAGGGATTACTAGGATTGCTGAGGCACCACACCAGGGGAGTGGCAGTGGCTCCATCCAGTACAAACCTGCTGTCCTTTCTCAGGGTGACAGTTCATCCTCTCAACCCGTTCACGCTTGTCAGCTAGCCAGCTCTGACAGCTGCTGCCCATGCCAAGTTGGTACAGTCTGAAGCTGGGTCTTCTAGGCCTACAGCTGCTCAAGGTCACCCTCAAAGGACATAGACAGTCTCTACCATTGAAATCAGTAGGTTTCTGCCAGCCATGCTGCAACCACTGGGATAGCACTGGATATTTTTATTATTTTTGCATGTTGGCCAAGATGATGACATGATGATCAGTAACAGAGGGAAGCTAGGAGAGTGGGTCTTCCGCTGAATAGGGAAATTAGGGCTCTGGCATCTCACTCAAAGTAATTCTTTACATACAGCCTGGTTAGAAAGGGACTATTGACACCTCCCTTCCTTTTGTTCCTCCTCCATTCATTATAGCTGTTGCCCTTTTCTGTGTGCCCTCTGCTACGAGTCATGCTCTCTTCCAAGGGAGAGGTATATTAGTGCATCCATCTCTGGCAGCAACTGGTTTGTTCAGAAGCCTTAAAGTCAAGAAAAGAATCTTCAATAGTTGCCACAAGTGTGGCAGAAATGTGCATGTGCACATCAAATGTCATTTTGCTGCCCAAACACACCCTTAGACTTTCTAACCTTTTTATACTTTTTCAATATTCTTTACATTTGTCCTGAGTTACTTTAATATGTCCTGTAAGCAATTAAATGCATTTTTTTAGTTTCAAGTTTTCATCAAATGGATCTTTCAATACATCCCTGCAGCCTGAACTATAAGACAAATTTATCCTATCGTAGTGTCCTTTTTAAATCAAAGCTGCTGAATATTAAGAAGAAAGCCTAATTTGCAGCTACTGGGCTCAACTTGCTGAAAAGTTGTGCATTTTTGTTAACAGCTAATATAGACCTCCAAACATTAATCTTGAAGTATTAGCAGTCAAGATACTCAAAGATATCAATGACCCACAAAGGCCTTGCTTCTTTTTGTAATGATAACAAGGAACAAATGTCTACAAAAACAGGTAAATGATCTACTACCATTATCTCATGTGTCAAAGGAAGTGACAGCAAAAAGGTGTGAACAGTCATTAGAATGAGTGGTTACCTCTAACTACTATCAGAAGCTGGAGTGGTAAAGGGAGATAATGCAAGAATGATAACCACTAATTGCAATGCCAAAGCTCCATATTAACAGAATAATCAGTTGGATAACTGAGGAGCTTGGGTTCACTTGCCAACCAAGCTTGTTAATCCTGTGTGTTCTCAATAGCCATCACACTGCTAACTCTCTTAATGATGCTATTCTGACAGAAAAAAAGGCAAATTTAAGAACTTTATTTGTACGGAAACATGTTTTTGCATGAATCCATGTAAACATATCCCAAGGGTTGTTTGATATTAAAATGTCTTGAGATCATTGCAGGATACAAAAAAAGCAGACAGAATCAGGGCCTCTGCAGCGGTTTTATTCCCCATTTTCTGTTGAACCTTCCCAAATAATGCTCCCCAGTTGCAAACATACATCTCCATGCATGAAGTTAGTGTTACATTCAGTCAACTAACCGACAGCTGTGCTTTAGCAGTGTGGGAAAAGACACAAATTGGTAGGAGGTGGATGGGTTAGCATCCTTTATTCCCAGTACCGTGAGTTAAGCCACTCCCCCAGAAACAAAACAAGCTCTCAGTTGCGTATCTCATAACAATAAGATTAATATTTGGACTGGTAAAAGCTTGTGGATAGATTACTAGTACTCTCATGCAACCTGATAAAAACGTGAGCTCAGCTTCAAAAGTTCTAATATTTGCTATTGTACAGTACTGTAGGTTTCCATTACTGACGAAAGAGTAAATAGTAAATAGCTGGAAGAACGCAAGTTCAAGTTATGTGCCTTCACCTTTTTCCATCTTTAATCTAAACTATTATAGTCATGCCACTCTGCAGCACAGCAATATTGAATAAGTTACTGCAGGGGGGAGGATTAGGCACTCACTGGGCTTCCCATAACGAACACAGAACAGCTCACTGGGGAAAACCTGGCTGTTCATTTACTAATAAATCACAAGTTTACAAAATACAACTTCCCCTGCAAAGCAAACGTGCTTTCCTTGTGGACGCTCTTTTCACAAGTGAAGAATCAAGTTTTACTAAGAGCCCAGATGGATTTATGGTCTTTGGATTTATTTAGTCATGAGGATTTTATCAAAAAGTCAGTAATAGGATACATCTAAAAGCTGACTGCGCTCCTTTAGCATTTTGCACTATAGCAGGGAATGCCACTTCGTGAATCACAGCAAGCAAACTGAACAATGCACTGTCTTCTGATACAGGAATACAGGAATCCAACGTTGGCATCCATTCCTAGTCCAACCGCGAGGGACTATCTTGCTTGCTGAAAACTGTAAATTCCTAACCAGTTGGCAACCACTATCAACAGGAGTGCAATGTTATAGCGCTGTTTGATTTCAATCTTCAGATCAAATAGTTTAATAAAAACTTATGAAAACTCAGCCTTGGGTAAGACTGTAGAAAGTGAGCATGCAAAAATAAAAATGGAAAGAATAAAACAAAACAACAGAACAGCAATAAATGACAAACTGCTAATATAAACTCCACTTAAATGAGCTCAGAATTCTTTCATTCTCACTATTTATTACACGGGCAGCTGTAAAGAGGACTACCAACACAAGGAAAGAAATTCCATTTATCATTTAACCCTTTGAATACCACATAGTGCTTGAAGTTCACATAATACGTGTAGGGTTAGTATCATACCAAGTAGACCAAAATCTATTTGTAAATACATTAAGCATTGAATTAAAAAAAAATGTATGGAAGCATTTCAAGAACCAACCAGCAAGATGCCATTCCTGACAAGTCATTAATACTGCATGCACTGGTGTAGCAACCACTGTCTTTACTATCTAGGGGTCCTAATGCTGACACTTTCAGCCTGGACGCAGTCTTTTGCTACCATGTTGAAAAGGGACAAAGGACGTCTTGGCCTCTTTCTTAAATGACAGCAAAACCTTAATGCAGCTTGTGGAATACAGAGCATATAACCAAATGGTCCTAGTTCATGGTTCAGAACAGAATGATTTTTTCTAGGCCACGAGCAAAATCTAAGAACAAGCTGCAAAGTAATTATGGAAAAAGAGGCAAAGAGGTTGCAAAGAAGGAAGTTAAGCTGCACAGTGCTGGTTGGTTAAAATCTAGTAGTAGCCCTTTGCATACTTTGAAATCCTACCCTGCTCTCTCAGGGATGCAGATATTGAATTACAAAAGGCTGCTAGTGGTATTAAACTCATATGTCACAAGCACATGCCTCAACAGGTCCTTCACTACAATGAAAATAAATGTTCATTGTATACCTGAGTCCTGAGATGGCTTCATACTTGTAGGCTATGTATAAGAAAACTTACTCTCATATCCAGAGCCTAGTACCTATCATAACTGGATTACAGAAAGGCAAGCAACTTCTACTGAAGTTCTGCACCTGGTGGAACCGTTCAAGAAGATATGATAACTGGAAATGCACACATTTCATGGTCAGTTGTGCTGCTTGTGAAAAGCTCCTGGTACTTGCCCATCCACCTAGTGAGGACTCAAACTTCCATGTGTCAAATGTCCAATGACCAACTAATGAGTATCCACTTTGAGAGACAGATAGAGAAAGGTAAGCAGGTCAAAGTATCTCTAAGGGTGACTTTTTTTAATATTCATTCATGGGATGTGGGCATCGTTGGCAAGAGCACCATTTATTGTCCATCCTTAACTGCCATCGAGGTGGTGGTGGTAAGCCACCTTCTTGAATTGCTAGAGTCCATATGGTGTAGGTACACACAACAATGGAGTTCCAGGATTTTGACCCAGGAACAATGAAAGATCAGCAATACATTTCCAAGACAGGATGGTGAAAAAACAGAAACTCCAGGCCATGGAGTTTTCTTTCTGGGTGAAAAAATGCTAGTCCTGAATTCAAAAGGCTGACTGAATAGTTACTTTGATCAATTCAAAATCTTTGATGATGTCACTATGTAGCTGTGGAATCAATGATTCCCCACATCTCAGTGTTAACGTATTGTACCCAAGTGTGAAGTTTTAGTAGCAGTGGGCCAATTCTTACTGGAGAGTAAAAGGACTATAATATAACAAGTTCCCCCCCGACCCAAAACAAAATTTTTAAAAAAAAATATTTTACTGCAAGTACAAAAGTAAGCTTATTGCCAGTATAGTTGAGCCTTGTTCTATTGTCTATGATAAAACTTAAGCTTTGAAAGAATAAAAGAAAGATTTACTGCCTCACTTTCCTGAGACATTCTAATCCAGTGTCACTAAAGAAATCTTGGATATGTGCAACCACAATTTGGAAACTGCAGTTGCATGTCTAAAAAATTTTTAAAAATGCATTTATTTAGTCTCTTCTCACATCTTTTAGAAATGTCAGTGTTTCATATATAATGAATTACTCTGGTGAATTAATTTATATATGCAAATACCATAGAGCAAGATCCAACATCTGACCACATATGACCAATTAATCTGATATTTATGATGTTGATTGCGGGAGAAATGTTAACTAGCACAATGGAAGAACTGATCTACCAGGAGTTTGTTAAAATCGACCTGAACCATTGGAATGGGTTGGTTGGGCCATTATCTCATCAAAAAGACCATGCCTGATAATAAACATCAACAGCTATCAAAAACCCACAAGCAGTACCACAAACATCTTTTGCACTTACATTTTTGTGTTTCTCGTAAGATTTACCAGCAGCAAGCATTTCATAAAAGGGCTTCCCATTCCCTAAGAGGAATGCTACTGCTCAATATTTAGGTAAGTGATAGCAAGGCTCAGGGGTTGATCAAAGAACTTTGCTACTGTAAATTGGCTTACTAAAATGTTTCACATGTCACCACATGATTCCCTTTGTCCTCGTTAGATGGATTATGAACATACAAAAAAGGACAGGAAAAGATTGAACTTATAGTCTGTCAGGCCAGACTGAGGCTATAAAGCAACTGATGTTTTATTTAACATTAACAGATAAATGAATGCAGGATTCACTGCAAAAGAGTGTATTTATCATAATTTACAAACGTTATTACCCTCCACAATATATCAGAATAATAAAGATCCTTCCCTTGAGCTATCTCTCAATATACATTGAACCATGAAAATGTGCATTCACTTCTTCTGTGGTGAAAGGCTGCAAGAGTCAGTTTCTCTGCTGGCTACAGACTTCTGACTTCTGAGGTAAGTTCAGCCACTGAACTGTCATTTCAAATCCTTTGATTATGCACTGAAACAAAGCCCATTCACAAAATGTACAATTTCTTAAATCACATAAAAAAGCTAGCTCCATTCTTTGACAATTAAACAGCACCTGCCACAAATTATGTACTCTCGCACTGATCCCATACTAGTCCCAGGTCACCATCGCAGGGTGAAGCAAGATGCCTGTAATCTTGGAGGCTTATTCAGTCCTGAGCTGAGTTTCTGGCCCCATATCCTCACTGTCACAAGAACGGGCTACTTACACCTCTGAAACACTATCCACTTTTGCCCCTCCTGTTGAAAATCTCATCTATGCCTTTGGTATTTCTAAACACAACTATTCCAATGCTCATCTGGCAGGAGTGCCAGCCTCCAGGCTCTGTAAGCTCCAGCTCATTCAAGGTTCTGCTGCCATATCCTAACCTGCACTGATACCTAGCCAGCCATCACTCCTGCTCTTGTTACACACAAACATAAGAATTAGGAGGAGTAGGCCACTCTGCCCCTCAAGCCTGCTCCGCCATTCAATAAGACTATGGTTGATCCGAATGTAACCTCAACTCCACATTCCTGCCTACCTCCAATAAATCAAGAATTTATCTAGCTCTGCCTTAAAAATATTCAAGGACTCTGCTTCCACCACCTTTTGAGGAAGAGAGTTTCAAAGACTCAACTCTCTGAGAGAAAAAATTTCTCCTCATCTCTGTTAAATGAGCGATCCCTTATTTTTAAACTGTGACCCCTGTTGACTTAGATTGACTCCCAAACTACAATTTAAAATTCTCATCCTCAAAGTTTAAATCCCTTCATGACCTTGCCCCTCACTATCTCTGTAATCTCCTCCAATACACTCAAAACTCTACGTTCCTCTAACTTTTGACAGCTTGCGCATTCCTCCTGTCCTTTCATCCCACTATCAGTGGCCATGTCTTCAGTCATCTGTCCCCCATGTACTGGAATTCCTTAAAATCCACCTCTTTGACGAAGCTTTTGGTCTCACTTTTTAGTATTTCCTTTCTTGATTTGGTGTCCATATTGACTGATTACATCTTTCTGAAGTATTTTGGGGTATTTTTCTACATTAAAGTTGCTACATAAATGCATATAGTTCATGTTTATCCAGAATCAAAGATACTTTAAAATAGGTACAACCCAATACCCCTACATTCAAATATAATAACTCCTCTTGTTTCAACAGAGATCAGTTACTAAAACATACATATTCCCCCATTGATACCCATTCCAGCAAATTGTGTGTTCCATTCACATACAATGGCAGCAATCAAACCATGCAATAGCAAGAAATTTTTATGACTACACATGTCCTCACTCTGTCCTGAGGTGTGACTATTAGGCTAACTGTAACATAAATTCCCTCCAGCTTGCAGAAAACAAAAATTACTGATCTTTATCCTCTGTATACAGTGTGGACAACAGTATAAAAATAATCTTAAAAGACCAAAATGTTTCATTTTTGTCACATATACACAGTACCAAATCAATTTGTTTCCACACCATGGCGCTGTATGGAAGAGCTCTAGTGCCACATTGCCCCTGTCTACAATTCCAGTGCCAAGTCTTGTGTCTCTGCTGCCAGGCAATCTGTAATGGGAGGTAGAACTGCTGGAATTAATGCGGGAACACCTGATACTGAACACATGTGCTACTTTAGCATGAGCTTAGTAGTCAATGCATGGTACCCCAAGTCCAAGTATTATAATGGCCCCAAAGTATGATCTCTTGGCTCTCACACCAACAATCAATATCACCCAATGACTAGAAGAATGAAATGAGATGTTACGCATTACTGTGACATCAAACCTGAAACAAAATAGTGTAAACCAAGCCTTTCAGCTTCTAAGCTAGTGGTGCGAAGTGGGGCATGCAAGAAATCTGAAGACTAACCAACATGCATTGTAATCAAATCTAGAAAACTGCAATTGGAGCAATGAAATGTAAGAGAATCACCATACCTCCTTCCCTTGTGGGGGATATGATGAATAAAGAAACATTAAACTATTAGCGATGATTATAAGTTAGGAAGTGTTGAATCAAAATCTAAAGGACTACCTTAATTGTGGTAATGAACTTACCTCAACCATGATGTGCTAAACTCAACAATAAATGTTTTCCTTTTTAGTTCATTAGTGTTTTATACTTCAAACCCTCATTAGCACTGCGGCAATGTGCCATTGTAGTCAGGCATTTTGAGAGAAGAAAACCCCCATCCCTCCAATCTTTTATTGCACTAATTGTGGTTACAGCACTGGAGATGTTTTATTATTTGTTACATGTATGATCTATGTAGGAAAATCATATTGTTCCACCTTTATTTCCTTATTACAAAAAATCTGTTTAAATAAAGCTAAGTTAATGAGAATAATGAATGATTATTACATATTTACATGCACACGTACACACAAACACAGTTTGCTATGTACTGCCCAGTTTCATAAAAAAAAAGGCAGCAGTAACAAGATTACAAGCATTCACTTTGATTAAAGATGCAAGGGCCTAGCATTCCAACTTTATTGCTGTCTTCAGGGTATGGTTTAATGGTAACATTAGTAACAAGCCGCCACAGCAAGCAAATTTTAAAGGACGTCGTGAAAGTGTTTATATAATAAATTGTGTATTGGAAAAGGCTGGCTGCGAAACAGATGAGCATTTTCTTATTAATTGCTTCCTTCTGTACTGCAATGTTTGAACGGATTATAACACTTTTCCCTGAAGGCACTAGGGCAGAACGACAGAAAGAAAAGAAACAACATGAAGAAATGGAAGGATATTCTTACCAGTGTTCTGAGCCAGCATTCCTCACAATGAACATGCCAACACTGGATTGAGGTGAGGGGCATCGAGTAGGAGTCCTGCATAAAATAAAAAATAAACCTACTAATTTTGAAGAATGGTTTTAAGAAAAATAGGAGAAGTATCTACAGTTCATTTATCATCCTTATTTAGTCACAAATTTTCATACAATTTAAATGTCTTTGTTTTGGGCTTGGGGTCCTCTAAATTGTGTTCAACAAACAAGGTAACCAAGGGTTTTCTTGGAATTAAGTGTTATGTAGAAGGATGCAAAATGTGGGCGAGATAGCAACCACCACTCATATTGTGTTATAATCAGTGCAATGCAATAATACCTACTTTCCTCCTTTCTGCTCACCTTCCAGAATTGTAGAACCATAGAAGTTTATAAGATAGAATGGGGCTATTTGGCTCATTGCTCTAGTAAGGACCTAGCTAGACACAAACTAAAACTAATCCCAATGACCTGCTTTCTCCCCATAGCCTTGTATCAACCACAATAACAACTTGCATTTATATAGGCCTTTGATGTAGTAAAATGTTCGAAGGTGCTTCACAGGTATGTTATCAAACAAAATTTGACACAGAGCCACATAAGAAGATATTATGGCAGATGAGCAAAGGCTTGGTCAAAGAGGTAAGTTTTAAGGATCATCTTAAAGATGATCATCTTAAAGAAGGATAGAGAGGCAGAGCAGTTTACGGAGGAAATTCCAGAGTTTAGGGCCTTGGCAGCTGAAGGCACAGTCACCAATGGTACAGCAATTAAAATCGGGGATGCTCAAGAGGCCAGAATTGGGAGAAGCACAGGTATCTTGGAAGGTTGTAGGGTTCGGAAGAAATTACAGAGATAGTAAGGAGCAAGGCCATTTGAAAACAAGGATGAGAATTTAAAATCAAGGTATTGTTAAACCAGGGGTCAATGAAGGTCAGTAAATACAAGGGGAATGGAGCCTGGTGCCACTTAGGACATAGGCAGCAGAATATTGGATGACCTCAAGCTTACGAAAGATAGAAGGTGGGAGGATGGCTAGGAGTGTATTGGAATAATCAAGTCTAGAGGTAACAAGGGCATGTATGAGGGTTTCAGCAGCTGATGAGTTGAGACAGGGGCAGACTTGGGCAATGTAATGGAGATGGAAGGAGGTGGTCTTAGCAATGATACAAATATGTGGTCAGAAGTTCATCCAAAGGTCCACTGTGACACCAAAGTTGCAAACAGTATGGTTTAGCCTCAGATAGTTGCCGGAGAGAGGGAGATAGTCAGTGATTAGAGAATAGACGGGGACTGAAAACAATGTTTTCAGTCTTCCTAAAATTTAGTTGGAGGCAATTGCTGTTCACCATTTACCTCTGCTTCAAGTATATTTTTACTGCTCCCTTAAAAGATGCAACGATCTCTGTCCCAAAGCTTCCTGTGGCAGAGCACTGCATACCTCAGCAGCCCCCTATGTAAAGAAATAACCCCTAATCTCTTTTTTTCAGTCTCATTAACAATTTTAAATTTGATCCTTCTTCAATGACTCCCCAACCAAATAAACCTGCCCCATTTGCTCTCAAAACCCTTCATAATTTTCTTTTCAAGTTATATTAATTTTCAGCTTAGTCTTCGCTGCTCAAGTGGAAAATGTCCCAGTATCAAAAATCTCACTTTACAGCTATAGTTTCCTTTTCCTGACATCATCCTGCTACTCTAGGTATTTAATGTCCTTTTTATAATGGGGAAAACAAAGTTGCACACAGTATTCTAAATATGGCTAATCAATGTTACCTATCAATTCATCGTTATTCTTTTACTCTTGCCATTACGCCTCTATCAAACCTAAAATTCTCTTGGCCTTCGTTAATGATTTATTTACCACCATGCACACTTTCAAGAAATTATGTATTTGAACTCCTAGATTTCTCTGTTTAATTATATCCTTCAGTGCCTTCCCGCATTAAGTGTATATTCCAACATTTTTTAATTTCAAAATATATTATCCCGCATTACCTACATTGAATTGCATTTCTGAGGCTAAAAAGTCATGGTTTACTGGGCAGCATTGATATCCGCAGTCCTATGTGCTTCGGCCACCTTTCCTGGCACCTCAAAGCACTGGAGAAATACCATCAGTGGTACCTTCGCAAGATTCTCCAAGTCCAGTGCCAGGAAAGGTGGCCCAACAGAAACCCCCACCCAAGCCAACATGCTCAGCATTAAAGCACTAATAACTCAGAACAGCTCCAGTGTGCGGGATATGTGATTCGTATGCCTGACACCAGACTCCTGAATGCTCTATTCAGAACTCAGTGAGGCTGGAGACTTCCAGGATGACAGCAGAAACACTTTGGGGATGTCCTCAAAGCGTCCCTGAAGAGATCAAACTTCCCCACTGACTCATGGAAGTCCCTTGTTTGCGCCCAACCAAACTGGAAGACGTTTATTCGGGAAGGCACCGCACAGCAGTGAAGAAGCATGCAGAGGCAAAGTCGAGGTGTCAGAGAGAGCGCATCAACCTCCAAACATCTCACCTACCCGACCTTTCAAGCACTACCTACCCGCTTGTGGTAGAGTCTGTAGATCGTGCACTACGCTTATCAGCTATTTTGGAACCCGAACAGGAGTGGAAGCAGGTCCTGAGGGACCTGCCTAAGAATAAAGAGAAACTGCACCTGCCCATTCAACTAACCTGTGTTTGTCTTTCTGATATCTTTTACAGTCCTTTGCGTTGTTTGTGGCACATCCTACTTATGTATCACTCAACTATAGATTTTCCATGCTGAAGTAGCTTAATATTTAGAATGACATCATTTTTGTCATGATTTAGTACTTTTCCAGATTTTATCCACACAGGTGAAATAGAAAATCATTAGGCTCCATTACAAGCATATACAGACCCCACCGCTTATAGCGGGTTTGCTCATGCAAACATCATTTGCCTGCCAAACATACCAACTGGTATAATGTAGCATTGTTAATGAAATTAAAAAATAAAGCAGCAGCATCAACAGAGATTCAAAATATATTTCATATAACACAGAGTGTTTACTGGCTGGGCAGCAGAGTTAGCAGCAGTGACCTGATCCAAGGGTTCATTACTAATGTAGCTGAAGTTTCATCACAACTGTTTATAAGGCCAGTACATTATGGAGGTGCTGTTTTGTAGCTCACTTCCTTCAACCAACAGCATTTTGGATGTGGCCTTGGAACATGTTTCTGTGATATTAAATCTGCATTTTAAATTGTAGAAGAAATGGAAGCCTAAGGGAAGTGAAATCTACAAACTAGTGAGTGAACACAGCTGTGTCCATGCAAAATAAATGTTGCAATTAACACATGGCAACTTTGAAATTGACATTAATGCAAAGGCTGACACTCGAGATGTTAACCTGCCTTTTCCCTTTACCGCTTCTGACTGACCCGTTGTATATCTCTCTCTTTGTTTCAGATTTACAGCATTTCACATTCTTTCTTTTAATTTGCACATTTGGACATTGCTGGTATCCTGACACAAAACAAACGTTGAGGCCTCTCCAACAAAGTCTTATTATATTCTGTTTTCAGAAAAGACAGTATTTAAACTCGTTGCTAAGTACAAAATTAAATTGTGAAACAATATAAAACAGCAAAAATATAGAATATTTGTAGGTAAGAACTCTTTAGTTGTCATATTTACAAATGTAAACATTTTAAAAGCTGGAGGGGGGCATTTCTGATTTGAAATAAACTGTGATGCCTTCTAATTCATATAGATTGCCAAATTATCTAAAAACTTTTGGCTAATCTGTCTTCTATATTTTACTAGTACTAGCATCATTATTGTTACGGATGACTCAAAATCTCTGTTCTTATCAAACAACTTTTCATGGAATACTGGCAAATTTCTAGAATTTCAGACTGAGACCTAACAAGTGTTAATGGGGAAATGTCCATGTTAATAAAATGCTTTATCTTTCCTTAATAAATTACACATGCAAACATGAAAGAAAAAAAATTAAGCAAGTTCTCTTCTACTTAGTCTAAATGCCACCCGTTTGCAATGGAGGATCACAGAACAACAAGTCAATTCAACATTATTGTTCTTGAAAGAGCTGGTTGAAAAGACTTGTATTCAGGAACACTGACTGTGCAGCAACTTCAGAGGGCTGTTGGCTACCCTGTTTTTCACTACCTAAGAAACGTGTGTTCAACAAATTCTAAAGACAATGTCACAACTTCCATTCTCATCCAGATGCAGGTTCAGTTGTGAAGAATGGAGCATTTCCAGTTTTGACACATATAACACTTTATAGAGAAGGTAAATCTCAGAGTCACAGAATTTCAACATCACAGAAGGAGGCCACTCAGCCCATCGTGTCTGCACCAGCTCTCCAAATGAGCATTATGACCTAGTGCCATTGCCCTGCCTTTTCCCTGTACCTCTGCACATTGTTTCTATTCAAATAATCATTTAATGCCCTCTTGAATGCTTCGATTGAACCTGCCTCCACCACACTTCCAGGCAGTAGATCCCATGCCCGAACCACTCATTGTGTGAAAAAGTTTTTTTGCTTCTTTTGCTAATCACTTTTATTTCTGTGCCCTCTTGTTCTTGATCCTTTTATGAGCAAGAACAACTTCTCCCTATCCACTCTGTCCAGCCCCCTCATGAGGAAACAACCACTGATTACCAACCAGAAATCCCTGCTGCAAGTGCCATTCACAATCACTATCCACAACCATTTGCAACTCCTCAGATACTGAAGCTGTCCGTGTCCATATACAGCAAGACCTGGACGGCATTCAGGTTTGGGCTGTTAAGTGTTGAGTAACAGTCACGCCACACAAGTGCCAGGCAATGACCATCTCCAACAAGAGAGAATCTAATCATATCCACTTGATATCAAATGACATTACTATAGCTGAATCCCCCACTATCAACATCCTGGGGTTATCATTGACCAGAAACTGAACTGGACCAGCCATATAAATACTGTGGCTAGAGGAGCAGGTCATAGGCTGGGAATTCTGCAGAGAATAACTCACCTCCTGACTCCCCAAAGCCTGTCCACCATTTACAAGGCACAAATCAGGAGTGTGCTAGAATGCTTTCCATTTGCTTGGATGAGTGTGGCTCGAACAACACTGAAGAAGCTAAACACCATCAGGACAAAGCAGCCTGCAAGGTCAGCACCTCATCCACCAACTTAATCATTCACTCCCCCCACCACAGGCACACAGCAGCAGCAGTGTTTACAATATGGAGAGGCGGTGGCGTAGTGGTAATATCACTACACCGGTAATCCAAGGTTGGGGCTAATGCTCTGTGGGCATGGGTTCGAATCCCACCACGGCAGCTGGCGACTTTAGGTAAGGAAATCTGCCATCCTTACCTGGTCTAACCTACATGTAACTCCAAACCTATAGCGGTAGAATTATATTTAAGCACAATCTGTAACCTCATAGCCTGGCATATCCCTCACGCTACCATTACCATCAAGCCACGGGATCAACCCTGGCTCTATGAAGAGTGCAGGAAGGCATATCAGGAGCAATACCAGGCATACCTAAAAATGAGGTGTCAACCTGCTGAAGTTACAACACAAGACTTTTTGCATGCCAAACAGCGGAAGCAGCATACGATAGACAGAGTTAAGCGATCCCACAACCAACGGATCAAATCTAAGGTCTGCAGTCCTGTTGTGAATGGTAGTGGACAATTAAACAGCTAATGGAGGAGGCTCCACAAATATCCCCATATAGTCGTTTTGTAGTACAGAATTTGAGCATTGCTGAAAAAGAGAGACATGTCAAAGCTTTGCATCTTACAGTCATCAGGACACTTCGCAAGAATACCAATACAAGGGGAAAACAACAATTATACTGTATGAGAAGAGAGTACTGATTGGTTGCAAGTGGATTCTGATTGGTAGCGGTGTTGCCATGGAGACTGCACCAATTAAAGGTTACTGACAGTTAACTGCCGAGCATTGTTTGGAATTTAAACCAGGCAACTTGACTCTGATCGGTCAAGACATTGCCCTGAAGAATGAGTCAGCAAACGGCTGTCACTCACTTCATTAATCTGAAGCAGATACAGAACCAGTCATAGATCAGATAGGGTGTAAAGGGACATCACTTTTGTGTGTCTGGGCAACCCATAGTATGCGGACGCAGCAAGCCTCGAGAACTAACCCTGTCATATATAATCACGTGGCAGCTCAATTCAATTCATTCCATGTGATATCAAGAAATGACTGAGGGCACTCGATCAATTTGGCTGAAAACTGGCACCTGTGATACTGGGGATTTCAGGAGAAGGCCGTGAAGATCATCCACCCAGCACTTCCGTTGAAGAGGGTTTTAGATGCTTCAGCCTTGTCTTTTGCACTGGTGTGCTGGGCTCCCTCATCACTGAGGATGGGATATTTGAGTATTGCTGAAAAAAGAGACATGTCGAATCTTTTCACCTTGCACTCATCAGGACACTTTGCAAGAATTGCCAGTACAAGATGAGAACAACAATTTATACTGTATGACAGGGTATGCTGATTGGTTGGCAAGTAGACTCTGATTGGTAGAGGTGCTGCCATGGAGAATGTTGATGGTGACTGACCGATAACTGCCAAGCACTGTTTGAAATTTAAACCAAGTAAAAGCTATGGGCCCTGACTATATTCTGGCAATAGTACTGAAGACTTCTGCTTCAGGACTAGCCATGCCCCTATCCAGAAGGACATCACACCCCTTAGGTTAGGCAGAACGTTTAGAATTGGTCAATTGTCAAGGAAAGGAGGGTGTGATTGAGAGTCAGGCAGATAAGGGGAATCAGCATGTAGTGATGAAGGGGCCTCAGCCCCTGACTTTGTTTAACAAACTCAAGGTGCTTCCGACCTGTGTGGATGAGGAGAAGGACTGCAAGGTGGATGAGCGGACTAGCCTGGCACCATGGTGACAGATGCCATTCAAGTGGGGGGAGCCAAGAGGAATGTGGGTGCGATAGGAGACAGTATAGTCAGGGGGACAGATATTGTTCTCTGCAGCCGTGACCAGGATCTCTGACGATTGTATTGTCTGCACAGTGCCAGGGTTAAGGACATCTCTTCCCACTGGCGAGGAACTTGGGAGTGGGAAGGGGGGGATTCAGTTGTCGTGGTCCACGTGGGAACTGATGACAAATGTAGAACCAGAAATGATGTTCTAATAAACAAATTTGAGGAGTTAGAGTACAAATTAAAAAGCAGAACACCAAAGGTAATCATCTCTGGATTGTTACCTGAACCATGCGCCAATTGGCATAGGATCAAGCAGATTAGAGAATTAAATGCATGGCTCAAACTGTGGTGTAGGAAGAAGGGGCTTTGATTCATCAGGCATTGGCATCAGTATTCAGGGAAGAGTGAACTATTCCGTTGGGATGGGCTCTGCTTGAACCGGGCTGGTACCAGTGTCCTGACCCAGGAAGGTTCAGGTGAAGGGAGATTTCAAAATCCATACAACATACAAATTAGGAGGAGTAGGCCACTCGGCCCCTCAAGCATGCTCCGCCATTCAATAAGATCATGGCTGATCTGAATGTAACCTCAACCCCATGTATATACCTATCCCCAATAACCTTTCACCTCCTTGTTAATCAAGAATCTATCTAGTTCTGCCTTAAAAATATTCAAAGACCCTGCTTCCACTGCCTTTTGAGGAAGAGTTCCAAAGGCTCACAACCCTCAGAAAAAATTTTTCATCTCTGTCTCAAATGAGCGACCCCTTATTTTTAAACATTGACCCCTAGTTCTAGATTCTCCCGCAAGAGGAAACATTCTCTCCACATCCACCCTGTCAAGACACCTCAAGATCTTAAAGGCTTCAATCAAGTTGCCTCTTGCTCTTCTAAATTCCTATGGATACAAGCCTAACCTGTCCAACCTTGCCTCATAAGACAACCCACCCATTCCTGGTATTAGTCTAGTAAACCTTCTCTGAACTGCTTCTAACATTTTTACATCTTTCTTTAAATGAGGAGACCAGTGCTGTACACAATACTCCAGATTTGGTCTCACCAATGCCCTGTACAACTGAAGCATAACCTCCCTACTTTTACAATCAATGCCCCTCACAATAAGTGATAACATTCTATTAGCTTTCCTGATTACTTGCTGAATCTGCATATTAACCTTTTGAGATTCATGCAGTGGGACACCCAGATCCCTCTGAATCTCAGAGCTCTGCCATCTCTCACCAATTAGATAATAAGCTTTTTTATTCTTCCTGCCAAAATGAACAATTTCACATTTGCCCACACTATACTCCATTTTCCAGATCTTTGCCCACTCATTTTACCTATCCATGTCACCTTGCAACCTCCTCTTCGCAATTTACTTGCCTACCTATCTTTGTGTCGTCAGTAAATTTAGCCACTATCCCTTCGGTCCCTTCATCCAAGTCATTTATATAAATTGTAAAAGGTTGAGACCCCAGCACTGATCCCTGAGGTACACCACTCGTCACATCCTGACAACCAGAAAAAGACATATTTATGCCAACTCTCTGCTTCCTGTTAGCTAGCCAATCTTCCACCATGCCAATATGTTACCCCCTACATCATGAGCTTTTATTTTCTGCAATAACCTTTAAAGTGGCACTTTATCAAATCCTTTTGGAAATCTAAGTACAGTGCATCCCCTTTATCCACAGCATGTGACTCCTTCAAAGAACTCCAAAAAATTGGTTAAATATGATTTCCCTTTTACAAAACCATGTTGGCTCTGCCTGATTGCTTTGAATTTTTCTAAGTGCCCTGCTACAATATCTTTAATAATAGCATCTAACATTTTCCCTATGACAGATGTTAGGCTAACTGGCCAATAGCTTCCTGTTTTCTGTCTCCCTACCTTTTTGAATAAACAAGTTATATTCGCTATTTTCCAATCTAATGGAACCTTCCCCGAATCGCGGGAATTTTCAAAAATTAAAACTAGTGCATCAACTATCTCACTAGCCACTTCTTTCAAGACCTTAGGGTGAAGTCCATCTGGATCTGGGGATTTGTCAGCCGCGGCCCCAACAATTTACTCAATACCACCTCCCTGGTGCTTGTAATTTTCCCCGAGTTACTCCCTCCCTTCCACTTCCTGGTTTACAGCTATTTCCGGGATGTTACTTGAGTCCTCTATAGCGAAGGCCGAAGCAAAATACCTGTTTAATTCATCCACCATCTCCCTAATTTCCATTATTAATTTGCAAGACACATACTCTGTAGGGCCATCGCTCACTTTGTTAACTTTTCTTATTTAAATATCTATAGAAACTCTTATTATCCATCTTTATATTACTAGCTAGCTATCTCTCATACTCTAATTTTTCTCTCCATATTAATCTTTTTGTCATTCTTTGCTGTTCTATACATTCTTTCCAAACTTCTCACCTGCCACCCACTTTGCATAATTATATGCTTTTTCTTTAAGTTTGATACTTATTATGATTGCTGCTACCTAGGGGTGCCTTCACAAGGCATTAATCCTATCTCATTGCTCAGTACCACGTCTATAGCCTGCTGTTTGATGGCTCCAGAACATGCTGTTCTAAGAAACTATCACAAAAACATTCTATGAACTCCTCATCTACACTACGTTTGACCATTTGATTTTTCCAGTCTATATGTAGATTAAAATCCTCCATTATTTTTGCTGTACCTTTCTGGCAAGCTCCCATTATTTCTTCTTTTATACTCTGTTCCACTGTGTAGTTAACAATTAGGACGCCTGTACACCACTGCCACAAGTTACTTCTTGCCTTTTGTGTTCATTTCAACCCAAACCACCTCTACATCCTGGTTTCCTGAACTTAGGTTATCCCTCTCTAATGTGTTAATACCATCATTAATTAACAGAGCCACACCTCCAATTTTTCCTAACTTCATGTCCTTCCTAAATGTCATGTACCCTTCAATATTGAGGTCCTAATCTATGTAATCCTGTAGCCATGTCTGTGCAATGGCTATCAGGTCATACTTATTTATTTCTAATTGCATTCTCAGTTCATCTGCTTTGTTTTGAATGCTACGTGCGCTTAGATACAGGGCCTTTAGTTTTGTCCTTTTATTATTTTTGTAGCATCTAGCCTTAAGTGCTGATTTACTCTTAGAATTGTATTCTCTGTCCCTTCCTGTTACAGTGTGTTTCTCATTTCCCATATTAATACCTGTCTCCCTTGTCTTGTCTCTACTATTTGGTTGACCACATGTTCCCAAATTTGATCCCTTGCCTCACTGTTCAGTTTAAAACCCTCTCTATTTCCCTAGTTAGGAGGCTCGCGGGGACACCAGCCCCAGCACGGTTCAAGTGTAGACCGTCCCAATGGCACAGATCCCACTTTCCTCAATACTGATGCCATTGCCCCACAAACCAGAACCCACTTCCCCCACACCAGTCTTTAAGCCACACATTCATTTCTCTAGTCTTATTTGTCCTATGCCAATTTGCACATTGCTCAAATAATAATCCAGAAATTATTAACTTTGAGGTTCTGCTTCTTAATTTGGTACCTAGCTCATTATACTGACTATGCACTGCCTCCTTCCTTATCCTGCCTATGTCGTTGGTACCTACATGGACCATGACCACTGGATCCTCCCCCTCCCACTGCAAGTTCCTCCCCAGCACTGACCAGATGTTCCGAACCCTGGCACCAGACAGGCAGCAAAGCCACCTCTTTGCTACAGAGAACAATGTCAATCCCCCTTACTATACTGTCCCCTACTACCACTACATTCCTTTTTACTCCCCTCACTTGGATAGCTTCCTGTACCACAGTGCCATGGTCAGTTTGCTCATCCACACTGCAGCCCCCACTCTTATCCAAACAAACTAAGAGAACCTCAAACCTGTTGGACAATTGCAGAGGCTCACACTCCTGCCCTCTGGGTCTCCTTACTTGCCTCACTCACAGACACACCCTCCTGCCCCTGACCACTAACCAAATCAGAAGACCCTATCCTAAGTGGTGTGACTGCCTCATGGTATAAAGCATCCAGGTAACTTTCTCTCTCCCTGATCTGTTGCAGAGTCTGCAGCTCAGCCTCCAGCTCAACGACTCTGAGCCGAAGTTCTTCAAGCCGCAAACACTTACTGCAGACGTGTTTGCCCTGGATCACACTGGCATCCAGGAGCTCCCACATGCACTGCCGTGGCATATCACCTGTCCTGCCATCCTTAATGTGTTTTAAATAATTACTTAATTATATTAATCACTTATTTAATGTTGCTTTCTTATATATTTGATTAACTTTACCACCAAATTATGCACTATTTTAAACCTTAGGAATAGAATAGAACTTACCCACTTACCAGATACTCACCAAACAGCTAGCTCATTTCCCTGTAGTAGAGCAAGAACCAATTTCTATGGGGTGACAAAGGTACAAAGGAGGAAATGAACAATTCCTTCTCCCTACCTTCTCCCAACTCCCCTCTCACCAAACTCCAAGTCTTCACTCAGTTAGTCAGCTGCACTCTGCCATGGCTGCAGTAAAGAACCCTGAGTTTATAGTAAACTGAACTGGGGCTACAGTAACCAGATTCAACTAGTTAGCTAATTAAGTACTCAGCTCCTACAGATGAGAGTGAGTTTACCCTGTCTAAACTGCAAGAAAGAAAGAACTTAGCCTGCTTACACAATACGTTCCAGTTACTGCTAATTACAGGCTAGATTAGATTTTAAAAGGAAAAATTTAAGAACAAAATTAACACTTAAAACTCCCCTCTCACCAAACTCCAAGTCTTCACTCAGTTTGTCAGCTGGTCGAGGCATCAGGACAGTATAGCAATGGGGGTAAAGACCAGCAGAGTGGGACAGAAAGTTTAATAAAAATTGTACACCAGTGACTAAAGTCATTGCAGGGAGTAGAAGTAAATCAAAATGAAATTACAGATGAATGCATGGAGGATCTGCCATAAGATAGGTGAACAAGTGGCACAAATAGAAGTAAATGATTTGGATCTAATTGCCATTATTACAGAGAAATGGTTACAAGGTGATCAAAGTTGGGAAATAAATATTCCAGGGTACACAACATTTCGGAAAGACAGATAGAATGGCAAATGAGGAGGGGTAGCCCTGATAGCAAAGGATGCCATAAGGGCATAGGTGAGAAGGATCTGGCCTCTGAAGATCATGAAGTAGAGTCAGTACGGGTGGAAATTAGGAATAGCAAGAGTCAGAAAACGGTGGTGGGAGTAGATTACAGGCCCCCTAACAGTAGTTGTACCGTTGGGCGTAGCATAAACAAGAAACTATTGGAGCTTGTAATAAAGGAAATGTAATAATTGTGAGGAATTTAGTCTTCATATAAACTGGAACAATCAAATTGGCAAGAGTGGTTCTGGAAGATGAGTTTGTAGAATGTTTTTGCGACATTTTCTTGGAACAATACGTTATGGAACCGACAACAGATATCTTAGGTCTTGCACTGTGTAATGAAGCAGGGTTTATTAATAATGTCACAGTAAAAGATCCACTGCGAAATAGACCACAAGACCATGAGATGGAGGACATTCGGCCCAGTAAGTCTGCTCCGCCATTCAATGAGATCATGGTTGATCTGATAATCCTCAACTCCATTTTCCTGCCATTTCCCCATAACCCTCGATTCCCTTACTGATTAAAAATCTGTCTATCCCAGCCTTCGATATATTCAGCGGCCCAGCCTCTACAGCCCTCTTGTAGTAAATAATTCCAGAGATTAACTACCCTCTGAGAGAAGAAATTCCTCCTCATCTCTGTTTTAAATGGGTGTCCCCTTACTCTGACATTATGCCCTCTGGTCCTAGACTCTCCCACATGGGCAAACAACCTCTCAGCTTCTACACTGTCAAGCCCCCTAAGAATCTTATGTGTTTCAATAGAGTCACCTCTCATTCTTCTAAACTCCAATGAGTACAGGCGCAACCTACTCAACCTCTCCTCATAAGATCATCCTTCCACAGCTGGGATCAACCTAGTGAACCTTCTCTGGATTGCATCCAATGCCAGTGCATCTTTCCTTAGATAAGGGGACCAAAACTGTTCATGGTATTCTAGGTATAGTTTTAGCAAGACTTCCCTATTTTTATACTCCATTCCCTTTGAAATAAAGGCCAACATTCCATTTGCCTTTCCTATTACCTGTTGAACTTGTATGTTAGCTTTTTGGGATTCATGCACAAGGACCCCCGAATCCCTCTGTGCTCAGCTTTCTTCAGTCTTTCTCCATTTAAGTAATATTCAGCTCCTCTATTCTTCCTGCCAAAGCGCATGACCTCACATTTTTCCACATTATATTCCATCTGCCAAGTTTTTGTCCATTCACTTAACCTGTCTATATCCCTCTGTAGACTCTTTCTGTCATGCTCATCACTTGCCTTCCCACCTATTCTTATGTCATTTGCAAAGTTGGCGATAGTATATTCATTTCCCTCATCCAAGTCATTAATATATATTGTAAATAACTGTGGCCCCAGCACTGAACCCTGTGACACTCCACTAGTTACAGATTGCCATCCTGAAAATGCCCTGTATCTCAACTCTCTCGTCTTCTATTAGTTAGCCAATCCTCTATCCATGCTAATATACTACCCTCAACACCATGGGCTCTTATCAAATAGCCTTATATGCGGTATCTTATCGAACGTTTTTCGGAAACCCAAATATATTACATCTGCTGGTTCCCCTTTATCTATCCTGCTTGTTACCTCCTCAAAGAATTCTAATAAATTTGTCAGGCATGATTTCCCCTTCATGAAGCCATGCT
Organism: Cetorhinus maximus; assembly: GCF_964194155.1. Classification (NCBI taxonomy): domain Eukaryota; kingdom Metazoa; phylum Chordata; class Chondrichthyes; order Lamniformes; family Cetorhinidae; genus Cetorhinus; species Cetorhinus maximus. The sequence goes on from NC_135895.1 coordinate 36,319,427, forward strand.
GACTCTGCTTGATTATATTATGCATTTCTAAATGCTCTGCTACTACATCCTCTAAAATGGAGATCATAACACCATTCAATTCCATGTTAAGTTTTAAAAATGACATACTCCAATTGCAAACAAGAATCTTAAAACTTAAACAAAGCCAATTACAAAGGTATGAGGGGAGCACTGGCTACGGTTAATTGGGTAAAGAGACGTAAAGGTATAGCGATGAATGAACAGTGGGAAACATTTGAAAAACAATTCAAAATGTTCAACAAAAATACATTTCACTGAAAAACAAAAACTCAGCAAGAAAGACCCATCTATGGCACACTCAGGAAATTAAGATTAGTATTATATTAAAAGGAGGGGCTTACAATGTTGCAAAAAAAGTAATAAGTCTGAGGATTGGGAGTGTTTTCGAAACCAGCAGAGGGCCACCAAAAAGTTGATAAAAAGGGGGGAAAAAAATAGAATATGAAAGTAAACTAACCAGAAGTATAAAAACTGATTGTAAGAGCTTTTATCAGATATAAAAAGGAAAAGAGTAGCTGAAGTAAACATTGGTCCCTTAGAAGCAGAGACAGAATAAATTATCATGGTAATGAGGAAATAGCAGAGGCATTGAACAAATATATTGAGTCCGTCTTCACAATAGGAGACACAAGTTTCATACCAGAAATATGACGGTAACCTCGGAGCTAAAAAAAGTGAGGTATTAATAATCAGAGAAAAAGTATTGGAGAAATTTAAGGGACTAAAATCAGATAATTCCCCAGGGCCTGATGGCCTACAACCCAGGGCTCTAAAAGCTATCACTGCAGATTTAGTGGATGTGCTGGCTATGATTTTCCAAAATTCCTTAGATTCAGAAATGGCCCCGCTAGATTGGAAGTTGACAAATGTTACACTGTTTTTCAAAAAAGTAGAAAGAGAGAAAACAGGGAACTGTAGGCCAGTTAGCCTAACGGCGGTTGACAGGAAAATGCTGGAATCTATCATTAAGGAAGTCTTAACAATGTACTTAGAAAAGCATAGTATGATTAGAACAAGTTTACATGAGTTTACGAAAGATAAAGACTATTTGATAAATTTATTACAGTTTTTTTGATGGTGTAGGGTAGATAAAGGGGAACCAGTAGATTAGTGTTCCTGGATTTCCAAAAGGCATTCAATAAGGCCAGACAAAAGATTAATAGTCAAGATATGGGCTCATGGAGTTGGGGGTAATATTTTAGCATGTATAGAGGATTGGTTAACAGATGGAAAACAGGCATAAATGGTGCTTTTCAAGTTGGCAGGCAGTAAATAGTGGGGTGCCACAAGGATCAGTGCTTGGGCCTCAGCTATTTACAATCTATATTGATGACTTAGATGAAGAGACAGAGAGTAATGTACCAAAGTTGGCTGATGATACCAAGCTAGGTGGGAAGGTAAGCTGTAGGGAGGACACAGAGACTGAAAGAGAAATAGACAGGTTAGGTGAGTGGGCAACAAGACGGCAGTTGCAGTATAATGCAGGGAAGTGTGAAGTTATTCACATTGATCGTAACAATAGAAAAGCAGAATCTTTCTTAAAAGGTGCGAAACTTGTAAACGCTGATGTTCAAAGAGACTCGTATGTGCTTGTACAAGGAATGCAGAAAGTTAGCATGCAGGTGCAGCAAGAAATTAGGAAGGCAAATGGCATGTCGGCCTTTATTGCAAGGGGATTGAAGTACAAGACTGAAGAAGTGTTGCTGCGATTGTACAGAGTTTTAGTAAGACTGCATCTGGAACATTGTGTGCAGTTTTGGTCTCCACTTTGATATACTCGCATTGGAGGCGGTACATCAAAGATTCACTAAATTGGTCCCTGGGATAAGGAGGCTGTCCTATGATGAGAGGCCAAGTAAATTGGGCTTATATTCTCTGGAGTTTAGAAGCATGAGAGGCGATCTCATTGAAACATACAAAACTCTGAAGGAGTTTGATAGATTAGGTGCTGGGGGATTGTTTCCGCTGGTTGGGGAATCTAAAACACTGGGGGACAGTCTCAGGATAAGGGGCCAATCACTTAGGACTAGATGAGGAGAAATTACTTCACTCAAAGGGCTGTGAATTCTGGGAATTCTTCACCCCAGAGCATTGTGGATGCTCAAACACTGAATACATTTAAGGCAGAGAATTAAGGAATATGGGGAACCATAAAGTCCAAAGATCAGGCATGATTGTATTGAATGGTGGAGCAGGCTTGATGGGCCATACGGTCCACTCCTGATCCTATTTTTTGTGTTCTTGACATTCAATGGCATTACCATCGCTGAATCCTCCACTATCAACTTCTTGGGAGTTACCATTGACCAGAAATTGAATTGGGCCAGCCATATAAATATTCTGCGGGGAGCAACTCACCTCCTGACACCCCAAAGACTGTCTACAAGGCACAAGTCAGGAGTGTGATGGAATACTCTCCACATGCTTGGTTAAGTGCAGCTCCAACAACACTCAAGAAGCTTGACACCATACAGGACAATGCAGCCTGCTTGATTGGCATCCCAGCCATCACGTTAAACTTTCACTTTCTCTACCAGTGACACACAGTGGGAACAGTGTGTACCATCTACAAGATGCACTGTAGCAACTCACCAGGGCAGCACCTTCCAAACCCTCGACCTCTACCACAAGGGCAGCAGATACATGGTAAATCACCACCTGCAAGATCTCCTCCAAGCCACACACCATCCTGACTTGGAACTATATCGCTGCTCCTTCACTGTCGCTGGATCAAAATCCTGGAACATCCTTCCTAACAGCACTGTGGGTGTACCTGCCCCAGATGGCCAGCAGCAATTCAAGGAGTCAGCTCACCACTACTTTCCCAAGGGCAATTATGGACGGGCAACAAATGTTGGCCTAGCCAGCAACATCCACATCCCATGAAAGAATATTAAAAAAAGGATTTGTTGTGTGAGTATGAAATATGAAGAGGATTGGCTTCAAGGCTGACTGGCATTCAATGTCAAGGTTCACGCACGAATGGCCACTTTTGAAATTCACCTGAAACTCTTCAAACCATACTACAGCAACAATTCAACATCTTGAGAAGGAAAAGCAAAAGAAAATCTTACTAGGATTTTTTTTTAAATTACAATCTTTACAGCTCTCTTGAATAACACTGCATCTCTGAAATATTTACAGACTTTGAAAGATATACTGATAGACAGGTTTTTTAAAGGAGATTCTTCTTTTTGTCCCAATGTTCTTTCTACAAAAATGCAATAATGTTTTAATATTTTAAATTATTTCAAATTGAAGTTTCTTGCACTGTAGAAAAGCTAACAGCTCTGCAAATGGATTAGATTACCACTAGGAGGAGCTAAAATACCAATTAGAAATGGGTTCGTCCAAGTTACCTTTCTGCATGCTGATTATCTCTTGGATAACAAAGTGTCCATGGAAAGGACAGTATTATTTTACCTCCATAATTGTATTGAGGCTGACCAGAAGCATTTTCATCATAGGAAATTGTGTGCTGAGCCTAATCTAACTTAACAGTTGCCTCTCTAAATAAGGCTATTGAGTCTCCTAACAGCTCAGGAGAAACACTAATATTTAATGGGAAACCTTTCTACTACCAGAATGAAAAAAATCTTTTATTGGAAAATACGTTGGGTGTTTTTCTAAAATTTTCTAAGTTTGCAGAACATACCAGGTCCACAGATTCTGCAAGAGGGCCCTTTAATCCACCTTATGTGCATTCATGATCTAGCTACCAAATAAAAAAGATGCTGATGAAAATTAATCTCTCCTATGGGCTGTAATCTACACTTATACATACACCCAAAGGCATTGCAGATAGAAATTTCTATTTTCTTCTGGCACTATCACCCTAATCACTCATGAAACTACACAAATATCATTTTCAAGGCTTCTTAAATAGGCTACATAATACACCATGCTTTCATTAAGTAGGCAGAAAATGGCATAATTTCTGATGCTCTTGGTGAAATTCAGTGAGCAACAGACACTGAACATTTAACATTCAAACCGTGCTCTCAATCATGAATGTGTTTAAGTGAAACTTCGGTAAAGATTTAGGCATTATATTGGAGACATTCCTAACAGATTCCCACTCATACTGGGATATATGACACAGCACTTTGTACTTGTTAGTTTTAAAATAAAGATGCAATTGACCATGGTGCTATTGATGATCTGCAATTTCACAGCAGTTGTGAAGCTGCTCAGAGTGCCAGTTTGTTAACATCTCATTTCCAGACTCTCTCCAAGTGAGCATCCACTCAGCAAGGGAAGCCAACCACAGGTTAGTGCACACATTAACACCTTGTGCCCACAAGTGGAGGGTGTATACCAACAAGTAGTGAGTAAGAAACCAGTCAACTGAAGTTCATTTTTTCAGTCTATCATGTCATTCTGCCTCTTACTGGAAGAAATTCCAGTTTCTTCCTATAGAACTGTGTTTAATGTCCTTCCATTTTTCACTTTTGAGATAAATCTCACCAAGTTTTCCCTTTATTAGTCTTAATACTATTTTCATTAATTTAAATTCATAGCATTTTGTTCTCACTTCATGGTTTACTCTTGAACTGAATTCAACATCCAACAAAATTAACCATTTAAGCTTCTCTCCATTCTCATTCTTACTTAATTTTTTCAAATGCTCATCCATAATCAATTTTGTGGCTCTTTGCTCCCTCTCCTAGTATATGTTTATGTGCTGTGGCAACCAGAACGAAACAATGCTCCAATTGAGGGCTAGCCAATAAAGTGTAAATCCCCAACACAATTTCCAAAGACTCATACTTTTCTACTCAGGGTATATACTGCAGCATTCTATTTGTTTTTTTTAAGCGCTTCACCATAATGTTGGCATTGAAATGGGTCAACCTAATTTCTCTTCTGCCAATTTAATCCTAATTATCATATACGTCTGATGTTTATTCTTGGGACCAACATGGAATAGTTCTTTTTCTCTGAGATTTTATCCGACATTGCTTTACCCAATTGTAAAGGTGATCTAAATCATCCAGTAAGTTTTTTCTATAAACTTTCAATCTCCCTTTTTTTGTGTCATCAAAAAGCTTACATTTATTTTTGATACCTGAGTCATTAATCTGGATTAGAAATAATATTAGTTATAGCCACTTGTAGTACCCCATGCTACTCTCCCAAATCCTATCATTACTCATCTGATGGAAACTGCCTGTTTTCTAAGTATTTAACAGTCAAATTTAGATTCAATCGCCTGATTTTACTTTGATTCTGGAGGTCATGACATTGAATGATGTTGGACTGGGTCTAAGGACAGATACTTAGGAGATGCAAGTGTTACAGTGGAGTTGTAGAAGAGAAGCCATTGCTGAAGATGCGCTGGCTATGATTGGATAGTCAAGAGTGGAACCAAACAAGGGCATTGGCACACAGCCAGACAACAACAGAGAGGCATTGGAGGATGATGGAATGGTTATTCCATAGCAAAGGTTGCAGAGAAGAAAAAGGCACCACGGTCACAGCCACAGAGATTTTCATTTGTGAGATTGATTAGGACCACTTCAGTCTTGTGCTAGGGGCAGAAACCTGATTGGAGAGAATCAAACATGAAGTTGTGGAAAAGATGGCCATGGATTTGGATGCACAAACACACATTGTCTTTGCCCCACAGCATGATCTCTGTATTTTAGCTGCAATACTATTATCTTCTTTGGCCAATGTCTCAGAATGAACCAGATTGTCTCCTGATCAGCATCCTGTTCAATCCTGAGCTAAACTTTTGGCTCCATATCCTCCCAATCACAAAGACTACAGGTGTCTACCTCTGTAACAAGCACATCGACATAGCCCACCTCCTGGAGAAACCTCATCTTCAGATGTGATTACACCTTCACTCTACTGGCCTGCCTTCAATCCTCTATCCTCTGTAAACCTCAAATCATCCTGTCGTATACCAAGTTTTGTATGTCCAACACCCCAATCCTCGCTGACCTACACTGGATTCCAGTCCTCAAACACCTCAAATTTAAAATTGGTACGTTTAAGTCCCTCCATCATCTGATCCTTTCCTAGCTTTGTGACTTCCTTCAGCCCAATGAAACAGTGAATGTCTTCTCAATGACATCCCATTCTCTATTCCACTCATCCAAACTCTATGCGTCCCTCCTCCACACTTCCTTCACCCCACCACAGGTAGCATACTTTTAGGCAGCTGGATCTTCCCTCAAGACATCCAAATTTTTATCATCCTTGAAGGCTCTTCTAAGAACTCAACTCTTGAGCAAGCTTTAGGTCACCCCTCCTAACTTTTCCTCAGGTTCTGCATCCATTTTTGATTATGCTTTGTTAAACATTTAGGAAATTTTTGTTCTTTTCTTTCCTATTCATCCAGTTGCAGACTATTTAGCTTGCATTTGTTTTCCTTTCGTATATTGTTATCTTCTAAGTTGAACATTATTGTTTTAAAAGTGTTCTACTTCTCTTCTGGTAATATTCTTCAGAGATATAACCCAGTTAAATTTCTCCTCAATCATCCCTCATCCCTCTGAAATTTGTTTACAGGCTGTCCTGATCCTTTCTGGTGCTGGCTGCCAAATAAACCAAAATTTAATCATGATGTGATTACTGGTTCCCTAAGGCTTCACTACTACTATATTGTGCATGCTATCCTTGTCACTCGTAAGAACTTGACCTCGACGCAAATTGCTCCTAGTGGGTTTCATAACATGTTGGGAAAGCATTCTCTACTTCTAGATTACCACAATGGACCAAGTTCATCAACTCTGATTCTGCCACACTTCCATTTAGGTATTCACAATTAATACTCAATTGATTGAAGGCAAGCATTATTACAACTGATTCCTCTGCGCAAACAAAGATCATAAAACTAAACACAGGTAATGGAGGTCTTTTCGCCTGTCTAGCTCACCCTTCCATAGAAATCTATGGTGTTCCCTAATCTATCTCTTGAATGCGAAGTTTGCAGTTTCTGGATGACAGACTTGTACTCCAATAACTTGACATGACTCTGTACTCTATTGGGTTTGTTGATCACTGTGCCACAATGTCTGGAGATATTAATTATAACTCCTAAATGTAACAATCTGTCTGCTAGTCAGTTCAGAAATTCATGTGCATCTCCCATTTGTTCCTCTAGAGTGAGATACCTTACTGAACTTCATCTACCATTGTTCGAGCTACTTACAACATTTGTCGAAGTTCTTCTGTACTTCTTTGCTGCCCCCTCAGCCTGCAAACTTCTCTTTCTTCCCCACAATATAGTACCAAATGAGAATATTGTTTCTAAATTCAGGTTGTTTAGGTAGATTAGGAAAAGTAAGGGCTTGTACGCCAATCCCTCAGTTCACCTTTGCAGTCTGACATCATTCCTCTACTAAAATTCTCAGCTTATTCAGGTTTAACTACAGATACGTACAGTTTTAATTGTCTGTGAAACTCTGTAATGCTGAACTTTCCCAATGTTAACTCGGCTGGTGACTTCTTCAGCATTGTCAACGAGGAAAGCTCAGGCAATATATTCCCCCTTCTGAAACTGTGTTAACTGACATTTGATTAGGTTGCTTGCATCTAACAATCCACAAGTTTATTCCTGACGAATAGCAGTTACTGTTGTAAGATTAATGAGTCTGTAATTACTCAGTTTGTTTTCTCAACTTTTATTTTGGAGATGGGTGTCATGTTACCTCATTTCTAATCTAGTGAGACTTCCTGTGTTCACCGATTTCTTCATGGCGATTGTCAGTACTTTAGGTAGATTTTGTCACTAAAGAGCTTGAGTATTTACTAGTTGTCCTGAAGATTTATTGGTTTTGTGTCTATCTACAAACTGCACCCCGATGATGTCAAAATTAAGTTTATATGTAGAACCTCCTGTGATGGGTGGCATACAACAAGTGTCTTCTCCACTGCCCATTTCAAAGATTCAGTATGTTACATATTTTTGGTTCAATTTCAGTTTAAATTCTGTCTGCATTCTGCCTGCATCACTTCTTCACTGAGAACCTTCCTACTATTATAATTTATATCAAATTTGATCATTCCAGACCCTTCTTGGCAGTTTTTTTTTGATGGTTTTTGCACTTTTCATAGCACTCTCTCTTATTTTGGACATTACAGACTTTGTGAATTTGCTTTTCTTATTTATTTCACATAATGGTGTCATGTTAATCCATTTGTACTCCCATTTGTTTAGTCGGCACTTAGTAGTGCCTGGAATGTATTTATTTATTTTCCATGCTCACAGGATGCCTTAAAAATACATTCATTCAGCATCAACTGAGGTTTCCCGAATGCTTCCTCAATCAATTTTTTCAGCTCTTCCCACATTCCCTTAAAGTAGTTCTTTTAAAATTGTATGGCCAGGTACTGGTACCAGTTGTATCTCCTCATACATTGGGCCTGAACTTACACGGAGTGGCGGAGTCGGATTGCCACTCTGCTCCCACCTTCTTACCTGAAATTTTTTCGATCATATCTTGCCCAACCTTCTGACTCAGACCAGGCGAAATCTGTGCAGTGCAGCATGCTCCTGAGGTCTTCAGTTGAGTGCTGCAGAGTCGGAGGTAAGGAGGCCATGCCCGTTTTTTTGTGGCACTAGATGCTGTAAACTAGCTAAGTTAAAGGTCCATGCTTAAAGGCATTTGACAGGCCAGGGAGAAGATAAGAGGGTAGGATTGGGGTTGGGGGGGTGACCCAGCTCAGGTCAGGGATAAGAGTCGGGATTCAGGCTTTGTGGGCGGGGAGGGAGGGAGGGGGAAGAAAAGAGTCCTCATGGTGGGGGTGGGGGGTGTCAGGGAGAGTTCCGTGGAGCTGAGGGAACTCTAGCAGGGGGGGGGGGGGGGGGGGGGGGGGGGAGAAGAGGAGTTCCTGGGTGCAGGGTGGGTCCCATAGGGTGGGGGGGTTGTCAGTGGTTCCCCAGTGCATCTTTGCCCTGGAGCTCAGAAGTTATAGCCCACTATGTTTTAATCGTTATTATTCTGCTCAAACATCTATAGCCAAATTCACTGTTGCAAGTTCTCCTATCCCTGCTTGTTAACTTGTACCAAACCATTGTTCTTTCTTTCCTGTGATATCAATTCAGCTTCCCTAATTTCTATTTTTTTTGGAACACATAAAGCTACCTGTACTTTCTATCCTTCCTGAACATCTTGTAACTATGCCAGCATTTAAGATTTTTTCATCTAACCCGATTAGACCCCTTCTATTCCTTTCTCACCCATGTGCTTACCTAGCTTCCAATTAAATACAACTATGCTATTCATATCTACTCGTGGTAGCGAGTTTCACGTTCTTGACATTCCTTGGATAAAGAATTTTCCCCTGAATTCCCCATTAGGTTTATTAGCGACTATTTTATATTTATGGCTTCTAGTTTTAGACTCAAGTGGAAGCATTTTCTCTACTTCCACCTTATCAACTTCTTTCGTTATCTTAAAGACCTCTATCAGGTAACCTTCAGCTTGCTCTTTTCTAGAGAAAAGCGCAACAGCTTAAAAAGTCTTTCACTTATTTTCTTGGGAAATATTCACACTTAGCACTGATGTGAAGCAGTTTCACATTGCAGCAATAATGAAGTTACAGTATCACTACAGGGTCAATTTCTGAACCAAACCTAGATAAAGCACAACAGTGAAACCTCTCCCCAGCCCACTCAAAACAGGCAACATCGCACTTCTGTCCAAAATTGCCATGGAATACAACTTAAATGCTATATCAATAGCATTACCATCTCGGAATCCCAGCTATTAACTCCCAGGATTACTATTGATTATAAACTTAACTGGACCAGAATATAAATACTGGGGCCACAACAGCAGGTCAGAGGCTAGAAATTCTGTGGTGAGTAACTCACCTTCTGGCTCCCCAATGTTCTTCTCCAAGGCGCAAGCTAGAAATGTGATGGAATATTCTCCATTTGCCTGGATGAGTACAGCTCCAACAACATTCAAGACTTCGACACCATCCAGGGCAAAGCACCCCATTTGATATGCACCCCATCCATCACCTTAAACAGTGGCTTCCTCCACCACCAATGCACAATAGCTGCATTATGTACCATCTACAAGGTGTATTGCAGCAACACACTAAGGTTCTTTCAACAGCATCTTCCAAACCCATGATCTCTACCACCAAGAAGGCCAAGGGCAGCAGATGCACGTGAACTCCCATCATCTTCAGGTTAGATTCGCTCTTGTTGGAAATGGTCATTGCCTGGCACTTATGTGGCATGAATGTTACTTGCCATTTGTCAGCCCAAGCCTGGATATTGTCCAGGTCTTGATGCATTTGGACATGGGCTGCTTCAGTATCTGAGGAGTCACGAATGGTGCTGAAAATTGTGCAATCATCAATGAACATCCCCACTTCTGACTTTATGATGGGAAAGGTCATTGATGAAGCAGTTGAAGATGGTTGGGCCGAGGACACTACCCTGAGGAACTTCTGCAGTGATGTCTTGGGGCTGAGATGACTGACCTCCAACAACCTCAACCATCTTCCTTTGTGCTAGGTATGACTCCAACCAGTGGAAAGGTCCCCTCCACCAATTCCCATTGACTCCAGTTTTGCTAGGGCTCCTTGATGCCACATTTCATCAAATCCAGCCTTGAAGTCAAGGTCAGTCACTCTCACCTCATCTCAGGAGTTCAGCTCTTTTGTCCACATTTGAACCAAGGCTGTAATGAGGTCAGGAGTTGAGTGGCTCTGGCGGTTCCCATACTGGGTGTCAGTGATCAGGTTATTGCTAAGCAAGTGCCATTTGATAGCACAGTTGATGACCCCTTCCATTACTTTGCTGATGGAGAGTAGACTGATGGGGCGGTAATTGGCCAGGTTGGATTTGTCCTGCTTCTTGTGTACAGGACATACCTGGGCAATTTTTCACATAGCCGGGTAGATGCCTACTATGAAGCACTTTAGAACATTTTACTATCTTAAAGGTGCTATATAAATGCGGGCTGTTGTTATTGTTGAAGAATTTTTCTAACTAAACTAGTAAAACTGGCACAAAATGAAAACTTAGTTCCAAATATTCCTGGAGAATTGAACTCTTTGTTGCCTCACTGCAGAAAATTATTCAGGTTTCTGTCAGAAAAATAAACATAGTGCATTTACAACACAACTTCAGCATTGGTACAAGGCAGAAAGCTTAACGCTGATGTTAAATTGTAATGTAAGTCCAGAGTTAAGGCCCAAACTGATACCAGAAATAAGCTGGAGAGGATAATATTACAGCACTGGTTTCATACTGTAGAGCAATTTCAGCTCAGTGTCAAACTAGGTGCAAAGAAGTGGTCTTTGGGCCTTATTGACATTTCTCAACTTACCTGCAAAAGAAGTTTACATAATGAAGATACTGCCACATGGACTCTGTAAATATTTAAAATTTATGTTTTGTGAAAGCAGCTCACTTTGTGCTTGTAATCAAAAATGTATAGAGGTCACTCCAGGATGAAGAATGGGAGTGCCTGCCAGGAACGTGGTCTGGCTGGAACAAATACTGCAGCTACCAATCTGAGTCTCATAGCTGCAGTCAAAGTGCACCATAAAGGCACTTCCCAGACCAATAGCCTATATGAGGCAATCTGGGAGAAGATTACTGAAGAGTCGGGGGTAATTTTCTTAAATAATGCACCAGCTGGTTTTCCCTGTGGAAGGCTATAATGAAGATTTGTTCATGAAAGCTGAATGAATACAGAAATTGTATGACTTGGATTTTGCAGTAAGAGTAATGGTGAGGCTATCAGTGCTCACCATGACGCAGTAGTAAATTGGACAGCAACTTCCAGCTTCTACAGATGCACAGCTAAACATGGAAAATAGAAATCCAGGCCCTGCTCTTCCACAAGTTCACTACTCCAGCACCTCGCTGAAAGAACTGGCATTCACGTGTATGCCACAGTGTAAAATTTGAGCACTTATCCATTAGTTACCCGCTATTCATGCCAGAAAAAGGCAGGGCTTTTTCATTGAAGTGTAAGTGAATTTCAATAGAGTGACAAGGCTCAATTACTTCCAAACAGCCTCTCTGGCAATAAAAACTGTTACAAGCGTGGAGCCTCGTTCCTTCAGATTTTAATTATTGCTGAAAATTTAAAAAGTAACATTTTTACTTTTTCTTCCTGCCTCTTTTACCTCTCTCTTAAACCCATATTTCTTTCCCTCCTTATTTCACTTTCAATACATGATTTTACACTGAATTAAATATTCTAACTTACACCTCCTGGTTCATACTCTGCAGGGGCTTAATGGGATAGCCCCAAAAATGGGCATGGGGATCACAATCCATGTTTACTTTGCAACACACCAATTTCATACTGCCTGCTCATTTGAATGATCTCTACTCAGCCAGCATTAACTGCACCATTTTTTGGCTGAATGCATCAACAATGGGCCTATATTGTGGGTGGCTAGCATCAATTAAAGAGAGCCTGCACTACTTAAAGCCAGTCTGCACCTCTTAAAGGGAACATGCATTGTGGCTGAAGCATGTGCTGGCTGTCATAGATGAAGAGATTCTCACCTGGGAAAGCACAACAAATGGTATAACAGGGATGAGAGCAGGCTACAAGGTTTTCAGGTAATGCATTGCAGGTCTTGGCAGAGGAGGTGGAAAGGAGGAGAGATGCTGTATATTTGTAGGGGCCAGGAGGTCTTCCAGACAGATGGTCAAAAAGTAGTGAGAGCAAACAGCCGTGGAGGTTAATGGCAGGGGTCAAATCTTGAGGACTTGGATCAGTGCCACAAGGAATTCAATTACCTCATGAGTGATCAAGGTCCATTCAGCTGTGGCTCAGTTCATAGCACCCTCGCCTTTGAATCAGAGGGTTGTGGGTTCATGTCCCACTCCTGGAAACCAAGAACTGTGATTGTACTCGAAAAGAGTTGCAATCTGTGACTGTTGATAACTCGAAAGAGTATCAATGTATCATGGAGGTGTCAGCTGTGGCTCAGTTCATAGCACCCTCGCCTTTGAATCAGAGGGTTGTGGGTTCATGTCCCACTCCTGGAAACCAGGAACTGTGATTGTACTCGAAAAGAGTTGCAATCTGTGACTGTTGATAACTCGAAAGAGTATTACCTGCTTAGTAGGGAGGTGTCAGCTGTGGCTCAGTTCATAGCACCCTCGCCTTTGAATCAGAGGGTTGTGGGTTCATGTCCCACTCCTGGAAACCAGGAACTGTGATTGTACTCGAAAAGAGTTGCAATCTGTGACTGTTGATAACTCGAAAGAGTATCAATGTATCATGGAGGTGTCAGCTGTGGCTCAGTTCATAGCACCCTCGCCTTTGAATCAGAGGGTTGTGGGTTCATGTCCCACTCCCAGAAACCAAGAACTGTGATTGTACTCGAAAAGAGTTGCAATCTGTGACTGTTGATAACTCGAAAGAGTATCAATGTATCATCAACGGCAATTGCACCAGTAGTTGCAGCCACTGCTCAAATCGCTACATCTCCACATCACTTACCCACTAACAATCTCTATCAACCAGGCCCCATACCTAAGAGTCATATACCTCATCTCACTCACTTAACACAGCTGCAAGCTTCAAGTCTATATATCACAGGTTGTACACACTATTCAACCTTCCTAGCCAACACAACACAGTGAACCACACTCAGAGACTCTTCCCTCTTGCTTGATGGACAAGGTTGCATATACCCAGAGACAGCAGCATCCAACTGGTGGGAGACATGCACAGCTACATGTCCTTATCCCAATGGAGGAGACAATGCTTGCCATCATTGGGCTAGCCAGGAATCAGAGTGCAGCACAGGGGTTGGGGAGGGGGGGAAGAGAAGAAGCCGTAGATGATTGTATCCTCTTAACTAATGCCTCTTTCTTAAATCCCACTTCCTCCTCATCCCACAATCTCTACTGATTTGTGGGATGCACAATAAGATACTCACTGCGTTGTCAGGCCCAGCATGCAGGAAGCATGAAGGAGTCTGGAACCAACTTTACTTAGAGCTATTTTTAAGCACCTCTGTTAGCACACTTGTGGACCCAACCATCTGCTGACCAATATCTCAGCTTCCATTGCAGCACAAGCAGAAGCCATCTAACATTTGGAAAGTTTAGACTAAAGTCACACAAGCACAGCTCGCTGCCATCGTGGCTGTAGATTCTAGTGTTCAAAGTGGCTTGGAGGATCTCCGAGGAATCCTGCAATCTGTCTTCCGACAGACTACTAGGATTGTTGAGACGCTACTCTGGGGGAGTGGTAGTGGCTCCATGGAGCACGAACTAGGATGACAGCAGTCCAGACTGCTGCTGCCCATTCCGAGGTGGTGTAGTCTGAAGACAGACCTTCTTGAGCCAGAGCTGTTGAGGTCACCTTTCAAGGCCATCTGGAGTCTTCCCCACTGAAAGTAGGCAGGCTTCCACCAAACATGTTCCAGCCACTGGAGTAGCACTGTGTAGCAGCACCAAGCAAAGGCACATGAAGACTGGCACTAAAGGAGTGCACAAGGATGATTAGTTTGTATGCAATGTGACAGAGTTTGATATATAAATTTGGATTGAATTTTATTTTTGCTTTGTGCAAAGTGAACACTGTGATGGTCAGTGACTGCACAGCTAAAGTGTAGGACTGTTGGTGAATTGGGAATTAGGGTTGTGTTTACTCGTATCATAGTCAGATGAGTTGTTCAAGGGCAGAAAGGGGTTTTCCAAGTTGCCACCTCTTTCTTCTTCCTGTCCTCAGCTGCTCGTCATACAGCTGGTGGCAAGGGGTGTACTCTCATGATGGAGAGGCATCCAGCAGACCCCATAAATTGTGACACCTGCTCTGCCAAGTACAGGAGGATGTCTCCAGAGTGGTCCAGGCACGGGAAGCATTTTTTCAGTACATCAGTGGTCTGCTTTATCACATTTGGTGTGTCAGCATGGCTTTCGGTGTACGCATGATCTACACGTGATGGTGGGTTACCCATGGCAGTCATCAGCTGTGTCATCAGTGATAGCTCATCACCCAGAAATCTTTTCATTTGCCACAATGGTTGGTACAACGCTCTGCCACAGAATGAAGGCATCATTACTGCTGCCAGAATGCTGCACGATTTGCTGCCTATGGGGTTACGGAGTAGGGTGGGTGTGGGGCAATTTTCCCCCCTTTCCCACCTCGCGGCTGATCGCAACACGATGTATTTTTGAGAAGGCGTATTTAATCCTTTTGAGTGCTGTGTTTAAATCAAAAGAAAGGATAAACATTTATTTTCACAACACCTGAAATATAAACACATCAAACACCTCTCCACACGGTCATTCACACGCACACACATGGAAAGATGGTTTCTAGGGACATAACGTGCACTTAGATTACTAACAGTGTAACAAGAAACAGGTCACTTGGTTACAGTTCTTAAGATGGTAGTTTAAAATATAGGCCTGAAGGATTCTTGCTTGGTTCCTTGAAGGCAAATGGAGGTTGGACGTTTCTGGCTGTTTCAGACAAAATTGTGGCCGAGCTCCTTAATGAAAAAAGGTAATCCTGCTGGTGAATCAAATTAGCCTCCTTTCACTGCTCGAGATGACTGCCTTTTCGAGGCAGTGTTCTTTCCTTTTCCTGGGTGTGATCTCTCCCTCTGAGGCACTGGTCCCAGGCTGTCTTGCTGGGCTGCTCTGTGGATTAATAAGGTAGCAACTTCTTCTTCAGTCAGTTTCAGTCATGTGATGGCAGTATTGATGTATTCCACTGTCCGCACAGAGGGTTGAAGCCGATGTAATTGACATACAATGGGAATAGGTTTGACATCCTATCAACAGTCCAGCTATGATCATCTCACTGAATGACTTTATTTGAAATCCCATCATCATGGGGCAGGAAGGTCAAGCAGACATTGTCATGTTAATGCTCTTCCATTGAAATGGTGAGGGGTAGTCAATTAACACCTGGGAAAGCCATTTGCATTTTGAGTAACTTCCCAGACACACTGGGTGGAATTCTCCCAAAATGAAACTAAGTATGGTGGCGGGCGGTTTTGGCAGTGCCCGGCCCACCGTCTGTCATGGCAGCAACTCGCACCCGATTTTGTGTTTGAGGCCTCATTAATTATGCAGAGGCACATTTTGCTCCAAATCACCTGGCGGGTTGGGAGTTGATTCGTCCACCCGCCATCAGCCAGCGGGTTCGAAGGTCCGGATGCCATATTTAAACGCCAGTCCAACACACAATCTCAATTTCTCCAGCCCACCAGAGACGCCTGCAACCCGTAAAAGAAGGCCAAGAGTCATAGGACAAAGTCTGCACCCCGCTTCACCCACCAGGCCCTCCAGGCCTTGGTCAGAGGGGTGCAGGAACAACGGCACATGCTCCAACCCACAGATGGCTGCAGGAAGCACAGCAGCCGCAGCTCTCGGGCCTGGGACACTGCAGCAGATTGCTTCCAAAGTGCCACCCAGTGCAGTAAGAGGATGAATGATCTCATCCTCTCTGCCAGGGTAAGTCATTCTTCAATACCCTCCAATATCAACCTCTCATCATGGCATCATGCACTCAAATGGCTACTCTCTTTTTGGATTTCACACAACTGTTAGCGGGGGACACATATCAACACTAGCTCTCTCACCGAGACGTTCACGTCACCACAATCCTATCTATCATGTTGCTCACAGTCCACCCTCTGGCCCTTCTGGGGACGGCTCACCACACTCAGGAGACATGCAGCTCACCCAACTTCTGCTTCATTCCTTCTCATCACATGCCTTTTTCTTCTTCAGACAGGCCAAGCTGCTGCACAACAGGCACAAAAGAGCGCAGACTGGGGGAGGGACGTCCGACATCCCCGCCCTCAGTTAATTCAAGGAGGCTTCAGCTGAGCTGTCTGGAGATGACACGGATCGCTCCAACCAACCTAGTGTGGATCTTAGCTCCAGCACCTCATCAAATCCTGACATTCATAGTGAGTCACGTGCAGTCTTATCTAGCTCATGCTCATTAACTGAAACTCTCTTTTCTATTTTCTAGGCACAAGCACATCGAGGCCCCCAAGCCATTCCAGCATCACCAGTGCAAGCCTGCTGACCTCATCCGAGGACAAAGCTCCAGAAGAACCTTCACGGTACTCACACGCACCCTCCACCAGCTCAGAGACACTGGGGCACAGATGTAGATTAGGCTCGGGCTCACTTTCAGGGGAACATCTCACTGACAGGTCCCCGCAGCAGTTGAAAGCAGGGGCAGCCAAGGTCTCCAGCTCTCGGAGGGTTGCTGGAGACCAGACACTCGCTCGGTCCGAGTCAGTTGATGAGCTTCTGGAAGCAGCAGCTAAATCTCTGCAGAAGATGCAACAACAGGCAGCGGAACATCAGGCAAAGATTCGGCAGTCACTCAGCAGACAAGGGCGAACGATGAAGGTGGCCGTCCACATTGTCCAATTTCGTGGCTTTGCCATGCAAGCACGTCGAGGTCACCATGGGAAGGCTGGCGACCACCATGGAGGCCTTGGCCCAGCAGGACTTGCCATATTTGTGCTCGGCCCTGCACTCCATGGCCATATACCTTGGTGGGCACCATCAGGATGTAAGGAACATTGCGACGAGGCACCCTGACCCCCCCTGCCCACCCCCCCTCCCCTCCAGGTGCATCATCTTCTGCAGGAGTCAGGGCAGAGCCCTTGGGCACCACAGGGAGGATAGGAGTCAGCTGGACACCCTGGTGGCTTCCTTTCAGGACATTCCCAAGGACATGTAGCTGCTCACAGCCCCCTCTGCCTATGGCCCCATCCACTCCAGCTTCTTAGGCCACCGAGGGCCACCACAGGACGTCTGCCAAGGTCATCACAGACATCAGGATGTGGCAGTCTGGGTCCACCTCTGCTGCGGATGTCGGAGCTGCACCCAGTAGAGTTAGGAAACTGAAGAAAAATTGATGTCACTTTTGGGTCATGGGTGTGCTAGACATGTAACTACATTGCACTTCTGTTAATGCATTTGATGATTATGTGAATGTTCCTGTCAACTGAAGACATGATTTTGTACTTTGGAGTCCTCTTATTTCGAGGTTTAGCCTTCCTTTCACTCAGTTATAGTGTCCCACTGTGAGATTAACATTCCTGTGATGCAAACTCAGTTGAACTAGTATCTGCACCCCTTGTGTGATGTCAGGGAGATGTGTTTAAATCTTTATTGAAAGTGTGATGTAAGCATTCCTCACCCTTCTTCATCAAAGAACATCATTGATTGAGGGAAGCTTATCAGCATTGATAATCTAGCAGCATGTGTGCCTCCTCAGTGGTAGTTGCGGAAGACATGCACGGGAGCAGGAGATCCCTGTGCATATCCCCATCTTAGTCGCAGCAGTGCTAACATCATTGGATGGCAGCGAAATCTTCTCTTGCATCAATCTAAGTGGGCTTCTCAGCTCCCAGCGTAAGCTCACTCACAGGACCCCACGGACCAAAGCAAAGATCATGGCCTGGTGATTCATGAGGCAAGCGCGAATGCAGGACTCATTCTCACTGCAAGTGGGTGGACATCCCCTGAGTTGAAAGAAGATTGCATTGAGGGCTGGGAAAGATGTGGCCATGTTCCCTCACTTGACTTTACTCTTCTTGGAACCTGTCAGCGATTAACGTATCACGGGCACATCTCCCACGTCTTCCTTCTTCCACGGTGTGATCGTGCTCATATGGACCCTCAGCAGCCTCCTGAAGCTCCTGAGCCTCCATATCTTCATCCTCTAATGGGTTCTCATCCTCCTCCAGGTCATCCTCTTTGCATAGCGAGATTGTGAAAGGTGCAACACACTGCAATGATGCAGGAAACCCTGACAGGGGTGATTTGGAGTGAGCGGTCCAAGCATCTGAAGCACATCTTCAGAAGCCCTATGGCTGCTCTATAAGGGAGCGTGTGGAGCTGCAAGCAGCATTGTACCTCTCACCGGAACGACTCTGTGGGCGACGTACCGGTGTCATCAGCCATCATTTCAGTGGGTACCCCTTATCCTCAAGCAGCCATCCCTGCAGACGTAATGGCCCCTCGAAAATCTCAGGCACCTGGAGTAAGTCATGGCAACACCCAGAGTATCATGCACAAACGTGCAGTACGTGCTTCCAGTGATCACACACCAGTTGCACATTGATGGAGTGATGGCCCTTGCGGTTTATAAACATTGGGGCCTGCAGCCATGGAGCCCATATAGCCACAGGCGTGCAATCTATTGCAGCCTTCATTCTAGGGAAACCTGAGATGGCGGTGTAGCCGGTTAATCTCGCAGCCTGGCTATCTTCGTCCAGAGAAAACCTAAGATAATTATGGGCCTTTTTGTAAAGGGCATCTGTGACCTCCTTTATGCATTAATGTGTTGGGAACTGAGATATGCTGCACAGGTCACCTGTTGATCCTTGGAAAGAACCAGTGGCCAAGAAAATTGATTGCAGTGGTCACCTTCAAAGCCACTGGCAAGGGATACCCTCCAACTCCACGTGGCATCAGGTCTTCACGAAGAATATGGCATACGTGATGTACCAGATCTCGGGACAAGCACAGACGTGCACGGCACTGCCTCTCGCTCATCTGTAAATAGGAGACTCTTGGATGATAAACCCTAGGTCTGGCAAGTGAAGCTCAGAGGATGACACGTTTGGAGACTATAAGGGTCCATAGTTTTTCCTGTCCGGCCTGCAAGATGGCTGATACCACCTTGCCCTGAGATACTCTCACACACATCAAGGTGACCGAGTTGGCATCACAGATATGTAACTTCTTGAGTCCTGTGTGGGATACTAAAGTTTAAGTGAGACGATTGACCCAACCTAGCTCTGTGCTCCAATCTCTGATGCGGCAAATTAATGACCAATCAGTTGCTCATGGCGAATGAGTGGATGCCCTTTGGCCCATTAGGGGTGTCACATCTGGTAAACACGTGACAGGCCTTCATTGATGGATGCCATATATGATACAACTGTGTCTCCTTCACTCTAGCCTGCATTCCTAAATTCTACATTCCTATGTGTTACACTTGAGATGCAGTGATTGTGATGTGTAGCCACTAAGTTCTGAGTAGCTGTTTAACAGTGCTAATGAAGCCATTGGTTTTAAATGGCTTTCATTGCAAGGAGGTCTTCCTCCTTTCTCTCTAAGTAGACTCCTGCTCACTCCGGTGGCAACAAGAGGTTAAAGGGTGACCCCAGAAAGGCCCCCCTCGTGTTCGCCCTTCCCCCCTGGCTGCTATTCCACAGCATTCCTTCCCCATTGACCCCCTTGTGTTTGTCAGCCCAATCCCTCGCCTCACAGCCCAACCCTGGTTGAAGTGCTTGTCTCTGAAAGTGGAGGCCTGCATGAGTACCACAGCACAGCGGTGTGCCTCAGGGCACAGAACGCAAAGAGGAGTAGTCCAAACCTACAACCCCAGCAAAGTGGCATTCATTGCAACAAGGCTAGCACAACGCGATGGCAGGTATGTATCACTCACCTTGAAGTTACCAGCGAACCGAGATCCAACTTCTGCACGCCACCCCTTTTCAAACGGGTTTGATGCTGACATAATTTCCCACTGGTATGACAGAAGATTGGAAAGTGTGGCAAGGTTTTGGCAAGCAGCTGTTTTAATGAGCATTCATGACATGCTAACGAATGCAAATGACGTTCGTGCCATGAGTCGGCGGGATAACTGACCCGCCATAAAAACAACGTTGGGAGAATTGGGACCTGGTTTTACAACAACAGGTTTTCGATTTTTTGCCTCCCGCTGGATTCTCTGCTCCTGCCGGCCGCGAAACCCACCGGATGCAAGAATTCCGCCCATTGTCTCTATGTGTCCAGAAGCCACATTGGAAATCACTTGACTTTCCGCAGTCCATTTTATGAAGGTAAAGTGTCCATATTTCATGTTTTTTTTTTTAAAAGTAAAGTGCCCACCCCCCAATAAGATTTGCAGGCATGACGTGACCATCACAATGATCATACACCAGCTGGGCATTGAGGGAATGGAATTCCTTCCAGTTCTGGTATAAGGCAAAGTTGACATGCAGCACCTGCAAAGTGACGTGCGTGCAGTTAATAGCACCCTGCACCATGAGGAAGCCTGCAATCCTAGCAACACTTGTGGAATGGTAGCAAGAGCCAGAGGAAAAAAATTAACCAACAACTAACCTGCATGTAGTTGATGATCGCTTTAAATAGCACTGATTGAAGGTCGTTCCTGCTGCTCAACACAGGGGTTCAGCTGCACGAGGTTAATAGAGGGAGTTGGCTACAACACTGAACTCCAAAATGGCATCACTGGTGTCAAATCAGCGTTGCATGATGACTGATGTCCTGATCTACATGTATGCATACTTCCAGTGGGTGTTCATTCTTCACACTCCTGCACTAATATGATGTCTGGCATAATTTACCCTTCAAGTGCTGCAAACACCATTTTGGAGCTCTATGGGCACAATGAGCCTGCTCTGCGTCTCCCAGTAAGTATTCTTCAATCTGACTGGTTAAGGAGGCATGCCAATGCTTTCCCTGTTCACACAAGTCTCCAATCCCCTGTAAAGTATGTTGCATTGTTTCGACTCTGTAATAACTACATTTTGCAGTGTAAAGTCCCTCATAAGTATATGGATGAGTGTAGCTGCAAGGCACAGTGAGTGTTGATCATTTGCCATTGACTGCAAAATCCATGCCAATATATTTTTGAAGTACCAAGCTGCAAATGAAGTACAACACTCTGTTTAACATTATGCAACAGAACAACTTTTTCTGCACATTAGACAATAAATAGGGGTGGAGCAGGGACATAATGCAGAAACACTTGGAACATCTATATGAGAAGCAACATATTTGGAGAAAAGTCAAATCAGACTAAGTACACATGTCAAGTACAGTGTTTCTCACTGTTCATGTGCAGGAATAGCAGTTTTCAAGTGATGGAATGACCTTGATGTGGTAATGGATTACTGGCACCATGACAGCAGGTATCATGGTTTGTATGCAATTTAGTTTTTTAAACTAGCAATTGCTAAAGATTACCAGCAAAATTGAAAACACAACACACATTTTACTGGGCAGCTAAATTTCAGTGGTGTCCTGCAAACAAGGCAAATTACCAGTCTCAATCATGCATGAGAGTATAGGAAGCTGACTGTCAACACTGAAAGAAATTTGAATCCATTTCTTCCAGAAATCCAGTGTCACCTAGTATCAGAGCGGAGACATCCTACTTAAAAATCAACAATTTAAAGAGAGAAAAGACAGTGTAAACAAACAACTGAAAGTGGCTTAAGGAAACCGACCAATCATGGTGAGATTGCAAGGTACGAGCGTCATGTCACTCAGTGCTTTATTTATTGTAATCTATAACTCTCTGTTTTGCAGTTCCTGATTTTCCACAGTGCTCAATAAACCAGAACAGTTGTACCATAATCTGAGGCCATGTTGTTAAAATGATTCAAGTGGTGAAATGACCTTGACAGCAGGCATCACGGCTCGTATACTGCCACAATTCTGAAACAGCTCTGATCAAAGTCACAAATGACATCCAATGTGACTGTGACAAAAGGTAAATATTCTCCTCTCGATCTGTCTGCAGCTTTTGACATGGTTGACCACACCACTGCCTCACCACTGTCATCCAGCTGGGTGGGACTGTTCTCACCTGGTTCTTTCTAATCTGTTTGATCAAAATCAATTGCAATGGCTTCTCTTCCTCCACCTGCACTGTTCCCCCAGTGTCCACCAAGAATCAATCCTTGGCCTCCTCCTACTTCTCAGCCCCTCCGCAACATCATCCAACGGTGCCACATAAGCTTTTACACCTATGCGTAGACATTCAACTCAATCTCACCACCACCTCTCTCGGCTTCTCCATTATTGCTAAATTACCAGACTGCTTATCAGACATCGAGTACCAGATGAGCAGAAGTTTCCTCCAAATAAATACTGGGAAGATTGAAGCCACTGTTTATGGTACCTGCTCCAAACTATGTTCCCTAGCTACTAACTCCATCCCTCTCACTGGCAACAGTCTGAGATTAAACCAGTCTGTACACAACCTTTGTGTCACGTGATTCCCAAGATGAACTTCCGTCATCATATTTGTCATAATTTGCCATCAAAGACCACCTGTTTCCACCTCAGTAACATTGTCCAACTTCGCCCCTTTCTCAGCTCATTTCCTGCTGAAACTCTCTTTCATAGCTTTGCTAATTCTAGACTCAACTATTCCAATGTGCTTCTGGCCTGTCTCCTACATCCTACCCTCTGTAAACTTGAGGCCTTCAAACTCTGCTGCCCATGTTTTAACTCTCAGCATGCCCCACTCACCTATCACCCCTGTGCTTACTGACCTAAATGGCTTCCGGTCAAGCAACAGCTTGATTTTAAAATTCTCATCCTTGTTTACAAGTCCCTCCATGGCCTAGCTGCTCCCTATCTCTGTAAATTCCTCTAGCCCCATAAACCTCCAAGATATCTGTGCTCCTATAATTCTGGTCTCTTATGTCTCTCCATTTTTAATTGCCCCTTCAGTTGCCTAGGGTATCAAGCTCTGGAACACCTTTCCTAAACCTCACGTACCTTTACCTCTTTTTCCTCCATTAAGAGGCTCCTTAAAACCTACCTCTTTGATCAAGCTTTTGGTCATATGAACTAATGACTTCTTATGTGGCTGTATCATATTTTGTTTTATAATGCTCCTGTTAAGCACCTTGGGATGTTTCAATACATTAAAGATACTACATTAATATCAGTTCTTGTTGATTCTCCCAAATGCAGCTGAAAATGTCTGGTGATCACAACTGTCTTCAATTTAAAATGCTACTTCCAAAATTGTATGTTAAAGAATTAAATCCTCAGGCAAATTATGATTGTTAACAACACAGACAGCAGGACTTTCACACTGGAACTAAAACGATGCCTACCATGCAAATAAGACATTTATACCGATCCCCACGGGACAGCTGTCGTTCCAATTCACGGATGCGGGCTTTCAGTGCTTCAATTGTCGTTACAGTTGCATCTTCAGATATCCTGCAGATACAAGAAAAACAAATTAGACTGGAGGTTCACTAGTTTAGTTAAAACACATTTGAAATAGCAGTTGTTGAGCCCCAATTTTTTAAAGCATACACCCTACCATAATTGGAAAACTATAAACAACATTAAGTACTTAACAATATTCTTGAATAAAATAGATAAGGTTTGAACTCACAATGGTTACAAAAATTCACACTAGATTGCCATGGTTTCAAAGTTAACGTGGAAGTGTCACTGTAAAACAGTACCAAGTGTTTTCAAACTTGTACATAAATATTCTGCACAATGCATTGACTGCTATGATGTATATTTGTCTATTGTCTTTCCTGCCTTTCCCCTATTTCAATTAGCCACATCAGTCCCCTGATCTCATCATCGCTTAGTTTACAGATCTGGAATAGGCATAGCAACAAATTCAATACATTTAAAAATATTAAGCAAATATGAGCAATAATTCAGATGAGATAAAAACAGCAAGGCAAATGACTAGGGAAAGGGCAGTGGGAGGGAGGGGGTAGGGTGCAGAGGCTGGAGGGGAAGGGACGTCAAAAGAATTAGACCAACAGGATTGTCCTTAGATAAACTGATGAATGATCAGCAAGTGCATCACTGAAAAGTAGACTATAGTTTTAAAGTACCTCTGGAAAGAACCCAAATTTAAGTGCTATCATGCTAAGTGGCAGCCTCGTCTTTAGATTGCCACTCTTGTCAGGTCACTAAATGGGTAATACAGTAAAGGGAGGATGTCAAACCGAGAATCAAATTAAGAATAATTATGCTGTCACGCTGGCCACAGAGATATATGCATCAGAGGCGACATTAAAAGAAAGCACACAAGAGGCTAGATGCATCTGACTAGATCTATCTCTTCCCCTGCAAAACAAAGAATTGGAAAGGCACAAAAATACTTTAAATTTGAGGATACGCGACTCAGTAAAAGTGCTATATAAAAGCATGTGGTCATTGGTAACACTGCTAATATAAAGGTATGAATAATTGGACCAATGGAGAGACAACGGGCTGAAATTTTCCCAACTTTGAAAATATTAGGTGGGCAGGATCATTTCCACATCAAATGCCGCTTACTGCTGCAACATGCCTGCCAGCTTAATTTTACAAGAGGTGGCCAATTAGCAGGCTTCCTCCAGAATTGCCATCCAATTAGAGACAGTGGGTAAGTTCTGGAGGTGGAAGGTGAACACATCACAATTCACTGCAAGGGAGGCCAGCAGCCCTCACTGTGTCACCAGTGAGAATGCTGTTGAAGGCTAAGCAGCAGGAGGGGCAGGAAGTAATGGAGGTGCCATCAATATCAGTGGAATGATTGCCACTGTGTTAGTCCCATTGCAACCGGGGACATCCATCTCCATGAAATCCTCACTCAATAATACGGCTTTGGACTTGGGAAGACAGCAGCCCTGCCATTTTCTGGTGGTAACCATTAAGTCTCCTTCAGTTCTCTCATAGCTTCAACCGCCCGGTGTGAACTTGCCTCCTCTTAGCTGCCAGGGTGCTAACATAACGGGGGCAAAGGTGATGCCAGCTGTGCCAATAATTAGTCATTCGATAACCTTGATTGCTATTCTGCCGCAAAGACCAGTTTGCTGGCATTGGACCCAGGCCACTCTTGGGAAAATCAGCTGGAGCTGAGAACGTGTCAGCAAACCGGCCCAACACCCTTTTTTTCAGAATTTGCTTGTCCCCAAAAACTCACTCCCCCACTTCCAAAGGCCTGGGAAAATTCAGCCCAAAGTTTTCCTTGGAAAGGCTATTATTATGCCTTCCAAATGAATGGAAAAAATTACCCAGGAGTGCTACAGATACTGGTTCAACCATTTTTCTTTGAATAGCTGAATGGAAAAACGTTTCAATTCAAATGGAGACCATTATAATGTTACCACTGTGCATGAGAAAGTACAAACTCTTCCACATAACTATCCTCTCCTAGACGCTAAGTATTGAGAAGACCAAAATGTGTCTATAATAGTAAGTATTTACCAATAAGAATTTCTAAAATTAATTATCTGGAAACAATCAACTAGTATATAATAATTTCATCACAATGCACAGCCAATGAAAATTCAATATCATCAATCTCTTCCATTTAAAAATACTTCAAAACTCAATTTTACACACTTCAAAATCCCTCATAAAATATTGTCCTGTTTGGAGCCACAAAGTTTATCAATGGCACTGCAAGACAAACTTGTAAACATTTTTCGTAAGACATCGTGCGCTCTTCCTAGCTCGGTCATAACATTGAACAAAGCTAATTACATAAGTACGAGGGGAGAACTGGCTAAGGTTGAATGGATAAATAGACAAAAAGCCATGGCGGTAAATAAACCATTTAAAGAAACAATTCAAAATGTTCAAAAATACATTCCATTGAAAAAACTGAGCAAGGAAGATCCGTCTGTGACTTACTAAGAGAGGACAGTGTTAGATTAAAAGAAAAGGCTTATAATGTTGAAAAGCATAATAATACGTCTGAGGATTGGGACTGTTTTAGGAACCTGCAAAGGGCCACCAAAAGGTTGACAAGAAAGGGGAAAAAATAGAATGATAGTGTATGAACCAGGAATATATAAACAGATTGTAAGAGCTTTTACACATATATTAAAAGGAAAAGAGTAGCTAAAGTCAACATTGGTCCCTTAGAAGCAGACAGGGGAAATTATTGCAGAGAGTAAGGGAATGGCAGAGACAGATTTAATATTTTGTGTTTGCCTTCAGAGTAGAAAACATAAGCTGCATACCAGAAATACAGGGTACTAGGTGCTAAAAAGTGAGGAAATTAAGATAATTAATATCAGCAGAGAAAAAGAACTGGAGAAATTTAAGGGGCTAAAATCCAACAAATCACCAGGATCATGATTGCCTAAATCCTAGGATTTTAAAAGAGATAGCTGCAGAGATAGTGGATGTGCCGGCTACAATTTTCCAAAATTCCCTAGATTCTGGTTTGGTCCCAACAGATTGGAAGTTAGCAAATGTAACGCTACTATTCAAGAAAGGAGAGAGAGAGAAAACAGGGAACCATAGGCCAGTTGGCCTGACATCAGTCGTTGAGAAATTGTTGGAATCTATTATTAAGGAAGTCTTAAAAATGCACTTAGAAAATCATAATAGGATCAGACAATGTCAACATGGTTTTACGAAAGGAAAATTGTGTTTGACAAATGTATTATGAGTTTTTTGAGGATCTAACAAGTGTGGTAAAGGAAAAGCAATAGATGTAGTATAACTGGATTTCCAAAAGACACTCGATAAGGTGCCATACAAATGGTTAATGGGCAAAATAAGGGCTCATGGAGTTGGGGGTAATATATTAGCACGGTTAAAGGATAATTAACAGACAGGAAGCAAAAAGTAAGGCATAAATGTGGCTTTTTCAACTTGGCAGGCTGTGACTAGTGGAGTGCCGCAAGGGTCGGTGCTGGGGCCTCAGTTATTCACAATCTATATTAATGACTTAGACGAAGAGACAGAGTAAAGTATCTAGGTTTGCTGACAATACAAAGCTAATTAGAAATGTAAGCTGTAAGGAGGATACTGATGGGCTCAAAGAGACATGGACAGGTTAAGTGAATGGGCAACAAGATAGTAGATGGAATATAATGTGGGGAAGTGTGAGGTTATTCACTTTGGTCATAAGAACAGAAAAGCAGAATATTTTTTAAAAGGCATGAAACTTATAAATGTTGATGTTCCGAGACTTCGGTTTGCTCGTAAAAGGAACACAGCATGCAAAAACAAGCAATTAGAAAGGCAAATGGAAGGGGATTGGAGTACAGGAATAAAGAAAACTTGCTACAATTGTACAGGGCTTTTGTAAGACCACGCCTGGAATATTGTGTGCAATTTTGGTCTCCATATTTAAGGACCTATATATTCGCATTGGAGGCAGTACAGCAAAGGATTACTAGATTGGTCCCCTTGGTGTCAGGGTTGTCCTATGATGAGAGATTGAATAAATCAGCTCTATTTTCTCTGGAGTTTAGAAGAATAAGAGATGATCTCAGTGAAACCAACAAAATTCTGAAGGGGCTTGATAGGGTAGACACAGATGCTGTTTCCACCGACTGGGAAATCTAAAATACAGGGGCACGGTCTCAGGATAAGGAGACGATCATTTAGGACTGAGATGAAGAGAAATTTCTTCACTCAAAGGGTTGTGAATCTTTGGAAATCTCTACTTCAGAGGGTTGTGGATGCTCTATCAATGAATATATTTAAGGGTGAGATAGACAGACTTTTGGTCTCATGTAATCAAAGGATATGGGAAGTGGTTGGGAACGTGCAGTTGAAGTCCAAGATCAGCCATGATTGTACTGAATGGCAGTGCAGGCTCGACTGGCCGTTTGGTCTACTCCTATCTCCTGTATTCTTGTGCAGTAGTTTTTCAAGTGTCATCATTGCTGTAATGTAGAAAACACAGCAGCCAATTCCCAAACATCAAGCTCCCACAAAACAGCAATGTGATAATGAACAGATAATCTGTTTTCTGATGTTGATTGTGGGATAAATGTTGGCCAGGACACCGGGGATAACTCCCCTGCTATCTTGGAAATAGTACCATGGGATTTTTTACTTCCACCTGAGAGGGCAGATGGGGCTGCACTGAGTATGATGAGTCTGTATGACAGCTCAACAAATGGTTTCAGTGACCAGTATCAAGTTCTGTTTCTTCAGCATGTTCAGTTTTTCTGCTCCTTTTTGTGTTCCCTTTGAAATGCTTGTTAGCCTTCCTCCTTGGAGACCTCCATAATGCTGCTTCTTTGCAAGGTGAGGCTATGCAGCATGCAGCACCCGAAAGCAAATCAAAACTTTAGCCAGACTATTCTGTCTGGATGACCCCCAGATCTAATCAGGAACTTGATGTACTGCTTCAATATGTCAATGATGTGCTCAGTGATCAATCTAGTAGTCTCAAGCGCCTCTTTATACCTGTGCTCAGCTGATGCCCACAGATACAGATGTGTCATCAAACATGGATCCAGAAGGAATCTTGATCAGAAAGTCATCCAAGACTGTTTCTTTGAGTTAACAGAGGTGGACTGCCTTAAAAGAGGAATTTGCGAGCTGTACTTACATGTACAATCCAGTGGTGATGGTTGCAAAATACAATGAGAATGTCAAATATTTTCTATTCCTATAAATAGTGGCATTGTATAGGACCACATGAATGTACGCTATAATGCTCTTGGTCTCCTGAAGTCCTGCAAGTTTATATAGCCCTCTGATTCTGTGTTGGGAAGTCTGGTGTGGCAAAGGAGATTAACTTTCTTACTCAAGTAAATAAAGCATTGGTCACTTACTTTGCACACTTATTGATCACTAACTGATTTCTGCTACTGATGATTCCAGTGGCCACTGAAATAATCGCAAACCATAAAAGTCAGTTGTGCCCCAAGACCAGCAATGTCAAGCTATGTGGT
The DNA here is from genome assembly GCF_964194155.1 of Cetorhinus maximus. NCBI lineage: Eukaryota > Metazoa > Chordata > Chondrichthyes > Lamniformes > Cetorhinidae > Cetorhinus > Cetorhinus maximus. Next base: position 36,348,833 of record NC_135895.1, read on the forward strand.
GGAAGTTCACTGCAGGTCTGTTGGAAGCATGTGATAAAACTCAAGTTATGGAATTCCTTGTAAGCCAAATCTTTCGTAGATACTGTTCCTTTGATGAGTGATATTACATATGCTGATAGATTCTAGTCAGTGCAGAGTTCCATTAATACAGTCTGGTCTCCCTGGCATCCTCCATTGGCCCTCTTCAAAAAATGATTCATTCTCAGGTGTTGTTGACAAGGCCATCATTAATTGATTATCTCTGAGTTTATACAACTGAGTGGCTAGCTAGGCCATTTCAGCGGGCAATTAAAAGTCAACTACACAGAGGCCAGACCAGGTAAAAATGGCAGGGTTTCTTACCTAAAGAACATTGGTGACCAACTGAGTTTTTACAACAATCCGATAGTTAAAGTGGTTACTTTACCTGATATCAGCTTTTTATTTTCAGTCATTTTAGAATAAATTCAGCTTCTCAGCGTCATGCTGAGGTATGAAGTCTGCTCCCTAGATATGCACTCCATCCCTCTCCCTGTCAACAGTTTGAAATTAAGGCAGTCTTTGTGCAACCTTGGTGTCACATCTGATCCCAAGTTGAGCTTCCAACCTCATATTTGTACCATCATTATGACTGCCTATTTCCACCTCCGTAACAGCGCCTGACTTTGCCCATCTCAGGTCATCTGCTGCTGAAACCCTCATCCATGCCTTTGTTACCTCTAGACTCAATTATTCCAATGTACTTCTGATTGGTCTCCCACATTCTACCTCCATAAACTCAGGGTCATGCAAAACTCTGCTGCCAGTATCTTAACTCATGGAAAATCCCATTCCTCTATCATCCCTGTGCTCACTGATATACATCGGCTCCTAGTCAAGCAACGCCTTAATTTTAAAATACTCATCCTTGTTTTCAAATCCGTCCGTGGCCTCACCCCTCCCTATCTCTGTAATTTCCTCCACAACCCTCAGATATCTTTGCTCATCTAGTTCTGGGCCTTTTGCACATTCCAATCATATTTGCTCCACGATTGGTGGCCGGGCCTACAGTTGCCTAGATCTCAAGCTCTGGCACTCCCTCACCACACCTCTCTGCCTTTCTACCTTGCTTTTCTCCTTTAAGATACTCCTTAAAATGTACCTCTTTCAACTAGCTTTTGGGCTTCTGACCCAATAGCTTCTTGTGTGGCTCAGTGTCATACTTTGTTTCATAATGCTCCTATGAACCGCCTTGGGAATGTTTCATAATGTTAAAGATACTATACAAATAGAAATTGTTTTCCTAAGTTGTTGTTCCCTAAATTACTAGCTTAGGTCTCCTGAATATTTTCAATAAAATGTCGTGAAAAGGGCTTATCCCCATAAGGATTTTCTATGATGGTGTTGGGAGAAAAAAGGCTGCCAAAAATGTTCAAACGCACTGTAGCAAAAACAAAAGTGACACAAAAACATTCTGTAAATTGTTCAAAGAGTGTTCTTCCGGAGCTTTTCAAATGAACAGCTGATGACACTTAAATTGGAGTCTCAGTTCCCATGATCATTCATTATAATGAATCCAAGAATATCAGAAAATTTAATGAAGCTCATCCTGGTTTTCAAGTCCCTCCATGGCTTTGTCCCTCCCTATCTCTGTAACTACCTCAAGCCCACAACACTCAGATTTCTTTTTAACTCGTCTAATTTTGGCCTCTTGAGCATCTCCAATTTTAATTACACCACCATGTGCCTTCAGCTGCCATGCCTCAAGCTCAGGAATTCGTTCTCTAAACCTCTCCAACTCTCTATGTCTCTCTTCCTTTAAGATGCTCTTTAAACCCTACGTCTTCTACCAAAATTTTGGCTACCTGTCCTAATATTCCCTGATGTGGCTTGACGACTAGTTTTACTTTATAACGCTCCTGTGAAATGCCTTGGGATATATTATGTTAATGGTGCTAATTATAAGGTTGTTGTCACTGATGTTGAAATGTTAAAGTGGGATCATTGGAACTTCAAAATATTAAAACAAAGCATCCGTCTGTTTCAGGCAAGAGATTCCTCCCCTCGAGAATTCCCTCACTGGAAATGCACATGGCATGCAAAGTGGTCAGGGAGCCAGTGTGATGAATCTCTACACTACTTTCTACTCAGTAATGCCCAATACAAACATCTGTACTGGGTCGCCATATACTTTAATAAATTGGACAAAGGAATAGTGAGTTGTATATCTAAGTTTGCAGATTACACAATGTTAGGAGGTACAAATAAGTCTCTATGGACGGCAGTTAGAAAGGAACATAAATTTAATGAGTGGACAAAAGTAGGGCAGGTGGAATCAAATGTGGGGAAATGTGAGGTTATACACTTTAGATTCAAGATAAATAAATTGGAATATCTCCTTAATAGAGAGCAAAGATGTTTGCATGTAAAATGTAATCTAAAAGGTGAATTGGATGTTGCTCTTTATCTAATGGAGTTGGAATACAAAAGTCAGGAACTAATGAAGCAGCTGTACTCAGCATTGGTCAGTTCCATCTAGAGGATGGCCATTCAGTTTTGGGCACTGGATATCAGGAACATTATATTGACCGTAGAGGGTTACAGTGCAGATTCAACAAAAAAATGATACCAGGCTTAAAGAGTTAAACCACTAGAACAGGTTGCATAAAATTGTGTTCCTTTGAGTTTAGAAGGATTTAATCAAGGTCTTTAAAATGATAAAGGGATTTGATGAGGTAGATACAGATAAATTACATCCTCTGGTGGGGGAATCCAGAACAATGGGGCACATTTAGGAATGTAATCAGGAAGCACTTTTTCACACAATTGGTATTGGAAATCAGGAACTCTCACTTCCAAAAGAATATGGATGCTGGGCTAGTTGAAGTTTTCTAGACACAGATTGATTTTTTTTTGTTAAGCATTAAGGAATTTAGAGCAAAGGCTGATAAATGGAGTTAAGGAACAGATCAGCCCTAACCAAACTGAAAGGTGGAGCAGGGTTGAGGGGATGAATGGTCTACTCCTGTTCCTATAAAACAAAATGTCAACACAACATTGCCTTTGGTCTGTGCTCCCAAGTACTCTCAGAGACATGTGAACAAGGGAGACTATACAAGGGAGGGGACACCTTGATTTGAACAGTCTTAAGGAAATAATGTGTCATACATAAAGTTGATAATATAATTCATCATTTGTCTTTGGTAGCAGAAGGAAAATGTTCTATTTTACTTAAACCATACTGTTGAAATGAAAACACAAATTGCTGGAAATGCTCAGCAGGTCTGGCTGCAACTGTGGAGAGAGAAAGTGTTAATGTTCAGGTCTGTGACTTTTCATCAGATTTGCTGAAATGGTTCTGCAAATGTAATTTTCTTAACATATAACAACATATTCTAGGCAGAAATACATAGTGCTGAAGCAGCAATTTGCACAGTCTAATTGATTTAAAGCCCACTGTCAGCTTGTTTACAGACAGTCAGAGAGACCCTGGGCAGTGAAGCCATTGGTGGCCACGGGAGGTGGTAGTCATTGTGGAAAGGTTTGATATACTGCACTGAAGCAATTTGCACCAAAACCTTAAAACTTCCATCACAAACTGAATTGTTCCAGAAATCAGCTCTAGCCTTTCAGAAACTATGTCACACAGCAACTAAAATCTCGAAAAACATCAGGACACTAATAGCTTCAATATATTGTGTAACCAAAAAGAATAACATGGTGATACTATACCAGTTACACAATAGCAAATAATTTGGTGGGAGTGATAAAGGTGAAATCTTGGCATAAGTTGCACTCCCTGTAGATCTAAGAGCAGAGAACTACACAGGAGATGCTCTTCCCACCTTCTAAACCCAGAAGAGAACGACGGAAGTTATAAATTATCCCGTTGGGGGAGAGAGGAGATAAAGGGGAGGCAAGAAGGAAGAATTTAATCTTATGCACCAAACAGTAGGCAGCTTTTCACCAACAAACAGCAGTGTATGACACAGACCTTCTTGTGGTGCACTTACTAACTAATTCATGGATCTAAAACAAGTGAGAAATACTTCAGATTTGATAAACATCCTCAAATCACAGCAGGAGCTTTCAAAAGACCAAAACGATCACTTTATGTAACAGTGTAACCAGCAGTCGTTTATCATTGCACAAGGGCCCTATAAACCACATCTACCGTGCAAGTAAGCAAGCTTCAGTGTCAAGCATTGAAAAGGCATTTGTTTCCTGGCAATTTAGTGCTGCTCAAATTAGCCCGGGTACATTTATTCACTGCACTCAGGAGGTCTGGGCGAATTTCACACGTTGGCAGTCACACATTGATTTTGCAATTTAGGAAGTTTGCAACAGCAACTCTACAAATCTTTGAAGGACAGCTGTACATTTTTCTGCCAAAACACAAACACGCTGCAAATAAGTATAACAAATTTATGCTGCAAAGTATGAGCAGGGAAGAAAAATGCGTAAAAAGATCTATACACAGCCATTCAAGTATCGTGAAAAAAACCACAAGTTATTTGGTTAAAGAATGGATAGCTCTGGAAGTGAATGTATTAAAGATTGCAGGTGGTCCCTGTTAATTACTTGCTTTGGAGGAATTTCTTGATTTTGCTCTGTGCAATAAAAATTTAAATCCATTCTATTTCAACAGTTTATGTTTCTTTACACAGTGTACAAAGGATATCTTCCCCATGCTAAGCACTGATTTTGTCTGAAAGCAGGGGGAGAAGCATGCAACCTATACCAATCTTGTGCACCCCAAATGGTTAGTTGTACAGAAAGCAATGTCACAGGCCTTAGGCAAGCTCACCAGGCAATTTTCGTAATCAAAGAATGTTTTGTGGTTCATCTAAATAACAAATGGGCAGACAAAATAATTCTTAGAAATATGTCCAGAAGAAGCCAAGTAGCAGGTGTGATGTAGCCAGTAATCAATGAGTAGGTTACATCAAGTCCTGATTTAGTTGTAAAAAATTGCTGTGCTACCTAAAGACCAGTGCAATATGTGAATACTGCACAATCAATAAAGAGAATATTGATTTAGTTATTGTAGGATCATATGCTCCAGACCTTGTTAAAATCACATTTATTAAGTGGGCTGTGCTCATTACCCATTTAATTTTGGTGCATTTCACCTAGGTTTACAGGGATCCATGGTTTTCAATATGCAAGTTACTATCTGGTTTGACTGAAAGTATTACTATTTCATTTGTGGGTGCACACAAAACAAACTTGTTTAGACGTACAATGGTAGGATTGTGATTACCCATAGACTACATTCCATGTGCTTATTCTAAACTTATTTCTGAAACCCCTCTTATTTTTTTTAAATTTATACTCATTTGAGCATGGGGAGTGTAAGAAGAGAAAGAACAGCCAGGGTTCCTGTTTGTGTGTAATGACTTCTGATGGAAGTTGTGCATTTCTAGTTTTTGAGTAAGGTTAGGATCAGATCTGGCAGTGATCTGTAAGCTTTTGATAACCTGCCAAGAATCATTCTCCAAGTTCACATGAGGAATAGCTATTAGGGCAAGGTGCTGGACGAATATCAATGTTGGTGTGACAATATCTCTGCATAAGTTAACACTTTCAAAAGAGAACATTGTTATATCAAATATCATTATTTAAATATATTAATGAAGGATATAACCACCAGTCAGCATTTATAGGTTACATATGTAGTCACAGATCCTAGATAAGTCATTTTGGTCATCAAACAATAAATCAATGTTTAATTCCTAACTTTTAAAGCTAATTTATGAAAACCTGTGGCTTAGAATGTTTGCACATCAAATCATTTATGTGCAGACTTATTTTGTAAACTACATGGTACTGAAACAGTTAGCTCGCAAAATAATCAGTCATAAAAATATAAAAGAAAATTTTGCTATTACGATGATTCTTCAGAAATCTGAATTTACCCTATTCAATGGCATGTTCTCCCACTAGTCCCAGTAACTCAGACGCTGAATTAATTATCTTATATCATGTCTCTGCCTGGGCAACAATGCAGCCTCTAACGGAATCCATTAACTTCATTAGCAAATAATGATCACGGTGGAGAGTCTCAATGGACCCAGCTAGGTCTATCAGATAGAGCAGGTCATTTGTCAAACATTAGTGCACACGTGTGCTCTTTGCTCCTCAAATTAAACAGCGGAATTCCCAAATTAACATCTCAGATGGCTTCACTATGCAATCCATTAATTAAATCATATTAGTTTACACATACTCAGAAGCCAGAAATATTTGGATGGCTGCTTCTATTGTATTTAAACTCAAAAGGGTAGTGCTTTAATGATAGGTCATAACCAGAAAAAAGATGTGCACTGGTTAGATGTCAACTATTTTACCATCTAAATATGTTCCCTGTTAAAACAAAATTGGCATAGCATGAACAGAGAGGGGTTAAGGCCAGTTCTGCATAATGAATCAATAAAACTCCCATTTCATCTTTGGATCCACACTTATGAAATGCAATCATTGTTTTAATGTAGGGCAACGTGGTAGCCAGTTTGTGTATAATGAAGTCCCACAAGCAGCAATGAGAGAAATGACCAAATAACCCACTTTAAGTGATGTTGGTTGAGGGATAAATGTAAGCTAGGACATCAAGAAAACACCCTTGCTCTTCCTTCAACATGGGACCTTCTATGTCCACCAAAGAGAGTAGTTAGCCTAAATTTAAAATCTCTAGCGAAAGGCAGCATCTCTTGCATTGCAGCACTCCCTCAGTACTCAGGCATGTCAAGCTAAATAACATGCTCAAGTCTCTGAAGTGGAACTTATGAGCTCACAACCTTCTGGCTCTAAGTCGAGAATGCTACTACGACTGAGCCAAGGCTGATGCCTCTGAGTTACTCTGAATTTAAGTTCACATCTTTATGACTGTCATGCTTTTCCTAGATTAGTTTGTTGGGAGATACATAACTGCTGCTTTCTACTTGAATGAAGCGAGCCTCAGTGACTGTGCCGGGTTTAATGTTAACACACTGCCTGAGCGTATGGTGGAGACAGATTCAATCATGGCTTTCTAAAGGGAAGTGGATCATTATCTAAAGAGAAAAGATTTGCAGGGCTATGGGGGAAAAGGTGAGAGAGGCCAGGTGAACTGCTCTTGCAGAGTGCCAGCATGGACACGATGAGCCGAATGGCCTCCTGTGTTGTAACCATTCTATGATTTTGGATCAGATAGATGCACTGAAAAGCCTTTAAAACTGAAGAGTCCTAGACCAAATGTGACAGTGCCAGTTTCTATCCAGTTCTAACCTGAATATAAAACCATATGTGGTCTGACAGGATACAGGATGTAGGAAACAGAAATAGCAGTACAGAATGTAGTTTTGACGATGAAAGCCTGGTATATTTTTGGAGAAATGCAGCATTCTTATCCAGTATGTTTAAATGGTCGGTCTTAAATTATTTTGATCAGTGAGTCTAGCTACTAAGCTTCTGCCTCCTAATGTTCCTTCCTTACCTCTCATAGATGGTAGCTCATGCTGGAATATTGTTCCACTGGCAACTATAGCCTCACCCATGCACTGACTCTTCTCACCTGACCCCAAACACTAAGTGGTAATACGTTAGTTTGATGTTGCAAGGGTCAGGCAAAGTAAACATCAGCACATAAATGCTTCCAATAGCATTCATTAGTTAGCAATGCGAAGCAGGCACCCCAGTTAATTTTTGTTTCCCTAGTTCAAATCTCTGATCGGGCAGTACCACAGAAACTGCTGATATATTTGACCAAGAGAGATTTGAAGAAAATTAACTGAAATAAATGCCATATTTCACATAGGAGAATATATTAATTAGTGATTAACTAATTTTCTTCAAAAAAAATCTATTCAATAAGTTGAATCAAATATCAGATAAATCCAGCACTGTCAGGGTCCTCATTTATCATGTACTGTCAGTAATTTAATTTTTTTCTCCCCATTTTAACCCTTGCCATAGGCTTAGGCTTAAGTAATACACCCATACCGAGAGCCAAATCACCCATCTCAGAAAAATCAAAACAACTTTTTCTAACTGACCACCTGCAATCCTCAATCAATAACTGAACTGAAATACCCAACACCTACTCAATAAGTAGAAAAGCAAATTAAGATCCTGCGAATTTATCAGGGCACAGATCAGATTATATTTACCCACTTCAGTTAATTAACTTGGCGTACCAGTTATATTTCACTTTGGCAAACGTGCACTCATTACAAGTTTGAAATACTTGTAACTGTAACCTTCAGATTCTTCCTACAGCAATCTAGTGTCTTCCTACCATCATTTCATGATTCAGTAGATACAAGCAGCAGCTTTATGAAACTGTAAAGAGACAGAAGGCATTTTTTTATCTTGTTAGGAAAAAAACAGGAGTATATCGGCCCTCAGAAAGAACGAACTTGTATTTATTTTGTTCCTTTCACACCCTTGGGGCACCTAGAACACTTCAGTGATTGAATTATTCTAGAAGTGTAGTAACTGTTGTCATGTAGGCAAACTTGGCATTTTTAGACAATGTGTGTGTAAACTATAGCCCACAAAACCCTATAAAAAAGGAAAGAATACTTCAGTTTTATTTTAGCAGCTTCTAGTGAAGAACATGATGCCATTATCTTCAATAAAGCAAACTTCAATTTGATGTTTTTTTACTGTGATTTTATATTTATGGAAACAGGACAAATGGATAAACAACTGAATAGCCCACAAACAGAAAAAAAAATCAGATCTAGCCTGTTCTATTCCAAACCAAAGTGGAGGGTCTGGTTGCAAGAAATGGAAAATATTCTATTCTCCAGTACTGGTATCAGGTGAGGCTGTTCAGGAAAACAACAATTCACCAGAGAAACTTGAGAATAACAAAAAGAAGTTTCAAAACAAAAGTCAAGTTTTTTTTTGTCTAGCCAGGTTTCTGGCACGTAATGAATTCATTATCAGGCTTTCTGTTCTCCTGATTTGGAGCCCACTCACATTTCAGGTCCAGAGAGTTTAACTGCAGGTTGGCACCAGTCAAAGTTTGGGAACCAGAACTGCAGGGCTATTGTTGGGGTTTAACCAACAAAAATTACATTGCTTACTATCAGAGAACACCAGTTCCTGTTGTCTGTGCACCCTTTAGAGCACTACATCTATAAAGGTAGCACTAACCGGTGAAATTTCCAGCCAGAAATTACAGCTGGGATTTTCCGTGCCCGCCAGCGTCGGGCGTGTTCAGTGGAGTGAGTGGACAATATAGCAAGGCCAAAAATCGGTTTCGCAACGTCGTGAAACCAGTTTGTGATCGTCCGCTCAGCCTGCCGATGGCAGGCCACATTCCTCGCCATCGGACGTCAGGAACCTCACTGTAATAAATAAGCATATTATAAGGCCAGCCTGCTGGACTCACCCACTGCCAGTGGATCGTCCACCCACGTCAGCGGGAAAGCACGCCAAAGTGTTTCACAACAGCATATGTAGGTGTGCACTTGGTGGGCTGCACTTTGCTTGGGACTTCAAGGTTTGTTTGCCTACCTTACTTCAGTCAGCACTCACGGTTATCAGTGCCAGGCTTCACAGACAGCACCACATCACTTTTACGGGGGATCACTGGCAGATCTCTACCTACCAGATCAGCCATATTGTCAGGAAGACATACTAATGTCATGGGAATTTATTGTAAAGTTGTGGCATCTGTGTGTGTGTGTGTGTGTGTGTGTCTGTGACTTAATTGGGTTAAAGGCAGCAGGTCTGAAGGCTTTGATATAAACATGGCAAACATGGAGGAAGTTTAGAATGTAAAAGGACATTGCATTTTTAAATAAACCAGACTTGACTGTTTTCAAAGGAGGGGTGAAATGGGTCACCTAGCCAGGCTGTTTAGAACAGCGTGTATATTTTTCCCAAAGATTACTGGTAAAAATTAGTGATATGAGAGATTATCAGAAAGATAAACGTCCAAAGACATACTGAGACAATGGGAATTTGCTTTCAAAGGGGAAAATATATATAAAGGAGCGAAGGCTATGTGTAAAGGTAGGCATTTTTAAGATTTAACAAGTGTGGCAAGCCTTCTACATCTATGCCTCAAGCTGCTGTCTTCAAAGGGCTGAAGTTAAGAAAACTCACTTTGAATACAACTGGTTCAGGGTATTGTGTATCACCTTGCCTGGGTCTTTTAAAATCTATGGGCAAAATTTTCTGCATGTCAGGTGGGCGAGCCCAACCTAATCACCGGCGGGCGCAGAGCCGATCGCCGCCAGCAAAGCAGGCTGCACTGCCATTTTACGTGGGTGGGCCAATTAAGGCCCGCCCAGCGTGACGTTCGCCAGGAAACGCTATGCGCTCCCTGTGCAGGGGGGGGTGAATCCCTAAAAGCGAGAATGCGCTCTTTCGCGCATGTGCGCGAAAGAGTGCACATCTCCCTGAAGTTAAGTGCAGCCTCAGGAAGATAGCTTCTACTTTTAAAACTATTAAAAGTAGAGAAAAGAAAAATCCTGTACATTTCCCCTCATGTGACAATGTCACATGAGTTGGGACATGTTCATAATTTACAGAACAACTTTATTACAATTTTAAAAACCCTACATGAAACCTCATCCTGCCGCTGGATGAGGTTTCATGTTTTCTCTAGTTGCCACCAGGGCTCTTGGCCGACCCGCCAACCTTAAGGTTGGACGGGCAGGTCCTTTAATTGGTTAAACGATCCAGTGGCCATTGACAGGTCGGCGGGCCCGCAGCTGATTTTGCTGCGCCCCCGCCTTCCTGAAAATTTAAATGGAGCAGGGTGACGTCAAGGGTTCTGCCCGACGTCATCCCGCGTCATTTTACGTGCCGGCAAGCGGGCCCCGTCCCCTGCTCGCCGATGGCAAAATTCTGCCTTGTGTCTTACTGTTGCCTTAACGAAAGTAACTGGGAGTCAGATTAAGTAGGGGATTTAGAAGTTATTGTAGCAGGATTTTGTAGACATAGGTATGTGCTTAAAAATGATTTTTCTTGTTAACACATGTTTAATCTAGTTTTGTAAAAACCTATAAAATCTAGTGATCTTATTACTAATGAATTCAAGGCACGCAACTCAAAATTTATACCAATTGCAAAACAAGTTGTGGCAGTTGTTTCAAGTTTCCCTTTGAGATTTGAACAACTCAGCATTTACCATCGTCTGTGCCATAACACATATGTGGGAGGCTTTTCAATGGCTGCAGGGCAAGGTCTTGCTTGGGGAAGGAGGAGAAGTAGCCTCAGGCAAAGGAAGAGGCTGCAGGGCAAGAGCTGTACTGGGGAAGGAGGGTATCCCAGGGTGTGTGTTACGGCACATGTTGATCTGTGTGTGGCCTCAAGATGGTGAGGGCTGAGGAAGCAGTCTTCAGAAGAGATGAGGCCAGGTAGACATGTGAGGGTATGTCTGTTAGAATGAGTGGTGATGTCCTTTGAGCTGGCAGTGATTGAGATGCCAATGAACGTGTGATGGGCTTGAGTGTGAGTTTAGAGTGATGAGATGGTTGCCATACCGTGGCTGCACAGATGAGATCATTTATCCTCTGTCTGCATTGGATGCATCTTCTGTGCAACATTGGCACTGATCACCACTGCCATTACTTACCAAGCCAGAGTGATAATGTGGCTGCCCCTCCTGTGACCAGAGCAGGGTTAGTGGACATCACAGCAGGCCTCCACGGCGTGCAGAAAGCACTCAAAGGCTGCAGTCTTCTTGCCTTTCGGGGCCATGTCTTCTTTGCTGCAGTCCTGGACTGGAAACACTGAGCGCAGCTGTACTTTAAATGTGATAACTGGAGTGGTGAAGTGGCGAGGAAAATTGGAGCCCGCCCGCCATCAAAATGGCACGTATGCCGGGAATGCATAAGTAATGGAGGGTTTGGGACTATACAGCGTGAAAAGTTGCCATTGTGGTCAATGGGTAAAACATCATTTTACCCGCCCCCTACCGTACTTAGTGCAAATCTGGGATGATTCTGTCCTACATGTCTGCTTCTGAACAACCTATTCATGAGCTGAGATTTCTGGTCAGTGTAATGAAGTACTGCAGAACAGCCCAACCAGTTTATTAGATTATTGAGCCTATCAATTACCGCCAATTACCACACATCAGTCAACTCTCAATCATCAGCAAAATGTTGAACACTTACTCAGCAATAACCTGTTCCCCGATGCTCAGTTTGAGTTCCGTCAGGGCCACTTAGCTCCAGACCTCATTACAGCCTGATCTTAGCATTGGCAAAATAACTGAATTCCAGAGGTTCTTTTTTTATTCAATTATGGGATGTGAGCAATACTGGCAAAAACAACTTTTTATTCATTCATGGAATGCAGGCATCGCTGGCTAGGCCAGCATTTATTACCCATCCCTAATTGCCCTTGAGGTGGTGTGAACTGTCTTCCTCAACCGCTGCAGTCCACGTGGTGTAGGTGCACCCACAGTGCTGTTAGAGAGGGAGTTCCAGGGTACTGAGCCAGCGACAATGAATATATTTCCAAGACAGGATTGGAGTGGCTTGCAGTGGATCTCCCAGGTGGTGGTGCTCCCATGTGTCTGCTGCCCCTGTCCTTCTAGATGGTAGCGGTTGTGGGTTTTTAAGGTGCTGCCTAAGGAGCCTTGGTAAGTTCCTGCAGTTCATCTGGTAGATGGTACACACTGCTGCCACTGTGCGACGGTAGTGGAGGGAGTGAATGTTTGTTGATGGAGTGCCAATCAAGCGAGCTGCTTTGTCCTGGATGGTGTCAAGCTTCTTGACTGTTGTTGGAGTTGCACTCATCCAGGCACGTGGAGAATATTCCATCACACTCCTGAATTGTGCCTTGTAGATGGTAGACAGCCTTTGGGGAGTCAGGAGGTGAGTTACTCACCACAGAATTCCTAGCCTTTAATGTGCTCTTGTAGCCACCGTATTTATATGGCTAGTCCAGTTCAGTTTCTGGTCAATAGTAACCCCCAGGATGTTGATAGTGGGGGATCCAGTGATGGCAATGCCATTGAGTGTCAAGGGGTGATGGTTAGATTCTCTATTGTTGGAGATGGTCATTGTCTGGCACTTGTGTGGCACAAATGTTACTTGCCACTTGTCAGCCAAAGACTGGATATTGTCCAGGTCTTGCTGCATTTGGACAAGGACCATCTCGGTGTCTGAGGAGTCGCAAATGGCGCTAAACATTGTGCAATCATCAGCAAGCATCTCCACTTCTGATCTTATGATGCAAGGAAGGTTATTGATGAAGCAGCTGAAGATGGTTGGGCCCAGGACATCACCCTGAGGAACTCCTGCAGTGATGTCCTGAAGCTGAGACAATTGACCTACAACAACCACAATCATCTTCCTTTGTGCCAAGTATGACTCCAACCAGCAGAGAGTTTGCCCTCTGATTCCCATTGGCTCCAGTTTTGCTAGGACTCCTTGATGCCACACTCAGTCAATGCTGCCTTGATGTCAAGGGCAGTCATTCTCACCTCACCTCTTGAGTTCAGCTCTTTTGTCCATGTTGGATTCAAGGCTGTAATGAGGTCAGGAGCTGAATGACCCTGGTGGAAAACAAACTGGAGCATCAGTGAGCAGGTTGTTGTTAAGCAAGTGCCGCTTGATAGCACTGGTGATGTCTCCTTCCATCAGTTTACCGATAATGGAGAGTAGACTGATGGGAGTAGTGTTTGGCCAGGTCGGATTTGTCCTGCTGTGTGTGTACAACATATACCTGGGCAATTTTCCACATTGTTGGGTAGATGTCAGTGTTGTAGCTGTACTGGAACAGCTTGGCTAGAGACACGGCAAGTTTTGGAGCACAAATCTTGAGTACTTTTGCTGAAATGTTGTCAGCGGCCATAGCCTTTGCAGTGTCCAGTGCCTTCAGCCATTTCTTGATATCATGTGAAGTGAACTGAATTGGCTAGAGACTGGTATCTGTGACACTAGGGACCTCTGGAAGAGGCAAAGATGGATTATCCACTCGGCATTTTTGGCCGAAGATTGCTGCGAACGCTTCAGCCATATCTTTTGCACTGATGAGTTAGGCTCCCTCATCATTGAGGATGGGGACATTTGTGGAGCCTCCGCCTTCAGTTAATTGTTTAATCGTCCACCACCATTCACGACAGGATGTGGCAGCACTGCAGATCTTGGATCTGATTTATTGGTTTTAGGATCACTTAGCTCTATCACATGCTGCTTATGCTGTTTGGCATGCAAGTAGTCCTGTGCTGCAGCTTCACCAGGTTGACACCTCATTTTTAGGTGTGCCTGGTGCTGCTCTTGGTATGCCCTCCTGCACTCTTCATTGAACCAGGGTTGTTCCCCGGCTTAGTGGCAATAGTAGGAGTGGAGGATATGCCGGGCCGTGAGGTTACAGATTGTGGTCGAGCACAATTCTGCTGCTGCAGCTGGCCCACAGTGCCTCATGGTTGTTCAATCTAGAGTTGCTAGATCTGTTCAAAATCTATCCCATTTAGTACAGTGGTAGTGCCACACAAAATGATGGAGGGTATCCTCAATGTGAAGACGGGACTTCGTCTCCACAAGGAATGTGTGGTGGTCACTCCTACCAATACTGTCATGGACAGATGCATCTGCAGCAGGCAGGTTGGCGAGGATGAGGTCACAAGTATTTTTTTCTCGTGTTGGTTCCTCACTACCTGCCACAGACCCAGTCCAGCAGCTACGTCCTTTAGGGCTTGGCCAGCTCGGTCAACGGAGCCACTCTTGGTGATGGACATTGAAGTCCCTACCCAGAGTACCTTCTGTGCCCTTGCCACCCTCAGTGCTTCCTCCAAGGTGATGGTGAGCTGCCTTCTAGAACTGCTACAGTCCATGTGGCGTAGGTACAACCACAGTGGTGTTAGGATGGAAGTTCCAGGTTTTTGACCCAGCAACAATGAAGGAGTGGCGATATAATTCCAAGTCAGAGTGGTTTGGCTTGGAGGGGAACTTGATGACATGCTGCACATGTCTTTCTAGATGGCAGAGGATGCGGGTTGCTTCGAAGGTACGGTTGAAGAACCCTTGGCGAAACGCTGCAGTGCATCTTTTAGATGATACAAACTGCTGCCAATGTGTATCGGTGAAGCAGGGAGCAAATGTTTAAAGGTGGTGAATGGGGTGTCGATCAAACAGGCTGCTTTGTCCTGGAAGATCGAGCTTCTTTAGCGTCGTTGGGGCTGCACTCATCCAGCCAAGTTGGGAGTATTCCATCAGACTCCGCCTGACTTGTGTCTTGGAAATGGTGGGCAGGCTTTGGGAAGTCAGGAGGTGTTATGCACTGCACAATCTTGGAGTATTTATGTGCCTGATCTAGTTTCTGGTCCAAGGCGACCCCAAGGATAATGATGGTGGGGATGTTGCTATTTATCAGCTTGGACTATTCCAGTATCTTAAGATTGCAAATGGCACTGAATGCTGTACAATTATCAGTGAACATCCCCACTTCTTTCACATTAGCTTTAAGGTTTGATTTCGGGAGTCTGGCGATGTCATGCTGTTGCCTGATTAGTCTGTGAGACAGCTTTCCCAATGTTGGCACAAGTTTCCAGATGTTAGTGAGGATGATTTAGCAAGGTCAACAGCGAAGGGTTTGTCATTGTCGTTTCCAGTGCCTAGGTTGACGCCAGGTGGTCCATCCGGTTCTGTTCTCATTTAGCTTTTCTGCAGCAGTTTGATACAACTGAGTGACTTGCTGGGCCATTTCAGAGGACAATTAAGAGTAAACCACATTGCTGTCACTTTGCAGTCATGTAGGCCAAATCAAGTAAGGACAGCAGAATTCCTTCTCCAAAGGACAATAGTGAAGCAGATGAGTTTTTACTAGAATCTAGTAGTTTCATGATTACCATCATTGTGACTGGCTTTTTAATTCCGGATTTATTAATTGAATTTAAATTCCACCAGCTGCCATGGTGGGACCTGGACTCATGTCGCCGGAGCATTAGTCTGGACTTCTGGATTACTGTTCCAATAACCTTATAACTGTGTTACAGTTCAAGTTACCATGGGGTGAGAGTGATTGACAGCAAGGCAGCATTTGCTAGAGTGTGGACTCAAGGAGTCAGAGCAAAAGTGAAATCAATAGGCATCAGGGGAAAACTCTGCACTGGTTACAGTCATATCTAGAGCAAAGGAAAATGGTTGTAGCTGTTGAAGGCCAGTCATTTCAGCCCCAGGACAGTATTGCAGGTGCTCCTCAGGATCGTTTCCTAGGTCCAACCATCTTCAACTGCTTCATTAATGATCTTCCCCTCCAACACAAGGTCATAGGTGGGGATGCTGAGCAAGTCGTGGATAGCACGTTTAGCGAGGTGGTCACACTGCAGGTGAAGATTACACAGGCAGAAAGGGAATGGGTGACCATCAGGAACAGTAAAAGACTCAGGAAGGTAGTGCAGGAGTCCCCTGTGGTCATCCCCCTCTCTAACAGATATACCGCTTTGGATACTGTTGGGGGGATGGCCTCTCAGGGGAAGTGCAGGGATGAATTAAAAAAAGAAATAGGAAATCAAAGAGGGGGCATGAAAAAAGATTAGCAAGTAAAGTTAAAGATAACCCAAAGATGTTTTACCAATACATTAATGCTAAAAGGTTAGTTAAGGAAAAAGTGGGACCTATCAGAGATGAAGATGGAAACTTGTGTGTAGATGCAGAGGCTGTGGGAAGGGTTTTGAATGAATATTTTGTCTCCGTGTTTACAAAGGAAAGGGAGGATGTAGATATAGTAGTCCAGGAAGAACACTGCGAGATATTGGACGGGATAGTCATAAAGAGAGAGGAAGTACTCGAAAGGTTGAAAACCTTGAAAGTTGATAAGTCATCAGGGCCAGATGGATTGTTTCTGAGGCTGCTGAAGGAAATCAGGGAGGAGTTAGCAGATGCTCTGAGGATGATTTTCCAATCTTCACTAGATACAAGGGAGGTACCGGAGGACTGGAGAAATGCAAAAGTAGTTCCATTGTTTAAAAAGGGATCAAAGGAAATGCCAAACAATTATAGGCCAGTTAGTCTTACATCGGTGATGAGCAAATTAGTAGAATCAATCCTGAGAGATAAGATTAACTATCATGTGGAAAGGCATGGACTAGTCAGGGATAGTCAGCATGGATTTGTTAAAGGAAGGTATTGCCTCACAAATTTGATTGAATTCTTTGAGGAAGTGACAAGAAGGGTTGATGAAGGTAATGCAGTGGATGTTGTGTACATGGATTTTAGCAAGGCATTTGACAAGGTCCCACATGGCAGATTGGTCAGGAAAGTAAAAGCCCATGGGATTCAGGGTAACGTGGCAAACTGGATAAAAGGTTGGCTTTGTAACAGGAAACAAAGGGTAATGGTCGATGGATGCCCTTGCGAATGGAAAGTTGTCTCAAGTGGTGTTCCACAGGGCTCGGTGTTGGGACCCTTGCTGTTTGTGTTATATATTAACGATTTGGATGTGAACGTGGGGGCCACGATTGGGAAATTTGCAGATGACACAAAGATTGGCTGAGTAGTGGATAGTGTAGAGGATAGCCATAATCTTCAAAACGATATAGATGGGTCGGTGGAGTGGGCGGTAAAGTGGAAGATGGATTTTAACAGAGAATTGAGAGGTCATACTTTTAGAGACGTCAAACAGTTAGAGATTACACAGTAAATGGGAATATACTAAGAGGGATAGATGAAGTGAGATATCTTGGCGTACAAGTACAAAGGTCCCTGAAGGCAGCAGTTCAAGTAGACAAGGTTGTAAAGAAGGCATATGGAATGCTCTCCTTCATTGGCAGAGGTATAGAATATAAAAGTAAGGGTATAATGTTGGAATTGTATAAAACACTGGTGAGGCCACAACTGGAGTATTGTGTGCAGTTCTGGTCACCGCATTACAGGAAGGACGTAATAGCCCTGGAGACAGTGCAGAGGAGGTTTACAAGAATGTTGCCAGGGTTAGAAAAGTGTAGCTATGAGGAGAGATTGGATAGGTTGGGATTATTTTCCTTAGAACAAAGAAGGCTGAGAGGTGACTTGATTGAGGTGTACACAATTATGAGGGGAATAGATAGAGTGGACAGGATAAAATTGTTTCCCTTGATGGAGAATTCTAGAACCAGGGGACATAGATTCAAGATGAGTGGCAGAAGGTGTAGGGGGGACATAAGGAAGAACTTTTTTATGCACAGGGTGGTGGGTGTCTGGAATTCGTTGCCCAAGTTGGTGGTAGAGGCAGAAACTTTAAACGCTTTTAAAAAGTACCTGGATCTGCACCTAAAGTGCTGTAAGCTGCAGGGCTATGGGCCGGGTGCAGGAAGGTGGGATTAGAAAGGGCACCTGGGTGTCCTCGGGCAGGCATGGAAAAGATGGGCCGAATGGCCTCCTTCTGTATTGTAACTTTTCTATGGTTCTATGTTTGCCAATGATTGCAGTGTTTAGTATCATACACAACTCCTCAGATACTGAAGCAGTCCTTGCTCACAGGCAGCAAGACCTGGACAACAGTCAGACTTGGTCTGATCAGAGGCAAGTAACATGCACGACACAAAAGTGCCAGGCAATGACAATCTCCAACAAGGGAGAATCCAATCATCTCCTCCTGACATTCCATGGTATTACCATCACTGAATCCCTCACCATCAATATCTTTGGGGTTATCATAACTGGATTAGCCAAGAGCAGATCAAGGGATGGAAAATTCTGCAGCGAGTAGCTCAACTCCTGATTTCCCAAAGCTTGTCCACCATCTGCAAGGCAAAACCTAGGAGTGTGATTGAATGCTCTTCACTATCTGATATGAGTGCAGCCCCAATTCAAGAAGCTGAAGACTATCCAGGACAAAGCAGCGTACTTTATCATCACCTCATCAATCACCTTAAACATTCATTCCCTCTACCCACATACTGACAGTAGCAGCAGTGTGCACCATCTACAAAATGTACTGTGACAACTGGCCAAGGCTCCTCCAACAGCACATTCCAAATCCATGACTTCTACTAGCTAGAAGAACAAGGGCAGCAGATACATTGGAACACCACCACCTGCAAGTTCCCCTCCAAGTCACACACTATCCTGACTTGGAACTATATCATCATTCCTTCTCTGTCACTGGATCAAAATTCTGGAATTCCCTCCCTAACAGCACTTTGGGTGCACCTACACCACATGGTCTGCAAAGCAGTTCAAGGTGACAGCTCACCATCACTTTCTCAAAGGCAATTAGGGATGGGCAATGAATGCTAGCCGAGCCATCAACACTTCCATCCCAGAAACAAATGTTTTTAAAAATATATTGTGGATTAGGGAGGACAGGAAGGATACATTTAATATTTGAAATTGAAGATTATTGAAAGTTTAAATGGAATGAAATGGAATCATTGTAGGGCAGTAATTTCATGTCTTCAGTAGATACCTTGCAATGGTTGCCTATTTTCTAAACTTTAATGGCATTTTTAAAACTAATTTTAAAGTACGATAAATAACACAGATTATATGAAACAATTTTCTGATACAATCACACTAAATATACATAATATATCATTGTGAATTTTCATATCTGCCTGAAGTTAACAATGCCATCTCACCTTAGTTTTTGAAATGTATTATCTTCATTATAAATCATAATATTTTATATATTGACACTGGTTGAGGCCTAAAAGATGGTCATCAGCCTGCCAGACAACGCCAGCCACATAACTAGGGAAGCAGAGAGGGCTTTAGACTAAATAGTGGGGGCAAGGGGTCAAATTTGGGAAGATGTCGTAAACCAGAGTAGAGACAAGGCAGGAGAGAAAGGTACTAATAAGGGAAATGATAAACAGACTGTGACAGGAAATGACAGAGTACAAATTTGAGAGTAAATCAACAGATAATGCAAGACATTACAAAAATAATAAAAGGACAAAATTAAAGACTCTGTATCTAAATGCACATAGCATTTGAAACAAAACAGATGAACTGATAGCACAAATAGAAATAAATAAGTAAAATTTGATAGCCATTACAGAGACAAGGCTGCAGGATGACATAGATTGGGATCTGAATGTTGAAGGGCACATGACATTTAGGAAGGACAGGAAGATAGGAAAAGGTGGAGGGATGGTTCTGTTAATTAATGATGGTATTAGCGCATTAGAGAGGGATGACATAAGTTCAAGAAACCAGAATGTAGAAACAGTTTGGGTTGAGTTGAAAAATGATAAAGGCAAAAAATCACTTGAGGGAGTAGTGTACAGGCCCCCTAATTGTAACTACATGGTAGGGTAGAATATAAAGGATGAGATAATAGGAGCTTGTCAGAAAGGTACAGTAATAATCAAGGGGGATTTTAATTTGCAGGTAGACTGGAAAATTCAGATGAGCAAAGGCAGCCTAGATGAGTTGTTCTTAGAATGTTTTCGGCATAGTTTCTTGGAACAGCACATTCTGGAGCCAACCAGAGAGCAGGCTATACTAGACCTGGTTCTGTGCAACAAGATGGGATTAATTGATAACCTCATTGTGAAGGCACCCCTAGGTAGCAGCAATCATAATATGATTGAATTTTACATTCAGTTTGAGGGACAGAAGAGTGGGTCCAAAGCTAGTATTTTAAACTCAAATAAGGGCAATTATGAGGACATGAGCTAGCTAGAGTAAACTGGCAAATGAGGTTCAGGGATGGGTCCATAGAGATGCCGTGACTGTTTTTTTAAGGGATATTTAAGAATACACAGAATAGATACATTCCAATGAGAAAGAAAACTTCCAAGGGGAGAACCCACCGTCCATGGTTAACTAAAAAAGTTAAAGATAGTATCTAGCTTAAAGAAAAAGCATATAATTGTGCAAAGATGGGTGGCAGGTCAGAAGACAGAAGGCCGGACAGAATATCAAGAATAGCAAAGAATAACAAAAAAATTAATATGGAGGGAAAAATTAGAGTACGAGAGAAAGCTAGCTGGAAATATAAAGACAGATAGTAAGAGTTTCTATAACATTGAAATAAGGAAAGAGTTAACAAAGTGAGTGTTGGTCCTATAGAAAATGAGTTTGGGGAATTAATAATGGAAAGGAGAAGGTAGATGAATTGAACAGGTATATTGCATTGGTCTTCACTATAGTGGATACAAGTAACATCCCAGAAATTGCTGCAAATCAGGAAAGGGAGGGAGGAACTCAGGAAAATTATAATCACTGGAGAAGTGGCATTGAGCAAACTGTTGGAGTTGTGGGCTGACAAATCCCAAGGTCCTGATGGACTTCATCCTAAGGTCTTGAAAGAAGTGGCTAGTGAGATAGTTGATGCGTTGGTTTTAATTGTCCAAAATTCCCTAGGTTCGGGGAAGGTTCCATTAGATTCGAAAATAGCATATGTAACTTTAATCAAAAAGGGAGGGAGAAAGACAGAAAGTAGGAAACTACAGGCCAGTTAGCTTAACATTTGTCATAGACAAAATGTTAGAAGCTATTTTCAAATATGTCATAGCAGGGCACTTAGAAAAATTCAAGACAATCAGGCAGAGCATGATTTTGTGAAAGGGAAATCATGTTTAACCAATTTACTGGAGTTCTCTGAAGTCGTCACATGTGCTGTGGATAAAGGGTGGATGTATTGCACTTAGGTTTCCAGGTGGCAAATAAATAAGGTGCCACATCAAAGGTTATTGTAGAAAATAAAAGCTCATGGTGTAGGGGGTAACATATTGGCCACTATAAAAGTAAAGCGCCAGCAACTGTTTGCTTTAACTCTGACATGCAGCATCTTGAATGATTCATGCCTCGACTTGCTAAAACACTTAGTGTCATACATCATGCCAGCAGCAGTCTCCCAGTTTTCAGAGTGGCATGGATATTGGCTACCTAACAGGAAACACTAGCCATGGAGTAGCCATAAATGGGTCTTTTTCTGGTTGGTGGGATGTAATGAGTGGTGTGCCACAGGGATCAATGCTGGGTCCTCTTTTTAATATATCAATGGCTTGGATGAACAGACAGATGGAATGGTTGCTCAATTTGCTGACGGCACAAAGATAGGGAGGGAAGTAAGTTGTGAAGAGGACATAAGGAGACTACAAAGTGACATAGAAAGGTGGGCAAAAACCTGGCAAATAGAACATAATGTGGGCACATGTGAAATTGTTCATTTTGACAGGAAAAATAAAAAATAAACATGTTATCTAAATGGTGAGACATTGCAGAACTTTGAGATTCAGAGGGATATGGGTGTTCTAGTGCATGAATCACAAAAGGTTAGTATGCAGGTACAGCAAGTAATTAGGAAAGCTATAGAATGTTATTGTTTATTGCGAGAGGAATTGTGTGTTTTGGGAGTTTAGCGTCACAAAATACCTGGACATACCACCCCAAAAAAAGTGTGGAATATGTGCTGGGCCTTTTTTTAGGATAATACAATCAAAGAGATTACCATGAAATAAAACATGAAATTGATAGAACACACAATAAAATGAAATGTCAAGCGGTAAATTTCATATTTCTATCTCAAATGAGACAAACCCTCAGCGGATTTTCAATAAAACTGAAAGCTGAAGTTCAAACAATGTCTTACAAAAATAAGAAGTTCAACTTCTTAAGAAGACTCAAAATCCAATATGTAACTTGATTTCTTCATAGGTGAGCTCTGTAATTTGAGTTTTGTTTTCTCTCCCGTCGTGCAAAACTTTGGCATTATTTACATTTTGTATTTTCAATAAAAAAGCAATGAAAATATTACAGTAAACATGGAAATGCATGGCATTTAAACATTACTGCAGAAATGCAGTGGTACTTTGTTGCTTCAACATTTATGCCACTACTAACAGTTACAAGTGACAGAAGAGTATGCAAGCAAAAAAGAGATATCAAATACCACCCCCCTAAATTTAAGAGAAGCATATCATAAAAGGCGTTCTGCACTCAACTATCACAGAGCCTATGCGACAGTATGTATGAATTGGAAGACAGATTAAATTACCACAACTACACGGAAATTTCTTCTTTTGTTTCAAGCAAGCTTGAAATTTGGCAACAATCAGATTGGCGGCCTTGTAGGTCCCATTTATCTTCCTGGGGTACATAAGCCAGCCTCATTCAGGGCTAGGAGATGAATATTAAAACCCCTGCATTCGTAGCAGCTGCAAGCGTGTCGCTCCATTTTATTCCCCCTGATTAATGGCCTTCTATTCCTGATTTATAACTCCCCGCTGGACAAGCCTAAGCCACACTGGAAATATTAGAGAATTATTAAATAAACATTCATACGTCATGTCTGTTTCATACACTCCTCATAATGCAACTGACTCCAATAGGAATTCAAGCGCCAGCAACTGTTTGCTTTAACTCTGACACGCAGCATCTTGAATGATTCATGCCTCGACTTGCTAAAACACTTAGTGTCATACATCATGCCAGCAGTAGTCTCCCAGTTTTCAGAGTGCCTGTGTTGGCCCAGGATGAATCAATCTCGAAGGAAGGCCTCTTGCTGCCACATTAGGCATACATCATCACCCTTTTTTTTCTAGTCAGATGCCACTTGTTCCAGGACCAGGGCCTCCAAAGTATGACCCTAATATTAATTTAGGCCATCCAAACCAGCCCTAGGTCATCAGTCAGCCCAAACTTCTGCAGGTTCTGACAAAGTATTTAACAGAACTGCTCGTCTAGAAATGCACAGGTACATGGTTGGGTATTTGTGGTTTAGGTTGTGGGAGGAGGTGGTCAATGAAGAGAAGGAAGATGAAAAGGTATGGAGGAAGGGCTGCCAGTGTCGATAAAAATCAGACTATAATTTTCAAGGTTCCCTGAAAGCATTACTAGAAATAGAGAATGCTCTTGTTTTAGTTGACTCATATCAAACACTGACAGATCATGTTCATATTAATGATACAGTTGATTCCACTTGATATTTCTGATTAATGTTTCTGTTCTGAGAATAGAAATGACAAAAATATATTGTGTTTACTCTGGTTAACTTAAATAAACTTTCAGCTGTAAATTCTTGTTACAATTGATGTGTTCCACAGATTGCCCTTTCTACAATGCACAGATTACACTGAACTATTGCATTCATTATCATTTGACTTTGCACCAAAACACAGCAAGTCAGAAGCTGAAAAGATTATGTACTTAATTTATATGTTTTCTTGAACAGAAATAAAATTCCACCAGCAAAATTTGCCACAGGCCACTCATACATTATGAATCTCACAATGGAAATCCCCTTTATGTACAAATTACTGTTAAATGAATATAATTATGCAGACAAATGATTTATGGATGCTGGGGAGGGTGGGGGGGGGGCTGGAAAGGAATAGATGTGCTAGTGAGAGAATGTATTAGTGTGCATATTCACAATACTACAGAATTTGGGGAATGGGTAGACTTTAATTAGCCTACAAAAAACAAACTTCATTTCAGCTGCAAATTCAGAGGGAGGAATTGAGCAAAGCCACTTTTCTCCCACATGGAGCCAGTGGGAAACAACCTCAAGATCAATAAACATGTGCCTCCTCGGCTCACTTCCGGAGGCTTGGGGGATGGTTGCCTGTCCTTTTTCACCCAGAGATTTGAGCACAATGCAGGGGGAAATAAAAGTGTGCATATTAGTAAAGAGAAAAAAGAATAACTTAGACATATGCATTATACATAGGAGTGAATTCCGGAAACTTTCTGAACTTTTTTGTTAGTCTCTAAGTACATGATGTGCTATTACCAGATCATGTTTATAGCTTGCAATAGTTTATTTCACATCACATGATGAGAAAAGGGAATTGAAAAAAAAATTAGAACAACCATTTGAAAGCCAGGGTTGTGATGTTTCAACCACATTATACACAGTGGTGTTTTCATTTTTTTTAGAATACATTACCTGATTTAATATATAAAAATATAAAAGCTCATTTTCTCTTGGGGCAAATTACAACGATGGATAACTTGAAGCAGAAAAGGAAAAAATGCAAGAAAAGACCAATCAATTAATATGACTTAAAAAAGTCTTGCAAACTTGAATTCACACCCATGAGCATAACAGCACCTTCTGAGCATTTCAGATATATTACAGTCTTGTAAATAACCTGCTCATCTCCAATAACTTGACAGGAACCAAGTATCTATTCTTAACCTGTTGCTGTAAGTACCCCTGTATCCCTGTAACTACAATTTGCACTCCCCCATCCCTCATGATCACTTGATTGCAGCCAAATTACTAGCTCCCAATACAACTGACATTTTCCACACATAAATTAAGTAAACAGTGTTTAATCCACCACAAAGTTAGGCAGTCAACACATTACAATAGGGCACCAAATATAACTTAAGATTCACCCTCTCCATCCAGACATCTGACTGCTGTATATCCATTCTTTTTTCTTTCCCTCAGTCACCCAAGTGGACATATATTAACTAAGCATGAACTAAAATTCAGCAAAGTTGGCCAATAAATAATCCAATTACAATCGTCAATATCAATGTGGTCCTGCATCAAAATATCAATTTTACTGTTCAAAAATAACCACAGTGAAATTAAACACTCCATATATATTTGCATTAAAAACACATTTAACTGATGGAATATTTTTGAGACCCTTTAAAACTGTTTGACACAATTATTATTCCTATCAGTAATATTTGTAAAAGATAAAATAATGAGGTGCTTTAAAAGGATAAAAAATCCATTCCATTTTAGAAATGACTGATTGCAATAATAAAACATGACTGCATTTATTTACATTGCAGGCCCTGATAATTGATCTATTGATTGTGACCATTTAGCGACATGTCTGTTGCTTACAAGAAATTTGCAGGACTAGCACAGAAAGCGTATTAGGAAATGCTGTCAATCATAACAGAAATAATTTTAGAAGATTCTTCTTGCACAAGATGTCATTTCATCCCTTTCTGTCATGAAAGGAAGACTGTAGAAATTTTAATTGTTTTTGTTAAAATCTTCTCTACATAGTTATCAAGGCCCAGTGTGCAGTCCTAAAATATGCTAACTCTATGCAGTTCTGTAACAAACTGTTCAAAGACAAAACATCATACAAAAGTCTACCTAATGACATCAGTAACATTTATTTCATTTTACAGGTCAGTGGACAAGTAAATTTCCAGTTTTACATGTTCTGTGAACTCAAGATTACTCAATATGTGTACACACACTTCCTACCTATAAATCCTTAGTTTCTGCTATAAACATTTCCCCATTATAAATTCCTACATCTATGTTTATAATGGAAACTGTGCTGTAAATAGGTCACGCCATGCTGTAATTACACCCTCCCACCAATGGTATGGTATCCTAAACTATATTCCTATTCTTTCTTCATTGCATCTGTACCGAGCAATTCTTCATTCTTGGAGATTTCAACTCCCACTCAAAATATTTCCAAGCCCTGATCAATGTGAAATTTCCCTCTCATCTTTTCCCGACTGCCCTCTCCAACTTTTCTTGTGGAAGAGATGAATTGCCTGATCCTTCACTCAGGCATTCAACTACTCTTCTTTGCCTCATTCTTGTGAACATTGCAAATGGCTTATTTGTCTCAGGCACCATCTTTCTTCATTTTAAAACTGTAGTCAAAAATTATCTTTCAAAAATAGACTCCAAAACCATCATTCCTCTCCAAATATTAGCCCATCACTAACCTGCCTTTGCACTCTGAAGACTCTGCTATCAGCTACCATCTCTTCCAAAATTCTACCCTCTATCTTCCAGCTAACTGATGGATGTGTAAATCAGTTACACCAATGAAAACTAGGCAATGCTTATTTTTATTTTCCTACCATTTTTTTCTCTGACTCATGCTTTACTTTTCATATTTCCATGGTGTAAGGACCTTTCACCAGAAGCAGTACAATAAGGAAAATTTGTAATTTATTTAAAATGGCTGTGGAATTTGCAATTCTTTCTAGGAATGTTTGAAAAGGACTTTTAAGAGCTTGCATCAATTGTAAAGGGGTCAATTGTAATTTTCTTGAAGAAGGAATAATAGTGGTCCATGTGGCCTGTGATTCTAAACCTGGATATACCAACTTGACGGAAGTTAATATATGATAGCCATGTAGCCAGACACAAAAAGGAGCTGCAGACAAAAAGGAACTGCAGCAGAGGGTAGAACAGAGAAGGCACATTCACAAGGAGCTGTGTGCGTGTGCAGTACAGTTTAACAGGTCAAAAAGCTGAAGATAGGGCTAGTGCAGGGCTCATGAAATGGGCAATTTTACTGCTGCTTGTTTTGCAACCAAACTGTTTAATGAGATTTATTAAAGGGTTCAGATAAAGTGTCTCTGGGGGATCTGTACCATCAAGATTATCATGAGCCTAAAGGAGGTTCTGCAGGAGTATGTCAGTCAGGTGATGACCGTCTCCAGGAATCTCAGATGGAATACAGCTGCCAAAAACCCGAGGACCTAATCAATTGAACGGGAAAGTGAGAGATCCTACATACCAGAGGCCAAGTTAAAGGACTTTGGAACTGTACGGGGAGTGATGTGGGTGCTTGTGGTTGCATAAGACGTTTCTTTGTTGTTTTACCGACTATTTAAAGTGAAATTTACCTTTTTATTTGCAGTACCATTTGCCTGTAAATTGATGTTTAATTTGCATTGGTTCTGATTCATGTTAAAGTTACAAAAAGTGAAATTGCGTTGATAATTTCTTCATTTGGGGGTCATTTGGTAAATCTGGCTTATGGTTCCCCCATGGGGATCATAACAATGATCTAAAGAAACCCAGCAGTAGAAAACTATCTTGTTATTTGGACAAGCATAGTAGATTTTTTTATGAAAAGGCCAATGATTTCTGAAAAGTAAGCAATTTATTAACCAATACACCTCAAGAAAGAATGCTACACAGTAGGGCAAACAAAGAATATTGTGCATTTATATGGAGAAAATTGTTGAGAAAATAATCAATTAGTTGATGCCACACAAATCAAAGGTCACTTAACAGTGCAATGGCAATTCTTTGTGAGAAATTTTCCCAAAAGAAAGATCTACTGCTCTTAGAAATTGCTATACCAAACATTATAACATACAGCATAAAACTTCCAACATGCCTGGTAGATCCTTCAACAGCAGAAAAATCTGGGTAAGTCTCACTCACTACCTACTATTTTCTTTTTGAGACTTTAGAGTTGTGCAACTCCCAAGTTATAAAGCACTTAGCTGCACAATAGCAATCTGGGACACACAGGAAATAGGGTTTTATAGGATTTCTGTATAAAAACAATTACAGCAAAATGCTACAGCCCCTTTCAAACATCATTCTAATTAACTGCCACAGAATGCACACTTAATAGGTTACAAAAAATTGCAATGCAACTGCTCCACTCTATCCTGAAAATGCACTGATATTAAACAACATCAGTTGTTGCAGATAATGGAAATGCAATCCTTCTATTTTGAGAGTCAATCAGGACAGAAACTGTCTTGATCCATCCCGTTAATGCACAAGCACTTACTTCTCAATCTCGCTGTTTTTACACGTCTTCTGTGTCTGCACCTCTAGTTTACCACTCTCCCCATTACTTGTTGAGGGCATTTCTGTAAAGAATCAGATATTGCAGTGGATTCAGAGTATTCACTTTCATAAGAACTAAATCTATATTTTTCAAAATCACAAATCTAACCACCTGAGACAGGGTATTTATACTATCAGGGGTTTTATACATTGTACTCCAAATAAGTAGTGAGTTGAAAATAGCCAAAAGTAATTTTAGTTAGAACCTTTAAAGCCAACGAAGAGAATTTCAGCCCATATCCTTGGCTGGATTTGCATTTGAGTCCAAGGGCTGAAAAGGACAATTTTTTTGCCCACTGTTCTTTTCCCTCCATAATATTCAGTTCATGAAAAAAAGTTGCCAAGTACTGTACCACGTAAAGGTAGCATACTTCGTTACATATCTTATAAAGGGATAAAATATTAAAGTGCGATATCACAGTAGATTATTTTTTAAAATGCTGTAATTTTAACTTGGCTCAGGTGGTAGCAACCTCTCCCAAGTCAGAAAGTTGACGTTCAAGCCCCATTTCAAGACTTGAAAGCATAAACTAACATTTCAATACAGCATCAAGAAAGTGCCACGTTATGAATATACTGAGCCAACACCACTCAAAGTGGATTATCTATGGATTATTTGACTTGCTATTTGTCTGCAAAACTGTTTTCCCGACAAAACCATAGCAATTACACATCAAAGGGTAATTCCTTTGCTGTGAAGCACTGTTACAAATTCCAGTCTTACTCACCCTCTTGGGTTCAAAGGCATCAGTCACTCCTGTAAATGTTTCCCTGCCCTAAATCTAAATATATGACAGGGGCATAAGAATACCCCTTAATGATCCAAACTGGATATTCGTGTCTTTTGCCTGTGGTCCCATGTGCCTCTCCAATCTTTGAAAGGCTGACCGAAAAAACACCTGGTAAAGGTTAAGTCAAATGGAAATTGTAAAGTTGCTTTATGTCACATAATACAAAATTACATCAGTGGGTCATCTTGCTTGGCTTAAACAAAATAATTCCTAATTACCTCCAACATTCTCCTTCTAAAATACAATGAAAGCTTGCCCTCGCAGGTTTCTATTTAAAGACCTGATCAGCTGTCTGTGTCTCTAAGATTGCTATTTTACACTCCCAATCGAATGGGAGACCTTAAGCTAGACAACACCTGCCAAACACCTAGGGTCAGAACTTTACAACATAATGCATGTAGGTGTGTAGCAATTCCTGAGCCAATTGCTGATCATTTGCAGTCTTGACGGAAAACCATATCAAAGTCTTTCATATTAGCAATTTTAACCACCTAAGTCATCTAAGTGCCATGCTGAGTGGCATAGGCGACTATGTTCTTCCAAACTTTCCGATCACTGCAGCAGTGCATGATCTTGTCGGAGGAGTTCTGGTTAAACCAGTCTTTAATGTTGTCTAGCTGCTTCCTTTGCTGTCGGTCTATTGCTCTTCTTTCGTTAAGCCTTCCGGTGGTGATTAGACATTCCACCCCTTCTGCAGAGATAACAAGTCTGAAGAACTCCATTTGTCTTCTTTTAATATTATTTAAGAGTGCTCTTGTTCCTCCAGCCTCATTCAGTAGTTCTTCATTCATTCTTTTCTCCACCCAGCTTACCTTGAGGATCCTTCTTAAGCACCACATTTCAAAGCTGTTGATTTTCTTTTCTTCCTCTTTCCCAAAGCTCCAAGCTTCACATCCATAATCCACTACTGACCAGACATAACTACTTCAGTCCCTTTGTTTAAACTTGTATGAATATACCTTGCTTTAAAACACAACCCTAAATATAACTTATTTTTAAAATCTTTTTTGTGGCAAAAGGGTCAATAAAAATCCCAAAATGCAATGAGCACTTTAGGACCTCCTAAAGACAGAAAAAAGTGCTAATAAGTGCAAGTTCGTTCTTCTTCACCCAGGCTTTCTTTCTCCAAAATTCCTAATTCATATTAACAGAGAAATCTCTCTCCAATTACCCACATCAACCCAACACGTCAAATAACAATTTCTGGAGTAACATCAAGGGTGCCACAAGAAAATTAAACATTCTGGTCTCATATTCTGGTGGCTCACTTACACACATAGCTAAATGGGGATATATCATGCACTATATAATTCCTACTAAAATTGAACTTTCACCTTGTCTAACTACCTACCATCACTCGCCCATTTGGAAAATTCTGGTGTTATTCTGTTGCTTGGGGTTCCACCACTGCAAAAGTAATAATACATCCTGGTTAGTACCATATTTATTAACAGCACTGTATTTTGTTTAGAAATGTAGATTACCACTGCAATTAAGAATCCAAAATTCACACATGGAACAATTATTTTGTGCCAGAAGAAGATTGTGAAGGATTCAAAGCAATGCAGCTAGCACATTAACAAATCTTGAGGAGCTGGGGAAAGAGTGAAGGAGTTGATTCACTTCTCACAAGAAAAACTGCTGCAGGAGTGAGGGCACAATACAAGTTTTTGATTAATGAAGGATTTCAATGCAATCATTGTGAAGAATAGAAAGTTGACTATAAACTGGGGAACTAGAATGTGAGGAATAAACTGTTTAATCAATGTAGCTCAGTTAAAGCACCCAAAAAGGAAATGGACAGATTACCACATTAACAGAGAATTGGCAAAGATTCTGGGAAATGAAAATAGTCTGAGACCTCCCAATACACAAACCCAATCAATGGAAAAATAGATCCTGGAGGTAGCAATGCAAAGGTCAAATTAACAATCAAAAATACAGTTTCTGAATCACAAGGAACTCAGTAAACTTATTAAAATTACTAGCAATCTGGTGAGAGAGTTAATAGTTCAATAAAAACCCAAATTACTTGAAATGGTGAGTCTTAATCACAGAGGTCAAGAATAAAATATATCCTCCACACAGCAAGACATTCCTTTCTCGTTTTCATGTATTTAAAAGTAGCATCTTAGTTCCATTTTAAACTCAAACCTCAGATGAGGAATTCTGAACGATGCAATACTTCCATTTCACATACTAATTCTTCCTATGGTTTCTGACTGAGAACAACAATCAACAATATAGCAGTGATTAATAGTGAATTACAAGCACACCTATTAAGAACTGGACTGAGACTACACCAAATTAATTTCACATGAGACCCAGACAGAGGTGGTGCTCATTCTATCTGTTCTGCATCAAGCCTAATGCCACAGAAGTAAAAGGTTAGGCATTTTGACTAACTATGCTTTCAGCACCAAAAATTCAGAATATTTTTAAAATTAATTGGAATGGGGAAAAACAGCATTTTTGAGCCAAAAATCACTAATACAGACCTTAAAGAGGGTTACATGACCAGATTTATACTGTAAAGAAACAAGGCAAGTGCTGCAGTAAGTTTCTACTTACTTTAGCACAGCACCTCGGAGTGCCTCCCTCTCTTTGGCCTCCCCTGGTTCTTCTCCAGTGCAAGGTATAATGTCTGCCTCTGTGTACCTGTTAATACAGTTAAGGAAATAACCAAGCTACAAAAGGAAATCAGCTGAACTTGATTATATTTCATCTCCATACAGAGAAACCTCCCTGTTACCCTCAAAATTAGCCTTGGTAAGCTGGTATTTATTTGGTTCTATCTCTGGGAAGTATATTTCGTGTCAATGCTTTCTGAGTTATGATCATAACACAAATCCTGCAGTCATGGTTACAGTAGCAAAGATAAGATTGATGGCGACTTGGAAAAGCAACAATTCAGTTCAACATGAAATTATTTTCAGATCTGTCATTTCAATTTCAACTACAATAGATAATTTACTGGAATATGTTGGCATTTACATTACCCATCAACATTTTCAACCCCCAAGTTGGTCACCATGCCCTTTTGAGCTGGTACTTAAATATCACTAGGCAGGAGCATCTGAGGCTCTCTACTCAATATTAGGTATTGTGATAATATGCAGGTGCGCCACACTATTAGCTGAAGTGTTATTGATTACTTATTTAAACATGAATATACTTTTGACAAAAAGGTAAGAGATTCTTCAGAAAGCAGTTAGCAAAAGCGGACTATCTGAAATCACTGCAAGCCCATGATTATCTGACAGAACAAAAGAATCAAATCACGCAGTTATTAATCAAAAAAGGATGCTGTGGTTTCCCATATTCCAGGGTGTCATCTCCATCCACATCAAGATCTGCATCACTGTCATGATTCTCTTTACTGCTGCAGGTGACAAAGCCAGATCCTATGTTGAAAAGGAGAAAAAAGCTTGTCATTAAAAATCCTTTAATTTCCATCTTCTTGCACTTAATTCATTCTCCCTCACAATTTAAAAAAAATAGAAACATTTTTCATTCTATCCACATTACTTTCTTAAGACTTTTTAAGCATATAACCAAGAACAGTGGCCCAGTTAAGTTTGAAATGGGTTAGAGATAAGAACAGCTATGAGAGAAGGTAAGATGAAAATGAAACAACAGCCGCAGGTGCTAGCATGTTGTTGTGGTACCAAGTATTCAGTGGTGGAATCTGTCAGCTTGTTTTTACTGGCAAGACTACATATGCTTCAGAACTGATCAGGGTCTGAAGCCACTGCTTCTCCTGAATTTCAATGATGCATAGTTAACCCTGAAATTCTGCATTATTCTCATAGAAACAAACCAGGGTCTTATAGAACCATAGAAAAGTTACGGCGCAGAAAGAGGCCATTCAGCCCATTGTGTCTGCACCGGCCATAAAAAGAAAAAATAAACTGGCCACTCATTTTTAATCCCACTTTCCAGCACCTGGTCCATAGCCGTGCAGGTTAAAGCACTTCAGGTGCCTTTTAAATGAGCTGAGCATTTCAGCCTCAACCACTAACTTAGGCAGTGAATTTGAGACGCCACCACCCTCTGGGTAAAAATGTTTTTCCTCGTGTCCCCTCTAATCCTTCTACCAATCACCTTAAATCTAGGCCCTCTGGTAATTGACCCCTTAGCTCGGGGAAACAAGTCTTTCCTGTCTACCCTATCTGGGCCCCTCATGATTTTGTACACCTCAATTAGGTCACCCGCAGCCTCCTCTGTTATAAGGAAAACAACTCGAGCCTATCCAATTTTCTTTCATAGCTGCAATTTTCAAGTCCTGGCAACATTCTTGTAAGTCTCCTCTGCACTCTCTCCAGAGCAATTAGGTCCTTCCTGTAATATGGTGACCAGAACTGTACACAATATTCCAGCTGTGGCCTAACCAGCATTTTATACAGTTACAGCATTACATCCCTCTTTTTGTATTCAGTACCTCATCCAATAAAGGAAAGCATTCTATGTGCTTTCTTGACCACCTTATCCACCTGTCCTGCCCCCTTCAGTGGGCTTGTGGACATGCACTCCAAGGTTTTTCACTTCCTCTACCTATCTTCCCATTTATTGAGTGTTGCCTAGCTTTGTTTGCCCTCCCCAAATGCATTACCTCACACTTCTCTGGATTGAATTCCATTTGCCACTTTTCCACCCACTCAACCAAACCATTGATGTCATCCTGGAGGCAACAGCTAAGCTCTTCACAATCAACTATGTGGCCAATTTTTGTGTTGTCTGCAAATTACCCAATCATGTCTCCCACAGTTAAGTCCAATTCATCAATATATACGGCAAACAGCAAAGGCCCCAACACTGAGCCCTGTGGCACAAGTGGAAACTGCTTTCCACTCGCATAAACAGCCAATTTTGGATCCAACTCGCCACCTTCCCCTGCATCTCATGGAATTTCACTTTCCTGACCAGTTTGCCATCTGGGACCTTGTCAAGTGCCTTACTAAAATCCATGTAGACAACATCCACTGCACTACCATCATTAATCCACCTATTACTTCCTCAAAACATTCTATTGTGTTAGTAAGGCATGATCTTCCTCTAACAAAACCATGCTGACTATCCCTGATCAATCTGTGCCTTTCTAAGTGACAGTTCATCCTGTCTCTCAGAATTGATTACAATAATTTGCCTATCACTGAAGTCAGACTGACCTGCCTATAACTCTCACACCCTTTTTAAATATTGGTACAATGTTCGCAGACCTCCAATTCTCTTGTTGCTCGCCTGTATCTACTGAGTATTGGAAAATGATCCTCAGAATATCCGCTATTTCCTCCCTGGCTTCCTTCAACAGCCTTGGATACAGTCCATTCGGCACTGATGATTTATCCACCTTCAAGGATGCCAGTCCCTCCAGTACTTCCTCTCTCATTATGCTTATTGTATGTAATATTTCACACTCTTCCTCTTTACCTATAATATCTGCATCATCCCTCTCCTTAATGAAGACAGACACAGTACTCATTGAGAACCCTGCCAACAACTTCAGCCCAAGTTACCATGTACATTGCTGACAGGCCCTACCCTTTCCTGCATTATCCTCTTTATTTATCCCTTTATTTCAAACTTCAATTTGCCTTGGAATTTTTTGCAAAATATCTGGATATGTATGGACATGCGTAGGCTTAGTGTTTGTACATATGCACCTCCTGAATTCCAAATTACAGACTTCCCACTTCAGCCATAAAGGATGTGCCATGAGAAACTCTCTAAAACAACAAAAAACAATTTCTTCATTTTGTTTAGATGCCCAATTGAATAAAATTCTTGCAGATTTAATTTCTGACCTTTTAAATGCAGTCTATTTAAACCTGTCTTTTTAACCTTCAACCACCACAAATAGCAAACAGCTAAGACACGGGTCATTTAGTGAAAAAAAACAAAGTAATGCAGCAGTTCCTTGTTTCTTCGACATTCTTTCACAGAATGTGACAAGTAATTCAGGCGCCGATCTTGACTGACACCTCTATAAGTCCCTGACACTACCGGAGACAAACTTCCCCATCAATCACGCTCTACCTATCAGGACTACTTAACCATCTTCTGAACTGCTGAGAGGAAGCAAAAGGCCTATGCTGCAGTAACCCAATCCAGTCCCGTCAAATATATCCCAAATCCCAGTAGGCCAAGGCTTCAGCCCAACTAATTAACATTAAGTGTTGAAAGAGAGGGGAAAATGGAATTTCCAAGTGCTGAGTTGTTAATAAGCCTTAAATTTTATAAATGTGAGTTACCCCAAAAGACAACACAACTAATAATGTAAGGCCCTGACTGCTAACCCAAAAGAAAATCACTGTTAATTTAATCAATTGATCAGTCCATTGATTTGAAGTCAAGACGGCTAGTTAACCATGCAGAGCAAAAACCCACGATTGCACGACCGCAGAAAGCTGTCATTGATTTTTCCACCTGCCACTCAGTGCACATCCTGAATAGAATTGCAACTTTGTGCAAAGGGGAGCTAGGGGTTTCAAAGTTAAATTAGTTACAGATGCAATCAGGGTGTCTTCTGTAAACTCTATTGATTGAACAGCTGACAGTCCAACACGAACAACTCAGCTAGTCAATCGCCTCAGATGTCACCTGCCACTTTGCTGAATAGTTGACAATGCAATTATCTGGTGTGGAGGTAAGAAGTTGCGTGTGTCAAATACAGTTAGCCGCCATCTGATGCTGCTCAAAAGGCCCATAAAATGTGTGTATTTATATGCATGCAAGCTGCGTGTTTTGCAAGATCTACACGATGCCATTTACTTTCAAACTAGAATACAGAGATGTCTGAAAGAGACAATGTTAGGAGAAAGATTAGGCAAGGCCATTCGGGCTAAGGATAGATAACATAAAATTTAAAACAAAAAGACAATAAGATCATAGCCAATCATATTTGGACTGGAAGGAAATCAGTATTTATAAAGACCGAATTTCAACACTTGAAATTATTTAATGACTGAGCATCCATTATCCATCCCCTCTTGTGTTGATAATTATTGAAGCCTGTATTAGCAAGAGTATGCACTACAGTGATCACAGCTTTGATGAAAGGTCATCAACTTGAAACATTAACTCTGTTTCTCTCTCCACAGATCTGACTGGCTTGCTGAATATCTCCAGCATTTTCTGTTCTTATTTCAAAAATCTATTTACTTATGGAGCAGTGCAACAAAAATGAAAGCCGCTGAGGTTTCTTTTATTCATTCATGGGATGTGAGCATCACTAGGAAGGCCAGCATTTATCGCCCATCCGTAAATGCCCCCAAGAAGGTGATGAGACGCCTTCTTAAACTGCTGCTGACCATGTGGCGTAGGTTTGCCCACAGTGCTATAAGGGCTGAAGTTCCATGGTTTTACCCTGTGACAGTGAAGAAACGATGATGTAGTTCCAAGTCAGGATGATGTATGACTTGGATGGGAATCTGCACGTGGTGGTGTGCCCATGTGACTGCTGCCCTTGTTCTCCTTAGGTGGTGAAGGTCACAGGTTTGGAAGATGCTTTCAAAGGAGCCTTGGCGAGTTGCTGCAGCACACATTGTGCCAATGGTAGAGGGAATGAATATTTAAGGTAGTGGATGGTGTGCCGATTAAGCAGACTGCTTTGTCTTGGATGGTGTCTGAATGGTCCAATTAAGTTTCTAGTCAATAGTGATGTTGATTGTGGGGGAATCAGCAACAGTAATACTGTTGAACATCA
This sequence comes from Cetorhinus maximus, assembly GCF_964194155.1. Classification (NCBI taxonomy): domain Eukaryota; kingdom Metazoa; phylum Chordata; class Chondrichthyes; order Lamniformes; family Cetorhinidae; genus Cetorhinus; species Cetorhinus maximus. Next base: position 36,385,712 of record NC_135895.1, read on the forward strand.
GGGGAAGACTGTTAGATTCTCCCTTGTTGGAGATGGTCATTGCCTGGCACTTGTGTGTTGCAAATGTTACTTGTCGCTTATCAGCCCAAACCTGAATGTTGTCCATGTCTTGCTGCATGAAGGTATGGAATGCTTCAGTATATGAAGAGTCACGAATGGGTCTGAACACTGTGGCATCATCAGCAAATACCCCCACTTTTAGCTTATGTTGGAGGGAAGGTCATTGATGAAGCACGGTGGCCCTAGGACACTGCCCTGAGGAACTCCTGCAACAATACCCTGGGCTGAGTTGAGTGGCATTCAACAACAACAAGCATCTTCCTTTGTGTTCAAAATGGAGAGTTTATCCCCCAATTCCCATTGACTTCAATTTTGCTAATGCTCCTTAAGTCAAAGCTGCCTTGATGCCAAGGGCAATCACTCCAATTTCACCTCTGGAATGTAGCTCTTTTCTCCATGTTTGCACCAAGGCTGTAATGAGGTCTGCAGCCAAATGGCCCGGGCGGAACCCAAACTGAGCACTGGTGAGAAGGTTATTGCCGAATAATTGCTGATTGATAACTTTGTCAATGACATCTTCTATCATTTTGCTGATGATTATGTCTAAATTGATGGGGCAGTAATTGATTAGATTGAGTTTGCCCTGTTTTTTGTGGGCCTAGACAATTTTACACATTGTTGGGTAGATGCCAGTGTTGTAGTTGTTTTGGAAACAACTTAGGGTCGCAGCTTGTTGTAGAGCACAAGTCGTCAGTGCTACAGCCAGGGTATCGTCAGGGACATAGTATTTGCTGTATTCAGTACCTTCATGTTTCTTGATATCACAGAGTGAATTGAATTAGTTGAAAATTGACATCGGTGATGCTAGGATTCTCAGGAGCAGGCTAAGATGGATCATCCACTTGGCACTTATAGAATCATAGAATGATTACAGAACAGAAAGAGGCCATTTGGCCCATCATGCCCATGCCAGCTCTCTGCAAAAGCTACTCAATTAGTTCCACTCCCCCCCCACCACCCCCACCTTTCCCTGTTAACCTGCAATTCTTTTTTCTTTAGATAATTATCCAATATGTTTTTACAACCACGATTAAATCTGCCTCCACTACACTTTTAGGCAGGGCATTCCTAATGCTTACCACTCGCCGCATAAACACTTTTCCTCATGTTGCCTTTGGTTCTTTTGCTATTCACCTTAAAATAGTGTCTTCTCATTCTCAACCTTTCCGCCAATTGGAACAGTTTTTCCCTATCTACTCTGTCCAGAACGCCCATGATTTTGAGCACCTCTTTCAAATCTCCTCTCAACCTTCTTTGCTCTAAAACAGCCCTAGGTTCTTGAAGTCTATCACTATCCTCTTTACAGTTTACAATACTTTCACATTTTGTGTCATCCACAAATTTTGAAATTGCACGCTGCACATCCAAATCTAGGCCATTAATATAGATCAAAAAAAGCAGTGGTCCTAATACGGATCCCTAGGAACTCCACGATATACCTTCCTCCAGTCTGAAAAACAGACATTCACTATGCTTTGTTTTCGGTCACTCAGCCAACTTCATATCCATGCTGCCATATCTAGCTGAATGTGGTTGCAAATGCTTGCGCCTTGTATTTTGCACTAACACACTGGCTCCCCCATCATGGGTGGGAATGTTTGTGAAGCGTCCTCCCCAAGTAGTTGTTTAATTGTCTACCACCATTCATGACTGGACTGCAGAGCTTTGATCTGATGTGTTGTTTATGGGATCACTTAGCTCTGTCTACAGCATGCTGCTTCCACTCTTTGGCATCCATGTCATCCTATGCTGTAGCTTCACTACGCTGGCACTTCATTTTTAGGTATGCCTGGTCCTGCTTTAGGCACACTTCCCTACACTCCTCATTTGAGCCAGAGTTGGTCCCCTGGCTGGATCTTAATGGTAGAGGCCACAAGGGTACAGATTAGGGTTGAATACAATTCTGCTGCTGCTGGTGGCCCACAGCACCTCATGGATGCTCAGAATTCAGCTGCTGGATCTGTTCTGAATCTAACTCATTTAGCACTATATAGTGTCACACAATACGACGGAGGATATCCTCAGTGTGAAGACAGAACTTTCTCTCTTGAAAGACTGTACAGTGGTCACTCTTACCAATACTGTCGTGGACAGATGCATCTGCGACAAGTTGATTGGGGAGGACTAGGTAGAGTAGGTTTTTCCCTTTTGTTGCTTCTCTCCCCAACTGCTGCAGGCCCAATCCGGTAGGTATATCCTTTAGAACTCTGCCAGCTGTCAGTAGCGATGCTATCGAGCTGGGCAACACAAAAGGATCATTCTACATTCAAATGCTCTGAAATCATTCTCACAGCAAGGATGATTATCAGTAGCACAGAATTTGTGATCTTAGTTGCTCATGACTACTGTCCGCCACAGTCACAAAACCACAAGGCGAGGGAACAGAGTGAGGGTCGGTGGGGTTTTACATCAATAAAGATATCATATCTTGAAACTAATCTGTAAAGTAATATACAAATGGTTCACTGTTCCAGGCCACTGCAGTATACCTGAGCTTCAAGAACAATAAAAAGCTATTCAGTCCACCCATTGAATCTGCTCCTTCCAGCATTCAATGTGAATTGTTCTAAATTTACTGATTCTCCTGTAGGAGTAAATATCTCAGGTAAGATCTCAATGAAAACTTTGAAATTCCACCCAAACTTTTTAGTCAATTTAGTTAAGGAATAACCTCATGATCAGGTAAAATTATAATAATTTTTATTTTAACCCAACCCGATCCATTCTTCAAATAATATTCATGATTCCAAGAGGACTTGGAGGAACTGTATTCCATAAGCTATTCTACAGCAACCCAAGGGCTATTTTATCTGTGCCTAAATACAGATTTATTAATTGCAGCCCAAATGTGCTGAAAAAGTATCGTTGCACCACTTATAAATATAGCCATTTTTACTTGGAACAATAACGATGGGCCGAATCACTGTCCTCCTCCAGATAGCTGTTTAATTGTGCACCACCATTCATGACTGATGTGACAGGATTGTAGAGCTTTGATCTGATCTGTTGGTTGTGGGATTGATTAGCTCTGTATGCTGCATGCTGCTTCTACTCTTTGGCATCCACATCATCCTATGTTGTAGCTTCACCAGGTTGGCATCTCACTTTTAGATATGCCTGGTCCTGCTCCTGGCATTCTCTCCTACACTCCACATTGAACCAGAATTCCTATTTACTTGTCTTGTACTGGAGCTCGACATTTCTTGCACGAACTTCCAAACCAGGCCTCCTCAGAAACGTGGAGCATACCCTATTCGGGAGTCCTCCGTTCATAGTATAGGAGTGTCAGGGAAAATCAAGCATGCCCCCTTTTTACAGCACTAGTCGCCATATTTCATTAAGTTTAAATGTCAAGGCCATTTTGACAAGCTATGGAAAGAAGGTAAGTGTGTAAAATAAGCAGGTGAGGGGATAGGGTGTGTCAGGGGTGTAGTGGGGTTGGGGGGGGGGGGGGGGGGGGGCAGTGTCAGGAGTTATAATCGGTTGGAAGTGGTAATAGGGGGTAGTCTGGGGGGTTCCAGTGGGGAGTTGGGTGGTCAGTAGTATAGGTACCCAGGAGTTAGAATTGGTTTTAAATCCTTCTACCTTTTCCTGGAAAACTATTCTACTAAGTAAGTCAAAACCATCCAAAGTCTCTGACTTCAACTCAGAGTTTTGGAGGGTTCCTGACACAGCAGGTAATTGCGCATCGAAGTCCAAATTTCCGGGGCAATTCCCATGTAGTCAGTGTATGGGAACTTCTAAGGGGTCCCCCAGCGCATCTTGTGTGGTACGGTCATCCAGAGATGAGAAGTTCTGGGCCAATGTTGGAAAATCATCCAAAGTATCAGCTCTAGTTTTCAGTCCAATTAAAATGTGGAGTCCATGCTAAGAAATGGAAATAAGCCTAAATAAAGCATTATTTAAATAATGTTTAAGGAAGGAGGAAAGATTGTCAATCAACATCTGTATATCTGTATAATTTAATTTTAAGCACTACAACTAAAATTGGTGATGTATGGTGAGTTCCATTCCCCTAACACTCATGTCCACTGACCTTCACTGGCTGCTGGTCATGCAATGTCTTGATGTTAAAATTCCCATCCTTGTTTTCAAATCCCTCACCCTTCCCTATCTCTGTAATGTCTTCCAGCCCCAGAACCCACCTGTATTCCTCTAATTCTGGCCTCTAATGCACCTCCAATTTCAATCACTGCACCAATGGTGGCCATACCATCAGTTACCTAGGCTCCAAACTCTGGAATACCCTCCCTAAACACCTCTGCCTTATTACCTTGCTTTCCTCCTTTAAGAAGCTACTTAAAACCTCTCTCGTTGACCAAGCTTTTAGTCATCTGATTTAATATATCCTTATGTGGCTCAGTGCCATACTTTGTTTCATAATGCTCCTGTGAAGTGCTTCAGGGCTTTTTATTACATTAAAGGAACTGGATGAATCGAAGTTCTTGTTGTTGATCTGGAGATAGGGTTCAATCAACCAACTTACATTTTACCCACTGAGAAGTATCACTCAAATCGAGTTTGAAGGCTTGTATTTAACAGTTTTGTGTTCATTGAAGTGAGGGGTGGTAATATTAGGGATTGGAATACTTTCTATTTCAAGCACTTACTGTCATCATGGAGCACTTCCCCAGATGCAGACTAAACCATCCTCTACTCTGCCCCAAACATGTCATGCGGCCCCAACCTCAGAATCCTCTGCAGTACCAGTGACCCATTTTGCCCCCATTTTCCACACCAGTCTTAAGCCTGTCAGTGACATTATACATTAATGCAGAATAGAGGCATTGTATGTAAGCCCACCCCCACATGGAACTGGATTCAGATTACCAAACTTGTGAGACACAGAACCCTTACAGGCAAATGTATTAAAGGTTATGGAACCAAGGGGTAGATGAAGCTACAATAAAGATCAGCGAAGATTCAACTAACTGGCAGAACAAGCTCCAGGTGCTGAATGGCCAACTCCTGTTCCTATGCTCCTAGCCAAGGGTTGGAAGTCCAATGTCTAACTCATTGCAACTCCAAGTTCTCAGCCTTGCATGTATAAGGCACTTTTTCACATCTTTCATCATAAAGCACTTCATGCAGAAAGAGATTACCAAGACTGTTAAGTAACCAAATGTAAAATACTGCAGACCTGGATTTCACAAAGGGCAATGAGGGGGGAAAAAAGTTAGCCAGCGTACCAAAAGAAAAGCCTGTTTTTCTTTGAATCGTCATAGGATCCCTAACATCAATGAAGCATTTTTTAAAAACTCCGTTCCCATCTAAGCTGAAGGACAGCACCTCCAGCAATGCATTGCTCTCTCAGGACTGCAGTGAAAGTGGTGTCCTAGTTCATGTGCTCAAGTCCTGGAATAAGTCTTAAACCAGCAAACTTTTGGCCTGCCAAATAAAGTGAGCAATACTGTTCTACTATTGATAAACATAAATAGTCCATCTTAAGCTGCTCTCATGAAGTCACATTAACAGAAAAAATTGCACGTTAAAAATTTTAATAATTTATAGTAGGCAGGTCCAAGTATAGGCTCTAGTATCCATCATCCCATTCAATTATTTTGCATTATACATTACACCAGGAATTTTGCATTTAGCCTGTCTTTCTCTTTCACAGATATCTGGAACCTTTAATGTGTGACTGAAAAGATTCCTGGTTTCTCTCTCCCTTTGCACATGTATCACTCAACAATTCAGTACTGACACTACATTAGCTCACCCTGAGCTCCATGCTTCAAAATCACCCACTGAAATCAAAGCAACAAAAGATAGCATGACATTGTCAAAACTTCAATTTTAGCACTCTGCCCACTATTCCATAACTTTAAAAGGAATTGGACTTTGCACTGATGCATAATGTGTCATTTTTCTTCTAACTCAATCTACACAGCTCAGGTTATCTCATCTAGCAGCACAAGCAAGAGCCAATACACCTCAACATGGAAGATTTACTCTGCCGGCTATTTACAACACTGTAAATATATCATAAAGATTCTCTACTTATGCTATTTCAGAAAAAGTCATCAAGGTGTTTTAATTTACAATTTAATTAGAAATGACAATAATAAGAAATCTTCCCATTATGATTACAACATCAAAATCTCCCTCCCTCCATCACACCTCCACCCCAACAAACCTGCATATGGGGAATCTCAAATCCCAAGACCATCAGTGAGAGGCTTCTAAAACAATTCTAATAGATTATAGTGTTACCTAGTCAACCACAGAAGCCACTTAACATCATTAATGTATTTTACACTTTCAATATTAAACCACACACAGTGAAGGAAGCAAACTAAGCAAAGTCAAAATTATGTTCAGACTTTTAAGTTTCAATTTTAAAACTGAATGTTAGTATAAATATAGGCCTGCTCAAACCTTGACTGTTAAGATAATTGCTATCCTGAATTCAGGGGTTAACATTCAGCTTGTAAACTGCAAGTCACTGGTCTATTTTATGGGGCTTCAGCAAGTTTTTCCATTTTGTTCTGAACATGAAATTTGAAGCAATTTCCTTATAAACTTCAATCATTTTCAAATCTGCACAACAGAGTAGCACTATTTCAAAATGCCCAGCAGAGATCTGTACAACATTCTTGCCCAACCCCACCACCGCCCACTAGCCCCCCCACTAGCCCCCCACCCCCTTTCTATCTCTCTCTGAAGTTGTCCGGACAGTTTTCCTTACCTCGCGTTATCACTTGCTTTAAACAGACTTGGCAGGCAATCTAATCCTCCCTGAAAAGGTCAGTGCCATTTTAACTGCCTTTCAATCACATTATGCATGGTGCAGCACGCGTTCTCTGCGATGCCTCCAGCTCTTGTCTAGACTGGATCAATACCTGAGCGATATCACTAGAGGAATGACACATGATGCCAATCGACCCGAAATCCCTAAATGGAACTGAACAGAAGGGAACAACTGGCCGCCTCTGACCTATCGCTACCTAATCTACTTAGTCCCATCTGCTCAGGCCGAAATAACAACCGAAGATTTCCTCAGTCAGTGGTTTGCAGCGAGTTGGGACTTGCTCAGGCAGAACAAGCCCCCCTCCCCTCAGCTTTGAAGTCACATTACAAAGCAGGTATGAAAGCACAGTTTCAAACATTTTCTGATGCCATCATTACTTTCTTATCTCCTTGCTCATTCCACAGTTACTATAGCTTCATCTGCAGCGTGTCAATAGTCTGCTATCTGTGAGCAGCCTCAGTTAGCTACTGTTCAAAGTCACTTTCCTTAAACTGCTGTGAATCATTTAAAGATGATAGTGCTGGTTTAGGCTGAACCAATTCGATTTTTAGGTTAATGGATTTATTTATTTTTACTAAGGTGCATGATACACCAAATAAAAACAGCTTTTTTGAAAAGACTTTGTAAATGAAGACAAAGATTTGAGATTTCACTTCTGTTATAAATTATTGATATTTACTAAGTGCCTCGATGGTCTCAAAATTACAATTTTATTAAAAACTATACAAAAAGGGAATAATGGAATGGTATATGACCAAGAAATGCTGATCAGTCCACGTACCTAATTCATAACTGAAAAAAAATGCAACACCACACCATCTCTCTTACTCCCTTCCATGTTACTTTTTGTCAAAAACTGTTCAGCCTCTCATATGAAGAATAACCACTTGGCTGAGTAATTTTAAAAGCTGCTTGTAGAACCAGGTCTAGTAGGCAGTTAATGCCTTATGTAAAGGTGGAGAGAAAACAAAAGTCAGTGAATTCAGTTCCAAACTAAATTAAAATTCGAAAAAGCTAGCTTTGATGCACTTTTCTTCCAATCACAAGCTGATGGATTTTGTTCTTTGTACTTAAAACAGAATCAATAACGAGCAACAGAGGGCTGTTGTCATTGGAACTATGTAACCAACCCTAAAAAGGGTGCTGAATTGTGATCAAAGATCCATACAAATATTTTCTGTGAAACTCCCTCACTCAAAACCTCCGCCATTCCTCAAAGGGAGAGCTCACACTAAAGTCCTAAAGTGCAATCACAAACTCAAAATTCCAAACATAGCATATAGGGGTGCCAATGGGATCGACCATAAGATTATGTAGCTTCATTTCTCGAACAGGTTACAAAACAATGTTACTTGGAATATGGACAATTTTCATGGAACTCACCGAGGCTCCTAGACAGCACCTTTCACACCCAGGGCCACTACCATCTGGGAGGATAAGGGCAGCAGGCACATGGGAACACCACCACCTGCAAGTTCCCCTCCAAGCCACTCGCCATCCTGACTCGGAAATATATCGCCATTCCTTCATTGTCACTGGGTCAAAATCCTGGAACTCCGTTCCTAACTGCACTGTGGGTATACCTACACCACAGAGACTGCAGTGGTTCAAGGCGGCAGCTCACCACCACCTTCTCAAAGGCAATCAGGGATGGGCAATAAATGCTAGCCTAGCCAGTGACACCCACATATCATGAATGAATGAAATAAAAAATATATATTCAAAAGGATTAAAATGCTCTGGTTCCACATTTATTACACCCCTTGAAAGAAACTAATATGTTTTAACAGTGAACACTATGAAGTAGTTCCTTGAAGATTTTGCCATGTGAATATTCTCTCCCTTTCAAGCTAGTACGAACACAGACTGGTTCTTCAACTGACATGACAGGCCCAGCTGTGAAGCACAGCTGACAGAAACTCTGAAGCTTTCATTAGAAAAACGGTACAAATTGATCACAGACCTTGTACCTGCAATCCCCCCGGCAGCTCCCACTAGACACAGCTTTTTCAATATTTTATAACTTCTGAAATGAGACACTGTGCTCCTTGCCCTACCTCATTTAGGTAAAACAAGGGAGATAACGGGGAATTTTGTTTGACAAGCTCTCATTTCTCAGCTCTTCTGCCCTCAGTGAGCTAGAAGCAAAGCCCTGCTAAAATTACATTCCCCAGGACTGGTCAAGTAAAGGTCAAATATTAGCGATGAGCAAATGACTTAGATTTGACAGATTTCCTTAAAGGGAGTTTACCAACAGATTTTTAGTCTTTCACTCAGGTTTCTACAGACTAAAACCTTACAGTTTTGCAGTATCTACAAAAACATTTATAAGTAGCTTGTTTAAGTCCAATTGACCTTTGGATAAAGAAAGAAATAAATGCACACAATAGACACACAATATATTTCTTAAATGTAGGGAAATAATTACATGCCACCATAGGTCCATCGACCCCCAGAGCTACCTTGACTACACTTCCTCCCACCCAGCTTCCTGTAAGGGTTCTATTACATTCTGAAAAAAAAACCAAAAAATGCTGGACAAACTCAGCAGGTCTGACGGCATCGAGTCCGGACTCGAAACGTTAACTCTGTTTCTCTCTCCACAGGTGCTGTCAGACCTGCTGAGTTTTTCCAGCACTTTTTGTTTTTGTTTCAGCTTTCCAGCATCCGCAGTATTTTGCCTTTATCTTCTATTACATTCTCCCAGTTTCTCCATCACATCTGTTCTGACGATGCCATCTTCTATACCAGTACTTCCATTAAGACTTCCTTTTTCTTCAACCAAGGATTCTCCTGCCCCATAGTTGATCTTGACCGTGTCTGTTTCATTCCCTACCTTCTGCTCTCATCCATTCCTCTGCTTCCCAGCATGAAAAGGCTCCCCTTGTCCTCACCTTCTACCTCACCAGCATCCACATTCCACAAATGATCCTCTGCTGATGAATCCACCCAGCGCATCTTTCCCTCCCCTTCTAGCATTCCAAAGGGGGCAATCCTTCGGCGACACCCTGGTCCACACCTCAATCACCCAAAACACCCCCTCCCCTTCCCAAGCACCTTCCCATGCAAGCATAGCAGATACTTCTTCCTCTCTTCCCATCATCCAGGACCCCAAAACTCCTTCCAGGTGAAACAACGATTTAGTCGTACTTCTTTCAGTGTAGTATACTGTAATCATTGCTCACAAGACATTCTTCTTTACACCGGAGAGGCCAAATGCAGTTTGGATGACTGATTTGTGAACGTCTCCATTCAGTCTGCAAGCATGAATCCTAACTTCTGGTTACTTGTCATTTTAATTCTTCACTCTACTTAGAGTGGCCTCTGTTCGTTGGTCTCCGTTCATTGGTCTCCATTTTCTCTGGCTCTCTTCTCAACCAGTTGAGTTTTTCATTTCTGCTCGCCTCTCATCATCAAGTCATAATGGATCAGAAGGAGGCCATTCAGCCCATCAAGTCCATTCCGACACTGTTGAGCAATCTAGTCAGTGCAATTCCACCACTCTATCCCCACAGCCCTACAAGTTAATTTCCTTCAAGTGCCCATCCAATTTCCTTTTAATATCATTCATTGTCTCCATTTGCCCTACCCTCATAGGCAGCAAGCTTCAGTGGCATGATTTGTTCTGAAAGGAGGGGCAGAATTTTACACTCAGTGTGCGGGTGCGCATCCGACACACCGGAACGTAAAATGATGCGCAATGACATTGGGCGTGTGTCCTGACGTCATTGCGAACTCACGCGATATTTTGTTTGGCGGGCGTGCGTTGGAGTCAGCTGCGCGCCCGTCGATAATTGAAAGGCCTATTAAGGCCATTAACAAGGTAATTGATTTGAATTTTACGCTGCCCGTCCAACCTTACAGTTGGTGGGCAGGTGAAAAAGCCAAGCGGCCTTTACGTTTTTCAGGAAACCTCATCCACAAGCGGGATGAGGCTTCCTAAAGCTAATGCTAATTAAATAAAAACTTTCTTTTGAAAATAAAAACATGTCTCATCTCATGTAATACAGTCATGAGGGGATGTTTCTTTAAATTTTTATTGTTTTTAATTTTTTTTTAAAAAGCGCTTCAATCTCTCTGAGGCAGCTCCGTGCCTCAAGGAGACTGAAGTGCTCTTTCACACGCATGCATGAACTGCGCGCTGGACCTGACACTCCCTCCTCCCCCCCGCCCGTACAGGTAGTGCTCAGTACTACCACTCATGATCCACACAGGGTGGGCCTTAATTGGCCCGCCCACGTGAAATCACAGTGCGGAGCCAATCGCAGGCGGCGGTCAACCCCACAACCGTCCCCGCCCGCTCCTGCCAAGCCCACCTGACAACTGGAAAATCCTGGCCAAGGTGTTAGCTACCCAAAGCTTGTGATAGCAGTAAAGCTCAAGCAGTCTCTGTCCATTCACCTTTCCCAGGCCATGATATCCAAGCCAGAAAGGTCTCGCCTGCTCTTTTTTTAAAATTCATTCATGGGATGTGGGCGTCACCAGCTAGGCTAGCATTTATTGCCCATCCCTAATTGCCCTTCAGGGAGGTGGGGGTGAGCTGCCTTCTTGAACCACTGCAGTCCACGTGGTGTAGGTACACCCACAGTGCTGTTAAGGAGAGAGTTCCAGAATTTTGACCCAGTGACAGTGAAGGAACGGTGATGTATTTCCAAGTCAAGATAGTCAGTGGCTTGGAGGGGAACTTCCAGGTGGTGGTGTTCCCAAGTGACTACTATCTTTGTCACTCTAGATGGTAGCTGTCATGGGTTTGGAAGGTGCTGTCCAAGGAAGCTTGGTGCGTTTCTGCAATGCATCTTGTAGATGGTACACACTGCTGCTACTGTGCGTCAGTGGTGGAGGGAGTGAATGTTTGTGGGTGCAAATCAAGCTGGTTGCTTGGTCCTGGATGATGTCAAGCTTCTAGACTGTTGTTGGAGCTAAACTCATCCAGGCAATTGCAGAGTATTCCAGCACAGTCCTGACTTATGCCTTGTAGGTGATAGATAGGCTTTGGGGAGTCAGGAGGCGAGTTACTTGTTGCACGATACCTAGCCTCCGACCTGCTCTTGTAGCCACAGTACTTATATGGCTAGTCCAGTCCAGTTTCTGGTCAATGGTAACCCCCCAGGATGTTGATAGTAGGAGATTCTGCAATGGTAACGCCATTGAATGTCATGGGGCGATGGTTAGATTTTCTATTGTTGGGGATGGTAATTGCCTGGCACTTGTGTGGCGCAAATGTTCCTTGCCACTCATCAGCCCAACCTGGACATTATCCAGGTCTTGCTGCATATAGACATGGACTGTTTCAGTGTCCAAGGAGTCACAAATGGTGAACTTTCTGCAATCATCAGCGAACATCCCCACTTCTGACCTTATGATGGAAGGAAGGTCATTGATGAAGCAGCTGAAGATGGTTGGGACTAGGACGCTACCCTGAGGAACTCCTGCAGTGATGTCCTGGAACTGAGATGATTGACCTCCAACAACCACAACCATCTTCCTTTGTGCTACATATGACTTCAACCAGTGGACAGTTTTCCCCCCCGATTCCCATTGACTCCAGTTTTACTAGGGCTCCTTAATGCCACATTCAGTCAAATGCTGCCTTGATGTCAAGGACAGTCACTCTCACCTCAACCCTGGAGTTCAGCTCTTTTGTCTATGTTTGACCCAAGGCTGTAATGAGGTCAGGAACTTAGTGGCTCTGGCGGAACCCAACTGAGCGTCAGTGAGCAGGTTATTGCTAAGCAAGTGCCACTTGATAGCACTGTTGATGGCCCCTTCCATCACTTTACTGATGATCCGGGTGGTAATTGGCCAGGTTGGATTTGTCCTGCTTTTTATGTACAGGACATATCTGGGCAATTTTCTACATTGCCAGATAGATGCCAGTGTTGTAGCTGTACTGAACAGCTTGGCTAGGAGTGCAGCAAGTTCTGGAGCACAAATTTTCAGTACTATTGCCATAATATCATCAGGGCCCATAGCCTTTGCAGTATCCAGTGCCTTCAGCTGATTCGTCATATCACGTGGAGTGAATCAATTTGACTGAAGACTAGCATCTGTGATGCTGGGGGTCTCCGGAGGAGGCTGAGATGGATTATCAACTCGGCACTTCTGGCTGAAGATTGTTGCAAATGCTTCAGTCTTATCTTTTGCACTGATGTGCTGGGCTCCCCCATCGTTGAGGATGGGGATATTTGTGGAGCCTCCTCCTCCAGTGAGTTGTCTAATTGTCCACCACCATTCACGACTGGATGTGTCAGGACTGCAGAGCTTAGATCTGAACCGTTGGTTGGGGAATCGCTTAGCTCTGTGTACCACTTGCTGCTTATGCTGTTTGGCACACAAGTAGACTGTGTTGTAGCTTCACCAGGTTGACCTCTCATTTTTTAGCTATGCCTAATGCTGTTTCAGCTATGCTTTCCTGCACTCTTCACTGAACCAGGGCTGATCCCCTGGCTTGGTGATAATGGTACAGTGAGAGATATGCCGGGCCATGAGTTTCCAGATTGTGGTTGAGTACAATTCTGCAGCTGTTGATGGCCCACAGTGCCTCATGGATGCCCAGTCTCAAGTTGCTAGATCTGTTTGAAATCAATCCCATTTAGCATGGTGATAGTGCCACACAACATGATGACAGGTATCCTCAATGTGAAGACAGGGCGTCGTCTCCACAAGGACTGTGCAGTGTTCACTCCTACCAATACCACTGCCATGGATAGATGCATCTGCGGCAGGCATTTTGGTGAGGATGAGGTCAAGTATGTTTTTCCCTCTCCTTAGTCCCTGGACCACCTGCCGCAGATCGAGTTTAGCAGCTATGTCCTTTAGGACTCGGCCAGCTCGGTCTATAGTGATGCTACCAATACTGGTCTGATATGGACATTGAAGTCCCCCACCCAGGGTACATTCTGCACCCTTGCCACCCTCAGTGCTTCCTCCAAGTGGTGGTCAACATGGAGGAATACTGATTCATCAGCTGAGGGGGGGTACATGGTAATCAGCAGGAGGTTTCCTTGCATGTTTGGCCTGTTGCCATGAGACTTCATGGGGTCTGGAGTCGATGATGAGGACTACCAGAGCAACTCCCTCCCAACTGTATACCACTGTGCCGCGACCTCTGCTGGGTCTGTCCTGCCGGTGGGACAGGGATGGTGATAGTGATATCTGGGACATTGGCTGTAAGGTATGATTCCGTGAGTATGACTATGTCAGGCTGTTGCTTGACTGGTCTGTGTGACAGCTGTTCCAATCTTGTTAGTAAGGAGGACTTTACAGGTCGTTTCCGGTGCCTAGGTCAATGCCGAGTGGTCCGTCCGGTTTCATTCCTTATTGACTTTATAGCAGTTTGATACAACTGAGTGGCTTACTAGGCCATTTTAGAGGGCATTTAATAGTCAACCACATTGTAGAAGTCACATGTAGGCCAGGCCAGGTAAGGACGGCAGATTTCCTAAAGGACATTAGTGAACTACATCGACAATGGTTTCATGGTCATCATCAGATACTCATGAGTTAACTGGTCCTGTTTGTGTTGAGAGATAGATGGCGAGAACACAGTGAACTATTTGTGGGGGGTTCTAATCACAAACTGTCAAATACAGCAATGGAATGTACAAAATTGTAAAATTGCGGATGCTGGAAGACTGAAATAAAAACAAAATGCCTCACTGCCATAGGGCCCCTATACTGTTCCTATAAAGATCAACTTAAGCTCAAGACAGAGCACCTCACCTTCCGATTATGCACTTTACTGCCTTCTGGACTCAAGATTGAGTTCAAGAACTTCAGACCATGAACTTGCAGGGCCATGGGGATAGATTGCAGGAATGGGACTGACTGAATAGCTCTACAGCGAACCAAAATGGACTTGATGGCCCAAACGGCCTCCTTGTGTGCCATTATGACTCGATGACAAGAGCTGAGCAGAAACAAAAAGTTCAGCTGGCCAAGAAGAGGGCCCAGAGAAAACAGAGGCCAGCGGATCCTGCATCTTCAAAGTCTATTCTCTTCCTCTGTCACAAACGCAGCAGCATCTGTCATGCCAGAGTAGAGCTTCTGAGCCACACCCTGCGATGTTTAACAGTGTTGACCACCACAGCACAAACCACCATCTCACTAGATAGAGTGCTGCTCTCAGAGTGATTATCCAAAACATTAAATTGCATTTTTCAAGTTTTCACAAAAAAAGCCATCAGTACTAAGCAAACCTGTCTCCCCATTCCCTAATCAAAAAATTACCATGCATTATTCTGTAATTAATGCAATTTTGTTAATCTTGAGTGACACTAGCCATGACTTCTCTCAAGCTGAGTAGTCACGCAAACACCATATTGGTGAAAGTCTAGGTGCAATTCTCAAACTGAACTTCACAGAAAAGGCATGTTGAGATTCTAAGAAATGAAGAGATTTCTTTTTATTTTCCACTCCTAACATTTCTTTAAAATAACTATGACTACTTTATTTGTAAAGAAAACCTAGCTTGGATTGAACACCATGTTGGAGCACCCAACGCTGCATGAAAGAAGGGATTGAGAAGAAAATCATGGTTCAGGTGGCAAAACCAATCAGCCAGTAGGAGAACCTCTAACTATTTTAGCAAGATTATTTTATTTTTAAATTGGGAACAAAACCATTTTGAGACTATCCTGGAGTACTCCTTTAAGTCTCAGGTTGCATTAAAACCTCTGAACAGAATACCACTGTCTTGTTTATAGTGATCTACCATACAGTTTGAACCTAAAGAAAATTAGATTCAGGCCAGTTATTAACTTTTCCAACTGAAAAACAGACATTAAAAGTTCTTTTTTTAAAAAAACAATAGTTTTAAAATTGAGAATTTTTTATGTTTGCCAACATTCTCAGCTGGGGATCAGAAGTATTCAACGTTTAAGATCAATCTTGGGATAGTGATTGTAAAAGTGATTCAAGAGGGACAGGATAGGGTTAAAGGTGATAGAAAGGGCAAATGATAGAAAAAAAATGAGATAGTAGGGCAGCTATGGGGCAATACAGAGAGAAATGGAAAAAAATGGTTTTGGGAGCGCTGTTTTGCTGCAGAGAAAAAGATTGTTTGCTTTTTTACCCTTCAGTTTCAGGAGATCTGCTTCAGAGGCATTGGGGAGTTAGGAAATGCTATCAATTCAATTCTTTACAATTGTAACCATTACTTAGAAATATATACATAACAGATCAATGAAATAGTTAATACTCTCAGACGCTTTAATTTCAATCATTTTTACACATTTACACATTAGACCAGGCTGACAACTCGATGTAATACTGAGGGAGTGCTGCATTCTCAAAGGTGTTCCCTTCCTGATGAGATGCTTCTTCAGGTGAATGTAAAGGGCACCGTGTCACTTATCAAAACAAAAAGAGTTCTCCTCGTGTCCTGGTCGACATTGTTCCCTCAGTCAACACCAGCAAAAGAAAAAATAGCTGGTAACTTCACTCATTTGCTGGCTGTGCACCCTACGACTGCACTTCAAGTGTAATTCAATGGCTGTGATGCCCTCCAATTTGTCCTGAGAAAGTCATGTGTTCCTTCATTATAATCTCCTTATTTACTTTATTTCCTTCCAGGACAAATTAGGTCTGACACCATTTTTACATAACATGAAGTCCAGAAAACATCCACATTTTTATTTAAGCTTCCAAATGCCTTGACTCCATCCAAACCTTTACCCCATCTAGGTTTGGACGGACCAAAAGTGGCGATTCTGGACACAGGCCATACAGATGACAACAATCAACTGTACTCTTACTTAAAGTCCAAAGCATTAGAAGCTTGAAAGGATTTTTTAAAAATGCCTTATGACAAATAATTTATACCAAGGATTTGATTTTAAAGATGTTGAGAAAAATACTTCTGCAAGGATAAACTTAAAAGTTACCAGTAGCAGTGTACAAAACCTTCATAATATTGCATACCTCGAAAGCCACCTTCTAATAAGGTTGTAGCTCGTATTCTCTTCTGCCCACACCATTCGTATTCTTCAAATCTGTTCCCACTTCCACTCTCATTTTCTATGTCCACTGACTCATCATCATTTGTGTAAGAGCCATCTCTCTGTGGATTAAAATAAACTGTTTTAGTAAATGAATCTTTTAAACTAGTTCAACCACTTTTAAGTTTCATATAATTAACATCTTTTCAGTTTTCTTTTTATTTAAGAACAATTACTGCAAAAGGAAAGTATTTCTCTCTATCCAGTTAACCTGATGAGATTACTCAACAAAAAATTTCAAAAGCAGGAGTAATACAGTGAGAACAATACACAAGAACGATAGTTGTTTTTCAAACAAGCAAAACTGATGCCGCAATTCTTTTCATTCAGCTAAAGATTAACTTCCGTCTTCAGCAACTCATATTAAACTGTTTCAATTTTGCTCTTTTCCGAAACAAACTACGATCAGTTCAATATGTATGCCTTTTTTTATTCATTCACGGGGTGTGAGCTTTGCTGGCTCGGCCAGCATTTATTGCCCATCCCTAACTGTCCTTGAGAAGGTGGTGGCAAGCTGCCTTCTTGAACTGCTGCAGTCCATGTGGTGTAGGTGCACCCTAACAGTGCTGTTAGGAAGGGAGTTCCAGGATTTTGACCCAGCAACAGTGAAGGAACAGCGATATATTTTCAAATCAGGATAGTGAGTGACTTGGAGGGGAAATTCCAGGTGCTGGTGTTCCCATCTATCTGCTGTTAATATGTCCTTCTAGATTGCAGTGGTCATGGGTTTGGAAGGTGCTGTCGAAGGAGCCTTGGTGAATTCCTACAGTGCATCTTGTAGATGGTACACACTGCTGTTACTGTGCGTCAGTGGTGTAGGGGGTGAATGTTTGTGGATGTGGTGCCAATCAAGCAGGCTGCTTTGTTCTGGATGGCGTCAAGCTTCTTGAGTGATGTAGGAGCTACACTCATCTAGGCAAGTGGGGAGTATTCAATCACACTCCTGACTTGTGCCTTGAACATGGTGGACAGGCTTTGGAGAGTCAGGAGGTGAGTTACTCGTCGCAGGCTTCCTAGCCTCTGACCTGCTCATGTCGCCACAGTATTTATATGGCTAGTCCAGTTCAGTTTCTGGTCAATGGTAACGCTCAGGATGTTGATAGTGAGGAATTCACTGATGGTAATGCCATTGAACTTCAAGGGGCGATGGTTGGATTCTCGCTTGTTGGAGATGGTCATTGCCTGACACTTGTGTGGTGTGAATGTTACTTGTCACTTATCTGCACAAGTCTGGATATTGTCCAGGTCTTGCTGCATTTAGACATGGACTGCTTCAGTATCTGAGGAGTTGCAAGTGGTGCTGAACATTGTGCAATCATCAGCGAACATCCCCAGTACTGGCCTTATGAAGAAAGGAAGGTCATTGATGAAGCAGCTCAAGATGGTTGGGATGAGGACACTAGCCTGAGGAACTCCTGCAGTGATGTCCTGGAGCTGAGGTGACTGACCTCCCAACAACCACAACGATCTTCCTTTGTGCTAGGTATGACTCCAACCAGTGCAGAGTTTTCCCCCTGATTCCCATTGACTCCAGTTTTGCTAGGGCTCCTTGATGCCACACTCGGTCAAATGCTGTCGCAGTGTCAAGGGCAGTCACTCTCACCTCACCTCAGGAATTCAGTTCTTTTGTCCATGTTTGAACCAAGGCTGTAATGAGGTGAGGAGCTGAGTGGCCCTGGCAGAACCCAAACTGGGCCTCAGTGAGCAGGTTATTGCTAAGCAATTGCTGCTTCATAGCACTGTTGATGACCCCTTCCATTACTTTACTGGATTACTGTATTTACTCAACTTGAAATGCTATAATTTTCCTGATCATGGTTTCAAATGAACAGCACACCTTGGCAACATTTTTTAAATTATCATCATTACTTTAGGAACATATACATGATGGAGATCTATTTAAAAGAATCTTTTGCTGTTTCCTGCTTTTTCCAAAAAAAAAACTTGCTTCTCATCTATTTTTTTTCCATATCCTTTCTGTTGCTTTCACCCCAATTCCTGTAGAAAGTTCAACCGCAGACTTATGCTCTTAGTGGTAACAAAATACATTAGAAATTTGTACGCCTTGAAGGGCGATTTTATGGATTGTCTGTACTTGTTTCCAATTTTTCAAATGAAATGAAAAAATAAGTATTTTTATTAGAAGTAGGAAATAGTAATGTAGGACTGCATGTATAGTTCAAATTCACAGATTTGTGATAATTCCTAAAATAGAGTTCAAATTAAAACTAATGATACTAAATTAGCTGTAAATTAATGCAAATAACAACAACTGCACCTGATTTCAGCAGACTGATTCAACTAATATGCAATTTGGCAATATTATTACATTACAATATGTCATAAAGGATGAAATACAGCAGAAGTTGGTTTAAAATGTTGTTGAGAATGTTATCATTTTCCTATTAGTTGCTGCGAATGTTTACACCCTTACAGTATGTCTGGATATTTTTGATCAGCATATTTTTATGTACTAAGTAGGTTTTCTTTTAAATACATAGAGGCTGTTTATTCAATGGCACTGGCAGGTACTGGTTCCTTTACCCCAGCCTGGGAATGTTGTGCATTGTTGCACGAGAGAAGCAAATATTACCCATAACTATCTGTCTTTAATTCTCCATAAATTTTTTGAAGTAATTAATGCCTAATTTCACTTGATGACTGAGGTACAGTAGAGCAAAAGATATCCAAATGTGGACAGATATGCTCTAAGGAAAAATGGCAAAATTCTGACATCATTTTAAACCAATTCCTGACAAGTAAATTAATGGATAATGGCGCTGATCCCAATAAAAGTAATGATTTTTTTTGGTCTGGAGATGTACAAAGGTCATATGTGGGATATTTTGCTCTACAATTCAATATCTGTTGCATTTCATTACCTTTCGGGCAATTATTTACCTATGCGGGCATGACTAGGACTGCAATCTCTTGTGCCATATGAACTACTAACATTGGTCAAAAAATTTTCTAGCAAGATTGGAAAGGACTCTCAAGGAATGGCAGAGATATTAAATGAGTTCTTTGCATCACTGTTGTTCTTAAAGATGTTCAACTAGCAGCAATAACTTGCGATGTCAACTGTATGATGGTTGATATTAAAAAGCATCAAGATGCCGTGTTAGACAGAATAAGGAACTAGAGCCCTTAAACAAGTATGATATGTGATCCCCTTTCTATCTTTAATAGCTCACAAGAATTAGTACTATTTCTTTGGATTGAAAGGATGCTAATATAAACCCAATTTTTCAAAAGGTTGATAAGGCAGAGCCAGTTAACTATAGGTCTATTAGTCTGCCTTCAATAATAGGCAAGAGGCTGAAGGTATCACAAGAGACATCTGCTACCTGACTTTTTTTATTCGTTCATGGGATGTGGGCATCGCTGGCTGGACCAGCATTTATTGCCCGTCCCTAATTGCCCTTGGTGGTAGTGAGCCACCATCTTGAACCACCTCAGTCCACGTATTGTAGGAATACCCACAGTGCTGTTAGGAAGGGAGTTCCAGATAGTGACCTAACGAGAGTGAAGGAACGGCCGATATAGTTAGAAGTCTGGTGGTGTGTGGCTTGGAGTGGAACTTGGAGGTGGTGGCATTCCCATGCATCTGCTGCCCTTATCCTCCTAAGTGGTAGAGGTCACGGGTTTGAAGGTGCTGTTGAAGGAGCCATGGTAAGTTGCTGCAGTGCATGGTGTAGATGGTACACACTACTGCCACCAGGTACTGGTGGTGAAAGGAGTGAATATTGAAGGTGGTGGATGGGGTGCCAATCAAGCGCGCCGCTTTGTCTTGGATGGTGTCGAGCTTCTTGAGTGTTGTTGGAGCTGCAGTCATCCAGGTAAGTGGAGAATATTCCATCACATTCCTGACTTGTGCCTTGTTGATGGTGGACAGGCTTTGAGAAGTCAGGTGGTGATAGAGAAAGCATTATAAGAGGCACTCAACACAGTTGCTGGAAAAGTAGGTTGTGTCTTATAACTGGATAAAATATTTTAAGGAAGTTACTAGGCTAGTGAATGAGGTAAATGCAGTAAACATCATCTACCTGGACTTTCAGAAAGAATTTGAGATGCTAATTAACAAGAAGCTCCTCTGGTAGAACTCGTGCAATGGATTAATAATTGGCTTAGAAATTATGGATGGGCAGAACTAGGTTCGCTGTTAGGTGGCACTTCTTTTCTCAGAGAATAGTAGATCTGTAGAACAGGTTGCCAATCGATGCAGTAAAAGTTGATTTGTTGTACACCTTCAGGAGAGCTGGACCTGTTTCTGGCTGGAGTGTACATCTTGCCATACAAAAGACAGGCAACGTGTAATACGAGTCAGGGTCGATGTAGTATCCCCAGACTAGTTTTGCTCACGGAAAGGGGGCAGGGAGAAAGTCTCCAAGCTTTTAAACATCTGACTGGCCTGGGTTTCTATCTGTTTTTGCCTCGCTCAGGAGGCTACATGGTTCCAGGTAGGTAGGAAGTGTTTGTATCATGGTGCACAAGGCATCACAACTGTATGGCTGGATGGGCAAGCTGGTCTTTTCCTGTCCCACAATTTTCTATGTATGTCAGTGTGTTACGCCAACATTTCTGAATCCTGAATCACATGGTTAACAAAATCCAAAAGCCATGCATTTGATAAGCTCAGCAAGAAAAGATTTAGATCTGACTTTAAATTTGCTCCCTCCTAATCCCGCTCCTTTCTTACCATGTCCCAAAACTAACCTGCTCTTTTGAGCAGATGAGCAAGACACCTGCAGGAAAGGAGTGGGGTCCTATTTAATGTGCAGGTCAGTTTCTCAATTATGCTATCTGTAATATTAGTTGGAGGGCTGAGCAGGGGAGCAATGATGGCTTCTCTGTCAGGCCAGGCCTACCAGATAGGAGGTCAAGGGACAGCAGTTTGAAAAAAATAATATTAGGTATCCATATGGTTCAGGAGGGACAGAAGTACTTGTCCAAGCCTTACAAAGAAGTCTCAGGCCTCTCTTTCCCCATTCCCCTCTTGACTGCAGCCAGAAAGTGCATCCCAAAAAGCTTCGATTAGCTCAATGCCTAGCATCATTCCCATGGGTCTCCAACTGTGACCTTCTGCCACTAAACTCCTGCTCCCGAACGCTAGCCTGGTATTGAATCTGCTCTGGTTCAGATACGACTCCAGAAAAAAATCCTTTAAATTAGGACTAGCCATTTAAATCAGCCAGGCCACCATGTCCCAGGAATTACCATCCACTTCAAGGATCTGTTCTGTCCTCACTTTAAAACAGCCTTCGTTTTTGCCCTCCATATTAGCTTTATAACGGGGTCTATATCAATGTTGCATTATAACAACCCTTAAAAGTTACATATTTCCTTTTCCAATAGATCCGTCCTCTGCATTGTATGAATACTTTGGACTGCACAAAAAACGGGATAGCAGGCAAGGAGTTAAAAAAAAATAAAGTCGTTCTTAAAAAACTATAAATCCAAGAACTCGAGTGATCTGCAAACAGCAGCAAAATTGAGAGAGAACTGCTTGGCCTAATCTCACCATGCAGAGTAAATCACAGGATATACTCTTTCCTAACTACAGGTACAATGACCACATAAAACACAATACATCATTTAACAGCTGAAGTGTAGGCATGTGTTCCTTTAAGGTTACAATGTCTAACTGATGTTAATTAAACATTGGGTGAGTTCAGTCCAGCATTAACTGCTACTCAAGCTTGAAGTACGCACCCTGGCTTTGTTTGTGAGACTGTCAATTAAGATTCTGTAGCATTTTGATTTGGATATGTTTCGCTCATGGAAAGTGATCTGACACATTGTTTAAAGAAACAAAAGCAGTCATTTTCATTCTTTTAAGCGTGGCACAGAAATTTGCATCAGACAGCATGTGGCATCTGAAGTATGATGGACTCAAAAGGTTCAAATATGGAAGCATATTATATTACTAACAGAACATTGAGTCAGAAGATATGCTGCTTTATGCCATGCAAATCAGGGCCACTGATTTATGAAGATTGGATTAAAGAAAGTGTTTTTATGACACACTTATAGGTCTTTTCTGCCTCAAATTTTGTCCATATTTTCATGGAATCTGTAAATCAGTGAACTTGATTATTAAACATGTTTAGTTATGTGCTTAATTTTATGTCTTACCTTATTTTGAAGTCCAGGATACACATGAAGATGGTAGGAAAGTTATTCATGTCCAAGATAGGTAGGAGGTAATGTAGAAATATTGGTGTTGGGCGGGGGCATGTGGTTTGGTGTTGTAAAGAGAGGAGTTTCGGGGTCTAATAGTAGTTGGGAGTCTGGTGGGGTGAGAGAAGTAAAACAATGTTGCAGTGTGGATTTTCTGGGAAGAGAAAGCAGTGCTCCAGGATCTGCAAGCAAGGAGACTTTCACACTGGGAGTGTGGAAATAATGTGTAGACACAGCTAAGTAGTGACAGTGGCAGCAGTTTGCTCTTGGGTATACTGGGAAGGGTCTCCCAGGAGGTGAGAGCAGTGAGATGTGGGGGTCATGGTGTCTGTGAGCATTCAACGAACATATTTGGGAGCACTGGGAGGTAAAGTGTTCTATTTTAGGAGCAGCTAATAGACTGTCGTGATCCTGAGAGCATTAGAATGGGTATCTGGATATGGAACTACTGGCCACATTTTTTCATGGTTCAAATGTGACATCATGACACTTCTCATAATGGGGTTGGGACTGGTGAAGTGCCAGCAGTGCTCAGAATGGGCAAGGGAATAAGTAAATGAATAGGTCATGAAAATCAAGAGGCAGAAGTAGAAGTGGAAAGCAGAGGCAAGAGGATCTGGAAGTCATGCACTAATAAAATGGAAGTGATGGGGGGGAAGCAGGGTGATAGTGGTGCACCTTGAGGGAGCACTAGAATAAAGATGACAAGTGTGGCAGCATGGGGAGGATGTTTATTAGATGTAATAATACTGGGAGAAGGATATTGACAAAATTACCAATGAGAAGAGCACTGTAACTGTGGGAGCACTAAGAAGGTGTGTTTGGCATCTGGAACAACAGAAATAAATCAATATCCTTAACCAGACTTCTGATAAGGTCCGAGAGAGAAAAACAGACTTGTTGGTGGTCCAACATGCCCATCAACTACCTTGTCCAGACAGGCTTCCACGTGTCTACTCATCTCCTCCACAGATCCAGAGAGCGTCTCATTGCATAGCGGACATACCTGGCCATCCTCTGAGGCCTTCTTCCTCTTGTTTTTCCCTATCCGTGCTAGAAAGCAAGAAAGAAACAAGGTTTTACTGTCAATATTCTTTCATTAAAAACTTCCAAAACTCTCATTTAATTTAACAAAGTATTAACTCTTTATGGGAGGTGAACTTTAAATAAAAGTGTACAATATTAATCTATAATGATTTGAATTGAACTTTAACTCAACAATGAAGCAATACCAAGCATGAACAGGTACAGATGAATAGCAGTACATTTAGCTAGTCTGATAGGAGACGACCAGTACATTTACCAGTCCAGCGAGAATCTGACTGATAAAAGCATTCCACCCCCAACCCTCACTACATTACACTGTCACGACACTTCCCCTACTACCTTTCTACATACTGCCTCTAATAAACAATGCACTAGATTCTATTATCTTCTTCACAACCAGTGAGGGTTGCTATATGAGGGTTTCTGTAGCTAATGTTAGCTCTATGGATGAATGCATTTTTGATCTATTTGTACTCTGCAGCAAGATACAATAGAGAATAACCCAGCTGACAGGCAAGCAAGCATGTTTTCTGTTTGGAATACATAAATTCATTTAGTCTATCCAAAAACATTTTCATTTCATATCATTCATACTGATAACACAGTTAAAAAAGTCTAAAAGGCACACTCAGCCTCTTCTGAAAAAATGTCTATGAATCAAAGCCAGTTCCATGTACTTTTCCCACTGAAAATAAAAATTTCTTTAGCCATTGGGATATAATGGCTGCTGCAGTCATTGCAAAAAGTGGCACTGTTTATATAAGTGCCAACTCCCAGAGATGCTGCCTCTTGGATGGGAAGTTAAATCCAGTCTGCTTGCTCACATGGACGTATAGGTTCCATGGGACTGTTCAATAGAGAGCATGGAGTTCTCCTCGTATCCTGGGTACCAATTCTCTCTCAAGCAGCACCATTATAAAAATGTATTGGTCATTAATGAGAGCTTCTGTGCAAATATTGGAATGGCTGGTTAGCCTGCTCAACAGCGGCTGCGTTGCAAAAAATAATTGTGAAGTGCTTTGGAGCATCCTGAGGACACAATGGCATTCTGTATAAAAACAAGTTCTTTCTTATGGCTCAGTACAACATGGGTTAACAGGAGATTTGTTAACCTCTTAAACACCCCAAGCCAAAAGCAACCCCATCAGCAATTCGGTAAAAGAAAAAAAAGGAAATTTGACGTTCATTTCTATTTAATAAAAAGATAAAAATAAAAATTCTAGAACAAAAGTTAAATGGCAGCAAATTGTCGGTATATCAGTAATAGCACCCTCTTTCAAATGCTAAATTAGAGAGATGTGGAGTAGTTGAACAAGGAAACTCAATTAGGCCATACAGTTAGTAATACATTGCTGCCCGGTTTAATGTATTGCAAGTCAAAGATGGTTTAAGACTCTCTCATGTCTAGACACCAAAAATAAATAAATAAAGGTTTCAAAACAGTGCCCAAATAAAGTAGGAAGGTTTAATTTATGTAGAAGCTCCCTTTCCTGGGTAAAATCAATGAGACACCGTGCCTCATCATTTTGCAGGCTGATGGCAGGAAGCAGCACTATAATGCTTTTTAACAATACAAAAAAAAAGTCTTTTTTATTTTAAAACCACATGATGACCTATTGATCACAAAAATGAAGGGTTTTATTTAACTCATGCATATCACAGCAAACATCATCTTTTTAATGTCAGGGCAAAATAAAAGTTTTCTTATCGTCTGAACCATTTCCTTTTGCTTTATCAAAGTTACTATACTAGAGTATTATATCGAAAAGACAGAATAAAAATCCTCCAAAGTAAGTCTTTCTCCCCAGTTCCCATTCCCATGTCATTCCTTTCATGGAACTATGAAAATTGTGTTTCCCTTTGATGGCTTCACTCAGTTATGTTCAGTGACTGAGCTATCCAGACTATGAAAGTTCCAGGTTGGATGTGGAATAAGCTGATATCTTGACAATCAAAGTTTGCATTCATTGGAAAGAAGTAAAGTTGGAGGGTTCTGATGAGGCAACGACAATGTTCAAGCAGATAAGAGTGCTTCAAATGATCGGACCAAGTTGATCTAAGGACCACTCATACACAGAGAAAACAGGTAGTTGGATTTCTGCAAGTATTTCCTCAGAGAGTGAACACTTTGTGAAATACTCTAGAAATTGGTGCTGCAGTTCTTCAAAAATGCATTAGACAAATTCTAGAAAATAAGGCAGTGGTCGGCTGATAATACACAAATGCAGTACTGGTGAGTGCGGCTTTGTTGGAGGTGCCACCTTTTGGATGAATCTTTATACTAAGTCCTCATCTGCCCTCTCATGTGAGAGTACAACATTCTGTGGCACGATTATTCAACGATGATCAGGGGGTTCTCCTTGGTATCCTGACCAATATTAAAACCTCAACCAATATCACAAATAGATTATTTAGCCATCATTATATTTCTGTTTGTAGGACCTTGCTGCATAACAACAGTGACTACACTTCAATGGTGCTAAAGCACTTTGTGACATCCTGTGGTTGTGAAACTTGCTGTATAAATACAGTTTTTCGTTCTTAAAATCCAACAAAAACAGGGTGAATGCATGAGAGTTTGATAACATAAGAAGCAAAACTGCAACGATGTCAAAGGGAAAGCTCACAAAAATAAATGGGAAATATAGTTGGAGCTGTTAGATAACCGCAACGTCTGCAGTTTACTTGAACAAATGGTCTTCAAACCTTTTCATCCACAATCCACTTAGTTGGGGCAAAAGACGCCTCAAACCATTTACTGATCCTACCCCACCCACTTTTGCTTGCCACCACCAAAAAAACCCACCAGAATTAAGTGGAACTTCTTGAACCTTTAAATATTTTGTTGCTTTTTCCCTACTAAACGTAATACATTTATCTGCATTAACTTTATTATTAAATGTCACAAGTATGTTATTAATTCATGCCAGAAACAAAAGTATAGACATTTCATATTATAAATATTAATACTACAAAAGAACACACTTATTTGAAACTTTCAAATGTTAGAAAATCACAATAATCTTCTGAGAAACTAATAATGTACTTACCTTACATCCATAATAATCAAACACGATCAACAGTAACACAAATTTTGCTTATAAAACTACATTGCTGTTGCTTGCCCCTATGGTTACCATGCCGTGCATGCAGGTGCTGGTCTGGTTGCGTGGCTTCATACTAATAGTGGAGGTGTGAGTTCTCACCTGTTCTCTCAGCTTGCCTCGGCAGTGGCGTTGCACATTAATGATTTGCTTCTTGGACCAGTTTGTGGATCACACTTTCAGAACCATTGACTTACCTCAGCTTTTATTCTTTTTGCATTTTATTATAGTAGTTAACAATCAAAGACTGGGAGGTGCAGTTCAGATTCCAGCTATGCAGAACTTGGTTTATGCTATTTGGATTGTTGCTGGCTGGAACTTTCATTGTCTCTTTTAAGAGAATGTTCTGTGTATGCCTGTATGGTAGTATTTGCAGGGGTCTCTTCCAACAGTTGGAAATTTAAACATTTGGAGAGTAGAGAGGGGAAAACCAGACTCTCAAAACATTTAAATTCAGGAAAGGGAGGCTTCAAAAAAGTTTCCAAGGGATCTGTTGTAAACCAGGTGTAACAGCATGCTGGCTTTAAAAAGTGCAAGGCTACAGCCCTCAAGATGCTTTGCTCAGATTTACTCTGCAGTCAGTCAGCGAAGTTGAGCATCAATGCAAAAAGTAAATTGTTTTACACACTTCTAGCAAGTTCAGGGAGCTTCTAATCTCATGTACGGTGAAGTCATATAAGAGAAATCGCCATTCTTAGCGTCATGAAACATGCTTTATATCAAAAAATTACTTTTGAATCCACCAGCTAGAAATCCCTAACTGAAATTTTTAATAAGACCAAAACTGTATTCCAGTGACTTGAGCTCAAAGCTAAAGATGGCTACACAATTTGCATCACACTACCCTCCACATTCAAACGCCATTGAAATGTAGTCTACCTGTCAGCAAAAATCCAGCAAAGACAGTGACCTCAGGGGATTGTGAATGAAGCTCATCCCCTATTCCATTCACACAGCATCCAGATACTCATCTGGGTAGAGACAAACTATTAAATTTAACCACTTGGACAATGGGAGCCTGGCTGGGAGATGGATTCCCAGACTTGAACTAATCAGTTTATAATTGGAATACACTGGCCATGGCCTTATTTGGATCCTTGGACAGTTGGAGAGGGAAAGTCATGTGACAACTCAACCTTTTGTGTGTTTTAAGCATCCGCATTCTCTGCAAGACAGGACATGCAGCAGCAATGCTGAAGGAACAAGAGTTGGTTCCTTCCTCCCTCTCTCTCCAATTTACAAGTTTTTGAACCTGTCTGCTGACTGCGACTAATCCAGCTGCTGCAGACAGAGCTTTTTGAAGAAGTCAACCCAGCACTCCAGTCTCAACAGATAAACCGTCCGCCTTAGTCCTTAAATCACCTCGAGCCGGAAGCATCAGGTCCACCTAATAACAGCAGCATTACCACCAAATTCTGCCTGCAGCCAGCCAAGTCACCAATCTTCACAAACTGTATACCCCCTTAATTTTACTGGACACTTGCTTAATCTATCCTTCCCAACGCTGTAATCCTTTTTTACATATGTGAACTTTGAGTATATGTGCGCACGAACGTCGGAGCGTATTTTATTATTTTTATTTAGGTCAGGTTAAGCACAATAAAATCCTGTTTTCTTGGTTGAAACTCGAGAAAATCTGTTTGATTGTGTATTTTATGATCACAGCATGTAAACAATTAAACACTTGCTGAATTGGCAAGTATATCTATTTTAACAAAAAATATCTGTCGTGGTCAAACGAGGAGAGGGAAGCCAATCAATCCGTCCTCATCTGATTGTAACGTTAGTTATCAGAGTGGTTCACACTGCTCTGCAGTTATACTGACTGGATATTAAGGAATTCAGGACATCCACTGGAGGAAAAAAAATCAATTTCTACACCCCACGCCACCATATAAGCAGACATTTTCTTAGTTTCAAGGTAGAGAACAAGTTCATTGAATCAAACATCAAAGGGGTCAGATCAAATTTTTAAAAAGCAATAAATCTCAAGGAGTCTGTTCTTGCCTGTATGAAAATTCATCGAAGAAATAATTTATCATGACAATTAGGGTTTTAATTTAAATAGCAATCAGACAGCAGATTAAACGTGTCGTGGTAGGAAAACTAGGCTATTCCGTGAGTCCGTTTCACTCGACAGTCTCACTCCAAAACTGTCCTCAATCTACTCCCAATCCCCAGTGCTCATTGTACAAATTTATGCATTTCCTTCCCTTATCCTTTTCTTTAAAAACTGTCCTGCACGTAATTAGAAATTTAACGCTGCAGAACACTGCCTATTACATTGTAATTCTTTGTTCTTTCTTAACTGCATATTGAGTGACGCCACATTAATTTTTAGGTACAAGTAATATCAAATGTAAAGTGGGGTGGGGAGGGGGTGAGAAAGCCATCCACGGCTATATGCAGATTATTCAGCTGTCTCTAGCTAAATACTAAATGAATAATCTCTGCTCTAATCGAGAATGTACTTTTGAAAGGCTCGGCTGAATAGAAAAACCCAGCTCAATTACGCAGGGCCCACTAGTGTAACTACTACTGAATTCTTAATATCCAGGCTCCAGAGAAATGCAATTCTTCTACTGTCTTCCTCAGAGTGCAAAACTGATAGCACATTACTGAAGCAAGGTGATATTATGACCCAGGATTAGCTTTGAACCCATGGTGGCAGAGCAGGTGATGGAAAGTCCAATATAAAACTAAACTTTTTGAATACATTAGAGAGGTTGACACTTTCTTCAAAAAAACTCAAAAATTAACTTCACATTAAGAAAGGCCTTTCATTTTCTGTTCCTAAGTCGTCACATAATATAACACAGAAAACAAGTGAATTAGGCTCATCAGAAACTGCAAGCTCTTCAGTGCATATGTTGGTCCTTTCCTCCCTCTGCTGATTTCTGTGGAACACATGCAAAGGGTTGTCAACTCTCAAAAGGGGACAAAGACTTTTTTTCTTCTACGCAAAGGATCATTAATGACAGACAGTGGAAGAAGAACTAACTTATTTACCACAGGTGTGGTTTCCTATATCAGGAGAGACTGATTTGAGATACAAAATTGAAAATGGTCCAGGCAGGTTTAACTGCCATTTGTTGAGCTTGAATTATGAGGGAATGCCTCAGCTTTGGGTTTTCATTTGGTCTTTAGCTCTGTGAATAGAACCTATTCAGCCAATAATAGTCTGACAGTTTCAAACTCAGAACTTGCCACCAAACTACTGGAGTGAAAGAAAGGGCTAAAAACCTTCAATCCAATTTCCAACCATCTCTTTGGTGCTTATTGTGAGAGGATCTCGAAGATTGGGGTCTCTTTTGTTGACCATCTCCAACCTCGTCACCTCCGCTATCGTGAGGCGAGATAAGTGACATCAAGGCAGTATTTGACCCAGTGTGATATCAAGGACTCCGAGCAAAACTGGAGTCAATGGGCACCAGGGGGAAAACGCTTCACTGGTTGGAGGCACAAAGGAAAATGGTTGTGGTTGTTGGAGGTTAATCATCTCAGTTCCAGGGCATTACAGCAGGGGTTCCTCAAGGTAGTGACCTAGGCCCAACCATCTTCAGCTGCTTCATCAATGACCTTCCCTCCATCATAAGGTCAGAAGTGGGGATGTTCGCGAATGTCCGCTGTTGATTGCACAATGTTCAGCAACATTCGTGACTACTCTGATACTGAAGCAGTCCGTGCCTTTATGCAGCAAAACCTGGACAATATTCAGGCTTGGGCTGATAAGTGGCAAGTAACATTAGTGCCACACAAGTGCCAGGAAATGACCATCCCCAGCAAAAAAGAATCCAACCAGTTCTCCTTGACATTCAATGGCATTACCATCACTGAATTCCTCACTATCAACATCCTGGGGGTTACCACTGACCAGAAACCAAACTGGACCATATAAACACTGGGGCTACAAGAGCAGGTCAGAGGCTGGGAATTCTGTGGAGAGTAACTCACCGGCTGAGTCTCAAAAGCCTGTCCACTATCTACAGGGCACAATTCAGGAGTGTGATGGAATACTCTCCACTTGCCTGGATGAGTGGAGCTCCAACAACACTCAAGAAGCTCGACAACACCCAGGAAAAAATAGCCCACTTGATTGGCACCCCATCCACCACCTTCAACATTCACTCCCTCCAATACCAATGCACAGTGGGAGGAATGTGTACCATCTACAAGATGCACTCAGGAATTCACCAAGGCTCCTTCGACAGCACCTTTCAAACCCACAACCTCTACCACCAAGAAGGACAAGGGCAGCAGACGTATGGAACACTACCACCTGCAAATTCCCCTCCAAGTCACTCAAAGTCCTAATTTGGAACTATACTGTCATTCCTTCACTGTCGCTGGGTCAAAATCCTGGAACTCCCTTCCCAACAGCACTGTGGATGACCTATACCACATGGACTGCAGCGGTTCAAGGAGGTAGCTCACCACCACCTTCTCAAGGGCAATAAGGGTTGGGCAATAAATGCTGGCCTAGCCAGTGACATTCGCATCCCATGAAGGAATTAAAAAAGTTAGAAAATTCTTCATTTGGCAGTGTCTTCCAAAATTTTTTATTTTATTTGCAGAAACAAATAGATCAAGTACCATAAATCTAAGCTAATACTGATACATAATAACATTTAATCATCTAACAGTTCATATATAAGTACTGAACCCAATGGAACTCAGTACAAATGTTACATTAAAAGATAGCAATGCAATTGAGGCTTCAGATAAGATGGGAAAATCACTTCAGCTCTTCTCCTGGAATTTAAAATATAGCCTGAATCCTCTCCCACTACTCATTAATATTCATATATGGTCCTGTTACAAGCAGATTGCTATCACCACAGCTGAGGAAGCTGATCTTAATCCCAATGGCAATGAGTGAAATTGTCGGGTCCATGATTAAGCGGACAGCAAACTAATAAAAGGAGGTTGAACTTTACTTACCTGACACCCTTAGTATATAGTACTTCCAGGAATGTTGCGTCCAAAACAGTTAAGACTGAATTAATTAGAAGTGATTACACTATCATCATTAATTAATTATCTGGTAATCACACTCCTGTGTACTTTAACATCTGTGTTGCACTGACAGAATCTAGCCCCAATCGGTGCCTGTCGGTGAGTTAGGCTATTCATTCAAACTGATTCAACATGATGTTTCTGGTTCATATAATATTGTAAACTACAGCCTGGATCTAAACTAAATCAAAAGACCACATTGTTGCCCCTCTAGAAGATGACAGTGGCATTTGAGCGACATTGCCAAAGACAACAGAAAGAAAAGGGCAGTTCTAATTTTCTACAGCCTGAACACAGATTAATTCCATTTTCTCTTTATATTGTCTTCACTGTGCCTGATTCACTGTGATTATCCTTCCAATGTTTTCCTTCTATTTTCCATTTCCATAAGAAAGTTCAGCATCAGGCAACATTCTCTAATCAGGAAAGACCAGGTTGCTGAGGGTTATTCATCCCTACAGGTTTCCATCCTGGCTGAAGTCGGCTTTCACTGGAGGTAAGCGACTACATCAGG
Organism: Cetorhinus maximus; assembly: GCF_964194155.1. Lineage (NCBI taxonomy): Eukaryota > Metazoa > Chordata > Chondrichthyes > Lamniformes > Cetorhinidae > Cetorhinus > Cetorhinus maximus. The sequence goes on from NC_135895.1 coordinate 36,418,382, forward strand.
TAGTCTCGCCTTGCAGCGACAATGCCCTTTTTTGGAGGCAATGGTTCAAAACGTTCCAAGATGCAAACATTTTATGTTCATTGAATGAAACTTTATTTAAAACAAATGGAAATGAAGAAAGTCTATGCTGGGAAATTTCTTATTTTTAATTCATTCACGGGGTATGAGCATCAGTGGCAAGGTCAGTATATATTTCCCATCCCGAATATCACTCAAAAAGGTGGTGTCTTCTTGAAGCACTACAGTTCAGGTGGTGAAGGTACACCTATAGTGCTGACAGAGTGGGAGTTCTAGGAATTTGACCCAATAATGAAAGAATGGTGATATATTTCCAAATCAGGGTGATGTGTGACTTGGGAGGGGAACTTGCAGGTGTTGGTGTTCCCATGTGCCTGCTACCCTTATTTTTCTAGGTGGATAGAAGTCACGTGTTTGGGAGGTGCTGCAGTGCATCTTTGATGGTACACACTACCTCCACAGTACACCAGTGGTGGAGAGAGTAAAGGTTTAAGGTGGACCAGTTACCTTGGTGGTTAGACTCTCTTTTGTTGGAGAGAGTCATTACCTGGCACTTGCGTGCCATAAATGTTATTTGCCTCTTATAAGCGCAAACATGAACGCTGCCCAGATAAAAGCAAAATAATGAAGGTGCTGGAAATCTAAAATAAAAACAAAAGATGCTGGAAAAATTGAGCAGGTCTGGCAACATACTTGGAGAGAGAAACAGAGTTAACGTTTCAAGTCTGTATGACTTCTTCAGAGCTAAATGAATGCTGCCCAGGTTTTGCTGGCACAGACTGCTTCCTATTCAAGGAGATATGAATGGGAATAAGAACTGTGCAATCATCAGCGAACATCCTTCTTTTGACCATATGATGTAGGGATGGTCATTGATGAAGCAGCTGAAGATGGTTGGATCAGGACACTACCCTGAGGAACTCCTGCAGTATTATCCCATGGTTGAGATGTTTGGCCTTCAACAATCGCAACCATTTTTCTTCGTGCTAGGTATGACTCTAATCAGTGAAGAGTTTTCCCCTGATTCCCACTGACTAAGTTTGCTCGGATTCTTTGATGCCATACTCAGTCAAATTCTGCCTTTATGTCAAAGACAGTCACTCTGAACACACCTCTGGAAGTCGGCTCTTCTTGTCCTTGTTTGGACCAAGGCTGTAATGAAGTCTGGAGCTTAGTGGAACCCATAGTATCGGTTAGTAGGTTATTGGTGAGAAAGCACCTCTTTATAGCACCATCAATGGCCCCTTCCATCACTTGCTATTAATTGAGAGTAGGCTGATGGGGCAACAATTGGTCAACTTGAATGTGTCCGGTATTTTTGTGTGCAGGACATACCTGGGCATTTTTCCACTTTGTCTGATAGATGCCAGTCTAGTAGCTGTACTGGGCAGCTTGGCTAGAGGCATAGCTAGTTCTGGAGCACGTGTCTTCATCATTACAGCTGGAATGCTTTCTAGGCCTATAGCCTTTATTGTATTGAGGGCACTTAGCCATTTCTTGATATTACATGGAATGAATTGAATCTGTGATAGTGGGGACCTGATGAGAAGGCCAAGCTGGGTCATCTACTTGGAACTTCTGGATTAAGCGCTTCAGTCTTGTTCTTTGTACTCGCATGGCTGGGCTCCACCATCATTTACGGTGGGGGGGGATTGAACTTGAAGACCTTCCATAATTGACTAATTGTCAACCACCATTCACGATGTGGCAGGATTGCAGAGCTTTCAATTAATGCATTGGCGTTAAATGTGCTTATTTCAGTATAGAGCTTGCTGCTTCCATTGTTTCGAATGCATATAATCCTGTGTTGTAGCTTCAACAAGTTAGCACCTCATTTTTAGACAGCTTTTTGCTGTCCCTGCATGATCTTCTAAACTCTTCATTGAATTAGAGTTGTTCTCTGAATCTGATGGTAATGGATGAGTGAAAGGTATGCCAGGCCATGAGATTACAGATTGTAGTGAAACACAATTCTGCTGCTGATGGCCCAAAGCAACTCGTGGATACCCAATTTTGAGCTGCTAGATCTTTTCAGAATCTATCCCATTTTGCACTGTGGTAGTGCCACACAACACACTGAGGTTACTCTCCATTGTAAAGATGAGATTCGGGCTCCACAAAGACTGTGCAATGGTCACTGCTGCCAATCTTGTCAGGAAAAGATGCATCTGTGACAAGCAGGTTAGATCTGGTCTTAGATACAGTCAATTTCTTAAATATTTCACATAAACAGCTGTTATTTTGCCCTAACTGATGAGGGGTCAAGTAAAATCAAGAAGAGAAATTGCAAAAAATTAAAGACAGATTTAAAAACATAAAAATAAGTTCCAAAGTCTGTTTTGGGTTTACAGAAAAAGATCTTGCACATTTAGCAAATAGCAAATCCAGGCTGTCAGCAGCATTTCAAAACATCACCTGAAATTACAAAGTGCTCCTAATGGACAAGTGCTAACTTATTCTGGTGAGTTTAATGGATGTCTATCACTTAAGCACAGCAACTTCACGCCATTACATGTATTTTAATGCCAAGTCTTTCAGAGATGCAAGGATAAAGCTGGCAACTATAGACCAGTCAGTTTGACCTCAGTGGTAGGGAAACTTCTGGACATTATAGTATGGGATAAAATCAATAGTCACTTAGACACGTGCAGGATAATTAAGGAAAGCCAGCATGGATTCATGAAGGAGAAATCATGTTTAACTAGCTTGCTGGAGTTTCTTGAGGAGATAACAGAGAAGGGTGATAAGGGAAACACTGTTGATGGGGTGTATGTGGATTTTCAAAAGGCATTTGATACAGTGCCACACAACAGACTTGTGAGCAAAATTCTAGGTCATGGAATAAAAGGGAAAGTAGGCACTTGGATAAGAAATTGGCTGAGTGACAGGAAACAAAAAGGGTCTGAAGAAGGATCATACGGACTTACATAGAAACTAGGAGCAGGAGTAAGCCATTCGGCCCTTCGAGCCTGCTCCGCCATTCATTATGATCATGGCTGATCATCCAACTCAATAGCCTGCTCCCGCTTTCTCCCCATACCCTTTGATCCTTTTTGCCCCAAGAGCTATATCCAACTCCTTCATGAAAGGATACAATGTTTTGGTCTCAACAACTTTCTGCAGTAATGAATTCCACAGGCTCACCACTCTCTGGGTGAACAAATTTCTCTCACCTCAGTCCTAAATGGTCTACCCCATATCCTCAAACTGTGACCCCTGGTTCTGGACTCCCCCACCATCGGGAACATCCTTCCTGCATCTACCCTGTCTAGTCCTGTTAGAATTTTATAGGTTTCTATGAGATCTCCCCTCATTCTTCTGAACTCCAGCGAATATAATCCTAATTGACTCAATCTCTCCTCATATGTCAGTCCCGCCATCCCAGGAATTAGTCGGGTAAACTTTCGCTGCACTCCCTCTATAGCAAGTACATCCTTCCTCAGATAAGGAGACCAAACTGCACACAATATTCCAGGTGTGGTCTCACCAAGGCCCTGTACAACTGCAGCAAGACATCCGTGTTCCTGTACTCGAATCCTCTGGCTATGAAGGCTAACATACCATTTGCCTTCTTTACCGCCGGCTGCACCTGCATGCTTACCTTCAGCAGCTGGTGTACAAGGACACCCAGGTCTCGTTGCACATTCCCCTCTCTCAATTTATAGCCATTCAGATAATAATCTGCCTTCCTGTTTTTGCTACCAAAACGGATAACCTCACATTTATCCACATTATACTGCATCTGCCATGCATTTGCCCACTCACTCAGCTTGTCCAAATTACACTGAAGCATCTCTGCATCCTCCTCACTGTTCACCCTCCCACCCACCTTGAAACGTTAACTGTTTCTTTCTCCACAGATGCTGTCAGACCTGCTGAGTTTTTCCAGCATTTTCTGTTTTTGCTGTAATGATAAATGGTTGTTTTTCAAATTGGAGGAAGGTTTGTAGTGGAGTTCCCCAGGGGTCAGTGTTGGGACTCTTGCTCGTCTTGATATATATTAATGACCTAGACTGTGGTGTGCAGGGCATGATTTCAAAATTTGCAGATGATACAACATTTGGAAATGTTGTCAACTGTGATGAAGATAGTCTTGAACTTCAAAAGGACATAGACATGTTGGTGGATTGGGCAGACAAGTAGCAGATGAAGTTCAACTCAGAGAAGTGTGAGGTGATTCATTTTGGCAGAAAAAACATGGTGAGACAATATAAAATAAAGGGAGAGCCTCTAAAGGAGGTGCAGGAACAGAGGGACGGACCTCAATGTATAGGTACATAGGTCATGAAGATGGCAGGGCATGTTGAGAGAGCAGTTAATAAAGCATATAGTATCTTAGGCTTTTTTAATAGGGGCATTGAGTGCAAGAGTAAGGAGGTCATGTTGAACTTGTATAAGACACTAGTTAGGCCTCATCTAAAGTACTGCGTCCAGTTCTGGGTGCAATACTTGAGAAATGATGTGAAAGCTTTAAATAGAGTACAGAGGAGATTCACAAGAATGATTCCAGCAATAAAGAACTGTAGATATGAGGATAGGTGGGAGAGATTGGGACTCTTTTCCTTAGAGAAAAGGCTGAGAGGAGACTTGATAGAGGTATTCAAAATCCTGAGGGGTATGGGCTGGGTAAATAGTGAGAAACTGTTCCCACTCAAGAGGACATCAAGAATTAGAGGGCACAGATTCAAAATAATTGGCAACAGGAGTAATTGTGATGTGAGGAAAATTTTTTTCACCCAAAGGGTGGTTGGAGTCTGGAACAAAGGGTGGTAGAGGCAGGTTCGATCGAGGTATTCAAATGGAATTGGACTGCTACCTGAAAAGAAAGAACGTGCAAGGTTACAGGGATAAAGCAGGGGAATGGGACTAGATGGCATGCTCTTTCAGGGAGCCAATGCAGACTCGATGGGCCAAAGTAGAGATACTGAGGAGAGTTACTGTTATGCCACAACTTCTGGAGGAACAGTGCAACTTCCTGATTTCCATGTTTAACTGTGCATGAGTGGTCACCAGATGTTGCTGTCCAACTTACTCTTTATTAATGGTGAGCACCGATAGCTTCATTGCTATTTTTTTTAAAAAGCAGCAAAACCCAGGCCAATGGAGGTGGCAAAAAACCAGATACAGTGAGAAGTGGTACTTATGCATAACAGTGCAATTTTCAAGGAATCAACAGAATATCAAAAGGCAGGTAATTCCCATTGCAATTCTAATATATTCAGAACACTGGAAAATTTCAATCCTGATTTTCACGGTCTGCTTCCTCCCCCAATGAACAGCATCAAGCAGAATCATAACACTGATAAGTTTGAAGAAGATCTTTAGTTAGTTTTTCAATCTTTAAATTAACTTTGTTACTAAACTACTTAGTATCTGAGAAGAAGAAAAGCCAAAACAGCTATATCCAAGAGAACTGTCTATCTGATCTTTCACCTTTCACCTGGTGGCTTTTATCCTAGATTACACTGCTAAAATTAAGAAATCAGTCCGCCAGGAATCACAGGCACTAAACCACATGCTACCAATACAGAGCCCACAGTCCTACTGCAATAAAAAAATGATGCTAATGAGATTTAATCAGAATTCACTTGAACAGATTTTTTTTTAAACAGGGATGATAGTGACAGGTAGATTCCTCTTTAGGAGGAAGAGGAAATCTACCTCCTCACTTCTCATCATTCAAGGCTCCAAACACTCCTTCCAGGTAAAACAGCAATTTACCTGTACCACTTTCAAGTTAGAATATTGTATTCTCTGTTCACCATATGATTTCCTCTAACATTGGGGAGGCCAAACGCAGACTGGATAACCGATTTGCGGAACACCTCTGTTCAGTCTGGAAGCGTGCCGCCGAGCTTCCAGCTGCATGTCATTTAAATTCACCACCTTGCTGTCACCTTGATATCTCTGTCTTTGGTCTACTGCAGTATTCCAATAAAGCTCAACACAAGCTCGAGGAACAGAATCACAGAGTCGTTACGGTGCAGTTGGAGGCCATTCGCCCCATCGTGTCTGCTCCAGCTCTCCGAATGAGCATTATGACTCAGTGCCATTCTGCTGCCTTTTCCCTGTAACCCTGCACATTATTTCAATTGAAACAATCATCTAATGCCCTCTTGAATGCCTTGATTGAACCTGCCTCCGCCACACTTCCAGGCAGTACATTCCAGACTTGAACCACTCGCTGTGTGAAAAAGATTTTTCTCACATCGCATTTTTGCAAATCATTTTAAATTTGTGTCCAGGCATTCTTGATTATTTTATGAGCAGAAGCAGTTTCTCCCTGTCTACTCAGTCCAGCTCCCTCATGATTTTGAGCACCTTTATCAAATCTCCACTTAGCCGTCTTTCCATGGAGAACGGTCCCAACTTCTCTAATCTATCTTCATAACTGAAGTTTCTCATCCCTGGAGCCATTTTTGTAAACCTCTTCTGCACTCTCTCCAATGCATTTACATCCTTCCTAAAGTGTGGCGCCCAGAACCGTACACAATACTCCAGCTGAGATCTAACTAGTGTGCTATACAAGTTCAGCATAATCGCCTTGCTCTTGTACTCTATGCCCCCATTAATAAAGCCCAGGATATCGTATGCTTTATTAATTGCTCTCTCCAACTGTCCTGCCACCTTCAATGATCTATGCACATATACACCCCGGTCTCTCCGCTCCTGCACACCTTTCAAAATTTCACCCCTTATTTTATATCGTCTGTCCATGTTCTTCCTACCAAAATGAATCACCTCACACTTCTCTGCATTGAACTTCATCTACAACCTATCTGCCCACTCCACCAACTTGTCTATGTCCTTTTGAAATCCTATATTGCCCTCCTCACAGTTTACAATGCTTCAGTGTTTTGTATCATCCACAAACTTTGAAATTGTCCCCTGCACACCAAGATCTAGATCATTGACATATACCAGGAAAAGCAAGGGTCCCAATACTGACCCCCAGGGAACTCCATTACAAACCTTCCTCCAGCCCAAAAAATATCCATAGTTTTCTATTACTCAGCCAATTTTATATCCACAGTTCTGTTGAAGAGTCATACGGACTCGAAACGTTAACCGTGTTCCTCTCCGCAGATGCTGCCAGACCTGCTGAGTTTTTCCAGGTATTTTTATTTTTGTTTTGGATTTCCAGCATCCACAGTTTTTTGCTTTTAATTTTATATCCACGTTGCTGTTGTCCCTTTTATTCCATGAGCTATAACTTTTCTCACAAATCTGTTGTGTGGCACTGTATCAAAAGTCCATGTACACCACATCAACAGCATTATCCTCATCAATCCTCTCTGTTACCTCTTCAAAAAAACTCCAGCAAGTTAGTTAAATATGATTTTCCCTTAAGAAATCCATGTCAGCTCATCTTTTGACTGGGCACTTTACATCCTTCTAGATTTAAAAACGAATTCAACAATTTTACATCCTAACCTCTATCCCATTTTGTTTCCTTTTCCTTTACTGTTTTATCCCCGCCTCTTCCCTTTTTTGCTTCAGACACCAGCTGTTCATCATTCTGCCATTCACACTTCCTCTCGACACATCTTTTGTTTCCTAACTTGTACCATTATCACCCCCTTTGGCCTTGCACAAACATTTAATCTCTCCTGCCCTCCATCGTATCACAGAACTTCCCTTTGTTCTTCTTCCCACCCTCCCTGCTTTCACTTGCTTAAAACCTGTTACATCTCTACTTTTTCTCAATTCTGATGAAAGGTCATTGACCTGAAACATTAACTCTGGTTCTCTCTCCATAGATGCTGCCAGAGCCGAGTCCAGTATTTCCAACATTTTCAGTTCTTATTTCAGATTTCCAGTAGCCACAGTACTTTGCTTTTGTTCTTGTGTCAGAGTATGCTATCTTGAGTGTTATCTACTTTCACCGCCACCTTAATTTCCTAATACACCTGTTGAATTACCTTTCAATACCCTGCAACAGGTTATCCCAACAATAAACTAAGCAGCCTCAATTTTTCCAATAAACTTTTTAAAAATTTATTCATAGGATTTGGTGTCACTGACAACGCTACCATTTATTTTCCATCCATAACTACTCTCAAGGAGGTGGTGGTAGCTGCCTTCTTGACTGCAACCAAGTGACTTGTTTAGGTGCTTTAGAGAGCAGTTAAGAGTCAATCATACTACTTGGGTGTGAAGTCACATATAGCCAGAGATGGCAGACAGCAGATTTGCTTCACAAAATGATATTAGTGAGCTCGATAGATTTTTATTCCAGAATTATTTAGTTAATTGAATTTAAATTCTCAGTTACCATGAAATAATTTGAACTTGTCTCCAAATCATTAGTATAGGTCAGTGGATTACCAGTCCAGTAACATAACTACTATGCTACCATCTCCCTATAATTTACAATAATATCAGCTTTATAGTGGTACTTTTGGATGGAGGCCTCAGGTTGGGTAGAGTGTATTATGCAACTAAATCAGCAATAATGCTTGCAAATTAACCATCATGTTCAAATTTCAATTGGAAATCTGAACCGAGTTTTAATCGGAAGAAGAATGTAAGAGTAAATTGTTGATTCTGAAACAGGTTTTCATTCTGGTTTGTCACAGAACTGCCACGTGATCACGAAATTCACACAATAAGGAATATTTATACGATCATTTCTACCAAAACCCCTCTAATTTGGCTGCAGTTCTGACTGTTTTGCAGCGTTTACATAACTAGGGCTTCTGCACCTTTAGCCTCCAGGCATAGACAGGCAAGAAAAGCCAACATGCAGAATGATATTCTGTTGAAGGGTCATTCGGACTCGAAATGTTAACTGTACTCCTATCCGCAGATGCTGCCAGACCTGCTGAGTTTTTCCAGGTATTTTTGTTTTTGGTGTGTAGAATGATATTAATACCACCACAGTGCAAGAAGACAGTAGGTGAATTCAGGAAGCATTCATTCACACACCTCTGAGGGCCTGATTACAGAGCAGCATGAAGAGACATGACAGCAAGTAACCATACTGCTGAATGCTGCAGAGAACTCTGAAAAGTCTAACAGTAAAAGAAAGTCCAAAACTGATCTATTGCAGATTACAATAGAGTTTGGGAAAAGGCAATTTTCGATTGCTGACTTCCATTTACCCTGGAAACTGCCAGAACCTAAGCTCATGCCTTTCACAGGGTGGATTAGACTTTCCATAAAATTGGTATTTCAGTCTTAAACCCTCACAACACAAGTGACGCACTTTCAACCAGAAATGTCACTCTAAAATAGGTGAGTTATATTTACTTACATCTAACAGTGTGCACTGATATCCATTTTAAGCTTTGTAACAGGGTGATTTATGGAAAAGTGCAAGTTAAAGCTATTGTGAGTAACTCCGTTACTAGCTGAAAACTAAGAATTTGACTTCACTTCTGGTAACTAACAACTTTGCAAAAAACAAATTGAAATTCTTGACCTATACTCTCAGACATCCAGCCAGGAGACATCCAGGAGTCTACTGAAGCCTTTTCCGTCAACTACAGTAAACAGGCTCTTGCTTGATAGAACTGGTGTGGATATGGATCAAAGGGCTTAACTCCATGCAGTTCTCTCTTACCCTCTTGCTAAAATTTCACAAGTATGATATTTTTTTTTGGAGGTTGGAACAGTCCTGCAATCATGAGAACCATGTTAACAGAATTTCTGAACTAACACAAAGGCACAATTTATAACCTGGATTTATGGTATGAAATGGCTGAAATAATAAATGCCATTGGATCCATTACCTGTACTTCACCAATATCTTCTGTTCCATGTTGTATATAAGCTGCCCTTAGGCAGAAAGTGTAAAGACATTTTCAGGCTTAACTGGGATCCTGTGCATTAAGTGAAATTCACAACTTAACTTTAAGGGACGTGTTATGTCAACACCATTTCCCCAACAATTACAAAAAATGTAACAGACATTTGTCAGTGGGAAGAACTTCTTTAAAACTATTATAAATTATCCTATGATGTCTGAATAAAATTTTGAACGTTTCACAAAAATGTTGCCAGTTTGTTTAACCTAGGGACATAAGGGTGACCTTTGCATTGCACATTTTCCTACCATAAAAGTATAATTATTTGGCCATGTCAGGGATGTACTTGCACATTCCTCATGGTGTGGAATCATCTCTTTGCAATCAATCAACTTTGCACACCCAAATGGAAACAAACCATCTTCAGGCACATTTACACTACAACTGTGGCAGCAAACCTTAACCTACCATCAGTTCACACCTTACTAACCAATTTGCATTACAATTATACCGGTGCAAACTGGTTTCACATTAATGCTCAAACTTGACATTACCAAGTACACTAACTTTTAACCAGTTGGTAAATTTCACAATGAATTTGAATCAAGAATCCTTGTTTATGTTTAACAGTACAAATTTGTTCAGCTGAACTGTAAAACTACAATATTGAAATCAAACTGGTTTGGCATATTTTACTCATAGTTATCATTAGCTTAAACTGGTATCATGTCAGTACCACATTCTATGAAGAACAATGTTCAAAGAATTTAAGAGAAAAAAAATCTACCCTATATCACCAAATATGAAGCAGCTCATTGATTTTTAAACAACATACATGTATGCATCTCAAGCTATTGGAGGCACTGCTCAGCAATCCCATGTGAAAGATACTGTTGCATTTAATTGGATAAATTCTGATTAGGGTCAAGTTAATAACCACAACAGAGATTCCATATTGACCCACCTGACTGAACACAGAAAATGGCCTTTTAATATGCAAAATATACAGACTGACAAAGTCACTTTGTCTTCGGATGAAGGATAAGAGGTCTCATCTGCTAATCTCCTTGGAATGAGTGAGGGAAGTTAACAATACATGTACAGAGAAAACTACAACAACTGACAGGTTGCAGTGAAAGGTCACACAGGTAAATGGCTAAGTATACCATTTGCCAGAGGTTTGTTTGCAAACAGCCCTCAGTGGATGCAATTAGCCACTGAACATTCAAATAGAAAAAGCTTCATGAGGCTTTCAATCACATCAAGTACAATGCTTTCCTGTTTGGTTATAAACGCATAAACGGCAAGCTCAGTTTCAGGGGCTCAGGTAACATGATAAACCTAGGGGAGCAAAGCTCAGTTTATGAGCAACACATCAGTTCTGAAACGGCGCCACATTTGCACAACGGATTCCCACCTACTTTAAGCATATAATTACATATTTATCACACATGCACACACTCAGTGTTCATTAAAAGCTGTCTTAGATCCAGCAATTAAAAGGACAGGCCTTCATAATCCCAAAGCATCCAAAACTGCTTTACAACCAATGAGGTACTTCTGAAGTGTAGTCATTGTTATTATGTAGGGGGAAATGCAGCAGTCAATTTGTACACATGGTCCCACTGAAAGCTTAAGAGACATCACTGGATAATTGGTTTTTAGTTAGTTGGTTAGTTAAGGGATAAATATTGGCCAAGGCATAGGGAGAACTACCCATCTCTTCTTTAAATAGTATCACGGGACTGGCTCAGTGATTGCACTCTCTCAGTCAGAGAGTCATGGGTTCAAATTCCACGACAGAGACTTGGGATTAGGTTATACCCAGAGGGTGGTCTCCCCACAGCCCAGCGCAAATGCCAGGGGAAAGCCCATCTCTGCTTTGCCAGCTTGCCTGGCTTTAATTTTTCAGAATACTGGGCTTTAATTATTATGAGGCATGACTTCCACTCTTCTCCAGAAGTCAGTCCTGCCTTATGGTGTTGCAGGCCAATCGGAGACTGGCAGCACCACTAGGAAAAGTGGCCACTGCTGGTACTGCAGTGCTGCGAGGAATTCGGGATGCGAGAAGGAAGAATAACCATGGATGCCCCAAAATCCAGGCAAGTCCAGGATCTCACCAGGGCTGTTTAACAGGACCTGATGAGGGGGTGGGATCTCATGTTGGACAGGGTAGAGGGAGGGAAAACTGAGAGTGGGCCTCCGATTGGCATCGCGGTGCAGGGAACAAAGATCTCGCCCCTCCCTTTGATTGGCCACCTGCTGGGCTGCATTTTAGGTGCATGCCTGTCCTGCTGCCTGATAAATTTGAATGGCCAAATGAGGTGCTTAACTGGGTATTAATTTCCACTTAAGGGCCTCAATTGGGCCATAGGCAGGTGGCCTTCCCAACATTTCACTTGCTGCTTATAATATCACAGCGTGGTGGACTGGCAGGCGGCAGCCATGCCATCAATGGCATGGCACCCTATTTTATGGCTCCACCTGCCTCCTTTCCTGCCTGCAGGTGGCCCATAAAATCCAGCCATTGAGCAGATAATCTAGGCTGGCACTTCAGCAAAGCATTGAGGAAATGCTACACAGTTGTACGTGCCATCTTTCAGATGAGTCAGTAATTCAAGACTCTCTCAGGTGGATTAGTTCTTTTGCTGGCCTCAAGTCCTCTAGAAAGTTGGGAAAGTCATAGGAATTCCATGTTATGCAATCTTACAGTTCTCCATTATTCATCTCAGATGATTTTGACCTTCAAACGCTGAACCAGATTTCTAAAACATTTTCCACCAGTTACACCCGTATAATTAATCCCCATAGTCTTAAATCAATACTGAATTCTTTCCATTTAAGATGAAAAATATACAAATACTGTGTCATATAGCTTTAATCATATATTCCTCACCTGAGAAACCTTATGGCTATTGTTACAATTGGGCAACTTGGTACTGGGCAAGGGACAATGCAAAGATCATTGAACAACAGTTCCTAGATTCCCTAAGAAGGATTAACAGTGCAGGGTCAAAGGCTGATTGGTACTTTAAAAAATAAGTAAACTGATAGTAGCTTGTTGATGCAGTAGTCAGAGTTGGAGCTAATATACAGGGATAGAGCAGGGGAATGGGTCTAACTGGATTGCTCTACAGAGAGCTAACATGGAGTCGATGGCTAAATAGCCTCCTTCTGTGCTGTAATGATTCTATGACTCTAAGAACAACACAAGCGGATATGACAAATACACAGTTGGTGAAACTTCTTGATGGACAATGCTCCTTGCGATGTTAGTTACACAAACTCCTCAGAGTCAGTTGGCCACTGCTTTCATCAGTAACCAACATTTAAACAAAAATATTCAAAAGATCAACAAGCAGAGACTGATGTGAAATTATATTAATTAATCTGGATTCTTTGTAACACTTACATATTTGAAAGGAATCTAAATAGCAAGACTCACACTTTAAACTACAAGTTTCATTCCAGAAGGCAGAAACAGATCAATCCCACAGTGGAACTTTAATACACAGTCCAATAACAACAGGAATCACACACTGAAGAAACACTACTCCACACAACAAGCAAGTGAAGCTCTCAGGAATATTGCAATCCAACCCAACCAATTCCACTGCATTACTTGTCTGCAAACAAAAGCAAGGGCAGAAGCATGTTACAAGTATACAAACAGAGGAGCAGAGGTCTGTTGCCCATCATGAGTTTCAAATGGTTTGCAACAGCACTACCATTATTGTAGGATTTCTATATTCTCAGCTGTAATGTTAGACCCACCAACTACACCTGTGATCCCCCAGTGACCCTCTCCATACCACCATTGGGATATTGGAAAGCAGTTCTGTTTTCAGAGCATTCTCTCTTAGAGAATCCATTAGTCTCAAGGGATATCTGCACAAACAAACTGAAATACTCTTTGTGGTTAATTAGGAAACCTGTTATTGATGTGAACCCAAAGGAATGACAAGATGCAGACAGGATCTTGTCTATCGACATATTTATAGATGGCAAGAAGGTTACCCCTCGTCAACCTTGCAACCCATGACAGTCGCAAGATATAATCAGTGTGAGCCAAACTGTGAAAATGGTTAGAAAATGCTAAAAAGGCATTGAAGATTGATCAGTCTGCAAATTATCTGCAGCCAAGATGGCAGCAAGGTGCCCTGACATCAAGAACTCCGCCACTGCCATTCTGATCATTTCTGCGATACCAGCTAGCAAGAATCACCTGTCAGGTGATATGCTAAACCTAAGAAAGCGAAGCTCAGTTTATGAGCATCACATCAACTGAGACTGCAACACACTTGCATAAGCAGATTTCCACTTACTTAGGATACATAATTACATACTTTTCCACCTGCCTCACAGAATGACCAGAACTGCTACAGCACAGGGGAAGACCATTCAGCCTGTAGTGTCTGTACCGACTCTGAATGAGAAATTCACCTAGTGCCATTCCCCTGCCGTCTCCCCATAACCCTGTACATTGTTCCTTTTCAGATTATAATCCAATTCCCTCTAGAGTGCCTCAATTAAACCTACCTCCGTCACACTATCAGGCAGTGGAGTCCATATCTTAACCACTCGCTGCATGAAAAAGTTTCTCACGTCTCTATTGCTTCTTTTGCCAATTACCTTAAATCTGCGCCCTCTCATTCTCAATCTTTTCACCAATGGAACAGTTTCTCCCTACCTACTTTGTCTAGGCCCTTCATAATTTTGAATATCTTTATCAAATCTCTCAGCCTTCTGTTCCCCAAGGGGAACAGTCCCAACTTCTCCAATCTATCCACATAAATGAAGTTCCTCATTCTGGAAACCCATTCTTGTGAATCTTTTCTGCACTTTTTCCAATGCCTTCAAATTCTTCCTAAAATGCAGTGCCCAGAACTGGACGCAATACTCCAGTTGAGGGCAAACCAGTGTTTTATACAAGGTTAGCATAACCTCCTTGCTCTTGTACTCTATGCACCTGTTAATAAAGTCTAGGATAATATATGCTTTATTAACCACTTTCTCAACCTGTCCTGCCACCTTCAATGACTTATGCAGATATACACCCACTCTGCTCTGTTACTGGTTGATTCTGTTGTTAAAAGATTCACAGGTGATGGGCATTGTTTGATTAAGTACGGAGAGCACATCTAAAGAGAGTCAGCACATGGTGTTGAGGCTTCAGGCCTTCTGCTGCAGGGGCTGGAGAACACTGTTAGCCCTGGTAACATTATTTTAATTTGATAAGCTCCTTTGTGCTTTACTTTTGGTTACAGTGTCCCTTTAAATGGGTTGTTAATTAACTAATTTGTTTATTTGGTTTTAGTTTACACAAAAGAATATAAAGAAAGTCAACTGGGAAGCTGTGTTGGTAGTTTGGAGGCAGAGCTCTGTAATGTTGCATCCTGTGAATAAATCCAATAACAAGGAAACAATCGGAGTCCTGTTTTGTACTCCATGATCTGGCTCGGATCCATTTAACATGTTCCTGCACCCCCTTTAAAATTGTACACTTTATTTTACATTGTCTCTCCACATCCTTCCTACCCAAACAAATCACTTCACGCCTCTCTGCAGTGAATTTCATCTGCCACTTGTCCACCTATTCCATCAACTTGTCGATGTACTTTTGAAGTTCTACACTATCCTCCTCACAGTTCACAATGCTTCCAAATTTTGTATCATCCACAAATTTTGAAATTGTGTTCTGTACACCAAGGTCTAGATAATTGATATATCTGAGGAAGAGAAAGGGTCCCAACGCCAACCCCCAGGGAACTTTCTCTCCTTTTCCCTGGAAAGCCACTTGCCCTGTGCTCAACACTTCCACAGCAACACAACAGAGAGCAATAAGTCAGCAGTATTAGAATTGAATCAGTATTCCTTGTTACCAAAGCTCAAGGCAAAGATGAGCCAACATAAGTGTCAGCTTTGCTTCAGTGACAGCACCTCTGAACTAAAAGATCATGGGTTCAACTGCAAATAACAGAGGCTGATACTTTAGTGCAGTACTGCAGGAGTACAACTCTGCTGAAGGCGCAATGTTTTGGATTAAGCAGAGTACCTGGCTGCTCCCTCAGGTGGATACACTATTTAAATTGGAGCAGGGGAGTTGCCTAATTGTCCCTCCTAACAACAACCCCTCAACCAACACCACTAAAACAATTTGCTTTTGATAGTTCCTCGACTGCTCTGTTTCCCTACATTATAACTGTGGCTACTCTTCAAAAGTACTTCATTGGTTGTGGCCTGCAGGGAAAGATGCTATATAAATGCAAGGATTTTCTTCTTTTGTCATGGCACTAAATGGATAGAGATGCAAACAGGCTGGATATTTCAGTTTGTTCCTAAAATGTGTGGAGGTTTGCTACTACAAAATAGCATAGAGAAAAGTTGGATCCTCATCCAAGGTATAGTACCTTCCAAATGGATTAATCAAAGACAGTCAGCACGGATTTGGTAAGGGAAGGTCATGTCTGACTAACATGATTACATTTTTTGAGATGACAAGGAGGGTTGATGAGCACAGTACATTTGATGTAGTCTATATGGATTTTAGCAAGGCTTTAACAAGGTCCCACATGGCAGGCTGATCATGAAAGTAGAAGCCCATGATATGCAATGCAAAGCGGCAAATTGGATCCAAAATGGGCTCAGAGGCAGGAAACAAAGGGTAATTGTTGAGTGTTTTTGTGATTGGAAGGCTGTTTCCAGTGGGGTTCCACAGAGCTCAGTGCTCAATCCCTTGGCTTTTGTGGTATATATGAATATTTTGGAGTTGAATGTAGGGGTTATGATTGAAGAGTCTGCAGGCAATACAAACATTGGCTGTGTGGTTGATAATAAAGGAAAAAAATGGATATTGCAGGAAGCTATCATTGGACTAATCAGGTGGAAAGAACATGGCAAATGGAGCTCAATCGTGAGAAGTGTGAGGGAATGCACATGGATAAGGCTAACAAAATAAGGAACGCACAATAAATGGCAGGACACTCAGAAGTTTGGAGGAATAGAGAGACCTTGAAGTGCATTTTCACAAATTCCTGAAGGTGGCTGGACGAGTAGATAAGGTGGTCAAGAAAGCATACGAGATACCTGCTTTTATTAGCTGAGGTACAGAATATATAAGATCTTGGAGGTTACGCTGGAACTGTACAAAACACTTGTTAAGCCATAGCTGGAGTACTGCGTGATGTTCTGATCACCGCACCATAGAAACGATGTGATGTCACTGGAAAGGGTACAGAGATTTACGAGGATGTTGCCTGGACTGGAGAATTTTAGCTATGAGGAAAGATTGGATAGGCTGGGTTTGTTCCTTTGGAACAGAAGAAGCTCAAAGGAGACCTAATTGAAGTGTATAAAATAATGAGGGGTCTAGGTAGAGTGGATAGAAAAGCCCTTTTCCCCTTGTTGAGGGGTCCATAATCCAAGGGGCATAGGTTTAGGGTAAGAATAGGAAATTTAGAGGGGATTTGAGGAGATATTCTTTTATCCAAGGGTAGTGAGGATCTGGATCACTCTGCCTGAAAGAATGGTAGAGGCAGAAATCCTTACACCATTAAAAAAGGACTTAATATGCACCTGAAGTGCCATAACCTACAAGGCTATAGACCAAGAGCTGGGATGATGCTGGTTGGCTACTTGTCAGCCAACATGGACACAATGGACCATGCTGTAAATTTCTACGATTTCAAACAAAGTCCACAATCGTTGGCTGTTAGGTCATTCTCTGCCATTTTTGGGACACCAATGCCCCGTTCCTGCTAGGTGAAAAGCTTCAAAATATCCCTCAAGGTAATCCACAGTCCATATTCTACAGTAAGGGTAAATATGCCCTCTTAAAGCTACTAAACTGATCTGATATTAAGTAAACATTGGTTAAGTTCAATAAAGGAATAACTGCTATTAAAGCTAGAAATCAGAACCCTATTTGATTTGTGGGAAGGTGAATTATGGGCCTGCAGAAAGTGTGGCTTTGTTTTCTGATTTTTTTTGTTTGTTGTGCATTGCAATGACTACCAAGAGATCAAGAAATTTACCTAGAATGCATCCATTTACATTTCCTAAGTCCATGCCAAACGTGATTTTCATGACAAAGTGCACACAACTGTACCAGTTTCATTATTATATAGATTGTTTGATGCAAGGGAGAAAGAGATAGGTATCACCATCGAAGGACATATGAACTGTTAATAGTACAGCCCATACCAGGGGCATCAATCAGCTTCAATTACCAGTAGATGCCTTTAGTACGCTAGCAATTGTCAGATCCTGTAACTTATTCTGGCAGTGGAGCGGAAGGTTTGAGACAGAATAAAAATCTGGGCATCTGAGTGAAAGCCCGATATCTACACAGCCAATTATTTAGGTACAACAACTTGACAAGAGATTCTTTACATTAAAAACCAAGCATCATCTAACAGTGGCTGCTACCATGCATGGTAGGCAAGGACTGCCCTTCCCCCACATATGCCAGACTGGTGTTGCAGTAGGGCATATACTTTGAAGAGGGATGTTTCCAAGATCTAATGAATATAAAGTATGCACTTGGGTACATAAAGGAAAATGCACTTCACGTTGACAGCCCAGACCTTTACAAAAGTCTGCCTGTTTAAAGTGAAAACCATCTCAGAATGAAAAGAAATTTAGGTAATTCTCCTTAGCGTTTCTGTTTCACATTATAGAATGAAGATCAGAGCCACACAATTTTCCTGCAACCAATGATCCAACTGAATAATGCAAAGGTGGAGGTGGCACTTGTGTTGTTTTCAGTGACTGCTTCATCAAACGAAAACAATGCAATAGCACTTCAGCTTAAATCATATAACTCAATGGGATAAGTCTGCCATTGGGCACAATCAGCCAAAACACTCAAAATGGGCAGGAAATACAACTATTCCATAAACTGAAATTAACACAGAAAATGCTTGAAACACTCAGCAAGTCAGGCAGCATCTGTGGAGAGAGGTTAGTATTTTAGATTAATAACCATGCATGAGACATTAACCTTACCTTCCTCTCTCTGAAGATGCCACCTGATCTGCTGAGTGCTTCCTGCTTTTTCACTTTTTTATTTCAGATTTCCAGCAACTAATGTATTTTGATTTTATTCAATACACTTACTGGCCAGAGACCTTTCAATGATGCAACACAGGTTAAAATGAGATTAATGAACCATTCCTGCTTCATTGTCTTGACATCAACTGTGCCCTTGATTATGTTACCACATACCTCATAACAGGCTTCAGCCACTGTGTTAGTATATTATGTAATCATTATAGGGCATTTCCTATTTTTCAAACTATATTGTTTTAATCTTATCTGGTGGGATATTCTTCATGATCAAGTTCATTTTAATGTTACCACTTCCTGTCAAAATTGCTAAGAAATCCAGTCAATTCTGTATCATTGACTTATAACAACACTCATGCTGTGAGATTAATTACAGAGCATTACTGAAAATGTTTAAGAAAATAACACATTTCTATATATTATTACATATGATTTGTAGTTAAAAACACAGCCAAATTTAATATCTGCACTAGTATTGATTCTGAGCTTCAGTTCCAAGACTGCTCTATGCTCATTTTGCTAAAGAAGATATTAAAAAGCTAGAACTTACTTATAAAATCACCATTTAAAACATAAAGCACGTTCCAGCATGATATATATATATTGAGTTACTTTTTGCAAATACTCTGGTACCCAAAATGAAATCCTTCTAACAGGCACAGCAACTATGGGCAGAATTTAATGACGGGCAGTGAGCTTGGAGGCTGGGGGGGGGGGGGGGGGGGGGGGGGCATTTAATTGGGCCGGAGGGTGTGGGCTGGGGACCCCACTACCTTTTCACTTCCGCCTGATTAAGTCCGGGGTGAAAAGGTTTGTGGACGTTCTTCCCAGATGCTAATTGAGGCCAATAAGTGGGCAATAAATGCTGACTTAAGGGCCTCAATCCACAGCCGCTGGTATTCAACCAGGTGCAGGCAGGCAGGCATGTCACCACACTGGAAGCCCGAAAAGCAAACCACGTCAAGTTAGCTTGCAGGCTTCCACTTAGTGCCTGATCGACAAACCCACCAATGGGGTGGGTGGGGGGTGTGGAGTGGGCACAGTGAAAGTGACCTCCCTCCCTTAGCACCCTCACTCACTTTTGGCCTGGGATCCCTCGTTGATCCTGGGCCTCTGGTGAGTACATTACTGGCTGCTGCCACCACTCCCAGTGGCACTGATGGCAATGGAGAGCTAACAGCCTATGATCTCTGATTTCTGCCCCTAGGATCCTTAATCCAGGGGATACTGACGCTAGCCACTTAAGTGCCTGAGGAACACTTAACACTGACAGGCTTCCAAATAAGAGGCAATTTTGGGTTTCCGCTGGTTCTCCAGCCAGCAGGCGAGACCCCCATCACAATATTTAAATTCTGCCCTATAAATCAATTCAAAGACAGCCTTTTACTATTCAGCTCCATTCAGGTAGTTTCAGTACCAGGAAAATGCATTTTCTGAGAAGATTCCACTCGTCTCACTCTCTCCTACACTCTTCCAAGGATTGAACTGTTGGGAAACAGTAGGTTCCCACATCAACTCACGCTTCCCTGTATTACCTCATTCTTCAAGTAATACAGGACATCTGGGTAATATGGGTACACTACTTGCAAACTGACTGCTGAGATGAAGTCATGAATGACCCCAAATAAGTTTGCAAGTACACTTCTTCCACTCCACAGCACTGTGCAGGGTGCTTCCTACAGAGGCTTTTGCAAATTTCCTGCAACCCTTAACCTCCCAGCCTTTTTTATGCAGCATTCTGCAATTCCATTACACTGGTAGAGCAGTGACAGTTATCCTGATTTTGATGGGGGGGGGAAGGTGCGGGGAGGTGGGTGTTGGCGGTGGTGCTGTCTAATTCCGGTAATCTACAGAGGAATGAAGAAACATGAAACTAAATGCATATGAATGAAACAAAAATTCAATACCTGGAATATATTTGAAATTTGTTTAGTTGTGGAGTTAAATTCACATTATTCTTAACTTTGCCAGTTCAAAACGTAGCACTTTTATAGTTACAATTGGGGAGAATGAAAGTTAATGATGGAAATATATATATTAAATAAAACAGACAGACCGGATTATCTCCAACAGCCGACTACAGATTATTGCAGGTGGAACATGCAGTTTAATTATTAATAATCATTCAATATGGACGTCAATTACATGAAAGCTTCTTGCAGAATCCTGTACATCATAACAAACCGCGTGAATCAGAGCTGTCTTGTTTACAACTAAGTGTCACTCAAAAGGGGCAATCTTTGTCAATTCTTTGCTCTTTCTCCATTCCAATGCTGCTTTTGCTGTTTGTGTCAGTGGAGTAAACATAGAAAGATTTACAGCACAGAAAAGGCCATTTGGCCCATCGTGTCAACTAACCAACATTATGTTAGCTGGCAGGAAGATTTTGTGCCTCATTTTTTTTCTTTCATGTGGCTCTTCACCCTCAATTCTCAGTAACAATCGTAAAAGGTCCAGTGGCCTGCAGTATTGACAACCACTCCCCCCAACCACCACTTCAACAATCAAACACTTGACAGAGGAAATTAAAGAACAAATGTACATAAACTGTTCATGTTTCTTTTCAAGTATCAAAAACATTTCATTGCCTGTTATTAACCACTCCAAATTGGTTCAGTTTATGATATTGCTTCAACCTCTCAATGAATTTACTGTTTTCTGTTCATGTGTAGGTATCTTATTCTCTACATATCTGACCACAATATTCAATGAGAAATTTAAACTTGGACAGATATAGTAAATAAAAGAATATAGCAAACTGTCTTTCAAATTCTTCATTAAGCACACAGATTAGTAGCCACAAGGGTTGGAGGGCAGTAAAAAAATCAAAGCAATTAAATCTCACAATTAAAACTTTTAAGCTGTTAATCCTGGCTTAAATCAAATATTGCAGAAAAAAGAGACATGTCAAAGCTTTTCATCTTGCACTCATCAGGACACTTGGCAAGAAACCTGATGAGTGCAACACGAAAAACTTCAACGTGTCTCTTTTTTCTGCAATACTCAAGTTCTGTACTACCAAACAACTATTTAAATCAAATATTTAATAAATACAACTACAACATCTAACTCATTCAAGTTTTGTTATATTGCTGATGTCATCATCCAGAAAAACCAACCCTGACTATAAAATCCTTTTATTCCTATTTTTCCAAACCTGGAAAAGCAATATAAAAATAAATGGAGCTTGTTCAGGTACTTCTCTAATCAGAGGGCCGAGGGAGGCGCCGACCCGGGACGCGGCAGGGCCGGTGGGGGAGTGGTGAGGGAGGCGCCGACCCGGGACGCGGCAGGGCCGGTGGGGGAGTGGTGAGGGAGGCGCCGACCCGGGACGCGGCAGGGCCGGTGGGGGAGTGGTGAGGGAGGCGCCGACCCGGGACGCGGCAGGGCCGGTGGGGGAGTGGTGAGGGAGGCGCCGACCCGGGACGCGGCAGGGCCGGTGGGGGAGTGGTGAGGGAGGCGCCGACCCGGGACGCGGCAGGGCCGGTGGGGGAGTGGTGAGGGAGGCGCCGACCCGGGACGCGGCAGGGCCGGTGGGGGAGTGGTGAGGGAGGCGCCGACCCGGGACGCGGCAGGGCCGGTGGGGGAGTGGTGAGGGAGGCGCCGACCCGGGACGCGGCAGGGCCGGTGGGGGAGTGGTGAGGGAGGCGCCGACCCGGGACGCGGCAGGGCCGGTGGGGGAGTGGTGAGGGAGGCGCCGACCCGGGACGCGGCAGGGCCGGTGGGGGAGTGGTGAGGGAGGCGCCGACCCGGGACGCGGCAGGGCCGGTGGGGGAGTGGTGAGGGAGGCGCCGACCCGGGACGCGGCAGGGCCGGTGGGGGAGTGGTGAGGGAGGCGCCGACCCGGGACGCGGCAGGGGAGTGGTGAGGGAGGCGCCGACCCGGGACGCGGCAGGGCCGGTGGAGGCGCCGACCCGGGACGCGGCAGGGCCGGTGGAGGCGCCGACCCGGGACGCGGCAGGGCCGAGGGAGGCGCCGACTCGGGACGTGGCAGGAGTAGGGGGAGGAAGCACTGACCTGGGACATGACAGGGGTGGTGGGGGGATGGGGAGGGGGAGGCACCAACCCGGGACGTGACAGTGGTGGTGGGGGGAGGGAGTGGTGAGGGAGGCACTGACTCGGGACATGACGGGGTGGGGTAGGCACCGACGCAGGCTGTGGCAGGAGAGGGGGGCACCAACTCAAGTCGTCAAAGGAGAGGAGGGTAGGGGCACCTACTTAGGTCATGACAGGGGTGCAAGCACGGACTCAGACTGTTCTGACCGGAGTGAATGATGCATGCAGCCTTATTCACTTGTTAAAGCAATGAATTCCAAAAAACCCTAAGAGACACTTAAACTGCAGAAGGTAACTGTAATTAATTCACAGCCCTAGTACCCACTACAGAAGGTACATCAGAAAAACTAGAAATGAGACTGTGTTGCTGTGAGTGATTATAAAACAATGATCCAATCAACAGGCTCATACACCAGAAGGGCAAAGCCCAGCTCATTTATAACTGTTACCTAAATCCTGAGAAGAGATTTCACTGATATCATTCCATAATAGCCAAGGTGTTGTTTTGGCAATTTTAAAGTATGCACTGAGAGTTTGATGATGGTGCTTGTATTCTGTTTTGGGATAGCCCTTGTTAACAGCATAGGTATCAATGCCAAGAGCACGCTGCAGAGATAATTACAAGGAAACGTCATGATTTATTAGAATTCCCTCCCTACAACTTCTCCATCTCACTTTCATCCTTTAAGAAGTTCCTTAAAATCTACCTTTTTGATCAAACTTTTGGTCATCAACCCTCATATCTCCTGTGATTTGCTGTCAAAATTTTCTTTACTAATGTTCCTGTGAAGCACCTTGGGACATTTCGTCACGTCAAAGGTGCTACTTAAATGCAAGATTTTGTTTATCGAACGTATGTTTAAAAGTAACAAAATATAAATATAAGTAAATATAAGAGCAGAACGAAGGTTAGAAGAGATGTTATGTATAAAAGGTGTTGATATTGAAACTATACGTTATTAGGTGCTAGTAAAGCAATTTGTCGTGCGTCGCTTCCTCCCACTCAGAACAAATAGACAAAAAGTTACTTAATAAGTTTGCTTATTAGGCACTTATAAACAGAAAGTTCAGGAATATGGAAAACACTGTCAAACATATATCTGGATTTTTTTTTCCCTAAATGTGTCACTTTGATTCCAACCGCACCCCCCTCCCTCTTTCCAAATCAATATTTTGAAAGTTGCGTTACCAGTCAACATAACCTTACCATTCAGCCTTGCTTGCCTGTTGGACCTTACTCGCAAAAATGTCTAAAGAGAAACAGAAAAGAAAGGTGAAAAATAAACAAGAAGCACTTAAACTGTCAGATTATGTTTGAATATCTGTGAAAAATATGCCTGAAGCAGATAGATTGCAGTGGATTCTCTCAATGCCTAACTATACAGGATGTAAACAAAACCTACTTCCTCCTTGCCATTGGTCTGTTCTGTATCCTCCATTACTGCTGGGTCCATAGCAGGATTAAAGTGGGATAACCTGTTAATATTACTTGGCATGAATGTAGCACCTAGGAACTTTGCAACTTTATAATCCGATCCGGGCAGATCACAGAAACAGAGAGGATGTCATTAGATTCAAACCAAGAGGCGGCATCTTGCTCAGCTTACACCAGGCCTTGGAAACAGCTGGGTCACGTGACCGGAGAGCGAAAGGTGAAAGTGCAAAGTACGAGGCGCACGTGCGCCCATCGGCCGATAGGTGGCAGCAGACTAGCATTGAAGCGCGAAGTGCCTGGATTTCATCGCAGTCTGCTTTTCGAACCAGAGCTTCTCGTGAATCAGTGGCTGATTTTTGTACCAGATCATTCATTTATCAAATCATTGCACAGGATTGATTTAGAATATTTTCTGCATTGAAAACACGAAGCAAACAAAATCAATTTTTGATCAGCTTTAGAAATAAGTGGGAAAAAAAACACTGCAACTTGTTAAAGGAGTGCCTTGGGTTGAAAATTCTTCACTGTACTGATACCCAGTCATTGGAATTGGTAAAAGGGTAGCTCAGATTTGTCAGTGGGCAATAAGCTTTTAAAATGATGTGACTTTTTTTTAAATGGAAAGAAAGATGAATTCGTTTTCAACTTGTTTTACACATCAACTAATATTAATCTGAGTAAATTACAAGATTCAACTGAGGAACTTTAGATGAAGTTTAGATGATGTTCCACACTGCTCCAGTGGACTGCAAGTTTTCTAAATCATTTTTGATAGCAACATATACCATACTAATTTTTTAATTAATCTTTTTGTGGGTAGGCACTCCAGCAAAGTGCGAGGTTGTGATGATGTAATGTTGAACAGAGGGTGCAGCACTTATCATGCCCTATAATATGAAGGATAATTACAACAATGGCAGTGTGGTATTCCAAGAGTGGGAATAGCTTTCATGTTATACACTATTTGGCATAAATTATTGCAACTATTTTGCAGGCATACCTGTAAAAATCACAACTTCAGCATCATGTGCCCATAGGTGCAGAGAGAGAATACCCATAAGCATCAATACCTTTTTGTTTGTCCTCAAAATGTTGGCAAGGCCACATTTAGCGACCATCTCAAGTTGCTCTGAGAAGGTGTTAAGGCTTCTTCGTAACAACTGAGCAACAGGTAATTATTATTTTTCCCTGATAGTGAACAATTAGGCAACATTTCAACATACGGGGGTCATATATTCAGTCAACTCATGTTGGAACAGCCTGAAGGGGAAAAAAACTTGTTAAAAGCAAACAAAAATGAGATGGAAGACAACAGCTGAAAGAGAGTCTCATGGAGAGAAGATTCTTAGATATTTTGTCCCTTCTGCATGAGAGGGGTTAATGATAGCACAACACAGTAAAACACACATTTTCATCAACTACAGGAGAATGTCAATTATCCAAACTATTTATAATTAGAAGAGGTGAGGATCCAATAATTCACTTGCTGAGATACTCAAACACCAATTAATTCATGCACACAAGGTTTTTTCTTTCTCTATGTAGGAAGAGAATCATAGCGCATACTGGACCAAAGGAGGCCATTCAACCCATCATGTCTGTGCCTGGCCTTTGAAAGAGCTATCCATGAGTCCCACTCCCCTGATTTTTCCGTAAAACCCTTCAATTCTATTCCTTTTGAAAGTTATTATTGAATCTATTTCCACCACCCTTTCAAGCAGTACCTTCCAAATCACACTGTTAATTGTGTATTAATTGTAATTAATGGTAAGCAAGCAATGGCCGTTAACTAAGGTATTCACTTGTGCCCCTAGAAAATGGAAGAAATTGAAATTCTGGTTGTTGGGTTAAGATATACATATTTGTAATGTGTAACTCTGTAAATAAATGCTTAGAAAATTGTCTGAAGATTAGTTTCATTTCTGCCCTTTACCAGCTGGCTTTCTGAAATAATAACTACTCACCATGCAAAACAAATTCTACTCATTTTCCATCTAGTCTTTTGCCAATTATTGCCTCCCTAGGTGGAGGTAATATTTTTACTGTTAGTCTGCTTGTCTGTCAAAAACTAAAGGATGGATTTCAATTAAAATTGGTACACAAATAGGCTACAACCCAAGGAAGAACTGATTAGTTTTTGGCAAACATGCAGATCTGGATCCAGATCCTGGAATTTCCATAAGGGTCCATTCACATTGAGGGATAAGGCAAATTGACTTTTTTTTTTAAAATGCTGCGGGTTGTTTTATTTGGAATATTGTCGATCATCTTAGCTGCTGTGGTGGAATTTGTCACAGCTGTCAAAATGTGGGCAGAGTTTTCAGAGCAGATTGTGGATTGGCCTGAAGCCTCCTCGGTGATACAGAAGCTCTTTAAAACATATTTTCTTTTTCAGCTTTGTGGTTACACAGCATCAACCTGGCAGGGAAAAGCCTTGAGGAAGAGCTGCCTAATTGTAATAACATTGACTTATCAACGTGGCAGAGGTATAAGCTCTGCAAAGTGCCCTCTTCACTTGTTGTATGTGTGATTGTTCTGGAATAGAATTGTCACTGAGTATTTTTCTTCATTGGCAATATATGTGACATTCTATATATCTCAAACAGTGTAATCTCACCCAAGGTGTGATTTCAGTGATGAATAACAATTTCAGTATTAATTACATCTATTATTTCTGTTACACATTTACAATGCACTCCAACAAATATTTTTATATATCATCAATAAAAGCAAAGCAAAATGATTCGACTTTAAGAGATTAACACTTCGCTGAATTTACAATCATGGAAGAAGGCAAGTGCAATAACAAAAATAAATAAAAACACAATTTTGCAGGATCACATTCTTTCTAAGTTACTGTAATTAGGCAATACAATAGAAAGTTACTCTGCTTACGCAGATTGTCCTCCTTTGGGTGGGGAGGGGATCGCAGGGGTAAATGGGGTTGCTTTGGGGTAAAGATGGCTACATGGTGAGATCTCTTTGGTGCTGAGGTATCCCCCAGATGTTTTGTCCAGCAATGGAAGTTTGGAACCAAATTAAATCCTTGGGCACGCACAGTAAGATTGATGCTAAACCTGGCAGGCTTCAGGGCAGTTGATAATTGACCAGCCAGTCCAGCTCATCAATGGAACTTGGAGAGGTAGATATGTGGGGCAGGGATTCTTTTCACTCAGCTCCACATAATTTTTTAAGCTGCTGTTCAATGGTGAAGTAGCAGGAAGCTTACTAATGTGTGTGCTGGTAGGCTGTATGAGCCCTAGCTGGTTAAACTGCAGCAGTACCCATGTACATACTTAGGGGTCTCTCAGCTTTGGCGCTACCAACCTTTACCTAAAACATTTGATCTGAGGTAAGTTGGGTCTGATGTGCACTCGACGTAAGAAAAATGTAAGCTTATAGCCTTGTGCATTTTTCAGCAGCATGGATTGGAGACTCTTAAACACAGGTTTTCGCACAGATTAGGCAATGGCAAAAGGAGAAAACACTTCTTAGTAACCAGCATCCGCAGTAGCTTTTAGCTTTTTGTTTTTATCTCTTAGTAACATTGATTCATTTCTTTTAAAAGCATTCATGACATGCAACAGGAACAAATAAATCTGTACACAAGGGGTAGAGATTAAACATTTACTCAAAATTTTAATTGCAAAGAATGGGCAAAGTGTGTTAAATTTACTTGAACAATCATTATTTTTCAAATCAAACAGGAAAATTAACATTATTTTAGTGATAGTGATGCCTCAAATGATGAAGCATTTTATTTTCTCATTTTTATTTGACAGTTAAAACTGTTCAGATAAAAATGTCATAATTCTGTGCTTAGTTCATACATTTTGTAGACACGCTAAAGTTAGACAAGTAGAACAATTTCTGTCCCCACCAAAATAATCACTTTATCATCATCGTTATTTGCACTAATTGTTATTACTTTTTTTCTTTGGAAGGATAAATCAACCCGATTTTGGTCATTATTCAAGCGTATGTGTGTAAACTCCAACTGAAATCAGATTTGACTATGATGGTCCCTGTGATTGAATAGCTTGCCAAAACTCTCCACCCAAGTTAACAAATGAATGGTTGCTTGTTCAAGGTAAAGCAGAGCTATCGATGTCTGAGGAACAACATATCAGCACAAGTTAAAGCTTTTGAGTTAGAAGAGAAATTGGAAAATAAACGTTTAAAGATATTTTTTGTTTGTTTTTAAACTATATGCTATAATTAAAAATCAGGAAAACTTTGGTCATTTGCTGTTCAGAGCCAACCTATGTTAAAGCACTTTGTTTTAATTATAATAGTTATTTTTATTGACCTAGTTTTCTTAAGCTTATTAGGGCTTTTTAGCTCAATTGGACTTTTCCATAATGCTTTTATTAGAATAACATTTTTTTTTATTGTTTTACTAGTTACAAAAAAAAAACATAAAAAATGTGATATGTGTAAGCATTCCTGCAATTCCTCAGTTAAAAGAATCTTTTATTTTTTTGCTTTTGATCCCACCACTGGGAGTGTCCAAGGAAACCCATTCCCAACTCCTCAATGTTATTATCAGTTTAACCATAAGAATTTGGTTCAAAACAGCACAGGATGCTTGATGTAATGGATACTACTTTACCCCAACCCTTGCATATGATGGCACGGGCCAACTGATAACCTAACTACAAGTGAAATCATGAGTACAAATTAATTTCCAACTGTGCCATGGCACATCATGTCGAGGCATCAAAATGAATGATCCCATGGAGCTGCCCGTTTCTCTTCCAGCTATTTTTTTCATGGAGTGAGTCTGTGATCATTGACGCTTATGCTCTTGCAGACACAACTCTAAAAAGGTTACCATCACCAGCTCTTCAAAAAAGATCAAACAAGCAACTGAAGCTGATAATGTGATGTCCTTTGCCTAGAGCTCACGCAACTTGAAACTTGTGTTTTTTGGGGGAGATGGCATTATTAACAATTTCTCAAACATTTTGGCTAGGATATATTTATCTAATAATGGAATTCTACCACATAAAAACCCTGTCATTTTTTAATGGCCTATTACTTTTAAGTAAAAGCTCCTGGAAAGTGGAAGAGAATGCCCTTCAGACTGATTTAATGACAAACCAATCACTTGTTACCAGTGATTCTTCAAAGGTGCTGTTTGACTGACACAATGAAGTTTGTGCAACATTTCAGGACAAATCACATTATTTTGATTTTTTTAAAAATAATAATTGCATGTTGAGGTCATTGCCCAGAAGACTCACTCCAGGATCACTTTCTACTTTCATCATCACTCACTGTAAGGCTTCGATTTTTAAAAGGGATCACACTTCTGAAAATTCTTACTTAAAATGGGCCTTGATGATGAGACTTCCCATTTAAATTATTGTAAAGTGAATCCTATTGGTGACACACAATATAAATTCAGTCTTGTTGATGAGGTTCTTTTTAAAAAGATTTCCTGATAGTGACATCTCTTCCCCCTAAAAAAAAATCAAAATAGTTGCAACATTGCCCACATATGCATAAGAATCACTTTACACCTGGGTTCTTACAACAGGCAATGGATACCGTTCTTTCCCCAATCCCACCTGGTATCTGTCTGAATGATGAGTGTCATCTGCAGAGAGAGGCGACGCTGTAGGAGATTCCCCTTCCCTTTTAATTGGTGCTGATAGCAGAACAGACTGCAGAAAGAGAAAAAAAACATCCATCAAAGAAGCATCATTTGCAATACAACATTCCATGAGTAGTGAATATGAAAAACCCCATGTCAGACATTGGAAAATATTAATCTTGTTGAAATAGGATTACAATTCATATTGTTAAAGGAGCACAGATACCGATGCAACAAGGACCACAGAAACCTGGTAGTGGATCAGAGCACAGGCTCTTCTCACCAACTGAAAGCCTGTGCTGGCTACCTGCTTCTCTTCCTCAGAGTCATTCTTCTTTATTTCTTACTACCAATATTTCTGCGTTTTCATGAGAAATGAAACAATGCAATCACAACCATTATAAATACGCTCAGGTGATCAGTTATAATGCCAAGGTAACATACATGTTTCGCTATCCTAGTTTATCCCCTAGTCTACATAAATGTTTTTTCCTTTCTACCCATCTTCTTATTGATAGTGCCAGTGTGATTGAAAATCATGGGGGCAAATTCATATATTGCAACTCTGTATCACAGCAGAGGGTTAGTGAACCTTAACAGCGTCTTTCTAGAGCTTGAATGGATTGTAAAACATTCAACTACATGTGTGCTTACACTGTTAACTAAGAATTGTGACAAAGCAGTTGCTGCATTGTAGTGATGATCGAGTTGTAGAATAAACCTTGGGATCCAGACCATAAGTAGAACCCAGAGAGAAGCAACGTGAAACTCCCTGAAGAGGATAGTCTTGCATCCCTTTGGTTTGCCACTACATGAAGTATAACAAATCAACTTGCATTTAAATATAAAGTGCTTTATATATATATATATATTTTCTATATATATTTATATTGTGCTTTTAACATAGTAAAAGTACTCCTTCATACTTTGATTAGTTTTATCATACATTCTGCAACGAAACTGAGATAAGTACGATTTCTCTAGAAAGGACTAAGGGATAAATGTTGCATTTCTAACTTGCCTCAGTTGGAATTAAGCTGAAGGGGCAACATTTAATGTGCCAGACACTTAGAACATGAACAACTGTTACACTGTACATTCAAATGAGTCAGCAGTTCTGTTTAATACAGTAATAGTAACTCGGCAATAGTGTTGTAACATTGAAAACCTTGGCTTGGGCCAGAGTTATACCAGAAACAAACTCATTAGCTGCATGCAATGTTATGTTAACATATACAAAGTAATAACATTGCAGTGGCAGTCTATTATATATCAATAAAGCACTTAGGATGAGAATCATAATAAAAGTGAGGAGCATGTATGAAAAAGCCCATATGCTCCATTAAGCCCACTCTTTCCAACGGGGCAGAAATGACTTATACAGTTACGCATTCTCAAGTTATTCAATCTGCTGTGAGAGGCAAATAACCACTCAGAGCATTTCCATGAAAAGAAAATTCAGTGTAACCTTTATTTGAGTCCAAAGGCTGTTGAGCAAAACTCCAGGATATCCATCTACCGTTCATGTGCCCTAACCTGCTCCGTTAGTCCCAAGAAAACATGACCCATTATATAACAATTCCAAGAATTGTTATTATCTGATCCTATACATATTATTGTAAATTCAATCTCTTTCACAATTAGATATTTTGTCCTGGTCTTTTTAAAAGGATTTAATCAACATAATGTTCACTACTTTTGATAGGAATCTGTTCTACATATCTACAACTCTATGGGGAAAAAGCAATTTTTTCTAATCTCTAGTCTTGCTTGAGGCTTGTCAATTTTGTACTCGTGTGCTCTAGTCCTACAATCAAATTTTAAGTTAAATAACCTGCTTGCATCCACGTTATCCCTACCTTGCGGCATTTTAAAAACCCGAATCACGCCATATCTTTTTTTTCCCAACGTCAACAAGGCAGATTCTGTCAGTCTATCCTCATTACATAGCACCGAGTGTTAGAATCATCCTTGTCACTCTGTTCCCAATCATTCACATAAAACCATTGTGAAATCAGAGAGTCAGTAACTCAGGCATGGGAAACAGGATTGGCACATCTCTGCATCTAGTATTTAAATGGTAACACATCCATAATCTACTATGAAAGAAAACAAATTATTACTAAGAAATGTAATTAGTATTGATTGGTTATTTCTGCTGTCGATTTATCCACTATTTTGTTTTAAATGATGATGACATCATAAGGGAAACTGGTGGAGAGGAGGTATTAAGGCTGACAGTGTGAAACAGCTGAATTAACAACATCAGAGGTTTATTCAGTAACCCAGGATTCACCAAACATATTAATCCAGAGTGTCTGATAGTTAATTTCTTATGCAATGGTCATACCCAATAGCTGCTCCTTGTCAAATGCTGCCTCTACCCCACAATCCCCATGAGACCAGTGAACTCTCACTAATTAAACAAAAATATATGTACATATTTTAATCAGCAGAAACAAACAGGAAGAAAAGTATGCTAAGGGGAATCCTAATTCTTTGTAAATGTTTAATTTATAAAAGACGTCTCGACAGGGAGACTTCTTCTTTAACCACTGATTTATCATTTCCTTCTTCTCTAGTCCTATGGCTGGTCTGATGTCCAGGATGTACTGAGACAGTATTTTTGTAATGTAAATTATTCTCTTTTCCCTTCCAAAACCTTTTATTCTAAATAGAGGTCAAATGATTAATAGAGCACAATAGTTTTAGTCAAGTAGAAGCTCATTCCTGTATTAATCAAAGAACTGAATAATCTGTGTTCTCCCTATGCAGACAGTGGAATTAAACGTTATGTATTGGTTTCATACTTTTGGCCAGCTGCTAAAGCAAGGCCCATTTATTTCACAGCCTCCGAGATCCATGGAGACGACCTCTGAAAAATGTAGGGCCGAACTAATCCCAAACATGTCAATCTCAAGCCCTCTTCTACATACAGCTTACAGTTCAGCTTAATAAACTATTCTTAAATACTGTGGAGCTGCTCACTTCCAAACACCTCCCTTGCATGCGTAAGTGATAGTGCAGAGCCATTGATACGAAATAATACTGTCCTTCTCGAGCTGTAGTGTATTATAGGAGTGTCACAAATAATAGATCTTTTAATGCCAAACAGTCGTGGGTTTTTCTGGGTGAATAATTAATTATTTGATGATGACAGAAAGGAAGCTGTTACAATTTCAACATTTTACTTTTTTAATGATAAGTACTGTTATTTTAAACTGAAATGCAGAAATGAGACACTATCAATCATCCAACACTGTAAAACATATTCCATTTTTCATGAGAGCCAAGAGTTGGAGTTGCCAGTTGTGGTACTCAGCTAGATGAATACATAGCTGATGGGTCGTGCCCCACTGGAATAGTATAGGAATTAACAGTATTCACTCACGCCAAAGTCGAACATTCAAAAGCCTAAAACTGGACTGAAGGAGTGAAAGTGGAGGAACAGTTGGTACAATTTTATGCAGCTGTAATTTTGTCTTTAGTACGTGCCTTGTAAATAAAATATATTTACTAAATGTAGTGCAGTCACCTAGTGGTAAAATATTAATCCTCGATCACTTACCAACCTATAGTGATACCGACTGCAAAATATCATTAATATTCAGAAGCTGGTTTGGCCTTTAAATCCTTTCTATCATGTCCAATATCAGGTGTTCACTAGGCATACACAGCTCAATCTGACACCAGAGAATCAGATATTTTAGTGATGAGCACAGAGCGTGGATTGTTCATTAATGACTGATATACATGAATACGTGGTTGAGAGTTTTGCTCCCAACTGGGTCACGTGTTCGAGTCCCAGGTGTTGCCTGTCTCTTGAACTTGCGCAATTCACTTTGGATGACCTTCATTTCTCAGCTGTGTAGAATGCTGGACAATAACAACCTTTTCCATCCGGCAACTTGTGACTACCCCTTCCCATAAATCATACTTCCTTCTGGATAATGCAAAGGGCATTAGTAGCATATTATGAAAAGGTTGGCAATCAAATGGAGGAAAATGCACAGTGTCGAACAGCCTTCAAGATGGAAAAAATATTTTTATTTTATTTAAATACATGTTCCGGTAATAAAAGTTGGACTTAAGGAGAAAATCAATGTGACTCTCAACCACTTAAAATTAATGAGAAGCATTGTAACTTTGTTACTACAAACTTCTGCTGGAATATTTTCATAAATCTTACCAGAAGCTACATTAAAGCCAATTAAAGCCCTTGCTATGAAGAATTAATTCTACCAGTGCTAGTTTTACAATAATTGTTTGCAATCTTAATTCCAACAATTTGGTGCTGTGTTGACTAAATTTCTTATTTGTCTATACAATAAATGATTGAGAGTTAAGCTATTACAAAAATGTCCTGGTTGTTATCCTGCTGGAATGGGAACAGTATACCTTCCAGATTGAATGGGGAGATTTCATAGTGCCTGCAAGAACAGGAAACGCGATGGGCTTAATTAGGCAGGAGCTGAAATTTAGCTTTCCCAGCGGCGGGTTCAAATTTAGAGATTAACTCAGTGGCAGGTTTGTGGCGGGTCGGGCCTCACGACATCCCATGGCGAGTTCCTACTTGTAATACATTTGTAATTACATCCTACCTTCCTGATAAAAGCAGCGGCACCCAGGAATCTCGTGGCACCCAGCTCTTGTTCATTTAAAGGCGGCGTGCAACAGTCGGCTTTGTACAGTCGTGTCTGAGGTTAGCGGTTTTCCTTGTAACTCTGTGGCACAAGGGAGGGGAGCAAGAGAATTGCAGCTTGTTTGGAGGCTTGGGAGCTGCAAGGGCAGGTCAATGGTGGGGGCTGGAGGGAGGTGGAAGTGGGGCCAGCACATGGAGGAATGATAGAGGGATCCAAGGGAGGTTATTGAGTGGGGCGGGATTGGGGGCATGGAAGAGTGAAATGGGAAAGGCCTGTCATCCTGAGTGTGGTAGGAGGTGGTGGGAACGGTAGGTCAAGGTAAGAAAATAAGGAGCCTAAAGGGTGGTGTCAGTACTACCCACAGGTAAATCCATCTTAGGGTGTTGGTTGGCAGAGTCCTTATAGAGATTTGAGTTCACCTACAACACTCCAATTGTCCCCACTGAGAGTGATTTTGGACAATGTTGTTTATAATGCATAGAAAGAAAGGTCAGCTGAGCCTGCAAGTTCAGTCATTTCCCACAGAGTGGCAAGTACAACACTGGACATGACCATGAGCATTCAATAAAGATTAAATGCAAAAATTGTTTCTTCCACAATAAAGAAATGTCTCTAATCCCCCTGTAACCATCAATGCTTGACAACCACAAGGTGTGCCAGTACATTTATCTCTCTGACCAAGCTAGTCTCAATAAATAATGATACACACATGAATAAAGTGAAACCAACGTAATGTGAAATATTTACAAATGAAATTTAAATTTGAAAAACACCATGACACCTTTGTGCTCTCAATAAGTCTTATGTTAATGGCAATGAAGTTGGACAGGGAAGTTGTGGCCATGATGAAGAGCCTCCTTGTTTGTCCAGGAGGCTCTTTTGTAGCCTTCCCATATCTGCTGAATTGTCAGCTGACAGCGGGTTTCACCACTATAAAGCTTCCTCCGCTGTGTGATTGCACGTGCATGCCGCCGGCACTTTAAATGTTAACTGGAATCGTGTGGGAACCAGCAAAAGGCAAGAGAGCGGAAGTGGTGCCCACTTCCTGTTCCATCATGGTGCCACGGTTAAAATTCAGCCCAATCTTTTGAGGTTCAGATAGAAACAACCACCCAGAAGTGCAACCTTGAGCTGATTGAAATTCATGTATAATAGTAACCGTGTAAATTTAAATGATACAAAGGAAAATCCAAGAATGCTAACAAAATATATTATCTTAGATTGTTATTAACTGGCCAATATTACACCTTCCATAGACAGTGATGCTGAACTTTAAAGCTTTTTTTAAACAGTAAAGACTAAGGGGGAAAAATGTTTAACCTTTTTGTGACATCAATTAGCAGGCCTTCCATTTTGCCTCTCTATTTGATGAGGAGGAGCAACAAAAAATGGGATTTGGTAAAACAGAGTTGAATCTACACCAGAAGTGGAAGACAACCTCTTTTTTTAACCCAATTTAACAATAATTTCAAGACTGCCAACACTCCTGCATTTAGCAGATTATGATCTTCTACCTTCCATGCCTTGGAATTGTGAAGGATTGTGTCTGTAAATCATTACATTTCTCTTGTATTCTCTAGTAGGAGAAAAATTATATGGAAGTGCAGCTATCCCAGCATCCATAGCAGTAGTGAAAGCCCTCTATCAAAACTATAGCCAAGGTTGCACTACATACCTCACAAAGCTAGGAAAAGCTGACAGCCTCAAAAAAAAGTTGACCATTAAGAAACAGCCCTGAGTATAGATCTATGACATGCAGCCACAGTGAAAGAGCAGGTTTGTCATGAATACAGTTGCAGACATACTCACTATTTTCATCATTTGCATAATAGACTATTGTAGCAAAAGATGTGAGGATTTTTCCTCGTGCTTGTGGGAAAAATTAGGGACAATTATGCTCTCCAGGTCCCTACTTGGTGCACAGTAGGCCCAACATACCAGACATGCACTGTGCATTTGAGTGGACTGCCCAGAGTTTTCCTGACGTATGCCATTTGCATGGGCTGAATATACATCAGAGCTGCTGAAGAGACTCAAAAATTAATAATTGTAGAAAACTCCAAAAACAGACAATTTGTTACTTACCTCAGAAGGTTCAAGGGAGAGGCCCTTTGTCAGACACCCCACACTTGCCATCTCATGGTCAAGTAAAGAGAAAACTAAGGTAGGAGGGCAAGGGCAGGCCTCTCCCTCCTCACCAGCATAGGCTGGAACACGGATTTTCAACTCTGGACTCTGCATTGAAACTTCAGATCATATATGTGAAACTTGTACAATTAGCATGTACAATCAGTCATGGTCCCTTCCTGGTCAACATCCATTTGGCCCCTGCTGAAAACTGCAAATGTGGATATTGAGGGAAAGCAGAATTGGGCTTAACAGTGATATTCCCCAGTGAAAACAGGTTGCTAACACTCATGGCCATGTAGATTCAAATGTGATGATTAGCCACTAGGATAAGCTACTGAAGGTTGGGAGGACTCCAAAAACAGTCGAAAATTTGGGGGATGGGGGAATCTTTTGTTATCTTGAAAAAGAACATTTTAAAATGCAGTTTTATTCAAAAATCAGATCATCAGCAGTACCCTCCATTATAGTGTTTACACCATGTGAAAGGAAAGAGGATGTTAAAAGCATTTTGATGGAAGTATTCGTAATGTTACAGCACCAAGTGAGAGTAAAGGGCAATGCCTTTTGCAGTATGTTACCAGAATACTCAATGCTTTGATATGTTTCTGCTACACTGGGCTCTATAGCAAGCACAAAATCAAGGGGCTCCTGCGACTCATCCACCTGTCCTCTCCCTCCTTTATTTCATTCTGTGTTTGAAGAAAGGGTGGTGTGCAGGTCAGCAGTTGTGCTGAGAGACTGAGAAACGATAAAAGCGAGGAAAAATTAATCAAAAAAATAATTTGCCCAGCATGATTAAAAAACATAACTTTTACACAACCGCCTAGCTCAGCACAAGTGACATTTGCAAGAGGGAAAAGTATCTTCAAAAGGTAAGAGCTTAAAAATAATAATTCATGGCTTTTCAACCTTTTACATGATGTTCCCCCACCAGCTAATTTTAGGTTTAATGGCAGCAAGGCAATTAATCTTTGCAAGCCTGGTGGCTCCAACACCTCTGACTTCAAGACAGCTCCTTTTTAGAGAGAAGCATTAGACATCTTTCCCTTGCTATTTTCTATCCCACAAATTAATCTTCGTCGTACATCTCCAAAATGAATTGAAATTGCCAGCACATTGTAAATATTGTTTCCCTACGCATGCAGGATCATGTGTCATAAAGTGAATGGAAGTGCATTTCCCTCTGACATTTTGTTAACTGAATTCCCTTTAAGGCAGCCATTTGAGACTATTAAGTGCTATCCCCTCATTTACAGATGGCTGAAAGTAAAAATCTGGGAGTCTCTCTGTCCCGATCTCTTTTCCCTGCCACTGGAATGATTTTTTTAAAAAACCACAGCTCTATAAGAAGCTAATTCCTCAGTTCTATATATTTTTTCCTTTGCTTGGACAAGTACTTTAGCCCTTAAATCAGTTACAATTTAAAAATTATGTGCCAAACTCTCTGGCGCTATAAATTTTATTTTGAATTTTCCGTTGATTCCCACAATCACTGAATAGATGCAGGGTTAAGGATCATGTCACATCACCACAAGAATGTACCAACTATTCACTTGAGAAGAGTGTTCCCTACTACACCACCGTGAGATGTCTAATTGTTCCAATTTCACAGAATTGTTGCAATGCAGGAGGCCATTTGGCCCATCCTGTCTGCATCGGCTCTTCGAATGAGCATTTCACCTAGTGCCATTTTCCTGTCTTCTCTCCATAACCCTGCAGATTGTTTCTTTTCAAATAATCATTTAATTCCCTCTTGAATGCCTCAATCAAACCGGCCTCCACCATACTCTCAGGCAGTGCATTCTAGACCCTACCCCACTTGCTGTGTGAAAATTTGTTTTTCATATCACTTTTGCTTCTTTTCCCAATTACTGGAAATTTGTGCCCTCATTCTCGATCCTTTCACAAGTGGGAGCAGTTTCTCCCTATCTACTCTGTCCAGATCCCTCATGAATTTGAATAACTGTCAAATCTCCTCTCAGCCTTCTTTTCTCCAAGGAAAAGAATTCCAACTTATCCAATCTTACCCAATCTTACTTCATAGCTGAGGTTCCTCATCCCTGGAACCAAGCTGTGGAACTTGTGGAATCAAAAATTGTTGCTGTGTGAAATGATGAGTAAATTTAAATAGGCTTTCCTCTTCTTGGGAAGGGATTAGCTGGCATTGTTCAAACCAGATTCTGATGGTAACAAAGTATGAAAGATCTTGACTCATAAGACGTGAAATGTAATTTTGTTCACTTTTAATTTTGTTCCACAGTACAGGGGAGAAAAGCACAAAGTCAGGAGTTTGGCAAAACAGGCTTGCAATGATGCTAGTGAATTAATTTTATGATATGTAACTAATGCATAGTATCTGTGGGGTTGCAAGGATACAATTTGTAGGGCCTTTAGCTCTTCTGTTCTTTAAATCCAACTCCTCTTGCCACTAATTCAGCTACAAAGGCACAGAAGGCAGTGAATGCAGAAATGAAACATCAGAATTTTGCAGAATGTTCTTCACTGTCTGGGAATTGAAGTACATTGTTAAAACAGTAATAGGGGGACATTGTACTCAACATGACTTGTGCCCTAACTGATGTGAAAGGTAGACGATGAGCAGAATCGTCCCAGAATGGTCCCACTGGCCGCATGTGGGGAGGCAATGTCGTTGTGGTGTTGTAAAAGTGTGAATTCAGGGTAATGCCTTGGGGACCCGGGTTCAAATCCCGCCACGGGAGATGGTGGCATTTGAATTCAATAAAAATATGGAATTAAAAGTCTAATGATGACCATGAAACCATTGTCGATTGTCGTAAAAACCCACCCTTTATGGAAGGAAATCTGCCGTCCTTACCTGGTCTGGCCTACACGTGACTCCAGGCCCACAGCAATGTGGTTGACTCTTAAATTCCCTCTGAAATGGCCTAGCAAGCCACCCAGTTGCATCAAACCGCTACAAAGTCTCAAAAAAGGAATGAAACCGGACTGACCACCCGGCATCAACCTAGGCACCGGAAACAACAACGACAAACTCAGCCCTGTTGACCCTACAAAGTCCTCCTTACTAACACCCGGGGACTAGTGCCCAAAATTGGGAGAGCTGTCTCACAAACTAGTCAAGCAACAACCTGACAGACATCCTCACGGAATTATATCTTACAGATAATGTCCCAGACACCACCATCATGATCCCTGGGTATGTCCTGTCCCATTGGCAGGACAGGCCCAGCAAAGACGGCGGCACAGTGGGATACAGTCAGGAGGGAGTTGCCTTGGGAGTCCTCAACATCAACTCTGGACCCCATGAAGTCTTATAGCATAAGGTCAAATATGGGCAAAGGAACTTCCTGCTGATTACTAGGTACCACCTTCCCTCAGCTAATGAATTAATGCTCCTCCATGTTGAACACCACTTGGAGGAAGCACTGGGGCTGGCAAGGGTGCAGAATGTACTCTGGGTGGGGGACTTCAATGTCCATCACCAAGAGTGGTTCGGTAGCACCACTACTGACCGCGCTGGCTGAGTCCTAAAGGACATAGCTGTTCGACTGGGTCTGTGGCAGGTGGTGTGGGAACCAACAAGAGGGAAAAACACACTTGACCTCATCCTCACCGACCTGCCTGCCACAGATGCATCTGTCCATGACAGTATCAGTAGGAGAGATCACTGCACAGTTGTTGAGGAGATGAAGTCCTGCCTTCACATTGAGGATAACCTCCATAACGCTCCCTTTGTCTTTTTGTCCATGACATCTTTGTCAATCTTTCCTTAGCCCTATGGCTGGCTTTCCACCCAGCTTCACCTGCTCCACCCCCCTTAAACAGTATAAATTTCATCACATTTCTACTTCTCTTTAGCTCTGAAGAAGGGTCATACAGACTTGAAACGTTAACTCTGTTTTTCTCTCCACAGATGCTGTCAGACCTGCTGAGTTTTTCCAGCATTTTCTGTTTTTATTCCAGATTTCCAGCATCCACAGTATTTTGCTTTTAATTATACAATCTGTAACCTCATGGCCAAGCATATTCCCCACTCTACCATTGCCATCAAGCCAGGGGATCAACCCTGGCTCAATGAACAGTGGCAGGAGGGCATGCCAGGAGCAGCACCAGGCATACTAGAAATGAGGTTTAAACCTGGTAAAGCTATAACACAGGAAGACTTGCGTGCCAAACAGCATAAGCAGCAAGTGATAGACAGAGCGATCCCATAACCAACGGATCAGATCTAAACTCTGCAGTCCTGCCACATCCAGCCATGAATGGTGATGGGCAATTAAACAACTCAAGGGAGGAGGAGGCTCCACAAATATCTCCATCCTGAATGATGGGGGAGCCCAGCACATTGGTGCAAAAGTTAAGGCTGAAGCATTTGCTACAATTTTCAGCCAGAAGTGCCGAATGGATGATCCATCTCTGTCTCCTCCAGAGGTCCCCAGCATCACAGATGCCCGTCTTCAAACAATTTAATTCACTCCATGTGATATCAAGAAATGGTTGAAGGCATTGGATACTGCAAAGGCTACGGGCCCTGACAATATTCTGGCAATAGAACTGAAAACTTGTGCTCCAGAACTTGCCGCACCCCTAGTCAAGCTGTTCCAGTACAGCTACAACACTGGCATCGACCCACCAAATGGAAAATTGCCCAGGTATGTCCTGTGCACAAAAAACAGGACAAATCCAACCCAGCCAATTACCGTCCTATCAGTCCACTCTTGATCATCAGTAAAGTAATGGAAGCAGCACTTGCTTAGCAACTACCTGCTCACTGATGCCCGGTTTGGATTCTGCCAGGGCCACTCAGCTCCTGACCTCATTACGAGGGGAGGAGGGAGTCCGGAGGGGAGGAGGGAGTCCGGAGGGGAGGAGGGAGTCCGGAGGGGAGGAGGGAGTCCGGGTTGCGCCCCTGTGGGCCAGCTGCTCCCTCTGCAGTGACAGAGGACGAGGTTAAGGGGGGGTCACAGACAAAGGGGAGTTGAAGGGAGAGGACAGCCTTTGAGATTGCTGAGTGGATAACCCAGAGGTGTCCAGCTGCCGCTCCTCCTCCCTTTGGGTGACCAAAGGCCCCGGCCTGGTTCCTTGAGGGGAAGAAGCACCTGTGGGAACATAAAGATGCCCGGTTTCCCTCTCGCATTCCCACTGCAGGAAACTCACCCATGGCTACCGCAATGGAGTGCAGGTCTGCGCGCATCTCCGCGTTCTGCTGGACCAGGGTCTCTATGGCATCTGCCATCCTGCCCATGGCGACCTCCATATGTACACATGTGGGCACTACTTCAGCAGAGATCAGGCGGACGCACTCCTCCAACTCACATGCCACTCTGTTGAGGGCTTCCAACAGTTCTGCATGAAGTTCCCCCACCTTCTACTGACTCTCCACGGTGAGTTGGAAGGCCGAATCCAGAAGCTTGTCATCTGACTCAGACCTCACAGATGCCTCTTCCCCAGTGCTGGGGAGCTTGGCTGAACCTGCCTCCTCCTGCTGCGGACACATGTCCATGCAGTGACCACCAGACTGTGAACCTCAGCCTGCTCTAGATCTAGCTCCCACCGAGGTGTGTGTCTCTGTGCTGGTGGAGGGTGTGGATAAGCGTTGTGACGGGTCTTCCAGGTTTCTTATTTCCAGCTCTTCAATGGAGGAAGTATCCTCTTCATTGGAGGTGAGGGCCTGGATAGAGCTGAGGGACTGACTGACTGAGGGTGTCGGTTGCTCGGTAGAGCTCCCTGTAAACCAAAATAGAGATAATTAGTGCATGGCAACAGAGTCAAAAGCAGGAGAGAGAGCACTCACATTTGCGTTGAGAGAGTGATGATAGGGTGCAGGATCCTCACATGGGTGTTTGCCACCAACCTCACTGTCGCCGCAGGCACAGTCCACGTCCTCACCAATCAACATGATGGCACACTCCTCAAAGTGAGTGAAGGCCCTAATGTGGGCCACTCCACCGCTCCCACACCCCGATTCTGGGAGCTCTCCCTACTGATGTTAGCCAGTTTCTCTTGCATAATAACATATGGAGAGTGTGAGAGCAGATGCATGGCACTGCATGGAATGTTTGTCTGGTGAGCAGAGCCATGGACGGGATAAGGATGCGAGCTCCAGAGGTTATGAACCTGATGGAGATGTGAGGGTGTGTGTGAGAGTTAGTGATATTGTCCCTTAAAGTGTGAGATCCCTGTGGATGTGTGACAGGTTTGAGAATATGAGAGTTGAGAGTGATGAGAAGAGTGACTTACCCTGGCGGAACGGATGAGACCATTCATGCTCTTCCTGCACTAGGTGGCTGTCCTCTTTTGCATGGCGTTGGCATTGACCATCACTGTCACCACCTCTCATACTAGATTGGTGACCTTGCTTGCTGTCCTTCGCTCAGAGTGGGGGAGAAGACATCGCAGCGGGCTTTCACTGCATCCAGTAGGTGCTTGAGAGGCATCACTAAATCGGGGGGCAGAATGTTTCCTCCATTTGGCAGCCATCAGTTCACAGCAGCGTCCTATCCCTTGACGAGTGCTAGCTCCGTGCAGGGGCAGCCATTAAACATGGCACCTGGTTTACTGAAGGACTGAGGTGATGGTGGGATGGACGAATCAGAGGCTGCCCCGCCAGCAACCCGGCGTGTTTGCCAGGAATGCATGATTAATGAGGTGGGATTGGGGCAGTGCAGAGCAAAAACCCACCATTGTTTTTTATTCATTCATGGGATGTGGGCTTCGCTGGCTGGGCCAGCATTTATTGCCCATTGCTAGTTGCATTTGAGAAGGTGGTAGTGACCTGCCTTCTTGAACTGCTGCAGTCCCTGTGGTGTCGGTACACCCACAGTGCTGTTGGGGAGGGAGTTCCAGGATTTTGACCCAGCGACAGTGAAGGAACGGCGATATATTTCCAAGTCAGTATGGTGTGTGGCTTGGAGGGGAACTTCCAGGTGGTGGTGTTCCCATCTATCTGCTGACCTTGTCCTTCTAGATGGTAGCAGTTGTGGTTTGGAAGGTGCTGTCGAAGGAGCCTTGGTGAGTTTCTGCAGCGCATCTTGTAGATGGTACACACTGCTGCTACTGAACGTCGGCGGTGGAGGGAGTGAATGTTTGTGGATGTGGTGCCAATCAAGCAGGCTCCTTTGTCCTGGACAGTGACAAGCTTCTTGAGTGTTGTGGGAGCTGTGCTTATCCAGGCAAGTGGGGGGTTATTCTACCACACTCCTGACTTATGCCTTGTAGATGGCGGACAGGCTTTGGGGAGCCAGGAGGTGAGTTACTCATCACAGGATTCCCAGCCTCTGACCTGCTCTTGTAGCCACAGTATTTATACGGCTCATCCAGTTCAGTTCCTGGTCAATGGTAACTCCCAGGATGTTGATAGTGTGGAATTCAGTGATGGTAATGCCACTGAACACCAAGGGGCGATGGTTAGATTCTCTCTTGTTGGAGGTCATTGCCTGGCACTTGTGTGGTGCGAATGTTACTTGCCACTTGTTAGCCCAAGCCTTGATATTGTCCAGGTCCTGCTGCATTTGAACATGGACAGCTTCAGTATCTGAGGAGTTGTGAATGGTGAACATTGTGCAATCATCAGCGAACATCCCCACTTGACCTTATGGTGGAAGGAAGGTCGTTGATGAAGCAGCTCAAGATGGGCCGAGGACATTACCTTGAGGA
Organism: Cetorhinus maximus; assembly: GCF_964194155.1. Classification (NCBI taxonomy): domain Eukaryota; kingdom Metazoa; phylum Chordata; class Chondrichthyes; order Lamniformes; family Cetorhinidae; genus Cetorhinus; species Cetorhinus maximus. The sequence goes on from NC_135895.1 coordinate 36,462,716, forward strand.
ACTAACCTGCAGTGATGTCCTGGAGCTGAGGTGACTGACCCCCAAAAACCACAACCAACCTCCTTTGTGCTAGGTATGACTTCAACCAGTGGAGAGTTTCCCCTCCTGATTCCCACTGAGTCCAGTTTTGCTAGGGCTCTTTGTGCCACACTCAGTCAAATGTGGCCTTGATGTCAAGAGCAGTCACTCTCACTTCACCTCAGGAGTTCAGCTCTCATGTTGATGTTCGGGGACTCCCTCCTCCCCTTGGACTCCCTCCTCCCCTTGGACTCCCTCCTCCCCTTCCACCTTCCACCTACCTCCTCAGTTGTTGCATTCTCCCCCGTCATACCCGCCTCCCAACCTTACTCCGCAACTCCCACCCCCCGGCCAGTACACCCATCTCTCCCAGTCAAACCTAGACCTTCCTCTCCCACCCGCCCGATACACCTTCCTCTCCCACTCACAGCTAGACTTCCTCTCCACCTCCTCGCCGATCATCCGTAACAGACCATGGTCAAGACACTGAAGTCCTGAAGCAGACCCATGTTGTCACAAAATGTGTAATGTAAAACAGGAATTCTATTCTCCAGTACTATCATATTTTCTCTACAGATCTCAGGAAACCAGCTCATTCTGTTTCCCAGTCTGCAAACATGGCATGCACCCTGTGTGGGAGATCTCTTTCCCTTATGTGCCACTAGACGCTGCCTTTGCCATTTGCACCGCTCTTCTCCTAGGCACTATCAGTGTATCGCACAGCAGATGGCATGCACATGAAGGAAGTGGGGGTTTTGAAAGACAAGAAGAAAGGGAGGGGGTGGTCAGGAGGCAAAAGTCAAGGGGGGGGGAACCGTGTAAGGGCAACTCTGCAAAGGGGTGGATATGCAGAGAAGGGCAACTCTGCAAAAGGCGGGTGTCCGGGGAAGGGTATCTCTGCAAATGGAGGTCTGGGTGCCTTTTAAATATGGTGCCTGGACATGACGGTGGAGCGGCTGACTTCCTGCCCGGCCCACAAGATTTGACGTGAACCTCGTGGCTGCATAATTAATGAGATTGAGTGATTCAGCAGGTTTAAGTGTGGTGGGAGTCCCTCCAACATCCGGCCCCTGCCACAGGACTTAATCCCAGAGCGGTAGATTCCACCCAATAGCTTTGGTCTTCCTAATATTTACTTGGAGGACGTTTTGCGCATCCGAAACCGAATGCCAGAAAAGCAACCTGAGGCAATGGATGGGTCAAAGAGGTGCTGGTGAGCTACAGCCGGGTGTCGCCAGCGCAAATGTTGACACTGACACTGTGTTTTAGGATAATGTGGCTGACAGGCAACATGTAGATGGGGAATAGGAAGGTACCACGAGTCCTGAGGGGACACCAGAGGTAGCGGTGCAGACATGGGAAGAGAAACCACTGCAGGTGATTTTCTTGCCTTGACTGAATAGATAAGAATGGAGCTAGACAAGTGCACTCCCTCCCAGCAAGTTGTTGTTGCAGGAGCATTGGAGGAGGATGCTGCAGTCAACTGCGTCAAAGCCTGCAAACACGTCAAAAAGGACAAGAGGGAATATTTTACTTTTTTCACAGCACAACATAGGATGTCATTTGTAACTTTGACAAGAGTCATTTCAATACTGTGGCAGGGGTGGAAACCTGGTGGACAAATTCAAACATGGTTCTGGGAAAGGTGCACATGGAATTGGGAGGCAACAACACGTTCAAGGACGCTAGAGAAGGAAGGGTCTTTGCAGATGGGGGAGTAGTTTGCAAGGCTGAGGGGGCCAAGATTTTTTTTTGGGGAAGTGTGATAACGGCAGATTTGAAGGTGAGAAGGATAGTACTTGTGGAGGGAGAACTGCTTATAATATCAGCTAACATGGGAGCCAGGAAAAGAAGTTAGGTGGTCAGCAGTTTACTGGAAATAGAGTTATGAGAGCAGAAGTGATTCTCATGGATGAGCTTGGAGAGGGCATGAGGGGAGATAGGAGAGAAGCTATAGAATGATGGTACAAAACCAGACTGTGTCCAAACAGTACAGAACAGAAAATGATTGTTTGGATTGAAGACACATGGTAGATATAAGTAGAAAGTGCAGAGACTACAGACTACAAAGTTAACAGACTACAAAGTATTTTGCTGTGGTAAGAAATTCATTTCTAGGCATAGGGCGGAATCATCCCAGATTTACACTAAGTCCAGTAGCAGACGTGAAAAAAGACATTTTCACGCTGTATTGTCCGCTTTCCACCTCATTGATTATGCAGCCACAGGAAACACGCCGGGTCGCTGGTGGGCAGTCTCTGAATTCCCTGCCACATTGTTACCTTGCTGTTTCCTCACTCCAGGTGCCATATCTGAACTGCAGCCACACACAGTTCTCAATGCTTGCAGCTCAGGACTGCTCCTGTGAAGACATGGCCCTGAAAGCCAATAAGAGTTCAATGACCTGAATGTCTTTTGGAGGCCCATTGTGATGTTCTCGATCCCGACTCTGGCTGCAGGAGGTCCAGCAATCTCACCACTCCAGCTTTGTAGGCGATGGCAGTGGTGGGCAGTGCCAAAGCTGCACAGAAGATGTTGGCCATCCAGTGCAGAAAGAGGGTGAATGATCTCATCCATGCTATCAGGGCAAGGCAACCATCTCATCACTCTAAACTCTCACATTCACAAGGCCATTACGCCTTCACTGGCATCTTACTGCCAGCTCAAGGGACATCACCACTCACTCTCTCTCACACACCCTCACATCTCTATCTGGCCTCATCTACTTTGGAGACTGCCTTCTCAGCCTTCACCATCTTGAGGCAACTGTTGGCCAGGGAACTGCTGACACAGGCAAAAGCAACTTTTGACCTGAAGTAACCTGAACTTAGTCACTGGTCTGAGCAACTTTTGAAACCTGAGCTCAGTCACTGGCCTGAGCTGGCTGGAACCGGTTTGAATTAGCAAAGACAAAGGAAATGTGATGAGACACAAGTCTTTATTTAGAAAAGGAGTAATGAGGTTAATGCTACCCAAGTCTTGGAACAGAGCCAATGAGAATATGCCACAGACTAGGCAAGCAGGCCTAAACCAACGTAAGAGAGACAGCACAGGTTGGAGAGATATGATTCAGCATAAGAATGGAGAATTTCAGGCGTGGAGCCAGCGAGAACTCCGGAGACCAACCATCGCAGAAGCGGAAGAACCTACGTCAGCAACGTAGAGACGCAAGAGAGAGAGAACAGAACGCCTGGCCAGCATCAGCTCTCCATTTCAGGTATTAGCTTTGATATTCTGTGACCACTCAGGGAGTGTCAGAGAAACCTAATGGGTGTGCGTTCAGATCCTAGTTTTGGGTATAAAACTGTATAACCTGCTGTAAATTGCGTGTCTATATTTAACCAGACGTATAAGCTATATGTAGATGATCTAACGACGTGAATAAAGTGAATTGAGAGTTAAGAGAGAATTGACTCTTCTCCTCTTTGTGCTAAGCCAATAACCATTACCAGCGACCTCCGGCAACACAACTTTCACGGATCAACATGTGCCTCCACACACACACCCTTGGATACTCTCCTTCCCCAGTACAGCCCTCGTCCTGCAGCCTCTTCCCTTGCCTGAGGCCACTTCTCCCCCTTCCCCAAGCAAGCCCTAGCCCTGTAGCCATTGAAAAGCCACCCCCACTTTACGGCTGGTCTGGTACGTAGAGGCCTGCCCGTGAGCCCTCCTAAAAGTGATGTGGTGCTGCCTGCGAAGCCTGGCGCTGATGACTGCAAGTGCTGCCTGAAGCAAGGTAGGCAAACAAACCTCAAAGTCTTGAGCGAGGTGCAGCTCGCTAGGTGCATGTCACTTATGTACAGTTGTGAAATACCGATGTGCCTGGATGATCCAGCGTGCGAGCAGGGCTTATAATGAGATGCTAAAGTATTGAAAATAGGTTCCCGACATGCGGTGGCGAGAAACGCAGCCCACCATTGACGGGTGGAGCGGACGATCTCAAACTGGTTTCATGACGGCGTAAAACCAATTTTTGGCCTTCTCGCCATATTGTCCGCTCACACACGCCATGTCGCCTGCCACCAACAGGAGCGGAAAATTCCAGCTGTAGTTCCAGACAATTTAAGAATCTGATTAGTTGATTACTGTTGAAAAGTATGCGCACTAATCTTTATACCCCCTTCCAAGTGCAGGAAGTTCATTGCATGGGAAACTGGCCAAATATTTTCCCACAGACCGACCGCTCAGCAAGTCAATTCTCAACCCATCCCTGTCTAGGTCAAAGGGATCAACCAAGCGGAAATCTAAAGAGAATGAACTCTGATGTTGAAAAGTGGTGATGTAGGCCACAAATCAAACATCGCTGGCCTTTTAGAAACAGAGTTGTGCAAACTGTGTGAACTCGCAAGGCATTAGATGGCCGGCAAAGTGGTGATTCTCAATGTAGATAGATTGACTCCTTACGTCACTAAACCTAAGTGGTTTATCCATGGCAGACACTAATACATAGCATAGGCTTCATGGGCATATGTTATCTATGTTAAAAGTCAAACTGCAGCATTGAAACTATTTGATAACACAAAAGATTCCAGGTAAAAACATATTTGATCCAAGCATTGAAATTTAATCTGCCAAACTCAAGGCTTTCAGGTTCATTGTAAGGAACTTCTAATCTCAACGTAACTCATGGAGCTCAGCCATGCTTGCAAACCGGCTCTAATTTATAATTACACCTGGCTGGATGTTGTATAAACCTGTCATCTGTATGCTACCATTTGGCCATTGCTGCATCTCATCTTGACAACTGCAACTTCTCACTTCTCATATGGTTTTTGCAGAAGACTTCCGCTAACAACTATGAGAGATCACAGAAGGGCCCCTAACATCAGATTTCATTCCCTATATGAGAAGGAGCTCTCCAAATTAAGTGGATGGGAGGCCATAAAGGATTGGAAAGTGGAAGGTTCAAGATTCAGTACCAACTTCTGCCTCTTTTAGAATCATAGAAGAATACAGTACAGGAGGAGGATATTCACCGCATTGTGCCTATGTTAGCTCTCTGAAAGAGCTAGTCCCACTCCCCTGCTCCTTCTCCATAGCTCAGAAAATGTGTTCTTTTCAAGTATGTTTCCTTTCTGTTTCACTAAATGCTAGCAAACATAACCTGAGGCTCTTCACAGTGGCACTCCTTTTGAAAGCTCTATGTGCAAGCTGCTCATCTGGAGATCATTGTAACTTGTCTTTCTCTAAATGTGTTAGATAATGGTGAGTCAGCGCCCATTGTATCCAGCCAGGCCAGCACTTAACCACACACACTCTCTCACTTCCAAGCACCAGCTCAGATGCTAAAGTCCAGGGTGTTTACAGAGTGAAGTAAAGGGCAATGCACTCAGTAAGGTACACAGAACAAAACATGCAGCTGCAGCTATTGGTGGCTCAGGAGGAGCTTACTGTGCTCAGGGCTCCTCACACCTCCACATTAATGTGTGAGCTACTACCAGCTCACACTAACCTCTCTCCTGTTTGCCTCCCCCTTTTCCCTAGACTTACCTGCAGGTTGCTACCATTGAGGGGGTCGACCCAAACCGGATCCCTGGAAAGCAATGACATGCCTCCGAAGGTGTAACAGGCCCAGCAATTCGCCGCTATTATTAATATGATGCCTGAGGCCCTGTTAAACCTTGGACTTCCTGGTTCAGATGAAAAAACAAATTTCTATCCTTCGAGTCTAATGACTTCTTAAAAATTTAAACATAAGGAGGTTTTCTCCTTCAGTGACCCTGGCACACACCAGGAGCACATTTTTAGAAATTCTGCCCACATGTCCATTAGCTTCCACCCATTAAAAATTATGGTGGGAAATCATTTGGCAGAGGTGTACAATTTAACTCCTGGTACTCTTAGGAAGTGAGAAAACAGGACTATGGCAAATTGGGGCTGCAGTTACTGGTATCACAATTGGATGAGTTGCTCACAGATAGCCCGGGCATATAGGAGCTGTCCAGATTGCTTCTTCCCTTCCTTCTCCTCCTCATGCTCCTAATGTGCCTGCTCCTCAGCTGCTCAGAGGGCTGTGCCCTCATGAAGGTGAGGCTGTGTAGCATACACTAACCACCAAGAATCTTGACACATGCTCTACTGAATACTGCAGGGCTCCTCCTGAGCCTCCAGGCAGTGGAAGAATCAACATGCCAATACATTTCATGTGGCAGCATGGCTTTCATTGAATGCTTGCTGCGCATGTATGCTTGGGTTGAAAACAGACTCATTAGCCACATGCCATCTCCCGTCACTTAATAGCCACCCTCTGGTCTGCTATGGTGGCTCAAATGAAGACGCATCAGTGGACTGCCCCAGAAAGAAGGCAACATAACCTGGTACCAGGATACCAGGCATTAACCTGCATGATTATCTGTCAATGGTCATACACCAGCTGCACATTAAAATCTAAGCCACTTTGGTTCCAGTATAGGGAAGTATTGACATGTGGTACCTTGCACCACAGGGAAGCCTACAATCCTAGCAAAGTGCGTTTGTTTTCACTGTTCCTCTCTGGCAGAAGAGAATGAATTGTAGTTAGTTGACCTTAAGTAGGCAGCCTTATGCAACACAGGACAGCAAGCTGCAAGATATTGAAAATATCTCCAGCTCCAGCTTGCAAGGAGCCACATGCATAAAACCTCATCACCCCAGTCACCTTCACAGTCACTGACAATGTGGTCCTCGTCCTGCTCTGAGGTTGTAGTTGTCGCTGCAGTAGGTGGCATACTTCAATGAGGACTTCATTAGTGAAGCAGAGACATTTGACACACTGTTCCCCACTAAGGCTCGGGTAGGAGAATTGGTCCCTGAAAACCCCGGGCAGCTATAATCTCCAACTGTGAGCCCATCTCCGCTTTCTCCTCCTTCCTGTTCCAGCAGCTTGTCTTGCTCTGCGTGACCTCTGTCCATTCTTCAAGTTGTACTATATTCCTAGAGAAATGCCGACTAATGGAACCATGTCTGGGACAACTGGTTTGTGCAGAAGCTTTGAGGTCAGTAAAAAAACTGCTGCAGCACCTACCCCACCCACCCCCTGTAGACGTTTCTGACTTAACTATAGAAAGCATCAAATACTTGTAGAATAAAGCAACAGCCAGAAGAAATCAACCTGCAACTAGCCCATAAGTAGTTGATCCCTTTAGTTGAGATTCTTCCTCCTGCTGAACACATGTTCTGCTGTGAGTGGTTAAGGGAGGGTATTAGCTGGAGTGTTTAACTTCAAAATAGCACAATGTTGCTAAATCACTGTTGAACAGTGATTGACATCATGATGTACCTACTCTGCATACTTCAGCTGGGCATTTACTGCATGCTAACACCTACAGCAATGCCACATCCCATACGATTCACCCAAAAAGTGTGCACAAGTTCCAAGGACACCATTTTGGAGCTCATAGGGCACTCGAAGAGCCCAAAAACAGTGCTAACAAACTCAAATTCTCAGTCATCATCTACAGATGGTGATAATCTTTCATGCTGAAAGTTCAGATGATAAAGCATCAACCTGAAACGTTAACTCTGTTTCCCCCTGCACAGATGCTGCCTGATCTGCTGAGTATTTCCAACATTTTCTGTTTTTATTGCAGATCTTTAAGGGCTTGTTAAAATGCCCAGATTTTAAACTTGTTGCTTTTTCAACTGGTCTTTGATATTTTCAGTGTCCAACTTCTGACAGAATCAGATCCTCGCAAACAATTATGTCTGCTTCATGTAGATGTATATTGCCTTGGGAGTAAATGAGGCAAAACTGGTGGGAATCCTGACTGATGATGCCGTCCTTCCAGCTCTGCCTCTTTCCTTTCATCCACTCCAAAAGAGGTTTGATGCAAGTAACACTTTCCCATGAAGTAACAGAATTTTAAAATCAATGAAAAAGCGGAGTGGGGAGGGGGGAGGTCCAGCATAAAGGTAGAGAACCAGATTTAAGGTGAATGGCAAAAAATCAAAGGAGGCATGAGGAAGATCTATTTTATGCAGTGAGTGGTTGTGATTTGGAATGCATTGCCTGAGAATGTGGTGGAGGCAGATTCAATCACAGCTTTCAAATGGGACTTAGACAATTGTCTGAAGATGAAAAAAAAAATGCAGGGCTGCGGGGAAAGACCTGAAGATGGGAATAGTTGAGTTGGTCTTGCAGAGAGCTGGCATGGGCACGATGGTGGGCTGAATGGCCAATTCTGTGCTGTAACCATGTTATGATTCTATAGGTTTAGTAATAAGAATAAGAAGAGGCAATACAAAATAAAGGATACAATTCTAAAAGGGGTTCAAGGAGCAGAGGGACCTGGGGTATATGTGGACAAGTCATTGAAGGTGGCAAGGCAGGTTGAGAAAGTGGTTCATAAGGCACACAGGACCCTGAGCTTTAATAAATAGGGACATAGAGTACAAAAGAAAGGAAGTTATGGTGAATCTTTACAAAACACTGGTTTGGCCACAAATGGAATATTGTGTCTAATTCTAGTACCACACTTTAGAAAGGATATGAAGGCATTGAAGGGGATGTGGAAAAGATTTTCGAGAATGCATCCAGGGATGAATGACTTCAGTTATGGAGATAGATTGGTAAAGCTGGGGCTATTCTCCTTGGAGAACAGAGGCTGTGAGGAGATTTAATAGAGGTGTTCCCATCATAAGGGGTCTGGACAGAGTAGATAGAGAGAAACTATTCCCTTAGGCAGAAAGGTGAATGGCAAAAGAACCAACAGCGACATGTGGAATAACCTTTTTACAGGTAGCAAGTGGTTAGGAACTGGAATGTGACATTTGGGAGTGTGGTGGAGGCAGATTCAATCGTGGGTTTCAAAGGAATTGGATAATTATTGGAGAAAAATTCTGTAAGGTTGCAGGGGAAAGACAGGGGAGAGAAACTAGCTGAGTTGCTCTTGCAGAGAGGTCACAAAGGGCTGAATGGCGTCATTCTATGATTCAATTTTGTGTAACCCAGTGGTTAAAGACCTATGGAGATGCTTTCAGATCATTATTTATTTTAATACACAAAATAGTAGATGATGTTTCTAAATTTTATTGATACCTTTATTCAAATCTAATTTTATTCAGGTTACTTAGGCATAAAACAGCCCATGAGTTAAAGGGAGAAAGCTTTGACTCCAGAGGAAAGGAAGGCATGTTTGAAAAAAAGAAAGTGGCCTTGTAAATTTTCTTTTTAAAGGTTCTTAACATTAATATTCTCACAGCATCAACAAATTCAGGGAAAAGGTCTCTGCAATAAAGGCTACAGTAGCTGCCAGAAGTTAGTCATCTGACGGTGCTGCCTTTTAACAGCTTATTCTTACACAGGATTGACGGGGTTCTGCGATATTTTCTGCTCCTTAATCCCACTCTAAGGCAGCTGAAAGTCCTTGAAGAGCGCTTGTTTAACAAGGACTTAATTCTAACTTAACTTGAAATGAGACGCTCCAGGGACTAGACTGTTCTCATGCCAGTTAAAAGGCTCTGTCCCCCAATCTCTCTTTCTAGTTCTCTCAATTTCGTTGAGCTTTTTGTACTGTTATATCTCTGTCTTTCATTCTCTCATTTCAAATGCTATATCATTTTTAGTTTCTCAGGCTTCTTTTTCCTTTGTACCTTGCTCATTTCTTGCATGCAGATTTCATTTTTTCTCTTTTTTTCCTGTCTCTCTCCTTTCTTTCCTTCTCCATTCTGTTTTCCTTCTTGCTTATTTCCACTCTCTTTCACCCATCTCTGACGTGTCTTTCTTATTTTTAACATTTGCTCAGGCTCACTTACCTTCACAGTCCCCTGGATTGTGCTGTCCTTCAACATGGAATGCTTACTGTTGAAGAAACAGGAAATAATTATTTTACTTTATTGCAGTTCATGTCTTCCCACAGTTCTAGATAACTTTCTGCCTGAGCACGATTACAACATGCTAATGATTTTTGTTACTCATAATATTACCCAGTATTTTTTACCAAAAATTTCCCTGCACAAACTGTTGCAAAGTTATAATCATTTATATGTAGTGTGAAATAATCAAATGTGCATTTTGGCAGTTTCTGTATAACATATCACACAATAAATTGCATCTCATCTGAAAGCACATCAGCTGTCCAAATGCACACATGTCAAAGTGACATTACTTCTGTTTAGCACAAGAAAAAGAGAAAAAATTGGATTTCAAGATTATCAACAACCTGAGCTGCACAGCATTTTTACACGTGTACCAAAATTTCAAGATGTTTTAAATAGATTTAGGAGACAAAGTTGAGAGTTGCATTATAAAGGTCAGTTATCACATTGATTTAGAGGTCTGTGCAATATTACTTTGAGTCATTTGATAGCGCATTAAAAGAGATAGCATCCTTTCTATTGCCACCTCTGGGATCTAACTAAAAGCGATTCAAGGAAAAATATATAATCTGCTTAACATAAATGGTTTGTGCCTATGATTCCTCACAAAGAGAATTCCTGAGCTGGGAGAGATGCATGGAAAAAAGTCAGTTGCTTCTCCACGAGGAAGAAAGGCTGTTACCAATCTGTGGCAGATTGCAACTCTTTTCACAATCAAACAGGGAAGACAGTTCACCTGTTTCCTGAGCGTTTACCTGTGCCATTCTTCAATCAGCTGTTAACAGCTCTGCTCCTTACACCCCCTTGGTCCTTACCCTTAAGTGATCATTGATAGGGATTCTATTAGCCTTTCAAAATTGTTTGAATAATCAGTCAAAAACTAAATGAATGAAGTTGGATGAAGGTTTTTTTAAAATAGGTACAGTAACACAGTAATTATGTTATTGGACTAGTTATTCAAAGGCCTGGACCCATGATCCAGAGACATGAATCCAAATCCCACCACAGGGGAAGTTGAATTCAATTAATTAAATAAATCTGGAATAAAATGTTAGCATCAGTAATGGTGGCCATAAAACTACTGGATTGTTGTTAAAACCCATCTGGTCCACTAATGTCCTTTAGGGAAGAAAATCTGTCATCCTTACCTGGTCTGGCCTATGTGATTTCAGGTCCACAGCAATGTGTTGACTCTTAACTGGCCTATGAAATGATCTAAAAAGCCACACAGCTGTACCAAACTGTTACACTTGCAGTGGTCCAAGACGGCAGTTCACTGCCACCAACTCAAGGGTACTTAGGGGTAAGCAATAAATGCTGACCTTGCCAGCAATTCCCACACCAAAGAGCAAATGAAAAAGCTACTTTCTGTTAATAAAAAATTGTCATTTTTCAGAGGTATCCCTTTACAATCTTTCACTACCCCTTCCCTCAAAGCCCCACATACAATTAACATTTTACCCATTGATGCACATTGCTGTGCAAACTGCAGCTGGTCACTCTCATTTATCTACAGCTTGCCCCAATGTTCCTGGGGAACATATGGTGATATAAGCACACTATCATATTGATCGCTATCAGGTTAAATGGAGAGAGACAGGACTACCTCAGGGAGATCACCGAGTTAACAAACATGATAAATAAAATATACTTTTTAAAACTATACTAATTTCCAGGGAGATGCTAAGCAAGTTGCTCCTGTCCAGAATGTTTAATTTGTCACAAGTATTCACTTATGAGGAATCTACACTTTAATATTATCATTCAAAAGTTATACATTTTCAATCATATGATTGTATTTATCAAAAACTATAAACAACTTCATTTTTTTAACCACCCCAATGTTAAAATATTTTATTTTGGCTTCATCTTCTGAAACTGCAGGGCTGAGCTGATGACCTGCTATCATGCCTCCAGTTTTACCCTTAAGCCATCTGCGGGAAGGTGCACAGGTCAACTGAATTTCCTTCCTTCCCTCTGTTGGAGATCTTGACCTATGCTCAGGGATTGCACCAAGTAGCATGGCCAAGATGGGAAAGTTGTCCTGTCAGGAATTAAAAGAATAAAACCATTTCCTCTCATCCCATGGTGCAGCCTGTTAGATAGACTGTGGCCACATTCTTCAATCGCATCATCCTTTATTATTATAGTTAAGTTGCTGCCGATAGAAAGACAGTGCAAATAGCAGAAGTGATGACTGTTTTACTCAATGCAATTGCCATTTGGTCTGGAAACCTGTTAAGAAATGTGTAACCTGGCAAAAATGAATTTAATTAATAAACGTAAACAGCTAAAATAATTCAGCTAATAGACTGCAGAGCAAAGGGAGTTTGGGATTTTCAATTTCCGCTCATTTAGGACAATAATGGCATTCATTTATCGGGTAGTCACATATATCATGACAGTAATAATAATTACAGAACTTGTAATGCTCTAAATTGCTGGCCGTTTTTGACTATTATATTTCATGCATTACAAAGATAAAACCTGCAACATCAAAATATTTTACTTTCTCTCAATATCAACACACTGGTAAAATATACTTCTTCTATATGGCCTGAATTTTTCAGTCGGCGTGCGGGGGCAGACCCAACACGCCGGTGCGTAAAATGATGCATGATGACATCGGGCATGCGGCCTAATATCATCGTGCTGTCTCACGATGCTTAGTTCAGCGGGCGCGTGGCGGAGTCGTCTGCACGCCCGCCAAAAACTGATAGGCCTATTAAGGCCATTAATGAATTAATTAGTGTCATTGTTAATGCTGCCCATCCAACCTTAAAATTAAGCTCCGTGCCTCAGGGAGATTAAAGCGCTCTTTCTCGCACATGCGTGAAAGTGCTGGCCCCGCCTCTCTCTCCCTCCTCCCCATGCCCAGTTAGTGCTGAGTACTACGGCTTGCATCTTACACTTGGCGGGCCTTAATTGGCCCACCTGCGTAAAATGGCGGTGCAGAGCCGATCATGGGCGGCGTTTGACTCTGCAACCTGCCCCACCTGCTCCTGCCGAGCCCGCCCGCCGACTGAAAAATTCAGGCCTATGTTTTTTTCAAGACGTGATAATTAGATGATTATTTTCTTCTCTGCTCCTTGGTCCAAATGCACTGCAAACCAAGGCTGTTGAGAGGGTAATCATGTGACTTGATAGCAGGTCTCCCAATGTATGAGAGAATGGCTTCCATTTTTCACTGTGGGGCAAGGGTTGGCTTTCATTTAGAACATCTATACCACAACATGGCTGGGTGTGCGGGTATCAAGGGTATGGGTGATGGCTGAGATCACATGGTGAACCTGTGACTTTGTATTTCGTGGTTCAGTACATCATTGGTTTAGGCATGGTACCAGCTTTTCCTGAAGATAATTTAAAGTTTTTCACTTTCTCTTCTCATGCTATACACATACCCAAAAATTGAATATGCAGGGGACCTCTGCCAATCTCGTTCCATGATAGGTTACCCATTAGGCTTGCAAAGGAAATCTCAACAGGTCATTTCTATTTCTACCAATCTCTCTTTCTCTTTGACATAAGCACCTGGTCTCTCTTCATGCCTCCTAGAAAATCTACTTTACAGATATTCCCCCAGAAATGCCTCACTGTGGAAAAGCGTGGATGCGATTTTGCAGGGGACTATTATCAGGGAGGTGAATACTAGTAGGACTCTCTGAAAGCTGCCTTCCAAAATAAGAGTTCAATCCTTTTTACCAGCTTCTGGAGAAAGTTTCACATAATCACCCAGCTAAGAACTTTTATATTGTAAAGCACCATGCAATTAACACTACACCAAAGAAATGCATGCAAAATACTGGCAGAGTAATAATGACAAATAGACAGACATGTGAGATAGATTGTGACAAAACATATTTGGAGCTGTTCTGGGAACATTCTTTTTTATTAGTTTTCTATAAAACAGATTACTAACCTTTAGAACGTGTTAATCTGTATTCTAGCCAGGAAGAATTTTCTTATTAATTACCCTGAAGTAAAACTCTTCAATTATACATTTAAATTATTGAAGTTTCAATCTAATCCCTTATGAAATTCCCCCTTTTAGACAAGTTCAATTTGAAACAATTATACAGCTTTAGAAAATGAGTTGGAAATAAATTTTTTATTAAAGTAATTATGCAATGGCAGACATACATTATTCTTTTACAAACGAAAACAGCACTGAGAAATAATGATTTTTTTTGTCACACCAAATTTGTAACTGTTTTCTCTTCCTTTCCTCATCACACTTAACTGTTGAAAGATGTAAATGCTATAACGTACATCCAACTACTTGAGAATGTATTGTACAAAAATTACATACTTATAGCACCAATGCCATCAGCCTCAGGGGTGGTGGGGGGGGGAACCAGCTTACTATAAAGGCCAGATCTTAACTGCATCTGCCTTGCAACTTTGGGAATGACTGATTATAAGACAGCAAGTATTAAAAAGCATTGCTAAGCACTGGTCGCCAATAAGGGAAGACAGATCAAATCATATCTGTGCTACAGACACTAATATCCTAGGCTGCAAACAGGGACATCAATAAATTTTTATGAGACTTTGAAAAGATCAACACAGTAGATGTGACAAAAAACAATGCTCCTGTCATGTTCAGTTTGTCCGCAGCGCTCAGCTGCAGATGCCTACGAGTATGTCAGCGGAGCGAAATTTAATTTTACAAGATTAAATCCACCTTCATTTGGCAGATGGCCGGATGCCTTGAAATGAGCATTGAAGGTGCTTCTTGAAGACATGGGGTGCTAAGTTCCTCCAGGATATTTTGTTTTAAAGCAGCATACAAACCAGAGAGACAGAAAGAAGCTTCTGATATAAGGCAAGACTAATGTAATAAATGCGTTATGGAAATGGAGAGTGTTATTGAGACAGAGACAGAGACAGAGAGAGAGAGAGAGAGAGAGAAAAAGAAAAAGGAGGATGCACAGAAATAAAGTGGATTTGGAATTCTTTGCCTTTCCACTTCCCAGTCATGCAATCTTGCTTTTCATCATGAATATAATGCGGCCCACAGGAGTTTTGTTTTTTGTCTTTCTTATAATCCATTTTGCTGGATTTAAGGAAATAAAATCCCAAATCCACACATTTCTAAGGCAGCAGAGGGTTTACAATATGCCAGTGAGAATACGAAGAAGTCAAAAGAGACTAACAGTTTGACCAAAAAAGGGAAAGAAAAGGAAAGGTACAAAGTGGAACAAATAGAAAAGGCAGATTATCTGTTTTTCTATAGAGTTGTTGTGAAACCCAGAGGACTGTATAGTTGAAAAAGAGAATAAAAAGAAAGTTTTATGCTGTCTGGGAGCTGATGTCAACTCTTCTGATAATTAGTCCACTGAAAACAGAGGGACAGATTGTGCTAGTTGTCAGGATTCAGCTTTTCGAAAACATCTGTAAAAGCCTGTTATGCATTTTGTCTAATAATGTCATTGATACTTTGCGTAAAATAGATCAAAGTTAAACCAATTAAAAATGATAAAGGGCTTCTTTAACATTTGGGTGCTGATCAGCTCTCACAAACTAACATTCAACAAAGTTAATAATTTCTTTAAAAAAGGAAAAAAAAATCCTGTTTTTGGTTTTAAGTTTTTATTTTCTCGGGCAAATTATTGACTTGCTTTTAGCACTGTCAAGTGAAGAAGAAATGATTAATTGAAAACCACAAATGTTCAATGCGTAACCAATTGAGTAATTGGATTTTGAACTGAAAGTTTCATATTCAGCGATTCTCCACTGTGATTCTACTTATAACATAGGAGTGGGGTGAAGAGCAGCACTTTCAACCACTTTGTTTAAATTATTTTCTTTATTGTCCTTTTCTCTAAGGGTGAAGTGAGGCCACAGCCCCAGGAACATAGCTTGATTTCAAGTGTTTAAGTCCCTGGTGTATTCAACAAGCTTCAAGCCCACTTTTGTTGTATAACAATACTGCAGTGTCCCCTTTCTGATGATCGATATAATTAACTTTCCAGTCAATTTTACACATTCAGAGTAAGCTGCCCTGGGATCTCTGTGACTAAGAGACCATATAAGACCAGAAGGTACACACATTCCATAATATTCACTCACTGACAACATTACAGCACCACTACCTTCCTCAAGACCATTAGAAGAACAGAAGGAGGCCATTTGGCCGATTGTCTCTCTGCTGGCATTTTGCTAGAGTTACTCAAAACCAGTTCCTCTGCCTTGTTCTCTCCCCATCTGCCACCTATCTATCTAATCCACTAAACTTTATATGTCTTCCTGGAGATTTTTTACTAAACCCTTTTATGTCAACAGCAAAAGACAAGACTGTGCTCCTAATACCCAAAGCAAAATAATTTACATATATGTTGATAGAAAATGTAGACCCAGCACCCACCCTTGGAGTACACTCTCCAGTCTGTACAACACCCAATTCTTCGTTTCCTGTCCGTCAACCAACTTTCTATCCGTATTGCTACATTTTGTCTTATTCCACATGTCTGAAATGTTCTAATAAGGCAGCTGAAAGCTTTCTAAAAATCTTTGTGTATTACATCTAATGCATTCCCAAATTATCTCAGAATCCATAATTTGAGATAATTGATTTAAGGGTTTGTCCAAACTAATATTAGAATGGCTGATCCATAATTACCCAGATTATCCTAATCTCCCATCTTGAACCAAGGTATTCTATCAGCTTCCTCCTGTCCCATGGCACCAATTGCATATTTGAGGAGGATTGAAAAATTGTGGCCAGTGCCCCTGCTATTTTCTTCCTGACTTCTTTTAACAGTCAAGTAAGCATGCAATCATAGCCCAGTGACTTAACCATCTTGATCCCTGCTCATATTTTCAGAATCAGATTATTTCCTACTCTTATCTGTAACAGCATCTAAATATGTTGGGCTCATTACATAGTAATTGTTCTCCTCACATCAATTGTTCTTCACATCAATTATTTATCCCAGTTCATTTTCCAGGACTAAATCAAGCAATGCTTTTTTCCCTATAACATCCTGATCTAGGAAGTAGTCCTGAATGTATTATAAAAAGCTCTCCCTGCTTTGGCTTAGTTATAGCTACGATATCACATTGCTCCATGGTTATTAGTGCTTTTAACTCTAATTTGTTTTGAATGATTTTTGCATTTACAGACTTATCACTTAATTCTGGCTCCATTGTTTGTTTTTGAAACTTTGATCCTGTATTTTTGCAATTAAATTTTTAATATAAATTGTCCCTTCTACAACAGTCTATATACCCCTTACTATCTCAGTATATTTATTTTATTTCTCAAATTGGTCGTATTTTCTCACTATTAATTTCAATTAGCCTTTCTGCTTCTATTCCAATGGCTTTAATAATACTGCTGTCCCTCTTTAGGGCAGGATTTTGCCCTTGGTGGGGGTGCTCAGCGAAGGCGGTTGGGCAGCCGACCACCGCCCGCAATTGGCTCCGCTATGTGATTTCACGCGGGTGGGCCAATTAAGGCCTGCCCTGCGTGGATCGCGAGCAGCGACACTGAGCGGGAGGTGGGAGAGCCGGGCCTAGCGCACAGTTCGCACATGCGCAGGGAGCTGCCTCAGGGAGATTGAAGTGCTTTTTAAAAAAATTAATAAAGACAGTAAAAATGTAATAAAACATGTCCCCTTATATGACTATCACGTGAGATGGGGGCATGTTTTTAATTCAAAAATAAAGTTTTTATTTAATGTTTATTTGCTTCAGGAAACCTCATCCCGCTCGTGGATGAGGATTCCTAAAAAATGTAAAGGCTGCTTGGCCTTTTTGCCTGCCCACCAACCATAAGGTTGGACAGACAGCATAAATTTGAACTTAATTAGCTTGTTAATGGCCTTAATAGACCTTTAAATTATCGGCAGGTGCACAGCCGACTTCGGCGCGCACCCGCCGAACGAAATATCGCGCGAGTGCACGATGATGTCGGGACACACACCCGACGTCATCGCGCGTCATTCTACACTCAGGCGTGTTGGGCATGCGCCTGCACACTAAGCGTAAAATTCTGCCCTTAGTTTCAAAACTACACTTTCTCCAGTCCTCTACCATATTACTTTAAATCTGTCCACCACTGCTCTATCTACAAGGACATGGGTGATATTTCAATTCAGGCATCTTTCTTTACTATAGCCTTCTCCCGTTCTAGAAATCTCTTCTGTGCGTTAGGAGTATCAACTTATATCCACTGTAACTGCACATTGACTTGCCTAATTTTATTCCTTGTAAACTTGTCCAGCGTGTGGCACAGAAAACAACCTGGATATTATCCAAACTACAAGGGTGTTTTCCAATCTAGTGCCTAGATCCACAAACTCACTCCACAATCCCTCAAATATACCTCAGTCTATGTTAGCTCCAACAATGACCATGCTATTTGGCTGCTCTCCCACCCTTCTCATGTTTTTTTTAACCCTTTCAGCTGACTCCAAAGAGGTAGGGTAACAGCAGGCCACTGACTTGATTTCAAAACTTTTTACAAAATCATCTAAATTCTTGAAAAAGTTAACCTTTTTTGTATTCAAAATTATAACTGAGTTTCATTCAAAATATGTGTTAAGGAAATGACATTTTAGGGCCATATGTAAAGAGCTACATGCAATATGAGTTATATAAAATAAATGTTTGCAAGAGTATGTTAAGAACTGGACTACTGAAATGATGTCCATGAATACAGTTGTATAAATGCTTCATGTGTTTGTACGGATCCCTTTGTGCACTATTTAAGCAGAGATATGAACCTATTTAAGACATGTAAGGGGCAGGGGGAAACCTCAACTAATCTCTTTTCTATCTATACCTTTTCCCTTCACAATTAATTTTCTTATTTACAAATATAATGCTGTTCTTTCAAAGGAAGCGGTTAATAGAAATAATGGGTGTTATATCAGAGGTCATAGTATATCCAAAAGTGGTACAGAGAGGAGACATTTTATACATTTCTGTGTAGTGAGGACTCAATCAATGCACTTTATTCCTTGTGTCATGATATATAAGGGGGTGTAGGAGAGACCGGCTGTTTGATAGGGTTCTTGTTAGTTAGGGACCCATAAACAAAGCTAAACATAAACAAAGTTTATATATATATCATTGTTATAGAGGTGGGAATGCTCAGAGCTAAATGTTCAATAATGAAACACTCATCTAAAACCTATCAGAAGTGTTAGCTCACATGAAATTTACCAGCTAAATGCAGCAATACCACCTTTCCTCTCTCTCACAAACATACGGCTGCTATTAGCTTTAAACGTTTCATCCTCTTCAACTCACGATAAGAAAATCACATGAAAGCTTATTTGCCATTATTTGCTGTTGCACAGTACACAAATGCTTTAATCTAATAATGCTGTCTCGCACTAAAGGATTTTTTAATATATTTTTGAGGATCATGCTCTGCTACAGTTTGTATAATACCGTTTTGTTAATCCTTTATAGGAAGATAGGAAAGAGTAGCGCTGTGCAATTTATTCACATCTCTCGCGTTAAGCCCAAGGAATACACTTGTTCAGACCTCATCACCTGTGCCTACCTTTCTACTCCCTACTCACAGAAATATGTCTATTTCTTTGCATGCTTGAAATTCCCTGGGATTTATGTTCTATGCTGGTCCTATTATGCCTCCTAATAAAACACTGTATCCTCTGACTTATTTGGATTGTCCTTATTTCCTCTCCTTTAAAGTGTTGTTGTTACTCATCAGCACAATGTACTATAGCCCAGCCCAAAGACCAAGTCAGAAACTTTCACTTGGACTTCTGTCAATTGTAGTTCAAAAGGGGAGAGTTGGTGCACTCTCTGACTTCCAGTATCTCCCTTCCCTAAATAACAAAATCAATTGATCACCAACTGGAGAATTGTAGGGACAAACCAGTTGGGGGTAGATGGTGGCACAGTGGTAATATCACTGAACCAGTAATCCAGAGGCTCGGGCTAATGCCCTGGGGACAGGTATTAAAATGGTGAAATTTGAATACAATTGATAAATCTGGAATATAAAACTAGTTTCAATGATGCTGCTCATCATCTATTGTCGTAAAAACCCATCTGGTTCACTAATGCCCTTTAAGGAAAGAAATCTGCCATCCTTACCCAGAATGGCCTACATTTGACTCCAGACCTACAGCAATGTGGTTGACTCTTAACTGCCCTCTGAAATGGCCTGGCAAACCACACAGTTCAATGGCAATTAGGGATGGGCAACAAATGCTGGCCTTGACAGCAATCCCCACATCCAATGAAAGAATGAAGACGAACCTAGAGTGGCTACACCATGTTTTCTTCATCAATGAGGTGTGTCACTTTAGAGACAGCGACAGGTCTATCCAGTAAGTGTCTGTTTTTATTTTAATGGGCAAGTCATGAGGGCGCAAATTTGGGATCAATACCGGTGTTTGGCCTCTACAGGCACTATTTGGAACCAATATGGTATCCAATGCATGCGCATACATGCACACTTCCGCCACAAATCACACCCGCTGCTAACTTGATAAAGGACAATCAAGAAGCGTCGTTTACCCACATCTGAAATAGGCATTAGTCCATTTGCAAATGAGGGGTTTAACACCTGCTTCTGGGCCCTGTCACAACTTTGGTTTGCCCTAAGGCAGCCAGCACCAGTGCGCTACCATTCCCAATTTTGTGTCCTCAAGTACTAAACACGATGTGAGTAAAAAAGGCAAGTACTTACATAGTAAAAACAGAAAATGCTGGAAATATTCAGCAGGTCAGGCTGCATCAATGGAGGAAGAAATAGGGTAAATGTTTCAGGTTGATAGCCTTCCGTCAAAAGTTTTGATAGGTGGCCATTAACCTGAAACATTGAACAGAGTTGTCTGCTCTCGCTGGTGGAGATCTTGCAGACAGGAAGGGCATTTACTTAGGCAGGGTGGTGGCGTATCTGAACCCCACCAGCTTTCCACTTCCACCAGAATTAGGTTCTGGATGGGATGGCCCATGGTCGACCTTTCGATCCCCCTGCCCACCCCCCCACCCCCAATCCCCACAGCACCCCGTCCAACAAACCACCCCCTCCCCCACGTTAATTACCTGTAACCTGGGCCCTCTGCGATACTAGGAGTCTCTAGCCACAGCCTCAGTGGTGCTAATAAGCGCAACAGCTCTGACTTCCACCCATGGGGCCTTGATTCCAAGGGAAGGCCTGCCACTGAATTGCCACTTTCTGATTGGCCTATGGTTCAGCAGGCCTTCCCAAAAGGAGAGACCACAGATCTCTCGCCAGCTCTGCAGCTGGCAGGTGAGACCCCCAATGCCATAACAAAATTCTGCCTATAAACTTTGTTTCTCTCTCCGCTCATGCTGAGTATCTACAGCATTTTCTATCTTATTTCAAATTTCCAGCACCGCAGTATTTTACTCAAACATTTACCATAATCACTGCCGCTCCAGGTCCCAAGATCTCTGATCTCAATGACTCTGCCTGCACTCCCGGCTCTCAAAGTCTGCAATCTTCCTACTTAATCCCTCATTGAGCCCCAACCATGAACCCCGAGGTCCACCTGTTCCACTTCCAGAGTACCAGGATCCAACCCAATCACTTACCTGGAAATTTGAGCACTAACCTGTGAGGCTCCTATGTAAATGCCATCTTTACTCTGATCAGGTCTAAAGTCCATAATTCAAGGCTTCTCAGACCTCCTCATTTGACCATGGGTTATTAACACGGAGTGGATAAGGCACCCAAAAATAAGCATGCCAAAATTACTAAACCAATTTCTCTGTGATAACATCAATAAAAAATAGGCCAAAAGTAGGAAAAATCGTCCATTTTTCATAATTTAACTTTCATATTCAAATTTCACATATAACATATCACTGGGAGTCGCCCTACATAAGCAAATCCCTAAACCAAATCAAAATTACCCTTAGATAAAAGCAAAACACTGTGGATGCTGGAAATCTTAAACAAAAACAGAAAATGCTGGAAAAAATCAGCAGGTCTAACAGCATTTGCGGAGAGAAAGACAGAGTTAATGTTTCGAGTCCATATGACTCTTCTTCAGAGTTACACTTCCTACATTTATACATATACATACTAATAGTGTGAATTTCATCACATTTTTACTTTGCTTTAGTCCTGAAGAAGAATCACATGGACTTGAAATGTTAACTCTGTCTTTCTCTCCACAGATGCTGTTCGACCTGCTGAGTTTTTCCAGTGTTTTCTGTTTTTGTTCCAGAATTACTCTTCCTGCATACTTAAAAAGAAACATAAGTTACAGCTTAAATTTAGATTAATGAAAACAGGATGTGCTGTGATAATTAAGACACACTTTTGGAAACCTGGACAGATAGATAACACATGGACTTTATGAATATCTCCAATCTGGCCTTAAATCCTAAGTATCAATTAAAATCAATTATTATTTTGCTGATCATTCTATACCTGTGTAATTTCTATTAAAGCTAAAACATGACGACGGCTCTAAATCAGAATAGCTTATAGAACGCAGTGCTGATCAAATTGAATTAATTATCAGGCACTGGTATCACACTTCTTACTGAATATCAACAGCTTTTTGGGAAAGGTTATAGAACATATGAAGCCTGGAGGGAAAATCATCCAGTCACCAAGTTGCATTTTCTTGCCCTCTCGCTCATTACTTGTTAGTCAATGGAATAATGTGGGGAGAGAAGAATGTGTTAGAAACTCTAACCTTTCTTACGAACACATGCATCAGGGGGCACTACATCTCACGTTAGAAGATAATTGCAGTTTAGGAATTTAAAAAAAAACTAATGGTGTCAAATTGCAATTACATTTTCATAGCTTGCCTGGATCCTTCATAAATGCAAAAAAAATGTGCGGAACATAATTCAATGTATAATATCAAAAGCAAAGCTAACTCATGTTTAGGCTGGGATGCAAGTCAAAAGCCATAAAGCTGATAAAATTTACAGCACCAAACCCAGAAAATAACACTAATATATTTTATGTCCCTATTCATGTTTTCAAATGTTATTTCTGAGTCTTATAAAAAGAGTAATTTGATTCATAAATCATAATATATTTAGATACCTCTTGTTATTTTAGTATTTTACTGTGAAGTCATATGCAGACATTAGGAACATTCCTTCAGTTTAGAATTATTCAAAGAAATTCAAGTGTAATCATCCAAATCTAAAATGTAAAGTTTTCTCTTTACTAATTGTGCAGTAAGTTGCTGATGTAAGTCAGCATAAGCATTATGATAATGTCATCAGAAATGCTTCCAACACTGCCAGTAACATTTCCACCAATATCATTTGAAATCCGACATAATCTACAAAGAATCGGCTTAAAAGGCTCTAAGTTTTTAAAAAGACACGTTAACACTTGAAAATAGGAAGTAATGGGGTTATTAAACATAAATTGAATTTTATACCTAAAATGTGTGTTCTTCAATTTTGTGTAAGCAAATGCATAGAACGGGAAATATTCTTTATAAAACAATGCAGGAAATACGAGAAATATCTTTTTTCCCATTTACGGGATGCGGGCATCGCTGACTAGGCCAGCGATTATTGCTTACCCCTAATTGCCCTTGAGAAGGTGGTGGTGAGCTGCCTTCTTGAACTGTTGCAGTCCCTGTGGTATAGATACACCCACAGTGCTGTTAGGGAGGGACTTCAAGGATTTTGACCCAGCGACAGTGAAGGAACAGTGATATATTTCCAAGTGAGGATGGTGAGCGGCTTGGAGGGGAACTTCCAAGTGGTGGTGTTCCCATGAATCTGTTGCGCTTGTCCTTCTAGACTGTAGTAGTCGTGGGTTTAGAAGGTGCTGCCTAAGGAGCCTTGGTGTACAGTGCATCTTATAGATGGTACACACGCTGCTGCTATTGTGCGCCAATGGTGGAGGGTGTGAATGTTTGTGGAAGGGGTGCCATTCAAGTGGGTTGCTTTGTCCTGGACGGTGTCAAGCTTCTTGAGCATTGTTGGAGCTGCACTCATCCAGGCAGGTGGAGAGTATTCCATCACACTCCTGACTTGTGCCTTGTAGATGTTGGACAGGCTTTGGGGAGTCAGGAGGTGAGTTACTCGACACAGGATTCCTAGCCTCTGACCTGCTCTTGTAGCCACAGTATTTATATGGCTAGTCCAGTTCAGTTTCTGGTCAATGGCAACCCCCAGGATGTTGATAGTGGGGGATTCAGCAATGGTAATGACATTGAAGTCAAGGGGCGATGGTTAGATTCTCTCTTGTTGGAGATGGTCATTGCCTGGCATTTGTGTGGCACGGATGTCATTTGCCACTTGTCAGCCCAAGCCTGGATATTGTCCAGGTCTTGCTGCGTTTGGACATGGACTGCTTCATTATCAGAGTTGTCGTGAATGGTGCTGAGCATTCTGAAAGTGTAAACCAAATATATTAAAGTCGTTTGATGTTTTTAATATGATCAGAGTCTGAATATAACACTGTCCAGAATATGTTGTTCATCACTTTGTGGTTTCAAAGTATTTCACAGTTTAATATCCCATGTGCATTTAACTTCACTTATAATTCAAAAAAATTGATCTTACTGAGAATTTTGTTTCCATTCGAAAAGGATTAATCTGATAACACCAAGAAAGAAAAAAATAAATTCTAAAAATAAAACCAGGCAATGAAAACAAATTTATTTTGAATTTTAGGAATTTTAAATTTTAGAAAATTTTAGGAATGTTAAAAAAAACGAACTGGTCCTGACAAATCTCTAATAAATGGCCATAATGTGTTAGATAAGGACACACACAGCCCTGTACATTACACTCACGGTGTAGTCCTGTTCTGCCCTGTCACTTGTTTACAGCTGCCCCAAGTCCTTGCAAGTCAGTTCCTGCACCAGGAAGCTGATCTCTTCTCCCTCTTGGCTTGGCTTTCCTGAGGCTGTCAATGGACAGAGCTATAGATCAATCAGGTCAGCCCATGAGGAGGCCTGTCAGAACTCTCTGTCAAAGCACTTAATAGTGTCAGTTCCTGTAACCTCACAGCTGTGAATTTATGCCTGGAAGCTCACCCAGGGATATGTTAAAATAACATACTTTATTAGTGTTTTTAGATCATAGGGTGTGTCACGCAGCCTTCCCATGTCCCCCTCAATCTTTATGTCAACCCTCATTTGTAGGGTGCCAAAGAATTTATTACACAGCCAATTACAATGTTAATTGGAAAGTAAGAAAAATCAATTAATTCACAAATTTTCCAATTAAAATAGAGATAAATCATAAAGCTGTTATTAGCAAAAGGCCAAATCTGTTAACTTTTAGCAGGGGAAAAAAAAAAGTAGCTGAGCCTTGCCTGGTGCCCTTGAGTGACTTTCCTCACAAAAGCTGCCATCAGCAGAACGGGGCAGAAGACAGATAAAAAAAATATCGACTGGGCAGGAGGAACACTTCTTCTTTATTGATCAGAGGAGAATTTAACTTTCTGTGCATACACACAGTGTCAGCAGGGCCTTGGGGCAAATTGAAATGAGCTGGCTACAAAGCTGACAAGCAAAGTGCAGGAACAGAGACACAACAAACTGGACAATCTGTCCTCGTCCTGTTACAAACATAATAATTCATTTATTTGTTTTGAGCCAAAATGAATTTAAGACACATTTATGAGATTGATGGTTGATACTGTTCTTTTAAGACAATGATTCAATGTGCAACATGTAGGCTCAGTAACTGCACGCTCCAAAATTAAAATGCCCAATTTCAACTTTTAGGGTGGAATTTTCCGAGCCCCCTGGCGGCGGGCGTGATTGGTGGCGTGCGGGGAAGATATGGCAGGACCCGCTTCACGACAGCGTGAAGGCAGGTCGCGATCATCCACTCAGCCCACCAATGGCGGGCCACGTTTTCCACCATCGGTCGGCGGGGAGCTCATTGTAATATATTAGCATATAATTATAAGGCCATCCCATCAGGCTGTCGGAACCCCACCGTATCGTCTGTCCACGTTGGCGGGAAAGCAGGCCGACATGTTTCGTTACAGCACTTGGCGGCCTTCACTTTGGGGGAGCTGAGGCGAGTGAACAGCAGTGTTCTTCACAGCTCGCCCCGTTGTTTACAGGCCTCAGGGATGCGGGGGGGGGGGGGGGGGAACTGATGCCTGGCCAAGGAGGCGACTGCCGAGGGAGGGGTTGGAGCGGGGGAGTGGGGGTCCACAGGTGACCTCTGTGGGATTTCACAATCCGCCACCCACAAATGCATCCATGGGGTTACGGATGCCATCTTCACCATGGCACACAGCTTTGTGCATTTCGCCTGGGACCGGGACAGCCAGGATGCAAGGGCCATTGGATTTGCCCTGATCTTGGGATTCCCACAGGTGCAGGGTGCGATTGGCTGCACTCATGTGGCACTCAAGCCTCCATCATTACATTCAGTGGAGTTCATCAACCGCAAGGGCTTCCACTCACTGAACGTGCAGCTGGTATGCAACCACCAGAAATGCATCCTGCAGGTAGGCGCACAATTTTCACGGAGTGTGCACGATGCCTACATCCTGAGTTGCTCGCAGATCCCTGCAGTCTTCCAGGATCCACAGAGGCTGCAGGGTTGGCTCCTTGGGTGCAAGGGCTACCACAGAGACCGTGGCTGATGACACTGGTGCGGCAGCCTCAGACTGCAGCAGAGCAGTAATGAGGCTCATGCAACAGCTCGCAAATTGGTGGAGCAGACCATTGGGATGCTGAAGATGCAGTTCCGGTGCCTGGATGGAGCCCTGCAATACAGACGCAGAGGGTGTCACGGATCATCATCGTCTGCTGTGCCCTTTACAACCTAGCACTGCAACTGGGTGAGGAGCTGGCGGAGGAGGAGATGGAGGAGCTGCATGTCTCCTCCGATGAGGAGGACATTGATGGGGATGAGGATGAGGGGTCCTCAGTGGTGACGACAATGGGGATGAGGCTCTCGCACTGGCTAGACAAGGCAGGCGTACTCAAGAGGCCCTCATAACTGCCAGATTTGTGGAGGATGATGACAACATGCAGTGAGGTGTCCCCATAGATCCTCACATTGCAGTTGTGAATGTTTGACTCCAGTCTGACTTATTGCAACGCTATACCCTCTGAGATTGCTCCTGTCATGGAGATGCAGTGGAGGCCCTAATAGTCACTCGATCGCAGGAAGATGATGACACGAAGTGAGGACACTCCATAGATCTTCACATAGCCTCTGAGAATGTCTGACTCCTGACTGGCTGAGGGCAGCTCGCTTGCGCTCCATGATCAGGGACATCACAAAGACGCAGCCATGAAACTTTAGACACATCTGATGCTGTGTCCGCCTTCAGCACCTCAGCCCTTCAGGAGCTGGTGCACAGCATCACTGGTCACAGATGCTGGTGCGATAGGGCCAGCCCCACCTTAAAAAGGTGCTGAGAGCACACAGAAAGAATGACAGAACTCTGTGGCGCCTGCCCACTACATTCTGGCAGCAATGACCAGCACTGCCGAGGTGCAGGCATCAGTAATGTTTCCAGGCTGGACCATCACTGTGGTCTGAAGGCCGCACAAAGCACAGGGAGGAGGGCCTGGACTAAGACACCTGCCTTTTATCTTGTGCAAGAAAGTTTTCACATCTGAGTGACAAGAACACTGCTCATCAGAACAAGGAGCCACAGGCAGGGAGACATTCTTAGGAGTTTATTGACAATAGTGAACAGTACGTACAAGTGATCAACACCCGTGGCCAGGCTGTGCAACTACTTTTACCTAACTTTCCCCTGCCACTATGTCTTGGTGCTCACCGGACACCTACAGCAGAGTTGGAGGCAGCCTGCTGACTGTGACGCCCTATCTGTGATGACTTTGGTGGGCGTCCTTTGGAGGGCCAAGACAGAGGGCCCCGGCTTGCTTTTGGGGTGCCGCTGTGTGGCAGTGGCACCCTCCTCGGCCTGTGAAGCTGGATCTATGGAGGTCACAGGAAGAGGGGATTTGGATGGGCCAGTGACTCCCAGAGTCACCTGGATGGATGGCCCTGGGGTGTACACCTGCTGATCCTCCTCCCTATGGGTGCCCGAGGGCCCCTGGCTGACTTCATGAGCGGAAGGGGTAGCTGGAGTGAGATGGAGCTGCCCAGCACCCCTCTCGCGTACACACTGTTGGAGGCCATCCTCACAAATCTGGCAGGCATCGGCTATGGAGTTAAGCCTACGCAGCAGTCCAGGAGTGATGTCCTGGACCAAGGTCTCCAAGGCAGCTGCCTTCCTGCCAGTGTTGACCTCGGTGCTTTGCAATGCTGGCGCTATCGCCTCAGCCTGAAGATGGACGGACTCCTCCATCGTGCAATCTGAGGAGTGCAGCAGACATCCTTCCTGTTGTTCCCTAGCTTGCCTTTGCAGCTCCAGCAACTGTGACATCACCAAGTCCAGAGGCTTGTCTTGTGACTCGGACTCAGCAACATCATGGCCTCTAGCAGTCCTCCAAGTACCGGGGACCTGGGAAGTCCCTGCCCTCTGCCTGCTGTGGATCAGAAAGTGCGATGTGCTCACCAGATTGTGATCCCAAAACTACTCTAAAGCTAGGTCCCACCGAGATGTGTGTCTCTGCGTTGGTGGAGAGTGAGGGTGAGCGCTGTGACTGGACTTCAGGGAGGGTGCCTTCAGATTCCTCTTCAGAGATTTCTTCGGTGCTTGATTGGAGGCCCTGGGTCATGGACTCTGTCGGCTGTTTTGCAGATGTGCCTGTGAAAGCAAGGGGAGATAATTAGTGCACGGAAGTGGCCTGTGAAAGAGGACACATCACTCACGGCATGGTTGTCTGATGGATGTTGCACTGCTGGATCCTCACTTGGCACAGCAGCGCCAACCTCACCTTCAGCACAGGACCGTGCACAGCACAGGTCATCGCCGGCCAGCTGGATGACTGTTTTTGAATTCTGTCAGAACTTTGATCTCCAGCATCCCTCCACCTGTCTGCGACCTTCCCCTCCTGTTGTGAGCCAGTTTGTCCTGCATGGATACAGATGGGAAGAGTGTATCAGGACGCCTGCCAGGCCAGATGATAAGTATGCCTGACCTGTGTGGGTGGTGAGTGGTCCCATGGATGAGGACAATGACCATGTGTGTGAAAGAGTGAATGGTGATGTCCTTTGCTCTGGCAAGGAATGAGGGCCCTGTGGATGTGTGATGGGTTTGTGAGTGTGAGAGTTGGGAGTGAAGAAAAGAGTGACTTATCCTGGTGGGACAGAGCAGATCATTCATCCTTTTGCAGCACTGGGTGGCTGTCCTCCTCTGCAGGGTATTGCACTGACCATTACTGCCACTGCCTCCCAAGCCAGGTTGGTGACATTGCTACGCATCCTGTGGCCTGAGTGGGGGTACAGCACATCCAGCGGGCCTCCACGGCATCCAGCAGTTGCTCGAGGGACCCGTCGTTAAAACAGGAGGGGGGGGCTACAGTCTTTTTGCATTTGCTGGCCATGTCTCCCAGACAGCGGTGGTGAGCTGGTGGTGGTGAGCGCTTTGCTGGCGGCTGCCTTTTAAAGATGACAGACAGCACGATGCAACAGCGGGGTGATGGCGAGCAGGCGAATGAGAGCCCACCCACCATGGAAACGGCATGTTTATATATAATGAGGGGGCTCGAGAAGATACGGCGTGAAAACCCGCCATTTTCATCAGCAGGTAAGGCTCCATTTTACCCACAATTAGTGCGATTCTGAGAAAATTCTGCCCTTAGCCTCACGCTGAAAAGGATGACCAAAACATTAC
The DNA here is from genome assembly GCF_964194155.1 of Cetorhinus maximus. Lineage (NCBI taxonomy): Eukaryota > Metazoa > Chordata > Chondrichthyes > Lamniformes > Cetorhinidae > Cetorhinus > Cetorhinus maximus. Next base: position 36,492,204 of record NC_135895.1, read on the forward strand.
AAGGTAATCTCCTCCCTCCACATCTCCCTAACACTCAGTAGTTCCTCAGCTCATGCTCTTTTTCAATTGGAGAATGTATCTCTAGATGACAAGAGCACAACCGGTCATTGCAAGTACAGTATCGTATTATATAGCAGACGCATTTGATTAATAACAAAACTGTTCACTTGAAGGCACCGTCATGGGTTTTTGAGCCTTGCCTTTGCCTGATATGTGCTTCCCTCTATCATTAATACAATTACATTTTTCACTTCACAGTACAAGATGGGACTTTACTAGAGGAGAAAGCAAATCTTTCACCCAGCCTCTTCTCTGCCTCCTGCCTACATGCGCCCTTGCTTCTGCTGGAGATGCTGATCCTGGAGCATTACATAGGGTTCTTTTGATGCTAATAACATTGTTCATATACTCTAGCTTTACTTGGAAATATAGAGTTCATTGGCCATCAAACACATAAATTACAACAGACCATTTCACCCAACCAGTATGCAATCCCCTGTTCCAATCCTACACCCATATCCCTTTATCCCTTCTCTGTTAACTGCCTATTTAACCTATTCTTAAAAGTTGACATGATCTTTAATTTAATTACTAACCTCAGTAGTACATTCCACAGTCTCATATCCCTCTGTGTAAAATGTTTCTCCTGCTTTCATTCTATATTTAAAATTAATTCTGTCCCTCGGTTTTCAAGTCCTCAGCACTGCTGAATTTTTCTATCAACTCTGTTCCAACCCTTCATCATCTTAAATAGCAGCCATCAAATTGTCCCATAATCTCCATATTTATGTGTACAATCTATATTCAAATTTAAAGGAAAATTAATGTACAAAAGCTGGGGACCTTTATCATGGTACTGTAGCTGGAAGTTTTCTCAACTTGAAACATTGTGCAAACTACATCTTGATCTGTATGACTGAGTAAAATACTAGCTAGTGCATTTAGCAGCTATGTTACAAACTCTGTATATCTGAACAGCCCGTGGCCTCATGAATCTCCTGTAAATGACGGTCCGTGTTGGATATTTAACCTACTAAACGTCTCCAATAGAAAAACAATTTTACAACCATCTTTTCTGAAATATTTCACTTACCTTAACATCATAAAGCTTCAAGGTAGTAATAGCAGGACATTTTCAGAACAATGTGGGAGATACTAGATGAAGCATCCAAATCAGTTACATGGACTGGGGCTGAAAACAACAGTCCTTAAAGTCCCATATATCCCTGGCGGAGCACAGGCACCATATACATTTATATGAGAGCAAATACACCGTATGTTGCAATCCGGACTGGAATGTTCTTAAACTTGTACTGATGGCAGTTACTTACAGTTGTGCAAACTCATCTAAGGCCCCTTGGATGAGTTAGCCCCTACAAGCATTTGTTTGCACCCTAAATGCTTGCTCTGAGTCTTAGTTTGTACATCTGGTCTCTACTAGGGTATATAGGTTATGCAAAGGTATTAAATATAATTGCATCCAATGCTCCTTTTTTCCCCCCCCCCCAAAAAGCAGCACTCCTAACTTTTCTTCTATGTCAAAAAGCTGCAGTAGATTTGATTGCTTTGGAATATAATAATCATATATAGTCTTCTGGAAATCCAAGGATCTGTGCCTGTTTTGATAAGCCTCCCCACTGGGATTGTTTGTTCTGTAAGTAGTGTGGCATTTTTTGTTTCTTGTGTTCCCTCTCCTGTTGCATTATGAAATAACTGGCAACAATAACACCCACACTGGGGACACAGAGGCTGCATAATATCCGCTTCTGCTGTACTCTGGTAAATTTTTCAAACCTTTCCTTTCACTAACAAAGCCAACTGAAGTATAACTGTGAGTAACAAGTCCAGTCTGTGTTTTTATCTTACGATGAGCAAAACTGTTTAAGCTTGTCTTGATTGTCCTGTAACAAAGACTTAAAATTAATTAACAAGCAATCTTTTTTCCCTTGGGCTATTTTACATATATTTTTGCATGGCTCCAGAACCTTAGGAGAGAAATATTAATGTTAAGAGTAAACTACATTATGAATCTTACTCACCAACTTATTCACATCTACTTTTTATCTTTAGCACAGAGGAAAATGTAGCCCAGTGTTACATTTCAAGCACACTGCTTCATTTTTTTTCCCATTTCACATTCATTCTGCTCTTATTTTGCCAATATGACACACTATCATTAAAGCAAGATTTTATAGAAATTGGTCAAATTTAAAATGTCATCTTCAATGAAACTCTTTAAAAATTTACATTCACAGCATGCTGCTGGGCTGACTTTATATGGAATTACAAAAGATGATTTATGAATGAATATCATATGAATACCATGTTGAAGAATGTGCTTTATGTTAAACCATGGGTCAGGGATAAGAACATGGATTCAGAAGTGCCAAAATTTGTTTCTGCAAAATTTGAAATTCAAATAAATAAAGTAATTAGTGCCCTCGCCTCTCCCACCATTTACCGAGTCTGCAAAAGGATTCACATGAATATTGCCAGTAGATGAGTAAAATTTACAAATATTAAAATCCGTAGAGGTTCAATGCAATCATACCCGTGGCTGGAATCTTGTGCAGGTGACAGAGGTGTTGGCCTCTTTTCGAGAAGGACCGCTGCATCTTGTGCCACTCAGGCACATAATAAGCCACCTCTGGGTCAAGGATCACAGGGGCAGGAGATTACCACCCCCACCACCCCCTCCCCTCCCATCCGCCGAGAGCTGTCAGCCAATCAAAGGCCAGCAGCTCTTCTGTACTCAACAGCACCACCAGGGAGGCACTGGCCGCTGGTGATTTTTACAAATCTTCATGGACAATTAATGTTATTCATCATGGCCTCTTTAATTTTTAACTCATTTTTTAAACGCTTTTTAATGTATACTTTATTTTTCCCTTACATTTTTGTATTTTTAGTCCTCATATTTTAATTCTAATAAAGTTTCTTTCATTTTTATCTATTTTCACAATCAAGTGATGATAGGATTTACTGGCATGGACACTCAGATGGCTAAATACCCAGCTCTTCTGGATTTACTTTCCATGCTGAAATCTGTGGCTCCAATGTAATTTCCATCCACCCATCGCATAGGATCGAGGAATCGAGGAGGGACCCAGACACAGCTAACTGATGGAGAGAGCAGGATTACGGGGTGCGGGTTGTGGGCTTTGGCAGCAAGGGCATGGGAGTGGCTCTCAGCGGATCTCCCTTTCCTGATGATGGGTCCCTTGATCAGGCACCAAGTGGCCTTGAACGAGAGACCCCCCCTCCCACCCCCAAATAGGCGCCCGCAATCAAACATGCCAGGGTTTCCTTATCGTGCTCCCTGCATGACGAACTCCCTGCCCGCCGCTGGGTTAATACCAGTGGCGGCGGGATGAGGCCCTTAAGTGGACATTAATTGGCCAATTAAGGGCTTCAATTGGCAGCAGGGCAAGAAGGCCATCCAAGGGCCTTCTCGCCCCGGACTTAGTTGGGATGGAGATGGGGTGGTAGCAGAGTCACCACCCACCACCCTCCACTAAACTCGCAATGGGCGAGGGTGCTCGATTCCACTTGTAAGCCCAGAAATTGGGCACATACCCACAATTAGGCCATTCCAGAACGAATGTAGTCATCACCTGAGGACTGTATCCATTATGAGTCAAGTGATGTAAATAAACAAAATTGCATTTCTACACCGCCAGTTTTGAAGGACACATACCCATATAAGACAATATGAAAATAACATGAATATTAAAACAAGGAATAGATGCAAATCATAGCCATTGTTGGGGATGGAGGGATTTAAAAAATAGATCAGAGATCATCCGATTGACTTGAGAGGCTGAATGGCCTCCTCCTGTTCTTATAACTATGCACACCAACCCACAAATTACAATGGGGCAGAATACACAATGAGCAGCAATTAAAGTAGCATTCATCATGGATATTGTAAATCTGACCAAAGATGCTATCACTTTTTACAATGGAACAGGTATCATATTTCTGAACCTAAATTCCCTGTTTTCTCCTAACTGAACAAAAATACTGCAGCAGTAATCTTCACCTTCTCTGCTTGGGTGATAAACTGGAAGAGAGATCATCTACCAATTACAGAGCCCACTGTAAAATGTTAAAAGCTCTATAACAGGTTGGCAATCTGCTTTCCACTTTACTGCATAAACAGTGCAAGTGAAAATTACCCCAAGCATGATCAGCTTGACATTTGGATTTTGGGCTCCCTGCTATACTGTTGGGTGGAAAATTGGTTGTAATGCGTCCCTCAGCTGCCATCTCGCCATGCCCCATAGTAAAATCATGGCATAAGATGTGGCTTGGCGACCCTCAAATAATTGAGGATAATACCTGAAGAAGAATGACAGCGAAACTGTCAACGATCACTGTCGTTATAACTTTGAAACTGACAGCAATTGTTGGCGTCCTCGCGTGTATGTTAACATGGAAATTCAGAAATTCCAGTTCAATGATTCCCTGTTGAAGCCCAGCTGACAGCAATCTTTAGAAGTCACTGAATGGACGAGGTCTTTCCCTTCCATCCTATAATAACACTTAAAAACCCTAAAAAGTTACATCTTGTTAATGCAGTGCAGCTGTGATCTTAATAGAATACTAATCCTTAACTGCTGAATAACCTCTCTGGCCCCAGAAAACTAAATTTATGGGTGATATTTTTTGGGTTGTGGGGTTTCCTGCCCTGATTCGCGCAGGGCCACAGCCATTTATTAACTGGCTGGAGGCGGGACTTCACCCCTCACTCAGGTAGAATCCCGCTTCAGAGAGCTGCCAGCCAATCAGACTGCCTAGCAGCTTTTTGGAGCCAGATGCACCAGTGGCATTAGTGGCCAAGACTGGGACTACAAGCAGTCCCCACACTCTTATGTCCAGAAGTCCAAGGCCAGAATTTTACGTACTGTGCATGGGTGTTTGTCCAACCCGAACGGACGTGAAATAGCGTGAGATGACGTCGGGCAAGCATCCCAATATCATCGCGCACTCACGAGATATTCCGCTCAGTGGGCCCGCGCGGCAGTTGGAAGCGCACCCTCAACAATTAAGCCAGCAATTAAGCCCATTAACAATGCAATTAACAGCAATTTTACACAGCCCATCCACATTTATGGTTGGCAGACAGGTCATTCTCCCAGGCAGCATTCACATTTTTGCCTAGACCTCGATTCAGGGCGGGGTGAAATCTCCGTGGGGAAATAAAATAAAGAGAGATATCTGGGGACTTAACTCACCCGCATCCTCAGTTAGGTCAGAAGTTAGGTTAGCTGGCATTTAATTGGCCAGCCAGCATGAAGTATTGGTCGGGGGCCGATCATGGCCGGAGGCCCATTTCCGTGTGCACCCGAAGAACGAAAAATTCAGGCCCAAGACCAAGTGCGTGCAGTGTGTCTCACACAGGGAAGGGAGGTGAGACCCAGGAAGGTGAGGTCTTGATGGAGATCCCAGGGGTGAGGAACATGGGGCAGGAATTGGCAGGGGGGCACCTGTTGTTGAACAGGGGCCCTTGAGGGAGACGCTCCACCCTTCCTGAAACTGGGGGTGGTAGTGTTATAGTGGTATTGTCACTGGACTAGTATTCCGGAGACCCCCAGGGTAATGCTCTGGGGGCCTGAGTTCAAATCCCACCATGGCAGATGGTGAAATTTGAATTTGAATTCAATAAAAATCTGGAATTAAAAGTCTGTGATGATGATCATTAACCATTGCAGATTGTCGTAAAAACCCATCTGGTTCACTAATGTCCTTTAGCGAAGGAAATCTGGCATCTTTACCTCAACTGGCCCACATGTGACTCCAGACCAACAGCAATGTGGTTGACTCTTAAATGCCCTCTGAACAAGGGCAATTAGGATGGGCAATAAATGCTGGCCTAGCCAACAATACCCACATCCCATGAACGAATAAATAAAATCTGACTTGCTGTCAGTTTCAAAGCCCAAGCAGGGCAACTTGCTGGGCTTACCCCCTGCCCCTGAACTCCTCCTGCTAGCCTCAAAACTGGCCACTTAAGGGCCTTAATTGGGGCAAGGGCAGGTGGGCCATTCCTAGGCCTTTCCTGTCCCAAATAAAACTGTGGACAGGACGGGGGTTGGTGGGAGGGCAGCGGGAAGGCCACCTGGGGAATTTTAAGGGAAAGGTGAAATTCACAGCACAGATATTGCATGATCTTTGTAGGCAGCTGTCTTAGAGATCAATAGCAAGCACTGTCCCTTCACTGCTGTCTAGAAAATCTGCACCATTAGGACAGATGACCGAAAGTTTTATCAAAGAAGGAGGTTTTGAGAAGTGTTTAAGGATGAGAGAGAGGTAAAGAGGTGGAGAGGTGCAGGGAGGGAACTCCAAAACTTAACACGTGGTTAGCTGAAAGCACAACTGCCAATAGTAGAGCAATAAAATTAGAGATGCGCAGGAAGCCAGAATTAGAGAAGCGCAGATAGGTCAGAGCGATGAACTCAAAGCTTACCAAAAACCTGCATGCACAAGTCAGGGGCACTCCACAAATAAAGGGACTGTTCTCGAAATCAAGGAAGTGCCTGATTGGTTGGATGTTGTGCAGCACTTACAGTGCAGCAGGAAATCAGCCCAGTAGCTGCACTAAGGCAGATGTTGTTTTCACTTAAAAGTGGCTATCTTCTCTCATTTTCATTTGATGGCCTCAATTTCTCTCAGTTTGGCAGAGAAAACAGCCATAAGCACATGACTCAGAGCTGTTCCAACTTCAAAATTGTCACAGTTCTTAATACCAGTGTTGTCACTCATGAGAAATGAATATATGTATCACTTCACTGTCCATTACCCTGTCAGCACCTACAGAGGCATGTCTGAGCTCTGCCATATTTACTCAATAATTGCCAGAGCAGGAATTACATTACCTTTTTCCAAGCAGTATATGGTGCTAATAATAACACAAGTAGAACTGATTTCTATCAGAAATAAGGGTCATAGCAGTCCATAGTGAGCCAGACCATATTTCTGTGGTAACACTTGCCTATAGGAAGCACACTTCCATACTGACTGACTGTACAAATGCTGGGGGAGAGAGAACTCATTGTCTGATGACCTGTTACTGCTTTTGAAATTTAACTATATGATGCCATTCCTACCCATGGCAATCAATTTGTGTTACACCTTTCATCTTGACTATTTCCCCCATCCTACAAAGTCCCATTTTGTTGTAGATTTTCCTTGTCTCCTCCTGCCTTCACACAGCCTTAAACCGAGGGGGATTTGGGTCCTGCAAATGAGCAGCTGGAGCCTCACTCATGAGTCACATTGTGAAGCGGCTGCAATGAGTCACATAGGGGTAGATTTTCATCCTGCTGCCCTGCATATTGCAGGTCAGCCACCCATTAGAGAAGCAGCCCACTTTTTATTTCATTGAAATGGCAATAAAATCAGGCAGTTTCTATACTGGGTATCCAATCACAACATCAGTTTTTACACCCAGACAGCATATTGAAAATCTACCCTATAGTAAGGCAGCAGTAATGGGTTGTGTGAACTCATGTGACATTAAGAAGTTGAGGCATATAATAAAGATCATTACATTTATATAGTGCCTCATCAAAGCCCTCAGAAATATGTCAAAGGAGTTCACAAATTATGAACTTTAACATACTTTAAATTTGTTGCAACAACAGCAACTTGCATTTATGTAGAGCATTTAATGTAATAAACATAATAATGTAATTAACAGAATAAACACTTTAAAATGATAAACAATAAATGCTTGTAAAACAACTAAAATTTGACAGAGTCACATAAAGAGATATTAGGCCTAAAGACAGAAAGCTTGGTCAAAGAGTTAGGTTGTAAAGAGCATCTTAAAGGAAGAAAGAAAAGGTGGAAAGGTGGAGAGATTTAGGAAGGAATTTATAGAGCTAAGGGCCTAAGTAGCTAAAGGCATGACTACCAATGGTGGGTCCATTGAAAGCAGGAATTGTTCAGTCAGAAGTCAGAATTGGTGGAGTACAGAGATCTCAGGGAGCTGTAAGATTGGAGATCATCATCCTAGGGAAAGGGTGAAGCCATAAAGGGATTTGAATACAAGCATGAAAATTCTGAAATAGAGGCATTGGTTAACTGGGAGCTGAGAAGAGGTATGCATGAGCAAGACTTGATGCAAGTTCGGACACAGGCAGCAGATCTTTGAATGACGTCATGTTTCTAGAGGGTAGTACTATGGAGGTCGGCCATGAGGGCATTGGGCTACTCAAGCCTGGAGGCAACAGAATGCTTCAACAGCAGAAAAGCTGAAGCAAGGGTGATGTCAGGTATCAAGTGACGTAACAGAGTGGGAAATAGGCAGTCATGGCAATGGTGCAGATAGGGGGTAGGAAGCTCATTCCGGGCCAAATGTAACACCAAAGTTGAGAACAATCTGGTTCAGCTCTCAGGCAGATGCTGGGAAAGAGATGGAGTTGGGGCTAGAAAACGGAGTTTGTGACAGAAACCAATGAAATAGCTTCCATCTTCCCACTGTTTAATTAGAAGAAATTTCTGCTCATCCAGTACCAGATGGCAGTAAAGCAGTCTGATAATTTTGAAACAGCCATTGGGGGAGGGGGAGTTGGGGGTGTGAAGAGTGCTGGAATTGAGCTAGATATCATCAGTGTACATGTGAAAATTGGTGCTGGATTTTCACATGATATCACCAAGGCATAGCATGCAGAAATAGGAGGGCGGCAAGGATAAGTTCTTGGGATCACTAGAGGTAATAGTGCAGGAGGAAAAGGAACTATTTCAGGTGAGTTTCTGCTGTGACTGGACAGGTAAGAACAGAACCAGGTGAGTGTATTCCCACCCAACTGGATGTCGGTGAAGGGGTGTTGAAGCAGAATTTTGTGATCAACTGTGTAAAAGGCTGTAGCCAGGTTGAGAAGGATAAAGAGGGATAGTTTATTTTGTCACAAGCAGCTAGGGTGTCATTTGTGATTTTGGTAAGAGCCATTTGAGTACTATGGCAGGGGCAGAAAACTGATTAGAGAGATTTGAACATTAGGGCCCGAAGAAGATGCATATGGATTTGGGAGGCGACAACATATTCAAGGACTTTCGAGAGGAAAGGGAGATTGGAAATGGGGCAGTAGTTTATAAGGAAAGAGGGGCAAAGGGGTTTTTTTTTTGAGAAGGGTGATGACGCCAGAGTTGAAGGAAGAGGGAACTGTACCTGAGGTGAGACAACTGTTATTATTAAAATAATTATTATAAATAGTTAATATTTACATAGTCAAATACATTAGCCACTTTGAGCATAGCATAATCCTGCAAACAACAATGAAATGAATAACTAGTTAATCTCTCTTTAGTAATGATGGTTGAGGAAGGAATGTTCTTTTTTGAATCATGCCACTTGATCTTTAATGTTGTCCGGCATCACTGTAACAGGCATACATATAAGTTTGGCAAATTGTAGATCTGACAGTGAAGTTCTCTACCAGTACTGTGCCTGGATTATGGGTGGAATTTTACACTGTGCTGAGGTCCCGTTCCCCCTACCCCGCCACTGGCAGAAATGTCAGCAGCAAACCTGTCCCCACTCCTGCAACTTGCCCCATGGTAATTTAATGGTAGACCCTTGATTGGCTTGAACTGGGCCTTCAACCCCTGTCGGAGGAGGAAGTTCCGCCTCTGATAGCTGCCAGTTCCAGCAGCACCACATGCAGCGAAAGCTGCCGGGCTTCTCACTTGGCACTGACCTCCACCTGATGCAGGGAAAATTGCAGCGGGGACGGAAAGAGGACTTTTAAGTGGCCAAATAAAACCCCCAAAGCAGGCAAGCTGCAAGACACCTCCCCCACCACATATAAAATTGTGACAGGGGTGGGAGGGTAGGTACTGGGAACAGTGCCCATGGCATTGCCTGCCAACCCGCCCATGGGGGTGTTTATGTGAGTGAGTTTTGAATCCATTGCCTTCTGTTTCAGTGGTAAGAGTGCTACCAACAGAAAGCAAAGCTGACCTTTCTAGAAGTTACTGAGCTCACCAGTGTACCTTCCATTTATAATTCAAGCAAAAGATTTGGTGCGAGCACAAAATGAAAAATCAAGTTTTATAATGGTGCCAACATTTCATTAAAACATTTTGGCATGAGGAATTTTACCTCCAGCGTAAGAAAGTCAAATTATACAGTGCATTTGTTTTCTCTGGTCAGGCTAATTCAACTCTGACACACTATCATAATAAATACAAAAATTTCTGGAAACACTCAGCAGATCTGACAGTATCTGTAAGAGGGGAACAAGAATTAACACCTCAGGTTTGTGACCTATCGTCAGAATGTGTTCTTATTTCAGATTTCCAGCATCCGCTGTATTTTGCTTTTGTCTGTTGCACACTCAGACCTGGTTGTTGCTTAAAATTATCTCATAAGTATTGAAGTGTCAAAATAGTTTTTTTTTTAAAAAGACAGAAATAAGTGTTTCATAACCATAATTCTTGATAAAAGTTTGACCCTATTTTGCCTTTGCAATGCTCTATTATTTTATCCCCTTTTGCCAGAGATCTCTCCAGGGTGAGGTGTAGAGGCAAGGTGAGGGCTGGATTTTTTAAACAAGGAGCCACTAAATTTCTGCTCAATACGGATTTGAATATTTTGCAGCTTTAAGAAATGGCAAGAGCGCATTCCAAAATTTCTGTTGCAAGTTTGCTTGATCACGAGCTAAATAGCACCATAGGTTGTGAATGAGTTATGGAGGTCTTTCCAATGAGTGAAACAATGACAGTGACACTCCTTCACTGGTGTGAGATTCTATTCCACAGATGATTTGTTCTTAAGTTTTAATGCATTGTGGAATCAGTTTGCTGAGTTATCAACCACGGCAGTGAGTTATCACGTTTGATTTCACTGCACTGAATTCTGTCACTGAGCAGTAATATTCTCATTAAGACCCACTGAGGAAAGATATGTCAGTCATTTGAGTTGTGAAATATTCCTAAAAGTATCAATTTATTATATGTACCATTTCCAATAACAAGGGTTGATTATCACTCAATCTTGTGATAATCTTCCAACATTCATAATCCTCGTAAGAATTCCATTGCCCATCCACTACGTGTTGGATGCTGTTGTGACAGCAGCTGGTGAGAGCTCTGCCCTCAGCAAACAAAGTGGGACAAAAGACCCTTATGAGTTTCACAGAATAGATTATTTGAAATAAGATCATAGCTACACGGTATCACAATAAAGGGGTCAAATGAAGGTCACAAACCTATGAGTTGTAACATTATTTCATAACCCCCTCAGTAGGAATCCCGCCATTCATTCATGATTTTCTACACAGCAATATGAATAATAAAACGGTGTATAATTTCTCAGCCAAACCTTTTTTCTGCTGACCACATGATACTCCTGATAGGGTGAAGTGTTTTACCATATTCTGCTTCTATCTCATTATGCACACAGGAAAAAACTTCTCAACCATGCAGTAGCTAGCTTAGCACAATGTACACAGCTCAGCACTCAGCCTCAGCTTTTATTACTTCTGTAGCCATAGGGTTCCAGAATAGTGATTTTTGGGGCTTGAAGGTTACGCTGCTTTATAAGGGCAGGACTTTTATATCATGGGCAGAATATTGCCGTTGGTGTGCAGGGGTGGGCTCGACACGCCGACGCGTAAAACGAAGCGTGATGACGTTGGGCGTGCGTCCCGTCATCATGCGTCATTTTGATATTTCATTCGGCGGGCGCGTGCCAGAGGCGGTTGCGCGCTGGCCGAACTGCCAACGGCCTATTAAGGCCATTAACAAAGCAATTAAAGTTGTTAACAATGCTGCCCGTCCAACCTCAAGGCCTTCATGATTTTCAGGAAACTCATCCACGGCCGGGATGAGGTTTCCTGAAGGTAATATAAAATAATTAAATAAATTTTGCAACATTTAAAAACATGTCCCAGCTCATGTGACACTGTCACATGACAGGACATGTTTAAATAGTTTTTTATTTTATTTATTAAAAAGTTTTATTATCGAATTAATCTCCGAGGCAGCCCTATGCCTCAGGGAGATTGCTGCGCTCTTTCGCGTGCATGTGCGAAAGAGAGCAGGCCCCGACTCTCCCTCCTCCCCCCCCAACCTGCACAGGTAGTGCTGAGCGCTACCAGCTGCACGTTACGATGGGCAGGCCTTAATTAGCCCACCCGCATAAAATGGCAGCGTGCAACTGATCGCGGGCGGCATCAGCTCCATGCCCACTCCCGCCCACCCACCATAGGAAAAGTTCTCCCCCATCATATAACATGCAATGTATGGAAAAAAACGCTCATTTTTTGTTTCTTTCCTATTGTGTGTGTTTATCTCTACACTGAAACTTTCCCAATCGTAGTCATGTCATCAAAGGAAACAAATGGAAGCCAGACATGTCCACTGATATGGTGCGGGGGGTGCTGGGGGAGGTGGGAGGGGAGGAGGTTGTGGGGTAAAAACCACTGAACACCTCGTTTGTAACTGTTAGTTGCAAACCAGCGGAAAAGCACAATTATTCCTCTCTTACTTTTACTCCATTCAGATCACATTGAATGCCACAGACTGCAAGGAGTTAAAGCTACAGGTCGATCAGCTAGAGAAAAAAAGCTAAATCATAAACTCTGCTGACACTGTTGTCTACTCGTGACAAATGAAAAGGAATGACGCCTTTGCCTAAATAATAGTTGCTATCGAATAAAAGACAAGTCTCGTCTCCTGATACACTCATCCTTACACAAGTAGCAGGAGAATAAGGCCTCAGTATTAATTATTAAATAATGGCTCCCTTTGTACAGTGATAGATAACATTCAATCTATTCAGTTATTCAGGCAATACTGGCTAATCTTTAACACAATGAGTCCCTGAACATGCTCCCTGCCCTCTTTAACCCTTCTTGGTTCTTGTGATTTTGAATCCATACTATATTGATTAAAATAATGCCAGCTGATCTTGCTTTAAGATACACTTTTCTACTTGAACTGATTACCACAAACTTCTCGAAAGAACGTTACAATTTAAATGCTATAAAGGTTGAGTAAATTAAAAGGAGCTTTTGGATTCTATTGACGTGCACATACTGTACAACTATTGACGGAGTTGAAAGCTATAACAGGAATCTAATACTTGAGGGTTTCAGAAGTAACCAAGAATGTATTGCAGTGAACAAAATTGAAGACTAAGGGTATCATTAGACACTGGGGCTTAAATATGCCTATCCTGTATTTCCAGTGAGCAATCAAAGAAAACATGGGCTAGATATCAGGTTACAACACAGTCGTGCCATGGTTCCTTCAACCGCAACAAACTCCCCAGTCCCAACCAAAGGCACAGGATTAATGAATTTATCTTTGTATCTGTAACCTTAAGTCCATGGCTGCCACCTGCATTGATTGTTTTATACCTTTAGCTTCGAACATTGTTAACCCAGGTTTTTCTCATCTATGCCTCTGAGTAATGCTCAGACCTGTGTTGATGGGTGTCTGGGGGCTGCTGGTATAAGTAAAGGGTAACTATGGAAATGAAGGAGAAAATCAGGAGAAGCTACCTTCCACTGCCTACTAGAACAAACCCGACGCCTTGGCTAAGTTAAAAGAGGGAGGAGGTTGCCAAAGGTGGCACATGTCAGAAAAGCAGAGGGTGTGTATTCACATAAAGGCTGGAATGGCCACAGGGATAAGCAAAGGCTAGGCGCCTGGAGAAATTTGTAGGTGAATTAGGAACAGAGACTGAAAGCTGGTTGAGAGGGTCGGCAGGGCTATGGGACCTAGTGTAG